>NC_081407.1:879422590-880910587 GCF_030272615.1 Cryptomeria japonica
AATATCAAATAAATTATTATTTATTTAATCAGTTTGTTAGTAATAGAAGACATTTTTTTAACATTGGGTTGTTACAATTCTGACCTTCTCAATACACTATTAGTATTAGAGTTTTAGTAGAAAATTCATGATCTTGGTGTTATAAAATTTTAAATCTACCTTTTTAAAAAATAAATATAAATAGAATGCTGTTGGATTGCTACATGTTCTTTTCTCACATAGAATATGTGATATTCTGTTAAAATTATGAAACTTTAATTATCATAATATAATAGTTGTTCATATTTTGTTAAAATGAAACTTTAATTATCATAATATAATATAATAGTTATTCATATCTGAAATCTTTGAACTACTTTCTTGACAAAATTACTTGCTTTATTTTTCACATTCCTCTCAGATTAATCTAAATGAATCTAGAAAACATATGAAAACATCAAAATAGAAGACAGTAATAGTTAAAGAGTAATGAAAAACTGTCTAACTGTACAATTAATATGTCTATTACAGATGTCAAATCTTACTGATTGTAAAAATCCAATATGATAGAGAATGACGCTGGTATCTTATCAGGAATAGTTATTGACGCTTGCCCTAAAAACTTTTCCCCACTCATTCTCTAATATAAAATATTTAAATGATTCTGTTAGTTTGATATAAAATTCTTTAAAGCTGATAATCCTGCAGTGAGCACAAAACACCTCTCTCAGAAAATCCTGTAATGATCTCGATACAAAATTCCTTTGAACTGGAAAGAAACAATTTTATCATGTTTTATTGATAAAGTTATCTTGCACATCAAAGGCAGTGACCAGAATGACAGTAAGAAGCTCTCTTAACAAGCTGCAGATTCCATTGATGTATGGAAAAATGGATGATTGGGACCCAGCTCCTTCCCTCAGCTGCTGCTGTAGTTGTCTAACAACTGATTTTTATATGCTAGAACTCTGTAGCCATTTTTTATTTAGTGAAAACTTTCTGTTTATAAAAGGTGGAGTTATATAGATTAGACAACTTTAATCATGTTGTGGGTTAAGGATTCATGGAGTGAAACAAGAATAAATAGAAATAATATCAAACAAACTGTTATTAATTTAGTTCATTTATTAGTGATGGCAGATAATTTTGTTAACATTCTCATTTTAATTAGAGCTGTTGGTTTGTTACATTCTTTCTTTTTCAATATATTATTAATATTAGATGTTTTAGTAGATCTTTATTGATTTCCAATATTCATGATCTCCGTGTCATAAATCTTTAATTCTACTTTTTCAATTTCTTTTTTAATAAAACACTGTTGGATTGTTACATACACTCTTTTCTCACATAGAATATGTGATATTTTGTTAAATCTCTGAAACTTTAATTATCATATAATAATAGTAAGTTGTTTTGTTCATATCTGAAATCTTTGAGCAACTTCTCTACAAAATTACTTCCTTTATTTCTTACATTCCTCTCAGATTATTCTAAATGAATCTTGAAAACATATAAAAACATTAAAATATAATGCAATAATAGTTAAAAAGTGTAATGTAAAACTATCTTGGCAGAGGCTCATTGGCAGGTAATTTTGGTTGTTATCGAGATTTTTCGTTTGAGTGCTTCTTTGGATTCTGTTACTTTTTCACATATTCTTAGGGAGTGGAATGGTGTTGCAAATTGTCTGGCCAAATGGGCTTCTCATCATATGAATAACTGGAATGTTTTGGATAAGGGTCAGTTACCCCTGGATTTGTCTCTTCAGTTAGATCACGCAGTAGATCTTGACAGGAAGTTTGATGCCCTTACTTTGTATTTCTTCTATTTTAAATAAATTTTTACCCCTCTTTTATTTAATGAAAAATTATCTAACTTATACAATCCAAAAAAACCAGCCAACATAGTAAAAACCAAAATATTCATTTTGATGAGTGATTAGAAATGTTCCAATTTTTTTAACACTAATTTACTACTTTGTTTAATATTAAGAATTATCTTTGTGCCATGTCAACCTTAATATTTGAAATGCTTCAAATCTTTCTTTCTTTTTTGAAGGTGACTGGATGAGTTAGTGAGATTCTTTCAAGTTGTGTGATTTATCCCCCGAGTCTCATTGATTTATCAGTCCTGCGTAATGATGACCCAATACAACCCATTTTTCTCATTTTATATAATCTCTTGCCTTTTGTCTATCACTAATAGGGCTCCCATTTAACTTTTCACAGGTTTAAATATTATTATATTACATCTGCCAAGATATCAGATCATATATATTTTACTTTATATGCCTTAGTAAGAGTCTGCAAGAACATGTATTATTGATATGTGTAAAGGTTTGATGAGCTATCTGGATGAATCACCTTAGAGTAGTGCATCTGCTAGTGTTGCTGGCATTTTTTAATTTTGTTGAGAATGATTCCTCTTACATATGTGATTAAGTAGGGATAAGAATTTTTTTCTAATCTACTAGAGAACAAGCTTTCATTGCATCACTGCTACATTTTGTATCACTATCTTAAAAGTGGGCCCAAATCTATGCCCGTGATGAACTACATTCTATAATAGACTGCATTTACATCGTATTGGGCACAATATATTGGGGTTTGGTAGTATAGTCTCATTTAAAAGTAGGAAGATGACAAGATATTGACATGTGTCACTAGGTTGATAGATCCTTATGTTGAAATGGAGGCTTCTCATTTGCCCACAAAATAATATTTGTTGGAGTGAATGTTTCTCCTTTATGGGTAGCTCGCTGGCGATACCTAGTTGCATTGTTTGTTCCTTTTCACATCGTGAGTTCAATTCTCAAGTCTCTTTTAGATGTGATAGCGTTTAAGACTCATCCTCAAATACTAATGTGGAGCATATACGTTGGGCAATTTGGTATTACATTGTGTGAAGCTTAGTGGATCACGTTTTGTAGAAAATGCTCTCTCCCAAATGTGAAATGAACGATTGGGCCATATTAATACCGGTATATAAATATTAAAAAATAATAAATATAAAATATAAGATATTTATTTTCATCAATTTTCTAAAGTGTAATAAACGTTTCTAGAAAGTCATCTCTACATATATTAATATATTTATATTTAATATAGTATGTTAGTGATATGATTCATTGGCAAAAGTCAAAATATTAACTCTTGACATGATAGATCAAAATTAAAAAATGTAAATCTTCATTGAGGTCAACTACAAAAAAATAGAATTCTCCATAGCCAAGAAAAGATAGTCCAATTGAAGTATTACAAAAAAATTCAATAATTTAAATAATTATTAAAAAAAGATGGCCAAATTTATGAAGTTGAAGTTTATGAAAAACTAATATTTAGATGATCTTAATTAATAAGGAGATAATTGAGCTTGACTTCAATAAAAAAATAAAACACAAATTTAATTACAATTCTTCCTAATTGAGTGCAAAACTATGTTACAAAACCTAATACAAATAGAATCTCCAACTTTCCAAGAAAATATGCACACATACATATAGTGGAGAAGGCTTGCTAAACCTCAATAGGGTTTGCAGCCACTAAATATGGGTAGATGACCCTATGAAAGTATGTGCATGTAGCAAAACATTCATTCAAAACCCATGCAATCATTAGTATGCATGCTGGAAATTATGGGTAGTGTTGACCACTAAATGCCGAGAACTGTAAGGTATAAAATCCCTCTTGGTTTCAGGTTCAATATTATAAGTTCAAAGAGAGGTCACAAGCTTAAATGCAATAGGGGGGTATGGTATGCACACATCGTTTGTAGCACAATTAGGTGTCTCCCACAAGATGTACATGGTAGTCCTATAGTACTAGTAGACCCACATACAGATGATCTCATATGTAGACTATAAAACAATCTTTCTTTCTTTTCTTTCTATACTAACAAACTAAATTTACTTTAAATTGATATCATTTATCTTAAAGGCAATGACTATTTATAAACATTTATTACAATGACCCACAAAAAATTGAAAATGAAATATTGTTTTAATCAAATTTAAAATCTAACTAAAACAACATGAATCCAAATTAATTACAACCTTGTCCAAATCTTAATATGAATTTTCAGCTTAATCTCTGAATAATATGAATTTCAATAAAAATGATTCCAACCCAAAAAAGAAAAAGGAAAAAGAAAAAAAAAGATAGAAAGAAAGAAGAAAGTAGAAAGTAGGCCTCTTAATATATCCTTGGAAATAGCTTAAACATGATAACTCAATGATGAAAGAATAGTACCAAACAAGTACTGAGAGGGGGGGGGTGAATCAGTACAGATAAAAATACACTCTTAAACCGGTTTGTCAGCAAACACTGTGCATTGACAAACAAATAGTAACACCGGTCCTAAAACAGAGTACAACTGGCAAAAACCCAGAATAGCTAAGAAAAGCATAAACTGGTTGATACCTATCTTCTCATATACTCTAACACTTCATTTCCATTTCACCCTAATACATGAACAAATAATCTACCATCAAAGATATACATATGAGCCACTAGATCAACATGATTTACTGCTTGACAGAAAACAACAAAGAATCACATGAGGAAGACATCACACATAACACACATATTTTTCATGTGGAAACTCAATTGGGAAAAACCATGGTGGGGATGAATACCCACAAGCTTGTTTTTGAACTCTTTAGAAGTCTGCTCTGTTAGGAGCCTTGTCCGGTTAAAGACTGATACAATAGGTTCTATTAGGAACCAATCCTATTAGGGATCACCCGGTTAAGGGATGGCTAGAATACCCGATTAAGGGTTAAACCCCATTATAGGTTACCTTGTTAGAGGATTTCAAGAACTCAATTGTTTTGAGTCACCTTGTTAGAGGATTTATAGCAAGCTGGTTAAAGCTACCCTGTTAAGGGATTTTCCAACTGTTGAGGTGGTTAGAGATCAACAGGTATTACAATGATCTGGTAACAACACTCAATGCCAATGCAGATCCGCTTAAACTCCTCTTCACCTTCTGCACTTACACTCTGCAGGTATCACTTCTCTCCTTTTGGTCTGGCAAGAATCACGTATCCCTTCTCTTGGATACACACACACAACTTTTGCCAACAACCTCAGAAAGAATCACAACATCGACCTTATAAAAAAATAGATAGGTCGGTAGCATAAACCTTAAACCCTAAAACCTATTACGTTAAGGAATTCAAACGGTTCAATCCTAACCGTTGAGCACACTGCATTAAATGCAACAGTCTTGATCCAATCTCCATCGTCCATTTTCCATCGATTTCATAGTGGCTGATAACCCATCATATGTTATCACCGTTTACAGACTTCGCACATTCCTGAAGTAGATAGGAACAATCTCCTTCATGCAAGATCCTTCATGCGCACAAGGCTTATGTGGCAACATGATCTGTTCTTCGTTGACATGCTAACTCATCACACAAAGTCACCGGTTGAGCCACACAGGCTTGAAGCACATCAATCGGAAACCCTGAAGTTGAGACTACCAACCAGTAGTCATACAGCGCTTCCATGTGCCAGTTCCCATAACCATATGCCGATTCACCTTGAACAAACACACTGCTTCACTTTGGCACAAATGTCAGTTCACAGTGTTATACCGGTTCTCACCTTTTCACCATATTGACATCAATGACTACATACAATGTCATTATGTCCTCATTCCGGTTCACATAATGCCAACAAAACACAGATACAAAACCCATCAAGAAAAACTCAAATAAATAATATAGAAGAATTCAGATTTTCAGATTTCAATTAGCAGAAAATATAATTATTCAATCACCTAAAACAAACCCCAAAACAACATGGGACAATAGCTGAAGGTGCAAATTAACAAATATTGCTCATCAAAATATATCTACAGACTCATTCCACCCGTGTTGCGACTCTAGAGAACACTTGACTGACCTGTTACTCTTGTCATCCACATGCTAATATTATATTGCACCATGTGATAGTTGTCAGGCCATGTGGATGATAATCCTAAAGTACTACCATGTATCAGATTATGGGCTTAAACTTGATGCCCGTCGAATTTCATTGCATAAGGTAAAAGTGCAAGGCATATTGCCCATTGATCTCAGTCATCTCAAAAGATCAAAGGCTAAAATTTAAAGTTCGTATATGCATTTAATGCAAAGGTGTTAGAAAAATTGAGCATTTTTAGCCTTTGTTCTTGAATTGTCGAGAATTGTATTCCTTAGGAAATTAGAGATCAAGAGTGCATCCAAAGCCATGGTTGGTGATATATCAATTAAGATTTGATTTCATGTGGTGGATTGTATCTATTCAATGATAGAAAGTAACAATGGTCGTGGGACGTAGGTTACATTATTGTGGGTTTCTTCTCACAGACGCTCTGTCCGAGGTCTCAAAACATGGTGGTCACAGAGATATGTGCTTGAGGAAGCTGTGTGCTCATTCTTCTATTAATTTTTGAAATATATTTTCTGTGTACGTCAAATGGTCTAATACATTTTTAAGATTTGGCATTTGTTTTCATATCATTCCTCTTTGTCTAAGTTTCACAATCTCATTATGAGACCTTGCAAAGGCTTCAATAGTAGTTGTCAACAATTTCCAATTCCAAGCGACATCAAATTTATACAATTTGATTAAGGCAACAATGCTAGAAATGTTAATTGCAAAATCAGACTTCATCGGACAGAAGGAGACTGGAAATGAATAGTATGTGGATAATATATCTAATAATGTTTAGTAAAATGCTTGCTTAATACAATGGGAAACTGTTACAAAATCAGTGTCTTACCCTAACAACATCAGCTTATGAGAAATAGATGCAGACATTCTCTTGGGAAAATAAATAGGGTGGGGAGGTGGAGTCCATCTCTGTAGGGTACTCTAAAAATCAAAACGGATGGGTCCTGTCAGAGAAACCCTGGTCCTGCTGGTATTGGTGGTGTTGGTAGAGATAGTTTGGGGAATGTTCAGTTTAATTTTGGTTGTTAACCAGATTCTTCATTTTGAGTGCTTCTTTGGATTTTGTTACTTTTTTTGCATATTCCAAGAGAGTGGAATGGTGTTGCGGACTGTCTGGCCAAATGGACTTCTGATCTGGAATGGGATAAGAAACAGTTACTCTTGGATTTGTCTCTTCAGTTAGATCACTTAGTAGATCTTGACAGGACGGTTTGATGTCTTGATGTTGTATTTTTTCTGCTTTAAATAAATTTTCACCCTTTTTTTATTTCAAAATTGTGCAGTGTAATAGCAAAATAACTAGAAAAACAGACATAAGATATCAAGCTAACTAGAAAAACAGACATAAGATATCAAGCCAACCATAGTTTATAGATAAAGAATGAAAGAAAGTAATATAAGGGATTTTTTTCGTTTTTTTTTCTAGCAAAAAAGGCTATGCAGTGTGAATCTCCCGTATTACCCACTTGCTATTTTAAATCAAAGGGGGGCTCTTAGAAATCGTCCACAGTTTGGAAGAGTACAGTCTACGCTACTTATGAATTTGAAAAGAAAGAAAGAATGAATGATTCTATTGAAAATATTCTCGTACAGTGGGCTAGACCGAATTGTATTGTAGTTCCAGGCTGCTCTGCTCTCTAGAACTTGGATAAGATTGCAACCCAATGTATATGCATCAAACATGAGTTGTAAATCATTCATGGTCCTGGAAAGTTTTTTTCTATAGAATTGTATTAGCTTTGTTCTTCTCTGTCCACAACTGTTTACCTTCAAATTTTCAAGGATTTTGTTTCTCAAGAGTCTTGTTTTTAGGATCCTTGTTTCTCTATACGAGTCAAAAGTTGGTTTCCTTTAGTGGAAAGTTCTAGTCTTTCTAAATTAGAAGAATCCACCAATGTTGTTGGCTTGTTGAATGAAAGCCAGGATACAATGATTAATCTTTACATTTATGAAAATACCATCATCTCTCTTATTGTTTTGCTCTCTGCAGTGATGTTCTTTGTGGGTTTTATGTCAACTGTCCCATGGCATTACTTCTGGAGGTCACATGAGGGGCAGACAGCAGCCAGTTTAGCAAATACTTGGCTGAAGAAGAAGTCCATAAAATCACTTCCTTTCATTGTGTGCAGCAAGCTCAGACCAGACATTCAAGGCATGGAGTGCCCAATCTGTTTGACAGATTTCATGCATAGGGAAAGAGTGAGGGTGTTGCCCAGTTGCGAGCACAGTTTCCATATGGATTGTGTGGACAAATGGCTTCTTTCTCACTCCTGTCCCACTTGCAGACATTGCCTTCTCCACAGAGCATCTCTTGTCTTGGGCATACCAAGGGGCAGTACAGAATACTTTCATCTTGGGGAACTAAGGGACATGGAAGCTGGTATTAAATAATAGTCTGATTGAACTATTATTTTTTCTGGATTTGACTGAGTAGCTATTTTTATATCTAATTTTTTAATCAAAATTTATGATCCATTATCATGAGAAGTCAATAAGGAGCTGCTCGAGGAACATCTGGACCCTAATGGACAAATTTTATTTATGTATGAATAGTGTTGTTTATGTAAAATAGTAATATCAATCGTGCTTTTCATTACAAGAATACTGATGTTTCTCAATGTGCTAATTTTAATTTATTTTATGCTTGTAATGGTGAATATTGCCCACCCATGCCAGTTTCCTTAGGCCATTAGTGTTCTAAATTTAGTAATAAGTTCACAAGTGGCATGCTTTGATATAAATTTGATTCATAATTTTATTATATTTCTGTTTTGTTATTTTTAATCTTAGAGATTTAATATTTATTAGTTGAGATTAGATTTATGTGTGAATGTGATCTGGATCATCTTTGCATTTCTAAATTTAAATTTAAATTTTTTATAATTTGAAAATTTAAATTTTCATTTTGTCAATGTTGAAGCTAAGATGAGTTAAATGGTGCTTCAATCTGTTTTTCCTTGTTGAAGGAAACAAAAATTGATTCTTATTGAATCTCACTTTTCAAAGTTAGAGAAGTTAATCAATATACATTTTCTAGGCTTAATATGTTTCTTAATGTATGTTGTCACACTAAGAATACACTTCTAGACTTAAAAGGTGTTAAACACTCAAAATTGACTAACATCCTCTAGACTTAATATGTTGCTTAGTGTGTGTGATTTAAGACTGGCCCTCGACATAAATGTGTCAAGGATATAACATGTTATATCATCTTAGAGATATACTTGGGATAGAGTATACATCTTGTGCATTGTTAAATGGTGAGTTAAGTATCCACAAGATACAAATCTTCAAACTGATAAAATACTTCAGGGGTATAAAGTGAATATTTAAGCTTGAAACAACAAAACGTTTCATGGGTACAAAGAAAATAGGTAAGCTTTATAATGATGGATGCTTTGGAGGCATTTTAAGTTGGAAGCTTCAAATAGAGGTGTTAGGTCAGAATCCAAGCTTCAAATAGATGAAAAATAGCTGAAACTCATCCAAACATGACAATCGAGGTTACAGACTACGTCTATGCTTGTGATCCACAGAGTCTGTCACTTTTCTCCAATAAGTTGGGTCGTCTATTCAGTATTATGCTGCCTTCTCTTCATGGTTTACTTACGAACCATCATAAAGGGCTCAACAAAGATAGTACACAAAGTAGACAAAAAACAAAACCGTTCTTGCATCTTTGGCAGGAACTTGTTATAATCTAATAAATCTAGTTGCGTTTAAGTAAATTTGTGGAGTCATCATTTGTTATCAACTAGGGTCTGATTGTTGCTCTAGTTATAACAAAGTAGACAAAATGATTCCTTAATGAAATTCTTGAGGCTAATGTACTTTTATCTAAAGATGGATCGTGAGTATAATTTGATAACTCAATGATGAACCACTAGTACCAAACTAGTACTAAGAGGGGGGGGATGAATCAGTATAGGAACAAATATCTTCAAAACCAGTTTGACAACAAACACTTTCAATGACTGATAAACAGAGATACCGGTAAAACAGAGTGCAACCGGTAGCATCCAGTATAGCTCAATCAGTCATGAACCAGTCACTCACTAAGCTTTTCTCTTAGCTCAATACCACATTATCATAATATTCTCATGCATGAACTAGTAAACTTAACCATCAAATCTTTACAACAGTGAGTTCAATATGTTTTATAGACAGGCATAAAACATAGAAACTTCATGTGCATAACAGATAAAACAAAGCATCACAAGACAAAAGCGTTTCACATGGCACACATATTATTCACGTGGAAACCCAACTGGGAAAAACCACGGTGGGGATGAATACCCACAAGCCGCTTTTTGAACTCTTTAGAAGTCCACTTTGTTAGGAGCCTTGTCCGGTTAAGAACATTACAATTTAGGTTCTGGTAGGAACCAATCCTGTTAGGGATCACCCGGTTAAGGGTTAAACCCGGTAGGGTCACCTTGTTAGAGGATTTTAAGAACTCAATAGCTGAAAGGATCTCCTAAGCTTCTCTAGCTTCGAGTTACTCGGTTAAGGGATTTACAACAAGCCAGTTAAGACCACCCGACTTAAGGGATTTTGAATCAAGCTAGTTAAGGCTACCCTGTTAGGGGATTTTACAACTATTGAAGTGGTTAGAGATCAATAGGGATTACAATGATCTGTTAACAGTTAATACTAATACAGATCCGTTTAGGCTCCTTTTTTCCTTCTGCACACACACTTTGCAGGTATCTCTTCTCTCCTATGGTCTGGTAAGAATCTTGTATCACTTTCATTGGATACACACTCACAACTTTTGCCAACAACTTTAGACAAAAACCTAACACTGATCTTATAGGGAACATACAAGTTGGTAGCAAAAACCTTAAACCCTATACCTGTTAGGTTGAGCAATTCAAACGGTTCGATCTTGACCATTGAAACATACTGCATTAAATGCACCAGTCTTGAGTCAATCTCAAGACATTCTCCATCGTCCATTATCCACCATTTTCATGGCGGCTAATAACCCATCACGCGTTATCACCATTTGACAGACTTTGTACATTCCCGAGGTAGATAGGAATAGTCTTCTTTATGCAAGATCCTTCATGCCCACAGAGCTTACATGGCAACACGATCTGTCCTCCATCATACTGCTAACTCATCACACAAAGATCACCGATTGAGTCACACAGACTTGAGATACTCCAACCGGAAACCCCGAAGTGGAAGCTACCTTACCAATTGGTAGTCATACAGTGCTTCCATGTGCCGGTTCCCATAACTGCATGCCGGTTCACTTTGAACAAATGTGCCGCTTCACTTTGGCATATACCGGTTCACACATATGCCGGTATCTCTTTCTTCACTTATCTCATGTGCCGGTTCACACTATGTCTCACATTGACATCAATGACAAAATACAATATCATTATGTCTTCATGCCAGTTTACATAAGGCTAATGCTAGTTCACATAATGCTCATGTCGGTTCACATAATGCCAACAATCTCCCCCTTTGGCATTGATGGCAATATACAAAAGATATCTTCTCTACTTCACATCTTGTCCTCGTTTGCTATAGATATCTTTTCGCTTCACTTCTTCTCCCCCTATGACAACAATGCCAAAGTGGAGGTACAATCATCACTGTTTCCTCATACTACTCCCCCTGAGGAGTAGCATCCTTAAACACACCAATCAACCAAAGATTTTTCTATCCAGTACTTGACTGATGTGGAACAACCACTTTTAGTTCACCTCCTGAAGGGGCAATACCCCTAATTCACCTCTCAAATGTACAAATGTTGTCTTTGGGAGAGGCTTGGTGAATATGTCTTCTAACTGCTCCTTACTGGACACATGCTCTAGTGCAATCTCTTTATTCTAAACCTTTTCTCTCAAGAAATGATACTTAAGCTCAAAATGCTTGGTTCTAGAATGTAAAACCGGATTCTTTGATATATTGATAGCACTTGTGTTATCACAAAATATACTTACCGGTTCAGGTACAGGGATCTTGAAGTCGTCCAGTACATGCTTCATCTAGGTTGTCTGAGTACAGTTCATGAAAGCTGCAACATACTCTGCTTTTGTTGTAGACTGAGAGATGCAACTCTGCTTTTTACTCATCCATGAGACTAGTCTACTACCGAAAAAGAATGCACCACTGGTTGTGCTCTTTTGGTCATCCGCATTACTGGCCCAATCAACATCTGTGAATACTTTCAAATTGAAATTATTGTTGTATGGGTACCACAATCCATAGTCAATTGTTCCCTTCAGATACCTAAGAATCCGCTTGATTGCACTCAAGTGAGATTCTCTTGGACTCTTCTGGAACCTTGCAGTGATGCCAACTACATGTGCAATATCTGGTCTGCTATGCACTACATAGTGCAACTTACCAATCATTGATCGGTATTCCTTCTCATCAACTAGTGCGTAATCATCCTCCTTTGTCAATTTGCAACCGCTCACCATCAGTGTACCAACCGGTTTGCTATCTTCCATGCCAAAATTCTTCAACACCTCTTTGACATATTTGGATTGAGTGATGAATATTCCATCTTTCATCTACTGGATCTGTAGTCCAATGAAGAACTTAATCTCCCCTATGAGTGACATTTCAAACTCTTTCTTCATCTCATCAGCAAACTCATGACTCATCCTGTCATCTCCACCAAAGATGATGTCATCAACAAAAACTTCACAGATCAGGATCTGATCTTCTTCAGACTTCAAGTAGATATTGCTATCTTCACATGTTCTCTCAAATCCAATCTTCACAAGATGGGAATGTAGGTGCTCATACCATGCCCTAGGTGCTTACTTTAGACCATATAATGCTTTGTGTAGCCTACATACCATGTCACTATCTTCAGATAGGGTAAACCCATCTGGTTGCTCAATATATACCTCCTCTTCAAGTACACCATTTAGGAATGCAGATTTTACATCCATTTGATATACCTTGAATCTCTTAAAAGTTGCATATGCAAGAAGCATATGAACTCCTTCCAATCTAGCTACAGGAGCAAAGGTTTCCCCATAGTCTTCACCTTCTTCTTGAGCATATCCTTTGCATACCAGTCTGGCTGTATTCCTAATCACTGTGCCATCCTCATTCAACATATTTCTGAACACCCATTTGGTGCCAATGACATTCTTATGCTCCGGTCTGGGTACCAAGGACCATGTACCATTTTTCTCTATCTGGTCAAGTTCTTCTTCCATTGCCTTGGTCCAGTCTTCATCATTATGAGCCTCTTTGAATGATTTAGGCTCAAATTCAGAGATCATACATGAGTTTTCTCTGATCTTTCTTCTGGTAAGGATTCCTGCATCCTTATCACCTATGATCTTCTTGGGATCATGATTCAACTTGACATACCAAGGAATGGTCTTAATTGGTTCTTCTTTCTTTTCTTCTTCATCCTTATCTTCATCAGTATCAACATTCACCAGTTCACGAACACTATTACTGGTGCTCGGTTGACTGACAACCGGTTCCCAGAAGGTTGCAACCGATTCATTTACAATTTTCTCACTACCGATTTTCTCAGTCCTCACAGAGGATTCATCAACTCTTACATTGATGCTTTCCAAAATTCTTTGAGTCCTATTGTTGTAGCACTTGAAAGCTTTGCTCTTGGTGGAATATCCTAGAAATATTCCCTCATCACATTTAGCTTCAAATTTGCCCTGATGTTCACTCGTCTTGATGTAACATTTGCTACCAAAGACCTTAAAATAATTTACCACAGGGGTCTTACCGGTCCAATACTCATAAGGAGTCTTGTCCTTGCCCTTTTTGATGAGTACCCGGTTCATAGTGTAAACTGCAGTGCTCACCGCTTCTCTCCAAAAGGTGTGAGCAACCTTTCCTTGGATCAACATAGTTCTAGCTACTTCAACCATAGTCCGGTTATTCCTCTCTGCTAGGCCATTCTGCTGTGGAGTTCGGGGGGCAGATAGTTGTCTCTTAATGCCAAATTCTTCACAGTACTTGTTGAATTCACTAGAAGTGAATTCCCCTCCTCGATCAGTTTTGAGACACTTGATCCTTTTACTACTTTCCTTTTCCACTAATGCTTTGAAAGCTTTGAATTTTCCAAAAGCTTCAGACTTGTCTTTCAAGAATGTGACCCACATCATTCTTGAGCAGTCATCAGTGAGAATCATGAAGTACCTATCACCCTGCACACTTCTAGTTTTCATAGGACCACATAAATCAGTATGCACAAGATCAAGCAAGTTGTCAAGAGTGAAAGCTTTACCTTTAAAAGTTGAGGAAGACATTTTCCCCAATTGACATTCTCTACACAAGGTATTATCTGATTTGCTCAGCACCGGCAACCCTCTAACTGCCTTGATCTTACTAGCCTTCACAATGTTGTCAAAGTTCACATGGCAGAATCTCCTATGCCATATCCAACTATCATCAAGCTTAGCCATAAGACATGTACTTATATTAGCATTTAGATGAAATAGGTTACTGTAAAGCGGAAAATCACGATCGAACCCTAGTTGCTCTCTCCTCTTCCAACTCCAAGGAGAGAGAAGGGAGATTCACTAGGGTTGATGGTTTTCACTTAAGGGAGAGGCTTTACATTCAAAAGAGGGGTTGAAACCCACAAGATCCAATCCCACACAATGCAAGATTGGATGCTAAATGTGTTTCAAGGGGTTAAGACAGCAAGGCTACCCTCTTTTGTAAAGAATGTGCATAGGAGAATTAAGCTAGGAATGCATAGAAAGTGATAAAGACTCGCTTATAAACTGAGATAGGGATATAGGATGAAGCTGCGGACCTTGAATTAGCAGTAAAATGTCGATACGGCGCTATCCTGCAAATTTGAGCAAAAGTTGTCGAGACGATGGCGCCCGGCGCAACGGTCCTCCAAAAAATCCGCGAAACGAAGGGGGATCTGTTCGTCTCTGCACGAGGATTCCAGATCTTCAATTTCAGCCGTGTACCTACAACCTACACACAGAAAAGCGAAGACGATTGGGGGGTTAGGGATTAGGGGTTTGCCTTTAGGTCAAACCCCGGTTTTGGAATTAACCAAGAAATGAGCAATTGCTGTAAAATGTAAATGATTGTAAAACAAGTACTAATACCTTGTTCTAAGGATGTTTGTATCCTTATGTGCGAAGGTATAGATGTTGTATGTTGTTGTGGTATGTTGTATGTAGTATGTAGTAAGTGATCTCCTCTTCAATGGTTGAATCCTTGACTTGAATGCAACACTTAGCCTTGAATGGAGACTTAGAAGGAATGCTTGAATGCTTGAATGCTTGAATGCTTGAGTATAGTTTCCACGCTTGTACACATATCCCCCTAATATCCCAAATGAGAGAGAAAAATATAGTTTATATACTTGCCAATTAGGGTTAAAAGACTAATTTTCCCGACCTTAGGCCGACCAGGAAATGATAATTTCCAAATTGCAAACAAAAAGACCCGAGACCCCTTAGGGGACCGGGCCCAAAATAGGACCCAGGGACCAGGGCGCTGGGCGCCATGGTCCTGGGGACCAGGGCGCTGGGCACCCTGGTCCTGAAGGACCAGGGCGCTGGGCGCTCTGGTCCCACCTCCCGGGACAGCAGTGTGCAAAGGAGGTTCAGGCCAGGGTGCAAGAAAATGCAGTTTTCAGTGTCATAATCAGGTTTCGGGGTCTCCATTCAGGTTCCATGTTGCGTCGCCATCGTGAAGACCGAAATGCAGTCGAAATTGCAAGTGTCACAATCTTAGGACGCTACATTTAGCCCCCACTTTAGCGGGAGTATGTATGCTCATACTTTCGGTAAAGTACAAGGAAACAACATTGAAAGACTTTCACCACGTCAAGGAGGCAAGACACACCAAGCCCCCAGTGGACTAAGGATCTTACAACTTCGATTGACAAAGTAAAAGGGAAGATCACGAGGGAGAACCATGCCTGTCAGTAGTAAGGTTCCCTCACTATGAGTCATGTAAAAGAAATACCAAAAATTTTCAAGGCAAAGCTAAGTTCGCCAAGAAATTTCAAGTATCCTGAAGAGATAGACAGGGTGTATGCCCCCCTACGTTAAAGCGATCGCACACGCCTCAACGAGGGTGATTGTTTTAACATAGTGATACACATAAGAAATGAGAAAGGAAAGGAGCGCGTTATCACAAAGATTTAGCCCCCAAGTGTGAGATAAACCCAAGGATAATAGACACAAAACACAAAGCACGAGGTGACTTCGCTTTCCTCGGGGTCAGTATGCTGTATGATAATTCATGTATATATATCATATGTATGTATGCATAATTGTTCTTCATTCCGCAATCAAGGAAGGTCACCTAGAAGAAGGGAACACATGTGTCTTTTGAGTCAACATGAGAGAGATCGAGAGATCTCAATGCTTTGCATCGTCCTCAAGTAGACAACACTAAGGACAACAAATAGAGGAATGAGAATAACATATAGAAGAAGTAACACAAGAGAGGAGGAGAGAATCTGCTATGCTAATGTAACTAGTCTAGCACGTCATCTACCCCCCGATCTTGCTGATCAATGTTTCGGGAAGGCAGGGAACATGCTAGAGGAGGAACATTCAACACAACAGATGGAGCTATCACAAGATCCAAACAAGGGCTATGTTCATGTTCCGAGCCACATTGTTCTTGTCTAGGAGCTAGGATAAGTGCTTTAGAAAATTCGTTAGATAAATGGTTATCAATATCAACAAGTTCATATTCACTATCAGAAGAAAGAGGAGTAACATTTTCATCATGAATAACATTTTCATCTATATCATCATCAAGATTTATAAAAATAGGATCTTTAACTCGCACAGGATCGAGACCATCATGCATCTTATGTTTAGGAGATTTAGGCTCAATTTCCGGCTGAGGAGAAAATGGAATAATGCTTGTTGAAGGTGTTTTTGGAGATTGCAAAGTTTGAGAAGCAGCTACTTGAGCTCTAAGACGACGCTTTCGTTGACGTTCGCGTGCAGAACGATTTCATCTAGTCTTAGTAGGAAGTTGAGAAGATTGAGGAGGAGGAATGTTCTCATCCTTATCACTTGGGTGTTTAGGTTGTGGTCTCTTAGGCTGGATAATAGGAGAAGAAGAAGGTCTCTTCTCTCTATAAAAAGAAGGAGGAGGGACTGCTCCATACAAAGGAGGAATATTTGGTTTAGGAAGAAGACCAAGTCCATCATGACGAGGAGGTATAGGTCAGCTTTTAGGAAGTTTATTAGGCATAGACATAATCTCATCCATGGGAATGGGTTGGGAATCTTCTTGAGGAAAGACATTAGTTTTATCTTTCAAAGGAAGAACTTCCTTCTCAAGAATGATAGGAATATCAAGTTTAGGTGTTCTAGGTTCACTTAGAGATAGGATCATATCTGTTTTCCACTTTTGATAAGATTTGAAAAGATGATCACTTCGCGGAGGAAGAGATTGGAATTGTTTAGGCCAAAAGTAATCAATAGGAACACTAGAAGTTCTTTCAGCTGGTTTAAAGAGACTATGATTGATAGTAACAACTTCACCATTATGGGGAAATTTCAAACACTTGTGAATAGGAGAAGCAATAGCTTTCATGGAAGATAGCCAAGGATAGCCAAGCTTCACACGAAATTGTTTGGAAGATGGAATAATAGCAAAGTTCACATCAAGGGATTTGTTATGGACCTCAATAGGCAATGTAATAGAACCAATTGCAGGAGAAGAAAATGCATCAAATAGTTTCACAATCACATCTGTTTTGTCATAGATCACTTGATTCAATTGCAAAGTAAAAAGAAATTCTTTAGTAATAACATTAACCATGCACGAAGGATCAATAAGCACTCCACGGCAAGGTGTGTTCTTGACTTTTGCAACTATGTATAAAGGACCATCAAGTGCCCTAATGGTTTCACTGGAATCAAATGTGATGGAAGGTTCTTTAGGGATTTCTTGCTGCTCTACAAAGTTAATCACATTCGGAGTCATAGACACAAGACCATCAGATGAGAGAGAGGAATCATTAGCCTCAATTGCATTAGAGGTATGAGAAGGTAATGGATTAGTGAAAATCTAAAGATTTTGGTCAGGAGGAGCTACAGATGTGTTGCCTTTATCATTCACTCCAGAAACAGAGATAGTATTATTATCAATCAAATCTTGAATTTTACCCTTTAAAGAAAAACATTTTTCAGTATCATGCCCAGGCTGACGATGAAATTGACAAAAAACTTTGTTATCAAAATAAGGTGAAGTAATCTTTGCAGGATCAATTTGCCTTATAGGAGGAAGAGTAAGCACATTTTGTTCCAATAACTTATTCATAATACTATGCAATGATTCATTCAAAGGAGTATACTTTCTTTCTTTCTTGAAAAATTTAGAAATAGGAGGCACACCTGATGCTGCATTCACATTGTTGTTGATGATGTTTTCATTGAATTTGATGGAATCTCTGTTCGGTTTAAACTTCCCAAATGGTTGTTGACTGCTATCACCCTTATCACTCGGAGCCATAGGATGTGATTGTTCCATTTGACTCACAGTCAGTTGATAATTGTGAAGAGTGGCACACAACTGTTGGAAAGAAGTAAACTCAGAAAACAGAAGTTTGTCTCGGATATCTTTTTGTAAATTAGAAATAAAGATTCTTTGAATATCATTGTCAGGCACTGGAAAAGAAATTTGAGCATACAAATGCTTATATCTACCAATGAAATCAGTCACTTTTTCTTTAACACCTTGTTTACAATGCATTAAATCAATCAAAGTAACTTTAGGACTTATATTGTTTTGAAATTGTTGAATGAAAGCATTTGCAAGTTGTTCGAAAGAAGTAATAGAATAAGAAGGCAACGAGCAATACCATTGTAGGGCTTTGTCTCTTAATGTTCTAGTGAATAGTTTTGCAAGCAACCTTTGGTCATAAGCAAAATCAGTACATATTGTTTGAAAAGTCTTAACATGTGTTAGAGGATCACCTTTACCATTATAAAGCTCCAAATGCGGGATTTCAACATGTTTAGGAGGGATAGCTCGAACAATGTCAAGAGAAAGTGGGCTCGCAACATCAAATGTGGGCACACTAAACTTAGATTGATTCATAGAGGCAATTTGTTGCTGTAAAGAAGAGACAGTTTGTGCAAGATTGTTAATGGTTGCTTCAGTCAAAGAATTCATATTAGACGTATTAGATTGTGATGGAGGTGTTATGTTATTGAAAGAAGGTAAAGAGTAAGGTGGTGGGACTCTATGATAATTAGTCATAGGAGATGATTGGACAGGAGGAACACTACAAGGAGGAATGGAGTGGTTAAACGAATTGCCCCCTTGCGTCATGTTCATTTGTGGAGATATAATAGGGACACTCATTGAAGGAATGAATGAAGAAGCAGGATTAAATGAAGGAAGAGGGTTAATTGAAGAAGAAGGATTGCCCCCATGACTGGTGATCACAGGGGGAATATCTTGTATAGAAGTAGCCATTATGTTTGATGTAAAGGTAGGTATGCTAGCAATAGAAGTTGTCAAAGGAATAGAATGATTGACTTGGGTAGGAGGTTGTGTATAACCTAAAGATTTGGCACAACTCTTTATAGGCATCACATTCGAGTTCACAATGTGTGAAATACCACGCAAAATATCAATTCCATTCTTATCACTTTGAAGCATACGTTTAGACCCTCAATTAAAGGAAGAGCTTGACTATCGGGATACTCATGAGACATCCATTGTCGAAAATCGTCAAATGGGTTATCTAATTTTGAAAGTTGTTCTACAGAAACCTCATGGAGAGCTTCTTCATCATTAGGAGGATTAGAGGAATTACCCATGTCCTCGTTAAAAAGGCTATTCAAATTAGGTTCCATCTCCTCAGTAGTTAAACCTCGGAAAGACTTAATTCTACGGCTTCGTCTAACAGGAATAGTGTAAGTAGGGCTTATTGTTGTAAAACTCATGCACTAGAAAGAGAGAAAATTTTGAATTCAGAGGTAGCAATTTTCAGTAAAATCAGCCAATCTTCTGGATTTAAGCTGTTAAATGCAATCACGACAGTCTCTCGAAATTTCAGAAAAAATGTCCAGGACCGTGGCGCTCGAAGTGCAACACGGTCCTTGCAACTTTTTTCGAAATTTGCAGGGATGAAAGGTATGATGATTTTAAAGCTAATCTGAAAAAATTGAGTGATTTTACGATCTGTAGGTAGGCCAAATTAAAGTTGCAATCTCAAAATTGAACGCTACCAATATTGTCGAAAAATGCAAAATTTGAATTTTGAAAAAGAGAGGGAAACTGAAATTTTGAATTTTATGATTTTAGAGGGAATGCCAAGAGCAATGCAAATTTTGAAATTCAAAAATTGACTCAATTTCACGCAAAATTCAATTTTGAAAGTGGAAATCAAAGTTGTTGTAATTAAGCACTTAATTTCAAAAGTCACAAATTGTAAGAATTTGAATAAAGCACTGAAATTTCGAATGAATGCAAACACACTTTTCAGATTTAGGACAGTAAGAACACAATTTTGACACAAAATTTCAATTTCAATGATTTTTGAATGTTTAAAAGCGTTAATCCAAGCAATCCCTAGACCAACTTTGACTTTAATTTTGAAAGTGTTATAATTGATAAAATCAGCCAAAATTCTGGATTTTAGCAGGAAAATACAGTAAGATCTCGCTCCCGAAATTTCAGAAAAAATGTCGGGGACGATGGTGCTCGGAGTGCACACGGTCCTCGTAACTTTTTTCCAAATTTTCAGGGATGAAAGATATTGCGATTTTATTGCGGAATCCAAAGTTACAACTGATTTGGAAATGTTTTGATCAGTGAAATTGTTGGACAAAGGTTGAATCAAGAGGGTTTCAAAAATTAGGGTTTTGACACTTAACCACTTAATTTTCAAAATTAAAGCATAGATATGAATTGATAATAGAAGGGTAGATCTGAAACAAGCATTAACATTTAGACATTTCACAAGCTTAATTACTAAAAAGAAAATTTAGGGTTTTTATGCAATTAACCTCTAAAATTTTGCAAAAGATCAACATGGAAATGTAATCAAGGAATCAAATTTTTCAGATCTAACCATGAATAATTAGAAAGGGTGTTCACGTCGGGTTCACTAAAATGTAAAGTGGAAAATCGCGATCGAACCCTAGTTCCTCTCCCCTCTTCCAACTCCAAGGAGAGAGAAGGGAGATTCACTAGGGTTGATGGTTTTCACTTAAGGGAGAGGCTTTACATTCAAAAGAGGGGTTGAAACCCACAAGATCCAATCCCACACAATGCAAGATTGGATGCTAAATGTGTTTCAAGGGGTTAAGACAACAAGGCTACCCTCTTTTGTAAAGAATGTACATAGGAGAATTAAGCTAGGAATGCATAGAAAGTGATAAAGACTTGCTTATAAACTGAGATAGGGATATAGGATGAAGCTGGGGACCTGGAATTAGCAGTAAAATGTCGATACGGCGCTGTCCTGCAAATTTGAGCAAAAGTTGTCAGGACGATGGCGCCCGGCGCCACGGTCCTCCAAAAAATCCACGAAACGAAGGGGGATCTATTCGTCTCTGCACGAGGATTCCAGATCTTCAATTTCAGCCGCGTACCTGCAACCTACACACAGAAAAGCGAAGACGATTGGGGGGTTAGGGATTAGGGGTTTGCCTTTAGGTCAAACCCCGGTTTTGGAATTAACCAAGAAATGAGCAATTGCTGTAAAATGTAAATGACTGTAAAACAAGTACTAATACCTTGTTCTAAGGATGTTTGTATCCTTATGTGCGAAGGTATAGATGTTGTATGTTGTTGTGGTATGTTGTATGTAGTATGTAGTAAGTGATCTCCTCTTCAATGGTTGAATCCTTGACTTGAATGCAACACTTAGCCTTGAATGGAGACTTAGAAGGAATGCTTGAATGCTTGAATGCTTGAATGCTTGAGTATAGTTTCCACGCTTGTACACATATCCCCCTCATATCCCAAATGAGAGAGAAAAATGTAGTTTATATACTTGCCAATTAGGGTTAAAAGACTAATTTTCCCGACCTTAGGCCGACCAGGAAATGATAATTTCCAAATTGCAAACAAAAAGACCCGAGACCCCTTAGGATACCGGGCCCAAAATAGGACCCAGGGACTAGGGCGCTGGGCGCCCTGGTCCTGAAGGACCAGGGCGCTGGGCGCTCTGGTCCCACCTCCCGGGACAGCAGGGTGCAAAGGAGGTTCAGGCCAGGGTGCAAGAAAATGCAGTTTTCAGTGTCATAATCAGGTTTCAGGGTCTCCATTCAGGTTTCGTGTTGCGTCGCCATCGTGAAGACCGAAATGCAGTCGAAATTGCAAGTGTCGCAATTTTAGGACGCTACATTTAGCCCCCACTTTAGCGGGAGTATGTATGCTCATACTTCCGGTAAAGTACAAGGAAACAACATTGAAAGACTTTCACCACGTCAAGGAGGCAAGACACACCAAGCCCCCAGTGGACTAAGGATCTTACGACTTCGATTGACAAAGTAAAAGGGATGATCACGAGGGAGAACCATGCCTGTCAGTAGTAAGGTTCCCTCACTATGAGTCATGTAAAAGAAATACCAAAAATTTTCAAGGCAAAGCTAAGTTCGCCAAGAAATTTTCAAGTATCCTGAAGAGATAGACAGGGTGTATGCCCCCCTACGTTAAAGCGACGCACACGCCTCAACGGGGGTGATTGTTTTAACATAGTGATACACATAAGAAGTGAGAAAGGAAAGGAGCGCGTTATCACAAAGATTTAGCCCCCAAGTGTGAGATAAACCCAAGGATAATAGACACAAAACACAAAGCACGAGGTGACTTCACTTTCCTCGGGTCAGTATGCTGTATGATAATTCATGTATATATATCATATGTATGTATGCATAATTGTTCTTCATTCCGCAATCAAGGAAGGTCACCTAGAAGAAGGGAACACATGTGTCTTTTGAGTCAACATGAGAGAGATCAAGAGATCTCAATGCTTTGCATCGTCCTCAAGTAGACAACACTAAGGACAACAAATAGAGGAATGAGAATAACATATAGAAGAAGTAACACAAGAGAGGAGGAGAGAATCTGCTATGCTAATGTAACTAGTCTAGCACGTCATCTACCCCCTGATCTTGCTGATCAATGTTTCGGGAAGGCAGGGAACACGCTAGAGGAGGAACATTCAACACAACAAATGGAGCTATCACAAGATCCAAACAAGGGCTATGTTCATGTTCCGAGCCACATTGTTCTTGTCTAGGAGCTAGGATAAGTGCTTTAGAAAAATCGTTAGATAAATGGTTATCAATATCAACAAGTTCATATTCACTATCAGAAGAAAGAGGAGTAACATTTTCATCAAGTTCATATTCACTATCCGTGTTGCGTCGCCATCGTGGAGACCGAAATGCAGTCGAAATTGCAAGTGTCACAATTTTAGGATGCTACAGTTACCTTTAGTCTGCATGCTGGTGGCTACCAATTTACCATCTTTACCTTTGATTGTACAAACTCCATTCTTGAATTGCAGAGTGAGTCCATTGTCATTTAACTGGGCAACACTTAGAAGGTTGTGTTTGAGACCATCAACCCAATACACATTGTCAGCACTACTCTTTCCATTCAAGGAGATGGACCCTCTGCCTTTGACCATGCATGGTGCATCATTGCCAAAGTGAACCACACCACCATCATACTCTTCTAATGATAGAAACTTGCTCCGGTCACCAGTCATATGGTGAGAATAGCCACTGTCAATGATCCACTCATTGGAATTATCAAACCGAGAGACAAGAGCCTTCTTGTCTGTCACATCTTCCTTTATAGAAATGAACACAATGTCTTCATTTTCTTCATCTTCTGATTCTTCATCTGTGACACCTTCATCAACTGCCACAAAACAATTTCTTCGGTTTCCTCCTTTGAATTTCTTGAACCTTTCTGGTTTGTCCTTGTTGTCACCATTAGGATAGTTCATAGCAATATGTCCTATCTGGTTGCAGAAGAAACATTTCAAAGGTAGCTTACCTTTGTATTTACCAGTTCCTTTTGGAAATCTCCTGGCTAGAAGAGCTTCAAATTCCATCAAAAACTCTTCATCCTTCATCTCTCTATTTTGACTAGGTTCCCCACTAGTACTAGCCTCTTTTCCTTTTCTGGATGGTATAGCAGAAGCTTTAAAAGTTGATTCTGACTTTTGAACACTACCATCAAAGCTATTCAGCTCATAGGTTGTCAACTTGGCTATGATGGAGTCCAAGGATGCCTTAGACTTGTCTATTGATCTTAGCTCCTGAATAGCAGCAACCCTTATTGCATAGACCGGCAATAGGGATCTCAGGACTTTACTTACCACAGTTGAATCTTCTATTTTGCCACCTGCACTCTTTATTTCTCCAACAACTGTTTTGATTCTTATTCCATACTGCTGAATGGTCTCTCCTTCAACCATTCTCATGTCTTCAAACTTTCCTCTCAATCTCTCTTCCTTAGCCTGTTTTACATGCTCATCACCACCATAGATATTTTCAAGAGCATCCCATACTTCTTTGGGATTTTCCTTGTCCTAAACATCAATAAACTCAATGTCAGATAGACTACTGATGAGGGCTTCCATGACTTGCCCATTTTCTTGTATCTCTCTCTTTTGGTCATCGGTGAGAGTACCGGTAGGAACAACATATACATTTTCAACATAACTCCAGTGTTGAACACCCATGCTTTTGATGAATATTTTCATCCTATCTTTCCATATACCAAAGTTTTCCCTATTGAACTTTGGACCTTCCCTCTTCATCATCAGGCTAGGATCTTTTCCTCAAGCGGTTAAGCTTACAACACAGAGGACCTAGAGGGCTCTGATACCAATTGATAACTCAATGATGAACCACTAGTACCAAACTGGTACTGAGAGTGGGGTAATGAATCAGTACAGGCACAAATATCTTCAAAACCAGTTTGACAGCAAACACTCTCAATGACTGATAAATAGAGATACCGGTAAAACAGAGTGCAACCGGTAGCATCCAGTATAGCTCAATCAGTCATGAACCGGTCACTCACTAAAATTTTCTCTTAGCTCAATACCACATTAACATAATATTCTCATGCATGTACTAGTAAACTTAACCATCAAATCTTTACAATAGTGAGTTCAATATGTTTTATAGATAGGCATAAAACATAGAAACTTCATGTGCATAACAGATAAAACAAAGCATCACAAGACAAGAGCATTTCACATGGCACACATATTTTTCACGTGGAAACCCAACTAGGAAAAACCACGGTGGGGATGAATACCCACAAGCTTCTTTTTGAACTCTTTAGAAGTCCGCTCTATTAGGAGCCTTGTCTGGTTAAGAACATTACAATAGGTTCTGGTAAGAACCGATCCTGTTAGGGATCACTCGGTTAAGGGATACCCAGTTAAGGGTTAAACCCAGTAGGGTCACCTTGTTAGAGGATTTTAAGAACTCAATAGCTGAAAGGATCTCCTAAGCTTCTCTAGCTTCTCAAACCTCATTAGCTTCGAGTTACCCAGTTAAGGGATTTATAGCAAGCTGATTAAGACCACCCGATTTAAGGGATTTTGAATCAAGCCAGTTAAGGCTACCCTGTTAGGGGATTTTGTAACTGTTGAAGTGGTTAGAGATCAATAGGTATTACAATGATCTATTAACAGTACTTAATACTAATATAGATCCATTTAGGCTCCTCTTTTCCTTCTGCACACACACTTTGCAGGTATCTCTTCTCTCTTATGTTCTGGCAAGAATCTTGTATCACTTTCGTTGGATACACACTCACAAGTTTTGCCAACAACTTCAGACAGAAACCTAACACCGATCTTATAGGGAACATACAAGTCAGTAGCAAAAACCTTAAACCCTAAACCTATTAGGTTGAGCAATTCAAACGGTTCGATCCTGACCATTGAAACATACTGCATTAAATGCACCAGTCTTGAGTCGATCTCAAGACATTCTCCATCGTCCATTATCCACCATTTTCATGGTGGCTGATAACCCATCACGCGTTATCACCATTTGACAGACTTCGCACATTCCCGAGGTAGATAGGAATACTCTTCTTTATGCAAGATCCTTCATGCGCACAGAGCTTACATGGCAACACGATTTGTCCTCCATCATACTGCTAACTCATCACATAAAGATCACCGATTGAGTCACACAAACTTGAGATACTCCAACCGAAAACCCCGAAGTGGAAGATGCCTTACCAACCGGTAGTCATATAGTGCTTCCATGTGCTGGTTCCCATAAGTGCATGCTGGTTCACTTTGAACAAATGTGCCGCTTCACTTTGGCATATACCAGTTCACACATATGCCGGTATCTCTTTCTTCACTTATCTCATGTGCTGGTTCACACTATGTCTCATATTGACATCAATGACAACATACAATATCATTATGTCTTCATGCCAGTTTACATAAGGCTCATGCCGGTTCACATAATGCTCATGCCGGTTCACATAATGCCAACATAATTTAGGTGATAGGTTCTTTCTTTCATAAAGATAAGAAATGAAATTTTAGAGTAACAAATTAAAAAATTTGAAAACATAAAAGAAATTAAATCTAATTTCTATTCTAACAATCTCACTTCAAACTTTAAAATAAATGTTATGATTCAACTATTGTAATACCGATACAACCCAACAATATAACACTTTGATTCATGATTGATTTGATTTTGACAAAGTAGATTTACATAAGACATGAGATATGAAAATAATAAATGAAGGACCTTATTTATAAAAAATAATATGAAAAATCTACTAGGAACAATATTGGGGGCAAGAAGAAGATCCCTTTATTAGCCTGGGATATGGTATGTCTTCCTAAGGAGTTGGGGGGTTCAGGTATCAGAGATTTAGTTACTTAGAATAAAGCTTTTGGGGGCTAAACTTGTTTGGAAGCTATATAAGGACCCTTCAAGTAAATGGGCTTCTCTTATGTTTGCTAAGTATCTGAGGGGGGCTCCTACAGAGTGGTTATTCATAGCTTCATCTCTCCCAAATGGGTCAGCTTTATGGAATTTTATTTCTAGTTGTAGATCGCTTATCCTTCCTCACCTTTTTTGGGTAATTCATAATGGGAGAAAGACTCGTTTCTGGGATGAAGTTTGGAATGGTCATGTTGCCTTGTCTTCCATTCGGGATTGGTATCCTTTATCTGATATCCTCACTGATCTTTGGGGTGTGTTTGTTGCTGATTATTGTGTTGTTGATGCTTTAGGTCCCTATCCTATTTTTCATTGGAAATCCATTGATTCTATGTTGATAAGTCAAGAACTCAAAGATGCTTCTATGGAGGAACTTGAGGAGAGATTGCTAGTATTTCAGGATAAGGAGGATGAATTGATTTGGACTAAGAATGCTTCAGGTTCTTATATAGTAAAGGAGGGGTACAAGGTCTTGTCTCATTCCTCAACTATCCCCTCTTGGCCTTGTCATCTCTTCTGGCATTCGACTTGTCTTCCTAAAGATGGTTCCTTTGCCTAGCTTGTAGTTCAAGATATAGTTCTTATAGGGATGAGATTAGATAGGCTTGGGATTATAGTGATGTTTCCTTGTGTGTTTTGTGGCTTCTTCATGGAATCCATGGCTCATGTGTTTTTGCATTTTCCATTTACTTCGGATTGTTGGTATTGGTTGTTTGGTATGCTTGGATGGTCTTCTGCTATTGGTCCTAATTTATTATCTCATTTTTTGTCTCAGTCTTTGTTGTATTCATCTTCATTTTACTCATGTCTCTGGATTGTTGCTCCATCTATTGTAATTTGGAATATCTGGCTTGAGAGGAAATCTAGGATTTTCAAGCATAAATTTACTTCATTGATGGATGTGCTTGATAGGATTCAATCTTCCATTTCTGAAGTGGTGCTTTCTTATATTTATAAAAATTTGGAACATTTGTGTTCCTTTTCCTATTGGGATAATTGGGTGACATGGAAGTGAGAGGCTCTTCGAGTCATTCCATCTCATGGGGTTGTATCATTAGGTTTATCCTCTCTTGTCAAGCACAAGCTTGCTAAATGGTCCCCTCCTCCGCAATTTTCTTTTAAATTAAATTTTGATGGGGCTGCCAAGGGTAATCGGGGTAAATCTGGGATCAGAGCTGTCCTTTTTTATCATAATTCAAAGATTGTGAAAGCTACTTGTAAATGTATTGGTGTTGGTGTTAGAAATAATGCACCACTAAGAGGGGGGGTGAATCAGTGGTTCTCAAACTTTTTCCCTTTAACTAACTTATATGAGTATACTGGTTATTAGATACTAACTCAATGCAGACTTTCCAGTTAGTGAGGAGACTAGATACAAATGCATTCACATAAAGGGACATCACATAACAACAGTATGTACGAGGAAAACCCAAGATGGGAAAAACCTTGGTGAGCAATGTTGTTGGAGTCTACTGCTCCAATCCAGCCTCACAATGAAACTCTGTTACAATGTTTAGGGCACCAACCTAAGGAGTACCAACCCTTGACTTATTTATGGGCTACAACCCAAAGGAGCTACAACCCTTACACCGAGCTACAACTCCATGTTCACAAAGATAACTTCAAATACAAAATTAATACCACTGTTACAAGTGAATCTTGTAATCATCTCATATACCTCTCTCTATTGATGAGACACCTTCTCATATATACCAACTCATTCTTTTGTTGCTCTCATCTACTGCTGCCTTGCCAGTAAACTCTATTGATTCACCTCTCCTCTGTTTTGCTCTACTGGATCTCCTTCTCACTGCTCTGTTGTTTACCGGTACTATACTCTGTCGGTTCTATGTCTACCTTCTCTATAGCTTCCTTCACTTCTGCTCTGCCGATATGGACACTACCAATTCTGCACTTCTACCAGTTGAACACTTCAACCTAGTTCTCCATCACACTCAGTCTCTTCTTAGATACTCGTTGAGCACTTGACTAATTTTCTCTCACATGCAGAAGTGACACTCAATCACTTCGCAGTAGCACTATCTTTGGCTTACATATTTATAGCCTACTTTTCCCACCAAAAACAATTCAAACTTTGGGCGGTTAGGGTTTTCTCACTTACCTCGAGGCAAACCAAATCCAATCAGATCTTTTTTGATATGATCACCCAAACAACTATTTCCTCATCACTACCATTGTCTTGCCTTCTTGATCATGCCTTCTATCTTTGGCAATCTACTTTTTACCCTGTCAACTGATTTCTTGGTCAAACACCAAGATTGATCTTGTGGTTTCCTTCATTTGCCTCGATATCCTCACTCACTTTGATCTATCTCTCAGTTGTCCTCCAAACCTCGAGCCCCAAACCTCTGCAACACCCTGCAACACATCCCATGATTTATGGGATCTACCATTAATGTCGACCAACTCTGCAACTACTTCATCGATGTATATTCCATATACCGTTGCATGCGAGTCCACCACCTTGACTCCAAGTGGTATCCAAGTCAACCACATGTCATCTTGGATCTTCATGTTGATTCAGATAGGATCACCGACTAAACATTCTACCGGTTCCTCTTTTCTGCCAATTTACTAACCTTGTCGGTATCTTACACTATATTGGTTAACTCCTCATGACTGTACTATGTTGAAGTGTCAGTGGAACTCCTTAACCGAACATCAGACATGTCTATCCAAAGCATGCTTATCTTCATCACATAGGGAGTCTTCTTCATCTACACCTTGTCCATATTACTGGTGACCATTCATACTGGTAAAATCTCTTGATGACACCATGTCATCAACCTTCCACAGACTCCATCTTTAAGCAGACCAATCTTCCTCTATCTGCATCTGCTCAGCCATGCCTTCTCTGCAATCAATTCTAACCATATCTCTACTGGTTTGCCAAAGTGACAAACTCATTACTCTTCATCTGTATTGGTGGAGTAACACCTAGTCTTCTGCATCCTACAATGCACTTATGTGACTTCCTTGTTTGTGCAGCAAACCTTCAAACAGGCACATGTGATTCAGTGAGGGCACATTCACTATTAGTCATTGCATCTCACAATGACTGCATCTTCATCTAGTGGAAGTCCCGCTCTTCTTCAACCACAACATATCGGTGATCTATTCATCCTTCTCCTCTTGTGTTGATGTGATTTAGGTAACGTTCTGCCTCTTCATCACAAACAACATCCAAGCAGCTTGCTCATCCTTCTTGTACACTAGTCATGACCTTTGCAGACTGACAACCACTCACTTAGTTGATGTGACTTCTCCATGTCAACACATCACTTACCAGTTGACATCCTTTCCTTACTGGTGGTCTGAAACATAAGGTGATATCAAGGATATCTCATCTTGTACTCCTTCATGACAGTGTTGCACATACATCTCTCATACCGGTAGTCATCCCCTACCGGTTGACATCAATGACAACCCAATGCCAACAATCTCCCCCTTTGGCATTGATGCCAGCTCATGTAGTATCCAGCATACTACATAATCTCTCTCCTCCTTTGTATGATCCAATGGATTTTCTCTCATGTAGTATGCAGTATACTACATAATCTTTCTCCCCCTTTGACAACAATGGAAAAGGGCACTGTCAAGATATCATTCCTCCTTGTATTTACCAGGCACTGACAGAATTCTTTCTCCCCCTTTGTCTTTATCGGACATCTCTCATTCTTTGATACCAATTGTTACAAATTGTTACATCTTCTCAAGTCACAACACTTGAGATGGAGGACTCAAACATCAACTGACACTAATTGAGAAAGCAAATCTAAAACCATTTGTTAAAGCACTCAATTGCAGAAGGATATGTTAGTGAATACTACTCACCTGTCGGCAAACTACATCACTTCTCGTTTGACCCCAAATTTCTTTAGAATCAAATGTGATTGTACTATGATTACAACCAGCCAATTTACAAGTAGATACCCATAACAATGAAACTCTCTTGGGTATTCCTACTGTAACTTCCATCATCTGCAGTTTGGGAAATCAGTGCACTTACACTTTCAAGTTCAAGCATGTCGGCCTTGCATCATACATCTCAGGTCCTTATCTCTGATTAGGTCCAATACTGGGGTTCCAATCATCTCCATGTACTAGTTGAGTTGTGCAAATGTGATCATTTGATGATCTTTCAACTCCATTATATCCACCACAGCCTATGACATGATCCTTCATCTTCACAATGCCATACAATGACATCACCATGCCATAAACTAAACTGGTTATCCCAAAAATATGCATGTCTACTTGATCAACCACTAGGCCAACATATGGCATTCGGGTCTTTTACAATACCACCTAAGACATGAACTCCACATTCTATGCTACTGGGGCTATTGCAATGATCTCCAACCTCATTGTCTTAGCATTTATGTCGATAACATCCTGTATTGGTCCACTATCATTACCAAAGCACCTTCCTATGACTCCTGACCTTTGTGTCACTTTGTATTTGATTCCAATTGTTATCTCATTAAACTTTGACACAACAGTAGTGATCCATCTCTGATCTGTAGGTGTGTATTTAAGGAAACCTCTAAACACTTTATCATGTCATTTTCTTCTTTCATACCGACAACACCTTGTTCTTCCAAGTGTTCTTATTTACTGAAGGGGTGAATGATCTAGTTCAATATACTACTCCCCTTGAGGTCCTGTATCTCCTTTAGGCCTTAGGAGATATCACTCATGCATTGAATGCATAGTGCCTACCCATGGTCTTCTTCCTCCACACCTTCTTGATTTCATTCTTCTTCCCATTTTCAGTCTTGGGAGAAGGTCTTACCATCTTCTGCTAATGGTTCCTTCCATTTTTTATTCTTCTTCACAACTGAAGGTAGTGCTATAGTAGCACACAACATCCATCCCAACTTCATGATTGGGGGATCTCTTGATATATTGGTTTGCCCGTCTACTTTTGGTAATGTTGTTGTGACAAGAAACTGAAATCGATGGACCTCTTGCTCCTATTTGGACATTTCTCCTTTGGTTCCACACAAGTCTCTGACTTCCATATGCTCTGTACCCACTTTTCTATAGAGCATAGTTTTTGTATCGGCCTCCATAAGATTGCAAGTTCCTCTTCCTACATTCAAACTCTCTTTGGTTAGATCCATTGCAGTTATAACATACAACATCTACTTTATTAGGAACAACAAATGGATTCTTTCTAGCATAACTGAGAGAGGGGATATGCATGTATCTACTCCTGGATACATTTTTTTCATGTGTATGATGACTAGATGATATCCTAGATTATTCCTTCTAGATCTCTTTCTACATTCTTCTGCCATATGATTTACAAATTTATTTTGCCATGCATGGGAGATCTTATCAGTTTAGCATCTCCACTTCTCCTTCTTTGAGGATGGATCCTAGATTGTCCATTCTGTGCATCTCTTCCATCTGGTCTCTTCTTCTGCCACACTTAGTTTTCCCTATGGGTGGTAGCATTTCTTTGTCCTCTGCTGATAGGAGGTCTTCTTTGTTGTCTTCTCATGTTCCTGCTTCCGGAGAAGTTTTCTTCTCCCATCTTCCCTTTGCCTTTGGGATGTACATTTTTCCTCCTTCTTACAGCACTGGTCTTTATTCTTGTATGCAAGTCTTCACCGGTTGTACTTAGGTCAACCTTCTTTTGGGAAGCATTTTTGACTGTGAAGGTCTATCCCTTGATTTCTCCATTTGAGGAGACAAACAAAATGTCATTGTGCGGGACATTATTACTGGTGGAGCATTCACTGGCACCGCTTCCTAAACCTTAAGTGTCCTTGGCATGCTTTTGCTTCTTCAACATTTTATCCAAGAAATCACTACTGCCATCAAACCAAATTCTTACCTTGAGTTCATCCTAACATTTCTCAAGGTCATTTAGGAGAATCTCCATTTCTCCAACCAGCTGCAGATATTCTTTATCTTTAACTTCTAGCACAGATGCTAGATCATTACACCGACACACCTTGGTGTCTTCTTCTTGAGTCTTCAACTCTAAGATGCATTTCTCAGATTCTTCAAGGCATTTAGTCAACTGATTCTGCTCCACTATAGCAACATTCTTGAATAGCTTGTATTCCTTCCTTACTCTATTGAGTTCTTCAAGTGAATTCACAAGCTCACCTTCAAGATCAACTTCTTCTTCCTCTTCTTCTTCACCTTCACTCTCAAATAGATCTTGATGGCTAGATATATCTGCCTTGTCTCCTTCTTCCTAATTATCACTATCAAACACATCATATATGTGGGATCCATTTGCGTTATCACATTTAGATGTGTGTACCTTATCTTCTGATTCTTGAGCCATGAAGAGGTGGAATCCTTCATCATCATTGTTGCAGCTGCTAGCAGATCTTCCTTCATCATCTGCAGATACATGAGATGCATTTTTCATTATATCATCACAAGCCGGTTTTGCAATAGTGGGCTCATTTTCATAGAGCTTCTTCAATCTCTCCCATAAGATTTTTTCCAATTTACATCTGTCCACCTATGAAGAGACATCATTTGTTAACCCACAGAGAATAGCCTTCATAGTTGTTTCATTGTACTGGTATCTTCTTTCTGCATCTAAATCGGTGTGAGAACTGACTTTACTAGAGCAACCATTTACAACAAACATCTAGACATCATATCCTAGAGAGGATAAGTGAACTTCCATTCTACAACTTCAAATGGAATAGCTACCCATTAAACATTAGAGAAAGGATTGACAATAAACAAACCATTGTTTTCTTAAGCCAGAATCTACCCAAACTAGAGAAAGCTCATCTGACTAGGAACCTATGCTCTAATACCAATTGCTAGACACAATTCACCACTGAGAGGGGGGAGTAAATCAGTGGTTCTCAAACTCTTTCCCTTTAATTGACTTATGTGAGTATATGAGTTATTAGATACAAACTCAATGCAGACTTACAAGTTAGTGAGGAGACTAGACACAAATGCATTCACATAGAGGGACATCACATAACAATAGTATGTACGAGGAAAACCCAAGATGGGAAAAACCTCGGTGAGCAATGCTACTGGAGTCTATTGTTCCAATCCAACCTCACAATGAAACTATGTTACAATGTTTAGGACACCAACCTAAGGAGCACAAACCCCTGATTTAGGGCACCAACCCAAGGAGCACCAACCCCTGACTTATTTATGGGCTACAACCCCTGCACCGAGCTACAACTCCGTGTTCACAAAGATAAATTCAAATACAAAATTAATACCACTGTTACAAGTGAATCTTGTAACCATCTCATATACCTCTCTTTTTTGGTGAGACACCTTGTCATCTATACCGACCCATTCTTCTATTGCTCTCATCTTCTGCTTCCTTGCCGGTAAACTCTATCAGTTCACCTCTCCTCTATTCTGCTCTACTTGATCTCCTCCTCACTACTATGTTGTTTACTGGTACTATACTCTATCGGTTCTATGTCCGCCTTCTCTATAGCTTCCTTCACTTCTGCTCTACCGGTATGGACACTACCGATTCTGCATTGCTACCGGTTGAACACTTCAACCTGGTTCTCCCTCACACCCAGTCCCTTCTTAGATACTCATTGATTACTTGACTGATTTTCTCTCACATGCAAAAGTAACACTCAATCACTTCACAGTAGCACTATCTTCTTCTGTTAAGAAGTACTTAACAATATCTTTGGCATGCATATTTATAGCCTGATTTTTCTGCCAAAAAATAATTCAAACTTTGGGCAGTTAGGGTTTCCTCACTTACCTCGAGGCAAACCAAATCTAATCAGATCTTGTCTAATCTAATTACCCAGACAATTGTTTTCTCATCACCTCCATTGTCTTTCCTTCTTGATCACACCTTCTATCTTTGGCAATCTGTTTTTTACCTTGTCAGCTGATTTCTTGGTCAAACAACAAGATTGATCTTGTGGTTTCCTTCATCTTCCTTGATCTCCTTGCTCACTCTAAGCTATCTCTCAGTTGTCCTCTAGACATTGAATCACAAACCTCTATAATGACCTGCAACACATGCCATGATTTACGAGATCTACCATTAATGTTGACCAACTCTGCAACTACTTCATTGATGTACATTTCATCTACCATTGCATACAAATCTACCACCTTGACTCCACGTGGCATTCAAGTTGACTACCTACCAGCTTGGATTTTCATGTTGATTCAGATAGGATCACTAACTAAACATTCTACTGGTTCCTCTTTTTTGCCAATTTACTAACCCTCTTGGTATCTCACACTGTACTGGTTAACGCCTCATGACTGTACTATGCTGAACTGTCGATGGAACTCCTTATTTAGACATCAGACATGTCTATCCAAAGCATGCCCATCTTCATCAGGTAGGGATTCTTCTTCATCTGCACCTTGTCCATATTACCAGTGACCATTCATACTTGTAGCGTCGTAAATTGTACGCACTCGCTAGGGTGGTACAATTTCACACCTAGTTTAGCACCCGCCTTAGTACATTTTACATTCTGCATTGCATTTCTCCTTAAGCACTTAATTAATCAAATTAATTAGGTCTAAGGTTCCTATTTCATCATTCTCTACATCATAAAGTTGGGCCCTTTCACTAAAGCGCGCCCTTCGCATTTTATTCCTCCAATACACCACTTAATCAAAAACCCTAATTAAGTCCTATTCCGAACTTGGGGGCTTGGTTTCGGGGTCAAAACATCTCGAAATCACCTGCAACTTTGGGATTCTCTCTAAAATCATCATATCCGACGGCCCTGAAAATTTGGTGAAAAGTTGCCAGGACCGTGGCGCCCGGTGCACATGGTCCCAGACATTTTTCCTAAAATTTTAGGAGCGCAATCCAATCATAAAATAAAGCTTAACCCCAAGAAATTGGTGGGATATTCAATCTCTAGGCCGGCCAAAATACGAATTTACGACCTAGGGTTTCATACATAAAAGCTCTCTTTCCTCATTTTGAAGGGATCGGATTTTTGTTTCCAGGAACTTCATATGCAGCGAAAGAGCAAATCTTTGAGGACTTCAACAAAATTCAACATCATTCTATCAAGCATCTATCAAATTCATTCATCCACTTAGGGCTTGGAAGACATTGAAGAACAATAGGAGATTACCGACTGAAGATTGGCTTGTACTCCTCCCTTGAGGGTTGGGTATGATTTCGTATTGTTTTCATGTCTTTGCATAAGCTTTGGTACATCATTTATTCATGCTTTAGATCACATTGCATCTTGATTTAGAGCATTTACATTATCATTTACAAGCAATTAGGGTTTACTTTCTAGGTTGCTCTAGTTTGCTTTCTTGCATTTTGGACCTTGCACACACACTAGGTCTGCACACACAATACATTTTACAAAACAACTTGGCTATTCGTGGAGGTGGAAATCACCAAAGCGGGGGTTTGACTAAGGCAAAACCCTATATAGCTGCCCCTCCCCCTTTTCAGATATTATTGCAGGTTTCGAGATTCGGACGACGCCGCGGGATACAGATCTAGAGAGAGAAAGTTGGGACAACACTCTGTGTGAAATTGCAGAGCAGAAGACCAGGACAGGGGCGCTAGGCGCCCTGGTCCTGCCAGGACCAGGGCGCCTAGCGCCTCTGTCTCCATACATCCTATTCAGATCTTTTCAAGATACTTGAAAATTTCTTGGTAAATTTAGCCTTGCCTTGAAAATTTTTGATATCTTTCTTGCATGACTCATAGTGAGGGAACCTTACTACTGACAGTCATGGTTCTTCCTCGTGATCTTCCCTTTTACTTTGTCAATCAAAGTCGTAAGATCCTTAGTCCACTGGGGGCTTGGTGTATCTTGCCTCCTTGATGTGGTGAAAGTCTTTCAATGTTGTTTCCTTGTACTTTACCGGAAGTATGAGCATACATACTCCCGCTAAACTGGGGGCTAAATGTAGCGTCCTAAAATTGCGACACTTGCAATTTCAACTGCATTTCGGTCTTCACGATGGCGACGCAACACGCAACCTGAATGGAGACCCCGAAACTTGCTCATGACACTGAAAACTGCATTTTTCAAGCACCCTGGCCTGAACCTCCTTGCACCCTGCTGTCCCGGGAGGTGGGACCAGAGCGCCCAGCGCCCTGGTCCCTAGGACCATGGCGCCCAGCGCCGTGGTCCCTGGGTCCTATTTTGGGCCCGGTCTCTTAAGGGGTCTCGGGTCTTTTTGTTTGCAATTTGGAAATTAACTTTCCTGGTCGGCCTAAGGTCGGGAAAATCAGTCTATCAGCCCTAAATGACAAGTATATAAACTACATTTTCCTCTTTCATTCGACATGATGGAAAAAGCATGGAAATTATACTCAAGCATTCAAGCATTCAAGCATTCCTTCAAGCAATTGATCATTTCAAGTCTCCATTCAAGGCTAAGTGTTGCATTCAAGTCAAGGATTCAACCATTGAAGAGGAGATCACATACTACATGCTACAACATACAACATACAACATCTATACCTTCGCACATAAGGATACAAACATCCTTAGAACAAGGTATTAGTACTTGTTTTATAGTCATTTACATTTATAGCTCTTGCTCATTTCTTGGTTAATTCCAAAACCGGGGTTTGACCTAAAGGCAAACCCCTAATCCCTAACCCCCCAATCGTCTTCTCTTTTCTGTGTGTAGATTGCAGGTATGCGGCTGAAATTGAAGATCTGGAATCCTTGTGCAGAGACGAACAGATCCCCCTTCGTTTCACAGATTTTTCGGAGGACCATGGCGCCGGGCACCATCGTCCCGACAACTTTTGCTCAAATTTGCAGGACAGCGCCGTATCGACATTTTACTACTAATTCCAGGTCCGCAGCTTCATACTGTATTCCTATCTCAGTTTATAAGCGAATCTTTATCACTTTCTATGCATGCTTAGCTTAATTCTTCTATCAACATTCTTTACAAAAGAGGGTAGCCTTGCTGTCTTAACCCTTGAAACACATTTAGCATCCAATCTTGCATTGCGTGGGATTGGATCTTGTGGGTTTCAACCCCTCTTTTGAATGTAAAGTCTCTCCCCTAAGTGAAAACCATCGAATCCTAGCGAACCTCCCTTCTCTCTCCTCGGAGTTGGAAGAGGGGAGAACAACTAGGGTTCGATCGTGATTTTCTGCTTTACATTTTGGTGAACCCGATGTGAACATCCTTTCTGATTTTTTCATGCTTAGATCTGAAAAAATTGATTACATTTCCATGTTTGATCTTTTGCAAAATTTTAGAGGTGATTGCATAAAAACCCTAAATTTTCTTTTTAGTAATTGAACTTGCGAAATGTCTAAATGTTAATGCCTGTTTTAGATCTGCCCTTCTATTACAAATTATCAATTCATATTTGTGCTTTAATTTTGAAAATTAAGTGGTTAAATGTCAAAACCCTAATTTTTGAAACCCTCTTGATTCAACCTTTGTCTGGCAATTTCACTGATCAAAACATCTCCAAATCAGCTGTAACTTTGGATTCCGCAATAAAATCACAATATCTTTCATCCCTGAAAATTTGGAAAAAAGTTGCGAGGACCGTGGCGCCGAGCGCCATCGTCCCTGACATTTTTTCCGAAATTTCGGGAGCGAGATCTTACTACGTTTTTTTGCTAAAATTCAGAATTTTGGCTGATTTTATCAATTATAACACCTTCAAAATTACAGTCAAAGTTGGTCTTGTGATTGCTTGGATTAAGGCTTCTAAACATTTAAAAATCATTGAAATTGAAATTTTGTGTCAAAATTGTGTTCTTACTGTCCTAAATCTGAAAAGTGTGTTATCATTCATTAAAAATTTCAGTGCTTTATTCAAATTCTTGCAATTTGTGACTTTTGAAATTAAGTGCTTAATTACAACAACTTTGATTTCCGCTTTCAAAATTGAATTTTGCGTGAAATTGAGTCAATTTTCAAATTTCAAAATTTGCATTGCTCTTGACATTCCCTCTAAAATCATAAAATTCAAAATTTCAGTTTCCCTCTCTTTTTCAAAATTCAAATTTTGCATTTTTCAACAATCTTGGTAGGGTTCAATTTCGAGATTGCAACTTTAATTTGGCCTATCTACAGATCGTAAAATCACTCAATTTTTTCAGATTAGCTCTAAAATCATCATACCTTTCATCCCTGCAAAGTTCAAAAAAAGTTGCAAGGACTGTGTTGCACTCCGGGCGCCACGGTCCCGGACATTTTTTCTAAAATTTCGGGAGACTGTTGTGATTGCATTTAACAGCTTAAATCCAGAAGATTGGCTGATTTTACTGAAAATTGCTACCTCTAAATTCAAAATCTTCTCTCTCTTTCTAGTGCATGAGTTTTACAACAATAAGCCCTACTTACACTATTCCCGTTAGACGAAGCCATAGAATTAAGTCTTTTCGAGGTTTAACTACTGAGGAGATGGAACCTAATTTGAATAGCCTTTTTAACGAGGACATGGATAATTCCTCTAATCCTCCTAATGATGAAGAAGCTCTCCATGAGGTTTCTGTAGAACAACTTTCGAAATTGGATAACCAATTTGACGATTTTCGACAATGGATGTCTCAAGAATACCCTGATAGTCAAGCTCTTCCTTTAATTGAGGGTCTAAAACGTATGCTTCAAAGTGATAAGAATGGAATTGATATTTTGCGTGGTATTGCACACATTGTGGATTTGAATGTGATGCCTATGAAGAGTTGTGCTGAAAATTTGGGTTATACACAACCTCCTACTCAAGTCAATCATTCTATTCCTTTGACAACTTCTATTGCTAGCATACCTACTTTTACATCAAACATAATGGCTACTTCTACACAAGACATTCCTCCTATGATCACCAGTCATGGGGGCAACCCTTCTTCTTCAATTAACCCTCTTCCTTCATTCAATCCGGTTTCTTCAATGAGTGTGCCTATTATATCACCACAAATGAACATGACACAAGGGGGCAATTCATTTAACCATTCCATCCCTCCTTGTAGTATTCCTCCTGTCCAATCATCTCCTATGACTAATTATCATAGAGTCCCACCACCTTACTCTTTACCTTCTTTCAATAACATAACACCTCCATCTCAATCTAACACATCCAATATGAATTCTTCGACTGAAGCGACCATTAACAATCTAGCACAAACTGTCTCTTCTTTACAGCAACAAATTGCCTCTATGAATCAATCTAAGTTTAGTGTGCCCACATTTGATGTTGCGAGCCCACTTTCTCTTGACATTGTTCGAGCTATCCCTCCTAAACATGTTGAAATCCCGCATTTGGAACTTTATAATGGTAAAGGAGATCCTCTAACACATGTTAAGACTTTTCAAACAATATGTACCGATTTTGCTTATGACCAAAGGTTGCTTGCAAAACTGTTTACTAGAACATTAAGAGACAAAGCCCTACAATGGTATTGCTCGTTGCCTTCCTATTCTATTACTTCTTTCGAACAACTTGCAAATGCTTTCATTCAACAATTTCAAAACAATATAAGTCCTAAAGTTACTTTGATTGATTTAATGCATTGTAAACAAGGTGTTAAAGAAAAAGTGACTGATTTCATTGGTAGATATAAGCATTTGTATGCTCAAATTTCTTTTCCAGTGCCTAACAATGATATTCAAAGAATCTTTATTTCTAATTTACAAAAAGACATTAGAGACAAACTTTTGTTTTCTGAGTTTACTTCTTTCCAACAGTTGTGTGCAACTCTTCACAATTATCAACTGACTGTGAGTCAAATGGAACAATCACATCCTATGGCTCCGAGTGATAAGGGTGATAGCAGTCAACAACCATTTGGGAAGTTTAAACCGAACAGAGATTCCATCAAATTCAATGAAAACATCATCAACAACAATGTGAATGTAGCATCAGGTGTGCCTCCTATTTCTAAATTTTTCAAGAAAGAAAGAAAGTATACTCCTTTGAATGAATCATTGCATAGTATTATGAATAAGTTATTGGAACAAAATGTGCTTACTCTTCCTCCTATAAGGCAAATTGATCCTGCAAAGATTACTTCACCTTATTTTGATAACAAATCTTTTTGTCAATTTCACCGTCAGCCTGGGCATGATACTGAAAAATGTTTTTCTTTAAAGGGTAAAATTCAAAATTTGATTGATAACAATACTATCTCTGTTTCTGGAGTGAATGATAAAGGCAACACATCTGTAGCTCCTCCTAACCAAAATCTTTAGATTTTCACTGATCCATTACCTTCTCATACCTCTAATGCAATTGAGGCTAAGGATTCCTCTCTCTCATCTGATGGTCTTGTGTCTATGACTCCGAATGTGATTAACTTTGTAGAGTAGCAAGAAATCCCTAAAGAACCTTCCATCACATTTGATTCCAGTGAAACCATTAGGGCACCTGATGGTCCTTTATACATAGTTGCAAAAGTCAAGAATACACCTTGCCGTGGAGTGCTTATTGATCCTTCATGCATGGTTAATGTGATTACTGAAGAATTCCTTTTTACTTTGCAATTGAATCAAGTTATCTATGACAAAACAGATGTGGTTGTGAAACTATTTGATGCATTTTCTTCTCCTGCAATTGGTTCTATTACATTGCCTATTGAGGTCCATAACAAATCTCTTGATGTGAACTTTGCTATTATTCCATCTGCCGAACAATTTCGTGTGGAGCTTGGCTATCCTTGGCTATCTTCCATGAAAGCTATTGCTTCTCCTATTCATAAGTGTTTGAAATTTCCCCATAATGGTGAAGTTGTTACTGTCAATCATAGTCTCTTTAAACCAGCTGAAAGAACTTCTAGCGTTCCTATTGATTACTTTTGGCCTAAACAATTCCAATCTCTTCCTCCGCGAAGTGATCATCTTTTCAAATCTTATCAAAAGTGGAAAACAGATATGATCCTATCTCTAAGTGAACCTAGAACACCTAAACTTGATATTCCTATCATTCTTGAGAAGGAAGTTCTTCCTTTGAAAGATAAAACTAATGTCTTTCCTCAAGAAGATTCCCAACCCATCCCTATGGATGTGACTATGTCTATGCCTAATAAACTTCCTAAGAGTAGACCTATACCTCCTTGTCATGATGGACTTGGGCTTCTCCCTAAACCAAAAATTCCTCCTTTATATGGAGCAGTTCCAACTCCTTCTTTTTATAGAGAGAAGAGACCTTCTTCTTCTCCTATTATCCAGCCTAAGAGACCACAACCTAAACACCCAAGTGCTAAGGATGAGAACATTCCTCCTCCTCAATCTTCTCCACTTCCTACTAAGACTAGATGAAATCATTCTGCACGTGAATTCCGGCGAAAGCATCGTCTTAGAGCTCAAACTTTGCAATCTCCAAAAACACCTTCAACAAGCATTATTCCATTTTCTCCTCAGCCGGACATTGAGCCTAAATCTCCTAAACATAAGATGCATGATGGTCTTGATCCTGTGTGAGTTAAAGATCCTATTTTTATAAATCTTGATGATGATATAGATGAAAATGTTACTTCTCTTGCTTCTGATAGTGAATATGAACTTGTTGATATTGATAACCATTTATCTAATGAATTTTCTAAAGCACTTATCCTAGCTCCTAGACAAGAACAACGTGGCTCAGAACATGAACATAGCCCGTGTTTGGATCTTGTGATAGCTCCATCTGCTGTGTTGGATGTTCCTCCTCTAGTGTGTTCCCTGCCTTCTTGAAACATTGATCAGCAAGATCGGGGGGTAGATGACGTGCTAGACTAGTTACATTAGCATAGCAGATTCTCTCCTCCTCTCTTTCGTTACTTCTTCTATATGTTATTCTCATTCTTCTATTTGTTGTCCTTAGTGTTGTTTACTTGAGGACGATGCAAAGTATTGAGATCTCTCGATCTCTCTCATGTTGACTCAAAAGACACATGTGTTCCTTTCTTCTAGGTGACCTTCCTTGATTGGGGAATGAAGAACAATTATGCATACACACATATGATATATATACATGAATTATCATACAGCATACTGACCCCGCAGAAAGCGAAGTCACCTCGTGCTTTGTGTTTTGTGTCTATTATCCTTGGGTTTATCTCACACTGGGGGGCTAAATCCTTGCGATAACGTGCTCCTTTCCTTTCTCATTTCTTATGTGTATCACTACGTTAAAACAATCACCCCCGGTGAGGCGTGTGCGATCGCTTTAACGTAGTGGGGCATACATCTCGTTCATATCTTTTCAAGATACTTGAAAATTTCTTTGTAAATTTAGCCTTGCCTTGAAAATTTTTGATATCTTTCTTGCATGACTCATAGTGAGGGAACCTTACTACTGACAGTCATGGTTCTTCCTCGTGATCTTCCCTTTTACTTTGTCAATCGAAGTCGTAAGATCCTTAGTCCACTGGGGGCTTGGTGTATCTTGCCTCCTTGATGTGGTGAAAGTCTTTCAATGTTGATTCCTTGTACTTTACCGAAAGTATGAGCATACATACTCCCGCTAAAGTGGGGGCTAAATGTAGTGTCCTAAAATTGTGACACTTGCAATTTCGACTGCATTTCGGTCTTCACGATGGCGACGCAACACGCAACCTAAATGGAGACCCCGAAAGTTGCATTTTTCAAGCACCCTGGCCTGAACCTCCTTGCACCCTGCTGTCCCGGGAGGTGGGACCAGAGCGCCCAGCGCCCTGGTCCCCAGGACCATGGCGCCCAGCGCCCTAGTCCCTGGGTCCTATTTTGGGCCCGGTCTCTTAGGACCAAGGCGCCCAGCGCCCTGGTCCCTGGGTCCTATTTTGGGCCCGGTCTCTTAAGGGGTCTCGGGTCTTTTTGTTTGCAATTTGGAAATTAACTTTCCTGGTCGGCCTAAGGTCGGGAAAATCAGTCTATCAGCCCTAAATGACAAGTATATAAACTACATTTTCCTCTTTCATTCGACATGATGGAAAAAGCGTGGAAATTATACTCAAGCATTCAAGCATTCAAGCATTCCTTCAAGCAATTGATCATTTCAAGTCTCCATTCAAGGCTAAGTGTTGCATTCAAGTCAAGGATTCAACCATTGAAGAGGAGATCACATACTACATGCTACAACATACAACATACAACATCTATACCTTCGCACATAAGGATACAAACATCCTTAGAACAAGGTATTAGTACTTGTTTTACAGTCATTTACATTTACAGCTCTTGCTCATTTCTTGGTTAATTCCAAAACTGGGGTTTGACCTAAAGGCAAACCCCTAATCCCTAACCCCCCAATCGTCTTCGCTTTTCTGTGTGTAGATTGCAGGTATGCGGCTGAAATTGAAGATCTGGAATCCTTGTGCAGAGACGAACAGATCCCCCTTCGTTTCGCGGATTTTTCGGAGGACCATGGCGCCGGGCGCCATCGTCCCGACAACTTTTGCTCAAATTTGCAGGACAACGCCGTATCGACATTTTACTACTAATTCCAGGTCCGCAGCTTCATACTGTATTCCTATCTCAGTTTATAAGCGAATCTTTATCACTTTCTATTCATGCTTAGCTTAATTCTTCTATCAACATTCTTTACAAAAGAGGGTAGCCTTGCTGTCTTAACCCTTGAAACACATTTAGCATCCAATCTTGCATTGCATGGGATTGGATCTTGTGGGTTTCAACCCCTCTTTTGAATGTAAAGTCTCTCCCCTAAGTGAAAACCATCGAATCCTAGCGAACCTCCCTTCTCTCTCCTCGGAGTTGGAAGAGGGGAGAACAACTAGGGTTCGATCGCGATTTTCCGCTTTATAATACTGATAAAACCTCTTGATGACACCATTGTTAGGGATCCCACAGATACTGAGAGGGGGGGGTGAATCAATATCTAACCAGTAATTAGAATTTCTTGACTTAAAACATGTAGAACATAATATAACAGTGTACTGGTATGCAATAAATAATGCAATAAATAGAATCAAGAACATCCACATGAAAAACACACCATAACACAATATGTTAATGAGGAAACCCAGTGTGGGAAAAACCTCAGTGGGATTTGTGACCCACAATATTCACTCACTGGCCAATAAGAGAATATTACTTACAATAGGGGCCTGCACATGCAGGAAGGCCAACTTCCTAGAGCTCACTGCTCAATGAGAAGTCACACTAACTTACGATAAGGATTATACAAATCCAATATCTTGTATTGCTTTACAATGGCATCTTCTATGCCAGATTTAGTACCGGTTCCTACTTTGTTCTTTACATATACCTCTTGAACCATATTTCACACATTAGGTCTGCCTAATATTTTCCTTAAAACTTCTCTATCACATTACTCAAATGTCTACAATGATCTCTTTTATATATAAGAGTCATTTTATAATTTTCCAAGTCGGCTTACACATTTTTATAATAATAAACAAAATATAAAATTAACAAAATCCTGTCAGCCTCTGTGCCGGTATACTTCCTTTCTTTTGTGCCAGTGCCGGTGTCCTGAGTGCCGGTGTAGAGTGTGATCTGTTGATGTCAGTATAATGCCTTTGCCAGTGCCATAGGATTGCAAGGTTGCCATCAATGACAAAACCTTCAATCACATACAATGTCTCATTGGAGTGTGCATATGCCAACAATCTCCCCCTTTGGCATTGATGGCAACACTCATGAGAAATTTCAAAAAAGTATCCAAAAATGTGTAGTCCAAAAATATTACCAAAAATGTGTGTGCTCCCCCTGAGCATATGATTCCTATTTTGTGATTTGAATTTTCTCATCCCACTACTCCCCCTTTGGCATCAATGACAAAGGTTGTCAAGATGTCAGTAAAGTTGGTAGTTTCAACTATCCATAAACTCAACCTTGTAGCTTGGTAGTTATGATTTGAAAAAGATCTCCCAAAATCAAGTTTATACTATCCATAAACTTCTTGCTATCCTTTATTGTTGTTTCTATTCTCTTCACTGTACCATTGAGATGTTGCAAGTGCTCTGCCGGTGTTTTGCTTCCCTGTATTAGTGCCTTAGGAATTTCCTTCCGCAGAGATGCTAGATAGTCCAATCTTAGACTTAATTTAGATCTCAAATGTTTTGCCTTATTTATTATCCTTTCTTTCTCTCTTTCCAATTTGAGTAGTTCTTCCTCAAAATTTGTTATCTTCTTGTCAAAAACTGATAGTGTATTAAGTGAGTTAACAAAACTATCTGCAAGTTTATTGATCTCATCATGTACCTTGCTCATTTTCTTGTCAATATCTACAGTCAAAAAGTATGTTTTACAGGTATCTTTGTACAGATTTTTGTACTCTTTCAACAAATTGCATAATTCCAGTAGAAGTGTGTCAAAATATCTATTACACTTCTTTATTTGCTCATCAAAGAATTTCTATTTTCAATTTCTACCTTATCCTTCACTAAATCTTCCTTTATTTTCTCAATGTTTTCTGAGATGTATTTACATAGTGTATCCAATTGTCCTAAAGAATCTTTGTTATCTATATTACAGTTAGGTGCAATTACCTTCAAAATTGGTATGATATCATCAATTGCTTTGCAAGCCTGTGAGCTGCAGTCAGTTATTTTCTTGATAGAATCAAGTAGTACCTTAGTCACATTTGTTGATTTGTATCCTAATGATGATCCAACAATTTAAGTACCAGTGGAAGTAACCAAGCTTGTATTGACCTCTAGTAGGTCAGTTTGTGTCTACATTTCTTTAAGCACTAGTTTTCCTACTTCACTAGTTGTTGTTGTTGTTGTTGATGTTGTTCTGGTTGTTGTTGTTCTGGAGCCTTTTGCTTTGTTTGTTTCTCTGTAGGTTTCATTTCCTCAGTCTGTGTCTCAGTCTCTACCTTTTTCTCATTATTTTCTACCTGTTTATCAGTTTCCTCAGTCACTGAAGGCTCACTAGCCATATCTAACTCTTCTGTTGTATCTTTGTCTACTACTATGTTGATCTTCTGAGTATCAACATTCACAGTATATAGGACTTTAGGATTAGGATTATTATCCTCTACATCCATACTCTTAGCTACCAGTTGATCTTCAGTAGTTGTTGATTTTACTAGTGGAGTGATCAAGGAAGGTGGGGGTAAGTTGTCTCTAACTTTGATACTTGGTGGTCCACCAACTTTTCCTTTACCCATATCTCTATCTTTCTGATAGACTAAGAAAGGCTTGGGGTTCCTGTATTCTTCCTGCTTTTCTTTCTCAACCAGGAATATATCCCATCCATTTTCTATTTCCTCTGTCACTTCATTAACTCTTCCTCCCATTAGTGAAATATGCTGGTGTGCAGTAGAGAATACTGACCAGTTGGCCTTTGCAATCAAGTCATCAATTTCTTGTGGAGAGTTTACCGGATATACATCAAGTAACTTTTCAATTTTTATTTTCTTATCCAATTCTATCATTCCCTATCTTCTTGCCTCTAATCTTTTGAATAATTCATCTAGTATTTCATTGACTACTTCTATCAGAAATTTCTTGTACATATCCATGCACAATATAACACTATTTTCAACTTGTTCTTTCTCATCAGCTATTAGAGTGTCATATATTTTCTCTATGTTCTTCAGTTTACCTTCCTATGTGATTTCATTCAGTAGTATATCAAGAGGGGCCAAGTCTCTGTTTGTCCTTTTCTTCTTCTTGGGTGTCAGTTTTGTCTTTGGTGTGGCCTTTCTAGCTAAAGATCTCACAGCTTGTTGCTTTTGCCTTGTCCTCCTAAGTGAAGGTGTGGTTGCCAGTGAGGGATCTCTTTTTCTTACAACTCTTTTAAAAGTTGCAGGCATGTCACTTCCTAAAGAAGTACCTACTAGTGATAGGTGAGTTTCAGGCTATGGAGCTGCTAACTCATCCTCTGTTATGCTGGTTTTCTTCAATACATCTTCCTTAATAGCTTTTGCTTGTCTGGACCCTTTCCTTACAACTGCCTCAACCTTTTTCACCCTTTTCTTTGATTGAATTTGTCTTTCAATATTCTCCACACTACCAAATACTTCTTCCTTTGGTTCTTTGGGGGCTTCTAGAAGTGCTTTAGCATATGTTTCAACTATGTGATCATCTGTTTCATATCCCATCTTGATTACCCAAATTGTCCTTGGGATGACCGCTTCCATCTAGATTTCATCTTTCTTGATGACAAAGCATATATCATCTTTGTATTTATCTACAATCTTCTGTGATAACCTTACTCTTTTCTTCATTTTGGTCTTTAGTTCTTGGAAAAAGTCATGAATATTGTTTTCCTTGTTCTCACCCATGTTATTGAATAGTTCAGTCAATTGTTTGCCTACCGGTATGTCATATCCAAGTTCTTTGTAACCTATACTAGGAACCTATTTTGTTATATGTAGCATTAGGCATACTAACAGATTTCCAAATTTTAAAGTTCATTTCTTGTCCTTCTTAATCTTTCCAAGATTGTCAATTAATTCATCCTTTAACCACTCACATATGTCAATTTTTGCATTGTCTATGATCATGTCATAAGCACTCTTAATGCATAAACTTGAAACTAAATTAAGTCTATTAGCATGAGTAGCTTTATACCCTAATATCATACTGATGAATCTCACATTGACATCTTTTACATCATTAACCCTTAGAGACCTCTTGTTAAATGTTGCACCAGTTAGGTTTATAACTAGGTCATTGGAAACCTTCTTGGTTTTATCTGGTCTTTTACCGGTGGTCGGTAACCCTGTGACAGCTTTCACAGCTTCCTTGGTGATTTTGTGAATTGCATCTAACCAGAAAAATTCTCCATGTACTCTGCTTAAAACTATCCTAATCACATCCTTTGGAAATTTAGGAATGCTAAGAATTTCTGTAAATCCTAGGGTCTCAATGATCTTGTGTTCATCGTTTATATTGTTGGTATTATCACATATCACAGTTTTATACATGGTTTTAATTTCCTCATCTCCTAACTCTTCAATGTTGCAGTGGATGTACATTCTGGGGTCTTCAGCATATACAACTCCCTTAGGAATTTGAGAAAAAGCACCTAAGGTGTCATCCTTCTTTGCTATCTCAGGAACTAATTGAAATATGGGCCTAGGTCTTTTTATTACTTCCACAATAGTAGGGTTTTCTATATATTCACTTACAGAGGTGGATGCCATGATTAAATACCTTTTACTACCTTGGATGGATGATTGCTTGGAGTGTTCTTGCTTCTTGCTTGAAATGTTTTAGCTCGGAGTCTTCACGCTCTTCGAAAAATTGATATCTCGGTGAAATGAAATGGAGCCAAAACCTTAATTTTATAATGTCTTTTTGCCATCTACCACATTAATTGCATGCCGGTTAAGTATTCACTTAACATTGTTTTCCAGTAACAAGTAATTTCCAACTTCTTATCTCTAACCGAGGGAATAATAGCACATGTATCAATAGATTGTCAAACCCTCAAGGAAATTTTTTCAATTAGATGAAGAACTTCTTGCCGGTGGAGCACTGCTCTGTCCTTCTGGTGAAGCATCACTTTGTCCTACCGGTGAAGCATTGGTTGGCTCTACCAGTGAAGGAGTATTCTCAATATTTAGATTAGCTTTTCTAATCCATTGTTTTGAGAATTCTTTCTTAACCTCTTCAACTTTTTCTTTACCTTTCAAGCTATAACTTTTGTTGTCTACCGGTGTTGCTTTACTTCTACAAAATTTAGCAATATGTCCAATCTTGTTACATGCATAATAGGTTACATTATTTTTCTAAATAGCTTTCCCATAACCTATGTCAGTTTGTGTTCTGCATTGATTAGATAAATGTCCAAATCTTCCACAAAAATAACATCTTACATTCATTCTGCAGTTTTCAGAGTTGTGACCAGCTTTGTTGCATTTAGAACATTGACTGGTGGGTGTGTTGATATTCTGATAATTTCTAGATCTACATTCATTTTCTCTATGACCATACTTATTATAGTTAAAGCATTTACCATTGAATTTATAAGCATTAGGTTGTCTTACCAGTTTGCTGTGATCCTGAGTATTTGTAGTACCAGAGCTTTCACCAACTTCAAAGCCAATTCTAGAAGTGTCACCTTTAGGTTTTTGATTGTTCAGCAAGGTGCCAAGTTCCTTTGAGCTTTTCTTGAATTTTTCTTTGTGTTGATTTGCAGTTGCTAGTTCTCTTTCTAGGACTTCTTTTTGTCTCATTAGTTCATTTGAGTCATTCTGAGTATGCATCAGATCTGTCTTCAACATGTCATTTTCATAGCTAAGTCTTGTGTTCTCATTTGCTGCATCACTTAGTCTTCTGGTCAATTCTTCTTCATTCTTCTTCCTATCCTCAATCTCTTTGCAAAATGTCATAGTAATATCTTGCTTCTCATTTTTTGTTGTCATGATCTCTTGTTTCAACTTGCTTATTATATCATTAAGTGATTCATTTTCATCATTCTCATTTTGCAATTTTTCACAAAGTTCTCTTCTCTTATTTCTTGCAATAGTAAAATTTTCTTGAAGTGCTTGAATGATGTCCTGAGCTGCTCTTAAATCATCTTCTAATTTTATATTTTTTAACTTTTTTGCATCATAGTCTGTAAGAGCTCCTTCCAGTTGCTTCATTAGATTTTCCATCTTTACCGGTGTCAAGATCTTCCTCAAGCTATTAGGCTTTTGAAAATAGAGGACCAGGCTCTGATACCAATTGTTAGGGATCCTACAGATACTGAGAGGGGGGGGGGTGAATTAGTATCTAACCGGTAATTAGAATTTCTTGACTTAAAACATGTAGAACATAATATAACAGTGTATCGGTATGCAAGAAATAATGCAATAAACAGAATCAAGAACATCCACATGAAAAAAACACCATAACACAAGATGTTAATGAGGAAACCCGGTGTGGGAAAAACCTTGGTGGGATTTGTGACCCACAATATTCACTCACTGGCCAATAAGAGAATATTACTTACAATAGGGGCTTGCACATGCAGGAAGGCCAACTGGAGCTCACTGCTCAATGAGAAGTCACACTGACTTACATTAAGGATTATACAAATCCAATATCTTGTACTGCTTTACAATAGTATCTTCTATGCCAGATTTAGTACCGGTTCCTACTCTGTTCTTTACATATACCTCTTGACCTATATTTCACACATTAGGTCTGCCTAATATTTTCCTTAATACTTCTCTATCACATTACTCAAATGTCTACAATGATCTCTTTTATATATAAGAGTCATTTTACAATTTGCCAAGTCGGCTTACACATTTTTATAATAATAAACAAAATATAATATAACAAAATCCTGTCAGCCTCTGTGCCAGTATACTTCCTTTCTTCTGTGCTGGTGTCGGTGTCCTGAGTGCCGGTGTAGAGTGTGATTTGTTGATACTGGTATAATGCCTTTGCCAATGCCATAGGATTGTAAGGTTGCCATCAATGACAAAACCTTCAATCACATACAATGTCTCATTGGAGTGTGCATATGCCAACAACCATCTCATCAACCTTCCACATACTCCATCTTTAATCAGGCTAATCTTCCTCTATCTGCATCTGCTCAGCCATGCCTTCTCCCTGATCAATTCATACCATATCTCTATCAGTTTGTCAAAGTGAAAAACTCATTACTCTTCATCTATACCGGTGGAGTAACACCTAGTCTTTTGCATCCTGCAATGCACTTATGTGACTTTCCTATTTGTGGAGAAAACCTTCAAATAGGCACATGTGATCCGGTGAGTGCACATTCACTATCAGTCATCGTATCTCATGATGACTACATCTTCATCCGGTGGAAGTCCTATTGTTCTGCAACCATAGTATACCGGTGATCTATTCATCCTTCTCCTCCTGTGTTGATGTGATTTAGATAACATTCTACCTCTTCATCACAAACAACATCCAAGTACCTTGCTCATCCTGCTTGTACACTGATCATGACCTTTGCAGGCTGAAAACCACTCACTTGGTTGATCTAACTTCTCCATGTCAACACATCACTTACTAGTTGACATCCTTTCCATACCGGTGATCTACAACATAAGGTGATATCAAGGATATCTCAGCTTGTACTCCTTCATGATAGTGTTGCACATACATCTCTCATACCGGTATTCATCCCATACTGGTTGACATCAATGACAACCTAATGCCAACAATTGGTTCCAACAATTCTGCTGAATTCCATGCTTTATCATTCGGTCTAGATTTAGCTATTTCTCTAAGAATTAAGGATATTGACATTGAAGGGGATTCAATGTTGGTTTTTCATTTGGTCTTCAATAAGAAATGTGTCTCCTGGCACTTACAATACCTTTTAGACCAAATTCTTGCTCAATTAAAGTGTTTTAGTTCCTTTACTATTTTTCATTATTATAGGGAAATTAATTGTATCGTTTATTTTCTTGCTAATAAGGCTGTAGTTGAGGGCGTTGAATATTTGGAAGTCTCCCCTATGGATATTCCCTCTTCTTGCATCAGCATTCTCTTCTAGTCTTCTATGGTCAACATTTATTGCTTATTCTGTTGTTTTATGGGCTCGGGGGCCTCTATTTTGAAATAGTCTAGCATGTGTTTTCTTGTTCTCATGGATGTGTAAACTGAACTTTGACTGGATTTTTTCATCTTAGGATTGGTGATATCCTTTCTATTTGTTTGTGGTTTGATGCTTTCATCACACACCCTATTTGTCGTGGACGTTCTTGTGTGTTTTACATTAGGGAGAGTGTTGTCTCGTCTTGTGGTAACACTTTTGCTAATGGAATACATGGTAAGTATTTTCTCTATGAATAGGGGTGGTGATGGAGTTTCATTCATACAATATGTCTCTTTCTTGTTTCCTTTGTCAGATAGATCGGGCTTATTTGGTTATTTACTGGATTATGATGTTCTCACATGCTCTTTTTTTAGTCGATCATTACTATTCTAAAGAATTACTCTTTATCATGGTATGTAGCTTGGATGATTGATTTGGTAATTATGTTTGGGTGTAGTCTTCATCTTTGTTGATTGATTACTCCTTTGGATCATGGGCTTGGTAATTATGTTTGGGTGAGTTGGTTATTGCAGCTTCTATGTGATGTCGTGCTTCGCTTCAAGGTATTGTTGTTATGATGTCCTCTCTCACTTGGCTTGGGTTATATATGGGTTTTGTTTTTCCCTATTCTTATTTTTTTTTTCCTCTTCATGTTTCCATCTAAGTGGTTGTCTTTCTCATATGTTAAGATGATATTTGTGGGTGGGGGTGCAATCTGCTTCATGTGAATGATTTTGTTTGAGGCTTGGAAGGTGGTGGTTGTCTTTGGGATCTTGGAAATTGCAAGTGATATGGTATATGTGGTGGTTTCTTATTTCTCTTTTACTTGCTTGGCTCTTTTTATGGGTGATCTTTTGGCTTGGCCTCATTTTGGTTCCATCAGGATTCCATCATCCTATTCTCCTTCTTATCTGGATTACCTTGATGTCAGATCTTGTAGGATCTGATTGGATTTAGTTTGCCTCATAGATGGTGAGGAAACCCTAATCATCAAAAATTTGAATTTCTTTTTAGCAGGAAATCATCTGATAAGAAATGAGAGCAATGAAAAATATGTGTTGATGTTGTTGTGAAGATTGTGGAGAGGAGAGAAGTTAGAAGGAGAAAAATTGAGAAGGGGTTTCGATCAAGTTAAAGTGTGAGTAAGTAGGAAAACTGATAAGAGGATTCTACTAGTAGTTTCACAGTCAGGCAGTTGAGCCTAACTGGTAAGGCATGGCAGAGCAGGCAGCATCCTAGTGTGACAAAGTGTATTGAGAGACTGTGTGTGAAAAGGAGAGAAAGATAATAGAGAGTTAATTGATTCAAGAGATGCAAAATTCATTTGCATCAAGAAGCCTTAATTGCATTCAAATAGTATTTCAATATACATCACCAAGTTGAAGCTTGGTACAGGGGTTGGTGCCCTAAAAGTGCAAGGGTTAGTGCTCCTTGGGTTGGTGCCCAAAATCTTTGTAAATATTTGTTTTACTTGTGAGGCTGGATTGGAGCAGTAGACTTTAGTAGCTTTTCTCACTGAGGTTTTTCCCATATTGGGTTTTCCTCGTAAATGTGGTGTTGTGAGTTTCTTGTGTGTGCATGATCACTTTGGCTTTCTTTCTTATATTACCGTTTTGACTATTTATGTGATTAAGTACTTAATTTATATCCTCAAGTTAGATCAAAAAAATAAAAGACCTAGGAACCACTGATTCAGCCCCCCTCTCAGTGGTACTCTATGTTCAACAAGCTCAACATTTATTGGTCTCCTTTAAAATTGATTTCCAATAAATTTGTTTCCAGTATTCACCCTTGGGCCTAAATTACCAGCTATAAGAGTTTGATGACTTTGATTGTGGGCTGGTCGCTGACTAGTTTGGTTTGCTGGAATTGCACATGAGGGAATAGCAGAATTATTGATTTGAGATTGGCTAACGGGTGGGATAAAATTTGTTTGTATCATTGGTTGAGTGTTCAACAAAGAGGGAAAAGTATGTTGGGACTATTGGTTAACGGATTGGATCTCTCAAAATTTATGAATAAATACTCCTGTTGCCCAATAGAAAACCAATGAGAACCAATAGCTGGGTAATTAATTATGATTTTACCTTCTGCATGAAGTTACAACTCCCTATATGACATTCAATGAATCTTGAATAAATTTAATCATGTAATTCACTTTTAACCAGAAAGAAAACAAAAGGCTTCAACATCCACTTGTCAACACAATGTGAACGCTTCATGATAGATAATGAAATTCATAGTAAGACATTAGACTTCAAATGAAGATTAACTCACAGGATGATAAAATATATTTGAACTCTAATTGATACTCACTCATGACTCACAGGACAAGGGGAATCAGAATATTCAAATGCTTTCAGCTAATTTCATTTATCAAATTGATTTACAGACTTAAAATGAAAAAATAGAGAAAGGAATCAGATACATGAACACGTAACTATTCCAATAGAAATTTTTATATATTCAAAACACACAGGTTTTCTAAAGTTGTATCATATATTACATTCCATTCAAAGATGGGTATTTCACTAAAATTATAAGTAAGACTAGTCTAATCCTCCAAAATTTTACAAAATTTTTCTATATCGCACCAAAACATCCATCATTAATATATATAGCCGCCAGGCTAAATTGTCTTTTTTTAACAAATGAAACTAAAATTCAAGAAACAACCATTCGTAACTGAAATAAACTAAATGGCAAAAAGCCATAAATAGAGTTATAACGATAAGAACAGAAAATGGCTTAAATTATCTCTAGGGTGTGCGTGGTGCCACGTATATTTCGCCACTCCATATGAGCCATGGAGAGGTTATGAACAACCTGGTAATGTGGGAGCTCAATGTGTAGGATGCGTTGCTTCCAAACTTCTTTGTCCATACCCACTTGCATAACTTTAATTTTGTGCACTTATAAGTGATCTAAACAGACAACTAACATAGATTCAATTCGAGCTACCCTGGTGAAATCATCTCTGGTAAAAGACTTTGATTCTTTATCCAAGTTTATCTTTCCTTTGAAACTCTGCACCATATCTATTGCCTGCTTGATGGTCTATCCATCTTCCTTAAGAAGTTGTACATCAATGCACTTTAAGTCTTTCTGCATCACGATAATGAGTTCTTTCAATTCTTTCAAAGCTTAATGGACTCTTTGTGACCTTGCTTCATGATTGAATTTCTCCATTCAATATTTTCCATGGCTACATATAGTACCTTGTCATCCAAATCAATTACTGCCTTTTCTATGAGAAAGTTCATGACACCATATTTCTGCACATCTTTCATCTGAATCAATACTGCAGCCCATTTTTTCCTTTCCTTCTCCCACACTGACACCTCTATTTCAAGCTCTTGAGTTACAATTACAACATCCTCGTACACCCTAACCAGATTAGCAATATACTCTGTTCCTTGCTAAATTATGAATTCAAGCCACTCCTCGAAGGTTTCCGCCAACACATGATTTCTCTGAACCTTATCCAACAAATTTTGGTTCATGGGTGATTTAGCATCAAAACTCTGAGAAACCTGTGACAGGGGCTATGGACTAGGATGATGTATGGCATTGATGTACTCTGCCATTTGATTAATAGTCTATTTCAACTCCCATTTGTCCTTCTCATCCTTCCATGTTCTGGACAATATTCTTTTACCAGAGGACTCTAGGTGTTTTGCATCAGCAACCCTTGAAGCAGTTCCTAAATCAACCTTTTCAACAGCAAAATCCTGCTCAGTAGCATTCTCTAGATCTTTATCTGAAAATGGCCTAGCCACTTCAGCTACCCAATGCCCTCTATTCTCATCAACTTCCAGCATAGCTTTTGCTTTTATCTTTTTAGACTTAGGTGTTTTCCTGAGGCATTTACTCACCATATCCTCCATGGGTACACTGATAGGGACTACATTACGTTTCTTACTAATTGATGCTCCCAACCATCTTGAAACATTTAGAGATTCTTTTGCTGGTGGCATTTGATATTCAGATGAATCCATGGTAGCCAAAGTAGTCACTTGACTGGGGCTTTCCTCAGTTTGCTCCTTTTCTTTACCTGCATCTTGAGCTGCAGGAATGTTTGCTTCTGGTTCACCCATAATCACTTGCACCTCTTCACTATCAAGAACTATGATAGTTTCTTTTCCTGAAATTTCTGCACCTTTCCTCTTACTTTTGGAATGGGTGACTCAAACTATTGAGCAACCAAATAGTGGTTCTTTAAATCTTCTAGTTTGAACCTTCTCACTTTGTGTATCAGTGACACCTGCAATATCAACAATGATGTTAGAAGAAGAAATTGGTATAGCAGCATGAGATTTCTCAACTGATTTCTCGGTTGAGGTAGCAGTCAATCTTATTCCAGATCAATGGTCTCTTAACCATTTTTCTATTCTCCTTATAATATTAAAGGTTTTAGATTGAATATTTTCTTCTTCTCTCCTATCCTAGTCAATTTCAGGAATAGGTTGTTCATGAACTCTTCATTGAACTCCGGGTCCAATACATCTTCACCTTCCTCTTCTTGTATTTCTGCTATGTTCATTGGCAATTTCAAAGTAATGATTTTCCGTAAAGTGAACCTTGACCATAATCTTCTCCGGACTTCAAATTCATCATAGCAATCTTCCCAGTAGTCTTCTAACTGGGGTATATGTGAAAAGTTCACATCAACATTCAGGTGCTTCATTGCATATTCTTTGTTGTCAAACCCCTGTCGAGTAGCATAAGGCTGCCAATTCATCTTCTTGAGATCCAATTCTAAGTTCAATGCATCATAAACAGTTTTGCAACTATAATATCCGAGTTCAACTGGGAAAATTACTTCAGACTCACTTTCATCCCTAATTTCTTATCAACATGAGCTAACTATCTGCAAACTTCTAAAAGTACATAACTATCGAGAGCATATCTGGGCAATTTGAAAGGTTCATCTTCAAAGCCACCAATTCTAATATAAGTAAATCTAGGAAATTGAATAAAACAACTCCCATATGTGCTGACCAACTTTAATGCCTTAGGTGACATTCTATTATTCAAATTTCCCTGAAGTTCGAAAGTTAATCTTCCCACAAAGACATCATTCCATCTCAAGAAGTTTTCTGTGTACCTCTGTATCTGTAAATGTGGATAGCACTCATAGACCTTCATTTCATTAACCCAAGGTTCTTGATATAATCTTGGCCATTCTCTGATACAGGCTAAAATATAAAATAGGTATGAAGTCATATGAAAATTAGTTGTTCCAACAAAATTACTCAAACCTTCGTGCAATCTCTTAGCAATTACTTGTGCCCAGTCAAGGTAGTTTTCACTAGCTAATAATACCTAAATTTAAAAATACATCCAGTCCTCCCAATAGAAGGCATGTGAATTCCCCTTAAGCCTATTCAAAAGAATCACGATATCCCTAACTTCTGTAATGAAATGCTCTCTTGTCAAGGGTTTAGGCAACCTAGAACCTCCCTCCTATATTTTAAGGAGCTAGTTTCTAGCAATGACGCTCTGATAAACACTTTTCTTCTCAGAGAAAAATGCGTATGAAGTTCTTATGGACCAATCTTCATACAGCTCTTTGTGAGGATTTCCAATTGCGGCCATTAATGTTTCTCTGTCAATCCACACTAGCATGTCTCCATTATTGGCTCTAATACATGTATTACTAGTATCATATCTGTTCATGCATGCATATATTAATTTTGGGCAAGGACCAGCAATTGGGAATGCGGCGGCCTCAACAAGACCACTATGAACTAGCTTTCCCATCATAGAATTGGCTGTTGGGTTCTTAGCCCTCTCTAGAAAATTATCTAACTCATCTTGAATGAAGGTTGTATCATCTAGCTTTGGGAGGGTACTAATCAAGCATGATGTTTGACCCAATTTTGGAAGAGTCAGTCTCATTTTTGCTTAAAATTGGGTCAATCAGACAACATTCAACTCCGAGGAAAAGAATTACACTTTTCCAATTTCAAAACTAAACAGAGCAGTGGAAAATAAGCAATTGAACTCACCTATCTTCAACATCAAACTATGAAACCCTTAGAAAAACTAAGCTAAATTACCTTCCGCATCTCCACTCTTCACTAACAGCAACAATAATTGTCTTACCTGAGAAGCATCATATTTAAGGACGAAAAATACTGAAAAGAACCAACACTCATTTCATCCCAGCTCATTCATCCATGTAAAACCACTTGTGGTTTGATATATTTCTAACATGCTTGTTAATTAGAAATCAACTCCACACAGTTGACATGAATTCTCATGATTGTTTCCATAATTGCAATTTGAAAACACGAAAACCAAGGAATATTCTATTTCCATCGCCCTGCCTTTTCTTCCTAAACACCATCGAGCAGATTTGAAACAGCACTTTGAACCTTGAACTATTTTAAAAGAAGTTCATCGGTTCAAAGTTCAATGACAAAAGATCAACATTTGCAAACAGGCAGAAAGAGACAAAAGGAACATTCAATGACACGAGAATGAACCTTGAACCTTGAACCATTTCAAACAAAGGTTCAATGGTTCAAGTTCAAAGCGACCACAAGACTAGTACTAAAGAGATAGCCGCAAAACACAAGACAAAAGACCAATTGAACCTTGAACCTTGAACCAGAAAGGTTCAAAGTTCAATATCAATGACTATGCTAATGAAGACTTAGAACTTAATGGATCGCATTTCCTTTGAACCCGAATTTTGAACTTTATAAAAGGTTCAATAGATGAGTACGAAACTCGATTGAGGAAGACTTAAGCTCTACGAAAATGATGACCCTTATTTTGATGGGCTATAAGTGAAAAAATGGGGGTAACAATTGGCTCTAACTGGGGACCAAGACTGTGAAGGACTAGGAAGGAACTTAGAATTTCTGGTTTCGCACTAAAACAAAGATGAGGATGCAAAACAGGTACGGCTAGACACAACAAAACTAAGCTATGTACAGAGAATGTAGGGAATGCTTGCTTACAATTTGTAAAGCTTGAGATCCTATCCATTATAAGACAGGGGAAGATCAGTACCATCCATATATGTGAGCTTGAAAGAATTTGGTCCCTTCACTTCATGAATAAAAAATGGACCTTTCCAAAAGGACTCAAATTTTCCATGTGCTCCCCTCGGCTCCCTTCTTTTGTCCCAAAGTAGAACTTGATCTCCTTGCATAAATTTCCTTGACCTGGATTTACAATAAAAAATTTGTTTAACCCACTACTGATGTTCCGTAATGTGGTCAACCAATTTTTCCCTTTCTTCTTCTATTCTAGCTAGATGCATAATCCTCCTTTCAAGTGCATTTTGAAAATGTGAATCTTCAATAACTGTCTGTAATTTGGAAGCTGCCAATTCAAGAGGAAGTGAGAGCTGAGCCCCAACACCATACACAAGTTCAAAAGGTGACATACCAATTGCTCATTTTGGTGATGTGCTGTCTGCCCATAAGGCTTCATATAACCTTTTATGCCAATCTTTAGCATTTTCATTGACCAATTTCTTCATGATATTTATCAGATTTTTGTTATTGGATTCTCCTTGACCATTACCTTGTGGATAATAGTTAGAGGAATGCACCAAGGAAATACTGTGATCATAACAAAACATGGATATTTCTGTAGAAGAAAAACTTGCAGCATTGTCAGTCACTATCTTCAATGGTACCCCAAAGTGAACTAGAATATTTTCCTTTAAAAACTCACATATTACTTCTGAGGTTGTTCTCCTAACAGGCACTGCTTCTACCCACTTAGTAAAATAATTTGTAGCCGTGAGAATATGTGTATGTCCAGCACTAGAAGAGGGTGTCAGTGGACCAATGAAATCTAGTCCCCATTGCTTGAAAGGTTCTTCCACAACCACTGGCCTGAGAGGTAGAGCAGCTATTTGTGGTTTCCCTGTAAAAAATTTACATTTATCACACTTTGCAACCCAAACATAAGCATCTTTAAACATACCAGGCCAATAATAGTAGTTCCTTAATATTTTGTATGCAGTGACTATAGAAGAGAAATGACTGCCACAAGCATCATCATGAAATGACTTTAGCAAGGCCTCACACTGCACTTTATCCACACACCTTAGGAAAGTTCCATCTAGACCTTTCTTATATAATATGTTATCAAAAATAACATATTTAGCTGCTTTTAATTTCAAGTTTCTCTTTTCTCTGGGAGACAAATGTGTAGGACATTCTCCATATGTCAGGAAAAAGGTTACATCAGTGAACCATTCATCTTGTAGGCTAAGAAAAAGAGCTAAAGGCAAACTTTCTTCTTCTTCTTTATTTTCTGCCATTAGGCAACATAATGCATGTCCATGAACTAACTTTGTTGGCCTGATATCCAAGTCAAATTCTTGAACCTTTGAAACCCAAGTTCCTCTATTATTCATTCCCACCTCTTGCTGAGTCAAGATACTTTTAACAGTAGAATTTGGCACAAAAACAATTGAATGAGAATGCAATATGTAATACCTAAAATGCTTAACAACTTTAACAACTACGAAATCCTGCTTCTCGTTCAATGAATAGTTTAATTCATGCTTTTTAAGCGAAATGTTCATAAACGCAATGGGGAACTCTTCACCAAGTTCATTCTTCTGCAGGAGAATACCGGACATTGTGTGTTCTAAAGCATTACAGTAAATGATAAAGCTTTTCTTGAAATCAGAATTAATTAATGTTGGAGCATGAGCGATGGCCTTTTTAACCTCTTCAAAAGCTTTCTTTGCTTCCTCTTTCCATTTAAAGATCTATTTTTCACTCATCATTCCTACAATATGCTTAGTGATTTCAGCAAAATCTGGCACAAATCTCCTAAGAAAGCTTACCTGACCAAAGAATGATTTGACAACACTCCTGTTTGATGGCAAACTTAACTGCTGAATAGTTTTAACACGATCAGGATCAATCTTGATACCATCTTGTGAAACTATATGTCCTAAAAGTTTTCCTTTAGTAACACAAAAAACTGGTTTCTTTGGGTTAAGAGAAATACCATGATCTCAACATCTTTGCAACATAGTTTCTAAATCTTTGAAATGATCTTCTCTTTTCTTGGAGAAAACTGTCAAATCATCTAGATACACAACAATGGTCTTACCAATCAGATGACCAAAAGAAAGGTTCATTGCTCTTTGGAAAGTAGCTCCAGCATTTATTAGACCGAAAGGCATGTGGTTATAGGCAAAATTTTCCCATGGTGTTTTAAGGTGGTTTTGTGTTGATCTTCTTTTGCCACACTTATCTGATTATATCCAGAGAAACCATCAAGCATCGACATCATTTCAGATCCGGCAACAATTTGGAGAATGTGATCCATTGCTGGTAAAGGATAATTGTCTTTTAGGCTAGCTTGATTCAGATTCCGGAAATCAACACAAATTCTTATTTCTTCATTTTTCTTATGAACCAGAACAATATTAGCCACCCATGTAGAATGATGAATTGGATAAATTATCCTTGCCTGAAGCATTTTATCTATTTCTCTGAAAATTGCATCTGCAACTTTTGGGTTATAATTCCTTAATTTCTGCCTAAAAGGAGCCGCTCTTGGTTTTAGGGGAATATGATGTTGAAATTGACCATCTCTAAAATCTTTCAAATCTTCATAAGACCAGGAAAAAATATCAAGAAACCTTCTCAATAGTTCAATGAACAAATGCCTTTCTTTTGGAGTGCAACATTTACCCAAATTAACCATTTTTGGATTATTTTCATCACTAATATTAATCTTCTCATATTCACCTGATGTATAAGCATTGTGGGAATCAGTTCTTCTTACACACTTGTCATTGCAGTCAAATAGGCTCTCTAAAGTTACCAATCCTTTTGGAATTCGATTTCCTTTAAGCTGAACTACTCCCTCTCTAAAGCTTCCCTTCTCATCTGGACAAAATTCATTACATTGGTTTTCTAAATCTTCAAAATAGTAAGAACTTATCAATATGTTTATCATCTTCAAACACATGCCAGAAATCTGAATTATCAGGGATGTTTGGGAGATAAATTACATCAGTACCAAAATTTGGATGTGGAAGTAGTAATGATGCTGATACCACTAGAGAATCTGTGTGAGAATTTTGACTTCTGGGAATAGCTTCTATTGAAAATGCATCAAAATACTCAATTTCATCCCAAATTTTATTTCTATAATGCTTGAGCCTCTCATTTTTCACCGAATAATGATTGTGTACCTGATTAACAATCGATTCTGCATCACCTATAGTGCACAATAGTTTAATCCTTCTTTTCTTGGCTTGTTCAATTCCTAGCAATAATGCCTCATATTCTGCGGTATTATTTGTATTTTTAAACTCTAGCTTAAATGAAAAAGGAAAATTCTCACCCTGTGGAGAAATAAGTACCACTCTAGCGCCAGATCCAACAGATGCACAACTTCCGTCAAATTCCATTGTCCACAACCCTGCAATGTGATCAACCACATCTTTTGACGTATTTTTAATGTCATCAAAGAAAAGAAAATAGTTACCAAATTCACATTCCTGGTACAATATTTGTGATTTTGGATCCTCTGAAGGAAACACTGTAAATTTGGATTTTGGTTCTAGCTTGAGAGTAATCTTCTATTTTCCCATAGGAATCGTTGCCTTAGACAAATCCATTTTAATCTCACCACCTAGGTCTTTACAAAAAGTCCTACTCAACAACATTCCATAACTTGCTGGAATATTAGCAACCAATATTGTAAGCTTTATTCTTTTATTGGGATGAACTGCTAAAGCAACTTGAGCATCTTTAATCTGACCAAATAAAGGAATTTGTTTAGAATCCATTAAGAAGCATTTGCCAAAAGTTTTAGTAAGTGTGAGACCTAATGCTTTGGCCACTGTGGAAGGCATTATATTATCTGAAGCTCCTAAATCAATAATATAGTTATTAAGTTTATAACCATTGATAAATAAGGAGACATAGAAAGGCTCAGGTTTTTGGTCAAGCATATGTGATGGTCCTATAGGATCACTAACTGATACTTTTGATGTAAAAGTATTCGTTTGTTCTGTTAACTAAGCTTCAGCATTGAATGGTAAAGACTCAAAGTTTGTCAATAATAAATCGGAAGGCTGCAACTGAGAGTTTTCCCTCTGCACATATTTAATCAACTTTTCCAGCTCTTTGGGATTTAGTCTGAGGTATTCAGCAGGAGAGATCTGAATTTTTGATGTTTTGCAAAACTCAACAATATCAAAAGGGATATCAGACTCAGGTCGCTTCAATATTTGAACCTCTTGAATCTTTGAACCTGCTTCTGAATTTCGGTTCATAGGTTCCTTACCCTTGGTTGAATTTTCATAGGATGATGGAGTGCTTGTATTTTTAAATTGATGTTGGTTTCTAGTGAAAACAAAACAAGAGGGATCTTCAAGGGTTACCAATATATCACCTCCTCTATCTGATTCAGATTCATATTCAAGGAAGTGTATTCCAGAGTCACCAGGCTATCCATGAATTTCCTCTATCAAGCTAGGCTCATTTAGAACTTCTCCTATGCTAAGCATCTTTGCATGTCTCACCATTTCTGGACAAGATTTTCCATCATGGTCATCTGTTAAGTGAAAGATGCACATATTTCTCTTGGGAGGAGGTGCTTCAATGGCTAGTCTTTGCTAAGTTGGGGGCAATTGTAAAGCTTTATTTCCTATTCCGACAGGATGATTATTAGGCCATCTTGGAATATCTTGATAAGGTTGAGGGTATGATGTATTAGCCTTGGGGAGTTGTCTCTTGAGAGAGATCATATCATCAACCAATCTTTGGATTATGGGATCAGAGGAAGTTGTGGAAGTTGATGGCTATGAGTTAGCAGCTTAAACTTCTCTTCTCCATTTGCCTACATTGATCAGATCATCTTCTAATTCTACTACAGTGGTTTTAGTAGTAGCTAAATCTTGGACCCTTTGCCTATGAATAAAGAAACTTATTTCTACAGGCATTGCATTAATGAAGAAACATTTCAAATTATCATCAGAAGGTCTCTGATTAACCAGAATCTTATGAACAATCTTGTCAAACCTTGCCACAAAGTCTCTCATGGATTCAGGTATTTCCTTTTTCAGTTGAGCTAATTGGGCTAAAAGAGAATGGTCATCTTCTATCACTTTAAACCTATCCTCAAACCTAGTTTTCAAGTCCTGCCAATTTGTTATTACACTATTTGGCAAATGGTAGAACCAGTCAGCTGCTATTCCAGTCAATGTCTGAATGAACAACCTTATGGCTACATCTTCATGCTGAACTGCCAACATGCCACATGCAACATTAAAAGCATTAAAATTATCATCAACTATAATTTTCCCATCACCATTTAACTTAGGTAAATGTTCTCTAGAACCTTTAGGTAAGGGATTCAAATTTGCTCCGAGGGCAAGTGGTCCTACTGCTGGACCCTAGGGATTATTTGCAGCCATGGGAAGGATAATATTCAAAGGGGTAGGATTAATCACAGAGGGAAAGACAACACCATGTAAAGTCAAGGAATGGAAAATAGAAGATTGGGAAGGAACAGAAGGAGATCTTGGGAGACTACTTCTTGCCCTTCTTTGAGGTGTAAAGGAAGGGAAGGAATTTAGATTTTGCAATTCTTCAAAAACTAAATCAACTAACCCTTCTCCCCTTTGGGATCTAGTATATCTTCTGGTCTCCAGTGTGCTCACACCCTACAGACTTCAAAATAAACTATGAAACAATTCAAAATATCTTAAGGCTGTAAAACTAATCTTATTATTTGACTCCCCAACAGAGTCGCCAAAAATCTGTTGGTTAATGGATTGGATCTCTCAAAATTTATGAATAAATACTCCTATTGCCCAATAGAAAACCAATGAGAACCAACAATTGGGTAAATAATTATGATTTTACCCTCTGCATGAAGGTACAACTCCCTATATGATATTCAATGAATCTTGAATAAATTTAATCATGTAATTCACTTTTAACCAGAAAGCAAACAAAAGGCTTCAACATCCACTTGTCAACACAATGTGAACGCTTCATGATAGATAATGAAATTCATAGTAAGACATTAGACTTCAAATGAAGATTGATGATCAAAAATATTTAAACTCTGATTGATACTAACTCATGACTCACAGGACAAGGGGAATCAGAATATTCAAATGCTTTCAGCTAATTTCATTTATCAAATTGATTCACAGACTTAAAATAAAAAATCAGAGAAAGGAATCAAATACATGAACACATAACTATTCGAACAGAAATTTTTATATATTCAAAACACACAGGTTTTCTAAAGCTTTATCATATATTCCATTCCATTCAAAGATGGGTATTTCACTGAAATTACAAGTAAGACCAATCTGTTCCTCCAAAATTTTACAAAATTTTTCTATATCGCGCCAAAACATCCATCATTAATATATATAGCTGCCAGGCTAAATTGTCTTTTTTTAACAAATGAAACTAAAATTCAAGAAACAACTGTCTGTAACTGAAATTAACTAAATGGCAAAAAGCCGTAAATAGAGTTATAACGATAAGAACAGAAAATGACTTAAATTGTCTCTAGGGTGTGCGTGGTGCCACGTATATTTTGCCACTCCATATGAGCCATAGAGAAGTTATGAACAACCTAGTAATGTGGGAGCCCAATGTGTAGGATGTGTTGCTTCCAAACTTCTTTGTCCATACCCACTTGCATAACTTTAATTTTGTGCACTTCTAAGTGATCTGAACAAAAAACTAACATAGATTCAATTCGAGCTACCCTAGTGAAATCATCTCTGGTAAAAGACTTTGATTCTTTAACCAAGTTTATCTTTCCTTTGAAACTCTGCACCATATCTACTGCCTGCTCGATGGTTTGTCCATCTTCCTTAAGAAGTTGTACATCAATGCACTTTAAGTCTTTTTGCATCACGGCAATGAGTTCTTTCAATTCTTTCAACAACTTAATAGACTCTTCATGACCTTGCTTTATGATTGAATTTCTCCACTCAATATTTTCCTTGGCTACATACAGTACCTTGTCATCCAAATCATTTACTGTCCTTTCTGTGAGAAAAATCATGAAACCATATTTCTGCACATCTTTCATCTGAATCAATACTGCAGCACATTTTTTCCTTTCCTTCTCCCATGCCGACACCTCTGTTTCAAGCTCTTGAGTTATAGTTACAACATCCTTATACACCCTGACCAGATTAGCAATATACTTTGTTCCTTGCTAAATTATGAATTCAAGCCACTCCTTGAAGGTTTCTGCCAACACATGATATCTCTGAACCTTATCCAACAATTTTTGGTTCATGGGTGATTTAGGATCAAAACTCTGAGAAACTTGTGACAGGGGCTGTGGACTGGGATGATGTATAGCATTGATGTACTCTGCCATTTGCTTAATAGTCTATTTCAACTCCCATTTGTCCTTGTCATCCTTCCATGTTCGGGACAACATTCTTTTAGTGGAGAACTCTAGGTGTTTTGCATCAGTAGCCCTTGAAGTAGTTCCTAAATCAACCTTTTCAACAGCAAAATCCTGCTCAGTAGCATTCTCTGGATCTTTGTCTGAATATGGCCTAGCCACTTCATCTACCCAATGCCCTGTATTCTCATCCACTTCTAGCATAGCTTCTATTTTTAGCTTTTTAAACTTAGGTGTTTTCCCGAGGCATTTACTCACCATATCCTCCATGGGTACACTGATAGGGACTACATTACGTTTCTTACTAATTAATGCTCCCAACCATCTTGAAACATTTAGAGATTCTTTTGCTGGCAGCATCTGATATTCAGATGAATCCATGGTAGCCAAAGTAGTCACTTTACTGGGGCTTTCCTCAGGTTGCTCCTTTTCTTTACTTGCATCTTGAGCTACAGGGATGTTTGCTTCTGATTTAGCCATAATCACTTGTGCCTCTTCACTATCAAGAACTATGATAGTTTCTTTTCCTGAAATTTCTGCACCTTTCCTCTTACTTCTGGAATGGGTGACTCGAATTGTTGAGGGGCCAAATAGTGGTTCTTTAAATCTTCTAGTTTGAACCTTCTCACCTTGTGTATCAGTGACACCTGCAATATCAACAATGATGTTAGAAGAAGAAATTGGTACAACAGCATGAGATTTCTCAACTGATTTCTCAGCTGAGGTAGTGGTCAATCTTATTCCAGATCAACGGTCTCTTAACCATTTTTCTGTTCTCCTTATAACATTAAAGGTTTTAGATTGAATATTTTCTTCTTCTCTCCTATCCTAGTCAATTTCAGGAATAGGTTGCTCATGAACTCTTTCATTGAACTCCGGGTCCAATACATCTTCACCTTCCTCTTCTTGTATTTCTACTATGTTCATTGGCAATTTTAAAGTAATGATTTGCCATAAAGTGAACCTTGACCATAATCTTCTCTGGACTTCAAATTCATCACAGCAATCTTCCCAGTAGTCTTCAAATTGGGGTATATGTGAAAAGTTCACATCAACATGCAGGTGCTTCATTGCATATTCTTTGCTATCAAACCCCTGCAGAGCAGCATAAGGCTACCAATTCATCTTCTTGAGCTCCAATTCTAAGTTCAATGCATCAAAAATAGTTTTGCAACTATAATATTCGAGTTCAATTGGGAAAATTGCTTCAGACTCACTTTTCATCCCTAATTTCTTATCAACATGAGCCAACTGTTTGCAAAGTTCTAAAAGTACATAACTATCGAGAGCATATCTGAGCAATTTGAAAGGTTCATCTTCAAAGCCACCAATTCTAATATAAGTAAATATAGGAAATTGAATAAAACAACTCCCATATGTGCTGACCAACTTTAATGCCTCAGGTGACATTCTTTTATTCAAATTTCCCTGTAGTTCGAAAGTTAATCTTCCCACAAAGACATCATTCCATCTCAAGAAGTTTTCTGTGTACCTCTGTATTTGCAAATGTGGATAGCACTCATAGACCTTCATTCCATTAACCCAAGGTTCTTGATATAATCCTAGCCATTCTCTAATACAGGCTAGAATATAAAACAAGTATGAAGTCATATGAAAATTAGTTGTTCCAATAAAATTACTCAAACCTTTGTGCAATCTCTCAGCAATTACTTGCGCCCAGTCAAGGTATTTTTCACCAGCTAATAATACCTGAATTTGAAAATACATTCAGTCCTCCCAATAGAAGGCATGTGAATTCCCCTTAAGCCTATTCAAAAGAATCATGATATCCCTAACTTCTATAATGAAATGCTCTCTTGTCAAGGGTTTAGGCAACCTAGAACCTCCCTTCTGTATTTTAAGGAGCCAGTTTCAAGCAATGATGCTCCGATAAACACTTTTCTTCTCAGAGAAAAATGCATATGAAGTTCCTATGGATCAATCTTCATACGGCTCTTTGTGAGGAATTCCAATTGTGGCCATTATTGTTTCTCTATCAATCCGCACTATCATGTCTCCATTATTGGCTCTAATACACCTATTACTAGCATCATATCTGTTCATGCATGCATATACTAATTCTGGGCAAGGAGCAGCAATTGGGAATGCGGCGGCCTCAACAAGACCACTGTGAACTATCTTTCCCATCATAGAATTGGTTGTTGGGTTCTGAGCCCTCTCTAGAAAATTATCTAACTCATCTTGAATGAAGGTTGTATCATCTAACTCTGGGAGTGTACTAATCAAGCATGATGTTCGACCCAATTTTGGAAGAGTCGGTCTCATTTTTGCTTAAAATTGTGTCAATCAGACAACATTCAACTCTGCGGCAAAGAATTACACTTTTCCAATTTCAGAACTAAAACAGAGCTGGGGAAAATAAGCAATTGAACTCACCTGTCTTCAACATCAAACTATGAAACCCTTGGAAAAACTGAGCTAAATTACCTTCCACGTCTCCACTCTTCACCAACGGCAACAATAATTGTCTTACCTGAGAAGCATCATATTTAAGGATAGAAAATACTGAAAAGAACCAACACACGTTTCGTCCTAGCTCATTCATCCATGTAAAACCACTTGTGATTTGATATAGTTCTGACATGCTTATTAATTAGAAATCAACTCCACACAGTCGACATGCCTTCTCATGATTGTTTCCATAATTGCAATTTGAAAACACAAAAACCAAGGAATATTCTGTTTCCATTGCGCCGCCTTTTCTTCCTAAACACCCTTGGGCTAATTTGAAACACCACTTTAAACCTTGAACTATTTTAAAATACTTTCATTGGTTAAAAGTTCAATTAAAAAAGATCAATATTTGCAAACAGGCAGAAATAGACAAAAGGAACATTCAATGACACGAGAATGAACGTTGAACCTTGAACCATTTCAAAAAAAGGTTCAATTGTTCAAGTTCAAAGTGACCACAAGACTAGTACTAAAGAGACAACCGCAAAACACAAGACAAAAGACCGATTGAACCTTGAACCTTGAATCGGAAAGGTTCAAAGTTCAAGTTCAATGACTATGCTAATGAAGACTTAGAACTTAATGGATCACATTTCCTTTGAACCCAAATTTTGAACTTTATAAAAGGTTCAACAAATGAGTACAAAACTTGATTGAGGAAGACTTAAGCTCTATGAAAATGATGACCCTTATTTTGATGGGCTATAAGTGAAAAAAAAAGGGAGTAATAGGGATGTAGGATTACTATGATCTACAAGTGGAAAAGTTATAGCAGGAGCTTTTAAGTAGCATATTTTGACCCTTAAGCTCTATGAAAATGATGACCCTTATTTAGTGCTTCTATTTCAACCTTTTCTAACTCCCATTTCAGATCTTCATTTTCCTTCCTTACCCTTTCTACTTCAATCTCATGCAACATCATTCCCTAGGGTCCTTTTGCACTTCCTGACACCAGACTTGCAGATCTATTCTCCACCACCTTCTACTTCCGTTTGTCAATAATAAGTCTAGCAGGTTGGGGATCACTGTGGAACGCCCCACTAGGTTGTGATACAACTTTAGGTGCATAAACAATTTTTGGATCAAGGATTTCCCTAATAATAGGACCTTGCTCTTTTCTCACAGGTTCTTCTTGAGCAAACAACTAAAGCTCTGCAATCTGTCTTAATAGCCTATCTCTTTCAATGAGTTTGGCTTTGGTTTCATTCTCCTTTTCCTTTTCTTTCCTTTTTCTTAATGCAATCAATTGATGCACTCTCTAATTTAGAACCTCAATCTCCTGAGACACTTCATCTTGGTCTGGAAAAGTTTCCTCTGAATCAGACACATTTAACTGGTCCATACCAATTAGGCTGATATTTCCTTCCACAGTTTTGGGAATGGAACTAACTCTATTACTTGTACTATGCCTATCTCTCCCAGAAACACTAGTATTAGACAATCTTGGGTGAAAGGTTTGGATATCATCATTAGTGCCAAATAGGCCAGCATGAAAACCCATAATATCATGATCAGAGTCATGAGAAGAGGCATTGGATCTTGCATATATAGGACGCTTAGAAGTCTTGCCTGTTTGATTACACTTCTATTTCCATGACTTATTTGACTGCTTAGAAATAACAATTCCTCTCCATCCCTTCTTGACTAGTTCAATTTAACCCTTCATGCAACTTCTCTTGAGGGTTTTTCTTCATATAAGACCTAGTATTCCTTCTCCTATTCATTTTTCTAATCTTGTGAAGTGACTGTGATTTTTTTTTTTAAAAGAACACTAGTTTATTTTAACTTCAGAGTCACCACCCAATATCTTGGGAATAAAATATACAGTTTAACACAGTGAATCACTTACAAGACACTTAAGAATAAAACTATTGATCTTTAGAAAAGAACAGAATAGTATTCTAAGATGCTATGAAATAGACTAAGGATTTTCTTTAAAAAGATAAGCACAATAATTTTCAGAGTGAAACCAAGGGAACCTGATCTCAACACTTTTATGCAATAAAGACACAGATCTATAGTATAAGACTTATCTTATTTAACTCTCCCCAATAGAGTCACCATTTTTGTTGTGGTGAGTCAGATGGGCAAATTCACTTACAATATGATTCAACAATCTATACTAGAGATCTTTAGATTACTCCCCAGCAAAGTCGCCATTTTTGTTGTTCTCCATTTTGAAAACTTATGTTCCTTCTCTTGAAAAGTGAAAACTACTACCTCTGTGCTGCAATGAAAGAGAACAACAAAATTTTGAAATAAAGACAACAATATGAGGTTCCAGACTTAGGAAACCTCCTACACTTCAAGCTTAAAAAATATTGGGAAGGTGAATCCTTTAAGACTATTTTCTCACAAAAATATTAAATGTTTTGCAGGAAACCAATATAAATTCCTACTAATTTCCCTTATTGACCAGTACAAATAAACCTAAATGGAAAGCTATTTTCGTCTTTTGAATAGGATCACAAAATGTACCCAAAGACCCAATAGGTAAACTAGTGCCTTATCTGGGCAACAAAGTCATCTATAACAAAATGCAACCTGACAAAAGAAATTGATACACAAATCACAAATTCCTGATCTGTTAACTCTGAATATGCCTGACATATATAGAGTCCAAATATGCACTAGACTTCATCATCCAATCCACACCAAAAGTACTGATATCAATGAATTTGTTTAAAGTAAATTTATATTTTCCTCCTTGAGAAAAAGACTAAAAACAACTTCACTATATGCCTAGCAAATCATTTCAAATAAGTGATCCTTGATTACTTAAATCGAATAAACACCAGTACAATGACACAGAGACAATACAAGTTTGAGTTTAAATTCTCTAGGCTTTATATTTCATTCCTTTGTCAGAAGGTTACAAGTACTTCACATTTGACTCAAAAATTGCTAAGACAAAGGCCTGTATTAATTTTTCTAGAGTTTAGCTACAAAAATTGTGTCCCCTTTTCTAGGTAGCCTTGGTATCCTTTTATAGAAAATCAGGATGCAACAAGCTTCGGGCTACCTCCCAAAAAAATATTACCCTAGTTGTCATTTTACTAAAAGTTACATTGTTGTGCCGTTGCAGTTGAGGGAGAAACCTAACATTCTTCCTGGGTTGTGTGCTTCATTAATTCGTTGGTCATTTAGTTGGAAAGTAGCCAAAAGGGCAGGCTTCGATCTCCCAAAATTGGTTGCAACCATCGATAGCCACATAATACCAATATATCATCTTATGCCAGAGCATTGATGAGTTCTTATCTTAAGAAAACATATAGTCGTGAACCATTATGTTTTCTGTACATTGCCTTGAGTACCTCTCACCAACCTTGCACTTCGAACAATATCTGATGGGATTTGCATATCTCTGCCATTGTTTCTTTTGAATATTTTAAAATTTGGCACCAATGAACCAGGAAAACCATCTTTCTGAGCACCTTTCCCTTAGTTTCCATGTCACGGCCTTTAAAGTTCGAGGGTGTTTCCATTACAGTATAATGATAGCCACCTGATCATGGGAAACAAACATGCCCATTAAATTTCCTGAGTAATCTGCTTAGAAATGGGCCCCACCACTTGGTCTCTAATCTGTTAAAAAACTTAACTGCTACCACTAGCCGTCCACCATAACTACTTACCTTAACCACTGCGATAACCATTGTTTGGATCCACCACTAGTGGTTTGTCACTATGTCACAGGTGATAACCATCGTGCACCTTCGGACTGCGGTGTAGTGACAACCGTTGATCATCATAGGACTTTATTGTTCTTTATTTCCTCTAGATTGCTCAACTTTTCTATTGAGCCCCACCGCTTGGTCACCAAGTCATGGCTATTAGCCATCGCACATATTTTCATTGCGACTTGGTGACAGTCGTAGATCTTCCCTAGATCACCTTTGATCTACCTTGACTTGCCCTACTTTTACCTCTCATGAGCCACTTTCTTTATCACCTTTTCTTTTGGTAGGCCCGATACATGTCACATCTTGATTTGCCTTTGGATCCATCTACCCGCCACCTTGGACTTTCCACCTAGCCAGTCACAAGGGATACCTGGCGAGCATCTTCATCTTGCGATATGGAGATGAATGTTGGATCATCTCACCTATTCGTTGATCCTTTTTAATCTGTACAAGCTTTAGCATCTCTAAATGGCTCTCTCCTATGCCATGGTGTCACCACGTAGCATCTCTGGATTAGCTCTGAGATCTTCCTGGATTCCACCTGTCTAGTTAGGCCTGCCACTTGTCAACCTCTGGTTCACCACCTGATCGGTCTGTCTCGCCAGGTCATCTCCACCGGACCCACCACCTCTTTTGGTTTGTTTGGCCTTAGCCTTTTGACCAAACCTCCTCTTCGGCTATCCATTTTTGTGTCTCATCAAAACCCCATTTTCATCAATGCCATCACTTTTTAATGAAATTGGTTGAAATCTCCTCAATTTGCCCTTTGTCGATGGATCTAAGCACTCAGTGAACTATTTTCTCATCTTATTGAAACCCAAGTTTCATCAACACCTTCACTTGTCGATGAAACTGATGCCTTCGGTGAGTCCATTTTGAGATCTATCAAAACCATCATCTTCTTGATATAAACCTTGATGATAGGCCACCTATCCACTACATGTTACCATTTAATTGGCTCTGGTGTTCACAATTGGGTGCCACTTGTCACATGGGTATTCATTTCGAGCTCTCCACTATGACATCTTAGCATGACCTCCACTAATCACTGGAATGAACTGCCTTCCTTAACCGCTTCCCTTAACTATCGGCCATGGTTCACCACTTGGTGAGTTTGAATCTTCATCTTGGGCCCACAAGCGACGAGAATGAACTTTGAACCACTTGAACCGCTTGAACCATTGAACCGGTTCAAAGTTCAAGTTCAAAGCTATTATCTATTTGCCTTGTGCAAAATTAGGCCGCTCTGAGATGCATGCACACATGGGGAATCCACCAACACCAAACTGCCATTTTGCCAAAAGCCCTTAAGCTTTGAAACTTAATATGTGTGGGGCTTTGCATTTAAATACTGAAGTGCTCCTCCCTGTGCCTAATGTGGGATCAAAGATTCTTCATGCCAGGGCCCTTCCATCGGATCATCGGGACCTCTCAAACACACTAACCTGATGGCTGAAGACAACACTCTGCGCTCTGCACCTCTTTGCACTATCCATCAGGTCATCGAGATAACCTCAGAACTTGAACTCTGATGGCTGATGACTTTCCATGCTCCAGATGTTGTTCCATCGGGTCATCAGGTAGCATTACATTGCACTATTTTGATGGCTGTTGTCACTGTTGTATTATCTCCCCGCTTGTAGCATGTCATCGGGGTGAGTCTTGCCGAGCGGGATAGGTCATGCTGATAAGGAAAAACTTCAAAATATCCCAAAAACATGTCATTCGAAAGTGTAGATGTAAAATTTTGAAATGGGCCTCTCAAAATACTCAAATTTTATATGAGTCCCAACACTTGTTAAAGATTTACAATAAGTCCTATTAAGAACTAATTTCGGTTAGGAATCACCTGGTTAAGGGATTTACAAATATGCCTTGATGAAACACACAATACCCTGTTAGGAGTAACCTCACTAGAGGATTTAAGAATCCCAGCTAATGGACCCTTGTTAGAGGATTTAATGAGTAACCAAGCTTGTTAGATCTTACCCAGTTAAGGGATTTCACTTCTACTAGAATTGTTAGAAAACAACAGGTTTTCTTGATCTATCTGAGTAGCACTACATTTGCTTGATCAGATCCTTTTAAGCTTCAATTTGCCTTCACTCTAAGTGCAAATCCATTCATTGGTTAGGCAACTACACACTCAATAGGTTTCTATCAATCTTGCCAACAACCTTTACAAACAACTTCATCAACCTTAAATACAAATCAGTTAGGTCGGTAACACAACAAAAACCTAATTCTCATCATCAAGATTACAAAAAAGTTGGTACAATCTTGAGTGTTAGAAATCATGACAATCTCTTCACATTCTTCAAGAAAATTCCAACTGCTCCATGATCACCACTTCATCGGACTTTGTAACTCATCATGCATTGTGCATTAAATGCAATCCACTTTGCTCCTTCCCTAGATAAAAACAAATGTGCCAAAACAATTTGAACTTATCCTCATACAATGATCACATGTGTCTCCATCATTAACTCTCATCAGATAATAAACAAACAAACTTGATAGGTTAGGGTTTAACAACTGATAGGATTTACCAGTTACATTGCATAAAAAGGTTTAACCCCTTAAACCGGTTTACTGGTTCAACTTACAAACTTTACATACCGGTATACAACATCTTCCAGAAAGCTCTTCTTACCGTTTACTAGCCAATATAAAAAACAATAATATCATCAATAACATGAATACTATTACCGGTTCAATTGACATCAATGACAACATATCATTAATGCAATCTCTATGCAAAATGCCAACAAAATGAGCAGTAAGAGAATTTAAATGCATGGAATTTTGATAACTTTTTGTCAATTAGATATCAACCGGTTTTACATCTATGTATCATTAAGCAGTGTAATTAAGGTTTGTAACCCTAACGGGTGAGCATTTAATGCAGTAGGTAAATAAAAAGGATAAAAGCAAGTTTTCACTTTGTTATTTTTACCCTAACACATTCGAGAAAGAATTTTTGAGTGCTTGCAGAGTTGAGAAAGGATTGTTGGCTGATATTTGTCAAAGTTTTATTGTGATTTGAGTAATCAAGTATATTTGAAGGTTAGAGAAGACTAAAATGGTGTGCACTTGAGAATTCAATCAGTTAAAGAGGTAGTGTGCATGAAATAACTGAAAGGAGATTTGTCCAGCTACATTGACCGCAAGATTGAGGATTTAGGATCATTGTCGATACATTCTCAGTTAAAATCCCTTTGCGATGAGAACAAAAAGATTCAAACAGAATATATTAGGGTTTATGAAAATGGTTTTCATAACACAGCTTACTTTCTTGAAGATCTTGAAGAAGAGCATATCCAAATTATTTTAAATCAAGTTCATGGAGAAAACATGTATTTAGAAAGAAGTCATACTATAACCAAGGAAGCTATTCAAGCTGTAACTGGTTTTTACTCAACCAGTGAAGTACCTATGATGAGGCTTATTTAAAAAGAGAGTATACACTCTAACCAGATCAACATCCGATAAGCGTTCTTTTCCTATCAATAACATCAGAGGCCCAACGGTAAAGTTGTTAGCTATGGTTATAGGATACTAGGTATTTTATTCTAGAAGATTAAATAGCATTCCATATGCAGTGGTGCATACTGCTTACAAGATGGTAATTGAAAATGCTAATTATGACCTATGTAAGGCCATAAGGAGCCAATTAATGTTAAATCTTCAGACTATCAAGAAGGACAACAGTCTAATGTTTAAATTTGGACAGTTATTGATCGGGCTGTTCTTTTATTTCTAGAATTTCCTACCGGGAATAGGTGATCTTGAATGGTCTAAGGATCTACCGGTATCTACCCAGATTAAGAATAGTATCAAGGCTATGAAAAACACCTTTTCTATTGCAATGAACAAATAATTCATTGAGTTTCAGAAGAAAATGAGCATGAGAGTAAGATTGCTTGAGGATGTGGTAAAACATTTTGCTAAGGACATTGTTTTCACAGTTACCACTGATTTCTATTTAATGAAGGCAATTGAGCCTAAAGAAGAAGAAATGGAAGATATGAGTTATGAGGTCAACTATGACTTACTGATTGGTTATGCTAATAACGTGTTAGCATCTCCAAAGGATAAAAAGAGGGCAAAATTGAATGTTGTTGAAGATCAAACTGCACAAGCCGGAACCAGTATTGTTCCTACCACAAGTGGTAAAGGTAAGAAAAAGAAGGCTGAGAAAGAACCTCCGGTGATGAAAAATACAAGAGTGACACAAAGTGTCCAAACCAAAAAGGAATTGACACTTAAAGTTTATGAAAAGAAGAAGAATGCATCTAAGAAAAGAGGTTGGAAACTAATTCTCCAAGCAAAATCTAAAGGCACTGACACTAAGGAAGAACTCAAGAAAATGAAAGCTACTGGTAGAGTAGAAAAGCAAGTGAAGGAAGTGCCGAAGGAAACTATGCCTTTTGATATTTCAACTTACAAGCTTGAGACTACCTTTGAGAGGATAGTGAAGACATTAGGGAGAAACAAATTTGACAATGTCAAAGAACATTTTGATTCTTTCACTAAAGATGAAAAGGAGAAAATCATTCAACAGGTAATCAATAATTTGTGTCATTACAATATATTACCACATGATCTTGAAAAGGATATATCTAATTCCTTGTATACTATTCTTTTGAATAAATGGGAGGAAGCAATAAAGAAAGAAAAAGGAATCATAGATGATGTATTTGTACAATATTTTCCTAATTGTCAAAGGATGAGTTGAATGAATTGGTTGATAAATATAAAGTTCATTTTGCTTACAAGTGAACACTTCCATAGAGAAGAGAAAGGAACTGATGGATAAACTCAAGGAGAAAGAATAATAGATCATTGACAATCAAACCCTACAAGACAAGACAGATGAATGTGAGAAGCTTGCTAGAGAGAATGAAGTCCTGAAGAATGAGATGTAATCCATTATGATGAAGCTGACAAAGGAGATAGAACACAGGAAGAATATTGAGGAAAATATGACTTACTCATTGAAGGGTAGATATGAAGAATGTTGTAGATTGAACTATGAAAATAATCAGTTGAGACTTGTATTGGTGCAATCCAAGAATGATGGGAAAGAACTTGAAAGGCAAATCATAATCGTGAGAGATGAACTTACCACTGCTAATGAGTGTTGGCATTTTGATGATGTTGTGATTGTCATTAATGGACACACACTTGTTTTATGATCACTTCCCTATGTATGAGTTATGCTCAACCTATAATTGTTCCAACTGGTATTATGTATTATAGTCTTTAGACTATCAGTGTTTTGTAGAAGGTGTTTACTAGGTCACAAACTGACTGAAGACCCAAAGCTGTATGAAGACCCAAAGCAGTTATGAAGACCTCAAGCAGTTAGAGAATCCCAAAGTGGTATGAAGGAACAAAGCGGTAGTTAACATTTTTCTAGTCTTTATTTTGACAAACCGGTAATTGGTAAAATGTATGAACCGGTAATCGGTAATGAACCGATATTACTCTATGATGAGTTACTAACTGGTATTTCTGTGATGAGTTATCATCCACTGACACTTTGGTGGTGATTTTGTGCTGTGTTACCAAATGTGTCTAGATGCACTAAACCTAGGAACTTCCAATGTAATCCTATTGGACCGACATGAAATCAGATTCCTTTATAAGGACATCATGTCTAGGGTTTTGGTGGTTGATAGGTTTTCAGGAGTGGATGAGGTTTTTGTATGTGCGAATATAGAAGAGAAGATTAGGTCTATGTGAATAAATAGAGTGTGGAGATATTGAATACTGAAGTAATGCTAAATGTGCATTAACAATGAGCTATCAAGGATCTAACCAAGCATATTGTGCTAGTATCTAGATCATCTACTTGTTGATTACTCATATCTTTGACAAGTCTGAAACCCTTAACCGGGTAGGCCTGGCAAAGCCTTTGTAAATCCTCTAACAAGGTGGTTCACAAGTGTGAATCTGAAATCTTCTCACAAGGTAGTTTTTAACAGGACTTATCTCCTAACAGAGATCTAGATTCCTAACAAGATTTGTTCTGGTGAAGAACATTGTATGACCTTAACCGGTCTGGTTACTATTCTACAAATAGTTACTTGTGAGTTTCTGCTCACCGTGGTTTTTACCATCTGGGTTTCCACATCAAAACCTCTTGTGTTATGGTGATTGTGCTCTTGTGGGTGAATGCTTTATTTGTTGTTTGGTTTGCATTTGTCTTAACTAGTTTGTTAGTAAATTTGTTATACCGGTTAACTAGTCAACTATTTAAGAGTTTAAATTTAGTACTTTTTGGTATACTAATTCATCCCCCCCTTTTAGTATTCATCAATTGGTATCAGAGCCAACCTTTCTATAAGTTTAACCACTTGGAAGGAGATATGGGGGAATACACTATGAGGGAACTTACTCATCATCTCACTTAGACTAAGAAAGCCTTTGATGAACTCAACGTCAAATATAAAACCTATCTAGCAAAATGATGAGAGCATGCTGAGAAGCTGGTGGAGCTTACTAAAAATAGTTCTTCTGATGAAGTAGACATAGAAGCCCTAGTTGAAGAAGTTGAAAAATTGAATGGATCTAATGCTAACTTGAGAAGAGAACTGGAAGGACTGACTATCAGAATGTGTCAAGAGCTTGAGAACTGGAGGAAAGCTGAAGACCTGGTAAAAGAAAAACATCATGAGATCTCCAAGCTGAAGCAAGGAATCAGTGCCCTTACTGCTCATCTCCAAGAGAGTAAAATGGAAAAAGAAGAAATGCAAGGTGAACTAAACATGGCTATTTCTGAGAATGCAACCTTGAAGGAATCCAATGTTGATATTTCCAAGGAACTCACTGAGTCAAAGGAAATACTTGCCAAATTCAATAAGAGTACTGTTAAGCTAGAACAAAAGCTTGAATCAGCAAAACTGGTAAAGAATACCACTGGACTTGGTTTTTCTGGTTATGAGGAAGGTGAGACCTCTGGAACAAAAGATGGAGCATCAAAGAAGCAACCGACATCAAAGGATAAAGGTAAGCAAAAGTTTAAACCTGTTTACTTTAATTGTCTCAAGGAAGGACATACTGCCAATGTGTGTAGAAATAAGGCCTACAATAATTTTCCTTATTTTCTAAACAATAAGCCTAGATACAATAGATTCAATGGTAACTGTTATGCATGCAACAAGTTTTGGCATAGAGCATTTGAATGCAGGTCTGTTATGCACAACACTGGGAGATATCCTCAAAGGACTCAAGGAGTTTTTCCTGAATCATCTATGAACTAGAATCCAAACCAGTATAATGCCTATGACCATCAGTCAGGTGGTGGTGGTTATCAAGTGGCAACCAATTGGAGAGAAACATGTTTAATTTGCCATGGTAGCAGTCACACTGCTACAACATATAGGAGGAAGAATGGTAGAATGAACAATGGACCATGGAGAACACCTGGAATGGTGTGTTATCATTGCAACAAACCCCGACACCCTGCTAGAACTTGGAGAATGAGAAAGAACCTATCTGATGATATACTGGTCACTCTAGAAGGGAAGATTGATGTTGAAACAGTTCAAGTAGGAATGAATAAAACATGGAAAAAGAAACTTGAAGAAGTGTCACAGGATGAATCGGTTTCTGCACCTAGTGTGGAAGTCTCTGAACCGACAAGCCGAGCTTCAGAAAAGCTTAGGGGGAACAAATCGGTGAAATGTTTTGAACCCCTAGTTTATTCCAATAAAAGACCTTAACTAGTATATGTTACATATCAATCGATGGAAGATTGTGAAGCGGTAAAAGGCAAATTAGGGTTTGTGCCCTAGCGGTGGAGCATTTATTGTGGTAGGTGAAGAATTCGTTTAAAAGGGATTTTCAAGTCATTTTCACTTATCAGTTTTTGAGTGAAGAATTTTTCAAGAGTAGAGCGACAAAAGGTGATTCGACTTGTGATTCATAGAGATTTCAAATCTTGTAGAAGTATCCAAAGACATTTACAATCAATCAAGTAAAGAACACCAAGCGGTAAACAAGCAACCAAAGTGGTGTGGTGTGAGATACATTTGTCAAACGCTAAATTTTGAAATTGTGAAGGTATTTCTCAAAAATTTTGTTTATCAGTTAAATCATGGCTTTTGCATTGCACTCGAATTCTAGTACACCTATGGACTTAGCTGAATTCATTCAAAGAAAAATGAAATACAATGCCTTGTCCCAAATACCTGTCGGAGTCATTGTCGAAAGAGGTATTTCAGGGTACATTGACTGCAAAATGGAAGACCTAGGATCCTTAGCAATTGATTCCTATCTAAGTCTATTTTGTGGGGATGACAAGAAGATCAAACCAAAATACAACATTCTACAGAGGAAGAAACTTCACAATGTGGTTTACTTCCTTGAAGAGTTCATGAAAGACCACATACAAAATCAACTATTCCTGTTATCATCCACTGACACTTTGGCGGTGATTCTATGTCATATTACCAAATGTGTCTAGATGCACTGAACCTAGGAACTTGCAATGTAATCCTATTGGACCGACATGAAATCAGATTCCTTTATAGGGACATCATGTCTAGGGTTTTAGTGGTTGATAGGTTTTCAGGAGTGGATGAGGTTTTTGTATCAATGAATATAGAAGAGAAGATTAGGTCTATGTGAAGAAATAGAGTGTGGAGATATTGAAGACTGAAGTAATGCTAAATGTGCATTAACAATGATCTATCAAGGATCTAACCAAGTATACTATGCTAGTATCCAGATCATCTACTTGTCGATTACTCATATCTTCGACAAGTCTAAAACTCTTAACCGGGTAGGCCTGGAAAAGACTTTCTAAATCCTCTAACAAGGTGGTTCACAACTGTGAATCTGAAATCCTCTCACAAGGTAGTCTTTAACAGGACTTATCTCCTAACAGAGATCTAGATTCCTAACAGAATCTGTTTTGGTGAAGAACATTGTATGACCTTAACCGGTCTGGTTACTATTCTGCAGATAGTTACTTGTGAGTTTCTACTCACCGTGGTTTTTCCCATTTGGGTTTCCACATCAAAACCTCTTGTGTTATGGTGATTGTGCTCTTGTGGGTGAATTCTTTATTTGTTGTTTGGTTTGCAGTTGTCTTAACCGGTTTGTTAGTAAATTTGTTATAGGAGTTAATTGCTAACATATTTAAGAGTTTAAATTCAGTACTTTTTGGTATACTAATTAACGCCCCCCTCTTAGTATTCATCAATGAGTACAAAAAAAAATTCAAAGGTAGCTCAGCTAGGATAGATGTGATGAATACTAAGAGGGGGGTGTGAATTAGTATGCCAAAAAATCTCTATACTTAAACACTTAAACAGTCTGAAGATAAACCGGTAAAATAGTTTAACAGACAGACCGGTTATCACACATGCAAACCAAAATGCAAATAAAGAATTCACCCACAAAAGTAATACAACCATCACACAAGATATTTGATGTGGAAACCCAAATGGGAAAAACCATGGTGAGATGGAACTCACAAGTCACTATCTACAGAATAGAAACCAGACTGGTTAAGGTCTTACAATGTTCTTCACTAGAATAGATCCTGTTAGGAATCTCAATCTTTGTTAGGAGATAAGTCCAATTAAAGACTGCCTTGCTAGAGGATTTTAGATTCATAGTGGCGAAACACCTTGTTAGAGGATTTTACAAAGGCTTTTAGGCCTACCCGGTTAAGGGCTATAGACTTGTCAAAGATGTGAGTAATCAACAAGTGTTTGATCTATCTAATAGCACATACTACTTGGTTAGATCCAGTATAGTTCACTGCTAATGCATTCCAACATTACTTCAGTCTTCTCTATCTCTCTCTCAGTTACAACTTGATCTTCTCATATAAGATTGCTCTTTCAACAACTCAACAATCACCTTAAACCCTAGCACAATATAAACCCTTTTATCAACAACTTAAAACCCTAGACATGATGTCCTTTTAAAGGAATCTAATTTCATGTCAGTCCAATATGATTACATTACAATTTCCTAGGTTCAATGAATCTAGACATACTCAGTAACATGACACAAAAAACACCGTCAGTGTGTCTGTGCCTTCAATTAATCGGTGGATTGGTAACTCATCACAAAATGCCGATTGGTAACTCATCACAGAGTATTACTGGTTCATACAAAATACTGGTTGCCAGTTTGACAAAAATGAAGATTGGTAAGAATGTGTTATGTCGCTTTGCTTCCTTGTACCACTTGAGATCCATGAACCGCTTGGGGTCGACATGCCGCTTCAGACTGGGAAACATATTCTACAAAATCACCAATAATCTAAAGACTAGAATACAACATATCGGTTGGAACAAATACCGGTTGAGCTGTAGCTCATACATACAAAGGGGATTTCAATACAAGTGTGTGTCCATCAATGACAATCACAACATAAACATCAAAAATGCCAACAATCTCCCCCTTTGGCATTGATGGCAACACTTAAGAAAATAAAATTTTGACATCTAAGTGTTTTACAATAAAAAACATGCCATTAACAAGATTGCTCCCCCTAGGCATATACACTATCCCTTAATCAATACAATGTATAGCAATTTTGCATATAGAGCATAAACATTAAGATATCATAGCATATAGCATATATCAAAACATATATCAAAATTTTGAAACCAGATATGTCTCCCTATTTGTCTCCATAATAGATAGAGTACTTCTCCCCCTTTGCCAACAATGACAAAGTACCGCTGAACAACCCTGTTTGAATTTGATATTGAAATAGTAAAAGTTTATGACAACAATGAATAATACTTGTCAAAAACTAATTTATAGTCCTGCAAAAATTGTTTCATGGATAGAGACCAGGACTCAAGTAGGGAGGTGGCCACTTCTTTCTCTATTTGCATCTAGGATACCTGTTCCTCCATGGCATCAACTGTGCTCAGCTCCTAAGTAACTGTCAAGGCATCCAGGTTCAGATAACACTTCTAAAGAATTTGCAGATGTGGAAGTAAAACTAGTTGTAGCTCCTGCAAATCTCTAGACCATGTACTGATTTCTTGCTCCATTTTGGCTGACTGGATCTGGAACCAGTGAACGGTTTGCCCATAAGTTGCAAAGGAATCATAGGGTGTCTTAAATGTGCTCAAGTAGGACTATAAGTCTATTTGAAGCTTTTGCTTCTGAGTTAGCACATCATCACAAAATAGATGGGGTTGATAGATTTTGCTTAGTAGCAAGTTTCCCTCATCTAAAGAGTCCCTTATATCCTTTTGGTCTTTCAGAAGTTCAGACTGAAGCTCATTCAACTTTTTCACCAGAGCAATGTTAAGAGCCTTTTGATGCTCTTTCTTGACATTTGCCTCAGCTGCTTCTTCCAGACTCTGCACTTGATCATCCACTACAGTACATAGTAGTTTGAGCTATGCTAGTGATGATTCAGTGTTAGGAAGATTAGTATCAGGGATCAAACTGGTAAGGGTGTCTATAGCCGCCTGAATGATATCTTGCTCCTTTTTCCTTCTATAGCGTCCTAAAATTGCGACACTTGCAATTTTGACTGCATTTGGGTCTTCACGATGGCGATGCAACACGGAACCTGAATGGAGACCCCGAAACTTGTCCACAATATCAAAAACTGCATTTTTCCAGCACCCTGCCTGATCCCTCCTTGCACCCTGCTGTCTCGGGAGGTGGGACTAGAGCGCCCAGCGCCTTGGTCCTTCAGGACTAGGGCGCCCAGCGCCCTGGTCCCTGGCCCTATTTTGGACCCGGTCTCCTATGGGACTTCGGGTCTTTTTGTTTGCAAATTGGAAAATAACATTTCCTGGTCGGCTTAAGGTCGGGAAAATTAGTCTATCAACCCTAATTGACAAGTATATAAACTACTTTTCCTCTCTCATTTTGGTAAGAGGTGAAAAAGGTGGAAACGATACTCAAACATTCAAGCATTCAAGCATTCAAGCATTCAAACATTCCTTCAAGCAATTGATCATTCTAAGTCTCCATTCAAGGCTAAGTGTTGCATTCAAGACAAGGATTCAACCATTGAAGAGGAGATCACATGCTACAACATACAACATACAACAAACAACAACATCTATACCTTCGTATATAAGGATACAAACATCCTTACAACAAGGTACTAGTACTTGTTTTACATTACAGTCATTTACATTTACAGCATTTCTCATTTCTTGGTTAATTCCTGTAAAGCGGAAAATCGCGGTCGAACCCTAATTGTTCTCCCCTCTTCCAACTCTGAGGAGAGAGAAGGGAGGTTCGCTAGGATTCCATGGGTTTTCACTTAGGGGGAAGACTTTACATTCAAAAGAGGGGTTGAAACTCATAAGATCCAATCCCACGTAATGCAAGATTGGATGCTAAATGAATTTCAAGGGTTAGGAAAGCAAGGCTACCCTCTTTTGTAAAGATTAAGGAAATTAAGCTAAGGATGCATAGAAAGTCATAAAGATTCGCTTATAAACTGAGTTCGGGTTATAGGATGAAGCTGCGGACCTGGAATTAGCAGTAAAATGTCGATACGGCGCTGTCCTGCAAATTTGAGTAAAAGTTGTCGGGACGATGGCGCCCGACGCCACGGTCCTCCGAAAAATCCGTGAAACGAAGGGGGATCTGTTCGTCTCTGCACAAGGATTCCAGATCTTCAATTTCAGCCGCGTACCTGCAACCTACACACAAAAAAGCGAAGACGATTGGGGGGTTAGGGATTAGGGGTTTGCCTTTAGGTCAAACCCTGGTTTTGGAATTAACCAAGAAATGAGAAAGAGCTATAAATGTAAATGACTGTAATGTAAAACAAGTACTAATACCTTGTTCTAAGGATGTTTGTATCCTTATGTGCAAAGGTTTAGATGTTGTATGTTGTATGTTGTATGTTGTATGTGATCTCCTCTTCAATGGTTGAATCCTTGTCTTGAATGCAACACTTAGCCTTGAATGGAGACTTGGAATGATCAATTGCTTGAATGCTTGAATGCTTGAATGCTTGAATATAATTTCCATGCCTTTTCCCTCCTCCCAAATGAAAGAGGAAAATGTAGTTTATATACCTTTCAATTAGGGCTGATAGACTGATTTTCCCGACCTTAGGCCGACCAGGGAAGTATATTTCCAAATTGCAATCAAAAAGACCCGATATCACTTAGGAAACAGGGCCCAAAATAGGACCCAGGGACCAGGGTGCTGGGCACCATGGTCCTAGAGGACTAGGGCACTGGGCGCTCTGGTCCTACCTCCCGGGACATCAGGGTGCAAGGAGGTTCAGGCCAGGGTGCTTGAAAAATGCAGTTTTCAGTGTCGTGAGCGAGTTTTGGGGTCTCCATTCAGGTTGCGTGTTGCATCACCATCGTGAAGACCGAAATGTAGTTGAAATTGCAAGTGGCGCAATTTTAGGACGCTACATTTAGCCCCCACTGTAGCGGGAGTATGTATGCTCATACTTCCGGTAAAGTACAAGGAAACAACATTGAAAGACTTTCACCACGTCAAGGAGGCAAGATACACCAAGCCCCCAGTGGACTAAGGATCTTACGACTTCGATTGACAAAGTAAAAGGGAAGATCATGAGGAAGAACCATGACTGTCAGTAGTAAGGTTCCCTCGCTATGATTCATGCAAAAGAAATACCAAAAATCTTCAAGACAAAGCTAAGTTTGCCAAGAAATTTTCAAGTATCTTTGAAAGGATAGACAGGGTGTATGCCCCCCTACGTTAAAGCGATCGCACACGCCTCAATGGGGGTGATTGTTTTAACGTAGTGATACACATAAGAAATGAGAAAGGGAAAAGGAGCACGTTATCGCAAGGATTCAGCCGCCAAGTGTGAGATAAACCCAAGGATAATAGACACAAAACACAAAGCACGAGGTGACTTCGCTTTCCTCGGGGTCAGTATGCTGTATGATAAGTCATGTATATATCATATGTATGTATGCATAATTGTTCTTCATTCCCCAATCAAGGAAGGTCACCTAGAAGAAGGGAACACATGTGTCTTTTGAGTCAACATGAGAGAGATCGAGAGATCTCAATGCTTTGCATCATCCTCAAGTAGACAACACTAAGGACGACAAATAGAAGAATGAGAATAACATATAGAAGAAGTAACAAAAGAGAGGGGGAGAGAGTCTGCTATGCTAATGTAACTAGTCTAGCATGTCATCTACCCCCCGATCTTGCTGATCAATGTTTCGGGAAGGCAGGGAACACGCTAGAGGAGGAACATCGAACACAGCAGATGGAGCTATCACAAGATCCAAACAAGGGCTATGTTCATGTTCCAAGCCACGTTGTTCTTGTCTAGGAGCTAGGATAAGTGCTTTAGAAAATTCATTAGATAAATGGTTATCAACATCAACAAGTTCATATTCACTATCAGAAGCAAGAGGAGTAATATTTTCATCTATATCATCATCAAGATTTATAAAAATAGGATCTTTAACTCGCACAGGATCAAGACCATCATGCATCTTATGTTTAGGAGATTTAGGCTCAATATCCGGCTGAGGGGAAAATGGAATAATGCTTGTTGAAGGTGTTTTTGGAGATTGCAAAGTTTGAGAAGCAGCTGCTTGAGCCCTAAGATGACGCTTTCGTCGACGTTCCCGTGCAGAACGATTACGTCTAGTCTTAGTAGGAAGTGTAGAAGATAGAGGAGGAGGAATGTTCTCATCCCTATCACTTGGGTGTTTAGGTTGTGGTGTCTTAGGCTGGATAATAGGAGAAGAAGAAGGTCTCTTCTCTCTATAGAAGGCAGGAGGAGGAACTGCTCCATATAAAGGAGGAGTTTTTGGTTTAGGAAGAAGACCAAGTCCATCATGACGAGGAGGTATAGGTCTACTTTTAGAAGATTTATTAGGCATAGACATAGTCGCATCCATAGGGATGGGTTGGGAATCTTCTTGGGGAAAGACATTAGTTTTGTCTTTCAAAGGAAGAATTTCCTTCTCAAGAATGATAGGAATGTCAAGTTTAGGTTCTCTAGGTTCACTTAGAGATAGGATCATATTTGTTTTCCACTTTTGCTAAGATTTGAAAAGATGATCACTTCGTGGAGGAAGAGATTGGAATTGTTTAGGCCAAAAGTAATCAATAGGAACACTAGAGGTTCTTTCAGCTGGTTTAAAGAGACTATGATTGACAGTAACAACTTCACCATTATGGGGAAATTTCAAACACTTATGAATAGGAGAAGCAATATCTTTCATGGAAGATAGCCAAGGATAGCCAAGCTTCACACAAAATTGTTCGGAAGAAGGAATAATAGCAAAGTTCACATCAAGAGATTTATTATGGACCTCAATAGGCAATGTAATAGAACCAATTGTAGGAGAAGAAAATGTATCAAATAGTTTCACAATCACATCTGTTTTGTCATAGATCACTTGATTCAATTGCAAAGTAAAAAGAAATTCTTCAGTAATAACATTAACCATGCACGAAGGATCAATAAGCACTCCACGACAAGGCATATTCTTGACTTTTGCAACTATGTATAAAGGACCATCAGGTGCCCTAATGGTTTCGCTAGAATCAAATGTGATGGAAGGTTCTTTAGGGATTTCTTGCTGCTCTACAAAGTTAATCATATTCGGAGTCATAGACACAAGACCATCAGATGAGAAAGAGGAATCATTAGCCTCAATCACATTAGAAGTATGAGAAGTATGAGAAGGTAATGGATCAGTAAAAATCTAAAGATTTTGGTTAGGAGGAGCTACAGATGTGTTGCCTTTATCATTCACTCCAGAAATAGAAATAGTATTATTATCAATCAAATCTTGAATTTTACCCTTTAGAGAAAAACATTTTTCAGTATCATGCCCAGGCTGACGATGAAAGTGACAAAAAGCTTTGTGATCAAAATAAGGTGAAGTAATCTTTGCAGGATCAATTTGTCTTATAGGAGGAAGGGTAAGCACATTTTGTTCCAATAACTTATTCATAATACTATGCAATGATTCATTCAAAGGAGTATACTTTCTTTCTTTCTTGAAAAATTTAGAAATAGGAGGCACACCTGATGCTGCATTCACATTGTTGTTGATGATGTTTTCATTGAATTTGATGGAATCTCTGTTCGGTTTAAACTTCCCAAATGGTTGTTGACTACTATCACCCTTATGACTCGGAGCCATAGGATGTGATTGTTCCATTTGACTCACAGTCAGTTGATAATTGTGAAGAGTGGCACACAACTGTTGGAAAGAAGTAAACTCAGAAAACAGGAGTTTGTCTCGAATATCTTTTTGCAAATTAGAAATAAAGATTCTTTGAATATCATTATCAGGCACTGGAAAAGAAATTTGAGCATACAAATGCTTATATCTACCAATGAAATCAGTCACTTTTTCTTTAACACCTTGTTTACAATGCATTAAATCAATCAAAGTAACTTTAGGACTTATATTATTTTGAAATTGTTGAATGAAAGCATTTGCAAGTTGTTCGAAAGAAGTAATAGAATAAGAAGGCAACGAGCAATACCATTGTAGGGCTTTGTCTCTTAATGTTCTGGTGAATAGTTTTGCAAGCAACCTTTGGTCATAAGCAAAATCAGTACATATTGTTTGAAAAGTCTTAACATGTGTTAGAGGATCTCCTTTACCATTATAAAGTTCCAAATGCGGGATTTCAACATGCTTAGGAGGAATAGCTCGAACAATGTCAAGAGAAAGTGGGCTCGCAACATCAAATGTGGGCACACTAAACTTAGATTGATTCATGGAGGCAATTTGTTGCCGTAAAGAAGAGACAGTTTGTGCAAGATTATTAATGGTAGCTTCAGTCGAAGAGTTCATATTAGGTGTGTTAGATTGAGATGGAGGTGTGATGTTATTGAAAGATGGTAAAGAGTAAGGTGGTGGGACCCTATGATAGTCAACCATAGGGGATGATTGGATAGGAGGAACACTACAAGGAGGAATGGAATGGTTAAATGAATTGCCCCCTTGTGTCATGTTCATTTGTGAAGATGTAATAGGAACACTTATTGAAGGAATGGATGAAGAAGTCGGATTAAATGAAGGAATAGGGTTAATTGAAGAAGGAGGATTGCCCCCATGACTAGTGATCACAGGAGGAATGTCTTGTATAGAGGTAGCCATGATGTTTGATGTAAAGGTAGGTAAACTAGCAATAGAAGTGGTCAAAGGAATAGAATGATTGACTTGTGTAGGAGGTTGTGTATAACCTAAAGATTTAGCACAACTCTTCATAGGCATCACATTCGAATCCACAATGTGTGAAATACCATGCAAAATATCAATTCCATTCTTATCATTTTGAAGCATACATTTTAGACCCTCAATTAAAGGAAGAGCTTGACTATCGGGATACTCATGAGACATCCATTGGTGAAAATCGTCAAATTGGTTATCCAATTTGGAAAGTTGTTCAACAGAAACTTCATGGGGAGCTTCTTCATCATTAGGAGGATTAGAGGAATTACCCATGTCCTTGTTAAAAAGACTACTCAAATTAGGTTCCATCTCCTCAGTAGTTAAACCTTGGAAAGACTTAATTCTACGGCTTCGTCTAACGGGAATAGTGTAATTAGGGCTTATTGTTGTAAAACTCATGCACTAGAGAGAGAGAGAAGATTTTGATTTTAGAGGTAGCAATTTTCAGTAAAACCAGCCAATCTTCCAGATTTAAGTTGTTAAATGCAATCACAACAGTCTCCCGAAATTTCAGAAAAAATGTTCGGGACCGTGGCGCTTGGAGTGCAACACGGTCCTTGCAACTTTTTTTGAAATTTGCAGGGATGAAAGGTATGATGATTTTAGAGCTAATCTGAAAAAATTGAGGGATTTTACGATCTGTAGATAGGCCAAATTAAAGTTGCAAATTCAAAATTGAACCCTATCAAGATTGTCGAAAAATGCAAAATTTGAATTTTGAAAAAGAGAGAGAAACTGAAATTTTGAATTTTATGATTTTAGAGGGAATGTCAAAAGCAGTGCAAGTTTTGAAATTTAAAAATTGACTCAATTTCACACAAAATTCAATTTTGAAAGCGGAAATCAAAGTTGTTGTAATTAAGCACTTAATTTCAAAAGTCACAAAATGCAAATATTTGAATAAAGCACTGAAATTTCGAATGAATGCAAATACAATTTTCACATCTAAGATAGTAAGAACACAATTTTGACACAAAATTTCAGTTTTGATAATTTTTGAATGATTAGGAGCCTTAGACCAAGCAATCACAAGACCAACTTTGACTGTAATTTTGAAGGTGTTATAATTGACAAAATCAGCCAAAATTCTGGATTTTAGCAGGAAAATACAGCAAGATCTCGCTCCCGAAATTTTGGAAAAAATGTCGGGGACGATGGCGCTCGGAGTGCAACACGGTCCTCGCAACTTTTTTCCAAATTTTCAGGGATGAAAGATATTGTGATTTTATTGCAGAATCCAAAGTTACAGCTGATTTGGAGATGTTTTGATTGGTCAAATTGTCGGACAAAGGTTGAATTAAGAGGGTTTCAAAAATTAGGGTTTTGATATTTAACCACTTAATCTTCAGAATTAAAGCACAAATATGAATTGAAAATTTGTAATAGAAAGGCAGATCTGAAACAGGCATTAACATTTAGACATTTCGCAAGTTCAATTACCAAAAAGAAAATTTAGGGTTTTTATGCAATCACCTCTAAAATTTTGCAAAAGATCAAACATGGAAATGTAATCAATTTTTTTTTTCAGATCTAAGCATGAAAAATCAGAAAGGATGTTCACGTCAGGTTCACCAAAATGTAAAGCGGAAAATCACGGTCGAACCCTAATTGTTCTCCCCTCTTCCAACTCCGAGGAGAGAGAAGGGAGGTTCGCTAGGATTCGATGGGTTTTCACTTAGGGGGAAGAATTTACATTCAAAAGAGGGGTTGAAACTCATAAGATCCAATCCCACGTAATGCAAGATTGGATGCTAAATGAATTTCAAGGGTTAGGAAAGCAAGGCTACCCTCTTTTGTAAAGATTAAGGAAATTAAGCTAAGGATGCATAGAAAGTCATAAAGATTCGCTTATGAACTGAGTTCGGGTTATAGGATGAAGCTGCAGACCTGGAATTAGCAGTAAAATGTCGATACGGCGCTGTCCTGCAAATTTGAGTAAAAGTTGTCAGGACGATGGCGCCCGGCGCCATGGTCCTCCGAAAAATCCGCGAAATGAAGGGGGATCTGTTCGTCTCTGCACAAGGATTCCAGATCTTCAATTTCAACCGCGTACCTGCAACCTACACACAAAAAAGCGAAGACGATTGGGGGGTTAGGGATTAGGGGTTTGCCTTTAGGTCAAACCCCGGTTTTGGAATTAACCAAGAAATGAGCAAGAGCTGTAAATGTAAATGATTGTAATGTAAAACAAGTACTAATACCTTGTTCTAAGGATGTTTGTATCCTTATGTGCAAAGGTTTAGATGTTGTATGTTGTATGTTGTATGTGATCTCCTCTTCAATGGTTGAATCCTTGTCTTGAATGCAACACTTAGCCTTGAATGGAGACTTGGAATGATCAATTGCTTGAATGCTTGAATGCTTGAATGCTTGAATATAATTTCCACGCCTTTTCCCTCCTCCCAAATGAAAGAGGAAAATGTAGTTTATATACCTGTCAATTAGGGCTGATAGACTGATTTTCCCGACCTTAGGCCGACCAGGGAAGTATATTTCCAAATTGCAATGAAAAAGACCCGATATCACTTAGGAAACCGGGCCCAAAATAGGACCCAAGGACCAGGGCGCTGGGCGCCCTGGTCCTACCTCCCGGGACATCAGGGTGCAAGGAGGTTCAGGCCAGGGTGCTTGAAAAATGCAGTTTTCAGTGTCGTGAGCGAGTTTTGGGGTCTCCATTTAGGTTGCGTGTTGCGTCGCCATTGTGAAGACCGAAATGCAGTCGAAATTGCAAGTGTCGCAATTTTAGGATGCTACAATTCCAAAACCAGGGTTTGACCTAAGGGCAAACCCCTAATCCCTAACCCCCCAATCGTCTTCGCTTTTCTATGTGTAGGTTGTAGGTACACAACTAAAATTGAAGATATGGAATCCTTGTGCAGAGACGAATAGATCCCCCTTCGTTTTGCGGATTTTTCGGAGGACCGTGTGCACGCTGGGCGCCATCGTCCCGTCAACTTTTGCTCAAATTTGCAGGACAGCATCGTCTTGACATTTTACTGCTAATTCCAGGTCCACAGCTTCATCCTATATCCCTATCTCAGTTTATAAGCGAATCTTTCTCACTTTCTATGTATTCCTAGCTTAATCATTCTATCTACATTCTTTACAAAAGAGGGTAGCCTTGCTGTCTTAACCCTTGAAACTCATATAGAATCCAATATTGCATTGCATGGTATTGGATCTTGTGGGTTTCAACCCCTCTTTTGAATGTAAAGTCTCCCCTATGTGAAAACCATCAACCCTAGTGAATCTCCCTTCTCTCTCCTTGGAGTTGGGGAGGGGAGAACGACTAGGGTTCGATTTTTCTGCTTTACATTTTGGTGAATGCGACGTGAACATCCTCATTCTGATTATTCATGGTTAGATCTAAAAATTTTGCTTTCCTAATTATATTTCCATGTTTGATCTTTTGCAAATTTTAGAGGTTGATTGCATAAAAAACCCTAAAATTTTCTTTTTAGTAATTAAACTTGTGAAATGTTTAATTGTTAATGCTTGTTTCAGATCTACCCTTCTATTGCAAATTGTCAATTCATATTTGTGCTTTAATTTTGAAAATTAAGTGGTTAAGTGTCAAAACCCTAATTTTTGAAACCCTCTTGATTCAACCTTTGTCCGACAATTTCACTAATCAAAACACCTCCAAATCGGCTATAAATTTGGATTCCGCAATAAAATCACAATATCTTTCATCCCTGAAAATTTAGAAAAAAGTTGCGAGGACCGTGTGCACTCCGAGCGCCATCATCCCCGACATTTTTTCCGAAATTTCGGAAGATAGATCTTACTGTATTTTTCTGCTAAAATCCAGAATTTTGGCTGATTTCATCAATTCTAACACTTTCAAAATTACAGTCAAAGTTGGTCTAGCGATTGCTTGGATAAAGGCTTCTAATCATTCAAAAATTGTTGAGATTGAAATTTGTGTCAAAATTGTGTTTCTTACAGTCCTAAATCTGAAAAGTGTGTTATCATTCATTCGAAATTTCAGTGATTTATTCAAATTTTTGCAATTTGTGACTTTTGAAATTAAGTGCTTAATTACAACAACTTTGATTTCTGCTTTCAAAATCAAATTTTGCATGAAATCGAGTCAACTTTTAAATTTCAAAACTTGCATTGCTTTCAGCATTCCCTCTAAAATCATAAAATTCAAAATTTCAGTTTCCCTCTCTTTTTCAAAATTAAAATTTTGCAGTTTTCGACAATCTTGGTAGGGTTCAATTTTGAGATTGCAACTTTAATTTGGCCTATCTACAGATCGTAAAATCACTCAATTTTTTCAGGTTAGCTGTAAAATCATCATAACTTTCATCCCTGCAAATTTCAAAAAAAGTTGCGAGGACCGTGTGCACCCCGAGCGCCACGGTCCCGGACAATTTTTCTGAAATTTCGGGAGATTGTCCTGATTGTATTTAATAGCTTAAATCTAGAAGATTGGCTGATTTTACTGAAATTTGCTACCTCTAAAATTCAAAATCTTCTCTCTTTCTTTAGTGCATGAGTTTTACAACAATAAGTCCTACTTACACTATTCCCGTTAGATGAAACCTTAGAATTAAGTCCTTCCAAGGTTTAATTACTGAGGAGATGGAACCTAATTTGAATGGCCTTTTTAACGAGGACATGGGTAATTCCTCTAATCCTCTTAATGATGAAGAAGATCTCCATGAGGTTTCTGTAGAACAACTTTCAAAATTGGATAACCAATTTGATGATTTTTGAGAATGGATGTCTCAAGAATACCCTGATAGTCAAGCTCTTCCTTTAATTGAGGGACTAAAACGTATGCTTCAAAGTGATAAGATTGGAATTGATATTTTGCATGGTATTGTACACATTGTGGATTCAAATGTGATGCCTATGAAAAGTTGTGCCGAAACCTTAGGTTATACACAACCTCCTACTCAAGACAATCATTCTATTCCTTTGACGACTTCTATTGCTAGTATACCTACTTTTACATCAAACATAATGACTACTTCAATACAAGACATTCCTCCTATGATCACTAGTCATGGGGGCAATCCCTCTTCTTCAATCAACCCACTTCCTTCATTCAATCCGACTTCTTCATTCATTCCTTCAATAAGTGTTCCTATTACATCTCCACAAATGAACATGACGCAAGGGGGCAATTCATTTAACCATTCCATTCCTCCTTGTAGTGTTCCTCCTTTCCAATCATCTCCTATGACTAACTATCATAGTGTCCCACCACCTTACTCTCTACCTTCTTTCAATAACATAACACCTCCATCACAATCTAACACGTCTACTATGAACTCTTTGACTGAAGCGACCATTAACAATCTTGCACAAACTGTCTCTTCTTTACAACAACAAATTGCCTCTATGAATCAATCTAAGTTTAGTGTGCCCACATTTGATGTTGCGAGCCCACTTTCTCTTGACATTGTTCGAGCTATTCCCCCTAAACATGTTGAAATTCCACATTTGGAGCTTTATAATGGTAAGGGTGATCCTCTAACACATGTTAAGACCTTTCAAACAATATGTACTGATTTTGCTTATGACCAAAGGTTGCTTGCAAAACTGTTTACTAGAACATTAAGAGATAAAGCCCTACAATGGTATTGCTCGTTGCCTTCCTATTCTATTTCTTCTTTTGAACAACTTGCAAATGCTTTCATTCAACAATTTCAAAACAATATAAGTCCTAAAGTTACTTTGATTGATTTAATGCATTGTAAACAAGGTGTTAACGAAAAAGTGACTGATTTCATTGGTAGATATAAGCATTTGTATGCTCAAATTTCTTTTCCAGTGCCTGACAATGATATTCAAAGAATCTTTATTTCTAATTTACAAAAAGACATTAGAGAAAAACTCCTGTTTTCTGAGTTTACTTCTTTCCAACAATTGTGCGCAACTCTTCACAATTATCAACTGACTGTGAGTCAAATGGAACAATCACATCCTATGGCTCCGAGTGATAAGGGTGATAGTAGTCAACAACCATTTGGGAAGTTTAAACCAAAAAGAGAGTCCATTAAATTCAATGAAAACATCATCAACAACAATGTGAATACAGCATCAGGTGTGCCTCCTATTTCTAAGTTTTTCAAGAAAGAAAGAAAGTTTACTCCTTTGAATGAATCATTGCATAGTATTATGAATAAGTTATTGGAACAAAATGTGCTTACTCTTCCTCTTATAAGGCAAATAGATCCTGCAAATATTAATTCACCCTATTTTGATAACAAATCTTTTTGTCAATTTCATCATCAACCTGGGCATGATACTGAAAAATGTTTTGCTTTCAAGGGTAAAATTCAAGATTTGATTGATAATAATACTATCTCTGTTTCTGGAGTGAATGATAAAGGCAACACAATTGTAGCTCCTCCTAACCAAAATCTTCAGATTTTTACTGATCCATTACCTTCTCATACCTCTAATGCGATTGATACTAATGATTCCTCTGTCTCACCTAATGATCTTGTGTCCATGACTCCGAATGTGATTAACTTTGTGGAGCAGCAGAAAATCCCTAAAGAACTTTCCATCACCTTTGATTCTAGCGAAACTATCAGGGCACCTGATGGTCCTTTATATATAGTTGCAAAAGTCAAAAATACACCTTGCCGTGGAGTGCTTATTGATCCTTCTTGCATGGTTAATGTCATTACTGAACAATTTCTTTTTACTTTGCAATTGAATCAAGTGATCTATGACGAAAAAAATGTGGTTGTGAAACTATTTGATGCATTTTCTTCTCCTGCAATTGGTTCTATTACATTACCTATTGAGGTCCATAACAAATCCCTTGATGTGGACTTTGCTATTATTCCATCATCCGAACAATTTCGTGTGAAGCTAGGCTATCCTTGGCTATCTTCCATGAAAGCTATTGCTCCTCCTATTCACAAGTGTTTGAAATTTTCCCATAATGGTGAAGTTGTTACTGTCAATCATAGTCTCTTTAAACCAGCTGAAAGAACTTCTAGCATTCCTATTGATTATTTTTGGCCTAAACAATTCCAATCTCTTCCTCCGCGAAGTGATCATCTTTTCAAATCTTATCAAAAGTGGAAAAAAGATATGATCTTATCTCTAAGTGAACCTAGAACACCCAAACTTGACATTCCTATCATTCTTGAGAAGGAAGTTCTTCCTTTGAAAGATAAAACTAATGTCTTTCCTCAAGAAGATTCCCAACCCATCCCTATGGATGTGACTATGCCTATATCTAATAAACTTCCTAAAAGTAGACCTATCCCTCCTCGTCATGATGGACTTGGTCTCCTTCCTAAACCAAATATTCCTCCCTTATATGGAGTAGTTCCTCCTCCTTCCTCTTATGGAGAGAAGAGACCTTCCTCTTCTCTTATTTTTCAGCCTAAGAGACCACAACCTAAACACCCAAGTGATAAGGATGAGAACATTCCTCCTCCTCAATCTTCTCAACTTCCTACTAAGACTAGACGAAATCGTTCTGCACGAGAATACTGACGAAAGCGTCATCTTAGAGCTCAAACTTTGCAATCCCCCAAAACACCTTCAACTAATATTATTCCATTTTCTCCTCAGCCGGAAATTGAGCCAAAATCTCCTAAACATAAGATGCATGATGGTCTTGATCCTGTGTGAGTTAAAGACCCTATTTTTATAAATCTTGATGATGATATAGATGAAAATGTTATTCATGATGAAAATGTTACTTATCTTGCTTCTGATAGTGAATATGAACTTGTTGATATTGATAACCATTTATCTAATGAATTTTCTAAAGCACTTATCCTAGCTCCTAGACAAGAACAATGTGGCTTGGAACATGAATGTAGCCCTTGTTTGGATCTTGTGATAGCTCCATCTGCTGTGTTGGATGTTCCTCCTTTAGCGTGTTCCCTGCCTTCCCGAAACATTGATCAGCAAGATCGGGGGGTAGATGACGTGCTAGATTAGTTCATTAGCATAGCAGATTCTCTCCTCCTCTCTTTCTTTTGTTACTTCTTCTATATGTTATTCTCATTCTTCTATTTGTTGTCCTTAGTGTTGTCTACTTGAGGACGATGCAAAGCATTGAGATCTCTTTGGTCTCTCTCATGTTGACTCAAAAGACACATGTGTTCCCTTCTTCTAGGTGACCTTCCTTGATTGGGGAATGAAGAACAATTATGCATACATACATATGATATACATGAATTATCATACAACATACTGACCCCGAGGAAAGTGAAGTCACCTTGTGCTTTGTGTTTTGTGTCTATTATCCTTGGGCTTATCTCACACTTGGGGGATAAATCCTTGCGATAACGTGCTCCTTTCTCATTTCTTATATGTATCACTACCTTAAAGCAATCACCCCCGATGAGGCGTGTGCGATCACTTTAACGTAGGGGGGCATACATCCCATTCATATCTTTTCAAGATACTTAAAAATTTCTCGACAAATTTAGCTTTGTCTTGAAAATTTTTGATATCTTTCTTGCATGACTCATAGTGAGGGAACGTTACTACTGACAGTGATGGTTCTCCCTCATGATCTTCCCTTTTACTTTGTCAATCGAAGTCGTAAGATCCTTAGTGCACTGGGGGCTTGGTGTATCTTGCCTCCTTGATGTGGTGAAAGTTTTTCAATGTTGTTTCCTTGTACTTTATCGGAAGTATGAGCGTAGGCTTATACTCCCACTAAAGTGGGGGCTAAATGTAGCGTCCTAAAATTGTGACACTTGCAATTTTGACTACATTTGGGTCTTCATGATGGCGATGCAACACGGAACCTGAATATAGACCCCGAAACTTGTCCACAACATCAAAAACTGCATTTTTCCAGCACCCTGCCTGATCCCTCCTTGCACCCTGCTGTCCCGGGAGGTGGGACCAGAGCGCCCAGTGCCCTGGTCCTTCAGGACTAGGGTGCCCAGCGCCTTGGTCCCCTAGGACCATGGCGCCCAGCGCCCTGGTCCCTGGCCCTATTTTGGGCCTGGTCTCCTATGGGACTTCGGGTCTTTTTGTCTGCAAATTGGAAAATAACATTTCCTGGTCGGCTTAAGGTCGGGAAAATCAGTCTATCAACCCTAATTGACAAGTATATAAGCTACTTTTCCTCTCTCATTTTGGAAAGAGGCAAAAAAGGTGGAAACGATACTCAAACATTCAAGCATTCAAGCATTCAAGCATTCAAACATTCCTTCAAGCAATTGATCATTCTAAGTCTACATTCAAGGCTAAGTGTTGCATTCAAGACAAGGATTCAACCATTGAAGAGGAGATCACATGCTACAACATAAAACATACAACAAACAACAACATCTATACCTTCGCATATAAGGATACAAACATCCTTACAACAAGGTACTAGTACTTGTTTTACATTACAGTCATTTACATTTACAGCATTTCTCATTTCTTGGTTAATTCCAAAACCGGGGTTTGACCTAAGGGCAAACCCCTAATCCCTAACCCCCAAATCGTCTTCGCTTTTCTGTGTGTAGGTTGTAGGTATGCAGCTGAAATTGAAGATCTGGAATCCTTGTGCAGAGATGAACAGATCCCCCTTCGTTTCGCGGATTTTTCGGAGGACCGTGTGCACGCTGGGTGCCATCGTCCCGTCAACTTTTGCTCAAATTTGTAGGACAGTGCCGTCTCGACATTTTACTGCTAATTCCAGGTCCGCAGCTTCATCCTATATCCCTATCTCAGTTTATAAGCGAATCTTTCTCACTTTCTATGTATTCCTAGCTTAATCATTCTAATCTACATTCTTTACATAGATTAATTTACCCTATTTTGATAACAAATCTTTTTGTCAATTTCATTGACAACCTGGGCATGATACTAAAAAATGTTTTTCTTTAAAGGGTAAAATTCAAGATTTGATTGATAATAATACTATCTCTGTTTCTGGAGTGAATGATAAAGGCAAGACATCTGTAGCTCCTCCTAACCAAAATCTTCAGATTTTTACTGCTCCATTACCTTCTCATACCTCTAATGCGATTGATTCTACTGATTCCTCTGTCTCACCTAATGATCTTGTATCTATGACTCCGAATGTGATTAACTTTGTGGAGCAGCAGAAAATCCCTGAAGAACTTTCCATCACCTTTGATTCTAGTGAAACTATCAGGGCACCTGATGGTCCTTTATATATAGTTGCAAAAGTAAAAAATAAACCTTGTCGTGGAGTGCTTATTGATCCTTCTTGCATGGTTAATGTCATTACTAAAGAATTTCTTTTTACTTTGCAATTGAATAAAGTGATCTATGACAAAACAAATGTGGTTGTGAAATTATTTGATGCATTTTCTTCTCCTGCAATTGGTTCTATTACATTACCTATTGAGGTCCATAACAAATCCCTTGATGTGGACTTTGCTATTATTCCATCATCCGAACAATTTCATGTGAAGCTAGGCTATCCTTGGCTATCTTCCATGAAAGCTATTGCTTCTCCTGTTCACAAGTGTTTGAAATTTCCCCATAATGGTGAAGTTGTTACTATCAATCATAGTCTCTTTAAACCAGCTGAAAGAACTTCTAGCATTCCTATTGATTATTTTTGGCCTAAACAATTCTAATCTCTTCCTCCGCAAAGTGATCATCTTTTCAAATCTTATCAAAAGTGGGAAAAAGATATGATCCTATCTCTAAGTGAACCTAGAACACCCAAACTTGACATTCCTATCATTCTTGAGAAGGAAGTTCTTCCTTTGAAAGATAAAACTAATGTCTTTCCTCAAGAAGATTCCCAACCCATCCCTATGGATGTGACTATGCCTATATCTAATAAACTTCCTAAAAGTAGACCAATCCCTCCTCGTCATGATGGACTTGGTCTCCTTCCTAAACCGAGTATTCTTCCCTTATATGGAACAGTTCCTCCTCCTTCCTCTTATGGAGAGAAGAGACCTTCCTCTTCTCCTATTGTTCAGCCTAAGAGACCACAACCTAAACACTCAAGTGATAAGGATGAGAACATTCCTCCTCCTCAATCTTCTCAACTTCCTACTAAGACTAGACAAAATCGTTCTGCACGTGAACGCCGACGAAAGCGTCGTCTTAGAGCTCAGGCAGCTGCCTCTCAAACTTTGCAATCTCCAAAAACACCTTCAACAAGCATTATTCCATTTTCTCCTCAGCCGGAAATTGAGCCAAAATCTCCTAAACATAAGATGCATGATGGTCTTGATCTTGTGTGAGTTAAAGATCCTATTTTTATAAATCTTGATGATGATATAGATGAAAATGTTATTCATGATGAAAATGTTACTCCTGTTCATTCTGATAGTGAATATGAACTAGTTGATGTTGATAACCATTTATCTAATGAATTTTCTAAAGCACTTATCCTAGCTCCTAGACAAGAACAATGTGGCTTGGAACATGAACATAGCCCTTGTTTGGATCTTGTGATAGCTCCATCTCCTGTGTTGGATGTTCCTCCTCTAGCGTGTTCCCTGCCTTCCCGAAACACTGATCAGCAAGATCGGGGGGTAGATGACGTGCTAGATTAGTTCATTAGCATAGCAGATTCTCTCCTCCTCTCTTTCTTTTGTTACTTCTTCTATATGTTATTCTCATTCTTCTATTTGTTGTCCTTAGTGTTGTCTACTTGAGGACGATGCAAAGCATTGAGATCTCTTTGGTCTCTCTCATGTTGACTCAAAAGACACATGTGTTCCCTTCTTCTAGGTGACCTTCCTTGATTGGGGAATGAAGAACAATTATGCATACATACATATGATATACATGAATTATCATACAACATACTGACCCCGAGGAAAGCGAAGTCACCTTGTGCTTTGTGTTTTGTGTCTATTATCCTTGGGCTTATCTCACACTTGGGGGCTAAATCCTTGTGATAACGTGCTCCTTTCTCATTTATTATATGTATCACTACCTTAAAGCAATCACCCCCGGTGAGGCGTGTGCGATCGCTTTAACGTAGGGGGGCATACATCCCGTTCATATCTTTTCAAGATACTTAAAAATTTCTTGACAAATTTAGCTTTGCCTTGAAAAATTTTTACATCTTTCTTGCATGACTCATAGTGAGGGAACCTTACTACTGATAGTCATGGTTCTCCCTCATGATCTTCCCTTTTACTTTGTCAATTGAAGTCGTAAGATCCTTAGTCCACTGGGGGCTTGGTGTATCTTGCCTCCTTGACGTGGTGAAAGTTTTTCAATGTTGTTTCCTTGTACTTTACCGGAAGTATGAGCGTACACTTATACTCCCACTAAAGTGGGGGCTAAATGTAGCATCCTAAAATTGTGACACTTGCAATTTTGACTGCATTTGGGTCTTCACAATGGCGATGCAACATGGAACCTGAATGGAGACCCCAAAACTTGTCCACAACATCAAAAATTGCATTTTTCAGCACCCTGGCCTGATCCTCCTTGCACCCCACTGCCCCTGGAGGTGGGACCATGGCGCCTAGCGCCCGGGTCCTTCAGGACCAGGGCGCCCAGTGCCTTGGTCCCCCAGGACCATGGCACCCAGCACCCTGGTCCCTGGCCCTATTTTGGGCCCGGTCTCCTATGGGACTCCGGGTCTTTTTGTTTGCAAATTGGAAAATAACATTTCCTGGTCGGCTTAAGGTCAGGAAAATCAGTCTATCAACCCTAATTGACAAGTATATAAGCTACTTTTTCTCTCTCATTTTGAAAAGAGGCGAAAAAGGTGGAAACGATACTCAAACATTCAAGCATTCAAGCATTCAAGCATTCAAACATTCCTTCAAGCAATTGATCATTCTAAGTCTCCATTCAAGGCTAAGTGTTGCATTCAAGACAAGGATTCAACCATTGAAGAGGAGATCACATGCGACAACATACAACATACAACAAACAACAACATCTATACCTTCGCATATAAGGATACAAACATCCTTACAACAAGGTACTAGTACTTGTTTTACATTACAGTCATTTACATTTACAACATTTCTCATTTCTTGGTTAATTCCAAAACCAGGGTTTGACCTAAGGGCAAACCCCTAATCCCTAACCCCCCAATCGTCTTTGCTTTTCTGTGTGTAGGTTGCAGGTATGCAGCTGAAATTGAAGATTTGGAATCCTTGTGCAGAGGCGAACAGATCCCCCTTCGTTTCTTGGATTTTTCGGAGGACCGTGTGCACGTCGGGCGCCATCGTCCCATCAAATTTTGCTCAAATTTGCAGGACAGTGTCGTCTTGACATTTTACTGCTAATTCCAGGTCCGCAGCTTCATCCTATATCCCTATCTCAGTTTATAAGCGAATCTTTCTCACTTTCTATGTATTCCTAGCTTAATCATTCTATCTACATTCTTTACAAAAGAGGGTAGCCTTGCTATCTTAACCCTTGAAACTCATATAGAATCCAATCTTGCATTGCGTGGGATTGGATCTTGTGGGTTTCAACCCCTCTTTTGAATGTAAAGTCTCCCCTAAGTGAAAACCATCAACTCTAGTGAATCTCCCTTCTCTCTCCTTGGAGTTGGGGAGGGGAGAACAGCTAGGGTTTGATTTTTCCGCTTTACATCCCGTTCATATCTTTTCAAGATATTTAAAAATTTCTCGACAAATTTAGCTTTGCCTTGAAAATTTTTGATATCTTTCTTGCATGACTCATAGTGAGGGAACCTTACTACTGACAGTCATGGTTCTCCCTCGTGATCTTCCCTTTTACTTTGTCAATCGAAGTCGTAAGATCCTTAGTCCACTGGGGGCTTGATGTATCTTGCCTCCTTGACGTGGTGAAAGTTTTTCAATGTTGTTTCCTTGTACTTTATCGGAAGTATGAGCATACGCTTATACTCCCGCTAAAGTGGGGGCTAAATGTAGCATCCTAAAATTGCGACACTTGCAATTTTGACTGCATTTGGGTCTTCACGATGGCAATGCAACACGAAACCTGAATGGAGACCCTAAAACATGTCCACAACATCAAAAACTTCATTTTTCCAGCACCCTGCCTGATCCCTCCTTGCACCCTACTGTCCCGGGAGGTGAGACCATAGTGCCCAGTGCCCTGGTCCCTGGCCCTATTTTGGGCCCGGTCTCCTATGGGACTTCAGGTCTTTTTGTTTGCAAATTGGAAAATAACATTTCCTGGTCGGCTTAAGGTCAGGAAAATCAGTCTATCAACCCTAATTGACAAGTATATAAACTACTTTTCCTCTCTCATTTTGGTAAGAGGCGAAAAAGGTGGAAACGATACTCAAACATTCAAGCATTCAAGCATTCAAACATTCCTTCAAGAAATTGATCATTCTAAGTCTCCATTCAAGGCTAAGTGTTGCATTCAAGACAAGGATTCAACCATTGAAGAGGAGATCACATGCTACAACATACAACATACAACAAACAACATCTATACCTTCGCATGTAAGAATACAAACATTCTTACAACAAGGTACTAGTACTTGTTTTACAATCATTTACATTGACAACATTCCTCATTTCCTGGTTAATTCCAAAACCGGGGTTTGACCTAAGGGCAAACCCCTAATCCCTAACCCCCCCAATCATCTTCACTTTTTTGTGTGTAGGTTGCAGGTACGCGGCTGAAATTGAAGATCTGGAATCCTTGTGCAGAGATGAACAGATCCCCCTTCATTTCGCGGATTTTTCGGAGGACCGTGTGCATGCCGGGCACCATCGTCCCATCAACTTTTGTTCAAATTTGCAGGACAGCACCGTCTCGACATTTTACTGCTAATTCCAGGTCCGCAGCTTCATCCTATATCCCTATCTCAGTTTATAAGCGAATCTTTCTCACTTTCTATGTATTCCTACCTTAATCATTCTATCTACATTCTTTACAAAAGAGGGTAGCCTTGCTCTCTTAACCCTTGAAACTCATATAGAATCCAATCTTGCCTTGTGTGGGATTGGATCTTATGGGTTTCGACCCCTCTTTTGACTGTAAAGTCTCCCCTAAGTGAAAACCATCAACCCTAGTGAATCTCCCTTCTCTCTCCTTGGAGTTGGGGAGGGGAGAACGACTAGGGTTCGATTTTTTCCGCTTTACACCTTTGTATGATTTCAAGGCGCTCTTAAGAAACCTTGATGCTCTGGATAAGCTCCGACTCACTTGTAGACTGGAGATTGATAGGACTGGAGATATAAGCTAGTTTGGCTTGACTCCCGGTTGCCTTCGGAGTCTCCATCTGTGTGCTCTTCATTGCTTCCGCTGCCTTGTCTTCTTCTTCCTTCTTCCTTCTTTTCTTGTTCCTTGTCTTCCTCTTCTTTCTTTTTCCTCTCTGCTTCCTTCCTCTTTTCCTCTTCTTTCTTTTCTTCCTCTTCTTTCTTCTTCTTTTCTTCCTCTTCCTTCTTCTTCTTTTCTTCCTTATCCTCTTCTTCTTTCTTCTTCCTATCATCTTCTTGCTTCTTCTTCTCTTCATCTTTTCATTTCTCCTCTTCCTCTTTCTTCTTTTTCTCATCTTCATCCCTCTTCTTCTTTTTTGTCTATTCCTCAGCCACTTCCTATGTGTCCTTGGCTTGCTTACTGCCCTATTCAGCTTGTTGCCCCTGTTCTGTTCCTTCAGAAGGTATGTCTTGAGTGACATCTTCTATGTCTAGTGCATCGACATCAATATTGTCAATTGGTTCTTCAACCAGGTTTCCTTCTTCATCAAAAACTTCATCCGGTTTGGATATAACCGGTTCTTTTTCTGCTTGAAGGTTGGCCATATATGCTTTGTGAGAATTGATATCATAATCCATATGTTGATGAGTGTCTTTTTCAACATCATCAATTCTCCCCTCTATTAGCCATAGTCTTCTTCTCCTTGTGAAGAAGAGTCCTTTATTCTGATCCAATACATCAAATAATTCTGAATTTGAGAGGTTGGGAAAGTACTGTGCAAAGACTTTCTCCCTAATCTCTTGTTCTTTTTCAATGGCAATGCACCATTTATTATCTAATGCTTTATATAAAGAATCCGGTGTCTGAGATTTTATCTCTGATGGTGACCGGTCATTTTTACACAAATAAATAATGATTTCCTATAATACTTCTTCTTTCTCCTCATCACTGAAATCATCATAATAATCTACTAAATCATGAAGTAATTTTCTCCTAATATTCTTTATTGTCCATTGATAATGTGTCAAAGGTTTGTAAGAGGAGATATCAATGTTTGCTGGTGCTAATGCTGCCAGTTCAATCTTCTTCATTTTCTTTGTCTATCTGGCCTTCTTTGGCTTTTCATCAAACTCAGTCTCTTTGGAGTCCGGTTCATCTGACTTAGTCTTCCTTTTTCTTTCAAAGACTTTTGTCGGTGCCACTTTCGGTTTCTTCTTTGCAAGTGACTGCTTGGTCACTCTTGGAGTTGCAGTGGTAGCCGGTGTCGATGTTGCAGGCACTACCTTGGCTTTCTTTGTTGCCGGTTCTTTTCCTTTCTTAACAGATGGTTCCTCGGCCGATGTAATCCTCTCCAAGTAGGTTCTAGTCCTTTTAGCCTTAGGATCAAGAGGCGAGGCAATAAGGGTTGAGACATACCCTTCCAGCATATCATACATCACGTCATAGCCCATTGGCTCCACTTCTTCCATTCTAGGCTCAACAGCCTCCATTAGGCATTTGTCCACCTGAATGGTGAAACAGATGTCATCTTCATATTTCTTAATGATGTCACCTAAGATCCTTACCCTTTGACTCATCTTCCTTTTGAACTCATCAAAATATTTGTTTAGCACATCAGGGTAACCGGTTCCAATGGCTTGTATGCTTTCTTTGATCTACTTGGTTGTTAGTTGGTCAGGAGACCACTGGACATCTCCTACTCCAGGAAACTAGCCTTGGAAATAGAAAAACAACCCAACCAATAGTTGTCTGAACTTGAATCTCAGTGCATTATCCTATTTAATCAACTTCAAATTAGACAAGAGTTGCCTCTGCATACCGGTGCATAGGTCAAATGATGCATCCTCTTTAATCATCCGATAAGCGGCATTTACCGCTATGGCAGATATAGAATTAATCTTGCTGGCTAAGAATTTTTTGTAGCCTATCACCATGCAGGCATATTTCACTAGATCATCCTTGATAGGATTAACTATCATACCCCATGAGTCACTTGTTGAACCAGTGAGCTTGGCCATTTCTATTTTGCTTACCGTTCTTAGGGATGGTACTTCCCCTGTATTACAGAAACCAGTGACTGCATGAATTGCCTGTGGCATGATATCATGTGTCCTCTCCAAGTACATCTTATCACCATGGACTCTGCTCAAAATGATCTTGATATGATCCTCCGTAAAATCTTCTAGAAAGTATACTGCAATATGGAGTTTCTTATTCTCTAGGATACTAAACTCTGGTTTGATTTTCTTGTCCTTGCCGCAAAATAAACCTAACTGGGTGTGACTTGCTAAAGACCCTAGGTCTTCTATTTTGCAATCAATATAATCTGAAATTCCCTCTTCAACTATGACTCCAGCTAGAACTTGTGATAAGGCATTATAATTAGACTTCCTTTGAATGAAACTTTCCAACTCAATGGATGTACTTGAACTGGTATGAGATGCGGAAGCCATTGTAAATGGTTGCCAAATCAATACTTTTTGTTCTCCATGACCATTTGCAAACTAGATTTGAATCTCCTTCAAGACTTGTCAATTTCTTGAAATCTTAGCTCAAATTGCCTTTTCTTCACTCTGCACTTTGAAAAACTTTTCTTCACTCGAAAACAGATAGTGAGAAATGATTTGAAATATGCTTTTGTACTTGTCTCTCACCTACCGCCATTAATGTTCCTCTATTAGGGTGTAAACCCTAATTTGCCTCTTTTACCATTTCTGGTCTTCTACCAAGTGACGGGTATTACATACCAGTGAAACCAGGGGTTCACAATCATTTTGCCGTTTGCTCCCCCTAAGCCTCTTTTGAGCTTAGTTTGCCAGTTCTGATATTTCCACACTAGGTACAGAAACTGGTTCCTCTTCCAACATTGTTGGTTTCTTCCTCTAGGTTTTGTTCATGTCCACTTGAACTTTTTCAACATCAACTTCTCCTTTCTGAGTGACCGGTATATCATCAGATATACTCTTTCTGCTTCTGCAAAATCTTGCAATGTGACCCATTTTGTTGCAATGATAGCAAACCAATCCAGGTGCTCTCCAAGGTCTATTGTTCATGTTTCCATTCTTCCTTCTGCATGTAGCAGCAGTGTGACCATGTCCATGACAAATCCAATAGTTTTCTCTCCATCTGGTTGTCGATTGATAACCATTATTTTCTGACTGATAATTGTAAGCATTAAACTGGTTAGGGTTCCGGTTCACAAAAGATTCCAGACCAGCTCCTTGGGTCCTCTGAGGATATCTTCTAGTATTGTTCATGACAGACCTGCATTCAGATGCTCTATGCCCAAACTTGTTGCATGCATAACAATGACCATTGAACTTATTGGATCTAGGTACATTGTTGATAAAGTAAAGAAAATTATTGTAGGCTTTTCTCCTACATACATTGGCAGTGTGTCCTTCTTTAAGACAATTAAAGCAAACAGGTTTGAATTTTCACTTACCTTTTCCTTTGAGTGTCGGTTGCTTCTTTGATGCTTCAGCATTTGTTCCTAAAGATTCTCCTTCCTTATGTCTAGAGAAACCAAGTCCATTGGTATTCTTTACCGATCTAGATGACTCAAGCTTTTGCTCTAACTTGACAATACTTTTGCTAAACTTAGCAAGTATTTCCTTTGACTCGGAGAGTTCTTTGGAAATAGCAGTATTTGACTCCATTAGGCTTGCATTTTCAGAGATGGCTATGTTTAGTTCATCTTTTTCTCCTTCTTTTTCCATTATGCTCTCATGAAGGTGAGCAGCCAGTGCACTAATCTCTTGTTTCAACTTGGAGATCTCATGATCTTTGTCCTTTACCAGATCTCCAGCTTTTCTTTTGTTCTCAAGCTCTTGACTATACTAGATAGTCAGTCCTTCCAACTCCTTTCTCAAATTGGAGTTTGAATCATTCAGCTTATTTACTTATGCAATCATGGCTTCCATATTTGCTTCATCTTCAGAACTACTTTCAGATAGCTCCATCAACTTCTTTGCATGTTCTCTCCTTTTTTCTTAAGATGCCTTGTATTTGACCATAAGATCATCATAGGCTTGCTCAGATTGAGTGAGCCATTGAGTAAGTTCCCTCAAGGTGTATTCCCCCATATCTCTTTCCAAGTGGTTAAACTTATAGAAAGGTAGGCTCTGATACCAATTGATGAATACTAAGAGGGAGGGGGTGAATTAGTATGCCAAAAATCTCTATACTTCAACACTTAAATAGTCTGAAGATAAACCGATAAAATAGTTTAACAGACAAACCAATTATCACACATGCAAACCAAAATGCAAATAAAGCATTCACCCACAAAAGAAATACAACCATAACACAAGATATTTGACATGGAAAGCCAAATGGGAAAAACCACGGTGAGATGGAACTCACAAGTCACTATCTGGAGAATAGAAACCAGACCGGTTAAGGTCAGACCGGTTAAGGTCTTACAATGTTCTTCACCATAATAGATCCTGTTAGGAATCTCAATCTCTGTTAGGAGATAAGTCCAATTAAAGACTACCTTGCTAGAGGATTTTAGATTCACAGTGGTGAACCACCTTGTTAGAGGATTTTACAAAGGCTTTTAGGCCTACCTGGTTAAGGGCTATAGACTTGTCAAAGATGTGAGTAATCAACAAGTGTTTGATCTATCTAATAGCACAGACTGCTTGGTTAGATCTAGTATAGTTCACTGCTAATGCATTCCAGCATTACTTTAGTCTTCTCTATCTCTCTCTTAGCTACAACTTGATCTTCTCAGATAAGTTCGCTCTTTCAACAACTCAACAATCACCTTAAACCCTAGCACAACATAAACCCTTTTAGCAACAACTTAAAACCCTATACATGATGTCCTTTTAAAGGAATCTAATTTCATGTCAGTCCAATAGGATTACATTACAATTTCCTAGGTTCAATGAATCTAGACATACTCAGTAACACGACACAAAAAACATATTCAGTGGATTGGTAACTCATCACGAAGTATTACCGGTTCATACAAAATACTGGTTGTCGGTTTGACAAAAATGAAGACTAGTAAGAATGTGTTATGTCGCTTTGCTTCCTTGTACCGCTTGAGATCTTCGAACTGCTTGGGGTCGACATGCCGCTTTAGACCGGGAAACACATTCTACAAAATCACAAATAGTCTAAAGACTAGAATACAACATACTAGTTGGAACAAATACCGGTTGAGCTCTAGCTCATACATACAAAGGGGGTCTCAATACAAGTGTGTGTCCATCATTGACAATCATAACATAAACATCAAAAATGCCAACAAGATGATATGCTAGAAAGTCAGAGAAGTCGAAAAGACATGCGAGGACTTGGATATGAGAAGGGAGAATCCTCTGATTCTAGACAAAGTAGTCATGAGAAGAATAAAAGAGCTCTGATAAGACAACCTAATTCTTATAAATTTAATGGTAAATGCTTTGTTTGCAATAAATTTGATCATATGGTAAGTCAATGCAGAAATGGGTTGATGAATAATGGTCCTACCTTTACCGGTCAATGTTTCAAATGCAACAACTTTGGTCATAAGTCAAACATGTGCAGAGTAGTAATGAATAATTTCCAAAATAAGAGATGTTATTCTTGTGGAATATTTGGACACCTTTCTAACCAATGCAGGATGAGACAAATCAGATGAACTTTAGGCCTATGCAAGGACATTGTTTTCTATGCATGCAACAAATCTAGTCGCATTACAAAATATTGCAAAAGCAAGAATGTGAGAAATAGTACTCTGGTAGACAAGAACAGATCAGATAAAAAAGGCAAAGTGAAGGTTGAAGAGGTAAGAGAGAAACATAAGAAGATGTGGGTTAAGAAGGAAGATTCAAATGTTTAGAATGGCTCCACACTTGATTTCGGTGTTGGAACCTCATCCAATAACTGAAGCATTTGGGCCTTAGGGTGAAGCTTCTCATGCAGATTCTTAAAACCTCCTTTTGGAGATCTCTAACTAATAGAGGAAGGTTACAAATGATGAAGATTAGTTGTGTAGTTGATATCTAGAAGATTACATGCCTATTTGATTATTTGATGATGAATTCTTGAAGAAACAGGGTATTTGGAAAGCCTTTAGGGTTGCACATTTATTACAACTTAATGTTAGGTTTTCGGTGAATAAGAAGGCATTTCTATCATTCAATCATCACATTGTGAATGAAAAGAAAGAGAAGGAGAGCAAGGTGAATGAGATTAAGAAATGAAAAATAGAGCTTGAAGTGATCCGATAGTGATTCCTAGCATCTTGTTGAAATCTAAAAAGTATTTATCCATGTTTGAGCCATTTTTCATACCCTTTTTTTGAAATGGCATCATTATCTAATGTAGCAACTCAATTGGTGGTAGAAATCACTGAAAGGGAAAGGTCAGTGTTTAAGAAACATCCATCCAAATTAGTCAAAGATGATCAAGAAGGATCATTTTCTTCTATGTCATATGGCGTGTTGCACAATAAGGATATTAGGGCATACATTCACTACAATATCAAAGAGCTTGGGGATTCAGACATTCTATCGTTATACACCAAGCATATGATGGATGGAATCAAGAATTTGAAGCCCAAATTTAAATAATTGAAAGAAAAGGGTTTTATCCAATTTGTTCACTTTCCAGTGTTTGATGAACCCGAATGGGTCAGGTATGTCTTGAGCCAAATGCATGATGAGTTTATATGATTGGATAGACCTCACAAAATCACAAAGCAAACCATTAAAGCGGTAACCTATTTGAATGCAACTGGTGAGATCCTAGGTCTAAGAAATGTCAAGAACACAACTATGACAACGGTTACCAGATCCTAGCATGACAGTCGGTCTATCACAATAAGTGATGTCATGGAACATGATGTGATTTTTTCCTCAATGGTGAGAGGATATAAGCTATACTAGTCCGGCAGATAGAATTCAATATCTGGTACTGCAATATTTGCATCTTATCAAATTCTCAAGGAGGACAAAAGATATGATTTGTGTGGAGCTCTTCTTAGTGAGCCAATAAGCAATTTAAAGAAGATCAAGCAAGATAAGAACTATTTTTTCAAGTTTGGTTCTCTGATTGTTTGTTTGGCACTTTACTTTTTGAATGAAATTATTGGTATAGGAAAAGTATAGTGGGCTTCTGATAAACCGGTGGAAGTACAAATTAAACAAGGTTTGCAAGGATTAGGTGATACAGTAGCTCAGAAATATGCTTTGTGAGGTTACTTCAAATCATTTCAGGAAATGATGCAAAGCAAAGAAAGAATCCCAAAAGACATTATTGAAAAATATGAAGATATCATATGCTTTATGGTAGACAAAGATCAATGTCATATGGAGGCAGTTGAACCAATAATCATTTGGAACATGCCCATGGGGTATAAGTAGATGTAAATTCTCTTGTTGCATATGCTCAACACCTATTGAGTAAACCAGTAGATGAGAAAGAAGAGAGGTTTGGTACTTAGAAGTAGAAAGATCTAGACTTGCACAAGAAATTCACTTAGCCTAGAAGAAAGAGGAAAGTTACAAAAGAGGTTGAAGAGCTTGCAGAACAAATGGGTATAACAAAAGAAGTTGTTCAAAGGGATAGGGAGGAGAATATACTAAAGGAGGAGGACATGGTAAAACCTAAGAATTCAAAACTATTCTCCACTCCTCCCAAGCCAACCAAGCCAAGGCAAACCCAGTCTACACCTACCTCAGGTGCTCAGAAGCCTATCCCTCCACCAAAGCCACAAACCAAGTTAATCAATGGAGTAGAGAATAGGAAGAAGGAGAAGCCACACAGGGAATATGTTGCAACCATTGTTAAATATGTGGAGATAGTCTGATGAAGTAGTGTAAGAGGTGAAGAAGACAACTATCTATGCTAGGGTGGTGAAGAAACCTCAATATGGTGGAGCCTAGCTAACCTAGAAGCCAAGGATAGAAGTTGAGCCAGAGCAAGCAAGAAGAAAAAGTCTACATTGGAGGAAGCTTTGAAATCTACCAAGGTAGAAGTTACTTATGATGTTGTGTCCCCAATAACATTAAATGAAATAATTGATGAAGTGCTTAAGGAAGGAAATTTGAAGGATGTACTTGTATATTATGAAAACTATGATGATAATGATCAGAGAGCTATAGAAGAAGAAGTTGTACAATATATGAATGTTTATATTAAAGCATTAATATATTTATCATCTATGGTACCCAAGAGCCTATATGATATTTTGGATGCAAGGATGCATACAGCCAATTTGGAAGATGAAAGAATAAACAAATATGTATTAGTCAACTTGTCTTCTATAATTTCCAAAGCTGAAGTTGATAGATTATTGAAGATTGCTAAGGATAGATTCAAAAGCAAGAAGAGAGTCAATAAAATCATGCTCAATAAAATAGATGAAGTGACCAAAGAGATCGAATCAATTTTGAGACATTTTTGAAAGAGCACAGATATGATGTAAATCTGGCTAAGAATGACACTCAACTAAAATAGCAATAGCATGATATATCCATTCTGGAAGTGCATGCAGTCATTTCTGATGAGAAGAAAGATCAAACAACCGAGAAATTCACTCCATTAGTGCAGTCAAATGAACAAACCATAGTTGCGGATTATACTGACAATGCTAAGGTTGATAACTCTGGTGAAGCTGAACAAGACCCTCTGGTGATAGAGGTTGATTTAGTGAAGGTAGTTGAGAAGAGTGGAAAATTTGATAAATTAAAGGGAGAGGTTGAATTAGAAAAGGGTGAAGATGTTGTATAAGATGCAAGTGCAGAGGTGACAAAGAAGGAGAAAGGAGAAGAGAAGGATGATTGGGCTCCGGTGATAGTGGCAAGAGACACTATAGTTGACAAGGATAAACAGATTGTCACCGACATATGATTTCACTCAAGGGCCTATAGATCTAATTTTCTCTCTCCGGTTCAAGCACTGAAGCTTGCAACTCTTGCACAAGAAAAGGTGAGTGAAGACTTACTCAAGCATCACTTTGAAGATAAAGAGTTTATCTCCATGGTGGTAGATTTATCAGAGAAAATTTTTCCATCCTTTAAACTAAACATAATTTATACTCCCTCTGGTAAGCTTAGAAGCATGCTAAATACAGTAGAATCTCATTTTGTATCTTTGGAGAAAGTAGTAGATGCTAGAGTTTTGACTCAGTTTAATGCTATAAGATTGAGGAAATTTTTTAAGATGATATCTAAGGGAGATAGGTTGAGCTTGATAACTGGTATGAACAATATACAAGATGCATTAGATGAAGGCGATCAAATATGCAAGTCATGTCTAATTTTACCTAATTTTAGTATTGACATTGACAAGAAAATCAAAGAGTGTGAAGGCCAACTAGCTAGAATATCTCAATCTTATGCACCTCAATTAGTTTCAGCTATAAATTTTGAAGCTCAAGCTATGAGTAGATTAGATAAGATTAAGAGTTTAAGTCAGGAAAAGGAGAGAATTTTGGGTAGAGTGGGAGAAGTAAGAAGCCTTATCACTCCCCAGATATATTCACTAATCAACAGTATACAAGATGTAAAGACTTGTTTGAATAAAAGTGTTTCTACAGATTATAGAGGAGAAGAGATGCACAACTATATTTTCAATGGTATGATCAGTATTTGGAGTTTGAAGAAGGGTTGGGATGATCACCTGTTGTCCCTAAAAACATTTTTTGCTGACATCTTCAAATTTTTGTAAGTAATTGTATCTATCCATGTATATAAATTTTGTTGGATTCCTATCTTTGGCTTTGTTGTCAAAGGGGGAGAGAGTAAAGTGAAAAATGGTACAAATACTAATGGGGAACTTGTTGAGCTTGTAGCGTCTTGGAGATTTTTGAAATTTTGAAGTTTTACAGCTTTAAGTGTATAGTGTCATTTTTCATTGTGTTGTCATTAATGCCAAAGGGGGAGATTGTTGGAAAGAGACATTATTCTAGTGAATATTGATACATGAGAAATGCTTAGGAGTTTTTTTTGATGCCAACCTAGTTCAGCTGTCATGTCCAGTGCATGTAGATTTGATTTATAGAAAGTTGTATTATCATTTGGCATAAGTCTAGAAGGTTGAATACAGTAACCGATAGAGTATGAGTACAGTGTGTAGATCTTGATTTTGGTTGTATAACTTTGGTTATGGTAATAGAGGTAGATGATTTGAGGTTCAAGGAAACTTATCTTGTAATATTGATATCTGGTATTGATTCATGAGCAAGATTGAAGGTCTGGTATCCAGTAATTCAAGTAGAACAGAGCTATTTTGATGTAACATGTGATCTAGAATATTTGGATGATTTTGGTGATTGGTTTCGAGTTTGAGGAGATTGGGCCAGCATATGTGAAGCTTTATATCATCTTAGGTCTTCATATTGATTTGTGGATGGATTCAACTGACTTGTTGGTTACACATTTCATGTTGCGTGTTATGTGGTTTTTGGAAGCTAACAAAGGAATTGATCTGATTTGTTGATGTGGATATATAAGATCAACTTGTATGATCATTTTTTCATGGTAGATAGGTCCAATATATGTGAAAATGTTGATATATGATGAGTGAATGAGCATCAACATGCAGATTTGGTGCTTCGGTATATGATTGTGCAGCTGAATAGAGGAAGGCAATTAGATTGTGCTTAATTGAAACTACTATTTGGCATTAGTAGATGCTACTCTTTTGTTCAAAAACTATTGTAATCATTTGTAATCATTTGTAGAATAGTGAGTCTTCCGGTTTGTAGCCCTATTTTGTATTTGAGTAGTGAGCTCTAGGCAATGACCTTGAATGCAAGTGCATTCCTCTCTTTTTGTAATATTATCATACTCCTGATCAAAGTATAATAACATTGTGGGTTCAAATTCCACTGTGTTTTTTCCCTTTCTGGTTTTCCACGTAAAAATTATGGTGTTATGGTTTTGTGGTTGATTGGTTTATGTTTCTGCACTTTACTTTCAATCTTATGCATCCAATGGTCAAGAATCAGTTTAATAAGTTTGTAAATTGCATAACACTGATTCAACCCCCCCCTCTCAGTGTTCATTGATTCCAACAAATCTCACATCATATTCAATGATATCATTTATCATTATTGACTAGTTATCATGCTGGGATCCAGTTACCTCTATCATTGTGGTGTTCTTTACATGCCTCGGACTAGGGATCTCACCGGTTGCATTTAAATAGGTTACTGCTTGAATGGATTTCTTTGTGATCTTATGTTGTCTATCTTTTGGGTTCATAAAAAATGAGAAAGTGAACAAAATGGATAAAACCCTTGTCTTGCAATGATTTCAAATCAGGCTTCAGGTTCCCCATCTCATCCATCATATGCTTGGTCTATAATGATAATATATCTACATTACCAAGCTCTTTGATATTGTAGTGAATATATGCCATAATGTCCTTGTTATGCAACACTCCATACGGTTTGAAAAGAAAATGCTCCATTTGGACCATCTTCGACCAATTTGAATGGATGTTTCTTGAATATTGGCCTTACCCTATCAATGATTTCTACTACCAATAGAGTTTCTACAACAGATGATGCCATTTAAAAAATAGGGTATGAGAAATAGCTCGAACATGGATAAATACCTTTTCAATTCCAACCTGATGCTAGGAATCACTATCGGATCGATCCAAGCTTTGTTATCACTGCTTAATCTCATTTGCCTCACTCTCCTGCTCTTCTCTTCATTTAAGAATTAATGATAGAAAGCTTCTTTTTATTCACTAAAAACCTAACTTTAAGCTATAATAAATGCACAACCCTTAAGAGTTTCCTAGATACTCTACTTCTCAAGAATTCATAACTAGTTTCTTAGATCACCATGAAATCTTCCAGATATTATTCAACATCAATTGCACTACCACCCATAATCTTCTGCAACCTTCCATAGTCAGTTACAAATCTCAAGAGGGGGTTTTAAGAATCTGCATGAAAAGATTCCCCCTAAGGTCAAATGCCTTAGTTACCAGATGAGGTTACAACACTGGAATCGGGTGGAGAAATTTTGTGCATTTAAATCATCCTTCTTAACCCACATCTTCTTATGCTTCTCTCTAAATTCTTTAACCTTCTCTTTTCCCTTTTCATTTGATATGCTCTTTTCTACCAAAGCATTCTTGCTCACATTCTTGCTTCTACAATATTTTGCAATGTGATTGGATTTGTTGCATGCATATAAAACAATATTTCCTTATATAGGCCTAAAATTCATTTGATTAGGTCTCATCTTGCATTGGTTAGAAATGTGTCAAAATATTCCACAAGTAAAGCATCTCTTATTTTAGAATTGGAGGATTCTCCTTTCTCATATCCAATTCCTCATATTTCTTTTCTACTTCTCTAACTTTCTAGCATCTCATCTAGCCAGGCTGAGCTAGCTTTGAATTTTTCTTTATACTCATCAGTAGTGGAAAGTTCATCTCTTATAATTATGATCTTCCTTTCAAGTTCTCGCCCATCATTATTGGATTGCAGCAATTCAAGTCTCAACTGATAATTCTCATAGTTCAATCTACAACATTCATCAGTTCTATCCTTTAATGACTGAGTTAGATTTTCCTCATTATTCTTCCCATCTTCAATTTCCTTTGTTAGCTTCATAACAATGGATTTCATCTCATTCTTCAGGAATGCATTATCTCTAGTAAGCTTCTCACATTCACCTATCATGTCTTCTAGAGCTCGATTGCCAGTTCTTTGTTCTTCTTTCTCCTTGAGTTTATCCATCAGTTCCTTTCTCTTCTCTCTGGATGTGTTCACTTGTTCTTTTAGAGATTCAATAAAATTTTCAGCAACATCCAAACTTCTTCTCAGGCTACTTTTTTCTTTCATCACTACATCAAGATCTTCAAGTGCCACAGTAAGTTGCTTCTACAAACCGGAGTTCATTGATTCAATCTTTCAGATCCTCCTCAAGATGTTAGGCTTCTTCCAAGGAACTAATATTTGATGCCAATAGTTGGAATCAATGAACACTTAGAAGGGTGGGTAAATCAGTGTTCTACAATTCACAAATTTATTAAACTGATTGTTAAACCACTGGATGCATAAGAATGAAAGTAAAGTACAAAAACATAAACCAATCAACCATAAAACCATAACACCAGAATTTTACATCGAAACCCAGAAAGGAAAAAAACACGGTGGTATTGAGACCCACAATATTATTACTTTGATCAGGAGTATGATAATATTACAAAATGGGAATGCACTTGCATTCAGGCACACTACCTAGAGCTCACTGCTCAAATACAAAAGAGGGCTTCGACCCCAGAGGACTTACTACCCTACAAATGATTATAAATTATTACAATAGTGTCTAAACTAGAGAATAGCATATACTAATGCCAAATAGAAGTTCTAGTTAAGCTCAAGAGTTCTTCTACCACTGTTCTATCTCTCTACTTTGTTTAGTTACTCTGTCATATATCGAAGCACTAAAACTTTTAATCACATTCACAAAACTTTGCACATTCTCTCATACAGTCTTCTCACATAGATACCATCATCAAAAATGGTCAAAGAAATCATTCTTATATATCCACATCAACAAAATAAATTAATTCCCATGTCGGCTTCCAAGAATAGCATAATATGCAACATGAAAAGTGTAACCATAAGTCATCTCAATTTGTCCACAAATTCATATCTGGACCCAAACAAGATGATAACAAGCTTCTCACATGTCAGCACAATTACCTCAAACTGAACAACAACCAATTAAATCATCCTAAATATTATGGATCACACGTTACATCACTTAACATAAAAAATGACTTTGTTTTACCTAAATTACCAAATACCAGACCTTCAATTGTCTCATGAATAAAGAGTGGATACTAGGATTACAAGATAAGATGCCTCAAATCTTGAATCATATGCCTCTATTACCACAACCAAACTTATGCAACCATAATTAAGATCTGCACAATATACTCATACTCTATTAGATATTGTATTCCACCTTCCAAACTTATGCCTAATGGATAATACAACTTCTAGTAAATCAAATCTACGTATACTGGATATGATTTATGGACTGAGTTCCATGAATGACAATTCTTAAACATATCTCATATTGATATCTTCACCAGAACAATGTCTCTTACCAACACTTTCTTAGTAGGCCAGAACATCATCTATGTAGACGTTAATCCATGGATCAACGTATACATAGACCTTTGTTGGTATTATGGATGTGTTGCATTGGTTTTGTCATTGATGTCAACACTTTTGAACACTTATCCTTCTAGAGATCTTTGGTTATGTTCACCGGCAAGTTCAATGACTTATGCACAGTCACTGGTATATTGTTCACCAGCACCAAGGATGACTTGTTATCATTTGGAGATCACTTGGTTATGTAAAAAACATGGTTTGGGCACTTGGTGTTGGTATTTTGGTTATTGGTCTAATCGGGTTGACATATTTGTTGTTACCAGAAAATTGGTCTAGGTTATGGACTGACATGCATTATCTATTCCACATCAGCATGACACATTATGGAGATGATTTAATCAATTGGATATTGTTGCAATTGTATAAAACTGACATGATGCATCACATCTTGACTTATCTGTAATTGATTTAATTATAATATTCTTAATTAGCCGACCTACACATTTGGTCTTAGGTTTTGGTATATATGTAAGATCTCATTTGTGAGATGAAGAAAGTGAAGAATAGAGAGATGGTATATGGTTATGGTATTATAACATGGTATGTGCGAATATTGAAGATCATATGAGCAGGGAAAACTTTAAGAAACCCCCCCCTTGGACAAGGTGTAAAAACCTGGCGAAAGTTGTATAATTTCGAGGAAAATTTTAATTTTACTGGCAAATTTTTGTGGTTTACGAAGAAAAATAATAATCTCCATTGGCGAATTAGCCATGATCGCTCAAAGTTTATGAAAAATCCTGGCAAATTGTACTATTTTTAAAACCCAAAAAATAATTGCAAGGGTGAATGGTAATGTTTTTAAAACTAGAAAAATATTTGCATTGGCGATTTCAACCTATTTTCAAACCGTAAAAATAAAATATTGGCGATTTCATGCTATTTTCAAGCCATAGAAATAAAATATTGGCGATTTCAAGCTATTTTCAAACCATAAAAATAAAATTTTGGCAATTTTAAGATATTAACTTTCAGTAATTAAAACACATGGCACATAGTCGTCAACTCTCTGCCTCTTAGAGTCGTCAACTCTCTTTATCTCCAACTCGCAAGCTGAAAATGCTAAGCCTTCTTAACCTCAAGATCTAGTGACTGAGGGAAACTAAACTGGCACTCGCCAATTCTCGACCACAAATGTTAAGTCCTCGTCACCGCAGCAACTTGGAGATAGTGGTAACTTATAAACTTTAACCCTTGTCATGTACTCGCCAACATAAAACTATTTATCTCAGACCAACTCGAGACCTCGCAACCAAAGAAATTTCACTAACAATCTCCAGCTCAGTAACATAAAACACTAACACCCAAAAAGCTAGAGACCTCGCGATGTAAACCCAAACCAACTTGTTGCTGACTCGTAGCTTGATCACGTCTTCAAACATTTTACCTCACGAGTTGGCGATAACCATAAAACTTAACCACAAACTATCTGGTCGCTAGCTCGCAACCTAAAATTTTTAAGGCTTGGATGCTGACTCACTCCAAAGGGACTAGTTTGAAGGTTTCTCTTGAGTCGAGGTTGATTAGATAAGCGAGGACGACGGTTTCAGAGGCATAAAAGGATATGATAGCTTCTGAGTTAGAGATGGGAGATCACAGATTTCTGTGAGAAATAAGAGCTCAGGTTGCTTGTTGTCAGGGATTTTGAAGCAGAATTTGTCCAATCAAGGAAGAATAAAATTAGAACAAAATCATTCACAATAGATGAGCCTTAGTAGGATGTAGTGGATTTGATAGGCATGATGATGACTTCTAGGAATCTAGAGTCTACAGTCATGTTGAAAACCACCAAAATGATAATTTTTCACATGAATGCAGAATGAGCATCACCAAGTGAAGTGTGAAAATGTTATAAATACAATGGATTGGTGACTTAATTGGTAGAAGAGAAAATAAACCTTTTTCATTTTCTGAGAGTGGTTTTCTTCCTCAGAAAGGAAGAGGATGTTTGAGCAGGATCATGCATGGAGTTGTACTTGTTGTGTGCTCTATGATACCGGATGGGTGTTTTTTTGTTTTCTTTTATGTGAGTTTGTTTATTGTTAGAGGGGTTGTGAAAGTGAGAAGGATTTCCAGAGGGGGTGTGAAAGCCTTTTTTTTCAAGAAGGGCCAAGCATGGCACATCCTCTGCTTCTACTCTACCATAGGATGGTGAGGGGTTTGAAGAAGGAGCTCATAGAGGAATGAAAGAATGATTTGTTTGGGTGGGGAGTGGAAGCTAGTCATCTTTGTGATGACATGGAAGCTGCAACCCCCCCCAATAGATTGCATTTACCCTAAAGCTCCTATTTCCACTTTCCCTGATCGTGGGCATGAAGGATCAAGTTCCTCTTTCTGTTTTCTCTATTCCTAGGCATGAAGGCTTCCTCCTCAATTTGGAAATGATCTGTTGGACTTGGATAGAACGTAACATCTCACATTCCATCCAAAATGAAGGCATCAGGGTGATAATGGCATGGCTCAAGCAGTTTTGCAAGTTGTATAGTCATTGGGGTTCCTTTTCTGGTTCTAGTAGTGATTCTAGACTCTAGGTGAAGGGAGTAAGTTGTATACTGTATAGTCATTTATACAGCAAATGAAAAGCATTTAGTGTCAAGATTTGTCTATATATAAATTTATTTTGTGTATAATTCTATCTCTTTCAAATGATCAGAATCATGAGATTTAATTTTTTTCATTTGTTGCATTGTTATGGTGTATGCAATTTTTCATTTAATGCTTCCTAATCCTATTATGCCCAAGAATGCAAAATTTATGTTAGTCTGGAATCATATTAAATAATTAAGTATTCACCTCATTGTAATTGGTGGGCAGATTATAGAGTCATAGACAGTCATAGAACACCTCCATATATATTACATAAACATCAATAGCATATAAAATCATAAGAGTATTAAGAATGAAAGTATTAAACACCACAATAGATTATTAGATAGGAATACAATTATACAACATAATTAGTAAAACATCAAGACAAATGAATGCCTTTACCTCTTCCAACTTTGCAACTGAATCTGCCCATCTAGCATCTGTAACTGCCTTGGACTCAACAATAAACTTTGCATGGTCAACCTCAACCTTAAACAGTGAATCAAGCAGACCATTAAGGAAATCAGCATCAACCTATTCATTTACATGCTTGATTATTTCTTCTTGCTCCAGAATCAAATCAAATTCGTTGGTCCAATCAGAAACTGATTTCAAATCTCCATTACTACCATAAATTGAAGGCACCAATTTATTATAACCTTCCCCAAATGTCTACAATTTTTCATTTATAAGCACATCCTTCCCTGTGAAAAATGCATAAGCTGCATTCATTACCTCCACCATGTCTTTAGTGTCGCTGATCTTGGGAGGGAACTCATCACTATACATCATTGTAGTATCTAGCTTATCCATTAATCTGCTTCTTCTTGACCAAACATTGAACAAAGGTCCAAGAAAAGCGACAGCCTCATAGGATGTTTTGCTTTCCTCTTTCAAAGAAATGTGCATATCATGCACAACCATCAATTTGTCTTTCAATACACTAATCCTGTGTTTCAGAATTCCTGACACAACAGAGATAGCCTTGACATTTTGTTCCTTTTCAAGCTTTTCAATTTTCCCTGCGTATTCCTCCATTTTTGCTATCACATCAGTTGGTATTTCTTGTACTTGTTCTGTAATCTGTATTGGAGGGGGCTCATTTGCAATTTTTTCTTTCAACACCACTAACTCTTCCTCTAGAGCGCCCTTCTTCATCAGTGTCTCTCCATATTTTTTAGACAATGCAATCAATTGGGTATATGTTTATGTGTATATTATTGACAAATCCTCTGTGATAAATTCATGAAAGAAACTAGAGTAAAAAATAAGGCAATCTCTATGTCAGTTGTGTCCTGCAAGCTCCAAATCATTCTATCAACTTTCTTTTCTACTTGGATATTTAGAAGGTGGGGATTTTGAGTGGAAGGGGCAAAAGACCAAGTAGCAAGTGTCTTTGACTTAGGATTAAATCTTGATCCTCTTATTACATCTCCAAATTCAAATTCAGTTCTAAACATTGGGTCCTCTTGCTTCCTAATCTAATCAATAATAAAAATAGACTGAATATCCCAGTTAGGCATCATAATCATACCAGTACTCTTTATCAATTGTCTTTCCTATTCCATAGATATTTCCTCCTTGTCAGGGTCATATTCCTACAGTGCCTTGATGACCTCCTCTTTCTTTTCTTCATTTGCTTCCTCTATGATCAGATTTTGTTTTAATTGATGTTGTTTGAACCTTGTCAAAAAAAATTTAAATTGATTTGACTTAATAAAGTCATCATCTTTCATGAACTCATTTAACAATATCACACACTCATCAAAGCCTTGAGCAAGGGCTTCATTTGTTTCTCCCTGTTCTTCATTCTGCCCTGCTTCTCTAAGACGTGTCCTTGTTCTGTAACAATTGCTCTAGCAGGGTCTCTCCTCACAATTGTACTAACCTCAGTGGTTTTTTGTTTCTTTGCAGCTAGCACTCGGGTAGATTGAACTTCATCCCCACTCTCTACATCATCAGTAGACACACTAAGTGGCCTCTTGCCATGTGAAGAATGTCCATCTTGGGGGTCTTGCTACTGAGTAGTCACTTCTGGAATTTGAGGCATTTGTTCCATCAGAGTTTCATATAAACTTAGCATTTTCTTAATCCTCTCTAGGTATGGGCTATCAAGGCAAAAACCTAAGAAACTAGGGTCAGCAGCCAACAATTCTACTTCAACTCTCATCAAATTTTTCCATTTTCTTCTCCTTTCTTGTACTTCATCTTTTCTCAGCAAATTTCTAACCACGTCTTCATCATCCAATGGTTCATGGTCCTTTATTGTGGCCCAAGGTGTCATTTTTGGCATTGCAACTTTAATAAATTGTTTCGGATCACAGAATCTAGACACAACATTAACCAACCTATATTGTTTAAGGAAATTGTTTACTTCATCAAAGGAACTCCTACCAATGGTAAAATCAGACGTAACCCAAAGCCTAGGAAGAAAAGCACCCTTCCTGTGTTTATCAAGGTATTCTTTTTCAACTAGGGTCAATTGCCAAATAAACTCCATAAAAGCAATCCTAATTGGAACAAATTTTGGTAAAATATGGGGAGGCTGAGGACACCCATAGACTCTCATCACAGTAAAGTTATCAAAAAAATAAAAGTCCCCCAAGTTATGTGAAATAGGCCAGTTTGGAACATACTAGTAAGGTCTCAAAACTCTCCTAACATTAATTGACAATAGTTCCCTATTTATTCCTAGCATTTCCATAATTAGCGAAACAATCCAATTTTCAAAGAAAAGGAAAGAAGAATGGGGAGAACTACTATCCCAAACCTGGGTCCATCTTTGTATTGGCACTAAGACACCAAATTCTTCTTTGAAAAGCTCCAATTCATTATCCACAAACTCAACATTATAGAACAAGATTAAATGCATCAACAATGAATAATTCTTGAATGTAGGGCTGGGTGCACCACTTTGAATTTCAACTAGAGCCTTATGAATGTGTTCAACCACATAGCCCACATAATCATAATCTTTGTTAACATCTGGGTGTTGAATGTCCATAGCCATCATCAGTAATTCAACTGACACTGTTCAATCTCCATCAAAACCCAACACTCTGCATAATCCATAGATTGTACAATGCATATAATGGTGGAAAGGTGTGATGTCAAATGGTGGTTTAATACTCTCTGGAATTATAACCTACTTCTTATTCACCCTAGGCATGTATCTGGGCATTGCATGCTTCTTGATAACACCTTTGTATTTGTCATAGTCCTCTGCAATCCGCTCCAAATCTATATCTATACATGTAGCACCAGTAATCTGGAAAGCTTCAACAAAGCTAGCTTTGTTAATTGAAACTAGGGCAGACTGGATCTTTCTTTTGATTACCCTAGATACTGGGCAATACCATTTGGCCAACTCTTTGATCAAATCCACATCAACATACACATCTGACACAATTAACTTTTCCATATTTATATCCCAAGGGTTTGAAATCAGGATACCTATAACCCTATTTTTCCAGAAATAATGAAACAGAGTAGAACCAGTCATATTAAGCATGCTAGGGTTTCTGCATTGGCTCCATAAATCTCTCCATGCCAAATGATTTGTATTCAAAGCAACGGAAGTCCCTGGCATCAAATCTACAAATTCATCTTTGTATTTCTTAACCATCGTTTCCTCAGTGGCACTGGCACTAGACTTGGAACCTCCAGGTCCACCTGCTCCACTTGTCATGGCCTTGGGCTTGGGCTTGGAACCTCCAGCATCACTCGTCGCCTAGCTCATTTTAACTGCAGGAGAAACTAAAAAACTTAACCAATTTTCTGAAATTTTCTCACACCCAACACTCTGAATTCTCCAACATTGTTGCAGAGCTCAATTCACTGGATTACCTCGAAGATAGAATGCATTAATGCAATTATACAAAACCTCAGCTCAATCATGCAATTTATGGTATTTACAATTTGAATTTTGGGTGCCGTCACTTCTCTCAAGTCTCAAGTCTCATTAATTGCCACACTTGCATGAACTAGCTAGTAGCTACTATGGCATAATGACATTAATTCAAACTTCAAACTAAAGTACTCGAGTGAAATTTGAATTCATGCCCTTCTATTTGATTGGCGATTGGCATTCAAAACTTTTATACAACCCAGCAAACAAGTCCACGTGTTAGTGAGTTAGCGACAATGCTACCAAATCCTCTTGATCATAACCCCTTTTACGAATCCTCAAATAATCTTGTGAGTGAGCGATAGCTATTGGTCTAACAAAACAAATTATTTCATCGCAAGCTCGCAACTAGAAACTTAACTTGACTTAAACCCTTGTGATCCTATGATAACAAGACACTTAACCACCTTCACATGCTCGCAACACTTTTTGACTTAAGACTTACACACCCGCGAGCATGCGATGACCATAAAATGAGACCAAAACTTACCTATCACCAGATCACAACTTAAAATGCTAAACAACTTCAAAACTTGTGAGCAAGCGACTTAACCACATCGCATGATTGCAAATTAAAATGACTTAACCACAAGCACCTCGTGACATTGCGATAACATAAAATCACACCCAGTCGCAACCTCACAACATAAAATGGTATTTGGGCGCCGTCACTTCTCTCAAGTGACCAAGTCTCATTAATTGCCACACTTGCATGAACTAGCTAGTGTGGCATTAATTCAATTAAACTGATAGAATGCATTAATGCAATTGTACAAATGTCAAAATCTCAGCTCGATCGTGTCAAAACTTTTACAAAACTTGACAAACAAGTCCACGTGTTAATCCCCATCTTTAATCACACACTCTCAACCGGTTATAACAGTCAGGAAAGGAATCAGTGAGTTAGCAACAATGCTACCAAATCCTCTTAATCGCAAGCTCGAAACCCCTTTTACGAATCCTCATAGAATCTCATGAGTGAGCGACAGCCATTGATCTAACAAAATAACTTATTTCATCGCAAGCTCGCAACTTGAAACTTAACTTGACTTAAACCATTATGATCCCATGATAACAAGGCACTTAACCACCTTCACATGCTCGCAACACTTTTTGACTTAAGACTTACAAACCCGCGAGCATGTGATGACCACAAAATCAGACCAAAACTTACCTGTCGCCAGATCACAACTTAAAATGCTAAACAACTTCAAAACCTGTGAGCAAGCGGCAAAACCAACTAAGCTGTGATACCAACTACATCACATGATCACAAATTAAAATGACTTAACCACAAACACCTTGTGACCATGCGACAACATAAAATCACACCCAGTCGCAACCTCGCAACATAAAATGGTCAAGTGCAAAACATCTTGCGAGCTAGCGACAACTAAAATCTCCCAGTAGTCGCAAGCTTGTGACTTAAACTGACTTGATGATAAAGGACCTGTGAGCTAGCGATAACCATTAAACATGTCTGACCAACCATTTGACCACACTTGATGTTGACATGGACAAATAAATAGAGGACAACTTAGATTTTCAATGCACGACAACTTTGGTTTACTAGCCAACTAAGACAAAAAACAAACACAAAACCATAATCGCCATGAACATCATTTTAAGCGTTTAATGTAGAACAATAGAAAGGTAACAAAGGTTCTAACAGTAACAGTTATGCAATATGAATAATTTTATGGATCTTGTGACACAAATTTGTTGCATTTCATGTTCAACATGTTACATAATGTGGAACCAAATACTAATTTACTAATAATTCAATTGTTTAGTAATAATTCAAATTCACAATAAAAAATATGAAATAAGTATCCATTCTACTTCTGATTGACAAATTCAAGGAATACAATATAAAAAATCATCAATGACAACTATAGTATTGCAATTTTGCAAATTGAAATTGTAATATGACTCAAGAATTGTAGTATAATTATAAATACCTATAAACTGACTGCTAATTCACTTCAGTGATTCAGTTCGACTGTCTAAGGCTTCTATATCCCAAATGGAATCAAGATCCGGAAACTGACTAGTACTAACAGGTTCATCTTCATTCTGAGTTGGGTATTCAAAAATGTCTTTGTCTTCATGCTGACTTTGAGTCTGCGGTCCATCATATTCATTTGTCTCAACACTAGCACTAGCAGTAGCACCACCAGCTTCTAAAGTGTTGCACACTGCTCGTCTATCATGCATGGAATTCCAGATTGCCAGTGCCCTATCATATGGAAAATCTCTAACATTATATTGGGTTACCAATAACCTCAAGCAAGTTTCCAAATTCTTGTCTAATTTGTTTCTGATTTTTTATTTCAAAAGCCCTAATGCACTGAAAACTCTCTCATCTTCCACTGACCCCAATATCATTGTTTGACATAAATCAGCAAGTTTCAAATATTCTGGTATTGCAATACGCAATGCTTCACTTTGATCTATCCTTTTCCAAATCCTTGTGATCGATCCAGGTTCAAATGGATTCTCCAAGTTAACCAACTACTATTTCATAACCAATGCAAATTGTTTACATTGTTTTCTAAGATGATCTGAATTTAAAATTCCTTCTATTGGCTATCCATTGCAATATGCATCTTTTGAAAATGTCAATATCAATTCCTCTAGTTTTTTATGATACATCTTTACGTCATTTGGATTATCTCCAATTGAATGCCAAAATTGAGAATACACACAACCCATGGCTTCAAGTATTTCTTCTCAAGGGAATCTTTCTCAAATCTCAGTTGAAAGTTCATATGCAATAGACTTCAAATTATCACTAACAGATTTAACAATCCTGTCAAAATCTTCCTTTTTAACTGGTAGTGCTATACCTCGCTTTCCCATCTTAGATTGGTGCATTGGTATCTGAAATCCTTTTACAAAGACACATAACTCATTTTTTGTATTAAAATGTAAAAAATTTTAAGCATGATTCAAATCTGTAATTATCTGCCACCTAGAAATATTTGGGCTTCGCCCTGTTAGATCTGAATATAGACCATCTAGGCTCAAGCATGTCATTTTACATAGAGTGTTATACTCATTGATATACATAGTTCTATCTTGGGCTTTCTTAACAAGTTTTTTCATTGAATCCAACATGGGGAGAAGACTAGCTAAAGTTAACAGAGTCTCTATATCACTTAACTTATGTAAGAGATCAGGAGCTTTGTCTACTATTAGGCGTTGCTCATACATTAGTCCGATCAAGGATTGATATTCTGTTATAACTCATTCTGCTGGTCCATGCAAGGAGATCCATCTGGTCTCAACATCCATGAGAAGCTTGTTTCCTCTTGTTACTCCCTCAGCAAAAACCTGAAATTCTGCAAAATGTTTAGGACTTCGGCAGAAGTATGAGTGGAGCTCGTGGACTAGATCTTCAAATTTTGACACTATAGGGAAATTGCTTACAATTCTATATGATAAATTCATTCGATGGGCCATGTAGTGAATGCCAACCATGTATGGTGCAATACTAGTTTGTAATCTTGTGCAAAGGCCGGTCCTTTGACCTTGCATTACTGCAGCTCCATCAGCTCCAACACACACCAACTTCTTGGCAATTGTCAAGTCATCCATACCAGCAATTTCATTCAAATCTTTCTTAAATTTCAAATATTAATTTTCTGTTGTTGAATTGCCCCTCATTTTATGAACACAGAGTAGATGAGCTCAGCGGACATGTTCTTTTATGATATACACATGCATACAAACCCAAGCAGTGTTATCTACCACAGTAACTTCATCTATGGATAATGAAATGAAATTTGACTCTTTTACACTCTCTTATAAATTTTCCTTTTCCACCTCAATGAGACAATTTGCCATTTCCCATCTAGCATTTATTGACCAATGTGACATAGGATAGTGAGGAACATTCCAAAAAGATAATAAATTACTAAATTCTAGGAAATCTTTCATAGGATACCCTCTCGACATAATACAAAAAACAACACTCATCTGAATAGTCTTTGCTAGGTTTGCATCTTTTGCTGCATGTTCAAGCCTAGCCTTGATTGTATTTCCAAATCCACTATTACGAATCAGTGTCATTTTGTGGTTATGCTCTTCATATTTCGTAGCATACTTAACATGAAGACATTCTTCCTTTGATTTCCATCTTACTACTTGTGTTTCCATTTTGCCTATAATCTATTTTTCATAAACCTTACCAATATGCTTTTCTATGTTGTCAAGCTTTAGCTGCATTTTCTTCTCTCTTTTAGTTTTCTAGCTACAAATCTTATACCTGCATTCTATTGGTTGTTCATCATTGTTTGGGACTAGTTTAATGAATGGGTACTTTTCTACCCAATCAATCTTAAAACTCCTTGTCATCTCCCACTCTCACCCCAGTTTTACTTTCCTTTTTCTTTTCTTCCTACCAACATCATCTTCAGTACTAGCATTTGCATTCGCTAATGGTATCTCATTGTGTGTATCCCTTAGAACATCTTCTACCGTGTCAGTATTTTCATCCTCATTTGATGCATTTAACTCAATAACAATCCCACCTTGTGGTACTGGTGGTGGTGAGCTACTGTGAATGGGTTCTGCAACTATAGAGGTTGATGGACCAGAAACTTTGCCAATTCCAAAAAAAGACTTTATGGTACTATCTTTAAGTTTAAGTTTTGGGTGTTTTGATAGCCTCCCAATCCCTTCAGTTTCACTGCCTTGAGGAGTCTTACCCTTGTTTGACATCCCAATCCCTTCACCACCCTAAGGAGTCTCACCCATGTCCGACTGTGATATCTTGAGTCTTGACCTCTCACTACGAATTAAAAGTTAAAACTAATACTATCAAGTATGAAGAAATGATTACTCACCTTTATGCCTTCTCAATTCTTTGAATCAGGAATCAGGAATGAATGCCTGGGGGCTGGGCGTATGTTGCAGGATTGTAACTCTAGCCCTCTGCCCTACAATGAACTTTGACTTTCCAACTCAATTTACGGAATGCGAATCGAGACTTGAGACTTTGAAAGCTCCCAATTTACTAATTAGACATGAACAAATTGTAAGAAAGAGTGTAAGAAATAGTGTATTTATAGCAATCCATGATTGCATTTTTGGCGAATTGCGTAGGGCCCGGGCCTCACAATTTCCAATAAACATTTAATTTAATTGCATTTTTGGAGAATTGTGCAGGCGTACGATGAACATTTTAAGCAGGGTGAAATGGGTCCTCAAATTCTTATAATGTTTTATTTGATATTGGCGAATTTGGTCGACGCATACAATGAACATGTAATTTACCATTGGCGAATTAGGTCCTGGGTACGTGGTCGTTTTACTATTGCTGGCAAATAATGAAGGTGATCTAATACCCACGTCCGAGTGATTCCAGGTGAATATTACGAGCATGCATGTCAATGGTGTGTGGTCAATGGTGAAGCCAGATTCTACAGTGCATCGTTAAGCCTGAAATTCTGGGTGATTTGACCACGATTTTTCCCCCGGCTATTCGCATGGAATTCGCCAATTGGTGAAGATTCGCCACTAAAAAACTCTTTGCATATGAGTAGACCATAGAGAAGGTTCAAGGAAGGTTTGAAGGTGATTATCAGAGCTTAACTGGTACTGAATCCAGCATTGGAGATGCAAATTTGAGAAGTACATTATCATTGGATTTAATCATCTAATTGTAGTTAGTGTGACTCCTATTTTGTGATTGAGCAATGAGCTCAAGGAAGTTGGCCTTTTTGCATGTACAAACCCCATTTTTATACACATACTATCTGCAGTAGTATCATCTGATTGTGGGTAAGGTTTCCCACCATGGTTTTTCACCTTACAGGGTTTCCACATACAAATCTTTGTGTTATGTGTTGTGGATGTTGTTTCTCTTTCTATTATATGTATTGAGTTTTACCGGTATTAATATTAATTGCTAATCTATCAGCTGACATTAAGTTTGGTTTACTGATATTAAGTATCAAGTTTGATTAAGTTAAATTTGGGTTGAAATTAATTGACAACTAATTCAACCCCCCCTCTCAATTGCCTCCAGGTCCTAACAATTGGTATCAAAGCTAAGTCCTCTTTTTGCAGAAGTTTAACAACTTGAGGAGATTCTAGGGCAACTGACCTTTTCAGAAAGGATAGTCCAAAACATGATGGAACTAACTATGGTATATGGAAGATCAGAATGGAGACATATTTGAATTGCATTGGAAAAGACATATGGAATGTTACAAAGAATGGCTATGTTGGTCCTACATCGAATCAACCTAATCCACCAACATTGGGCAAGGATCAAGAGAATGATTGCAAAGCAACAGAAGTACCCATGAGCACCTTGTCAGATCAGCAAATCATGGGACTATTAGATTGATCTACTGCTAAATCTATTTGGGATAAATTGGAGACATTGAATGAAGGAGATAACACTGTCAAAATTGCAAAACTGGAATGCTTCCGGGTCACGTATGAAAATCTGAAAATGGAAGAAGATGAAAGAATTTTTGGGGTTAATGAAATTGTTTTGGGAATACAATGTTGTGGAGGTTCCTTAGGTGAAGATAAAATTGTTTATAATGTTTTAGGAGAATTTCCACCGGAATACAAAATGAAAGTAATTGCTATTAATGAGTTAAGAACAATGCCTAATACATCAGTATCTAGAGATACCTTGGTTGGAAAACTTTCAGCATTTGAGCTTGAGGAATTTGGTCTTGTTGCTACAACTAAGATAGATTTAGCCTTCAAATCATCATCATCTGCATCATCATCATCATCATCTGATAAATCTAATTGGAAAGCACTTTATGCAAGAGAACTTGAAGATATTAGGAAGGAAAATGAAGAACTTGAAGCACTATTTGCAAGGAAAATGCCTAAAGGTCCTATTGGAAGTAAGTATGAAGGTAAAGCACCATTTAAATGTTTTAACTGCAATAAAGTTGGTCATATGGCATCTAGATCTCTTGATAGACACGCAAGATTGAGAGAAGAAGCTAAAAGAACGTATAAGCCTAACCCTGAATATCAAAGATATAGATTTAAGAAGAATAGAGGCAAATCATGTTACTATGCTAATGAAGGAGTTATTGATGATTCTAACGAAGAACCGATAGAAAATGGATGGGCTTTTGTTGCATTAAAAGAAGATCAACTAGCACCTACTATTCCACCGGTAGAGTAGGCCCTGGCAGCTAAAATTGAAGAAAAGGATGGATGGATTATAGATTTTGGATGTTCACATCATATGATTGGTGATAAAAGTAAATTCTTATCTTTTTCAGGAATACAATGGAGGTTAGTAAGATTTGGGGATGATAAAGCTTGTTTGATCAGAGGAAAAGGCACTATATCTTTTGATGGTAAGCACAATACTAACAACGTTTATTATGTTGAAGGTTTGAATCATAATCTTTTGAGTGTTGGTCAATTAGTTGAAAAGGGATTTCAGTTACAATTAAAGAATGGTAAATGCAAAATCATGAATAGAACTCGTTTGGAGATTGCAACTGGTAATCAGACTAGAGATAATATCTTTCATTTGAATAACAATGAAAAGACATGCTTGATTGCACAGATTGATGAAATTTTGTTATGGCATAAAAAACTCCGTCATATGAATTTTTATTGCATTATAAAGATTAGTTCATCTAAGGGAGTAAGGGATTTACCTAAGATTGTAAAACCTCATAATCCGGTATGTAAGGAATGTCAAATGGGAAAGCAAGTTAGAACAACTTTTAAGAGTATTTTTGAGAAATCCAATAATGTTCTTGATTTAATTCATACTGACTTGTGTGGTCCGGCAAGAACAAGAAGTTTATAGGTAGATAGATACTTTATGCTAATCATTGATGATTATTCAAGAATGTTCTGGGTTACATTTCTCAGGGAGAAATCAGAAACTTTTGGGAAATTCAAATTATTCAAGGCACTGGTAGAGAATAAAATGGTAAGAAAATAAAATGTTTAAGATTAGATCAAGGAGGTGAATTTTCATCTAAGGAGTTCAATACATTTTGTGAAGTGAATGGTATTAGAAGACAACTATCAGCACCCTGGACACCTTAGCAAAATGTTATGGAAAGGAAGAATATAACTATTCTGGATGCAGCTAGAAGCATGATATCAGAAGAAAATCTACCTCATGTGTATTGGAGAGAAGTAGTGAATACAATGGTTTAAACTTTTAATAGAGTTCACATCAAAGGTGAAACTGGTAAGACACCTTATGAATTATGGTTTGGTAATATTCCTACTCTTAAATACTTCAGAATATCTGGAAACAAATGCTACATTAGGAGAGATGAGTATATTGGTAAATTTGATCCTAGAAGTGATGAAGGAATATTTCTTGGTTATTCATCTAAGAGCAAAGCATATAGATGTTTTAATTAAAGATTGTAGAAAATCATTGAGATTGCAAATGTGAAGATAGATGAACAATTTAGAGGATATTCAAGGTCTATGGATTCTGAACTGACAGTTGAGATGATCACAAATGAACCTATACAAAGTGCACCGGTATAGAATATGGATCTAGTCACATCGACATCATCAGAGAATTCCATAGTGACTGAAGAACAATAGCAAGTGAACACACGCAAGTATGTAAGACTAGATCACTCTGAAAGTCAGATAATTGGGAATAAGTATCAAGGAGTTATGACAAGAGGAAGAATGGCAAATGAAGAGGTATGTTTAATTTCTCAAATTGAACCAACATCTATTATTGAGGCATGTGAAGATAAACATTGGATTAAAGCTATGGAAGATGAATTAGAACAAATTGAAAAGAACAATACATGGGCATCGGTTCCCCGACCAAAAGATAAAAATGTAATGGAACTAAATGGGTATTCAGAAATAAACTTAATGAAGATGGTAAGGTAATAAAAAATAAAGCAAGATTAGTGTGTAAAGGATATTCACATAAAGAGGGAATTGATTACAATGAAATGTTTGCATTGGTAGCTAGAATTGAGGTAGTCAGATTATTTCTTACATTTGCACCACACAAGAACTATAAAGTATATCAAATGGATGTAAAATGTGCATTGTTGAATGGTGATCTTGAAGAGGAAGTTTACATTGAACAACCTGATGGATTTTCATTGACAAATGATAAAGATATGGTTCGTAGATTAAGGAAAGCTTTATATGGATTGAAGCAAGCTCCTAGAGCTTGGTATGCTAGATTGGACAAATATCTTTTGAAGCTTGGTTACACTAAAGGTAATGCTGACAAAAACTTATATTCAAAGTGACTAATGAAGACATCTTGGTTATTGAAGTTTTTTTTGATGACATCATTTTTGGAGGAGAAGATGGATTGTGTAAATACTTTTCTAATAAGATGCAGGAAGAATTTGAAATGTCTATGATTGGGGAGATAAAATTCTTTTTAGGATTGTAGATTTCATAGACTGATAAAGGTATATTCATATGTCAAACAAAGTACTTTAAGGAACTACTGAAGAAATTTGGCATGGAAAACTCTAAACTAGTAAGTACTCCTATGACTACAAGTGATAAATTGACATTGAAGGATGATTCAGCTCCTGTTAATCTGACAAGATACAAATCTATGATTGAAGGTTTACAGTATTTGACACAAACAAGACCTAATATAATGAATTCAGTGTGTATTGTTTCAAGATTTCAGAGTAATCCTAGAGAAAATAATGAATCAGCAGTAAAAAGGATTTTCTGGTATCTACAAGGCACAACAAATCTTGGTTTATGGTATCCTAAAGATGAAAATTTTGATTTATGTGCATACACCAATGCAAATTGGGCAGGAGATGTAGATGACAGAAAGAGCACCACTGGAGGGGGCATTCTTTCTTGGTAGCAAATTGATTTCATGGTTGAGCAAAAAATAGAGTTGTACATCATTATCAATAGCAAAATCATAATATGTTGTAGCAACAACTAATTGTACTCAGGTATTATGGATTAAGAAAATGTTGAAGGACATAAAGGTAAAATGCAAAGAACCTATAATCATTTTCTGTGACAATTCAGCCACAATTGATATATCTAAGAATCTGGTATTTCACTCTAAAACTAAACATGTTTGTATCAAATATAATTTTCTGAAAGAGAATGTTGAAGCAAAAGAAGTGAGATTGGTTTATGTGAATACTAAAGAGTAGATTGCAAATATCTTTACTAATCCTTTTCTTAAGAAAACTTTTGAATATCTCATTAGAGAATATTGGGGTTATACCCTCACCGGTAGAGACTTAGACAGCTGATTATTGGCATCAAATCAGTAGAATTAATAGAGAAACCTTTTTCCAGCTTTGATGGAGGAGAGCTACTTCTCAGGGGGAGTAGTTGGTTAAAACAATTGGTTATTGTAATTGGTTCTATGAATTGGTTGTATCTGATATTTGTATTCCTTTGGCATTTGATGTCAAAGGGGGAGAGATATCTATAGAAAACAAACATTATCCTTTGGGGAGAGATTACTTATTGGGGGAGTGATATATACTCTCTGCATTTCTATTTTGATTTCTGGTATTGATCTATTTTGGAGATTGTTGGTTTTTGGTTTTTGGCATTCTGTTTTGGCACTTAGATGTTTTTCCATCTTATGTTGCCATTAATGCCAAAGGGGGAGATTGTTGGTATTATGGATGTGTTGCATTGGATTTGTCATTGATGTCAACACTTATCCTTCTGGAGATCTTTGGTTATGTTCACCGGCAAGTTTAGTGACTTATGCATAGACACCGGTATATTGTTCACCAGCAGGTTATATTGTTCACCGACACGGAGGATGACTTGTTATCATCTGGAGATCACTTGGTTTTGTCAAAAATATGGTTTGGACACTTGGTTTTGGTATTTTTGTTATTGGTCTAATCGGTTTGACATATTTGTTGTTACCGGCAAATTGGTCTAGGTTATGGACCGACATGCAGTATCTATTCCAGATCAGCACGACACATTATGGAGTTGATTTAATCAATTGGATATTGTTGTAATTGTATTAAGCCAACATGATGCATTGCATCTTGACTTCTTTGTAATTGATTTAATTATAATATTCTTAATTATCCGACTTACACATTTCGTCTTAGGTTTTGGTATATATGTAAGATCTCATTTGTGAGATGAAGAAAGTGAAGAATAGAGAGATGGTATATGGTTATGGTATGTGCAAATATTGAAGATAATAAGAGCAGACCATAGAGAAGGTTCAAGGAAGGTTTGAAGGTGATTATCAAAGCTTAACCGATACTAAATCCAACATTGGAGATGCTACTTTGAGCAGTACATTATCATTGGATTTAATCATCCGATTTTAGTCAGTGTGACTCCTATTTTGTGATTGAGCAGTGAGCTCTAGGTGGTTGGCCTTTTTGCATGTGTAGACCCCATTTGTATACATATACTATCTGCAGTAGTATCATATGATTGTGGGTAAGGTTTCCCACCGTGGTTTTTCCCCTTACAGGGTTTCCACGTACAAATCTTTGTGTTATGTGTTGTGGATGTTGTTTCTCTTTTTGTTATATGCATTGAGTTTTACCGGTATTAATATTAATTATTAATTTGTCAACCGACATTAAGTTTGGTTTACCGATATTAAGTATCAAGTTTGATTAAGTTATATTTGGGTTGAAATTAATTGACAACTGATTCACCCCCCCCCCCCTCAGTTGCCTCCGGGTCCTAACAACCTCAATCCATGGATCAATATATTTATAAACCTTAATCCAAGGATAAACTCATGCGTAGAACTCAATCCATAGATCAACATCTGCGTAGTCCTTAATCCATCGATCAATGTCTGTGTAGACCTCAATTCACAAATCAACATCTGCATAGACCTCAATCCATAGATCAACATTTGTGCAAACCTTAATCCATGGATCAATGGTTGTGCAGACCTCAATCCACAGATCAACATCTATGTCGACCTCAGCATCTATGCAAACCTTCGTTCATAGATCAACATTTGCACAGACCTCAAAGTCTCTACTTGGGTACTTTTCCCACCTATTATCTATTTTTTAATTTTTAATTTTTGCAGGATAATCTTTTTTCTTTGTAGGACCTCAATCAGCATCTGTGCAGACAAATTAACTATTGTGCCTTCACTTTAGTGTCTTCACTATAAGAGTTTAATTTTGAATTTTTGTTAACTTTTCTCTTTCCTTGTAACTTTTTGTCAATGCAAGATAAATAAATGAAACTACTAATCACTTTTGCAGGACCTTTGTCAAAGGAAATCTTAAATTTCACACCAACTTAGATTTCTTTTCCCATTTTAGCTTAGAAAAAATCTTTATAGGGTTAAAAAGGATGATTGTCTTTCGTGTTTGGTGCACTTGCACATCTATAGGGTGGACCCACTATTACACTTAGTGTCCTCTCCCCTTTCCTTCATGGATCTTGGATGTAAGAGAAAAGTGATTAACAACACCCGCTTTTTTATTTTGAAGTAGAGAATTGCCACTTGGGGGCCTCATCACGCCAAGGGAGTGTTTCAAAATTGAGGTACGTCAGGGATATCGTCTCTCCCAGTGGGATCTCGAGTGGCATTTTCTAAGCCACTATATAAATTTGTTGGTTAGGTGGCTAGAGTGTTGAGTGAATTTGTTGTATGTGGAGGTCTTATTTGCACTGATAAGCTCAATTAGAGCCTTAAGTGGATTTCTTCAAGAATTCGTCATTGGATCAGGATCCCTTGGAACATTACTAGACACCTTGTTGTAGTATCCAAAATCCTATTTGCTTGTTGATGTAGGAGGTTGGACCTCTAAAGCAGCCCCACATGTGTCATTCAAAGTAGAGATAGATGTCCCCTGGTTCATAAGATCTTTAGATCTTCAAGGTAAGAGATTATGATAATGCCCAAGAAGTGATTTTTGTGGAGGGGAGCTAGTGCTACCACATATCTATCTATCCAATTTGTCTAGGTATATAGGAGAAACCCAAGTACAGACCAACAAGTGGAATCCACTTTCCAGCCTAGTTTGTATTTTTTTTGCATATCTTCTATTGTGTAAACCAGTGAATTTTATCACATTGGGCTAGCATAAGCCCTCATCTTTTGCACTTGCTTCAAGCATCACCTTGGCCAATGTGTTTTCATTGCTTGACATCTCTTGCCAAGACAAGAAATCCCAATATTTCCAAGTTTGGCCAAACATTTGACCAAAAATCCATCAAATTTTACCTTGTCATAGTCAAACTGAGTTTTTTCATCTCTACCTGAGTTTCATCATCTCTGCCTTTGTTTCACCATATACATTTCACTGCAGATCATTGTCTCCATCTAAGTTTCATGGTCTCCAGCTCTATATCACCATGTCCATTTGAACTAAATCCCTAATTAGTTTTCATCCATCCAAATGATCATCAATCACCAACCAATATATCTAGCCAATCATCAATATAGTATTGGGTAACCTACCCCTTCTTTTTCCTATCATCAATTCCTTATTCCATAATCACTTTCCTCCCACCTTTAAGGACTTAGCACATCAATCTAATCAATCATTTAATCTAATCATCAATCATCAATCTTAATCCAAGGTCAACACTTTGTGGAGTCTTATTTAGATCTTTTTCATTTGTCACTCCCTAATTATCTTTGTGCTTGATAAATTATCTATCTCAAGTACCTAGAATGATTATTCCTAATCAATTGGGTTGTGTTGGATCCCAAATCAATAGATTCTAAGTTCTAAAGAAAGAGCCTCTAACTTGTCAACAAACTTAGAATAGGACTTGGCCAATGAACAAGATTCAATCACAAACTAAAATCTTCTACACTTTAGGCTCTTAAAAACCAAGTTGGGTTTCCCTTACAATGTCCTAGAGACTTGAAACAATCTTATGCTTAGACATTACATGCTTTAGTAGATTATCTCAATGAAAATATACTAAGGAAAAGAGGATGAACTCCTAGTTATGGCTACAAACTTAGTTCATATCACTTATGCATTCATTGAGACTTGTTTCTACTAAAAATAATCCTATTGCAGAAATATAAAATGTGAAACAAGAATGATCCTGAACATGAAGGTATGATCAGTGCCTATCTGATGCAGGAGCATCCCCAGTTTGTAACAATCTTGCATCAACCAAAAATATTTCTTTTCTGTTTTTCTTTCTGTTTACAATTTCAACATTTCTTTATGTGCTTCTTGGATTTGTCTCACTAGAACCTGTGGAGTTGGATTTTTCTTGAAGACTTGATCATCTTCCTTATTCCCAAACTGTGGATCATTTGGATCACTTTTTGGTAAGTTATCGCTCCCGATTTCTGAGATAGTCTTCTATTACCAGTTGCCTAGACCTATTTGCATTGGTGATCTACCGGATCCTTTCCCTAACTTGTGGATCATTGAGTGATGTTGTTTTGGGCATTTGTTCAATGTTTCCAAAGAGCTGCATGAAGTTTTATGCATTTGAAGATTTTCTTTATGATTTGGGCTGACATCTTAACATTTACATGTTTCATCATGAACTAGTTGGTGTTTGGTCAACCTGATCGAGTTGTTATTACTTGCAGATGGTATAAAGGGAAATTTTAGAGATTCATTTTTAGGGACAGAGATCGGAGGAAGAAGAGAACGAGTGAAGATGTAGTTTTCGAAGAGATTCTAGTCAAGGGGGACTGAAGTCCAGAGGGACTAAGGTTCGGATTAGTGCAAATTGTTACCAAAGGCCTATTTGTTGATTAGAAGATCTGCAGATCTTAGATTTGTGTTGTAAGGATTATTTTGTAATCCTGGGCTGTACTGTAGTATATGTAGCTACTGAAGGCTTATATAATTCTTTAAAATGATTGTAATGATTGATTTATCTATTGACCATCTATATCATGTGTTGTTTCTACTAGTTAGGTTTCTCTTTACTTGTTTACCAGTTAGATCTTGTGTTGTGTTATCGATTGTCGATATCTTGTGTGGTGTTTTGCATTATAGACTACAACGCGGGGATGCCCTTCATTGGATCTCCCTACCTTGACTACATCAAGTGGTATCAGAGAGAGATTTTTCTATGAAGATTATGTTTATTGGAATCCAATAACACTGAGATGGGGGGTGAATCAGTGTTATATTGGATGTATTAATTTTAACCTTATTAAAATGTGCATACACCAATCGGTATACTGGTACATACAAAATTGAAAGAAGCAAAGCAACCAATAGCCCAATCACATAAATGAGAACCATAACACAAAAAATTATATGTGGAAAATCTCAAAGAGGAAAAATCACAGTTGGATTTGTGACCCACAATATCAATCCACTAGCCATATGAAGAGATATTACAAAATATAAGGAGCCTGCACTTGCAGGAAGGCTTACAGCCTAGAGCACACTGCTCAATCATAAATGGAGCCTCACTGACTACATATAAATCCATATTACAATCCAGAGAAGTGTTGCACTACTAAGATAGCATCTTCTATGCCAGAATATAGTTCTGGTTTAAGCTTTGTCCGTTCCAGTCTGAAACCCTAACCCCTTTATCGGAGTAACCCTTACATAAATATCCTCACATACATAATCTCTCTGATATATTTTGCATCATATCACATTCACATATCTATAATCTCCTATATCTCAAAATGATCTAATCCAACTGACCTATATACCCTATACAACTTATCATGCCTTATGTCGGCTTACAAAGATTATTACAATATCAAATTACATGTCAGCTAGATAACATAAATACATGAATAATAGAATCAATTGTTGATACTGGATCTAAGAGATGTCGGCCTCCAATACCGATAACCATATTCTAAACCATGTTGGCATGCATTGTCAGTAACCAAATAAATCCGTCTATCCTATTGGTGCTGGTGTCGGTGTAGTGTATGTGAAGTGCCTGTTGGTACACAACTGAACCAAAACATGAAGCGAAAGCAAAATACCATGTTTGCATTCAATGGCAACATAGTGAAACCAACCAATTTAGTGTCAATTGCTAACAATCTCCCCCTTTTGGCATTGATGGCAACACTCATGTGAAAAATGGTCAAGGTTTCATCTGTCGGTTGCATTTTGCCTGCTCCCCCTGAGCTAAATATTCATCAATGCAAAATACTCCATACTCCCATATCTTTATATATCCCCCTAATGTATACAACTCCTATTCTTTTTCACATCTATATCACTCCCCCTTTGACATAAATGCCATAAAAAATTCTGAAAAGAAATTCAAAGATCCAAAAAAAAACTGTATAATGAATATCCCAAAAAATATCTTACCAGAGCTTAACAAATTTCAAAATTTCTAGATAAGCCTTCTCCAATAGATAAAGATAAGTATCCCAACCAGTTTTGAAAGTGTCGTAAATATATACAAGTCCATTTAATAAATGTGCAAATGAATTTCTCACTTACCTCTGTCGGTGTGGGCTTTCCAACCATATCCATACACTCTTTCTTATGTACACTGAGTTAATCCAATTGGGGACTCACCAAGCCTCTTAGACTTCTGGCTCTTCTTATGATTTTGTCTTTTTCCTTCTGAAGAACAGAAATTTGGGCTTCCAAAATCAAAATTTGACCATCAATGGATGTAGTCAATGAAGTCAATCCATCAAAAGAATTAGCTATATTTGCAATTTTCTCCTGAAATTCTTTAATCTTCTTATCCATATTAATTGGAAGTATGTCTATGTTACAAAATACCCTATAAATATTTCTACAGTACTTCAAATAATTATCTATTAGTTTCAACATTTCAACAATCTTCTTATTCTCAAATTCAATCACCTGATCAAATGCATCTCTTTTAGCCTGAGTGAACCTCTCCAGTGCTTTTTGGTTTGAAATCTGCTGTAAGGATTGAAAAATCTGCTGTAAGGATTGAAAAATCCTTTGAAATATGCTCATTAATTGTCTTAAGATTGCTAGATGGGATCGCTTCATTGTCAATCTTTCACTCCGGGACTAGTCTATGTAAATCAGTGATTGACTGGTCAATAATCCCTTTATCTATAGATCCCTCTGTTATCATTGTTTTCAATAATGTTTAAAATCCTGCCTATTAGGTATTGGAGTCTATCAAAATTCAAAAATTTGACCTTTGTCTGTGAGTTTATGGTTCTAAGGGTTTAGGGTTTTTGGCTTTTTAAAACCATTTGAAATAATAAACCTTTGTGTTGCATTATCTCCATGTCATTTATTTTTGCTCATTACCTTTTTCCACTTAAGTGGAAGGGTCATCGCATCATTGCAGAGGGGGCCCCTTTTAGGTCTAGGCTTAGGTGGGTTCTTATAATTTTGAAATAGTTTACAATATTTTCCTAAGTCCTATGTCTTTTCCTATGTATCTATTGGGTTTCCTAAAGATTGAGCAAGTTCCTTTTAAATCTAATGGTGGTCACTATACATTGACATAAAGATGCTTAATGGATATTCATTGCGACATGGTGACCAAGTGGTGGGGCCCGTGAGAAGAGAACCACTCAAGCAAGGTAAAAGTTGGGCAAGTCCAAGGAAAATTGGACGATCAAGAGGAAGATCTGATGGTTGTCGTGAGATTGCAACATAAAGGTGCACGACAGTTATTTCTTGCGACCCAACGACAAACCACTAGTGGAGGGCCCAAACAAAAAGTTAATGCAAGTAGTTAAGGCAGACGGTTAAGCGGTGGCGGTTAAGTTCTGAAAGAAATTTAAAGATCAAATTGTCAGTAGCTCAATGATCAATGGCTATCGCTACACTGTGACATAATGTTGCCTAATGGTTATTCGTTGTGACATAGCGACTGAGTGGTGCGGCCCAATAGAAGGAAGTGGCCAAGGTGTGTTAAAGATCCGGTAAGATGAGAAAATCGGATGGTGATCATAGAAGATCCAATGGTGGTCCCTAGGTCACAATGGGAAACTGCTTGGTAGAATATCCATCGTGATAGGGCGACTAAGTGGAGACAAAGCCTAAGTTGGGTCCGACAGTGATGACATGGTGAGTGAGTTGGCAAACAGGTGGATCTGCTAGCCAAAGCTTAAGGTGACACATGGAAGAGTAGAGGGTATAAAACCAAGATCAAGTGATGCCCAAGTAAAATTCTAGGACTATCAATGGATGTTGCTGTACCGCAGTTGTGAAGTGCCTGAAATGTTATTCCTTGCGACTCAGCGATAGACCATCGGTATTCCTGATGGTTAAATTTAATTTGTCATGTGTTGGCGGTTAAAGCAAGCGGTTAAGTTGTGACTTTTCTTTAAAGCTTGAGTAATAATGAAGTGATCCAATAGCTGTCATGATACCACAATGGGAAAGTGCTCATTTATAACCTTTGCAGATCAGTGACTAAAAGAGAATTACTCAGAAGAAAGCCTTTCTGGTTCGTTGGTGCCAAAATTTAAATCTTAAAAAGGGTTACATTGTTTTGAAGTGTAAATTTCTAGAGAGGTATTCAAGGAGATTTTGCAAAGAAAATAGGTGTGTGCTTGTGTGTTTTCTCAAGAGGAACCAACCGATGCTACAACACGTGACAATATACCTGCATCTTGAAGCTCTCGGTTGTGTAACAAATTTTGGGTAATAGGAACTTTCCCTTTTGGTCATTTTCCAATTGAATGACCAGTCAATTATAGAAGCATGCGTTCCAGAAAGAAATTTATGCTTCTCCCTCAACTTCAATGGTAAAACAATGAAACTTTTGAGAAAATGATAGTTAGGGTAAGAATATTTCTTCTAGGTAGTTCTAAGCTTGTTGTATCTTGATTTCTATAAAAGGATATCAAGACTACCTAAAAAAGAGGACACAAATTTTGTATCTAAACTTTGGCTGAATTAATACAGGCCATTTTGTTAGCAATTTTGGAGTTAGATAGGATGTACTTGTAATATTTTGATTGAGAAATAAAATATATAGTCCAGAGAATTTGAACTCAGACTGGTATTGTCTCTATGCCATTATACTAGTGTTTATTTCATTTAAGTAATCAAGGATTGTTTATCTGAATGACTTGTTAGGCATTTAATGAAGTTGTTTTAAGTATTTTTCTTAAGGAAATATAAACGTACTTTGAACATAGTCATTGATATCTGTATTTGGTGTGGATCTGATGATGAAGTCTGGTATAGATTAGGACTTTGTATATGTCAGGCATATACAGAGTTGATAGATCACTAACTTGTGACTTGTGTATGAGTTTCTTTTGTCAGGTTGCAGTCTGTTGTAGATGACTCTATTGCCCAGATAAGGCACTAGTTTACCTGTTGGTTTTTTGATGCATTTTGTGGTCCTTTTCAAAAAGTCAAATCAATTTTCCATTTTATGTTTAGTTGTACTAGTCAGTAAGGAGAGTTTACAGGAATGTACACTCGTTTTTGGTAAACCTTTTACTATTTTTGTAAGAAAATAGTCATAAAAGGGTTCACCTGACCAAGCTTTTATAAGCTTAAAGTGTAGGAGGTATCCTAAATTGAAACCTTGTCTTGTTGTCTTTATTTCAAACTTTTTGTTGTCCTCTTCCATTGCAGCATAGAGGTAGTAACATCACTTTTTAAAAAGAGAGGGAACAGAGGTTTTCAAAATAGAGAACAACATCCTCCATTATTTTTTGTGCATTCATCATCATGAGTTTAGGAGGACTTATCTTGGTTATGTTTTTCTTTACAACCTATGAGGTGTCAATTGAAAACAATGATGGATCTACTACCGGTTCCTTGTTAGATTCCCCTTTCTTCTCCTTTGATGATTTGTCCTTTATAGCTTCCTCACTTGCACTGGTGGCTTCACCACTTGGTGTAGTCTCTGTAACTGTCAGTTCCTCTGTGGGAACTATAACCTCATCCTATACATTTGTATCCAAAGGACTGTAATCCTTAATATTAGGATCTTTTACATCATCAACCTTTTCACTCTTTGTATTAGCCGGTATCTCAACATGTGTTTTTTGTACATTTGTATCTACCAAGAGCTTGATTTATAATATCTTAATTTTTTTCAAAATTGAGGGTGAAGTACCTATAATCCCCTTTCCTTTTCCTTGAACTGGGTTGTCTATAGTTTGTGTCTTTGATTGCGGTGAAGTAAAGAAACCTTTGTTCTCTCCAAAGAACTTAACCCATGCCTTTTGAGTCTCCTTTATTATCTCATTTACCCTTCCTAGCATCAAACTGGTTATTCTTTGTTTGTTATTAAAGACTTTTCTATCTACCATCTCAAGTGTCCTTTCCATTTCCTCGAGAGCAATAGTAACACAAACAGATAACAACTCTTGAATTTTAATATGCTTGTCTTCTTGCATTGCTAACAGACTTCTAGCATCTAACATATTATGTAATTCTGCCAGTATTTGGTTTTCAATTTCTATTAAGGCTTTCTTATAAATATCCAAATATAATAATACTGCTTCCTCTACCTCTCTTTGTTCATTATCCTCTTAGTGTTTAAAATAAAACTGTATATTCTTTAACATGCCATCCTTAGTGATTTCATTTACTAACTTTGCACAAGTTTTTGGTGGAATGATAGTCACATTACTAGATTGAATTGCCAGATCAATGTTATTATTCTTCTTCCTTGTTGTAGTACCAGATGGAGCTAAAGTGATTACTTTTGACGCGTGCTTCTATGCCAGTATTTTGAATCTAACCTTCCTAACCAGTTACTTTTTAGCCTCTACCTTTTTTTCCTCTATTTTATTCCTTACAAACCTCTTGAATGCCAAGGGTGTGTCATCCTCAGGTTCAGACTCTGCTGTAACACGCTCAATGTGTACTTATGGATTATTCCTCTTCCTTCCTTTCTCTGGGACAACATCAATTAATGCTGTAATATCCTATGAGATCTTCTCAAAAAATTTGCTAGCCTTTCCTTCCTTCTTCTCTCTCTTCTTCTGGCTAAACTCTATTTCCACCTCTTGTGATTTTTGTTTTGTAGTACCATAGGGCTTCTCTGCTTCATCAATAGGTGCATCAATCAACATTTTTGCATATGCCTCAAGGATTTGTGCATCAACTTCATAGCTCATTTCCTCAATCCAAATCTTCTGTGGCTTAACCACTTCTATAAGTGTTTCATCCTTCTTCACCATGAAGCATATGCTAGTTGAATATTTTTCAACAATATGCTTAGGAACCCTTTCACTAGACTTCATAGATTTTAGGAACCCCTTAAAATATCCCCATACTTTATCATCTCTCTAACTGCCTAAAGTAGAAATTAACTATTTCAATTGTTTCCCTATCGGGATATCAAATGCCCATTGCCTCTTCCAAAACTGGGAGTGTCATTCATGAAAAATAACATTAAGAAAACAATTAAGTTTCCATACCAGAAGGTTCCTTTCTTTTCTCCCTTAATCTTTCCTAGGTTTATTAATGGTTCATCTAACATCCAACCACATAGATCCAATTTCTCATTTTCTCTCATCATTTTGTATGTTGCGAAAATGCAAGAATTGGAAACAGACTTCAGTTGGTTTGGCTAAGTTACCTTATGCCCGATGATTATGCTACTGAATCTGATGTCCATGTTGGTAATAGTGCTTATTCTCATAGATCTCCTATCAAATGTCGCGTTGGTGATTTTATTCACATATTCATTCGAAACCTTCTTATATGGATGCTGCCCAACCTGTGGCAAACTAGTGATTTCCCTAATGGCTTCCTTGGTGATCTTGTAAGGTCTATCCAACCAGATAAAATCCCCATATACTCTGCTCAAAATATACCTAATTATTTCATCTTCGAATTCTGAGATGTCTAGAATGTCGACAAACCCTAAGTCTTCAATTTGCTTGTATGTTGGTTTGATCTTTCCATTTTTTCCCATCAGCTCGCTCATGAACATGCCCTTTATTTCAGATGTCCCCACGTCCTCAATGTGACAATGTATGCATGCCCTAACATCTTCAACATAGACAACTCCCTCCAGAACATGGGAAAATGCTCCAACCAAATCTTCTAGGGTAGCCACATGTGGATACTGCTTGAAAATTGGCCTAGGGCGGTCCTTGACCTCTACTACAGTCAGATTTGCAACAAAGATAGGAATAGATGATGATCTCACTTCTATGTTTAAAGATAAATACCTGTTGATTGCTTCCGGTGAACTTAACAAACTCTTCCATTCGCTGGTGAAATCATTCAAGAAGAAATCTGATTGCTCTAAAATGCTTTTGATCACTCTTAGCCTCTCTTAATCACTCTGAAATTGCTCTGAATACAAGGTGATCAATAATGAAGTGAATTCGACCTTTTAACCTTTGATAAAAACCCTAATCTTCCATTGACATCAACAACTACAAGTGAAAGATATCGGATCATGTCGGATAAGCATCTCTAATGTCTGGAACATCTTCCAGAACCTCTTCTTAGGGCATATGCAACATCTTCATGAATTTTGCCTACCCCTAAGGCATCTACCTTAGTTACTGGATGAGATACCTATCAGTGTAGGAGAAACCTCCTCTCTCAGATAAGTGATTAGTGCATTCCCATCTTCTTATTATTCTTTAGTCATCCTGACCTGTCTCCAAGTATGATCTTGCCAGATTTCACTAACTTTCTCTTTCCCTTTCTCATTTGGCAATATGTCCAACCTCATTACATGAATAACATGTAACATTGTTCTTTTGAATTTCTTTGCTAAAACTGGTGAAATTGCTTGACCTGCACTGATTAGCCATATGTCCAAACTTTCCACATGCATAGCATTTAACATTCATTCTGCAATCTTCTGTCTTATGACCATACTTATTGCATTTAGAACATTTACTGGGAGTAGAATCAGGGTTTTGATTTACTCTATTTCTACATTGCCTAGCCATGTGACCAAATCTATTGCAAACAAAACATCTACCACTAAATTTATAAGAATTAAATTGCCTTACTGGTGCCTTATTATTTTGATCTTTATTAGCAGTACCAAAACTTTGTCCTTGCTCAAATCCAAGTCCACTAGAATCTCCAATTTGCCTTTGTCTCTTCAACAACTCATCTAGTTGTCCTGAACTAATCTTGAATTTTTATTTGTACTCACTTGCAGTAGTTAGATCTTCTCTCAAAATTATCATTTGTCTCTCAAGCTCTTGTTCATTAATCTGGGATTGTACTAAATAAGTTCTCAACATATCATTTTCATGAACCAACCTACCACATTCTTCAAATTTGTTCTTTAGGGATACAACAAGATTTTCTTCCTTTTTCTTTTGGTCCTCAATCTCCTTAGACATTCTCATAGTTATAGCTTGCATTTCATTTCTAATAACCTTATTCTCCTGACTCAATTTCTGACATTGTTCCTTAAGTGCATCTTTCTCTACATCAACCTGACTTTGAAAAAGTTCCTTCCTCCTAGCTTGAATAGATGATAGCCTCTCTTGTAGGACAAGAGTGGATTCCTTAGTAGAATTCAATTCATCTTGTAGCTTTAAGTTCTTCAACCGTTCAGTATCATAATCTTCAAGTGCCATCTCAAGGTGTTTCTCCAAACTCATGTCCATGGATTCCAGATTTGGGATCTTCCTCAAACTGTTAAACTTCCTCCAAGGCACAAGGCTCTAATACCAATTGTTAGAATCCAATAACACTAGGAGGGGGGTGTATCAGTGTTATACCAGATGTATTAATTTTAGGCTTATTAAAACATGCATACACCAACCAGTATATCGGTACATACATAATTGAAATAAGTAAAGGAACCAATAAGCCAATCACATAAATGAGAACCATAACACACAAAATTATACATGGAAAACCTCAAAGAGGAAAAACCATGGTGGGATTTGTGAACCATAATATCAATCCATTTGCCATATGAAGAGATATTACAAAATATAAGGGGCCTACAATTGCAGGAAGGCTTACCACCTAGACCACATTACTCAATCACAAATAAAGCCTCACTGACTACATATAAATCTAGATTACAATTCGAAGAAGTGTTTAACTACTAAGATAACATCTTCTATGCAAGAATACAGTTTCAATTTAAGCTCTGTCTGTTCCAGTCTGAAATCATAAACCCTTTACCAGAATAACCCTTACATAAATATCCTCACATACATAATCTCTCTGATATATTTCACATCATATCACATTCACATATCCATAATCTCCTATATCTCAAAATGATCTAATCCAACTGACCTATATACCCTATACAACTTATCATGCCTTATGTTGGCTTACAAAGATTATTACAATATCAAATTACATGTCAGTTAGATAACATAAATAAATGAATAACAAAATAAATTACTGATGTCGGATCCAAGAGATGTTGGCCTCCAATACCGATAACCATATTCTAAACCATGTAAGCCTGAATTTTCGGTAACCAAATAAATCCTTATGTCTTGTCGCTGTCGATGCCAATGTAGTGTTTGAGAAGTGCCTTTCAGTACACAACTGAACCAAAACATGAAGCAGGAACAAAATACCATGTTGCCATCAATGACAACATAGTGAAACCAACCAATTCAGTGTCAATTGCCAACAGTGTTATCCTGAGAATTTTGTTGTAGGGTGGCAGACTATGGATTGAACCTGCAACTGGAGAGGACTGGAGTAAAGATGGTGTGAAAAGGAAATAGGAATGGTGGAGTGCGTGGGGATGCAGACCTTGCTATGATGGAAATGTTGCAAGGAATATCAACCCAATTGGAAGTCATTGAGACAACCTACAGAAGAGACTGTCACATTGAACATATAAGTGAAGATGAAGGAGAAGAAGCCCCAGTAGAACAAGTAAACCCACCGGTGGTTGATCCAGATGAGGAAAGGTTTTTGAGGGTTTTGAGTAGGGCGAATACTAAACCTTATTTTACCCTACCAAAATATGATGGAAAGTTGGATTCAGATGAATTGATAGATTGGATCTTGGAGATAGATAAATATTTTGATTTTGAAAACACAACAAAAGAAAGGAAGGTGAAATATGCGTGTACCCAGTTGAAAGGTCATGCATCTCTTTGGTGGGAGCATTTAAAATCTGATAGACAAAGAAGATGTAAAGAGAAGATCAAGACATGGGACCAGATGGTTTCTACATTGAAATCAAAATTTATGCCAGCTGATTATCAAGTGAATCTATTTTGGAAGGTGTAGAATTAGAGATAGAAGGAATCTAGTGTGAAGGAGTACACCGAAGCATTTTACAAGTTGAATATCAGATCCAGATGTTTTGATGATGAAGTTGAAAAAGTTGCAATATATTTGAATGGATTGCAGGTGTCTATACAAGATGAACCCAGTTTGATCAAATTGCAGAGTGTTGAAGAATCTTACTAGTATGCCCTAAAGGCATAAGAGAAGCTAAACAAAAGACATGAATAAAGGTAGAGGGGCAGAGGTGGAAGGCTTTTTGGATGGACATTTCAAGGAGGAAGAGGATATATGTGAGGTAGAGGAACTTGTAAGGATTAGAAAAAGGACAAGGAAGTGAGAAAAGAGGGTAATTCATACCACAAAGATGATAGAAATTTCTACCAAAAGAGAGAATAGGATGGCTACCAAAATGAGAATTTTGGAAAATATGAAAGAAGAAAAGACAAGAGAGTGTTTAGAGGAACTTTCTTTAAAAGTGGAGGAGAGGGAACATCATTCTTTTGAGTGTAAGAAGACAGAGAATACCAGAAGAACAATAGTGGTAGAAACAAAACCCATCGGATCAACTAATAAACCAGAAGATAGATAACTGTTGATGATGAGGAGAGATTTTTGTCATACTGGGAGAGATGAAGAGCCCTTGTAGAGGAAGAATTTGTTCAAGACCAGATGTAAGGTATCCAATAAGTGCTATAAACTTGTCATTGATATTGGTAGCTTAGATAATCTTTTTTCACATGAGATGGTGAATAAATTGAATTTGGAAATATTGAAACACCCTTAGCCTTATCAAATAGCATGGATTCAGGATGAACATAACTTGTTAGTAAGAAAGCAATGTTTGGTGAAATTGAAAATTGGGAATTATAATGATGAAGTCTTGTGTGATATTATGCCTATGGATATTTGTAAGATTTTGTTGGGTAGACCTTAGAAGTTTGATAGATAGGAAATACATGATGGGAAGAAGAATACATACACTATTGTGGCCAATGGGATGAAGCAAACCTTTTTACCCTTGGAGGAGCCTTTGAAGAGTGAAGTCTATACGAATTCTAGAATCTGTTTGGTGGATAGAAGGAAATTCCTAGATGGATTAAGACATGAGAATGTGTGTTTTTCCTTAGTTACTAATAAGACTAATAATTTGAAGCATGAAGAAGAACAACCAAAAGAGATAAAATATTTGCTGATAGAATATGAAGACATCATTTTAGATAATGTACCTGATGGATTACCACCTATGAGAAGTATCAGTCATTGCATGGACCTGGTTCTTGGATCTAGTTTTCCTAACAAAGCTACACAGTAAATGACACTGGTAGAGAATGAAGAGTTGAATCAACAAGTGCAGGAGTTGTTGAAAGATTTGATCAAACAAAGTCTGAGCCCTTGTGTAGTACCAGCAGTATTAGTACCTAAGAAGAAAGGAGAATGGAGAATGTGCACCGATTCTAGAGCAAAAACAAGATCATAGTGAAATACTAGTTTCCTTTGCCTAGGATAGATGATATAATGGATTATTTGAGTGGAGCCAAATACTTTAGAAAGATAGACTTGAAGAGTGGATATCATTAGATCAGGATCAGAGAAGGAGATGAGTGGAAGATGACATTCAAGACAAATGAAGGATTGTATGAATGGTTGGTGATGCCTTTTGGGTAAACTGATGCATCGAGTACTTTCATGAGGCTGATGAATGAGGTATTGAAGAATTTCTTGGATAAGTTTGTTATTGTATATCTAGATGACATTCTGATTTTTAGTAAGACAAAAGTAGAGCATTTGTTGCATTTGAAACATGTTTTGCAGAGGTTGAGAGAAGAAAAGTTGATGATAAATCTTAAGAAGTGTACTTTCATGAAAGATGAGTTGGTCTATTTGGGATTTATGATATCTAAGGATGGTTTGAAGATGGACCCTAAGAAATTAAAAGCAATCGTTGAGTAGACTACACTAGAAAGCATTGGAGAGGTAATATCATTTCATGGATTGGCTAGTTTCTACTAGAAGTTCATCAGAAATTTAAGTTTAGTTTTTAACCCTATGACTGAGACAATGAGGGGAGATCGAAAGGAATTGAACTGGACCACTGAAGAAAACAAAATTTTTGAACTGTTGAAGTGGAAAGTGAATGATCAACTTGTGTGAGCTTTACTGAATTTCAATAAAGTATTTCAAGTGGATCATGATGCAAGTGGAACAACAATAGGAGCAGTCTTGAGTAAGGAAGGAAAAGCAGTAGCTTATTTCAGTGAGAAAATGAATGATGCTTGGAGGAGATATTCAGTGTATGATCAATAATTTTATGCCAAATTTCAATCCTTGAATAAGTGGAGACATTACCTGTTGCTTTAGGATTTTGTGTTGTATACGGATAATCAAGATTTGCAGTATATGAACAGTCAGAGTAAGTTCAATCAGAGACATATGAGATGGGTATAATTTTTACAGAGTTACACCTTGGTGTTGAAGCATAGATGTGGGAAATCTAACAAAGTTGTTGATACATTGAGTAGGAGAAGGAATTTGCTAACAAGGATGAGAGTAACAATATTAAGATTTGAGGAATTGGAGACCTTGTATAATGATGACCCAGATTTCGGAGAACCTTGGAGAGCATGTAGAGAATTGGTTATGGTAGATAGAAGCAAGTGGCTGGATTACTTCATTCAGGATGAGATTTTATTCACAGGAGTTCAGTTATGCATACCTAAGAGTTCTATGAGGGAGAATCTGAGAAAAGAGAAACATAGTGGCGGATTAGGCGAACACTTTGGTGTTGACAAAATAGTAGCATTAGTGAGTGAGCATTACTTTTGGCCCTAGATTCATCAGGATGTTAGGAAATTTTAACAAATTTGTAGAGTTTGTCAAGCTGAAAAGGGTAATAGTCAAAATGTGGGATTGTATAAACCTTTAACAGTACCGGTAAGACCTTGGGAGGATATAAGCATGGATTTCATACTAGGATAGACAAAATTGTAGAGAGGGAATGATTCTATATTTGTGGTAGTGGATAGATTCTCAAAGATGGCTCATTTCATACCTTGTAAGAAGACATCAGATGCATTACATGTAGTAGACCAATTTTTCAAGGAAGTGGTGATATTGCATGGATTACTTAAGAGCATAGGTTTCAGACAGAGACACTAAGTTTGTTGGTTATTTTTGGAGAACACTTTGGAAGAAGATGAAGAAAAATTTGAAGTTTAGTTCTAGTTTTCACCCGCAAACTAATGGACAGATAGACATAGTTAACCGGAGCTTGGGAAATTTGTTAAGATGTTTAGTTGGAGACAAAACTAGAAGTTGGGATTTGATTCTTGCACAAGCAGAGTTTTCCTACAATAATTCAGTATACAGGAGTACCAGAAGGACACCTTTTGAGATTGTTACTGGAGCACACCCTAGAGGTATATCATAATTAAGAGATATTAGCAGTGAAGACTGGAGAAGTTTAGAAGAAGAAGAATTTGCAGATCACATGAAGGACTTACATATTCAAGTTAAGAAATGTTTGCAAGACATGAACAACAAGTATAAGGATAAAGAGGATGAGAAGAGGAGACATAAGGAATTTGAAGTTGGTGTTGAAGTGATGGTGTATCTGAGAAAAGAAAGATTCTCAGTTGGAACTTATAACAAGTTGCAGATGAGAAAGTTTGGACCTTGCAAGATTTTGAGAAAGTTTAGTTGTAGAAATTCATATGAAGTGGAGTTACTAGATAGTTTGAGTATTTCACCTATGTTTAACATTGCAGATCTTCATCAGTATCATGAACCAGAATTCAGTGAGGACAATATTACAGACTTGGAGAAATAGTTGCCCTGGAAGGAACTAGATCAAATTTAAGATATTTCAGATAGTAGGATTGGGCATAGTACCCAGAGGAGTCAATATAAGGAGTATCTTGCGAAGTGGAAGGACAAACTAGTTGAAGATTCATCTTGGATTTCTCAAGAAGAGGTAGACCGCCTTGGTTTTCCTTTGATCCCAGCAAATTGAGAGACTCACTTTTTCAACAACCCTGGATGTTTGATGCAGGAGCATCCCCGGTTCATAGAAATCTTGTATCAACCAAAAATATTTCCTTTCTATTTTGCTTTATGTTTATAGTTTCAACATTTCTTTCTATGCTTCCTGAATTTGGCTCATCGGAACCTGTTGAGTTGGATTTTTCTTGAAGACTTGATCATCTTCCTTATTCCCAAATCATGGAGCATTTGGATCATTTTCTAGCAAGTTATCGCTACTAGTTTTTGAGACAATTTTCTATTACCGGTTGCCTGGACCTATTTGTATTTTTGATCTACCAAATCCTTTCCATAACTTGCAGATCATTGAGTGATGTTGTTTTGGGCCTTTGTCCAATTTTTTTGGAGGACCGCCTAAAGTTTTATACATTTGAAGATGTTCTTGGTGATTTGGGCTGACATGTTATCATTTACATGTTTCATCATGAACCAGTTGGTCTTTAGTGGACCTAATCGAGTTGTTATTACTTGCAGGTGGTATAAAGGATAAGTTTATAGATTTATTTTCAGGGATAGAGATCAGAGGAACAAGAGATCAAGTGAGGATGTAGTTTTTGGTGAGATTCTGGTCTGGGGGGGTTGAGGTCTGGATTAGTGTAGAATAGAGTAGACTATCACCGGAGGCCTATTTGTCAAGTAGAAGATCTACGGATCTCATATTTGTGTTGTAAGGATTGTTTTGTAATCTTGGGCTATGGTCCAACATGTGTAGCCGCTGAAGGCTTATGTAATTTATTAAAATGGTTGTAATGATTGATTTATCTGTTTACTAGCTATATTATGTGTTACTTCTACTGATTAGGTTTCTCTTTATCTGTTTACCGGTTAGATCTTGTGTTGCATTATTGGTTTCCAGCATCTTGCATGGTGTTTTGTGTTATAGACTGCAAGGCGGGGATGTCCTTCATTGTATCTGCCTAGCTTGACTGCGTAACTATCCTATGGAAAATATAGTCAAAATACAAGTCAATGATGACCAGCTATGCGATAATTTGGCATTAGAACTATATATTAAATATTCTATGCCTTGCATATAATACTTGATTGAAACTACCTCCCACTTCCTCACACTCCCTCATAAATATATTGCATCAAGAGACCAATCTATCAATGCCCGATACAAACTATAGAGATATGGATCACACAAGAGGCAATTAGTCCCTTGTCATGAATCCCAAGGGGAGCGTTGACCATTTTGCCAAAAATATCCCCCTTAGCTTTACCTGAGGGGATTCAAACCTATGACCCAACACTTTGATACCATTTTTTGGCCCAGTTTGTCATTCTGTCAAAAGACCAATCTATCAATGCCCGATACAAAGTGTAGTGATATGGATTGCACATGAGGTGGTCAGTCCCTTGTCATGAATCCCAAGGGCAGTGTTGACCATTTTGCCAACAAAACCCATCATAAAGAACATGCATTCCCTACTTGAGAGAAGACAAACCCTAGTATCATTATGTTGGCAGCAACAACAAAGGAAAACTAAGATAGGGGGTGAATTAGTTTTCACCAAAGTTAAGAAAATTAACCAAAACTTTAGATGTGATCATTAACAGCAAGAACAGAGATAAACACCACAACAACAATACACATAACACATAGATTTTGATGTGGAAAACCTAGTTAAGGGAAAAACCATGGTGGCAACTGTTGTCACAAAAGTTTTCACCCTTGATGGCCCAAGAAACCTTGGTCATCGACCTTGTGAAACATGGAAACAACCTCTCTAGTGTAGGACCTTGCTAAATGTGAGGTTGAGTCTCTAGAGAAGGTCGGCTTCCTATTCAATCAGAAGTGCAAAGTGTTGAACCAACCCAACACTTGGTAAAACTAATCTATGGTCTAACAGGGAAAAGGGAGAGAGAAGGGTTGTATGGAAGAAGGGAAATAGGGTTTGCACCCAAACTAAAATCATGATTTTCCTACCTATGATTGCACAGAACATAAATGAAAGCACCCAAAGCATACACAAGATTCAATCTAAATAACTTATCTGAGAAAGGATGAAGGTTGGCCTCTTATGAGATATAAAGGGAGCTGATAATTGGCTCATGATTTTGTATTCAAAGATGGATTCAACACAATTAGCCAAGACTGAGAAAACTAAAAAGAGATTCATTCAAACAATAAGGTAAAACCTTACATAGATTGAAAGAACTCAATAAGGAAAAAATGGGTGAATTCCATTCATACAAGGGTAAGGCAAAACTTTACAAGTGCAGAGAAACCTAAAGAGTTCTACAGAAGAAAAGAAGGGAGAAGATGATTTCAAAATGTTACAAAATTACCTTTATAGTTCAGGAATAACTCAGATGATTATATTTGAGAAAACCCTAACCCCACCCAGGTTAGGTTAAAAAAATCATAGAGGATGAAAAGAGATCATATCGACAAATCTGATGGTGTATCGTATCAGCTCTGCAAGCTGATCCACTTTCTTTGGAGAAACAAAATCCCTACGCAGAAGGAGGAAAATCTTTGCACAGATGCACTAGATGGCCTCTGCATGCGCAAAAAGTGTTTAAGCTGCATTGAAGAGGCATGGACAGTATCAAAATTGGTTGCAAGAGTCATTTCTAGAGTAACAATGAGCAAATTACATCACATGATACATAAGTACTAATTATAAAATTACATCACATGATACATAAATCAATATGCAAACCAATACAATGTTGGCAAGGACATAGCATGGACCTAAATCAAAACCTAGCACATGCAACACTACCAAATATCTCACCAAGATCATCCATAACATGCAAGAATCATCGGGTTGGCTAGAAACTCATATGACATGAAGAATACCACCGGACCCAAGAAAATATTCAATAACATGCACAACAATCAATGTGGACTAGCAACACAAAAGGTACATGATCTAGAAACATCCAGAAGAAATGTGAATTGCACTGGAACAACTCAGATTACTAGAATCATAGTCATCTCCCTCTCAAAGCTCAAGAAAAACAACATAACTTACTAACAAACTGAAAGATATGCTTGTGAAGTTTCAAATCATGATCCACTCAAAATGAGGACACACATGGACGTTCCAAACACTCTCCAAAATTCATTCAACATAATGAATCAATTCTGGAGAAATACAAACCAAAAATCACAACTCTGCAATACAGAACAAACTAAAAAACCAATCACCACATCGGACCTCGTAACTCGATCAAATCACCTTCCGAAGTATTGAAACTCATGTTGAATCAAATAAAGATACTTATATTTGAATCCTTAAATCCACAGTAGTATATTTGTAATATACCAACCAAACCAACTATTAGTTAGATGAGAGGGGGGGTGAATCAGATAACCTCAATAATAATTACTCTAATCAAATTCAACCTCGATAGCAATTACTTGATATGCAACTTATGACTGTAAATCATTCAAACTCATAAATAGATAAACATGAAACATTAAATCACATTTGACACCATATTTAACATGGAAACCCTAATAGGGAAAAACCATTATGGGATTTCGGACCCACAAGAAAATATACTCTTCTAGAGTATGCTCGGGTAAAAGAAAATCTTGTTAAAGATTACATACACATTGCTAGATGTGACCTAGTCAAGGGATTTCCCTCAAATCTGTTAGAATCTTCACTTTGTTAGAAGTGACCTTGTCAAAGGATTTCAAACACTCATTCAGAATGTTACCTTCCAAGAGGATTTACAAATAAGACTATTAAGTCCACTCGGTTAAGAGATTTCCTGTCACTTACAAAAATAAATAACAGTAATAAAATATATCTACAACTTCACATCTAAAATGTTAAAGTAGATTCTATGTGCTGAATGTGCTCAAGATAATCTTGTCATAAGACTTATCTTTCTCCTTGCTGGGCTTCTCAACCTGTTCTTCAATCAGATCTTCAATCTTCTATACTCGGTAATCACCTCTGTAGCATCATTGTACTTCAGTTTGCCCACTCCCTTTGTTCAACAACATTACTTTATTTATAAGCAATTCCCAACTACTTAATCTCCTTAATCACATTTCCCATGATTAATCTTAGCCATCAAATCTTCAAACTTGACTAGGTTCATTGTATCCTTCGATTTGAAAAATGTTTATCTTGCCTTGAAACTTGCATACCTTTCTTGGTACTTGTGCTCGGTTAGGACCGTTCAATCTGTGTTGTAGATCTTACTCTTGAATTTTAATTGTCATTGATCCTTAACAAACTTCTTGCATGACATTCCTATCTTCAATAAACCTCCAGTTCATTGGCATCCTTCATTTAATAATGTATACACTTATTTAATGCATTCTGTTACTACTCGGTTAATACTGAACTTTACTTGATAGACATTATCTTCTCGGTGACTTTTTCTTTCATTAACCGACATTGGTAACCTTGGAGTTTACCGACTTACTCCTTGCTTGGTAAAATAGAATAGTATCAAACATTTATTCATTCTATTACACGAAATAGTTTCCCCTTCTTGTTCAGTCCTCGAATACATATATATAGGATATCAAAACAATCAAAACATCATAATCTCATCACTATCTAACTCAATAATAGTTTCCCATTGAATAACTTATTACTCCCCTTCATTTTCACATTCTTTCTATGTCACTTACTGACATCTTTATACTCATCAAAACATACTTTTTAAGATATGGCAACATCATACTGAATCAAAAAATCAATTGCTTGATATCAATGACAAAATAATAATATTAAGATAGTAATCACCCTTTATCAATTATATCATTCATCTCCAACAACCTTCTCAATATCATCAACCATCAAACTTATTGTAATACCAACACCAACTCTCTACAACATCGAAGCACAAGAATACAAGAATATGTTGACATTAATGAAAACAACACATTCCAACAACTCTAATATCCAACAATTAATACCACAATTCATGCAACATAAACACGAGAAAATAGGAGCAAAATCGGAAGTGACCTCTTTTATTAATTTTTAGAAAACATGAGATACATCACATAAACATTTCTTTTTAGAAACTTGTAGAAAAGAGACTGTCTTCTATAACTTTCAGCTCCTAAATACATACTATAAAATTTATGAATCCTTCTTTATGGCCCTAATTTCCATTTTATAAGACAAGGGAACAAAACAAGCTTTAGTTCGAGGAAGACACTTGTCAGAAAATAAATGCTTCATACAATAGAATATGCCAAAAGGTATCTTTTGCAAGTACATTAAAAAATAACCTTGGGAAAGATGAGAGGGGGGGGAGGGTTGAATCATAAAAACTCAAAATACAATATATTCACCAGATTCAACCTCGGTAGCCTTACTGATATGCAACTATGACTGTAAATCATTCAATACTCTTAAATAGATACACTTAAAACATCATAACACATTTAACACCAGATTTAACGTGGAAACCCAAATAGGGAAAAACCAATGTGGGATTTTGGACCCACTAAGAAATATACCCTTCTAGAGTATGCTCGGTTATAAGCCAATATGGTTACAGATCACAAAAACACATTTCTAGATGTGACCTGATTAAGGGATTTCCCTCAGACTTTTTAGAGTCTTTCACTTTGTTAGAAGTGACCTTGTCAAAGAATTTCAAACACTCATTTAGAATGTTACCTTGCTAGAGGGTTTACAAATAAGACGGTTAAGTCCACTCGGTTAAGAGATTTCCTGTCACTTACAAAATAAATAACAGTAATAAAATATATCTACAACTTCACATCTGAAATGCTAAAGTAGAATCTATGTGCTCAAAATAATCTTTTCATAAGACTTATCTTTCTTCTTACTGGGCTTCTCAATTTGTTCTTCAATCTTCTGTACTCGGTGATCACTACTGTAGTATCATTATTCTTCCATTTTGCCCGCATGCATTATCCATCAATAGTTTCTTATTTATGAACAATACCTAACCACTTAATCTCATTGATCACATTTCCCATGATCAATCTTAGCCATCAGATCTTCAAACATGACTAGGTTCATTGTATCCTTCGATCTGAAAATGTTTTACCTCACCTTGGAACTTGTGCTAGGTTATGACCGTTCAATCTATGTTGTAGATCTATCTATTGTATTTTCAATGTCGTAGATCCTCAACAAACTTCTTGCATGATATACCAATCATCTGATCAACTCCAACTCATTGGTATTCTACATTTAATAATGTATTTATCCATCCAATGCGTTCTGTTATTACTCGGTTGTTACTCGGTAAATGCTGAACTTTATTCGGTAGATATTCTACCTTCTTTAATCGATAGTGATAACCTTAGGGTTTACTAACTAGCATCTTGCTCAGTAACATAGAATAGTATCAAGCCTTAACTAATTCTATAGCTTGAAATCTTTTCTCCTTCTTCTTCAGTCTTTGAATACTCATATATAAGATATCAAAACAATCAAAACAACATAATCTCATCACTGTCTAACTCAGTAATAGTTGCCCATTGAATAAATTATTTTTCACATTCATTCTTTGTCTCTTACCGACATCTTTATACTTATCAAAACATACTCATTAAGATATGGCAACATCATATTGAATCAGAAAATCAATTGCTTGACATCAATGACAAAATAATATTATTAAGATAGTAATCATCCTTTCTCAATTATTTCAACAATCTCCAACAACCTTCTCAATATCCTCATACCAACAAACTTACTGAGATGCTAATAATCTCCCTTTGTGAATATGCTAACAAATGCTTCATACAATAGAATATGCCAAAAGGTATCTTTTGTAAGTACATTAAAAAAAAATCTTTGGAAAGGGGGCTAGAGGTGGTTGCCATAACTAATTCCTTGAAACTTGAGTTGCAGGCCTGAAGGAGTGTAACTGGGACACTTTCTGGGTGTATCACCTATCACTGTCAAGGTTGTGATGTTGGAAGTTGCACCTAGCTGGACCACGTACATGTTGGTTGTGTGAGCACAACTATTTCCAAAAATGTAACCTATCAAAAAGAATGAAGGGGGACACAAAAAAGGAATAGCATTTACTCCTCTTCCTCTTCAGATTGCTCTTCTTCCAGTGAGCAATATTTTTTGTGCCACCCATCCACTTCATCAGTTGGCGGGACAAAAGATTTCAAACTTTGCAGTTTGTTCATGGCATCTTTGGTTTTGGTGCTGGGTGTAGACACCTAAAAATGTCTCGTTGATCATGTACTAATTATTCCTCTAATTGATTAAATAGTTATTTAATTATTTAATTAAGTTAATTAATCATATTCTTCTAATTTCATATTTCCTCATCATCTTACTAATTATTCTATTTCCTATTCTATCATCATTTAATCATTTTAATCATTTTTTAAATGTTAATTAAATATTTATTATTTAATTAATTCTGATTAATTCCCCAATTTAAATAATCTTTATTATTTAAATAATTTTTTTCTCAATTTCTATCTCTAATCAACTAATCATTCAACCCTTTTCTAATTTTTATTTTTTTTTTACTAGTAAAAGGCCAAGGCCTGAAATTTTTTATTAATTTAAAAATAATTACATCCTCCATTTATTGTGGGCATTGGTAGGAAAGAATGGAGGAAGAAAACCTCCGATCTTGCCTAGACTCCTTAGGGGATCATAATCTAATGATACAAAGAGTAGGAGAGACATAACAGAGGAGAGGTAGAAGAGATACAGATACAATGCTCCCGAGAGGATCCCACCAACTTAGGAAGCCCGATGTAGTAATTCTGAGAGAGAAATAGAACCCATTTTCTCCTAAGAATAGGCCCTACCAGGCTAATCAAATCCAACCTACAAAATACCTTGCATAAATTACTTAACGAGAGGTTAGCAGAGAAGGCTAACCACATGTAAATTTCAGCCTACAAGATGAAAAATGCATAACTCCCTGAAAACTGAAGGAAACATTAGGAACCTGTAGACCATATATGAAAGATATGAAGCCAACAATAATACTCTCCCCTCTTCTGCCGAGAAATCCAAGGAGAATCACTGAGTCAAGTCATGCAAAGATGCTACCAAAGACCATTTATAGCCTTCCGAATATAGACAAGGATAAACATTTGACTAATAATTCATTAGCTTTTTAAAAGAAAATATCAACTGTGAGCTACTAAGAAGGAGACAAACATCAGCCTTAATATTCATAGAAAAGAATTGATCATAAGAATCCTATTGAAGAAAGCGGATAAATACCTCTAAAAACTATATGGAAAAATGAGGAGAGAATGTATATATGTAAAACATAAGTAAATATATATACCTATATATGTATAAAAATATACATATATATATATATATATATATATATATATATATATATATATATATATATATATATATGTATACTTACCTATATAGAATATGTATACATAAATAGAGATTAAATAAGAAACTGATTATATCTATATGTGAATATAAATATAAATATATATATATATATATATATATATATATATATAATATTAATAAATATATATATATATATATAGTATCCAAGTAGCTGAGGATATTTAAATAAGATAATATCTCAAAACATAAATGGATGAAAGCTTTAGACAGAGGTGTAAATATCATTTAGCCAAGAAAGAGCAAAAAAAATAACCCTAGAACCATAACCAAGTCCGAATTTATGAGAGTACCTATAGTTATAGAGAGTATCTATCGATAGCCATAACTAAAGTGAGAGATGGCTCCTCAAGAAAGGGAGAAAACTAGATACATATTATAGACAAAAAGGAATCATCCTTCCAGCAATAGAAGCCTCATCCTCTCCTTCCCCGCTCCTAAGGAGCCATGGCTCTCGAGCTAGCTGGAAAATCTACATAGGGGGAGGCATGGGAGAGAGGAATTGTCACCTCATCAAAGATCATTGCAATATTCTCTGCTTTGAGATAATTAACAAACCATTTGTTGCACGAAGGCTTTTTAACGTACAAGAGCCATAAAAGGAAGAAAAAAATCCTACTCCTGACTAGACTATAGGCTTCAAAAGCAATAGGATCTTTTATAGTCAGGATAGGATATTTTAACACTAGATTATTCATCCTAATAAGGATATCATAATCATGAGGCTTTGGAGTTGTGAGCTCTTCATGGATATTGACCACCACCTACTCTAATTCACCCAACAGTTCTTTCTTAAAAACCTTTTTGTAGAGTTTCACCACTACATTCCTATCTTTCTCAAGATGCTTTGCCACTGCCAAGAACATCGCTACAATATCTGGATTAGCTCTAGTCCTATCATCATTTAAGATATAATCCCTCCCCAATTTTTTCATAATAGCTCCGATAACTAGGGGATTTGGATGAACCAAAATACCCTTCATTATTTCCTCTTTGATTTCTCCTACAAAGGCCATCTGCTGTTTGAGCCCTAGAAGTCTTAGCGGAGTATCCATCAGAGCTAAAATCAAAGATAAACCAAAATCGTGGCCAAACAAACTTTAATAGAGCAAGAGTTTTAATGAATCAAGAGATACAACTCATCTTGCCATAGAGGAATGCAAGATATAGGTAGATGATCGAGATTGGAGGGTCTGGATGCATTTGAAGTGATCTCCATAATCTAAGTAATAATTACTGCCACCTCTAGGAAACCAAGCAATAGATAAAATGCTTTAAATCGCAGAAGGAGAGTCATATCATTATTACTCAAATACCACCAATTGGTACTTATCGAGGGGAGTTTCTGACAAAGGATGTCCAAAAAAGAGAAGCAACTTCCTCTAAAATTTGGCTAAAGCCTAAGATAAAATAGTCTAGATTTTGACTACAAGGCGAGAAAAGATAGATAAGGAAAACTTTTAAGAGACTCATAACCTTCTATTCCTTTTAGTATACAATGTCTATATAAACATTAATACCTATATATCCATGCATATATATATATCAATAGTAATGATATATATGAATGCATGTCTATATAGATATGCATATCCCTATATACATCTGCATACTAAAAGTCATAAAATCTTATAAGGCTCGAGGCAATAATCTAAGAAGGGTTCTTCTATTAACTTATAAACTGACCATCAGCTTCGGCATTAGCCAATGCATCCACTCTAGAATTTCCTTCTCGATAGATATGGTTGAAGGTCAATTTCTCAAAAAAATGTAGGAGACAAAGAGCTCTAGTCAAGAGCGCATTTAGCTTCCAATTAGAAAGGGAGCCTTTTCTGAGGCCATTAATGATAATGGTCGAGTCTCCTTCAATAGCCAATTTGTGAATGCCCCTGTTTTGGCAAAGAAGAAGACCTTCAATGAGGGCTGAAATTTCAGCCCTATTGTTGGATGCAAGTCCTATGGGTTTAGCCACCCTAGCTAATTCCTTCCCAACTTTATCATGTGGACAACAAGCAATACCTCCAGGACCTAGATTACCATGAGATGCTCCATCAAAGTTTAACTTAAACCAGCCCCTTTTAGGTGCTATCCACTTACAAGCATTCCTCAACTCTTGATTTTTGGAGCTACCTATACCAATGAAGGAAGGGATCCTCAAACCAAACCATCTCCCTCTCATCTTCTCATCCCAATAGGTCATTCTGAGAGGCTGCTGGGGAATTTATAGATTCTACTATTTAAAACCTCAACTATTGAAGCTTCTATTTTGATTACTAAAAGGGACCGATCCATCTTCTCTTCCTTAAAGAGCCTCCTATTGCACTCCTTCCAAAGTTCCCAAATAACCAGAGAGGGAGCTAAGATCCATAGCCCTCCATAAAGAGAATTATTAAAAAGGTTTGGCCAAGCTTGAAACATACCAAGGATGGAGTTAGGAAAGGCAGAGGACCATCCTAATTTATTGCATAAACATAGCCAACATTTAGATGCATAGTTGCAGTTGAGAAGGATATGATCTTTATCTTCTTCCACCCCTTCACACAAAGGACATCTACTAGGACCTTCATAGCCCATCTTTTTAAATCTATCTATTGTGAGAGTCATGTCTTGGAGGACTAACCAAGAGAAGACCGCAACTTTTGGTAGACACAACTTATCCCAACACAAGTGTACTAGGACCGAGGAGGCAAAGGAGAGCTACTAATTAAGGAGGAGATTATAGCCATCCTAGAGGAATATTCCCCCAATTTTGAACCATCCCAGACCATAGAATCTGCCCCTAAATTGAAAGTGGCCATCCTTTTCCTAAGGATATCTTGAAGCAACAGTTTCTCCCTTGCAGGATGTTTACCTGATCAAGGGATCTCCATGATCAGCCCATGGCTAAATCACCCTCAAAGGGAGAGGTATAGTCATTTGACATACCTGCCCCAAATAGATTCTAGCAATGCTCTTGAAGACTCAAAGTTAGCCTGATGCTAAAGGACTAGAAAATCCCCCCAAGAGTCAGACCAAAAGAGGGCTTTATCACCCTTGCCCAGATTCCAAGTCAATTTCTCCGAGATGATTTTCCTACAATCCAACATAAATTTCTAAAAATGTGAGCCTCTCAGAGGTGAGGGATCTCTGAAGAGGATCATACGGTCTCTACCTCAGAGATACTTATCAAAGAGGATTTGGGCCCATTTTAGATGGAGAGACCAAAACATTTTCCAAACTAATTTAGCTCCTAATGCCTTTCTCTGAATTTAAATATCCTTAATCCCAATACCCCCTACACACTTGGGCCTACAAATCTTATCCCAAGCCATTAAAGAGATACGTTTGTTCTCTTCCACCCCTTGCCAAAAGAAGGATCTTAGATGTCTATTTAACTCTTCCTTTTTAGACTGAGGCAAGCTAAAACATGAGAGCTGATAGATAGGCATAGCTACTAGAACCGATTTATCCAGTGTAGCTCTCCCCGCAGAGGATAGCCACTTGCCTTTCTAGGTTGCTATCCTATTTTTGATCTTAAATCAACTAATCCATCCCATAGATTAGAAGACCTTGAGCCCTTATCTAAGGGAATTCCAAGATATTTACAGGGAAGGCTTCCTAGATTGAAATTCAGAATACCATAGATGCTAGTTTGTAAACTTGCTTGAGTATTAAAAAAGAAAACTTCAGACTTAGCCAGATTGATTTCCTAACCAGAGGCCTTAGAGTATGAATCCAAGATAAGCTTGAAAGCCTAGGCCTTACTTAGATTGCTACACCCATATAACATAGTGTCATCAACAAATTGTCAGTGCGTTATAGGATCAAGGTTACTAGTAATTCTAATCCCTGCTAACTGACTGGCCTACCTAGCCTTGGAGATTGAACTACCCAATGCTTCAGCCATAATAATAAAGAGAAAAGGGGAGAGGGGGTCACCCTGCTTCAAACCCCTAGAGGAGCTAAAAAAACCTTTAGGGGTACCATTGACCAGAATAGAGAATTTAGGCATAGATATACATTCAAAATTCAAATTAATCCATGTAGCTAGAAAGCCAAAAGCTTCTAAGCATCTACATAGAAATCTCCAATTCACCTTATCATAAGCTTTTCTTATATCTAACTTTAAGAGCATACTAGGGTTCCCATTTTTATAGACAGAGTGGATAGCCTGTTGAGCTATAATGATCCCATCATAAATAGATCTCCCAGGGACAAAACCTATATGTTCCTCACTGATCAGTAGAGGGTGGAGTTTCTAAAGCCTATTAGCTAGAGTTTTGGTGAAAAGTTCATAAATAGTATTGCAGAGAGCTATAGGTTGAAACTCATCAAAATGCTCTGGTTTGTCATTTTTAGGGATAAGGGTCAAAAAGGTGTTGTTGATTTCTTTGAGGATGTTACCTGAGTTTCTCATTCCTTCCAGAGTTGTCATAACTTCTTCACTGAGGAATGGCCAGCATACTTGGAAGAAGCTAGTAGGAAAGCCATCTGGCCAAGGGGAATTAATTAGTTAATAAAATATTTATTATTTAATTAAAGTCCATTTCTAGCATAATAAAATAATTTCTTTAAACTATTTAATTAACTAATTAATTCATCCATTTCCAAATCCCCAAATTCTAATTTCATTTAATTTCATATTCTTCTAAATTCTTCCAAATTCAAATACATGTGCATGATTTCAAAAACCAAATTGAAAATCAAAGTCAAGTTCTAAATATATTCAAATGCTAAATTGAATTAATAAATTCAATTATTTGAATAAATTTCATGCAAAGATTAAATTGAAAATCTAAGTTAAAGTGTAAGCACATGCTAAATTAATTAATTAATTCAATTATTTATCTCTCTCTCCAGTCTCTATTTTCATCTTCTAGTTCTCTTGGTCATCTTCTTTATTTCTTCCAATCATTCTTTTTCTTCTTTTAGTTAGCTTTTTCCCAATCACTTAACTCAATTAATCTATTCAATATATTTTGTTTCACCTCTAAATCAGTAGTTCAACTATTAATCAGCATGTGAGCTCACTTGAGTTCCACCTCTTGATCAATTTATTCCACCTTTCAATCAATCTCATCCAAAAATTTATAAATTGAGCATTCAATCCTCACAATTCCTCTAGATCACGAACTTCGAATCTTTGTGTCAATTGCAGGTTGCCAGTACAATATTTGAGAGCCATCATACCACAAAGAGAAGAAGAACAATGGAAGCCATGATGCATAGTAGGGAGTTTCATATTGTTTAATTTAATTCAATTTTGCATCTATTCATTGGTTTTATGTTTGAATTTCTTAGATAGTTAAGGAATTCATGATTGTCCTTATTTCCTATTTAGAAATGGTGTATTTAAGCATAGCACATTTTAGTGAGCCTAATGTGGACAACAACTAATTAACCTTCTCTATTTTCTACGTTGTTTTTGTAGATCGTGCGAATTTTTTCCTTTTTTGTAAGTTTTGCATAGATTTCAAAATAGACCTCTTCATCATGCATTCACGGTTACATCATCATGCAATCGCATAGACAAATCTACACAATCAACTAGATAGGGTTATGCATTCATACAGAACCCATCATGCAATCGACCTTACAGGATCACGCAATCGATCTGATACTATCATGCATTCGTTTTAGATTGTTCTGTTCTGATAATTTTATTTTCATTCCTTTTATGTTCTCTGTTCTGTTTAATTCTGCATGAAATTGAGTAACTCTGGAAACAAATTATTTTTATTGCATGATTTGGTTTTAATGGTTTATGGCACATAAGGTACAATTTAGGATTTCAAGTGCCAAAAGGACAAAGGAACAAAGAAGATACGCCAAATGCTATCAAAGGGTTCTCCAAGTAGAAAAGTACATACAAGATTGGGAAGATCAACCAACCTTCGATAAATACAACAACTTATTTCTCTCATATCAAGTTACATATTATTTAATTAACATTGAATGGATGATGAGAGATCTAGCTAGGGCCTCACAATTGGTTTTGTAGGTCTCTAATTGGGTTTAGTTTCATTTATTTTTATTTTTTTGTGTTATATGCCTGTTTATCACACAATCGATCTATTAGTTTCATGCATTCTCTCTATCAGGATTATGCATTCATTATGTCAGGATTATACATTCGCTCTGTTAGGGTCATGCAATCACGCAGGTATTGTCACTCATTCGCTTCTGTCAATTTTTGATTCTATGTTTTTTGTTGATTTGATTTTACTGCTAATCATTTGTTTGCAGCCTATGGAAAATTTACAAATAGGATTGGATTAGTATTAGAACAATTGTACTCATAATCTCACACTTCATCTTTTGGTTCTTAAAATCAACAATGGTTAAAATGGACATGCATGCACAATCTCACACTTCATCTTTTGGTGCTTAAAATTAACATTGGTTAAAATTGACATGCATGCCTTCACATTTCAATTTGTTGTTTAAAATGGACATGCACATGCATATTCAACACCTTAATTTGGGCTTTAAAGTGAAAGTGAATCGGGCTGCATTAGATTAAATCACATTTAGTTTTCTTAAGGTAAATAATTTTTATCGTGTTTGGGGTGGACCTACTGTTGCATTAACTAACTTTCCACCTGCCTTCGGGGTCTTGGGAGAAAGGAAGGAGGTGATAATGACACCCAATTTTATTTTATTCCACGTAGTGAGGGGTATCTTTGACTGGGGATTTCATCACCCCATAGAGGTACTTCGAATTGGGATGCGTTGGGGATATCATCTCTCCCAGTGTACTCTCAAGCGGGTTTTTTGAGCCACTATATAAATATACTAGTTAGGCGGCTAGAGTGTTGAGTGAATTCAACGTATGTGGGGGCCTTCCCTACATTGATAAGCTCAACTAAAGTCTTAAGTGGCCTGCTCTGAGAATCCATCATTGGATTAGGACCCCTTGAAAGCCTACAATAAGAACCATCTTAGTAGCCCAAAACCCTACATTCAGTGATTCCAGGAGTATGGATCATACCCCATAGATACCCTTCATGTACCTTACACTATGATACAAAAATCCCTCAGTTATAAGATCTTTAGATCTTTGAGGTAAGAGAGACTGGCATGCTTGAGAAGTGTGTGCCGTAGAGTGGAGCCAGTGTTGCCAGACTCTCTATCTGTTCATTTTGTCTCGGTATTTTGTAAGGGCCACATTGAATGGTGTCCACTTTCCATCCTAAGATTTTATTCTATGATTTTTTATGTATCGTTGTATCAGACCAGTATTGAGTCAGTCCTTTGGGCTATTTTAGGCCCTATCCTGCGTATCTCTAAATTCTCTGAGATTGTTTGAAAAACCAGTTCAATCAGCTATATCTACCTCCAAACAATTGTTCTCAAACTTAGAAAACCACAAAACTTGTCCTACACACAGAATTACTAAAAATGAAGTCCATTTTGAAACATCAGATAGTCCAGCAAACTCAAAGTTTTACACGCTCGTGAACATAGAAAGTCCTTGCATAGTCCTCATTTATGTCCTTACTATTGTCCTTAGTCTTTGCATAGTCCTCATTTACATCATTACTATCGTCTCTAGTTCTTGCATAGTCCTTATTTACGTCCTTACTATCAGCCTTAGTCTTTGCATAGTCCTCATTTATGTCCTTACTATCATCCTTAGTCCTTGCATAATCTCTATTTAATGGCCTCATTATCATCCTCATATACGTCTTCATCTAGATTTCATATACGTCTATCTTAGTCCATCATCATTGACATAATCATCCTACAAAGTAATAGCATGTGTCTTAATAGGTCTCCCAAGTGATGGTTTTCTCCCCTTCGAGCAACCTAATCTAGTGCCAAATGGCAGTCAACAAGAAATTATTGATGGTCTAGCTAACTTAGCCTGGGACTCAAGGAGAAACACACCCCAGTATATAGGAGTCGAGTGCGAGATAAATATCAAGTATAAAATTTCTCGTAGGATTGATATAGAAATCATTGGAGTACCTCTAAGAGAACAACTTGAAAAACTTACATTACAGAAATCCCAAAATACACAACAAGTCTCACATCAAAATCCCCAATAGAGAGTCTATTTAGTTTTGCATATCTCATACCTACGTCTAGAGTCTAGCATTAGTCATTGTCTTGCATAAAACCACCCTCATATAGTAGTTTTAAATGCCTGTCACAAGGTCACAAAAGGCAAAAGGTATAATGGACCCAAACAATGACCACTCTGTAAACCCAGCTTGGAATATGGACATATCAACTAGTCTGTAATGCCCCGCCAGGAAACCCCTATGGGTTTAAATTAAAAACACTCAAATAGAGTGTAAAATTTTTTTTTTTTTTTTAAATAATTATTAAGAGCGTTAATACAAAGTTACGACATTAAGGTAGTTTGAAGTGATCTCAAGTTATCTCTATCTAGATAACACAGCGGAAGGCTCAAACAATCCTAAGGAGTTTCCTAATGCGATTACACAACTTTACACCTAACTCAACTTGCGTCATTTGATCCATTAAACTGGATAACTTAATTACGAGGACAATGCATAGATCTTAATTACAAATGTGTTCAATGGTTTGACGCCTTATAATTTTAGGAAGAGATCGTTTACTTTAGACGGTTAGGGAGCCATTGAGAAGATTATTTATTCATCACACTTTAATTCATAATTACTTTAAGAGGCCCCCAAAAAGGGTTCATGTGATTAATAAAAATGCAGCTCATTCATTGGGTTTAAGGTACCCATCTACAGTTGATTTCACCCTTTTATGTTTTTTTTAAAAAAATACGCCTATTGAGATTCATTCATATAAGGTTAAGCTACGATTAGTAAAACAAGGATGCCATCATTTGGTTTTATAATACTCACCCACGTTTGATATCTTTTTTTTTTTTATTAAAAGCATGGTTAATGAGAGAAATTTATTTCTTAAGGATTTACCACAATTAATAGAGTGAAGTCCCCTCATTTGGTCTCATGCATATTCAACTAATGAGTCGTAGTGCTTATATGAAGGGTAAATTATGAGTAGCCATAGATCTCATTTGGATTTTTAATAATGTAATAAATGGACTAACTTCATTAAGTTGGATATGCATTAGAACCCCCGAGAGCATCCTTCAATTAAAGTATCGTTAACGGGTTTACATTCATCATTTCAAGGTTTGAATAATCAGACCATAGTGATGTTCTTCTATTAGGATTAGAATACAATTATCTTTTTGCATATCTCATCTTATAAACGAAGTTAATATGAGATGGTACATATATTATATTAAGATTAAGGTTTAAATAACTATACCAAAACTTTTTTTTTTTTTTTTTTGATCCATTTCAGTACTCATAAGGGATTCGTTATTTAAGGTTACAAATATAGATACTAGTTGAGTTCACTCTCGTATGAGATTAATCTGATAAAGAATATTTGTTAGGATTAAAACGTAAACAACTAAGTGTTTTCATTTGATAAAGTGAAATACAATTAACATGGCAATGTTCATTTACAAGGGGTAAGATGGTAAATGCCTAAATGAGTTTCACCAATTATCAAGTTACATTTCGGTAAGGTTGATCTGTTAAGATTAAACGTATTTGACCAAACAACTATATCCAATATAATGAAACATAATTATCATAACGTTTCCCATCCTGGTTCAATCTTAACAAACATGAGGAATTCCTTTTTTATAAGATTAACATATGGGTTTTCTAGTTGGGTTCACCCGGTTTTAGAAGTAATCTGGTGAGGGTTAATGATTAAAACTACAACATAAATTACTAAGTATATTCATTCAATACACAAAATGGATATTTGATTGAGTCCACACGAATATCAATTTACTCTGGTGAGGTTTATTGTTAAGATTAAAACGTGAAATAACTTAACATATTTACTCAATGCAATGAAACAGAATTGACATGGCGAGATTCGTTTACTAAGGTAAAGGATAGATAGTTCTATTATGTTCATCTTTTAGATTTCAATTTAAGACTTGTGACATAATTTTTTTTTTAAAACCTTGTTTATCCCTTTTACATTCATTCCATTAACATACTTTTTAACAATTAATCCAATGAAGTAATTCTATCTAGATTTCTTCCTCTATTACCATTTAAATTAACATTACCAATTTATTTTTTTTCCACACTTTAATTTCAATATTTAAATACCATGCCCTATTCATAATTCCCAACGTTTTATGATCTTGAATAACTATGTTTATCCATATGAAAGATGTTATACATTCAAATTTGAATTCATTTAATTTACACCATACACTTTGCAAAAATACAACCATTCAAGATAATTTAAAACATAAAACAAGTACGCTAAAAACATCACATAACACAGGTATGATCTCGGAGTTCACCCCGGATGGGCTACATCTCCGGGTCTGCTCAACTGCAAGACCCTTTTGGTATTTATTATAGTTAAGGTTACATAATTACATGTCTTTACAATCTTGCCTTTTAGGCGAACACATACACCATTCCACCTCTACCTCGTTAGTTTATTACATAGTGATCCCTTTTAAAGCGGTTCAAATTGAATCATAACAAAGGAAGACAACAAACCTAAATTCTATTGTTGACGGTACCCTAACTAGGGGCTTGACCAACTTGCAACCAAACACTGCCATGTCAAATCTTACCATTACATAACCAAAATCAATAATAGAAGTTTAATTCAGCATAGGCATTAACGGGTAGAGATATTTGTTTTATCATATAGCTCCGACTAATAATGTCGATACTTCGGTATACTAGCTAAATTAACTTTCATTTAAAACTTGCATTAAAACACCATCACTGTTTATTCCATGCCAATAATAAATATTAACCCGAGTACATTAGACAACATGAAATTAGTAGCTTGTATTATAGTAGGGGTCGACTAATTGTTGCATCTCTAAAACCCAAATATGTTATTTAGCAAATCAGAGATTAGTTACATAAAAGAGATTGAGTTTTGAATGTAAATGATATCAAAGGACCTAGTTTAATTTCCTTGTATTACTTGTAAATTCTCTTGCATATATATATATATATTATTCCCCAAATTCATAATTCCCAACTCTCCTTTCTTTATATATATCACAAATATTATTATAAAATAAAACTGTTCCAATAAACATCCTTTTTTTTCTTTTAAAAAAAAATACCATGGAAGGACCCGAAACTCGGGTTTGAAGTCATACATAAAATACTGAGTTGAAGTAAAACTTAACAAAACATTTTAAAAGTTTTTTTTTTAAAACACAAAAAAAAACGGACGAACCCTAAACAAGCCCTAACCGCAGGGAACTGCGGCCACCATGGCGGGCGCAGCCCGGGGGCTCTGCGTCCGCCATGGGGGACGCAGTCCTTGCGGCTCCCCCACACAGTGGTGTCGGAGGGGGCTGCGGCCTCCAAGGAGACGCAGTCCCCTTCGGCCCCACTGTGTGTGGGCGCCAAGGTCTCTGCAAGCGGCGCGCGCGGGGAGGGGATGGGTCGAGCTTCGGCTCCCCCCCCCCCGAAACCCCAAAATTTTGCATTAAAGTTTTTTTTTTTTTTTTGTGTTTAACATTTTTTTTTTTTCTTTCTTTTATTCATTCGATTCACAGTTCGTTTTCTCTTTTTTTTTCCTCTCCCTTTTTTTTGGGGCATAAAGAAAAACTTAACCAGAACGAAAATCCCTCCATTTTTTAATTTTTTTTCATTCTATTCAATTTCCAGATTTCCCCAAAACTACATTGAGGAACAAGTATCCCCACATCTGGTTTAAAGCCTCTAAATTTTTTTTGAAACAGGGATTCATTTCCAGAGCAACCCATTGTTAAAAAACAAAATCTGAATCTAATCTTCAAGAACCTTCATGGTTTTATTTTTATTTTTTTTAAAAAAAACATTTCTTATGGTTTTAAATTCAAACTACAGGATACACAAGAGGCCTACCTCCATTTGCACTCTTGGCATGAATCTGAGGGAGGGCTCTACCTGCAACTCCAAGCATGAAAGAGATCTCCCCTCTTTTTCTTCCCAAACCATGTTTTTCCACCCAAAAATGACCAAAAAAGCCCAGAACCCCCAAAATGTCTCCAAAACTAGGCTAAAAAGAAAAAGCCCTAATTTTGCCCTAATTTCAATTTCGAATTTAGGGTTTTATTTCTAAAATACAATAAATGAAAATCCAAATGGGAATCATTCATTCCCTCCTTGTTCATTTTTCTTTTAAAATTTAAAAGCTTCTATTTCATATTCAACTCTAATTTAATTTACTGAAAATCAAACTTTTATATTTTATCAACTATACAAGTAAGAAGAAATAATTTCTTTTAAATAATAATAATTTTCCCTTTTCCCTCCAAATGCGAAAATGCTTAATTTATTGCTATCTCCCAAATGTCTCTTTAAATTTTTCCTTTCCAAAAACGCATAATCTCATTAAATTCATTATTTTAAAATTAGCTATTAAATTAACTCGCTACAACATAATAAAGCGATATTTTTAAATAAATGACTAGTCTAATGCAAGAGTTTAATTTATTCTAATTTCTCGACTACAAATGCATAAAAGTTACAAATGCGTAAATGAGCACACTAACCTCAGTTAAATACCTTAAACTTGCTACAATAATAATTTAAAGCAAATCTCTTTAATTACTGATTAATCGTATAAAGAAGCTACCTATTTAAATTTCTATATCTCTAATGTGTACGTTTAATCATAATTTTAAATTTAATACTTAGGATAACAAACCTCACTTACCTCGTGCAAGGCACGCAAATCGAGGTAGTCCTCCAATTCTCTCGACACGCATCCCAATGAAAGGCAAGCCCCACGAATCCACACACGATGCTCACCTAACCATGGCTAAGGCAAGACGAGAGTTATATGACCACTAAATCTGAATTCAAAAGATGAAAGAGCATACTCAACCTTGCAAATTCCAAAGGAGATGAACCTTGCCCTAAGCGGTGTTGAAACTGCAATCTCCTGCACTCATGAATTCATACAAGCATGCATATACAAATACATATTCAATGAAGGCGTTAGCTCAAGATTTATCTCAAGGGTTAGGAAACAACTACATTTACACGAAAATCGATACAAAAGCACAATAATAAGTATGCACAATTTATTTATATTATCTAAACTACACATTGCATATCGGTTAATCTACCATTCAAGAATGCCACATAGGAAGTCAATCAATGTTAAACGGGTTTTAAAAGTCTGACTAGGGTATGGGCATTACATTCTCCCCCCCTAGGTTCCGACTTACTCCTGGAAGTCGCAAAGTTAAACGGAAGCCCTGCAACACTTATTAGTCCTTAAACTCAATTAACAATTATCAATTTGCACAAACAACTATTTTGTCAACAATTTAAAACATTATTCACCAATAAAATGCATCTAACATCATTCACACCTTCAAACATTCTATAATTTACACTCAATCATAGCAAGGATATGAGACTTTTCCCTTTTCATTTCACCAAATTAAAGCAATTAAGATACATATAGACACAGTTATCATACTCATTTATCAAACATGACAAGAAAATATGTTCTCAAGGTCAATTTCTTTCACCAATTCACCTCTTTCACAAAACTTTATCACATAAAACTAGCCTCAAATAACAATTTCTACCACCAAGTTAACTTTTCAACAAATAAGAACAACGTAAGAACTCAATTGTTTACACTTTTCAGACATACAAGAACCTTTCCAATGACTATGCCCCATAACATAGTGACAAGTTAGTACCATTTGATCCATTTTTACACATAATATCCATCCACAAGACTGGTTTGCACAACACAATAGGCCACATGTGAGCATGTCTGATGCTCGGTCCAAGGTAACATATATGATCCACATCTCTATGTCTGCTCTCAGAATAAATACATGATCAACAATTATCCAACATCTCACTCAAGGGCTTGATGGTGCTAGGGTACACCATGGCGGTGCTACCTTCCATACAAGTCCCTCGTGAATATCCCTTGTTGTGTAAGGTGTTTAGCCTCCAAGAGATAGTCACCACTCATAGGTAGGTAGTGGATCCTAGCTGTTTTCACAGCCTCACATACCTCCATCCTCAAGGTTCCTTGCGTCTACTTCCTCGTATACACTCATCCAAGCCCGTCTCCTATGTTCTTGGAGAGGAATTCACATTACAACACAAGACCAGCATACGAAAACAACAAGGATAAACCGGTTTAGCCACCAAAGTACAAAAGATTAAAGATAATAATTGTCAATTCCAATCAATAAAACAAGAAAATAATTTCTGGATTTGCAACATCAAATCAAGTAAAATCGAGATCGCAAGATCGTGGCTAAACTGTCAAGGTCAAAGTAAAATAAATTGCTGGCCCACAAGGAAATAAATAAATAATTAAAAGGGAATCATAATTGCACATTACATCACTACGTGACTAGTAGCTAGCCACCAACGAGGAAGGAAGGAACAATCGTCTAGCTATCCTAGTAGCTCATCATGTGGTGTGGCCAAGTCACACACTCGCATGGCATGGCAGTGTGCACCTCGGCACCACCCCGCATCACGTCGTCACGTGGCATGGCTCTACCCTATACCTATTGGTAGGCCGCATGGCAATGTCTACTACATCTCGCATCATGTCTTAGCACGGCATGGCAATACTCCAAGCGGACAAAGCACGCAATGGACGTATCCCGCATGGCAGTGTACCCCGCGGATAAGGCACGCGCTGGTCACACTCCGCATAGCGATGTTCCTCTCAGGATACTCACCGTAAGCCAGAGGTATACATGGCTAAGGTCTACCCATAAGTCTACCAACACTAGCCAGTTGGTAACTTATGTAGAACAATAACACGCCTCTCATGAAGACAAGGCAACAAATGCTCCAATATGTAAGAAAGTACCATGCCTCTCATGAAGACAAGGCAACAAATGCTCCAATGGAATCCAACAATATGCTCAAAAACTGTCATCTATATGCTCAAGATGAAGGATAGGAATAAGGTTGGCACACATGAACCTCATAAATCGGTTCATCACAAGGGGAAGTATTGAGTACACCTATGTTATAGTTTCGTTACAAAACCATGCTTTTCCTCGAAATAGGGAAGCTAAAGTCGCTTCGCGTCGACATTACTCGTTCGCTGTTCATACTATTTCAAGGAACGGTGACTACTACTACTACCCCTTCACATACTGACTTATCAACAACCCGTGGGTTGGCACTCAGTAAGGAAACAAATAAGCAACATCACATAGATAGGTATGGTTTCCCATACTCATAAACAAACATATTCCCCATGGTTGATTACTTCACCATCCCATGGGCACACAAAACAAGTACGGGTTTTCTCACAACACTCACAGAATAGCACAATTACTGGTTTAGTCACATTTACAGGGAGTACTTTACATTATGCTAACATATACTTAAGGGAGGTTTTAATTATGTTTAACACATGAATCACCAAACAATGTTTACTCTAGATTCACATACTAACATTTTCAACAATTCAAATTTACACAAGAAATAACATCATTCTGATATCTTCCTCAATCTTCCCTAAGTATTTTCATTCACATTATTAACTATGCAATTTCCCTTTTCAAGATGAAAAACTTTCCCCTTTCAAATAGAAGCCCAAAGCAACATAAAATTTCACATGCATTATAGCAAAACTTCTTCTTAAATCACTGCATACTATATAGTGTTTCAAAAACAACAATTCCTATATTTTAAACGAGAGGAGGAAGAGAGTTGGAAAATCAACTATTTCCTACGAATACACAAGAATTTCAAAATCACTCCATATGCTCGGACATAAGTTTATCATTTGTGTTGCATAGTTTTCATTTTGCTATCTTTTAGGAAAGGTGTCAAAGCATCCTAACATGACGTTTCTAATCATTATTGCTGCACTATAATGTTCTAGTTTTCCGAACAAGAATTCAAAATGACCAAATTTTCTTTTTGTAATACAAGTCTTCTAGAGCACAATCACTATTCGTAATACAATACAATACAATAATACATCAAATCTAACATTGGAAATTCATAATATAACAAGGAGGTAAATGAAGAGCTATCCCCTAGATTTTTTTACACATTTAATGCATACAAATCAGCAAGTCTTTTATTTACCCTTTTCGAAACATAATAAGACAATTACCCATATCCATAGTAAGTTAAAAGTGCGCCACTTAATAGGTCCTAATCACACTAGTTGAGTAAGCACATAAAACAATCTTTTGAGGAGCACATCAATTTACTCTTGAAGCTACTACAACATGTCCCCTTTTGGTTTTCCTTCCACATCAAGCAATTTTCACAAAATCAACTTTACGCATTTTGAAGCACCTTACTTATGATGAAATTCAACTATATTACTCCTACCAAGCACATGGAGAACCCTTTAATGCAAATATACAATTTCCTATCATTAACCAAAAATTAACTCCCAAATCATTTCTTTACACAATCTAAAGCGCAAAAACATTATGAGGCTCACACATGGGCTCAAGAAATATCATCCTTTTTCTTGCAATAAGAAAACTTAAATAAGAGATAATCACACATACCAAATCCTTTTAATTTACTAAAGAGAGAAGAGGAAGAGTCATAATCACTAAATGTACTACATAATAAGAACTAACATTTGCCATACTAGTCTTTCAAGTGGACAATCATGAAGATAGGGCCAAAACCACAAACAAACACATTTCGTACTTTTAGGTTCAAGATATTAACAACCAACTTAGATAGATTAGTCAAAGAGTAAAACAAAGCAAGAATGAAGGTACATACGAATCCTTTTCAAGTAAGAGAAGTCATAGACCAAGACCTCATTAGGTAGACAAAACACCCATAATTACTCCCAAAACACCCACATCAATAAGGTGAAACACAAGGTGTGAACACACACGTTACACCCAAGTACGGTTTGTTAAATCACACCCTCACATCAAGGAGGACAAGCACACATCATAAAGTAGACCCACACACAACAACTAAGAGCACAAGCGAAACCAGAGATCCCAATGTTGCAACATGGGCTCTGATACCAAGTGTAATGCCCCGCCAGGAAACCCCTATGGGTTTAAATTAAAAACACTCAAATAGAGTGTAAATTTTTTTTTTTTTTTTAAATAATTATTAAGAGCATTAATACAAAGTTACGACATTAAGGTAGTTTGAAGTGATCTCAAGTTATCTCTATCTAGATAACACAGCGGAAGGCTCAAACAATCCTAAGGAGTTTCCTAACGCGATTACACAACTTTACACCTAACTCAACTTGCGTCATTTGATCCATTAAACTGGATAACTTAATTACGAGGACAATGCATAGATCTTAATTACAAATGTGTTCAATGGTTTGACGCCTTATAATTTTAGGAAGAGATCGTTTACTTTAGACGGTTAGGGAGCCATTGAGAAGATTATTTATTCATCGCACTTTAATTCATAATTACTTTAAGAGGCCCCCAAAAAGGGTTCATGTGATTAATAAAAATGCAGCTCATTCATTGGGTTTAAGGTACCCATCTACAGTTGATTTCACCCTTTTATGTTTTTTTTAAAAAAATACGCCTATTGAGATTCATTCATATAAGGTTAAGCTACGATTAGTAAAACAAGGATGCCATCATTTGGTTTTATAATACTCACCCACGTTTGATATCTTTTTTTTTTATTATTAAAAGCATGGTTAATGAGAGAAATTTATTTCTTAAGGATTTACCACAATTAATAGAGTGAAGTCCCCTCATTTGGTCTCATGCATATTCAACTAATGAGTCGTAGTGCTTATATGAAGGGTAAATTATGAGTAGCCATAGATCTCATTTGGATTTTTAATAATGTAATAAATGGACTAACTTCATTAAGTTGGATATGCATTAGAACCCCCGAGAGCATCCTTCAATTAAAGTATCGTTAACGGGATTACATTCATCATTTCAAGGTTTGAATAATCAGACCATAGTGATGTTCTTCTATTAGGATTAGAATACAATTATCTTTTTGCATATCTCATCTTATAAACGAAGTTAATATGAGATGGTACATATATTATATTAAGATTAAGGTTTAAATAACTATACCAAAACTTTTTTTTTTTTTTTTTTGATCCATTTCAGTACTCATAAGGGATTCGTTATTTAAGGTTACAAATATAGATACTAGTTGAGTTCACTCTCGTATGAGATTAATCTGATAAAGAATATTTGTTAGGATTAAAACATAAACAACTAAGTGTTTTCATTTGATAAAGTGAAATACAATTAACATGGCAATGTTCATTTACAAGGGGTAAGATGGTAAATGCCTAAATGAGTTTCACCAATTATCAAGTTACATTTCGGTAAGGTTGATCTGTTAAGATTAAACGTATTTGACCAAACAACTATATCCAATATAATGAAACATAATTATCATAACGTTTCCCATCCTGGTTCAATCTTAACAAACATGAGGAATTCCTTTTTTATAAGATTAACATATGGGTTTTCTAGTTGGGTTCACCCGGTTTTAGAAGTAATCTGGTGAGGGTTAATGATTAAAACTACAACATAAATTACTAAGTATATTCATTCAATACACAAAATGGATATTTGATTGAGTCCACACGAATATCAATTTACTCTGGTGAGGTTTATTGTTAAGATTAAAACGTGAAATAACTTAACATATTTACTCAATGCAATGAAACAGAATTGACATGGCGAGATTCGTTTACTAAGGTAAAGGATAGATAGTTCTATTATGTTCATCTTTTAGATTTCAATTTAAGACTTGTGACATAATTTTTTTTTTAAAACCTTGTTTATCCCTTTTACATTCATTCCATTAACATACTTTTTAACAATTAATCCAATGAAGTAATTCTATCTAGATTTCTTCCTCTATTACCATTTAAATTAACATTACCAATTTATTTTTTTTCCACACTTTAATTTCAATATTTAAATACCATGCCCTATTCATAATTCCCAACGTTTTATGATCTTGAATAACTATGTTTATCCATATGAAAGATGTTATACATTCAAATTTGAATTCATTTAATTTACACCATACACTTTGCAAAAATACAACCATTCAAGATAATTTAAAACATAAAACAAGTACGCTAAAAACATCACATAACACAGGTATGATCTCGGAGTTCACCCCGGATGGGCTACATCTCCGGGTCTGCTCAACTGCAAGACCCTTTTGGTATTTATTATAGTTAAGGTTACATAATTACATGTCTTTACAATCTTGCCTTTTAGGCGAACACATACACCATTCCACCTCTACCTCGTTAGTTTATTACATAGTGATCCCTTTTAAAGCGGTTCAAATTGAATCATAACAAAGGAAGACAACAAACCTAAATTCTATTGTTGACGGTACCCTAACTAGGGGCTTGACCAACTTGCAACCAAACACTGCCATGTCAAATCTTACCATTACATAACCAAAATCAATAATAGAAGTTTAATTCAGCATAGGCATTAACGGGTAGAGATATTTGTTTTATCATATAGCTCCGACTAATAATGTCGATACTTCGGTATACTAGCTAAATTAACTTTCATTTAAAACTTGCATTAAAACACCATCACTGTTTATTCCATGCCAATAATAAATATTAACCCGAGTACATTAGACAACATGAAATTAGTAGCTTGTATTATAGTAGGGGTCGACTAATTGTTGCATCTCTAAAACCCAAATATGTTATTTAGCAAATCAGAGATTAGTTACATAAAAGAGATTGAGTTTTGAATGTAAATGATATCAAAGGACCTAGTTTAATTTCCTTGTATTACTTGTAAATTCTCTTGCATATATATATATATATTATTCCCCAAATTCATAATTCCCAACTCTCCTTTCTTTATATATATCACAAATATTATTATAAAATAAAACTGTTCCAATAAACATCCTTTTTTTTCTTTTAAAAAAAAATACCATGGAAGGACCCGAAACTCGGGTTTGAAGTCATACATAAAATACTGAGTTGAAGTAAAACTTAACAAAACATTTTAAAAGTTTTTTTTTTAAAACACAAAAAAAAACGGACGAACCCTAAACAAGCCCTAACCGCAGGGAACTGCGGCCACCATGGCGGGCGCAGCCCGGGGGCTCTGCGTCCGCCATGGGGGACGCAGTCCCTGCGGCTCCCCCACACAGTGGTGTCGGAGGGGGCTGCGGCCTCCAAGGAGACGCAGTCCCCTTCGGCCCCACTGTGTGTGGGTGCCAAGGTCTCTGCAAGCGGCGCGCGCGGGGAGGGGATGGGTCGAGCTTCGGCTCCCCCCCCCCGAAACCCCAAAATTTTGCATTAAAGTTTTTTTTTTTTTTTTGTGTTTAACATTTTTTTTTTTTCTTTCTTTTATTCATTCGATTCACAGTTCGTTTTCTCTTTTTTTTTCCTCTCCCTTTTTTTTTGGGCATAAAGAAAAACTTAACCAGAACGAAAATCCCTCCATTTTTTTATTTTTTTTCATTCTATTCAATTTCCAGATTTCCCCAAAACTACATTGAGGAACAAGTATCCCCACATCTGGTTTAAAGCCTCTAAATTTTTTTTGAAACAGGGATTCATTTCCAGAGCAACCCACTGTTAAAAAACAAAATCTGAATCTAATCTTCAAGAACCTTCATGGTTTTATTTTTATTTTTTTTTAAAAAAACATTTCTTATGGTTTTAAATTCAAACTACAGGATACACAAGAGGCCTACCTCCATTTGCACTCCTGGCATGAATCTGAGGGAGGGCTCTACCTGCAACTCCAAGCATGAAAGAGATCTCCCCTCTTTTTCTTCCCAAACCATGTTTTTCCACCCAAAAATGACCAAAAAAGCCCAGAACCCCCAAAATGTCTCCAAAACTAGGCTAAAAAGAAAAAGCCCTAATTTTGCCCTAATTTCAATTTCGAATTTAGGGTTTTATTTCTAAAATACAATAAATGAAAATCCAAATGGGAATCATTCATTCCCTCCTTGTTCATTTTTCTTTTAAAATTTAAAAGCTTCTATTTCATATTCAACTCTAATTTAATTTACTGAAAATCAAACTTTTATATTTTATCAACTATACAAGTAAGAAGAAATAATTTCTTTTAAATAATAATAATTTTCCCTTTTCCCTCCAAATGCGAAAATGCTTAATTTATTGCTATCTCCCAAATGTCTCTTTAAATTTTTCCTTTCCAAAAACGCATAATCTCATTAAATTCATTATTTTAAAATTAGCTATTAAATTAACTCGCTACAACATAATAAAGCGATATTTTTAAATAAATGACTAGTCTAATGCAAGAGTTTAATTTATTCTAATTTCTCGACTACAAATGCATAAAAGTTACAAATGCGTAAATGAGCACACTAACCTCAGTTAAATACCTTAAACTTGCTACAATAATAATTTAAAGCAAATCTCTTTAATTACTGATTAATCGTATAAAGAAGCTACCTATTTAAATTTCTATATCTCTAATGTGTACGTTTAATCATAATTTTAAATTTAATACTTAGGATAACAAACCTCAATTACCTCGTGCAAGGCACGCAAATCGAGGTAGTCCTCCAATTCTCTCGACACGCATCCCAATGAAAGGCAAGCCCCACGAATCCACACACGATGCTCACCTAACCATGGCTAAGGCAAGACGAGAGTTATATGACCACTAAATCTGAATTCAAAAGATGAAAGAGCATACTCAACCTTGCAAATTCCAAAGGAGATGAACCTTGCCCTAAGCGGTGTTGAAACTGCAATCTCCTGCACTCATGAATTCATACAAGCATGCATATACAAATACATATTCAATGAAGGCGTTAGCTCAAGATTTATCTCAAGGGTTAGGAAACAACTACATTTACACGAAAATCGATACAAAAGCACAATAATAAGTATGCACAATTTATTTATATTATCTAAACTACACATTGCATATCGGTTAATCTACCATTCAAGAATGCCACATAGGAAGTCAATCAAGGTTAAACGGGTTTTAAAAGTCTGACTAGGGTATGGGCATTACATAGTCAACAATCAGGTTCTCAGGCAATGTCTACTCTAAATGAATTACAACAACATTTAACAAAAGAAGAAATTGAGTTAGCTCAATAAGATCCACATGTCCTTATGATCTTAGATGCACTTATACCTAGTGATAGGGACAAATATCTCTCATTGTTATTACAAAATGGGGTGAAACTACCTGAAGATTTTGATGTCACAAAAATCTTATGACTAGGAAAAACTTTAGGTCCAGATAACAGTCAAATACCACCCATGACACAAATGCAAGCAATGACCTCCAGTTTTCCTCAAAATGTACCTATGCAAAGAAATGTCAATACAAATGCAAACTTTCAAACAAGTGCATCATCTTCAGCGATAAATGTTAGTATACCAACACAGAGCATACCGATAATATCATGTCTCAGCACGTATTCAAACATAGACAACAAGTGCAACCTAGCCTCTAGTTTCCTATTCTATAGGATCAACATATAGTCACCAAAATGCAAATCTAGGTCTTACCAATACAAAAAGTACAACTTAGCCAAACATGGGTTCACATATCACTTATTTCACAGTACCTAGTGGAATGTACAAAACAAAAAATTATAATCATGGTACCTTCAAACAACCTCCTAGTTATGCAACCATGAATCCTTTTGTGGGACATACACAGACACAAGGCATACCTTTGTCCCAAACAAATATTCTGATACAACAATTACAGAATTTGCAGCAACAAATGATGACCATGTAGACCGGTAACGATAAAAAGAGCTACACAATGTAGGACTTATGTCCATATCCTTTTGATCACACATTATACATGTCACCTTTCCCACCACATTTTGAAATGCCTAAATTCGATAGATATCAAGGGAAGGGTGAACCTAGAGACCACATTAGAGAATTTTTTACGACATGTATAGAGGTTGCAACAGAAGACACTTAATGAGACTATTTCCTAAGTCTTGGGGGGCTAGCCTTAGAGTGGTTTTCACATTTACCACCAACCATCACATCATGGGGAGAATTAGCTGAACATTTTATTGCAAAATTATTGCATAACATTGAAACTCCAGTTACTTTGATGGACTTGTGTGCTGCTAAACAATATGAGAATGAAACATTTGCATCCTTCATACAACGATGGAGGGCTCTCTATAGGAGGTGCAAGACAATTATCCCAGAAACAGAGCAAGTGGATATGTTCACAGAAAACATGATTCCCAAGATTAAATATCCAATACAAATGCAATGTTTAACCACATTCAAACAAATCATGGAAAAAGCTCTCAAATGTGAGAAGGGACTAGTGGAACAAGGTCTTATTAAGTATGGAAACACCAACAACAATGACAAATCCAAGTTTTGGTCTAAAAACAAAATGTGACCATGATGGTATTGTAGAATAGAACTCAACTAGTTTTATCTTTGGGAACGAGTAAATCATCAAATCCAAGTACGGAGAATAACCCTACTTCAACAAATGTAAACGCTACATAAAACATGTACACAAGATACCCCAAGGTAAATGCTCCAAGAACAAATTACACACCTCTAGGAGAACCTATTGAGTCAGCGCCCAAAAAGTTAATATAGACAAACATAATCACTTTACCAGAAATAAGAGTATATGAACCAGGTCCTTTCAATCCCACATGGTGGAACGATAATGATTTGTGATTATCATCGGACTAAAGGTCACAAAACAATGAGTTGCTACAAATTGAAAAACTTGGTCCAAGATATGATAGACCAAGGTGACATCACAATCGATACCGATAAAACCTCAACAAACACAAATCATACAATCTTTAAAGATCCATTTGTTAAGCATGACAAAGGGAAAGCTACCACATCAGGTACTCAAGACAATACAACCAACTACAAAAAGGTCTCATATGACTACACTATTCATGCCATTAGCTTAGGAGATATAGTAAACCATGAGTCATAAGAAACACTTGATCAAGATGAGAAATATCTAGATACTCACACAAATGATAACCAAATTTGCATGCTATCAAAGGCACCAAAATACGATGATGATAGAAATATTTATCTTAGAGACTGGGGGCATGATGAACCATCTCAATCAAGATGGTTTGAAGATGAACTCATAGAACAAATCATGGATGTAAAACATACACATAAAGGCTATGAAGAGGGATTTAACATAAACCTTGATAACACAACATATGATACCGACAATACCTGTAAGTCATATGATACAGTGGCTATGATCACCATAACTCCTAGAGATAGACTATATAATAGTTACTCACAGATCAAAGGTACCTTTACAAGGAATACCACAAAATCATCCACATGCAGTAGGGACCTACAATATTGTTGAGCAACTTAAGAAAACTCTAGCACAGATATCATTATTTGAACTCTTGTGTATTTCACCCACTCATAGAGCTATCCTAGACAAAGCACTTCAAGATTCGGTAGTGGATAGAGATATAGATGAAAATGCCTTCTAGTCCATGGTAGGAAATTTGACACAAGGCACTCATACTGCATTCACAGGAACAACACATTCCTAGTGATGGACTGCTTCATAATGACCCACAACATCTAGAAGCTTACATACATAAGAGAAGAATCTCAGAAGAGTACTCGTAGATGAAGGAGTCGGTCTCAACATTTGTACTTTAAAACTAGTTAAGGTGCTAGGATATTATGAACTTCACATTGACTCATCCAAGAGGATAAATATCAAGGCATACGATGATGAAGAACATCCCTCAAAAGGCATTGTAACATTACCCATACAAGTGGGACCTATATCAACAGAGGTCGCTTTTCAAGTCTTGGATAGAGAACTAGGATATAACATGTTATTGGGCCACTCATGGATCCACACCATGAAAGCAGTACCATACACATTTCATTAGTGTGTCAAATTCCCATATAATGGTATTGAAATCACCATAAAGGGTGACCAAAATCCCTTCCAACATTGCAATTACTTGAAAGAAAGTGTGGATAATCAAGTACCTATTAATCAAGTAGCACCTCTCACTACACAACTAGAGGCATTAATGATCACAGAAATAAAAAAGAATCTACCTACAACTTCCTCCTTACAAATACAATATATGGGTTGTGGAGAGTATTCTATGGCAAATACTTAAAGTAAGAAATAGTTGTCCCTATCTCCTAAGTCTTTTGGGAAACCTCAAAATACAATACAAAAAAAAGATAAAGGAAAATAAATTGTTAGATTTATAGACTCGTGCTCTTTCATTAGATGGGTTAACTTACAAGAAGAATCCCTGAATGTAGATGTCAACCATTGGATATATAGAGAAGAGGATCATATGACAATACCCATAATACCCATTGTTCAATATGGAAATGGATTCAAAATGCTCTAGGGAAATGGATATGATGGTACCATAGGCTTGGGGTTACAGAAACAACGAAGGCTAGAGCCTATTGTTTCTAATGATAGTCCAGGGAATCAAGGATTGGGGTATAAACATGTACCACATATCATAGAAGAAAGATAACATACCCTTGATATACTAAATAGACCAGTGAAATCATCAGACTATATACCACAAAGGGATTTGTCCATGCAGGTGCTTCCCTCTTCATCTCAAACAAGTTATCAAGTACCCACATCACCTAGTGTGGAATCAGATGGAGAAGACATGAGACAACTCCTACAAAAACCTAGCACTGAGTCACAAAATGATGTAGTTGTCAACATAATAGTACAAGCTAATGTTGCAACAGATGCAGGCTTACCACCAAAAGATGAATCTAATCCATGGTTATTATCAATACTTCTACCATGGGAAATGACTCAGGCTCAACCTAACAAATCAGATGAAGAAAGATTGCAAAGGCTTATGCCAGGCTTAAGAAGGATAACTACTATCCAAAGAAGACCAGTCAATCTACAATAGAATTAGCAGAAGAAACAAGAAGAAATAAGTGATGATAGCTCAGATGATGAAACATATATTGAAAGTGAGATAGACTCTCACAACTATGAGTTCTTATCACTCCATGATTCTAGCCCACAAATAAGTGTCATACTAAGGTATCAAATAAAGCCTACACAAGAAGAAAATACATCAAGTCATTCAAAAAATCAAGTCTTCATGTTATCAGAATCTACTATAGAAGGGAGTAATTATTTACCCCTTGTACATTCACACTTGATTGATTGGGGGCAAGAAGGAAAACCAATGCTAGATTGGTTTGAAAACAATGAAGCAATTGCAGAATTCCTCAGAGTCGGAGAGGGATTTCCACAAGGTGATCACAAAGTAGGGTTTGTTGTAGACCTGTATAGAACAACATACTTTGGAGAAGAAAGTACCTCTACAACAAAATATACAGATCAAACCACCCATAATGGCAAGAGCGATTTGGGTAACCTTCCTATCAAGAGAGAAAGTTCAACATTGCTTATAGAAGAAACTAAAGAAGTAATCATAGCAGAAGGAGAGATTGTACATAACATCCACTTGGCGAAAAATCACTAAGAAAAGAAGAAAAAGATAGATTCATTCAGTTTTTAAAGCAACAACCTATCAATTTTTCTTGGTCCTATGCAGACATGCCAGGTTTAGACCCTGAATTAGTGTTGCATCATTTACCTTTGATACCAGGAGTTAAACCTTACAAGCAAAAATTGAGAAAAATGCATCCAAGTATTGCATTATTTGTTAAAATAGAACTACAAAAGTTATTGGGTGTAGGTTTCATTTGACCTATTGACTATGTGGAATGGATATCCAACATGGTACCTGTGACTAAGCCCATAGGAGGCAAAAGAATCTATATTGATTTCCAGTATCTAAATAAAGCTTGTCCTAAGGATGACTTCCCACTACCCAATATCGATATGATAGTTGACCTAACAACTGGGAATGAAATGCTATCCTTAATGGATGGTTTTTCAGGATACAACCAGAATAAAATTGCACTAGAAGATCAACATAAAATGACCTTTACTTGCCCATGGGGAACATACTATTGGAATGTGATGCCATTTGGTCTCAAAAACATCAGAGAAACATACCAAAGAGCCATGACAATGCTATTTCATGACATGATTCACAACATAATGGAAGATTATGTGGATGACTTATTGGCTAAATCACAGACAAGAGAAGGTCACCTTAGGTCCTTGCATAGATATTTGATCAGTTGGAGTAGTATAATATCATACTAAACCCAAAGAAGTGTGTGTTCGGCATAACAACAGGTAAACTGTTAGGGTTTATTATATCCAATAGAGGAATTGAAGTAGACCCTGCCAAGGTCAAGGCAATCATTGATATACAACCCCCATCAACACTTAAACAACTAAGATGGTTACAAGGAAGATTGCAATCCATAAGAAGATTCATAGCACAGTTGGAAGATAAGTGTCACCCCTTCCAACATTTACTCAAGAAAGGAGTTACTTTTAAATGGACAGAACAATGCCAAGAAGCTTTCCAAGCTCTGAAAAATTATCTTCTAAACACACCAGTGTTAGTATCACCTACTCTAGGAAAACCTCTGTTGCTATACATATCAGCAACAAACTCATCTCTAGGAGCTCTGTTGGCACAACATGATGAACAAGGAAAAGAAAGAGCCATTTATTATATAACTAGAACTCAGATCGGCTATGAGCTTAATTATACTCCTATAGAGACAGAATGCTTAGCAGCAATCTTCACATCCCAAAATCTCAGACATTACATGCTAAGTCATAAAGTACAACTCATTACACACTTTGACCCACTCAAGTACCCATTGAGCAGAGCAACATTGACCGGGAGGTTTGCTAAGTGGGTCATGATCTTGAGTGAGTTTGATATAGAATACATAGATAGAAAGGACATCAAAGGACAAATTATAGCAGATCAATTAGTAGAGGTTCCTTTATAGGACAATCACTCATTGTTGATAGACTTTCCAGACGAATTGGTGTTTACATTGACTGCATCTATAATGTGGAAATTATATTTTGATTGGTCATATACAAGTCATGGATCTGGAGCAGGGATTCTTTTCATCACCCCTCAAGGGGATTCTATACCTAAGTCATTTAGGATCAATTTCCAATGCACAAACAATATAGCCAAATATGAAGCTCTCATCATAGGGCTTCGTACAATTGTATAGCAGAGAATAAAAGAATTACAGGTCTATGGTGATTCACAATTGATTGTAAACTAGGTCAATGATGATTACAACATGAAAGATGACAAACTCATGCCTTATAAGAAAATGGTAGAAGATTACAAGGAGCACTTCAGCAAAATTACCTTCAAACAGATCCCAAGGATACAAAAAAAGGTAGTAGATGCCATGGCTACCATAGGATCTCTTCTAAATATGCCTACTAACAAAACTCAGTTTAAGTTTATTATAGAACAGTTGATGCTACCGACATATGAGACTCCCTCAACAGAATATGTATGTGCAATTGTGGGCCCAGAATCCCCTTGGTACAATGAAATATATACATATTTACATACTCAGTACATGTCACCGGATCTGTCCAGAAATCAAAAGAAGACCCTTATTCATCAGGCATCTAGATACACTATTATAGCTAATACATTGTATATAAAGGGCTTCGATGGAACTCTTCTCCGATGTCTCGATAAAAATGAAGCACAATTTTCTCTAAAGGATGTCCATGATGGAATTTGTGGGGTGCACCATTGTCAAAAAAATTGTTGAGAATAGGTTATTACTGGCCAACTATGGAAAAGGATTCTTATAAATATGTGTATAAATTTAAGAAATGCCAAATACATGGAGATCTTATTCATGCTCTAGGACAAGATCTTCAACCCATTACGTCACCATGGCCATTTTCACAATGGGGATTAGATATAGTGGGTAAAATCAATCCTACCTAGTCCAATGGGCACAAGTTCATCTTAACAGCCACTGAGTACTTTACCAAATGGGTTGAGGGAATTCCTCTTACATACACTACTAGAAAGCAAATAGCGAATTTCATGCTCAATTACATTATCTGTAGATACGGGATTCTAATGTGCTTGGTAACAGATAATGGACGTCCATTTAAAAATCAAGAAGTGAAAGAATTATGTGACAAATTTCACATACAATAGAGATTTGCCACACCATATTATCCACAAAGCAATGGACAAGCAAAGGTAACAAATAAAACAATATTGAAAATCCTTAAGAAAGTTGTCACTAACACAGGACTGGACTGGCATCTCTAGTTAAATCCCGCTCTTTGGGCTTACAAAATAGGAGTCCCCACCCCTACAAGAGAAACACCATATTCCTTGGTCTATGGTACAAAATAAATACTCCCCATTGAAATAGAAATACCGTCTCTAAGAGTCTCCTTACAGAACATCATATCAGAGGAAGACTATCAGGTAGGAAGGTTACAAGAGATAGAAACGCTTGATGAAAAGAGACAAAAAATGTTCAATCATCTACAAGGGTATTAAAACAGACTGAGATAGAGTTATAATAAATGAGTCCGCCCATGAGCTTTTGAAGTGGGAGATCTAGTTCTTAAAGAGAACTAAAGGAACCTAGCAGAATGAGAAAAGCCAGGGAAATTTGAACCTAACTGGCTAGGTCCTTTCATCATAACAGGGGTTATAGGGAATGGAGCATATAATTTGGCTACCATGGAGGGAGATCCACTCTTTGATCCTATGAACAACATGAATCTTAAACAATATTATACCTAAGGGCTGGGTAGTTTAGGTTTTACTTTCCGCATTGCATATCATATTATTCAAAGCATTGCATCATATATAGTTTCTTTTTTTTTATGCATCGCATTCACAAAGTTTCTGCATTTTCATATAGCTGCACCAATAAAACAAGGCAACTATCCAAGTTTATCATTTGTTTGTTAGGACCCGAAGGCAACTGAGAAGGGGGGGTGAATTAGTTGTCAATTAATTTCAACCCAAATATAACTTAATTAAACTTGATGCATAATACCGGTAAACCAAACTTAATGTCGATCGACAAATTAGTAGTTAATTTTAATACCGGTGAAACTCAATGCATAAAATAGAAAGAGAAACAACATCCACAACACATAACATAGAGATTTGTATGTGGAAACCCCGTAAGGGGAAAAAAATGGTGGGAAACCTTACCCACAGTCAGATGATACTACTACAGATAGTATGTGTATACAAATGGGGTCTGCACATGTAGAAAGGCCAACCACCTAGAGCTCACTGCTCAATCACAAAATAGGAGTTATACTGACTACAATTGGATGGTTATATCCAATGATATGCTGGATTCATTACCGGTTAAGCTCTGATAAACACCTTCAAACCTTCCTTGAACCTTCTCTATGTTCTTCTCATATGATCTTCAATATTCGCACATACCATGTTACAATACCATAACCTTACAATATTTTTCTCTCTTATCTATTACATCATCTCACAAATGAGATCTTACATATATACCAAAATCTAAAAAAAAATGTGTAGGTTGGCTTACTAAGAATATTACAATAAACTCAATTACAAATAAGTCAAGATGAGATGCATCATGTTGGCTCAATACATTTAATTAATTAAATCATCTCCATAACATTCTGTGCTGATTTGGAATAGACAATGCATGCCAGTCCATAACCTAGACCAACCTGCTGATAACAACAAATATGTCAACCCGATTAGACCAATAACCAAAATACCAAAGCCAAGTGTCCAAACCATGTCTTCAACATAACCAAGTGATCTCTAGATGATAACAAGTCATCCTCAGTGTTGGTGAACAATATAAAATGTTGGTGAACATAATGTGTCAGTTCAACATAACCAAAGATTTCTAGAAGATAAGTGTTGACATCAATGACAAAACCAATGCAACACATCCATAATACCAACAATCTCCCCCTTTGGCATTGATGGCAACACAAGATGGAAAAACATCTAAGTGCCAAAATGGAATGCCAAAAAACAAAAATCCAAACAATCTCCAGAAATCAAAATAAATGTAGAGAGTATATATCTCTCCCCCAATGAATAATCTCTCCCCATAGGATAATGTTTTTCCATAGATATCTCTCCCCCTTTGACATAAAATGCCAAAGAAATACAAATACTAGATCATATAACCAACTCATAGAACCAATTACAATAACCAATTGTTATAACCAACTACTCCCCCTGAGAAATAGCTCTCCTCCATCAAAGCCAGAAAAAAAAGGTTTCTCTGTTAATTCTGTCAGTTTTTTGCCAATCATCAACTATCTAAGTCTCCACCAGTGAGGGTATTACTCCAAGCTGCTCTCTGAGATATTCAAAAGTTTCTTTAGGCAAAGGCTTAGTAAAGATATCTGCAATCTGCTCTTTAGTATTCACATAAACCAATCTCACTTGTTTTGCTTCAACATTCTCTTTCAAAAAATTATATCTGATAGAAACATGTTTAGTCTTAGAGTGAAATACCGGATTCTTTGATATATCATATGCTGTTGAATTATCACAATAAATGATTATAGATTCTTTTCATTTTACCTTTATGTCCTTCAACATTTGTTTCATCCATAATACTTGACTACAATTAGTTGTTGCTGCAACATATTCTAACTCTGCTGTTGATAATGATGTACAACTCTATTTCTTGCTCAACCATGGAATCAATCTACTACCAAGAAAGAATGCCCCGCAGGTGGTGCTCTTTCTATCATCTACATCTCCTGCCCAATTTCCATTGGTGTATGCACATAAATCAAAATTTTCATCTTTAGGATGTTGGTATTATGAATGTGTTGCATTAGTTTTGTCATTTATGTCAATGCTTATCTTCTTGAGATCTTTGGTTATGTTGAACTGACACATTATGTTCACCGGCAAGTTCAATGACTTATGCACAGTCACTGGTAGGTTATATTGTTCACCAACACTGAAGATGGCTTGTTATCATTTGGAGATCACTTGGTTAAGTCAAAGACATGGTTTGGACACTTGGTTTTGGTATTTTAGTTATTGGTCTAATCAGGTTGACACATTTGCTCTTACCGACAAATTGGTCTAGGTTATGGACTGGCATGCATTATCTATTCCAGATCAGCATGACACGTTATGAAGATGATTTAATTAATTGGATATTATTGTAAATGTATTGAGATGACATGATGTATCACATCTTGAATTATTTGTAATCATTTTAATTGTAATATTCCTGGTAAGCCAACCTACACATTTGGTCTTAGGCTTTGGTATATATGTAAGATATCATTTGTGAGATGATAAAAAGTAAGGAGAAGAAAGATAGCATTCTATGGTATAAGGTTTTGTAACATGGTATGTGTGAATATTGAAGATCATATGAGCAGACCATAGAGAAGGTTCAAGGAAGGATTGAAGGTGGTTATTAGAGTTTAACCAGTACTAAATCTAGCATTAGAGATGCTACTTTGAGTAATACATTCTCATTGTAGTCAGTGTAACTCCTATTTTGTGATTGAGCAGTGAGCTCTAGGCGGTCGTCCTTTCTGCATGTGTAGACCCCATTTGTATACACATACTATTTGTAGTAGTATCATCTGATTAAGGGTCAGGTTTCCCACCATGGATTTTCCCCTTACAGGGTTTCCACATACAAATCTTTGTGTTATGTGTTGTGGATGTTGTTTCTCTTTCTGTCTTATGCATTGAGTTTCACCAGTATTAATATTAACTGCTAATCTATCAACCGACATTAAGTTTGGTTTACCGGTATTAAGAATCAAGTTTGATTAAGTTATATTTGGGTTGAAATTAATAGATAATTGATTCACCCCCTCCCCTCTCAATTGCCTTTGGGTCCTAACAATTGGTATCAAAGCTAAGTCCTCTTTTTGTAGAAGTTTAACAACTTGAGGAGATTCTATGGCAACTAACTTTTTAGGAAGGACACTCTGAAACTTGATGGAATAAACTATGGTATATGGAAGATGAGAATGGATACACATTTGAATTGCAGTGGAAGAGACATATGGGATGTTACAAAGAATGGGTATGTTGGTCCTACACCGAATCAAACTAATCCACCAACATTGGGTAAGGATCAAGAGAATGATTGCAAATGAAGGGAAGCACTCTTGAGCACCTTGTCAGATTAGCAAATCATGGGATTATCAAACCGTCCTACTACTAAAGCTATTTGTCATAAATTGGAGACATTGAATGAAGGTGACACTACTGTCAAACTTGCAAAATTGGAATACTTCCGAGTCAAGTATGCAAATCTGAAAATGGAAGAATATGAAAGATTTTTTGCTTTTATGGAAAGGGTTAATGAAATTGTTTTGGGAATACAATGTTGTGGGGGATCCTTGAGTGAAGATGAAATTGTTTCTAAAGTTTTAAGAGCATTTCCACTAGCATACAAAATGAAAGTAACTGCTATTAATGAGTTGAGAATAATGCCTAATACATCAGTATCTAAAGATACCTCGGCAAGAAAACTTTCAGCATTTGAGCTTAAGGAATTTGGTCTTGTTGCTACAATTAAGATAGATTTAGCCTTCAACACATCATCATCTGACAAATATGATTGGAAAGAACTTTATGCAAGAGAACTTGAAGATATCAAAAAAGAAAATAAAGAATTGGAAGAACTTGAAGCACTATTTGCAAAGAAAATGCCTAAAGGTCCTATTGGTAGTAAGTATGAAGGTAAAGCACCATTTAAATGTTTTAACTACAATAAAGTTGGTCACATGGCATCTAGATGTCCTGATAGACATGCAAGATTGAGAGAAGAAGCTAAAAAGACATATAAACCTAACCCCGAATATCAGAGATACATATTTAAGAAGAATAGAGATAAATCTTGTTACTATGTTGATGAAGGAGTTATTGAAGATTCTGATGAAGAATTAAAAGAAAATGGATGGGATTATGTTGCAATAAAAGAAGACCAACTGGCACCTATTGTTCCACCGGTAGAGCAGACCCTGGCAGCTAAAATTGAAGAAAATGATGAATGGATTATAGGTTCCAGATGTTCACATCATATGACTGGTGATAAAAGTAAATTCTTATCTTTTTAGGAATACAATGGAGGTCTAGTAAGATTTGGGGATAATAAAGCTTGTTTGATCAAAGGAAAAGGAACTATATCTTTTGATGGTAGGCACAATACTGACAACGTTTATTATGTTGAAGGTTTGAAGCATAATCTTTTGAGTGTTGGTCAATTAGTTGAAAAGGGATTTTAGTTACAGTTCAAGAATGGTAAATGCAAAATCATGAATAGAACTGGTTTGGAGATTGCAACCAGTAATCAAACTAGAGGTAATATCTTTCATTTGAATAACAATGAAAAGACATGCTTGATTGCACATATAGATGAAAGTTGGTTATGGCATAAAAGACTTTGTCATGTGAATTTTGATTGCATTATAAAGATCAATTCATCTAAAGTAGTAAGGGATTTATCTAAGATTGTAATACCTCATAATCCGGTATGTAAGGAATGTCAAATGGGAAAGAAAGTTAGAACAACCTTTAAGAGTATTTCTGAGAAATCCAATAATATTCTTGATTTAATCCATACTGACTTGTGTGGTCCGACAAGAAAAAGAAGTCTACAGGGAGATATATACTTTATGCTAACCATTAATGATTAATCTAGAATGTGTTGGGTTACTTTTCTCAAAGAGAAATCAGAAGATTTTGGGAAATTTAAATTATTCAAGGCAATGGTAGAGAATGAAACCAGTAAGACATTCAAATTTTTAAGATCAAATCAAGGAGATGAATTCACATCTAAGGAGTTTAATACATTTTGTGAAGTGAATGGAATTATAAGACAACTATTAGCATCCTGGACACCTTAGCAAAATGGAGTTGTGGAAAGGAAGAACATAACTATTTTGGATGCAGCTAGAAGTGTGATATTAGAAGCAAATCTACCTCATTTGTACTAGAGAGATGTAGTGAAAACAACGGTTTACACTTTTAACAGAGTTAACATCAAATGTGAAACTGGTAAGACCACTTATGAACTATGGTTTGGTAATACTCCTACTCTTAAATATTTCAGAATATTTGGAAACAAATGCTATATTAGGAGAGATGAGTATATTGGTAAATTTGATCCTAGAAGTGATGAAGGAATATTTCTTGGTTATTCATCTAAGAGAAAAGCATATAGATGTTTTAATAAAAGATTGTAGAAAATCATTGAGAGTGCAAATGTGAAAATAGATGAACAATTTAGAGGAAATTCAAGGTCTATGGATTTTGAACTGGCAGTTGAGATGATCATAAATGAACCTATACAGAGTGCACTGGTACAGAGTGTGGCTCTAGTCACACTGGCATCATTAGAGAATTCCATAGTGACTAAAGAACAGCAGCAAGTGAACACACCCAAGTATGTAAGACTGAATCACTCTGAAAGTTAGATAATTAGGAATAAGTATCAAGGTCTTATGACAAGAGGAAGACTAGAAAATGAAGAGGTATGTTTTATTTCTCAAATTGAACCAGCATCTGTTATTGAGGCATGTGAAGATAAACATTGGATTAAACCTATGGAAGATGAATTAGAACAAAAATATAATTGGAACTAAATGGGTATTCAGAAATAAACTTAATGAAGATGGTAAGGTAATCAGAAACAAATAAAGATTAGTGTGTAAAGGATATTCATAGAAAGAGGGAATTGATTACAATGAAACCTTTGCACCGATAGCTAGAATTGAGGCAATCAGATAATTTCTTGCATTTGCAGCCCACAAGAACTATAAAGTATATCAAATGGATGTAAAATGTGCATTTCCGAATGGTGATCTTGAAGAGGAAGTTTACATTGAATAGCCTAATGGATTTTCATTGACAAATGATAAAGATATGGTTTGCAGATTAAGGAAAGCTTTGTATGGATTGAAGCAAGCTCCTAGAGCTTGGTATGCTAGATTGGACAAATATCTTTTGAAGCTTGGTTACTCTAAAGGTAATGCTGACAACAACTTATATTTCAAAGTGAACAATGATGACATCTTGGTTATTGAATTTTTTGTTGATGATATCATTTTTGGAGGAGAAGATGGATTGTGTAAAGAATTTGTTAATAAGATGCAAGAAGAATTTGAAATGTCTATGATTGGGGAGATAAAATTCTTTTTAGGATTGCAGATTTCACAGACTGATAAAGGTATATTTATATGTCAAACAAAGTACTTGAAAGAACTATTGAAGAAATATGGTATGGAAAATTCCAAACCGATATGTACTCCTATGACTACAATTGATAAATTGACATTGAAGGATGATTCAGCTCCTGTTAGTCCGACAAAATATAAATCTATGATTGGAGGTTTATTGTATTTGATACAAACAAGACCTGATATAATGAATGCAGTATGTATTGTTTCAAGATTTCAGAGTAATCCTAAAGAAAATCATGAATCAACAGTGAAAAGGGTTTTCTCGTATCTACAAGGCACAACAAATCTTGGTTTATAGTATCCTAAAGATGAAAATTTTGATTTATGTGCATACATCGATGCAAATTGTGTAGGAGATGTAGATGACAGAAAGAGAACCACTGGTAGGGCATTCTTTCTTAGTAGCAAATTGATTTCATGGTTGAGCAAGAAACAAAGTTGTAAATCATTATCAACAATAGAATTAGAATATGTTGCAGTAGCAACTAATTGTACTCAGGTATTATAGATTAAGAAAATGTTGAAGGATATAAAGGTAAAATGCAAAGAACCTATAATAATTTATTGTGATAATTCAACAACAATTGATATATCTATAGATCAGGTATTTCACTCTAAGACTAAACATGTTTTTATCAAATATAATTTTCTGAAAGAGAATGTTGAAGCAAAAGAAGTAAGATTGGTTTATATGAATACTAAAGAGCAGATTGTAGATATATTTACTAAGCCTTTGCCGAAGGAAACTTTTGAATATCTCAGAGAGTATCTTGGGGTAATACCCTCACTGGTAGAGACTTAGACAGTTGATTATTGGTATCAAATCGACAGAATTAACAGAGAAACTTTTTCCGGCTTTGATGGAGGAGAGTTACTTCTCAAGGGGAGTAGTTGGTAAAAATAATTGGTTATTGTAATTAGTTTTATGAGTTGGTTGTATGTTCTGGTATTTGTGTTGCTTTGACATTTGATGTCAAAGGGGGAGAGATATCTATGAAAAAACATTAACATTATCCTATGGAGAGAGAGAGATTATTCATTGGGGATACTCTTTGCATTTGTATTTTGATTTCTGGTATTGATCTATTCTGAGAGATTGTTGGTTTTTAGTTTTTGGCATTATGTTTTTGGCACTTAAATGTTTTTCCATCTTGTGTTTCCATCAATGCCAAAGGGGGAGATTGTTGGTATCATGGATGTGTTGCATTGGTTTTGTCATTGATGTCAACACTTATCTTCTGGAGATCTTTGGTTATGTTGAACCGACACATTATGTTGACTGGCAAGTTTAGTGACTTATGCATAGTCACCAGTATACTGTTCTCTGACACGTTATATTGTTCATCGGCACTGAAGATGACTTGTTATCATCTGCAGATCACTTGGTTATGTCTAAGATATGGTTTGGACACTTGGATTTGTTATTTTGGTTATTGTTCTAATCAGGTTAACATATTAGTTGTTACTGACAAATTGGTCTAGGTTATGGATTGGCATGCATTATTTATTCCAGATCAGCACGACACATTATGAAGATGTTTTAATTAATTGGATATTGTTGTAAATGTATTGAGCCAACATGATGCATCGCATCTTGACTTTTTTGTAATCGGTTTAATTGTAATATTATTGGTAAGCCAACCAACACATTTGGTCTTATGCTTTGGTAGATATGTAAGATCTCATTTGTGAGATGATAAAAAGTAAGGAGAAGAAAGATAACGGTATATGGTATAAGGATTTGTAACATCGTATGTATGAATACTGAAGATCATATGAGCAGACCATAGAGAACGTTCAAGGAAGGATTGAAGGTGATTATTAGAGCTTAACCGATACTGAATCTAGCATTGGAGATGCTACTTTGAGCAATACATTATCATTGGATTTAACCATCCAATTGTAGTCTGTGTGACTCCTATTTTGTGATCGAGCAGTGAGCTCTAGGTAGTTGGCCTTTCTGCATGTGCAGACCCCATCTGTATACACATACTATCTACAGTAGTATCATCTGGTTGTGGGTAAGGTTTCCCACCATGGTTTTTCCCCTTATAGGATTTCCATGTACAAATCTCTATGTTATGTGTTGTGGATGTTGTTTCTCTTTTTGTCTTATGTATTGAGTTTAATGGGTATTAATATTAACTGATAATCTGTCAACCGACATTAAGTTTGGTTTACCAATATTAAGTATCAAGTTTGATTAAGTTATATTTGGGTTGAAATTAATAGATGCCATAAACATAGGATTGACAAATTAAGTTATATTTGGGTCCCCACCCTCTTAGTTGCCTCCGAGTCCTAACATAGGATACCATATGTGTGTGTGAAAAAGTGAACTTGTAGCTGCAAGCACAACACTTCAATTAAGTCATTATATGCATGGTTAGTAATCAATAATCAATAAGAAATAAACCATAGCAAAGCGACTAATTGCCTTCTAAAAGATGAGAGTATAAGATTGCTCTCGGATTTTTATAAGCAATACTAGTGACTAGACTACACCAAGATGAAGGATTTAATCTATATGATATTAAGCTATATGGATGGAAGATGGATGAATAATTCAAGCAATAATAATCAATTCAAGCAACAATGGATGCAAGCAATAATGGATGCAAATAATCTAAAAAGAACAATAATCTTTCATGACTCCAGAATGAAATTATCATGATAACAATCTCTGAGCGTGTTCTCAAAAGTCTCTAGGGTGAATTGGAATGAGAGCTGAAGACTGAATTTATAGAGAATCACAAGAGAAAAAGCTTAATTTAGGATTAATTGAAAATAATTAAGAAATTAGATTCAGTTAACCTTGAGATAGATTCCAATTATAGTTTAATTGAAATGCATTCAAATTAGAAGTCCAAGTTGCATTGGAAAATAATAATAAATTAATTCCATGCATATAGGATAAAAATAGATAATTCATTAATTTACTCAAGAAAAGTGTCTTTTCAATGCAACTGAACTTCTTTTTCTGAAAAGCTTTGAGTTCCAATTTTAGAGAATAATTCAATAATTCAATTAAATTGCTTTTCTGATTTGAAGTTCTAAATTTAGAAAAAGAAATAATATCTCAAGTTTGATTTCTCTCTCAATTCAATTCTTTTTTTGTTTTATTTTCAATTCAACTCTTTGTAATAAATTAATTCATCTTTTGTAATAAATTAATTATTTTTGCATGATTGCATGGAAAATTTATTAATTAATTAAATATGCAAGGATATTTAATAAATTAAAATGGGATAATTGATCAAAATGATATTCTTGGAAATGATTTGATTAATTAAATAAATATTTAATTAATATTGAGTAGCTGATTTGCCATGTGATTTTTGATAATTAAAGAATTAATAATGTGCTAAAGATTGATTTAATTGCCTTTGGTTAGGACCTTGGTGATGTTGTCGAGATTAGGGGCCCACGGTTTAGATGACCAATTTTAGGGTATTACATTTGCCCCTCTTTGAATTAATGTGTGAGTAGCGTGTTGGTTCAAAGAATGTGTGATGTCTAGGAGATGCCAGTTCTAAACTTGATTGATCACAAACTAGATAAAAAGAAAAGTGTTTAGCTTAACTCGAAGTGACAAAACTAAATGAAGTCTAATTAAAGTGATACTGATCCTAAACTTGATTGAACTAAGGAATGATAGAAAACAAAGATACCAAACTTGAACTTGATTGATCATGAAGCGGATCTTACTGATCTAGAACTTGATTGATCTTAGATGCAGTGAGTTATGATAAAAATCGATCTTGAACTTGATTGATCAAGACACAATGAGTGAAGAATGAACCATTCAACTTGATCACAAAATGAATACTGAACACTTGCTTAGATTTAGTGTGATCAAAGAAACTCTTTAAACTTTTGATTGAGTTTAAATGAATAATCAGTTTGATTTGAAGTGATGAAAATGATTAATGTTAAGAGACTAATTCAGATGAAAGACAAATATCAACTTGATTTGAAGGGATGAAACTGATATGCCCCTAGTGATTGATTTGATTCAGATGATCGAGAGATCTCAACTTGATGTGAAGCGATGAAGCTGAGACGCTTCTTAGCAATAAGGATTTTTTTCTTTAATTGAAAATATTTTGCTTGACTTTTGATGAAGATTTGAAAAAATTTCTCGACTTATGAGATGTGAAGTCATAAGGTCATGAGTATGCCCCCTCGGGAGTGAAATTGAAAGATAGCGAGGGTACTTGATTATAGGCAATTGTTTGGTGAAAATAAGTTATTTGAGCACAAATTGATTCTGAGGATTTTTTGAAAATTTCAGTGTTGATTGATGACAAATTGAGCGTAGAGTTGATTGAAACGTTGATGTGTAGAATAAAATTGAATTAAGATTCAACATTGAAATTTGAGCACAATTTGAAGAAAGAATGAGCATTTGATGAAAAAGCACTAAGTGGTCAAAACTGTGAAATTGACTGGCAAAATGATCTCAAATTTTGATTTCGATCCCGAAAATGGAATCAGAGTAGGCAAATTAGCTAAGGGTACAATTTTCATAACCATCAGAGCAAGTTGAAAAATTAGGTTTTAGGCTATATATAGGATGAAAGTGTCATTTTCAAATCATTTTAACCCTCCAAGTTTGAAAATTCAAAAAGCCTTTTGTGAAGAAAAATGCTGGTCCCTACTCGTCAGCATCAATTTGAGCACCAAAGACATCACAATCGACCCTGAAACTATGAGCCAATGGTAAGTAATTGATCTTTAGCCTCTTTATGTTTCCAATTTTGAATTTTTTTGTTCATTTTTCAAATTTTCCACAGGTTTTGGGTCAGGTGTCATGGTTTATCGTGCGAGACAGGATCCTGTCTCATACGAGAAACTAGCAAATTTTCTTTTGTCATTTGAAGCCATTAGATTTGTCATATGGGATTCACCCTTGTGTCATATTATAGGTCGGTTAGAAGACCATGTTGTCGTACGATGTGTAAAAGTTTGTCGTTCGAGGCTATTTTCTCATACGAAAGCCATTCCTAACTCGTACAAGATGTTGTTTGACTGTGTTTTGTCATTTGAAAAATAGTGATCATTTTTGAAAGTGTAAACATGAAATTTTGCTTTTGCATTTGACTTATTTGAATTTGCGTGATGTTTAGCTTCTCTTGTAGACTCATGTGGAATGTTTTTTGATGCTCGTTGTTGGGTTTTTTTTGTAGGTGTGCTTACCTCCTGTGCTCTTTAGATGTGTATATCCTCCCACTATGGCTTTAGTTCATGATTTGTCTGAGGTTGAGCAAGCTCATGTTGATATGTGTGACTTGACTCACCTGATGAGGTTACCTGATATCCATGTGAACCACGGGATGCTCACAGTGTTGGTAGAGCAGTTTCATTCAGAGCATAATACCTTTCATTTGCCAGTTGGGGAGTTGACTATCACTCTTGAGGATGTGTATAGGATCCTTCATATCCCTTTTGCTGGGGATAAGGTTGATTATGATACTACATTGTTATCTAGACTACAGGCTCTTAGGAACATATTTAGGGATCCCGATATCTTGACTCATTCCATGAGTTGGGATATATTGATGAGCAGGTATAGTGAGGAGTATCCACTAGCATGTGTCCTAGTAGGTTTCATTGGTTGCTTCTTGATGCCAGACAGAGGGCAACAGGGTTTCCAGAGTAGATGGAGCCGTATGCTGGAGAGGTTGATAGAGACCCCTCAGAGACCTGGCTGGGGCTCTTGTTTGTTGGCCCACATGTATTGGGAGATACATGAGATTGTTTATAGAGATGGACGGAGCATGGCCACTGGGGTGTACATTTTATAGGTGTGGGCTTGGGAGCACCTTCCCATTTGTCAGTTGATTGTTGATGATAGTAGAGAGCCAAGGCAGCCGATTATTTATAGGTATTCCAGATATATTACGCAGCCCCATCTGGGCAAGATAGACTTTTGGCGACGACAACTCGATGATCTGATAGTTGTCATATGGAGACCGTATAGAGGGTTGGAGTCATGGGATGACTGGCAGGTGGTTCGGAGAGACCTTTTTGTTACATGCCCATTGATTGGGAGGTCACAGACTGTTGTGGAGCGATTCATCATTTCACGAGTGATGAGGCAGTATGGCCGGCCTCAGGGGATCTCATAGGAGTATACAACATATGCTCAATATGTTGATGAGAAGAGATAGGGATAGTCACCTAGGCTATCCTATGCTTTAGCGATGTAGGAGTTGACAGGTTTACACTGCTTGAGGTGGGATTACTTGGACAATATAGCAGATGTAGGGGGGTATTGCCCCAGTACAAGGATTACTTTTAGTAGCATCCATTCCCTCAGTTTATAGATCCAGGAGAGCATGCTCCTCATATTGAGGATGTGGAGGATGATGCCCCTGCACTAGCACAGGGATAGGCATAGAGACAAGGCCATAGGTAGGGACAGGGCTAGAGACCAGATGCTCCACGACGGATTGGTGTGATCTTGGTGCTAGTAGCAGTGGGGTGCAAGATGATGTTGGACAACAAAGGGGTGAGGGTGGATCCCTTAGGAGAGTAGGCATGAGGTTGGGTGGTGGAGAGGAGGAGTGAGTAGCTCTGAGGCAGGTCCGGTAGTGGCGAGATGAGCAGGGTGGAGCCACTGGTGGAGATGGCAGTGGAGATGGTGGCAGGGAGCCTGTGAGAGAGCAGAGGCTGATACCGGATGGTTGATGAGAGCACGTCTTGTAGAGTTGTAGTCATAGTTGACAGTGGCTCAGACTCAGCCGACGGAGCGAGACCAATAGCTGGTCGAGGTTAGGGCTGAGCGTGATCGCTAGATCATAGCATTGAGAGCCAAGTCAAGAGCAGAGATAGAGTCTCTAAGATAGGAGGTGCATCTCTAGAGCGGTAGGGTAGCATATTATGTGGCGGCATATAGTGTCATAGTTTCTGTTGGATAGTAGGTGCAACTCTATTCACAGTATATGGCTAGATCAGAGGGAGCACGAGCATCACGCCAAGATCTTGGGCATCAGGCTCCTCCTCCACTAGGCAATGAGGGAGAGGGCACCAGCTAGATGATTCTTTTTGTAGCTGGGATACTTTTTGTAGACACACCCTTTTTTTGTAGCTGATACGATTCTTGCTCCGATGGGAGTTTGTATATGTCATTGGACATCATTTTGTACCCTTAGAATTGATATGATATATATACAAGGTCCATTTTGACGTTATTGTACTTGTGTCAATCGACTATGAGATGTTTCTATATGCTTTATTCTATATGTATGCATTTATTTCAGCATGAATGTATGTAATGCAAATGAATATGGATATCTATGTTTTGGTTTCTTTTAATATGCAATTAAATGAATGAAAAATGAGTAATGCGTAATGAGTAATGCAATTTTTTTGTTTTAATATGCAATAAGATCAATGTAAATTAATAATAATGAAATGAATGAATCTATATGAAATGTTATGTATGCAGCTAAACATCTCAAAACACAAGTACTCGATCAAAGAAATAATGATAAAAAGACCACTTTAGCATAAGAAATGATGATGCTTTTACCTCTCATTCAGAAGATAAAGAGATTATTACTATACCAAAATCACTCTAGATTCAAAAAAATGCAAAATGCAACCTAAACCTATTCACTGGATTTAAAATACTTAAGATTCATCACTGAGCATAATGAACACAATAGGTAGGTTAGAGTTCCTTTCTTTTTCAATGTACAATTTTAATTATCTTGTCTGCAATGACCCTTTTTTCATTTATATCCTTGGACAGATTTCACAGGGACCCAGATTGCATCATAAAGAAATTCCCTCAAAACAAACAATGAAATGATATGGACCTCCCTGTAGCATACAAATAAGCGGAGTCGAGGTATGTGAGGTGATTTCACCTTAATTTGAAGGCTCTTATCACAGACACCCAGCTAATTTATATGTTTCCAAATCATCGGGATCATTCCTACAAGCAGAAAACAAAGAAAATATTATGCCCCCAATCCTTGTTTCTCTTAGTCACAATAGACTTCCTCGAGTTACTCAGAGGGACAATAATTGAAAATCAATATAAAAGATAACATACAAAGAAGATTTTCATTCATAGCTCAAACTATTTCGTAATTGTTTTGCTTGTGAACTCAGTGATAAAAACTCTGTAGTAGTCAGGAGACAGGTGACTGACTCAGAGTGGATGACCAAGTTTCACTGACGGAATAATGACTTGGTTGACACTACTTAGGATATGTAATGTGCTCTGTTGAGTAACCTAAGACTAGGACGTTGATCAATTTCAAGTCATGAGGGTTCCAATGAACCAAGATGTCACAAAAGTGACTAAAAATATGTCCAAGCGAAAGCAAAAGATGCTTGAAAGCGGGAAATGCCAACGTTGCGTTGATAGATGGAGCACTTGAGTACAAGAGGCACCTGTTTGCTAGGTTTTCACCTACTTGGAAGAGATTCTTTTATTTTTTAGTAAGGTGCATGTTTACCAGGTTTTCACTAGGGCAATTTCTCTCTTTTTATATATTTTTTTCTTTTCTTTTCTTTTTTTCTTTTTGATTTCTTCAGGACTTTTTCTGATTTTTAGGATTTTTTTAAGGACTTTTTCGAACTGTACAAGTTTGCTGGAGTAGAGAGTGCTAAGAAAAGAATTTATTCAAGTGGATGGTGTTAATCAGTTCACAGAGCTGTTCTCCTTCTGAGTTTGAGAGTTGATAGGCATCAGAGCCATATGCTATAGTAACAATGTAGGAGCCCAACTAGTTGGGTTCAAACTTCCCTTTATTGTCACGAAACTGTTGATTTTTTGGATTTTCTCTCAGAACTAGGTCACCAACTTGAAATTATCTTTGTCAAACCTTCTTGTTATACCCTCTAGACATTCTCTTCTGATACACTTTGAGATGATCAAACACCACTTACCGATGCTCATCCAACAATTCGAGTTCTTGCAATCTAGATATTCTATGATCTTCATTAGTAATAAGACCTTGCAATGAAACTATTAGAGATGGTATTTCTACCTCAATAGGTAATACTACTTCATACCCATACACCGAATAGAAAGGTGTAGCCCTAGTAGGTGTTCTGATACTATTTCTGTAAGCCCATAGTGTAGGATTGAGCTATAGATGTCAATCCTTCCCAGACTTGTTCACTATTCTGTGCAAGATAGTTAGTAGGTTTTTGTTAAATGCCTCAACTTGTCCATTACCTTGAGGGTAATACACTGATGACCAGTGCTACTTTATTTTGAATTTCTCACAAAGTTCATCCAAATCTTTATTCTTGAATTGTCCTCCATTATTAGTCACAATGGATGAAGGTATCCCATACCTACAAATTATATATTTTAGGATGAGTAAGGCAGCTTGTTTACCAGTTACTTTGGTGAGTGAAACTGCCTCTACCCACTTGGTGAAATACTCAATGGCTGTTATGATAAATTTATGTCCATTGGATAAAGCTGGATATATCTGACCAATGAGATCAAAGGCCCATTACTGAAAAGGCCAGTGTGTTATAAATGGTATGAGGTCCCTTAGTGGGGCATGTATGAGATTTCCATGAAGCTAACATTTCTCACAAGTCTTAGTGAATTTAATGGCATCTTTTTTGATATCTGGCCAGTAGTAGCTAGCCCGTAATAGTTTCCATGCTAAAGTAAAACCATTCGAATGAGATCCACAAATACCTTCATGGACTTCCGATAATGCACATTTAGATTCTTCACTTTCTAGACATCTAAGAAATGTACCATCCAAACCTCATCTAAATAAATCGTTAGCTATGATAACATACTGTGAAGCATTTTGAGTTAGGTTTCTTTTCTCATTACGAGTAAGGTTTTCAGGGATAATTTGATCACATAGATAAGAGTAGATGTGGCTGTATCGGGATGAGTCATGTCCAATAATAGAACAGACTATTTGGGTCTCAGGAGAATCATAAGTAGGGTAATATAACTCTTCCACCAGGAAATCAAAGCAAAAATTGGACTCCTATAGCTCAGGTATAGATGCCAAGGTAGCCATAGCATCTGCTGCTCTATTTGTTGATCTAGGAATCTGTTGGAATGATACAAAAGAAAAGTACTTCTTGAAATCATCCACCATCCTCTTGTAAGGCATCAATTTCTCATCTCGAGTCTGATATGTATCATTGATCTGACTGCTAACCAGCTGAGAATCTTCATAGATATGTAATTCAACAACCTTCCATTCAATGGCTAGTTTTATTCCATTCACCAAAGCTTCATATTCTACAATGTTGTTTGTGCAAGGGAATAGAATCTTATAAGACTTTGGAATTGAATACTTTTGAGGAGTAATGAATAGTATGATAACACTTGAACCATTTTGAGCAAAGGAACCATCAAAGAACATCTTCCAGGGTTGTTGAGTAAGATGCATTATTGATTCATTTGGGAACTCGATGTGTAGTGGTTGAGTATCTTCAAGTGGAGCTTCAGCAATTTGATCAGCAATTACCTGTCCTTTTATGGCTTTGCATTCCACATATTCAATGTCAAACTCTATAGGGATCATTACCCACTTTGCCAATCTTCCGGTGAGTGTTGCTTTATTAAGAAGATACTTGAGTGGATCAATTTTGGCCACCAACTTGACTAAATGTGCTAGCATATAGTGCCTCAGTTTCTATGATGCAAAGACTAATGCCAAGCATGCTTTTTCTATTATATTGTAGTTCATTTCATAAGACACCAATGTCCTGCTGATGTAATAAATAGCTCTTTCCTTTTTGTTGTCATCTTGTTGCACCAGAAGTGCCCCCAGTAATGAATCAGTTGTTGATATATATAATATTAGTGGCTTACCCTGAATAGGTGGCATCAATATCGGTGGATTAAACAAGTACTCTTTTATCTACTGAAGATGTTGTTCACACTACTGATCCCAATTGTATATTATTCCTTTTCTCAATACTTTTGTAAAAGGTTGAACTTTGTCTGCTAGCTGAGAAATGAATCTTCTAATGGATTGGAGATGTCCCTGTAGACTTCTCATTTGACTGATGTTCTTTGGAGGTAGCATTTCCATTATATCTTGGACCTTCTCAGGATCAACCTTGATGCCCTTCTTTGAAATGATGTAGCCAAGTAGTTTACCAGATGTCACTCTGAATGCACACTTCTTTGGATTTAATCGAAGTTTAAACTTTTCCATTCTGTCAAGTATAGGACCTAACTCTTGAATATGTGTTGATCTTTTCATTGTCTTCACTAAGGTATCATCAACACAATCTTCCATATTCTTATGCATCATGTCATGAAAGATAGTTGTAACTGCTCTTTGATAGGTCACCCCTGCGTTCTTTAACCCAAATGGCATAACATTCCAGCAAAAGGTTCCCCATGCATAGCTGAAAGTTGTCTTTTCTTGAACTCCAAGAGTGATTTTAATCTGATTGTAGCTGGAAAATCCATCCATTAGTGAGTACATCTCATACCTAGCTATCATGTCGACTATCATATCAATATTTGGCAATGGAAAGTCATCTTTTGGACATACTTTGTTGAGATCTCTAAAATCTGTACAAACTCTAATAGATTTATCTGCCTTCGACACAGGCACTATGTTGGAAATCCATTCAGCATAATCTATTACTTTGATAAATCTAGCTTTGAGCAGTTTCTCTAGTTCAACTTTGACCAATATTTCTACATGCGGGTGCATCTTACAGATTTTTTGTTTAACTGGTTTTACTCCTGGTGTGATTGAGAGATGGTGCATAATGAGATCAGGATCCAAGCCAGGCATATCAGAGTATGTCCATGCAAAGTTTATTTTCTTTTCTAAGAATAACTGAGTGAAATCCTTCAATTCCTTTGCTGATAGTGATTGAGCTACATGAATAATTTGTGGTGTCTCTTGATTCCCAATATTCACTGGTTGAGTTGGATCGATCAATATGGAAGACTGCTCCTGAAAATGACTAGGCAGTATACCAAGTATCTCACCTTTAGGCGCCTCAAAGAGGTTTTTACCTTTAGGTACATCCTTTATTTTCTCTTTTTTAGATTCTGACACCGCCACAATGTGGTTTTCACCATCAAATCTTTTATTTTTATTTTTCTTGTTTTGCGACTAAGATACTTGATATCCGCTTCAGTCATATTTTCACTTTGTTCACTGGTGGAAGAATTTATAGGTTTGAATGCATTGAGATAATAGGATAATGTATAGTCATTGGAAAAAGTAGGTATATCCATGGGTTGCTTTTATAAAGTACAGTCAATCAATTCAAGATGTACTAAGGACAAATTTTGGATAGGTTCAAGAGTGTTCACGATATTGTTATCACAACTGCGGATCAAAAAGTCAAGTTCCAAAATGATACCTTGCGTAAGTGTCTCGAGACCAGGAAGAGTTAGATCATGATTATTAAAGTTCACGTTAATATTAATTGATCTAATCCAATAGAAATACTTGTAACGTCATTTACTACACCGGACTGGACATCATATCGTGGTTTAACGACAATAAGACTAGTAGGCAACTTTTCATTGTTTGTATCAGATGATTCAGAATTTGAGGCTGAGTGGATATCATCATGAATAGGACTGTCATCAAAGTAATCAGAGTCATCAGATGAAGTTTCCAAGTCTCTTTCAGGTGATTTAGTAAGCATATGTATGATATCAATACTAACATCTTTAATGCTACAAGTTCCTTCATGTTGTGGTTCATTTGTCATTTGTATCTGACACACCTGTTGACATGATCTCATTGTTTCTGTGATTTTTTGTCATCTACTCTATTCAGCTTCTTCTGGATTGATGATTGGTTCTTATTTTGTAGCTTCTAACTCTTCCTATGTAGTGCTATAACTAATTTGTTCTATTTTAGGATAAGGACACATAGATGAGAAGCTTTTTGGTATTGTTCCTTCTTTCAATCCTTGTTCATAATTTGCTTGCCTCTTTTGTCTAATTTCTTGTATTTCCTTCTCTAGTTTTATGCACATCAGTTCTTGGGTATCATCTACAACACCACTAGATTCTTCTGGAGTTTCTGTAGTGGATGTGTCTAAAAGATAGTCAGGACCCCAGCCATACTTGTTTGAATCAGTCTCTGAATCATCTACTTGTTGCCTGCCAGTATATGTGACTGGAACTTTTAATGGTGCAAACAATTCTCTGATTCTTATGACTTCATCTCTTATATCCTCAGGAACCTCAACTTCTTGTATTATCGTAGCTGATACTGTCGAAGCTTGAGCACTGACTATTTCTTCTTTCTTGACCGTTGATTCCTCTTTCTCTTGTCTACACTCTACTTTTGTTTGTTTAGTGTTTGCTTCATGTAATGTTAAAGGCGATATCTTTTTCGAGCACTTAGACTTAGAAACATATTTTTGGTCTGATGTCTTTTTAGGATTGTATCCTAGTCTAGCCTTATCATGTGTGGATCTGGTTTGTAGCTGAATTGGTTTAGTAATACCTTCTTTTTGTTTGCTCAAAGGACCAGTACCTGAGTACCCCATGCGCTGAATCATTTTGTAACCATGACCATATTGGTTTGAGGAAATCTCACAATGTTGTACCTCCTCATTTGGACTATTTTCCTTAAAGAGCCAGTTAAGCACAACATCCTCTTCTATTTCATTCACCAAGGATGTAGAAGACTATATAAAGAGACCATCATATATAGTATTTGGAGCTGAAGTTTGTGTTCTCATAGCCTCTGATGGCTTGCCCAACTGTTTTGGTGATGGAGGGAGAGAAACTAATGATATTATTGGTTATATCTTGTAGCCATCCATGCCAGTATCAGTAATCTTCAATCTCTTTTCTAAGTCTTTCATCAATGTTTCTAGATCTTCATTTGGAGAGGTTGCCCTATTATGAGGCACAAAAGCATCTACACCTTTTGTCAATGCATTATAGATGACATTTGTATCAGCAGGAATACTGACTTCAGCTCCATTATAAGGAAACTTTAAGCATTGGTGATATGTTGATGGTACTGCCTTCATTTCATGAATCCATGGCCTACCCAGTAAAACATTGTATGACAATGGAATATAGAGAACCTGGAAAAGGACATCTCTCTCTACCGGTCCCACTCTAATTGGTAATGATACCAGACCTTTGGAGGTCCTCTCTTCTTCATCATAGGCTTTAATTGTTATTTTCTTGCCTGGATCAATTACATTTTCAAAGAATCCTAGTTGTGTAAGCAGATGATAAGTACAGATATTCAACCCTGCGCCTCTATCTATCAAAACACGTTTGACTCTGTGTTTGTGGATCATGGCTTCAATATGCAATGGCTAGTTATGTGGATGATTTAACGAATTGTCATCCTCTTCAGCGAAGGTCAAATAGTGAGGTGAAGTCATATGACCCACCATAGACTGAAACTGATCAATGTCTAAATCTTTTGGAATGTTGGTAGTGAGCAATGCTTTGTCTATGATTTCCTTGTGAGCAAATGAGAGTTGTAGAAATTCAAAAACTGAAATTTGAGCATTTGTCCTTTTTAACTATTCAACCACGCTATATCCAGTGGATGATGATGAGGTTAATATTTTAAATTTGTCCAAGGTTGATTCCTTTTGTTTGTTTGGCAAGGCTATTGGATTTGATGTTTCTTGAGCCGGGTTGGAAGAACTAGCTCCTTGGAGGGTAACTTTCTTCTGAGATCGAGTCAGAACTCTTGCATATCATTATTCATTTGGTTTATCTTGAACTATAATCACATTGCAATATTCTGAGTGTGAAGGTTCAATCATGTTGATAACGTTGTCCTGGCTGGCATAAGTATAATTTACCTTGGCACCTCCTTTCGTCTTTGAGGAATCACCTTGTTTGTAAGCTGGCAAAAGGTCTTTAAATGCTTTATGATCAGCATTGGTTGGATGATTCCCAGTAACAACTTTACCAGCATCTATGAGATCTTGAATCTCATGTTTTAGCTTCATGCAATTGTTTATGTTATGACCCTTATTCCGATGGAAGTCATAGTATTCATTTTCTCTCCACCATCTTGGTTTGACATCTGGATCATATGGTCTAGAGTTATCTGGTAGTATTATCAAGTTGTTTTCCAATAGAGTTTTGAAAGAAGATTCATATGAATCTTCAAGAGGAGTAAAATCACGCTTAGGTTTGGAAAGTCAAGGCTTTTCTTTGAACCATTCCTTTGTTTTCTTTGCCGAATTCTCTGCTGCAATCTCAACAGCTTTAAGTGCTTGTGTACCACTAGCCAAGTTGAATATTGTGGATTTTGAGTTGGTTTTGACAGTGTCTACTACTCCATCATTAGCAAAATTCTTGTTGTTGTCTTTGGCAAATTTCCAATACTTGTTCTTCTCTTTAGAGCTAGTTCCTGTTTGTGTTTCTTTCCAAGGTGTGATATCTCCCTTCTTTATGAGCACATCTTCCATTCGAATGGCATTATCTGCCATTTTATTAAATAATGGGTGTACTTGCATTTGTATGCTATATTTCAGTTCAGGGACCAAGTTATTGACAAATATATCCATTTTTTTAGAGTCTAGAATAGGTCGTGGGTACTTAGAGAACATCCTTCTCCAATGTTGGAGAAAAGTAAGAAGAGATTCCCTTGTTTTCTGTTGAGTATTACAAAGATCGATCATAGTCATAGGATGTCAAATGTTGTATGAGTATTGCTGTAAAAATAGTTGGATTAGTTCTTTGAATGTTTTTATTCCTTTGGGTAGACTTGATAACCATTCCATTGCTTGACCCCCTAAACTCCTTGGGAAGAGACACATGAGGTACGTTTGATTGTGCATGAATTTCATACAAGCAATACTAAATTCCCTAACATGATCTTGAGGATCTGAGGTACCGTCATATTTGTCAAATTTTGGGATTTCTACTCGTGAAGGAAATGGAGGCATGTGTAGATTCTTGTCAAATAGAAAGGGACATATTGTTTCCAGAGAATATTGTTTTGGGGATTTGTCCTTATTCTTCAGCTCTGTGAGCTCCATCCACAAAGCTAGTAACTATTTGTGTACCATGAGTATAGGTGAGTCTTCCCTTTTAGTAACAAGTGTCTAAACATCATATCCAATAGGAAGTTTGGCACCTTGTTTTGCTAGTTCTAAGAAATAGTCTTCCTTCTCTCAGGTCATGATAGTTTTCATCATTTTTCTAAAGTCTTTGTCTTTCTGACAGTCAAGGATTTCTTTTTCTGGAGGTTCAGCATCTTCATCAATCTCACTTGATGATGAGGAGTCATTATGATTTTCGGGAATATTATGATCATTTTTGTTTCCATCATTGTATTCTATCTCATGTATAGTGGGAGATTTCGATTCATCAAAAATTGGTCTGCCTGATGATGATGACATTTTAGTGAGTGGATCCTTCATGTAGAATGGATTATCTTGATAGGTGAAGGTTTGTTCTTTGCCTTTGGCTTGTTTCTTATGAGAACTCCTGGTTCGAATAGGCATCTTTATGCATTTGTGTGACCTAAATGTGTTTGTGATGTAGAGGTCAAGATTAATTTCAGAGCTAGTTGTTCTGTTTAGAGTATTGTTTAGGAGAAACAACTGAGATTTAGTCTGATTTCAGGAACGATCTATCTTGTCTAAGATGTTATCTAATTTGATTCTAAGCATAGTGTAAGATTCAGTCTAGTTTTAGGAATGATCTATCCTATATAAGATGTTATCTAAGTGACTAAAATTTGATAGGTAGTTGATTGAACTAGCTGAAAGGTGATTGACCAATCGTGCAATGCAAATGGTAGAGGTACACTATCTTGATCTGTTTATGCTTAGGAAAATGATAACCAGTATTATGTTTGCTGTAAGCCATTTTTAGGCAAGTTTGACTATTCTGTTCTAACAAAACCAAAGACTCGTACGACAGGATTTTTTGTACCAGACAATAATTTAGCAGCTACAAGATGACAATAGTTTTGTTTCGTATGAGTTGCTGCCTCATACCATATGACAAATGGGTATGTGCAGGATGAAAAAAGACTCAGAGCAGTTTTGTTTCATATGACATAGGATACAGAGTCAGATGACAAAATAAAATGATTCATATGACACAAGATTAGGTCTAGGATGATAGACCAGAAGATTTGCACGACACAGGATGTGATATAGGATGATGTATTATTAGACTCGTATGACTGTTCATAGGACAGAGCCTAGAAATTTTGAGATTTTTCGATTGCTAAGTATGATAACTAAGTATGACCAATTCTAAGATGGACTGATTTTTGACCAGGATAGACTAGTTTCTGACACGGACGGAGTTTCAACTCAAGACGGACTAGTTTCTGACACAGATAGAGTTTCAACTTAGGATTGACTAGTTTCTAACATGGACAGAGTTTCAACTTAGGATGGACTAGTTTCTGACATGGACAGAGTTTCAACTTAGGATGGACTAGTTTCTAACACAGATAGAGTTTCAACTTAGGATGGACTAGTTTCTGACATGGACAGAGTTTTGACTCACTGAGTGGTTTCTGGTCTTCACCAATTTTTGGTATTTCACTTTTTGTTTCAGGGATGAAAACATAGAAAACAAGTAGTATGTATAGTGACTCCAATCATAGCATGCAAACCCTAAGGAATTTGGTGAGGAAAGAAAATCTTTGCTTGTAGACTCAGGTACACACCCAATAGCTAATCAGAATACGGTCACTGAGTCTCACGTAATGGATTCTCAATGCCATATTATCTGACTCCAAATTATAATGGGGGCATGAAATGACAAGTATCTTGGGAGAGTTACTATCTCTCTTGCAAAAATATTATCCCCTTTTCAGAGATGAACTGGGTAGCTTCTAATTTTAAATTGGATTTAGTCAGGGATCCGTTCGGCATGTCGAGGTATAAACTCAATTAAGAGGTCTCCCAGCCTTGAAAACCAAGGTTTAATATACCCGAAGGTACAGAGGAGAGCTATTCCTGAGCACTGTCGTTGACTTGATTTTCATCAAATCACGTTTATTTTATAGTGGGTTGGAGTACTTGGTGTCTAGAAAAAGACAAGAGCATACTCTCCTACCTCTCAGAATCTTCTAAAAGCACAAAAGACAGATTTTTTCTTTAACCAGATAGCAAGTTAGGTTCCTAAAAAATGAATTTAAAGAATACATGATGTTTAGTCGATTCTCCTCAGGCAACCTGCAAAAAGAATGAATCAGTAGTCATATTGTCTTTGTGTGACAAGCATATTCTTTGACAAGCGTTCTGCAAAAACTAGTTAGGCTGTGAAAAACTCTGAGATAGAGAGATAAACAGTCAGGGTCAGTCGTCAGAATAATCAATCAAAAATGGAAAAAAATAATGAAATTTGCCTTTTTTACTAGAAAATACAAAATTGTACGATAGACACTTGACTCATATGAGACATGATGTAGTATCGTATGAAAGAAGATTGCTGATGATGTCTACTCATACGACAGAGGATTTTTTCTCATACGACAGAGGATCTACTCATATGACAGAGGATCTGCTCATACGATAGAATATTTGCAATTTGTGTGACACCTAAAGTTTGTCATTTCAGCCTGTAAAAATTGTCGTACGAGATGTATGGATGAAAAACCGAAAAATCTGAAACCTGGAAAATAACAAAAAATAAAGCAGTCAGTCTTGCAGGCCGAAAAAAATGTAGTCTTTGGGCCCCACGGTGGGCGCCATAGATGTGTGTGTAAAAGTGAACTTGTATTTGCAAGCACAACACTTCAATTAAGTCATTATATGCATGGTTAGTAATCAATAATCAATAAGAAATAAACCATAGCAAAGTGACTAATTGCCTTCTAAAAGATGCGAGTATAAGATTGCTCTTGGATTTTTATAAGCAATACCAGTGACTACACTACACCAAGACGAAGGATTTAATCTATATGATATTAAGCTATATGGATGCAAGATGGATGAATAATTCAAGCAATAATAATCAATTCAAGCAACAATGGATGCAAATAATCTAAAAAGCACAAAAATATTTAATGTCTCTAGAGCAAAATTAGCATGATAATAATCTCCAAGCGTGTTTTCAAAAATCTCTGGGGTGAATTGGAATGAGAGTTGAAGACTGAATTTATAGAGAATCACAAGAGAAAAAGCTTAATTTAGGATTAATTGAAAATAATTAAGAAATTAGATTCAGTTAACCTTGAGATAGATTCCAATTATAGTTTAATTGAAATGCATTCAAATTAGAAGTCCAAGTTGAATTGGAAAATAATAATAAATTAATTCCATGCATATAGGATAAAAATAGATAATTCTTTGTCCAAGGGGTTGAGCTTAACTGGTTAAAACACTGGGTTCTCACTGTGGAGACCCAAGTTCAATTCCCAATAGGGACATCTGAAGTGGAATTCTAAGTTGTGACTCTTGGCCTTCCATTGGTTCATAGCTCCAGTCAAAAGCTATTTAGGCTTAAGCCAATTACTGATAAAAAAAAAAAGATAATTCTTTAATTTACTCAAGAAAAGGGTCTTTTCAATGCAACTGAACTTCTTTTTCTAAAAAGCTTTGAGTTCCAATTTTAGAGAATAATTCAATAATTCAATTAAATTGCTTTTCTGATTTGAAGTTCTAAATTTATAAAAAGAAATAATATCTCAAGTTTGATTTCTCTCTCAATTCAATTCTTTTTTTTGTTTTATTTTCAATTCAACTCTTTATAATAAATTAATTCATCTTTTGTAATAAATTAATCCTTTTTGCATGATTGCATGGCAAATTTATTAATTAATTAAATATGCAAGGATATTTAATAAATTAAAATGGGATAATTGATCAAAATGATATTCTTGAAAATGATTTGATTAATTAAATAAATATTTAATTAATATTGAGTAGTTGATTTGATATGTGATTTTTGATAATTAAAGAATTAATAATGTGCTCAATATTGATTTAATTGCCTTTGGTTAGGACCTTGGTGATGTTGTCGATATTAGAGGCCCATGGTTTAGATGACCAATTTTAGGGTATTACACCATAAACCAAGATTTGTTGTGCCTTGTAGATACTGGAAAATCCTTTTCACTGTTGATTCAAGATTTTCTTTAGGATTACTCTGAAATCTTCAAACAATACATACTGCAATCATTATATTCATTATATTAGGTATTGTTTGTGTCAAATACAATAAACCTCTGATCATAGATTTATATCTTGTCGGATTAATAGGAGCTAAATTATCCTTCAATGTCAATTTATTAGTTGTGGTCATAAAAGTACTTACCGGTTTGGAATTTTTCATACCAAATTTCTTCAATAGTTCCTTCAAGTACTTTGTTTGACATATGAATATACCTTTATCAGTCTGTGAAATCTACAATCCTAAAAAGAATTTTATTTCCCCAATCATAGGCATTTCAAATTCTTCCTACATCTTATTAGCAAAGTCTTTACATAATCCATCTTCTCCTCCAAAAATGATATCATCAACAAAAACTTCAATAACCAAGATGTCTTCATTAGTCACTTTTAAATATAAGATGCTGTCAACATTACCTTTAGTGTAACCAAGTTTCAAAAGATATTTGTCCAATCTAACATACCAAGCTCTAGGAGCTTGCTTCAATCCATACAAAGCTTTCCTTAATCTGCAAACCATATCTTTATCATTTGTCAATGAAAATCCATTAGGTTGTTCAATGTAAACTTCCTCTTCAAGATCACCATTCAGAAATAGACATTTTACATCCATTTGATATACTTTATAGTTCTTGTGAGCTACAAATGCAAGAAATAATCTGACTGCCCCAATTCTAGCTACCGGTGCAAAGGTTTCATTGTAATCAATTCCCTCTTTCTGTGAATATCCTTTACACACTAATCTTGTTTTATTTCTGATTACCTTACCATCTTCTGAATACCCATTTAGTTCCAATTACTTTTTTGTTTTTAGGTTGGGGAACCAATGTCCATGTATTGTTCTTTTCAATTTGTTCTAATTCGTCTTCCATAGCTTTAATCCAATGTTTATCTTCACATGCCTCAATAACAAATGTTGGTTCAATTCAAGAAATTAAGCATACCTCTTCATTTTCCAGTCTTCCTCTTGTCATAATACCTTGATACTTATTTCCAATTATTTGAATTTTAGAGTGAGTCAGTCTTACATACCTAGGTTTGTTCACTTGCTATTGTTCTTCAGTCACTATGGAAATCTCTGATAATGTCGGTGTGATTGGATCCACATTATATACCAATTCTTTCTATATAGGTTCATTTATGATCATCTCAACTACCGGTTCAGAATCCATAGATCTTGAATTTCCTCTAAATTGTTCATCTATCTTCACATTTGCACTCTCAATGATTTTCTGCAATCTTTTATTAAAACATCTATATGCCTTGCTCTTAGATGAATAACCAAGAAATATTCCTTCATCACTTCTAGGATCAAATTTACCAATATACTCATCTCTCCTAATATAGCATTTTCTTCCAAATATTCTAAAATATTTAGGAGTAGGAGTATTACCAAACCATAGTTCATAAGGGGTCTTACCGGTTTCACCTTTGATGTGAACTCTATTAAAAGTGTAAACCGTTGTATTCACTGCTTCTCTCCAATACACATGAGGTAGATTTGCTTCTACTATTATGCTTCTAGTTGCATCCAGAAGAGTTATGTTCTTCCTTTCCACAACTCCATTTTGCTGAGGTTTCTGGGGTACTGATAGTTGTCTTTTGATTCCATTCACTTCACAAAATGTATTAAGCTCCTTAGATGTAAATTCTCCTCCTTGATCTAATCTTAAACATTTGATTTTCTTACTGGTTTCATTCAATACCATTGCTTCGAATAATTTGAATTTCCCAAAAGCTTCTGATTTCTTTCTAAGAAAAGTAACCCAACACATTCTAGAATAATCATCAATGATTAGCATAAAGTATCTATCCCCTTGTAGACTTCTTGTTCTTTGTGGATCACATGGGTCAGTATGAATTAAATCAAGAACATTATTGGATTCCTCACAAAAACTCTTAAAAGTTGTTCTAACTTGTTTTCCCATTTGACATTCCTTACATACTGGATTATGAGGTTTTACAATCTTAGATAAATCCCTTACTACCCTAGATGAACTGATCTTTATAATGCAATGAAAATTCCCATAACAAAGTATTATATGCCATAACCAACTTTCATCAATATATGCAATCAAGCATGCATTTTCACTATTATTCAAATGAATGATATTACCTCTAGTCTGATTATTGGTTGCAATATCCAAACTAGTTCTATTCATGATTTTGCATTTACCACTCTTGAACTATAACTAAAATCCATTTTCAACTAATTGACCAACACTCAAAAGATTATGCTTCAAACCGTCAACATAATAAATGTTGTTAGTATTATGCTTACCATCAAAAGATATAGTGCCTTTTCCTTTGATCAAACAAGCTTTATCATCCCTACATCTTACTAGACCTCCATTATATTCCTGAAAAGATAAGAATTTTCTTTTATCACCAGTCATATGATGTGAACATCTGGAATCTATAATCCATTCATCCTCTTATTCAATTTTAGCTGTCAGGGCTTGCTCTACTAGTGGAATAGTAGGTGTCAATTAATCTTCTTCAATTGCAACAAAATCCCATCCATTGTCTATCAGTTCTTCATCAGAATCATCAGTAATTCCTTCATCGGCATAGTAACATGATTTGTCTCTATTCTTCTTAAATCTGTATCTCTGATATTCAGGGTTAGGTTTATATGTCCTTTTAGCTTCTTCTCTCAATCTTGCATGTCTATTAGGACATCTAGATTCCATATGACCAACTTTATTGCAGTTAAAACATTTAAATGGTGCTTTACCTTCATACTTACTTCCAATAGGACCTTTAGGCATTTTCCTTGCAAATAGTGCTTCAAGTTCTTCCAGTTCTTCTTTTTCCTTTATGATAAATTCAAGTTCTCTTGCATAAAGTGCTTTCCAATCATATTTTTTAGATGATGATGCTTTGAAGGCTAAATCTTTTTTAATTGTAGCAACAGGACCAAATTCCTCAAGCTCAAATGCTGAGAGTTTTCCAACCAAGGTATCTCTAGATACTGATGTATTAGGCATTGTTCTCAACTCATTAATAGCAATTACTTTCATTTTGTATGCCGGTGGCAATGCTCTTAAAACTTTATAAACAATTTCATCTTCACTCAAGGATCCTCCACAACATTGTATTCCCAAAAAAATTTCATTAACCCTTTCCATAAAAGCAAAAATTCTTTCATCTTCTTCCATTTTCAGATTTTCATACCTGACTCGGAAGCATTCCAGTTTTGTAATTTTGATAGTGGTGTCTCTTTCATTTAATGTCTCCAATTTATCCCAAATATCTTTAGCAGTAGATCAGTCTAATAATCCCATGATTTTTTGATTTGACAAGGTGTTCAAGAGTGCTTATCTTGCTTTGCAATCATTCTCTTAAGCCTTACCCAATGTTGGTGGATTGGGATGATTCGGTGTAGGACCAACATAGCCATTATTTGTAACATCCAAGATGTCTCTTCCAATGCAGTTTAGATGTGTCTCCATTCTGATCTTCCATATACCATAGTTAGTTCCATCAAGTTTTGGGTTGTCCTTCCTGAAAAAGTTTGTTGCCATAGAATCTCTTCAAGTTGTTAAACTTCTGCAAAAATAAGACTCAGCTCTGATACCAATTGTTAGGACCTAGAGGCAACTGAGAGGGGCCAGGGTGAATTAGTTGTCAACTAATTTCAACCCAAATATAACTTAATGAAACTTGATGCATAATATAGGTAAACCAAACTTAATGTTGGTTGACAGATTAACAGTTAGTATTAATACCGGTGAAAGTCAATGCACAAAACAGAAAGGGAAACAACATCTACAACACATAACACATAGATCTATACAAGGAAACCCTATAAGGGGAAAAACCAAGCTGGGAAACCTTACCCACAATTAGATGATACTACTACAGATAGTATGTGTATACAAGTGGGGTCTACACATGCAGAAAGGCCAACCGCCTAGAGCTCACTGCTCAATCACAAAATAGGAGTCATACTGACTACAATTGGATGGTTAAATCCAATGATAATGTATTGCTCAAAGTAGCATCTCCATTGTTAGATTTAGTACCCGTTAAGCTCTGATACCCTCAAACCTTCGTTGAACCTTCTTTATGGTATGCTCATATGATCTTCAATATTCACACATACCATGTTAGAATACCATGACCTTACTTACAATATTCTGCTCTCTTATCTATTACATCATCTCACAAATGATATCTTACATATATACCAAAACCTAAGACCAAATATGTAGGTCGGCATACTAAGAATATTACAATAAACTCAATTACAAATAAGTCAAGATGTGATGCATCATGCCAGCTCAATACATTTAATTAATTAAATCATCTCCATAACGTGTCATGCTGATCTAGAATAGATAATGCATGTCGGTCCATAACCTAGACCAATTTTCTGATAACGACAAATATGTCAACCCGATTAGACCAATAACCAAAATACAAAAACTAAGTGCCCAAACCATGTCTTTGATATAACCAAGTGATCTCCAGATGATAACAAGTCATCCTCAGTGCTGGTGAATAATATAACCTGCCAGTGAATGATATACCAGTGACTGTGCATAAGTCACTGAACTTTTCGGTGAACATAATGTGTTGGTTCAACATAACCAAATATTTCTAGAAGATAAGTGTTGACATCAATGACAAAACCAATGCAACACATCCATAATACCAATGTCATATTCATTCAAGAGAAACAAGGGTCATCTCCTTTCTTAGATATTTAGACATGAAGTCTTTGGGGTTCTAAGGTCATTCATTTTCAACATTACCCTATGATGACACTTTACTTATGGTTGGGTAGTGATTCACTATTTGAGACTTGTTAACCCAAAATCTATCAATTGCTATATCTCAAACACAATAAATCTCTAATTCATTCTAGACACCTAGTTGATCATATGACTAGTGAAAAATCTAAAATTCTACTTCAGTGCTATTGTAATTGTCACACCCAAGTAGGTTTCATTACTTACAAGTCAAGGGAAGAAAATGAAAAAAAAAGCAAAAAAAAAAAAGCCTTGACTATGGGAAGATGCGAGTAACTCCATCAGGGCTATGAAAGCCTATTGGCAATGGAGAAATATTTGAGAAATTATAGTCTATAACCTCATTGGAGCTCTAAAAGCTTGATGGCAGCGAGGCTCTATTTAGGATGTTTTTGAAGTTAGGATAATCCATGTAGCTAGTCATATAGGATGTTAAGGATCTTTAGTGAACACAAGAGCAGGAATTAACTCATTTGCACATACATGGGCAAAAGAAGATCAAAGCTTGAAGAATCAATGGGGAAGTTTTCCACATCTCCATTTGTAAATCCTAACCACTAAGTGCGTTAATTTGGATGTTCCAAAGGATCTTAGGGATCGATTGACTGGTTATCTATGAAACATTTTGCACCTCCATTTCAATTGGTGTATTACAAATGCTAAAACAAACACAGTCAACCATGTGCATCTTCATCATGCATATTGCATTAACATAGGTCAAGTGAAAAATTCATTGTCTCCGCATGCATTATGTAGATCATCATGTCATACAAGTCTGCACATCAAGGGCATAGCTGAAAAAAAAATCCAAAAAATCATATAAAGTCCTGAAAAAATTTAAAAAAATCATATAAAGTCTTGAAAAAATCCAAAAAATCATATGAAGTCTTGAAAAAATCCAAAAAATCATATAAAGTCCTGAAAAAATCCAAAAAATCATATAAAGTCCTGAAAAAATCCAAAAACATTGAAAAACTCAAAATATCAAAAACAGTGAAAAACTCAAAATACCAAAAACATCCATATAATGTCCTAAAAAAATCAATAAAAAATATTCAAATACGATCTTGAAAAAATACCAAAAACATCCATATAATGTCTTGAAAAAATCAATCAAAAACATTCAAATATTGATTCACATAATCCAAAAACATCAAAACAGCTCTTGGAAAAGAACTAAAAATCAAAAATCAATCAAAAAACTTGCAATAAAATGTCTCGCAAGAAACAAATACCCTAGTAGATATCCAGGAAACACTTCACACAAAGTTAACAAAGGATACCACTATCCAGTCAAGAATTTGCAATCAACTGATCAAACTATCTTATCAATCGTATCATATCCATATCAAGTGATCATTATCTTGTCTTAAATAGAAGAGGATACACTCGAAATCAGACAGGTCAGTCTTAAATGGGGTCCACAACTTTATGAGATCAGACATTATGAACCATCACATCAAGCAACTGAGAACGAAGGCACAAGGTCAGTATAGCTGTTGAATTTTGTCTAGGTCAGTCTTTATCTTTTATCATTTGGTGATAGATTATGTTCCTATGCTACTCAAGGATGTCCACAAGTGACTAAAGGAGCCATGATGGGCATTATATTTTTCTTTGTTTGTTGTTTGTGGTGTGAACCGATGAAGTTCTAGGAAAATTTCTCTAGTGGGCGTCTGTGATAGGAGCATTCAGTTAATGGATGCCACACATACCTTGACCCCTAGTGTAATTCCTAGAATGGAGGGTTCACTCTTTGTTTGCTAAGTGTTTGTTTCTTCAATGAGATATCTTACATCTTGGTTCCTTATACTCTGATGTGCTAAGCTTCATTGTTCAATAATAAGGCTCAGTGATGAATATATGTTGCCCAATAAAATATGTGACATGGGTTCGTGATTCTTTCAATTTCATTCTCATCTCATGTGTTTATTGATAGTTTGTTGATTTCTCATCTTCTCTCTAAATCACATTCTTTCTAACATTCTTTCTTTCATCAATCTCTTCTCTTTATCATCTTACTAACATTTCTTCATGGTGCATCTGAGTTAAAAATTTATTCTGGCATTATCATACAAAAATATATACATGCATTCATAAAGATTCCATTGCATTCATATAGATACCATTGCATTCATAAACATCACTTAATATGCATACATTATAAGATACCATTGCATTAATTAGCATCATTGATAAATCATGTAGTAACCATTGCATTCATGAATTATATAGAGTCAAATAGATATACATCATATAAGAATACATGGAAAACAAAACATAAATAGATCATTGCCAAAAACAACATATCATATATATATAACTCAAAGATGATAATGTGTATGAATACAATAAACAAGCTCGAAAGCTTAGATAACATGATCAAATGTCTCAACCAACACTGCCTCTGTCAGCGGGTGGATCCTATCCACTAGGTCCTGTCCCAAGATGTCAAGGTGGTCCCATATAATCACCACTGCTAGTCCATCAAGAAGTAGACCAACTCAATCTCCTCCCCATGAAGGAACTATAACTAGGCTCTCTCTGACCCTCAGGGATATCTCTCTCATAAACCTGTCGATAATAAATAGCCTCCTGTGCAGCAACAAAATATCTATCTGCCTGGTCATGTGCCTTTGTCGCTGGTAAGAATAGTTGATCATATGCATCCATGGTGATCTAAGCTCACCTAACTGCCTCATCTCTCTCCCTCTAGAGACGATCCCTCTCAGCCTCTAAAACACTGTAGTCTGCACGATATGCCTCTTGATCGACATCTTGTCTAGCGACCTCCTCCTTGAAACTCTGAATCCGTGCTCTGAGAATCTGCAGATCATCCTCATTGCCCACCTATCCTCTCCCACCCTCTGCAGTAGGCACATCCTCCAACTCCAACATATCATCACCATCATCTCCATCCTCACTGCTTGATGACTCTGAAGAATCATCGCTATCCCCATTGCTGATAGACTCAGTATCTCCACCTCCCTAATCTCCTATCTCATCCTCTCCCTTCTCTCCTCCCTTAGCTCCACCTTCCTCTCCTCCTCTGACTCTCTCCCCCAACTCTAGTCTCAATCTCAGCCTAGGATGGTGAATCTACTATGTTGTAATCAGAACAACAGGATCAGTAATTGGAATGGGCCTATGTTTGGAAAACCCTAGAGTAACAACTAAAGAGCATCAAACTCAGCAGAAGCAACATGCAACTGTATGCACACCCCCCAATCAGATACCTCCTGAGATACACGAGCAAAGTAAGCAATAACAACTAGTGTCACATGTACCTCTAAACTGTCTCAATACCCAACTTGGGAGATACATCTCTATAATTCATTGTGTCTCAAAAGTCCTATCGATTAGATACCTTTGTTGTTGATAGAAAGGCAAGTGTACTACATCATCCACCCAACTGGGGCAATCAAAGTATGGTCTCCAAATAAAATGCTGCAGTATGTCAAACTAATGTCTCCAATACAAGGTGTTACCTAAACCCCTGTGTCTGATACCTGATGTGTACCTAAAATCCTAAGGCTCACCAAGCTACAAATCAACATGAGTAACAGGCCTTGAAATAGAAATATGATCCCATACCCAAGTCTAGAGCAGTGTCACACCACAACTGATAGACCGATATCCAAGATATACAATCCCATGCATCTGATAATACAAGATGGAAAGAAGACATGGACCCCACACATATACTCATCGATGAACAATCATATCATGGAGGACTCTGCCCCATCCCACTAGAAATCTATGACCTTGTTTGTCAAGTATCAACAAACCACCAACAATACTGCACAATACAATAGTCATGTCATCATAATCTAACCAGGCCCAAGGGATGTCATATTGATCATTGATCTGCAAGTCTTGTATCTCACACTCAAAAAGTGCACACAATCCAGCAATGCCATCATCATGGTCATACACAACTCTCTCACCATGAATTGAAATATGTAGTATATGCCATACATACTCTAAGGTAATGGATGCCTACCCAGTTGGAAGATGGAAAGAACATGTCTTGGAATGCCACTTCTCTATCAACGTTGTAATCATGGCCCTATTGGCCCTCACCTCTAGCAAGTGTAACACATAGTACAAACCAAGATGTCGGATATGCTCAATCTCCTCATCAAGTAAATCAACACAAAGATCAAGTCCACTGGGTCTTCTCTATCGGCAGTATAGCACTCCAATGTTCTCCTGCAAAGAGAAAAAGTTCAAAATATTAGATATCGGATTATGAAAACAAAAAATGTCTCAGACGCATGACAAAAAACATTCACATACAACAAATGTGTGACATTTACTACTAATGTGGTACAATTATGGCTTATGCATAACATTTATAGTGAATGCGTGATGAAAGGAGCACATGCGTAACAATAAACACTATTGCGCAAAGAAATCAACGAATGTGTAACATTATGCACTAATGTGTGACATTAATGGCTAATGTGTGACATTATGAGCATTTGCATAACATTAAGCATGAATGCGTAAGAACCGATAGGCAATTGCATGATGCAAAGGAAAAGTTGAACATTGGAATTTTTTTGGAAAAATAGCGAAAAACAGGCAAAAAATGAGGAAAAAATTAGAAAAATACCATGCCGCTAGTCCCAAGAGGTATCTGATATGAACGTACTAGGTCAGATAGGTGCAATCGAGCTCTATAACTAGCCATGATGATCAAATACTTGAAAGAAAGCACAAGATTTGCAGAGAAAACAAAGAACTTACCAAATACCAAATGAGCAAATGAAAACCTAAAATCTCTATTTATAGCTCAAAATTAGGGTTTTTTGACACCTCAACACCCATGGTCTCCACCAGCTTCAAACAACTAGCAGCCTACTCAAATGATCTCAAAATCGCCCAAAACATCACGCGATTACTTATTACACTGATATCGAAAACATGGTCTCAATTTTTGAATTTTTAGACCACCTTTTTCGAGGAGGCATATTTACACTATACAGTGGTACCAAGGCATACTGGGGCATAATTTTTTGTTTTCTTTGAAACAATGTCTTTCCAACTTTGTCTCAAAGAGGGGCAAATGTAGACACCTAAAAATATCTCATTGATCATGTACTAATTATTTCACCAATTGATTAAATAATTATTTAATTAAGTTAATTAATCATATTCTTCTAATTTCATATTTCCTCATCATCTTACTAATTGTTCTATTTCCTATTCTATCATCATTTAACCATTTTAATCATTTTCTAAATGTTAATTAAATATTTATTATTTAATTAATTCTGATTAATTCCCCAATTTAAATAATCTTTATTATTTAAAAAAATTTGTTCTCAATTTCTATCTCTAATCAACTAATCATTCAACCTTTTTCTCAATATTAATTAAATATTTATTATTTAATTAATTATCATTTAATCCTTTAAATTAAATAATCTTTATTATTTAATTAAAGTCCATTTCTAACATAATTAAATAGTTTCTTTAAATTATTTAATTAACTAATTAATTCTTCCATTTCCAAATCCCCAAATTCTAATTTCATTTAATTTCATATTCTTCTAAATTCTTCCAGATTCAAATACATGTGCATGATTTCAAAAACCAAATTGAATATCAAAGTCAAGTTCTAAATATATTCAATTGCTAAATTGAATTAAATAAATTCAATTATTTGAATAAATTTCATGCAAAGATTAAATTGAAAATCTAAGTTAAAGTGCAAGCACATGCTAAATTAATTAATCAAATGAATTAATTAATTAAATCATTTATCTCTCGAGTCTCTATTTTAATCTTCTAGTTCTCTTGGTCATCTTATTTATTTCTTCGAATCATTCTTTTTCTTCTTTTAGTTAGCTTTTTCTCAATCAGTTAACTCAATTAATCTATTCAATCTATTCTGTTTCACCTCTAAATGAGTAGTTCAACTATTAATCAACATGTGAGCTCACTTGAGTTCCACCTCTTGATCAATCTGTTCTACTTTTCAGTCAATCTCATCCAAAAATTTATAAATTGAGCATTCAATCCTCACAATTCCTCTAGATCATGAACTTCAAATATGTGTCAATTATAGGTTGCCAGTGCAATATCTGAGAGCCATCATACCACAGAGAGAAGAAGAACAATGGAAGCCATGATGCATAATAGGGAGTTTCATATTGTTTAATTTAATTCCATTTTGCATCTATTTCATTGGTTTTATGTTTGAATTTCTTAGATAGTTAAGGAATTTGTGATTGTCCATATTTCCTATTTAGCAATGGTGTATTTAAGCATAGCACAATGGGTATTGATGTAACCTCTACAATAAATTTTTGGTACAATGAATCAACATCAAGAATCCTACCAATAATTAAATGATATGAATCTTGCTTATTGGAGTCTCTAATAAGCAATTTCAAAACTAAATCCACTAACTCTTGGAAATCCATATGCCACCTATCAAGCTCTTTCATCTATCCTTCACCTATCAAAATTGAGGGAATGTCATCATTTTGCAGTCCTTTGAAAGAATCCAATTTCTCTTGCAGTTTTTTATTCTCCTCCTCAACATAGGCAGCTCCTTAATCAATCAATTATAACTTTTCCATGTGGCACTCATGGCTAGAGGAGCATTTCATATATTCTTTACTACTAAAATAATTTCCTTAAGTAGTGGACTGTTAGGCAACCATGTGACCCTTAAAGGACAAAAGAATGAAAAAATTTCATCCAACTTGGCTTTGAATTGGACCACATAAGAATAGGAAGAATGCACTTCATTTAATTTGCAAATAACTTTATTTGCTAGCTGCAAAATTGTTGATTTCTTTATTTCTAAATATCTAGTTATTGATTCATCCTTGAGCTTTTGCAACTCATCTTGCATCCTTTGCATTTCTTCCAATTATTGCTTTGTTAATTATGTCACTTCTCCTACAACTATTACATTTTTTAATTTAATATTTTTAATGTACATGTTGTCATGATTAACCTGCAAACCCACATGCATCATTTTAAGCTTTTCATGCTTCTTTTCCAAATGTTTTGTTGCTTCCTTTGAAATTGTGCAGCGTGCATGGTTATGGTAGTAGACTCTAATGTTTTTGTGTCTGCTAGTGTCGTAACAATGGCATCCCCAACCTTTTTCTCTACTCCATACAAAATAGTAGGCTTATCAATATTTGGGGCTTTGGTCCATAAAGAAAATGCCTTTACACTGGGACTGAGTCTAGACCCATGCTCTCCAAATTTTTGAGCATAAATAAGGTCTTTTTGCCTCATTGCCTGGTCCAATACAAAAATCTTCTCTAAGTCCCACCCCGGGATAAGAACCATATCACTTTTCTTCACAAGCTCCCTAGATTCCTATGGGGTGCATTGGATGCTACTTTTATCAAAATTTTGAATCTCTTATTCAGATAAATCTTTTAGCTTTTATCTCATACAAAAAGATTTAAATTCTGGGGTATTTAAAAAATTATCTTCTTCCATGAATTGAATTGATGCAATTATTCTTTCATCATTGGCATCTTCCTTCGAGACAAATTTAGGAAGGGTAGTCAATCTAAGTCCATAAGGACCTTAGTAGCTTCATCATCTCTAAATGTATCTCTGGAAGGAGAAGGAGGATACCCACTTATATAAATCTCAGTATCAATTACATCTAAAAAATCTGGAATTTTGCCCTTACCCTTTTCAATTCTTCTTATGTACAGTGTTGTAGGATACTTTTCCTGAGAGGAAGGTTGTGAGGGGATAGCTTGAGAAGATCCCTCGGTCAAAATTTCCTTGCCTATTGAGTTTGAAGAGGTAGGAGGATCATAAGTTGATCTTTCTTCAAGGACCTCTCTTGGCTGCCCTATTTATTTTCTCTTCTGCTCTTCAAGGTAATGATCTCTTCAAAGACCTCATTTTCCAAAGCATTCTATTTCTTCCTCCTTTGCATTGTCTCAAAGGGATTTGTATTTCTAATTAAATCTTCCCTCTCATCAAAATGGTGGGAATACCCTCTTACTTTGAGCCTTTGAGTTCTTAACTCATTTGTGTAGCCTTCCGGGTCAAAATTTCTTGCTTGTCTCACCTTGATCTGATAGTTGCTCACCAAGAATTGTTGCACCTTCTCAAGAGAATTACTCCCCACATGGAACTCTTCATAAGTAATCATTCTAGGGAGGTGTTGTCCCTTTTTCTCTATTCTAACCAACTCCTTTTCCATCCACATGATTTACCACATGAATTCTATAAAGGCAAGCCTTGGAGATACTGTGATGGGTAAGATATGAGGGGGCTATGGGAACCCATAAATTCTAATAAATGTACAATTTGAATAGAAAAATAAATCACCAAAGTTATGGGAGAATGCTCCCTCTAGATATTCTACATTATCTCTTTTGGCACTCTTTATTTTCATGAATTTTATGATATGCATTTGTAACCTTGGTAGAGTTGTTCCCAAAATCCAAAGAACATTTACTACAAAATGATCAAAGAATTTTGTATAATCATAATATTTTGATCCTTTATCCCATATCTATGTCCACTTTTGGGCAGGCCACCTCTACCCTATTCTTGGATCACTTTCCATTATTTTCAATGCCTCATTGCATTCTTTTCTATTTTGAAAAAGAATCAAATGACAAATCAAAGAATAGTGTCTAAATTTTAAATCATCTTTTTCATTTTTGCCCTCAAACAGGCTCTCATGGAGATTCTCTTGAAGTGTGGCAAAATCATATAGTTCATTTGTCTCTAAATGCTGGATTTTTCTCACCATCATTTTATATTCAATGGGGATTTGAGTTAACCCATAGTCTTCCCCCAAAATATGGCACAAGGTATAGTAGGTCTTCACAAAATAGTCTTCAAAAAGTACTATGCCAAAAGATTCAGCATCTAGTAACTCTATCTCCCCTTATACATTCTTTTCAAAAAAATTGGTAGCATTTATTCTCTTATAACCCTCTTCCTCGAGGCATACTCTGCTTGCAATATTTTTTTGTCAATTCTCTTAAGAACACTCTTATCTAATTCAAAACATTGAATTATTGATTCTCTTGTTACATCCAACAAGCAATATCCACTGGCATTTTTACTATCATGCTCAAGGGGTGGTAGTGTTTTGCTAGCTCCCTAATCAGTATGTAATCCCCAAAAACATTTTGGACAACTAGATTCCCCAAGTTCAGGTTCTGAGGATTAGAGACTAAAATAGCCTTATCCTTGTTCCCATAGAATTGGAAAAAGATATCCCAACCCCTATCACTAGTATGGGCATCCCTGCAGTTGGAGCTATAATATGTGAGGACAGTTTTGCATGACTCATGCATATTTGAGCTAGGAAATAAATCAAGTAGGTCATGACTAAGGCCTCTAGTTTCTTTATTATTTCTCTTTTCAGCCTCCTCCGATTTCTCCTCTAAATCTTTCTCAATCTAATATGTAGTCTTGGCTGGAATTGAAGAGGATGGAGCCTCTGTGGGATCTGCTTGCTAGGCAAAGGTTGGTCCTTCTACAGTAGGGGCTTATTTTGATGATGCGGTGGTTGCAGGTGTGGCTTTCTTGGTTGGAGCCCTCTTTATTTTGGGCTTGGGAGTGCCCTCTTGTGGATTGGATGCCTCAGCTTAAGGGTTTTCAACTAAAGGGGGAGTTTGTGTGGATGACTCTATAGATTCTTTCTTCAGGGTAGCTTCCCTCCTTTTTGGTGTGGGCTTCATGGCCTTAGGAGGAGGGTTTTGCTTGATAGATTCCTCACTGCCCAAGGAGACAATAGCAATATTATTGGGCAACCTCTTTCTTTTTGCCTTTGCGAGATCCTTTTAAAGAGGAGGGACACTTGTTTCAACACTAGAAGAGGCTTTTGGAGTATTTGTAAGAGAATATGGGCTTGGTTCAACTACAGGCTTATCCATAATTGCGTCGATAGGCTAGACAAAATTGAGCGAGATTGTGTGGGTAATTTTTATTTGAGTAGAGCTTGCTCCCACTTCAGGAGTCTTTTCAGTAGTGGGGATAGAGGAATCCTTAATGAGGGTGGCCATTTCTTTGTTTTAAACTAGTAGGATCTATAAAATTCAAAAAGGGGACAACCCTTCCCTTACTCCTAGGGCACAACAATGAAAATTTCTTACTAAAAACCCCCACAACACTAGAACATAGAGTGAGATTGAATTTGACTTATCGGTTTATCACACATTGTTATCGCAATTCTAGCTTGGAAGCTGCTTTGGTCACCTTTGAATGTTTGGAATTTGCCCTGAGATTGTTTTGAAATCACAAGGTGAGCAATGGAAATTTGAATTTTTCTTTTATTACTCATAGAAGGCTCGGCATTACTCTATGTGTGCATGCCTTGGTAGGTTAGTGGCATTAGATTCAAATTCCACCATTGATCTTGAATTGAATGACCAAGATTGCACTTTGATTCCATTGACTGCTGACATGGTGTCCTTTGATTTATTTTCCACCACCTTTGATATCTCTCTAATTTCATAAAGTTTTCAATTTTAATTAAACCATGTCGTTTTCCCATTAAATCATCCCCTTACAGGATAGCAGGGTCCAGTCATCCCCTTATTAGTTTTCACCCCGCGAGGTCTTTATCTTGCCCTTCTATAGCACACAAGATAGTGGGATCCTTTATCTCTTCTTTTTTTTCCACCCTACAATGTCTTTGTCCTATCACTTTCTAAGTTGTGGGATAGTGGGGCTCTACCAACTTTACTTTCTTTCTACCCTGCATGGTGATTTTCTCTTAGCATTTTCCTCATAGGATAGCAAGGAAAGCATTACATATCTGTCCCTCTAACCTGCATCCACTTTGATAGTTGCTTTTAGCCTTGTGGGATAGCCTTATCCTCCTGCTACAACTATCTCCCACACTCCCACAACACTCATCTTTTCCTTATCTTATTCCTCTATTAGAGCCTTTATTTGTCCCTTCTCCTCTTCATGTGGGATTGAAGCAGTCATCGGCTAGGAGGGACCTCAAAGAGATCACTCCAGACTGGTCAAAAAGAGTAAACACAATGGAAACATAAGTACATGAGGGAGGAAATGTAGAATAAATTGAATTATATCATGAAAACTGATTACAACCAACCAGTAACAACCGAGTTATAGAAACTGGCTCACAGGCCTACTAAAACATGCTCAAAATATAGAGTAGGTCACAACTGGGACCTCAAATCTTAAAATCTATCTTCTATTCTTAGTCTAACTTCTTGGCTACATTCTAATGCTCTATTACAATGAATTATATGATCCAAGGGGATCTGGTCAGCCCAAAAAGGGATCAAAACCCAGAGAACAAGACCTAACATGCAAAACCAATAAGGTCGGCCTCCACCAAAGAAATTCCTACAAAAAATCCAAACGATGAAGAGTAGATTGTGATAAAAGGTCAACTACATGCCAAGGAACATTGAAATCAACACTCAGGGCTCCGCAAGCTGCGAAAGGGATTCGGTAGATCACCAATGCAAATAGGTTTGAGCAACTGGTAACATAAAACTATCTCGAAAACTGGTAATAGTAAACTATCTCAAAAATTGGTAGGATAACTTACCAGAAAATGATCGGAATGATCCATGGTTTGGGAATAAGGAAGATGATCAAGTCATCAATTAAAAAACAACTCCACATGTTCTAGTGAGTCAAATCTAGGACACACAAAAAGAAATGCTAAAACTGCAAACAGAAAGCGAAACAAAAAAGAAATATTTTTGGTTGATACAAGATTGCTATGAATTGGGGATGCTCCTGCTTCAAGGATGGTGGGGTCTACTTTCTCCTTTTCTCCCACTGGCCCACATGCAAAAAACTCTACCACTTTTACCCTACGGCTTAGCGGGGTCCTCATTCTACACATGTCCCACTTTGAATATTTCATGACCATTTTGTCATGCGACGTAAACTTTCTTCATCCCTCAAATTCTTCCCGCTAGCCCATAGGGTTTCCTTCTTCATATTCTTAGCTATGATTTACCAACATGACAGTCTCCTTCATTGAGTTATGCGGGATAGTAGGGAAGAGTTCCTCCTTCATACCCATTAGCCTGCGATATTCTTTGTTCTCAATTTCTGACATGCGAGATAGCGGGATAAAGGACCAGATTCACCTTCCACCAACCTGCAACACTTTCTTGTCACTTTCAAACCCATGTGAGGTGGGAATTCCTTCATCAAATCCCACACCTCATCATCCTGCTATGCTATCTCTTGTTTCCTCCTACATATCAAATACCTTGCTCACTTAACTTCCATTTCATTGTGTGTAGTGGGATTGATAGACACCCATATCTGACTATCCTGCAAGGAAAAACCTGCACTTGGTTGACTATTGCAAGGGAAGAGTTTCTTCAGCCAAATGAACCTCCTACCATCCTGCAGACCCTGGACACCTATTAAATGGAGCATGCATGGTAAGATTCTAGTGCTTAAAACTGCAACATTGTTGTCCTGTGGTCCTTGAATACATACATGCACCACTTAAGTAAAATTTTAGAGCATGTTCTTTCTAATGAAGGGTGAGGAGACCGTGACTCTAGGGGCCATTAGGGACTTAAAAATATGACTTAAGGTTGTGATAGGGGCTTTAAGAAAATTTATTTTTAAAATGCTTGACATAGAAACTGGCTAAAAACCATGGAGCTAGAACATGGGGCCTGTAATTTTATGATGCAAGACCCTCAAGAAAACAACTTAAAGGCTTGCAACCTGCTATGGCCGATCAATGAGAAAACATAATAGACAAAAGGATTTCAAAAGGCAATGCCTAAAACCTACCACTATGGCTTCTAAACCCTAAACCCTAGACTCTTGAGCATAATGAAAGACACAAATTAGAGAAACTTTTGACACTCCCAACAGGTTGGTCAAACCTCTAATCCTTATCTAATATTTCTTAGGAACTTAGCCTATCCTAAGTAGGGGAAGACTTAATCAAATCAATCCTAATCCAAATATCTAGATTTATCCTAGCTTGGTTGTTACCTTTCTTTATCGCCCATGTCACTAGTCCCTCCACCTCGCCTAATCCTAATCCAAGGATCAAGGTGTTATCCAGATCCAAATCAATCTTGTCCTAATCCAAGGACCAACCTCTCATCTTATCCAAATTAATCCTAAATTAAATCCAAAGTTGCTAAGTACTAATCCTCACCTTTCATCTCACATCTTGTCATCATCTGTTGATCAATTTGATCCATATCATCTCAATTTTCTTTCCTTCTTTGTCATCTTGAGGTTACCCTTGTGTGGTCTACACACTCTCACAAAAGAAAAAGTTGGCTTCCAAAAACCCACATTCAAACATCATGGGGTGGTTTGAAGAAATGATCATGGAAGTTCAAGGATCACCCTATCAATCATGCCCATCCAACTCATGCATTTCTTAAAGTTAGCCAACTTTCACCTATTCATGTCTCACACCCCAACCCACTTACCAAGTCAATCCCAATTCATCCCGCATCTCTTATCCTTCCCCTACCTTTGCCAATGGAAATCCATCTTATTCCCCATCCATGTCTTTGTATTATCCCTCATCCACATACCCCTCCAATCCAATATGTATACCTCCATCCTTCCCCCCGTCCATATCTCAATCCCCATATTTTTACAATACCTCCATCATATCCAATCACTAACCAAGTCCCTCGCACCATAGTTTTCCAAGCCTTAATCCTAATCCCCCACTACATAATCCTAATCTTCCATTTAATCCTAAACATTCATTTAATCCTATTCCTCCAATATCCACATCATCCACATCCTCCAAATCTTTTCTTCATAATTTTTTCCAATAAATACTAGAAAAGGAGACTAAATCCCCACATCAAACCAAATTTTCCCAATCTCCCCAAGTCATACATCCATCTTAATCCTCTCCTAATCAAGATGCACCTCACTACCCTTCATTTCATGATACTCCCATCCCCCATCTATCCAAGTTGAAGAATCCACCTCCTTCTCCATCACACCATCCCACCAACCCCAACCATGTCAAGCACTTGTTCTAAATCATTCTAGCATAGATTCCTCTCCACCTCAAGGTCAAAGCATCCCTCCTTCTCATGATTTCGCTCCATCTCAAAATCCAAGTATCCATTGTACCTCATTGCATAATTTCCTTCCATCTCAAAATCTAATCATCCCTCCCACTTCAACACATGATCCCATCTCAAGTCAAGATCAAAATATTCATTTATTTCCATGTCATGATACCATCCATCTCATGATTGTAATATTCCTCCTAATCCCACAAATGATCCTAATCCTCCACATGATCTGAGTCCTCCACTATAAGCTACAATAATCCCTATCCAGGATATTCATGAATCCCATACCTATTAACTTGGCTCTTCCACCTTCATCTACTTTAGTTTCCTCCAAGATATTACAATTCCTTCCACCTCTCATCCCCCTCAAAATGGACTCACATCTTGTTTCCAAAATAATAAGTATCCTATTGAAAAAGAATTTGTCAAAAAATGAATTATCGAGGTAAAGGGTTAGGCCTCCATGAACAAGGCATATTGGAACCTCTTCAAGTCAAAGAAAATGAAAGTTCATATGGCCTTGGCTACAAAGCTCATAATCAAGATGTTGTATATCTTTCATTCCTCCTAAATCCAAAATCCCTTCTCATAAATTAAAATCATACAATCCCCCATCTTCCATATCCATTTTGGTTCCTTATGTTACAAATCTAAATCCTTCATCCCTTCCATCCATCTTGGGTCCTTACCTCCCTCCATCCACCACTCCATCACCTCAAATGATCCCTAGGAAATATCAACAAAGGCACACATCCTTGAATCCCTTCCCACATTCTCCCTCCATCATCGCATCTATAAAATCTCTAAGTCATTCATCCTCATGCACTCGTACCATTGCTATTCAAAGCAATTTGAATGCCAAATCTAAAATGAATAAATCCATAAATCCACAAAAAACCAAGGATCAACATGTCCCATCAAAAACACATGCTCAAGAAAACAAAGATATGATACAAAAGTAAGAAAAATCCAAAAGGCCACAAAGGCCCAAAAAGAAGAAAATCAAAAACTTTGTGGGTTCCCAAGCTAGTCATAGAAGAAATGAACCTCAAAGTAAAATCCAAATTGCCATCCAAACTTGTTAATCTGAAATCCTCCTCCACTCATAAGTCCTCTAATCCACCATCTAACAATCCTCCATCTTCAAAATCCATTTTGTGCCCTTACATCTCAAAATCCACAATTGTAAGTCCATCATCTCCTCCATCTATATTGGGTCCTCATGTCCCAAAATCCACATTTGATCCTCCATATAATTAAAAATCCTCTCCTCCAGAACTCCAACACCCTTCAATGTGTGTGCTAATGTTGATCTTCCAAACATCTTCATCCATTTACCCACAAGTCTTTCAACACCCCATCCATTATCCAACATCCATTTTCCATAATACCATCCATTTAATTCAATATTTTGCATAAATCCTTATCCCCCCACCATCTTCCATCCATTCCATCTCCCCATCTATCTCTACCAACATCTATGAGACCACGTCCATTTATCTTGGTTTAATATAGCACATCTTTAAGGATTACTATCCATTGAACTAGATGCTTGAGTCCTCCATCCATCTCCCTTTCACAAATACACTTGTATGCATCCACTTATCCCCATCCATATCCATCTAAACTTTTCCAAAATAAAAAATAAAAAATAAAAAAGCCAAAAAAAAAAGTAAAGAGAAAAAAATTCATCCAAAGTTGAAAACCACATATAGTGGTGCCTTAGGTAAGTACCATGATGAAAACTTGGTAAACAAGAATCATGTGCCATTCACTCATCACTCTATAGTTAGGGGCAAGCTTTGTCCAAGCCATCCTACCATTCACATCAACCATATTTGTTATCTTCTATCTGCATCCATCCTCCTTTCATATTTTTGATCTTCACTATCCTATCCATATCCTCCATATCATATTCCTCATCCTATCCAAACCCATCCTTCCTTCCTATCTTTGATATTGATAAAAAAGATAGAAGCAAAGAAAAATGAAAATTCATTCTTTGGAAACTACAAGACTTCATTCCTCCTCCATCCATACATCTTAGACTTTATCCTTCCATCTCATACGTCTTTATCTACCATCCTTCTATCCTTAATTGCACTACCTCTAATGTGGGGCATGGCACTCCTTTCCAACATAGTTCTTGGATCCCCATTCCATCTATATTTCATCCTTTACTCCTCCATATCCTATCAAAATCTATCTACTTTAGTGATAGCTTTAAGAAACCCCCTGTAAAAAAAGATATAAAATATTGGTGAATATTTATTTATTTTTTATTAAAATAATAATTTTTATTGGCGAATCCTTCATTTTTTAAAAGAGAATTTTATTGGCGATTTTTTTCACATCAATTTTTATGGTAGAAAAACTTGGCTAATCTTAGAAAATAATGAGTATGAATTAATTACTATTGCAAATAATTTCATTTAAAAAAAAAACTTATACAAAAGTAGAGACCTAAGGTGGAAATCATTAATGAATTTAAAGGGTAGACACTACTTTATTTAGTTACTACCATTAATTTAAATTAATCTAATAGCCATCTTTGTATTTTGTTAGGTAAAATGTACTTAAAATTTGTAATACTCGTGGGGCCCAAAATTATTTTTATACCATTGAGGTCAACAATTGAAAAGCAACTCAAACCTCATGTGTATTACAACTTGTAGGTTCAATTTACCTCATGGAATGCAATGATGGTCATTATATTATATTTTGAACCAATGGTGGCAACTAACAATTGCCAGCAAAACCCTAAATTAACTAATAATTATGATGTATTATTGGAAAATTAATTTAATTTTTTATAATAAATTATAAAATTTTGGCGCGAATCTGATCTAATCATGTATCGAATATTTTGGCAAATATTTTAGTTCAAAAATTTAATAAAATAAATTCTATGGCAATTTAAATAAGAATAAAATATAATTTTGTAAAAATGTGGTGATTTAGGTCACCTTAAAACTTGAACTATTACCCAAATTTTGATTTCCAAATTTTAAAAAATAGCCAATTGGCAAATATTAGCCACTAAAAAAATCACTGATCTACTTACTCCCTCCATCTCCTATCTAATTAATCTCTTCCTCCACCCATCCCCTTGCCAAGCCTTGGTTCTCCCTTGTCATTGGTCCCCATCCATTTATCCTATATCCACAAACCAATCCCATCATTTTTCCCATCCCATCCAATCCTATTCAATCATTAATCCCCCTCCCATCTAATACCATTCATTTTATGATCCCCATCACAATGAGCTTTATCCCAATCAAAATGAGCTTTCCCCATCAAAGTGAGATTTTCCCATCTACTAGAGCTTATATTGACTTATGCAAATTCCAAACACTTATCCATGACGTGTTAACCAAATCCAAGCACAAATCCTCTCATCTATAGGCCCTGCACAACCAACTTGTATTTTATCATCCATTAATCTATCCACCTCTTGCCCATTGGGATGTATCCTTCCCATGTCTGGGAGTTTATCCATATCCATCAACTACCCATCAGGATGTATCCTTCCCATGTCCACTAGTCTATCCAAATCCATATCCTACTTTGATATAACATCACTTTATGAAGCTATATCAAAGACAGGCAAAATGTCGACCCCAAAAATTAATTAAATTAATATTTAATAATTTAAGCACTTCCACATAATTAACTAATTTAATTGTGTCGGTCCCCTTTATCTTAAGATTAATTAGATTAATCTTATCACTATAGTCCTATTATTAATTTATCAAAATTAATTATTTCCCTATTCCTCTAAAGTCATTCCAATCATTATTTCTTCTGAATCTCTATTAGTTAATCATGAACATGGGGGAAACCAAGATTGAGAGGCAAATAGTTAGTTTGAATATAAACATGCATAAAACATCAAACAAATGAAACAAAACCTTTATACCCTTGTGAGTATCCACTTGTTCCTTGGATTGAGCTTGATGAAGTGAAGGCGCCCCTTTGATTGCTCCACTTGATGTGCTCTTTTGCTTGTTGTGGATATGGATTCCTCTCAAGTGCTCAACAAGTTTGATGGATTAAGGATTTGGATCTGGATGATGGATAGAAGGATTTGATAGAGGATTATAAGAAAGTATGATAGGAGGAGAAGTTGGCAGCATAAGGATAGAAGAATGGAAGACTTATTGATTTGATAAGGAAAGATTCTCTAATTTATAGATTCGAGAAGGCCAATGGAAGGCCAAGATTGATTTGCTTATGAAAGGCTAAGATTGATTCAAGATAGTGGGCATGGATCAAGGATGCATTGGAGAAATAAAAAGGAATATTAAATTCCTTGAGAAGAGAGGGGAAAGAAAATTTGAATTTCAAAATGAGGATGCATAGGGGGATTCAAATAAATTTGAATTTCTTTGAAAGGTTCAAGATTGATGTGACATGAGTGGGGGAATTTAAAATTGGAGAATAATGATAAGTGGGATTATGAGAGATTCTAGAAGAATTAATTAGGCTAAGTGGGGATTAGGAAAAGTGATTTGTAGGAATCACATGACTAGGTTAATTAATTAAAATTAATTTACTAAGTGGGTTTAGAGGAAATAATTATTGGAGGGACTTTAGAAGAATAGGGGAATAATTAATTTATTTGATAAACTAATTATTGGAGAATAGTGATAGGATTAATTAAATTGGATTTAATTAACACTGAGAGGAATAAGGATAATATAATTAAATCAATTAATTATGTTGACTAGCTTAAATTGATTAAATATTGATTTAATTAATTTTAGGTGTCTACATTTTGCCCCTCTTTGATATAGCATCATGAAGTGATGTCATATCAAAGAAGAATAAAACATAGTGGAAGAAAAGGATAAGGACTAGTAGCATGATGCCCCAGTCATAAGATGAGGAAGAAAAATGAGGAGGGATGATGAGTAAGTAGTTGTATGCCCCCTCGAGAGGACATGCGGGTTTGAAGGACATGGGTGTGCTCTCAAAATGAATGAGAAGATGAGGTGATAAAAGAATGAGAGTGATGAAGAGGGAAAGAGGATGGATTGGACTCTTGTGACTGCAATGAGATAAAGAAATGATAAATGGATAGGATTTCTTGTTGAGCAAATATAGAGATATTGCCATGGATAGTCTACACCACTGATTACAAGAACTAGGATGATATGAAGATTTGAGGTGTGGACTGGCTCTCAGTAAATTAGGTATGCCTTGCACACAATCATGAAAGTGTTGATAAACACTAATTTAGTGTTTTTGGTTCGTACAAGGAAAACCTTCAAACCCACCATGCCATGAAAACTATGCCCCATTATACACTAGCTAAGACATACCAAGATATAGGATGATCAAGGTAGTCATGAGAAAGTATAGTCCTGAGACACAAGATGAACATTAAAGTGAAAAGCTCAAGCATGCAAACAACATGCACATGACCAATTGACATCTCTTGCCAAGAGTAGGACATGGATTTGGATAAACTGTCAAACTAGGGAAAGATGCATCTTGATGGGCAGGTGATGGATTTGGATATAGGTTGATGATTGGCAAAAGGCAAGCTGGATGTGCAAGCTCTTTAGATGAGAGGATTGTTTCTTGGATTTTATTAGCACTATATGTATGGGTGTTTGGATTAGGCACAAGTCAATGTAAGCTCAAGTAGATGAGAAAAGATCAGTTTGATATATTGGAAAGGATGGAAGAAGGATAGATTATTAGATAGGATGAAAAGGGGGATGGATGATTAAGCAGGATTGGATTGGGGATGTGATTAATGATTGATTTGGAAGAGATGGAGAATATGATTGGATTAAAAATATAATTGGATGGGATGGGGTGGATTGGTGGATATAGGATATATGGAGTGGAACCAATGACAACTGAGATCCAAGGACTGGTCAAAGGATGTATGGATGGAGAGATATTGTTTGGATAGAATGGAGATGGATCGAGTTGGATGGATATGGATGGGGTATGAAGGAATAAAGATATGGAGGGTAGGATGATGGAGACCCACAAACTATGTTGCAAAGGAGGAAAATGCCCCACTAAGGGTAGTGGAATGAAGGATAGGAAAGATGGTGGAAAATAATGTATGAGGTGGAAGGATAATGTCTAATGGATATGGATGGTAGAGGTATTAAGACTTGTGTGTTTCAAAGCATGCATGCACATATTATTTTTCCTCTAGCATGATCAAGATAAAATATAAGAATGGAGGATTGCATTTGGATAGGATGAGGGATATTAGATGGAGGATATGGATAGGATAGTTAAGATCAAAGATGAGGAATGTGGATGGTAGGATTGCATGGATGAATCTTACCCCCAAGTGTGGAGTGTAAGAGGATGAGGTGATTACACATGACACTTGTTTGCCAATTTTTCATCATGGTAATTACCCAAGGCACCATAAGGAGTGGTTTTCACCACTGGATGAAATGATTTTTCTTTACTTTTTTGCCTTTTTTCACTTTTTTTTTTCTTTCTTTTTGTGGATTTTTTGGATTGATAAAGATGAGGATAAGTGGATATGGAAGATAATGGATGTGTGAAGGAGGAAGGGAGGACTCAAGCATCTCTTTGTTGGCTTGATGATGATTGTAATGAATTCATCATATGTTGTCATTGATGAAACACATACACACACACATATATTCATATTGTCTACTGGTGTAACTTCAAAGTTGTTTATACTACAACTGATATACTATAGGTTTATTTCTAACTAGTACCTGGTGACAACTAGTATATATATGCAGACAACCAATGGATATACATAACTCGGCAACAACATAAAGATCCAGTGGAGATTATCACAGGAGCATCAAGGATAGCGGTTTATATGTTTAACTCCAACTGGTATTCACTAATTATGTGATGAGTTATCACAAGTTGTGATGAGTTATCCTTACCAACAAGATTTGGCACTATTTTTGTGATGATTTATGGTCACTTGACCAGATACACTACACCTAGGTAATTGTATTATGATTTATAGAGGCCGACATGAAATTTAAAATGTCTATATATTGACATCACAATGAATTATTTTGTATGAGTGAAAGTGATATGCTATGTGTAAAGGTAGAAGTGTTAAGTCACAGATTATGTTGGTAAAGAGGAGTTAAGTATGCAGAAGAGGATCTATACAAGCAATTTGTGCTACTACTAGATCACATCACCTGTTGTTTTCTAATCACTACAACAGTCAAATCCCCTAACTAGGTAAGCTCTAACAAGCTTTATTGTTCAAAACCTCTAACTAGGTGATTCATTAGTTTGGATTTATAAATCCTCCATCGAGGTTACTCCTTACAGGGTACTACCTTTTATAGGGTATAACTTTTAACTAAGCTTTGAGATATTAAAAGGATTCACTCCTAGCAGATCTTTTGTAGACCCTAACTGGCCAATTATCTATTACTATAGATAGTTAACTTGTGAGTCCCATCTCACCATGGTTTTTACCTATTTGGGTTTTCCACGTATAAACACTTGTGCTATGGTGGATGTTTTACTTATTGTGGATGTTGTTATATCATTTTTTATTGTATGTATATTGTTTAACAAACTTGTTAAGTTTATCTACTAGTTAGTATTTATAGTACTATTTTTGGTGTCACTGATTCACTCCCCCCCGCTCTCAGTGCTTTACAAGTCCATCAATTGGTATCAGAGCCTAACTTCCTTAAAGCCTAATCACTTGGAAGAAAACCCTAAAGCTATCATGGGGGATATGAGCTACTTTGAGATGGATAGAGAGATTGAGGCTTTTAGGAATGAGCTTGAAACCCTAAGGGTCAAACTAAAAGCTTCTCAAGTCAAAAGAAGAGAGATAACTAAACAATTGTTAGAAATATCAGATAATAGTTCTTCAGATGAGGCCAATATTGATGCTTTAGCTATGGAAGTTGAAAAAATAAACATTGAAAAGCTAAATCTGAGGAGAGAGCTAGAAGGTCTTACTATCCGCATGAGTCAGGAATTGGAAGCCACAAAAACTGCTGAAGATCTCACCAAAGAAAGAGATCATGAGATTGCCAAGATCAAGTGAGAGAATGCTACCTTGCATGAGCATTTGAATGTAGAAAGAGAAGAAAAAGAGAACCTACAACTAGATCTTGAATTAGCATCATCTCTGAGAGAGAACTTGTCAAAACATAATGAACATCTCACCAGATAGCTCACTAAAGTAAATGGGAAATTGGAGAAGTTCAATAGAAGTTCTATCTTGCTGGAAGAACAAATTCAATCATAGAGGATGAATGGTGATACCTCTGGACTTGGTTTTCACACATCTAAAAAGGGTGAATCCTCTGGTACCAAGAGCAACACTCTTAAGAATAAATCTTCTCCTAAGGTCAAAAAGCCTACCGGTAAGAAGGTCTTTAAACTTGTATGTTTTGTTTGCCATAAACTTGGTCACACTACAAATGTTTGTAAACACAAACCTAATAGAAATGTAAGCTACAATACTAATTCTAGGTATGTGTCCAAGAAATTTGAAGGTCATTTCTTCACATGTAAAATGTATGGACATAGATCAGTTGAATGTAGATATGGAGTGAATAATCCTGTACCACATATGTATTCTAGACAAAATAGCAAATTGATGAGAAATTTTGACAACAGGGTCAACATGAACTATCAAAGACCCTACGACAACCGATTCAGTCCATTTGAGATGGAAAAGTTAACAAATGTCATTTCCACCATCTATAACAACTTTGGTCATGTGGCTATGAATTGCGAAAGAAGAACTGGGAGAGGTAATGTAGGACCTTGGAAATCATCTGGTATGGCTTGCTATCACTGTCACAAACCAAGACACTTGGCAAAATTCTATAGATCTAGCAAGAGAAAACCGGTCAACCCTTCCAAAGATCAGAAAGGAAAGCAAAAAGTTAATGTTGAAGAAACTAGAGAAGAAATGAATCGAATATGGAAGAAGAAGAGTGATGACTCACCTAGAGAAGAAACCATTCCTTCACCAAATGTGGAGAATCCTGCACCTGTCAATTAAGCCTTTTCAATATGGCTAAGGGGAACTTAATAGTAAATCCACCTCCGGGCTCCTCGAAATGAATGAGCAGTAAGAAAATTTGAATGCATGAAATTTTGATAACTTTTTGTCAATCGGTTATCAACCGGTTTTACATCTATGTATCATTAAGTAGTGTAACTATGGTTTCAAACCCTAACGGATGAGAATTTAATGCAGTTGGTAAAAAGGATAAAAGTGATTTTTCACTTTGTTATTTTTACCCTAGCACATATGAGAAATAATTTTTGAGAACTTGCAGAGCTAAGAAAGGATTGTTGGCTGATATTCATCGAAGCTGCATTTTGATTTGAGTAATCAAGTAGATTTGAAGGTTGGAGAAGACTAAACTAGTGTGCAATTGAGCAGTCAGTTGGTTAAAGAGGCAGCGTGCATGATATAAGGTATTTCTTTGAAAAATCTTTCTTCAAATCTAATTTATCTGGAATGACATCATCTTCTAAACTAGTAGAAAGATTAATGATTACATCTAAACCTATGGAAGTTGTTGAAGTGGAACAAATTGTGTCTTATAATGCTTTATCACAAGTTCCTAGTGGTGTTGTAGTGAAAGGAGATTTGTCTAGCTACATTGATTGCAAGATTGAGGATTTAGGATCATTGTCGATATATTCTCAGTTAAAATCCCTTTGTGATGAAAACAGAAAGATTCAAATAGAATACATTAGGGTTTATGAAAAAGGTTTTCATAACGTAGCTTACTTTCTTGAAAATTTTGAAGAAGAACATATCCAAATTATTTTGAGTTGAGTTCATGGAGAAAACATGTATTTAAAAAGGACTCATACTATAACCAAGGAAGCTATTCAAGTTGTAACTGGTTTTTACTCAACTAGTGAAGGACCTGTGCTGAGGCATATTTCAAAAGAGAGTATACACTCTAACTGGATCAACATCTGATAAGCATTTTTTTTTGTCAATAACATCAGGGACCCAACAGTAATGTTGGAAGCTATGGTTATAGGCTACCAGATATTCTACTCTAGCAAATTAAATAGTGTTCCATCAGCAGCGGTGCATACCACTTACAAAATGATAGCTGAAAATTCTAATTATGACCTATGTGAGGCGACAAGGAGCCAATTAATGTTAAATCTTTAGTCTATCAAGAAGGACAACAATCTAAAGTTTAAATTGGGACAGTTATTGATCAGTCTATTCTTTTATTTCCAAAATTTCCTACCGGGAATAGGTGATCTTGAATGGTCTAAGGATCTATCGGTATCTATTGAGATTAAGAACAATATCAAGGCTATGAAGAACACCTTTTTCTACTACAATGAACAAATACTTCAATGAGTTTTAGAAGAAAATGAGCATGAGAGTAAGATTGCCTAAGGATGTGGTAAAACATTTTGCTAAGGACATTGTTTTCACAGTTACCACTGATTTCTATTTAATGAAGGCAATTGAGCCTAGAGAAGAATGTGAGAGTTGAGAAACACAACACCATAGGAGCCCAAATGATCTCTGCAAGTTGAAAAACCTATTACAAGGAGAAGCAAGGAAGCAAATAACAGATAAATCAAATACATAGAAAATATGCTAAAAAATATGAGAGCTCAATATTCACAAAATGTGTAATATGATAATCCTTACAATACAATGAAAAGAATAACCTCTAATAGGTCAAGAAACCCTAAAAACAAAAACCTAGGCTTGCACATAATAATTAATAAAAGAATTAATTATTATGCACCTAAAGTTAGCTTAAGTGTAAAAGAGATAAAGGGAACTTAAATAATTAAACAAATATAGTTTAATTAATCAAGTAAATACCTGAATACTCTAACACCCCCCTTAAGCTAGACTTAGGGAGAAGCTAAAACCTAGAATAGCTACTGAAAGCAAGAAAGATGAGTCCCGGCAACAAGGCCTGATCAGGTACCCAAATAAAACCAAATCTCTATGAACCAGAGAAGTAGAGAAAACCATTTGGGAACGAAACTCTACTCCAAACAGAGATGGAAAAAGCAAGAAGAAGGACTGAAAAAGCCTCCAAACAAGATTGTTCCAAAAAGGTAGGAACAAGAGAAGATTAGAAGAATCACTGAAGCATGAAGAAGCTGCAAACATTGTCGAAGAATAACTACTAATCTGAAGAACCTCCACTGAAAGAGAACATGACCAGGTAGAGAAGACTGTAATCTATATGAGTGCCCTTAAATGACACTACTCGAATCAAAAGGCAAACAAAGGCAAACAACTGAACTCGAAGATACAGATGGTATGAGAAACCAAAGCCTTAAGAGCTGATCAATCGAACTAAGGAAGAATTAGAACCAACAGGACAAACCTCCCCATAATGTTGAAAAGAACGACCAACGGGAACTGCATGACAAAGAACCAAGAACATCAAAGGCACAAAGATAGTACATAGTGTCATGGAAGGAACACTCACTTGACACATAGCATGAGGCGAATGTCACAGAAGGAACACTCACTGGACAAAGTTAGATGACAAACAAGGCAAACATCAGCACCCTCATGGTACTTTATGAGTAGTGCATGTATAATAAGGCACAAGATGTGCAAGATCCCAAGTAAACAATGCATCATGGCACTTTATCTTAGTGCGTTTTCATAAAAGAAGCTACAATGGCAAGAAGACTAGAAATAGAAAGGAGAACCAAAATAGAAACATCCTACTTAGAGAAGAGATCCTAGGACCTAAAACAACCAAGATATCCACAGAGTGTTGAAAAAGAAAAAAAATGAAGAAAACATTCTTGGAGAAGAATATGGAAAAAAAAATCATATGGGTGGAAAGTACACAAGACAATCTTTCCAATGATATAAAGTTTTCAAAAAATGGAGTTCGAATGCTCATTCTATGGCTCCCAGAGTGAAAAAATGAGACCCCACTTTGACTGGACAAAAACAAAGTCAAATAGAAAAACTAGAAAAAAAATTCTCACCTCACAAGGTCCAAGTCAGAACTAGCTTTTCGACGCCTATTCGTTTTGAAAAAATGACTTTGTATGCTCAAGATATGGCCAAAATACGAACTGCCCCGTAAAAAGACAAGAGGGAGGAGGTCTGGTGGCAGGAGCTTGTCAGTGGTGGCTAGGTGGAGCAGGCTGAGCAATACAAAGGGTGGTCGGCAACATTGTGGGGCTAAGATAGCAACAGTCGCAAGCAAGCCCAGGTGGAGCGATGGCAGCGGGCGCAACACAGTGGTGAGCTACTACAGGGAGGCCAGCAGGGACTTGTGGCGGGGCCGGGGGCCGACAGGGAGCTACAACAGTGGGGGCTGGTAGAGGGTTGGATGCTAGCGGTGGCGGGGCCCGGTCCGACAGGGCTGGCGAGGGCCAAACTATCAGACTGGCGGTAGGGTACAGGAACTTGTGCCCCAAAAAAAACTTTTTTATTTTTATTTTTTTTGTAAAAAAAACCTTTCGCCTTTTGGTGATTTTTTTTATTTTTGGTTTTTTTTCTTTTTTTTAAAAAAAATAAAAAAATCGGCTTGCATGCCATAAAAAGAAAAAAAAAAAAATTGAAATTTTTTTCTCGAACTGCATGTCAGGGTCGTATGAATTGGTACTGAAGAAAAAAATGCCCCCAGATGCTCAAGAGTCAAAACTAGGTAAGTTTTATATGACTATAGATGTTTTTGGGCCTTCTGAGCACAATGATGAAGTCCGTTCAGGCTCAAAGTGCTCAGAAAAAAAGGCCTATCCCTAAGTACATTAAAAAAACTTCTTGAAACCCCAAATCTACTTCCAATGCAAAAATTCTCAAAACAAGAACAGATAGCTGCAGATCTGAAGCTTTGATACCATGTGAGAGTTGAGAAACACAACACCACAGGAGCCCAAATGATCTCTACAAGCTGAAAAATCTATTACAAGGAGAAGCAAGGAAGCAAATAACAGATAAAACAAATACACAGAAAATACGCTCAAAAAGATGAGAGCTCAATATTCATAAAATGTGTACTATGATAATCCTTACAATACAATGAAAAGAATAACCTCTAATAGGTCAAGAAACCCTAAAAAGGAAAACCTAGGCTTGCACATAATAATTAATAAAAGAATTAATTATTATGCACCTAAAGTTAGCTTAAGTGTAAAAGAGATAAAGGGAACTTAAATAATTAAACAAATATTGTTTAATTAATCAAGTAAATACTCGAATACTCTAACAAAGAAGAAATGAAAGATATGAGTTATGAGGTCAACTATGACTTACTGATTGGTTATGCTAATAACCCGTTAGCATCCCCAAAGGATAAGAAAAAGGCAAAATTAAATATTGTTGAAGATCAGATTGCACAAGTTGGAACCAGTATTGTTCCTACCATGAGTGGTAAAGGTAAGAAAAAGAAGGCTGAGAAAGCACCTCCAGTGATGAAAAATACAAGAGTGACACAAAGTGTCCAAACCAAAATGGAATCGGAACCTAAAGTTTATGCAAAGAAGGAGAATGCATCTAAGAAAAGAGGTCAAAAACTAATTCTCCAAGCAGAATCTGAAGGTACTGACACTGAGGAAGAACCCAAGAAAATGAAAGCTACTGGTAGAGTAGCAAAGCAAGTGAAGGAAGTGTCAAAGGAATTTGTGCCTTTTGATATTTCAACTTACAAGCCTGAGACTACCTTTGAGAGGACAATGAAGACATTAGGGAGAAATAGATTTAACAATGTCAAAGAACATTTTGATTCCTTCACTGAAGATGAAAAGGATTAAATCATTCAATAGGTAATCAATCATTTGTGTCATTACAATAGATTACCACATGATCTTGAAAAGGATATGTCTAATTCCTTGTATACTATTCTTTTGAATAAATGGGAGGAAGCAATAAATAAATAAAAAGAAATCATAGATGATGTATTTGTACAATATTTTCCTAATTTATCAAAGGATGAGTTGAATGAATTGGTTGATAAGTATAAAGTTCATTTTTCTTACAAATCGAGAAGATTGAAGCGGATCAATGGAAAAGTGCAACCTATTGAGACTGAGACTCGTCAGATTGCTCATAATATCAAACACTCAGAAGATCTTATACATTCTTCTAAGGATGAGCAAGATACTATTGATCGACCTAAAATGGATGAAGAAGAAATTGTGCAAGCTGATGTGGTCTATCATGTCAAGAAGAAGGATGAAACTATCGTCCAAGTTGTTGATGATATTTAGGATACAATTGATCTATCTAGAGAGATAATTGTACTAGATGTGTAGCCACCTAAAATCATTGACTTACAGGTTGCTTCAGTTGAGAAACCGACAACTCAACCAAGAGTGGATATTCCACTAGCAAAGGAACAACCTGAGAAACCCCAATCCCCATCGATTTCACAAAACATTTAGAAGGAATCTAATGAAAATATTGACACAAATTTCTAAACAGGAAACGGAGAAAGGACAAGAGAAAGTAATTGTTAAGGTAACATCTTCTGAACCAAAAAAAACATTAGTCATTCAGCAGACTGATGAAGATGATGATGACTCATTAGGCATATCAGGGCCTATAATTGTTGATAATATGAGTGCATCTGAAATGATGATGATTGCAACTATCATGCAATCTAGAGCACACAAGAAGAGACTTAAAGAGCAAAGAATGGAAGCTGAAACAATTTACAATGCAGTAGATATTTTATCAAGTCTACTACCAGAAACTTCTACAGGACATCTAACAACCTCTATTAGCAAACTTGGTCAATTGGTTGCTGATGCATCTGACCAAATTAAGTCACTTGAAGAAGAAGCACAAACTTATGCTAAGAAGAGTTATAGGAAGAGGCATGGAGAGCAGCTTATGAAAGCAATTGATATAGGGAAACTTTCTCTATCTTTGAATAAAGATTTGTTAAGAAAAGCTATTGAAACATCAGGAAAATATCTTGCTTCTACTTCTAATGTTTCATTCTTTTATTCTGATATCAATAAAAGGTGAACTGAAATAGGGCAAGAGCTAGAAAAGATATGCAATGCATATGTACCACTTCAAGACTCTATTTTTTTTTTTAGCAAATCTATGGATGATTTGCACAACAGGTTGGATACCTATGATCTTGAGAAAGAAAAAAGACTCTGGTCACTGAAGGAATTGAAGATTCTACTCATAGCCCAAGTGGACATATTACAGAGAACCTACAAGAATGCAGAAGCTATTTTAGCTACTCCAAAAACCTGTACACTTGATTCCATGGAAGAGTTCCATACACAAATTATGTCTACACTTGAGTACACTGAGAACGTGCTGGAAACCTAGAAAGATGCCTTATCACAGTTGAAGAGGAACTTTAATGTTATTTTCATGAGACTTGCAAATGCATTAATCTTAATTCAATTTTTTAAAGTTTTTGTAAATGTAAAACATTTTGATACAAACTTTTCTATATATATATTTATATTTTGCTTTACAATTTGGCATTGTTGTCAAAGGGGGAGTAGAAATATGTATGCGTGTTTTTGAAAAAATTTGTATGATGTATGTAGTAAGGGGGAGTATGTGTTAGGTCCCGAGGACAACTCAGAGGGGGGGGTCAATCAGTTGTCAAATAAATTCAAACCAAAACAACTTAACCAACTTTAATGCTTGATACCAATGTGTAAGGCCTTCCCCAGACCAAGCTTTGATTAACTTAGTTGACCATCTTTGACCCTATTAATAAATGCTTTATAACTCAATACAATGGATAGTGTTAGACAGATACATTGGTGAGAAAAGTAATTGAACCAAGTTATAGAGTTATTTCACCTTGTGGTGTACATTTTGATGTGTTATGAATTTGAAATCCTAGAGGATCCATTGATTGGATAATCTTGATTTAACGTATGTTAGCTATGTCTGGATGTAGAACTTATATGATTCCATGATTGGATAACATTGATGAATGTTGATTTATCTGCTTTATGATATAGAACTCTATATGATTCTAGAATAGGATAAATTGGAGATGATGTATGTCACTATTGGATTTGTAGGACTTTATTATGAGGATATAATTAAGATGTATGTTTTATGTGTGGACCAAAACTAGGAGAATTATGATAATGGCTTCTGTGGATTTATTTGGATATGAGATATATTGAATTGTTCAAATGTAAATTGTATGTGAAGTGTTTGATGTGTATTCTAATTCATGTGTTTAATATTATATGAGGTTATTGGAAATTACTAATGTGTATTTGACTGGCGCAGGAAAAGATATCCATGTGACCATGAAAATATTATGGAGAACCAAACCTAGACCTATGTATGTTTGTAAAATCAGGGTTTATCTATTTGGAGAGACAACACCCCATTTGTGCCGTATTTTATTCGTAATAGTAGATGATGCATGTGTGTTAAATTTTATTTATTTGATTTATTTAAATCCAACAAGAGACAAGATTTCATGTGCAATTTTGTAGAAGTATTTTCTTTGTGTCACTTGACACGTGTTGATTTATGTTTGAGTTTTTAAATTTCTCTCTTGGAGGGAATTGTTTAACTAAAGCTTTTTCAATTAATGTAATGTGATTCCATAAATGCCTTGGGTAAAGAATCTTTGGGATGGTCAACATAGGTTTGACCCGAAAATAAACTTCAAAGGGGTTAAAAAAGGGTTAAATGGACACCTAGGGGTAGTTTAATAGGGTTTGCTAAAGCCCATAAGGAATACCTAAGAGTTGGGGGTAATTTTAGGCAAGTTTCTACTCACATGTGACCTTTTAGACACCCTAAAAAGTGACTTTTCTAAGTTGTGAGAAAATTAAAATTTGAAGACTTGAACTAAGTTGTGAGCCTTCCTTTTTGAATGAGAGTTCTCTTTCCCATTTTACCCTACTTTCCTTTCCAGTTTTAGAAACTTGAGAGAACTCACACTAGTGTCTTCTTAAGAAAGAAAGAGAGATTTTGGGGGTAATCACCCACTCTCCATTTCTGGAGACAAAAGAATTTTGAAAAAGAAAAAGATAGATTTGGGATTTAGAATTTTCGCTATGGGTAGAAAGAGAAGACTGGTGGAATTGGGCTGCTCATCCTCAACAAAACTAGCACACCTTTGGGAAGTTTAAGGTTGGTTTTACTTTCTTGTAATGTTTTCTTATTGTATGTTGTTTTTAAAGAAAAATGCCTATGAAAAAAGACTGGTTTTTTTGCATGTAAATCTTGGAAATTTATTTGGTGTTTTGTGCTTATGCAATGTATGTGTTTTTGGGAGTAATCAAGACCTCCTACTCTTGGGAGAGAGGATGGTCTTGTGGATGGTAGAAGTGACAACCCTCGAGTGAGAGGCTCTTGTTATGAGAGTGATCACAAGGAATTTTATGTGACCCTTGTTGCATGGCTTGTTTATGCATTGGGGGTCATAAGGAGGGAAATAAGGCATGAATGCCTTGGGGGGCATAAGGAATGTGGGGTTGTTACACTTGATGTAATTGGTTTTCCATGAGGTGGCTATATGTTTTACCATACTTGCAGTCTCCTCAGGGTACTTGGTCCACTACCACCCTTGAAAAGACATCACAAATGTGTGGTGCAGTGTAGCCTGGGTTGGGATTGTGTTTGAGCTGGTGTTTTCCCTTGTCTTTTGTATTGCATGTGTGTAATCCTATCTAGGTCTTGGTTCTCTGAGCTCGAGGGTGGCTACTAGCTAGCCTAGGCTGTGAGGTGAGCACTCCATGGTCATCTCTTTGTTTTATTTGCAGGTTGTTAGAAGAAAATATCAGGACATGTGGATATTGCTGGAGTTAATTGTTGCAGAAAAATGTTCTAAATGTAATTAATATTCTTTGAAAGTCCTCATTTATTTGAATTGAGAGACCTATTTGTAAAATGACAATAAAGACTTGGGAATATGTTTTAAAGATATGTGATATTTATTTATGTTATATTGCAGAAAAGAAATGATTATTTCTAGTTTTTAGTTTTGAAATAAATATTTGTTGTGTATAGGATGCTTTGAAAAAAAAAGAAATGTATTCATTCCTTTAGGCATTTAAAGAAAAATATTAGAAAAGAAATGAAATTTAATTGCATGCATGTAGTAGGCTGATAATACAACATCCTAGAACTATTCATGGGAATGCAAAACTTAGTTATCTAAATCTCTTATTTAAATATTAGCTGAGAATAAAATCAAAAGAAATATTATTGTCATCTCTAAGTTTTACTTATTAGAAATATAGGTTTAAATTAGTTACTGTTAGGTTTGTCAAGTTTTGTCATTGGTTTGTTGTAGAAATAGTATCTTTTGTTATTCAGACTGATTGAAATAAATATTTTCTAAGGATCCTATGTTAAGTATATTTAATTCTGAAAATCAATTTATTCTTGCAGAAAGTAGATCCATAATTAAATAATCCATCTATTTTATTTTTGCAACTAGGAGTTTGATTAAAAGGAAATAAATACAAAGATCCAAAACTGAAGTGTTTATCTGGTTTTTTAAAATGTTTCAATACAAATATATATCAGCATAATAAAATGCCCTATATCTGTTATTAAATAAAAAATAAAAAAAAGGATTTATAAATATATAAATGAACATATCCAAATATATAAATGAACATATATATATATATATATCTTTAAAAAATAATAATAATAATAAAAAACAACCCAAAAAACAAAGGGGGTTTCGATATGCAAGGGCCGAACCCACTGTGTGTATGCATAGTGGGCCAGCAGCAGCTCGGCTGCCACTGTGACTCCACACAGTGGTGGCATGGAGGCCGCCACTGTGGAGGTCGGGGCCTCCCACTGCGGGTAACCATGGTGGAAAGGGCCCCGCCCGCCACTGTGTATTTCCATAGTGGACAACACTCGACCGCCACTATGGGGGTACATAGTGGCACCCGTGCATGAGCCCCCCCGAAACCTCCGCCTCCACCATTCATTTGCGCCACTGCCTCCTCGACCCTCTCCATCATTCCTTCTGATCGGCTCCCTGCAACATCAAGGCAAAAAAATAAAACCCTAACCTGGTGGGGTTAGGGTATCAAAATAAAATAATAATAAAAATGAATAAATGAAAGGGTATTTTATATTGTTTTTTTATTAATTAGGCTTCCATGTTATGGTATAATTAGGTTTTGAGGGGAGACATAGTTGAGAAAATAAATATTTACCTATGTATAGGTGTTAATGAGAATATATATATATATATATATATATATATATATATATATATATATATATATATATATATATATATATATATATATATATATATATATATATATAATCGAATAAGATTTATAATGGGAGTATACATTTAGTGATTATTTAGCCCAATGGATTAATTGGAAATTAAATGAATTAATCTATAACATTATTATTATCACATTGGGATATGTATAAGTGAGAAGTACTTTTATTAGCTATTTAATCTGGGAAATGTTTAGGAAAGCATTATACACCATTTAGTTAATTCTTTTAAAGAAGATGGACTCTTTTTCTTCTTATAGTGTTTAACATGTTTAAATCTAAACCAAGAGGTAATGACAATAGTGAATTTTATAATAATAATGAACTTATAATATTTAATATTTGATAAAGGAAAATATGACAACTTGATTTAAGATATAAAACTATGCTCTAGAGATCTTAATGTGTTTTATTTTAATAATTAAGAGAGCATTTTAATTAAATATTTATCTTAAGAGAAGATTTGAAGTGGCGTAAATTATTTTCTCTATTATAAGATGGACTAATTCCTGCGAACCCTATTAACCCAAGTGGAGTCTTTCATCAGATAAATCAATTAACTTGAAGATGTTTGGCACCTTAATTGCATCTACTCAATTAGGAAATATTAATGAAATGAAATAGTAATAGTGTTGACATTTAGTAATTAATTGATATCAAACCCGACAATTATAGTAATGCCTATTTAGTAGATATGGATCAAATTAAGTACTGACAAGCACAACTGAAACGAAAGGAACTTTCGAGAGAATTTAATAATACCCTCATGAAATTTATTTGCTTCACTGGATAATAGAAATTATCATAATTGTTATGTTAGTATTTAATATCAATATAGAATTCATTTGGAAAAACTTGTTAAGTTGTCATAACTATTTAAGAAATGTTTGCAAGTAATTTAGTGTTTTAAAATAAATTAAAAAAATTGTTGGTTGTGTTTTGCCCTCAAAGTTTGGGCATGAAATTTTGGTATCAGAGCCCTAGGTTCATACACTGGTGAACATGGGCTACATTCCTAACTTAGTTGAAAACAAACTATGGTTTGAAGTATAACACCTAGGTGGAAAACTTGCAAAATAACAAAGTGAAACATAAGTGAAAATTCTTGTGGATCAATAGATCAACATATATCAATTCAAGGGGTTCCAAGGGTCACTAAAAAACCCTGAAATCTGAACTTATTAGACATAATATTTATGGATTAAATAAAACCCCAAAGGTTATGAAATATTCAACTAATTATTCATATGAAGTAATTTCGGTGTTTATTAACAGAATTTAGTTCTTTAGTACTCATGGGGTTACCGTTCAATTGGAACCTAAAATGCAATAATTGCCCTAATCAAACCAAGTAGGAGGAGATAAATCTTTCAATAAAATACCTCTGATGGTAACTAAAGGAGTGCCATCTATCGAGATATGTTCTTGACATGGCAAGTCAAGCAAGATAGTTAGACCTTAGATGAAGTCACCATAAACAAGATAAATAAGAATCGAGATGGATCTAATTAAAATTTTAAGCTATATGAAAATATGATGGTTAAAAGGATCAAGGCCGCCATAGAAGACATAAATGAAGGAGAATTAAAAGGAACTCTTGTGAATCTCAGATAGAAGCATTAACCTATCCTAATGACTAGGTACCTTAAGAATGTGGTCATGCTAGAGTTCTTATTAGAAGCATTTGTTAGACAATTTTTTTTGTAGTAATGCAGTGAAGTTAGAGTAGGATAACCTTGAAGATTAGAATTAAAATGATGAATGGCAATCTCCTTGATCAAAAAACCCTAGTAATCCTATAGATGAGTTAGATAAAGAGAAAGGAGGCATGAACTTCTTGGGTAAAAACATGTATTTACAATAAACCCTAAGTTCATCCGTGGTTATATAATTGGGGAAACAAGCAAGTAAAACCTCAACTAGTCCCTTTATGGAAAGATAATCCTGGAGAAAGTAAATAATGGAAGAGAGAGTAGAGTTGATGTAGAAATCATACAAAAAATCCCCATTGAAATGCAAGGAGTGTAAAAGTATTAGGATCCCATAATCTAGGAATGAGTAACTAATATTCATTCAGAAACTAAGAAGAAAAGTGCAACCCAATCATGGTTAGCCGCTAGGTACAAGACATTATGTAACACAGTTTAACTACTAGGCACAATCGAAGAAGCTTTGCAAATTTTGGCACTCAAGTGTGAAAGTATGCGAAAACATTAAGTATGGATGAAGCAACATGCAGATGGGAATGGCTTATGCAAGGATTGTATAACAATAATATAATACTATAGTTTTAATGAGAATTAGTTGGCAGTATAAAATGATTTATGAAGACATTGATAAGGAGCTGAATTATGTGGTTAGCTAAGGGAGAACTTGGAAATTATGAGAGTCTTAAGACATTGGCAATTGTTGGACATCCGTAGGTTATACCGTAATTGGGTAACTAGATATTAGGACGGTAAGATGGCTTGTTTAGATCAAAGAGATCGAAGGATGTGGTAGGCCAGAAATGGGCTAGTAAGTAAATATAAATAAGAAATAAGGAACGAGATAACTTCCCTTTTACTAATTTTTAATTAAAAAGAGGGGTCTTGGTCACTTTTTGAGTGCACACCCCCTTGATTTCATAGTTGCATAAGTAAAGTAGGAGAGGATAAGTCCACTCTCCGAGTAGTCCAAAATATGTCATGAAATGTGTGGCTAGAAATTGTTGTCAACCATTATCGATCTTACTTGACAATAATTCCACCCCAAATGGCTCTTAACCATAAGTGTTAGTAATTTGGAAACAAGCCCCTACCTAATGAAGGCAAGTGAATGTTAAAGGTGAAAATATAAGGAGCTAGCATAAGGTGCTAAAACTATATACACTATACAATCCTAAGTGGTTCTAAGTAAACAAGTGTCAATTTTGTACCGAACTATCAACTGAGTGTGTAAGACATGAAAGTGTCGATACTCTAGCTACCACGTAACATTGAATCAAGGTTTAGCATATTAAGATAAGTAATGGAAGACCAAGAAGAATGGACAGAGAATGGTAGAGTTAGTGCAATCACCTATTAGATATTATTATGGATATTACTAACCCTGAATAGATAGTGGATTATATCGGAAAGTGTTGCTGGTAATAGTGAGCACATGAAGGTTAAAATGGAACATGATCTATTAAATGATGCGATCTCTTGTGTATAAGAATTTATTTCATAAATCAATAAAGGATTATAAAGAATCTAAGAACCTTAAGAGTCTAATAATCACTTCCTAACACACTCAAGACGTGTGATCTTGAGTGATGTATTGCGGTTACTCCCTAGGGTATGACCAGTATGGTCATCTTGTTTTGAGATTTGATTCATCAGTATTTTCAACTTTCTTTGAAAAAGTATATTGTGACCTAGGGGCTAGTACTTTCTTTTATTTATTTTATTTTATTTTTTAGAAGAGAGGACCACTAAATTTATGTTTCTTTTTATTGGAACTATGGCACTTGCCATGTTTCTAGTTTTAATATCTTTCAATTGCCGGCATTTTTCTTCTTTTGAAGGGACTTGGTAAAAGTAATTTCTATTTTGACTTTTTTTAAAGTGTCAAGTGGTCATTTTGATGGTTGATATAGCTAGCCCTAGTGATGTGATTTGTGTAAATGTCTATCATGTTCATTGAACCATTGATAGTGTGTCAAGGGAGAACACTAAAAGGAGTGAAATTAGGTACAAAGAATTAACAAAGAGTATATTTTATCAAATTAAGATAAAGGAAGGAATATCCTCCTAAGTAAAATTAATTGCGGGCAATCTGAAAGAGAAAAATTTATAGCAATAGTGTGATCTAGACCTAATGAATTACGAAAGTAACGATTGTCGACTGGTAAATTTAGCATGGGTACGGAGATGATTGTGTGGATGATATCTAAAAGAAGTATTAATAAATTCCATCACTCCCTTAAAATGGGATTGTTATGTACCTTAATGTATGGGAATTGTGAATAATGCACCCTATGAAACTTTAACCTTGGAGCCTAATAAAAACATTATAAACCCTAGTGGTAGGAAACTACCCTATATAAGGGTGGAATTGAAGAACCTAAATTTGCCTTTGCCTTGTCACCTAAGAAAGTTGGAAGAAATTATGCACCTAGGGTGATTTTGCGAATATTATATTAACACCCTAATGAGGTGCCTTGATGTAGGATAAGTAGGTTCGTTTTGGTTAAGTACGATGTCAATTTCCTTAAGTAACATGCATGGATGGGAATTATAGTAGGACAAACATGTTTTAAAAAAAATCCTAAACAAAGTAGGACTCCTAGAAATTCAATATGTGTAACCTTGATCGTGGGAGTTGATGTGTGTTATCGATATGATTTAGATGGCGCAGTAATGTAAATTGTTCGAAGATAGAACATTGAAAAAAAAAAAACACCTACCTAGAACTGAAGGGAAATATAACATTAATACTAAGAATTTAACCTTGTGAAGATAGTAAGTTAATTACAATAATAATAAGTTAAAAATTTTGAGTAACCTAGTGAAATTGTGGGAAATGTTATGTCCCTAATTCGTAATTCTACTCATGTGACTTCCAGGAGTAAGGCGAACTCTAGGGGAGGAGGATGTAAGGCCTTCCCCAGACCAAGCTTTGATTAACTTAGTTGACCATGTTTGACCCTATTAATAAATGCTTTATAATTCAATAGAATGGACCGTGTTAGACAGATAGATTGGTGAGAAAGGTAATCGAACCAAGTTATAGAGTTATTGCACCTTGTGGTGTACATTTTGATGTGTTATGAATTTGAAATACTAAAAGATCCATTGATTGGATAATCTTGATTTAACATATGTCAGCTAAGTCTAGATGTAGAACTTATATGATTCCATGATTGGATAACATTGATGAATGTTGATTTATATGCTTTATGATATAGAACTCTATATGATTCTAGAATAGGATAAATTGGAGATGATGTATGTCACTATTGTATTTGTAGGACTTTATTATGAGGATAGAATTAAGATGTATGCTTTATGTATGGACCAAAATTAGGAGAATTATGATAATGGCTTATGTCGATTTATTTGGATATAAGATATATTGAACTGTTCAAATGTAAATTGTATGCGAAGTGTTTGATGTGTATTCTAATTCATATGTTTAATATTATACGAGGTTATTGGAAATTACTAATGTGTATTTGAGTGGCGCAGGAAAAGATATCCATGTGACCATGGAAATATTATGGAGAACCAAACCTAGACCTATGTATGTTCGTAAAACTAGGGTTTGTCTATTTGGAGAGACAACACCCCATTTGTGTCATATTTTATTCGTAATAGTAGATGATGCATGTGTGTTAAATGTTATTTATTTGATTTATTTAAATCCAACAAGAGACAAGATTTCATGTGCAATTTTGTAAAAGTATTTTCTTTGTGTCACTTGACACATGTGTTGATTTATGCTTGAGTTTTTAAATTTGTCTCTTGGAGGGAATTATTTAACTATAGCTTTTTCAATTAATGTAATGTGATTCCATAAATGCCTTGGGTAAAGAATCTTTGGGATGGTCAACATAGGTTTGACCCGAAAATAAACTTCAAAGGGGTTAAAAAAGGGTTAAATGGACACCTAGGGGTAGTTTAATAGGGTTTCCTAAAGCCCATAAGGAATACCTAAGGGTTAGGGGTAATTTTAGGCAAGTTTCTACTCACATGTGACCTTTTAGACACCCTAAAAAGTGACTTTTCTAAGTTGTTCGAAAATTGAAATTTGAAGACTTGAACTATGTTGTGAACCTTCCTTTTCGAATGAGAGTTTTCTTTCCCATTTTACATTACTTTCCTTTTCAGTTTTAGAAACTTGAGAGAACTCACACTAGTGTCTTCTTAAGAAAGAAAGAGAGATTTTGGGGGTAATCACCCACTCTCCATTTTGGAGACAAAAGAATTTTGAAAAAGAAAAAGATAGATTTGGGATTTAGAATTTTGGCTAAGGGTAGAAAGAGAAGACTGGTGGAATTGGGCTACTCATCCTCAACAAAACTAGCACACCTTTGGGAAGTTTAATGTTGGTTCTAATTTCTTGTAATGTTTTATTATTGTATGTTGTTTTTAAAGAAAAATGCTTGTGAAAAAAGACTGATTTTCGTGCATGTAAATCTTGGAAATTTATTTGGTGTTTTGTGCTTATGCAATGTATGTGTTTTTGGGAGTAATCAAGACCTCCTACTCTTGGGAGAGAGGATGGTCTTGTGGGTGGTAGAAGTGACAACCTTCAAGTGAGAGGCTCTCATTATGAGAGTGATCACAAGGGATTTTATGTGACCCTTGTTGCATGGCTTGTTTATGCATTGGGTGTCGTAAGGAGGGAAATAAGGCATGAATGCCTTGGGGGGCATAAGGAATGTGGTGTTGTTACACTTGATGTAATTGGTTTGCCATGAGGTGGCTATATGTTTTACCATACCTGCAATCTCCTCGGGGTACTTGGTCCACTACCACCCTTAAAAAGACATCACAAATATGTGGTGTAGTGTAGCCTAGGTTGGGATTGTGTTTGAGCTGGTGTTTTCTCTTGTCTTTTGTATTGCATGTGTGTAATCTTATCTAGGATTTGGTTCTCTGAACTCGGGGGTGGCTACTAGTTAGCCTAGGCTGGGAGGTGAGCACTCCATGGTCATCTCTTTGTTTTATTTGCAGGTTGTTAGGAGAAAATATCAGGACATGTAGATATGGCTAGAGTTAATTGTTGTAGAAAAATGTTGTAAATGTAATTAATATTCTTTGAAATTCCTCATCTATTTGAAACAAGAGACCTATTTGTAAAATGACAATAAAGACTTCGGAATATGTTTTAAAGATATGTGATATTTATTTATGTTATATTGCAGAAAATAAATTATTATTTCTGGTTTTTAGTTTTGAAATAAATATTTGTTGTGTATAGGATTCTTTGAAAAAAAAAGAAATTTGTTCATTCCTTTATGCATTTAAAGAAAAATATTAGAAAAGAAATGAAATTTAATTGCATGCATGTAGTAGGCTAATAATACAACATCCTAGAACAATTCATGGGAATGCAAAACTTAGTTATCTAAATCTGCTATTTAAATATTAGCAGAGAATAAAATCAAAAGAAATATTATTGTCATCTCTAAGTTTTACTTACTAGAAATATAGGTTTATATTAGTTACAGTTAGGTTTGTTAAATTTTGTCATTGGTTTCTCGCAGAAATAGAATCTTTTGTTAATCAGACTGAGTGAAATAAATATTTTCTAAGGATGCTATGTTAAGTATATTTAATTCTGAAAATATATAAATGAACATATCCAAATATATAAATGAACTTATATATATATATATATATAAAATAATAATAAAAAAAAAACAACCCAAAAAAAAAGGGGGTTTCAGTATGCAAGGGCCGAACCCACTGTGTGTATGCACAGTGGGCTGGCGGCGGCTTGGCTGCCACTGTGACTCCACATAGTGGTGGCATGGAGGCCGCCACTGTGGGAAGCCACAGTGGAGGTCAGGACCTCCCACTACGAGTAACCGCAGTGGAAAGGGCCCAGCCCGCCACTATGTATTCCCACAGTGGATGGCGCTCGGCCGCCACTATGGGGGTATAGAGTGGCGCCCGTGCATGAGCCCCCCCGAAACCTCTGCCTCCACCATTCATTTGCACTGCCACCTCCTCGACCCTCTCCGCCATTCCTTCCGATCGACTCCCTGCAACATCAAGGTAAAAAAATAAAACCCTAACCCGGTGGGGTTAGGGTATCAAAATAAAATAATAATAAAAAGGAATAAATGAAAGGGTATTTTATATTGCTTTTTTGTTAATTAGGTTTCCATGTTATGGTGTGATTAGGTTTTCAGGGGAGACATATTTGAGAAAATAAATATTTACCTATGTATAGGTGTTAATGAGAATATATATATATATATATATATAATTGAATAAGATTTATAATGGGAGTATACATTTAGTGATTATTTAGCCCAATGGACTAGTTAGAAATTAAATGAATTAATCTATAACATTATTATTATCACATTGGGATATGTGTAAAGTGAGAAGTACTTTTATTAGCTATTTAATCTAGGAAATGTTTAGGAAAGCATTATACACCATTTAGTTAATTCTTTTAAAGAAGATGGACTCTTTTTCTTCTTATAGTGTTTAACATGTTTAAATCTAAACCAAGAGGTAATGACAATAGTGAATTTTATAATAATAATGAACTTATAATATTTAATATTTGATAAAGGAAAATATGACAACTTGATTTAAGATATAAAACTATGCTCTAGAGATCTTAATGTGTTTTATTTTAATAATTAAGAGAGCATTTTAATTAAATATTTATCTTAAGAGAAGATTTGAAGTGGCGTAAATTATTTTCTCTATTATAAGATGGACTAATTCCTGCGAACCCTATTAACCCAAGTGGAGTCTTTCATCAGATAAATCAATTAACTTGAAGATGTTTGGCACCTTAATTGCATCTACTCAATTAGGAAATATTAATGAAATGAAATAGTAATAGTGTTGACATTTAGTAATTAATTGATATCAAACCCGACAATTATAGTAATGCCTATTTAGTAGATATGGATCAAATTAAGTACTGACAAGCACAACTGAAACGAAAGGAACTTTCGAGAGAATTTAATAATACCCTCATGAAATTTATTTGCTTCACTGGATAATAGAAATTATCATAATTGTTATGTTAGTATTTAATATCAATATAGAATTCATTTGGAAAAACTTGTTAAGTTGTCATAACTATTTAAGAAATGTTTGCAAGTAATTTAGTGTTTTAAAAAATAAAATAAAAAAATTTGTTGGTTGTGTTTTCCCCTCAAAGTTTGGGCATGACACGGTGAACCAGACTTGTATGCCAGTAGACAGTTTTATGAGTTAATTAAAGTACTGATAAAGATTAATGTATGAAACAAAAAGACAATAACATCCACAACACATAACACCAATATTTGTACGTGGAAACCCTGTAAGGGGAAAAACCACAGTGGGAAACCTTACCCACAATCAGATGACACTACTGCAGATAGTATGTGTATACAAATAGGGTCTGCACATGCAGAAAGGCCAAGCACCTAGAGCTCACTGCTCAAACACAATAGGAGTCACATTGACTACAATTGGATGGTTAAATCCAATAAGGATGTATTGCTCAAAATAGCATCTTACTATGCTCGATTCAGTACCGGTGTAGTTCTGATTGTCTTCACAAAAACCCTTCTTCAACCTTCAAATGATGTCAGTGTGTATAGCTCTCCTTATTCTCTCATATACCTTCACAATTTCTCTTTTGCATTCCACACTGATCTTACAAATAAGATCTTACATTTATATGACCAATTTTAGTAGGTCGGCTCTAAAGGATATTACAATAAAATCATTTTACAAATAAAACAATGTCCGATGCAATAACCGATTCAACATGTCGGTTTGATGCATTTACAATAATAATAAGACATCTCCATAGCATATTGTGTTCATCTAGAAAAGATAAATTTGCTGGTGTATAACCTGGACCTATTTGCCAGTAATAGCAAATATGCAAATATGAATATGCCAATGAACAAATCTCCAAGACAAAGTGTCCAAACAATGTCTTCAATATAACCAGGTGTTTTCCATACTATTCGAAGTGCCAGTGAACATTATATCATGTTGGTGTACTAGATACCAGTGACTGTGCATAAGTCGCTTGCTAGTGAATGTTGTTGATTCTCCAAAGTGCTAGAGTTGATAAGTGTTAGTAGGTGTTGACATCAATGAAAAAACTATACCAAAATACTAACAATCTCCCCCTTTGGCATTGATGGCAACACAAGATGGAAAAACCATCAAAGTGCCAAAACAAAAATGCCAAATACCAAAAACCAACAATCTCCCCAAAGTAACAATCTCTCCCCCTTGGAGTGATGTGTTTTTCTTGTGGTTTTCCATACCAATCTCTCCCCCTTTGACATCAAATGCCAAAGCAATATAAAGACCATTTTTCAGATACAAAATACCAACCAGTTCACTATACTAGCTACTCCCCCTGAGAAGTAGCTTTCTCATCAAAGTCGGAACAAAAAATTTCTCTATTGATTCTATTGGTTGATGACAAACATCAACTGTCTAAGTCTCTACCGATGGGGGTATAACCCCAAGCTGGTCTCTGAGATATTCAAACGTCTCCTTAGGCAGAGGTTTAGTGAAAATATCTGCAATCTGCTCTTTAGTATTTACATAAACCAGTTTTACTTTTTTTGTTTCAACATTCTCCCTTAGAAAATTCAGTTTGATAGAAACATGTTTAGTTTTAGAATGTAATACCGGATTCTTAGATATATCAATTGTTGTAGTGTTGTCACAATAGATAGTTATGGGTTCTTTGCATTTTACCTTTATGTCCTTCAACATTTGCTTAAGCCATAATACCTATGTACAGTTAAGTGCTGCTGCAACATATTCTGATTCAGCTGTTGATAAAGATGTACAACTTTGTTTCTTACTCAACCAAGAAATTAATCTACTGCTAAGAAAAAATGCTCCTCTAGTGGTGCTTTTTCTATCATCCACGTCTCCTACCCAATTTGCATCTGTATATGCATATAATTCAAAGTTTTCATCTCTAGGATACTATAATCCAAGATTTGTAGTGCCTTATAAGTATCGGAAAATCCTTTTTACTATTGATTCATGATTTTCTCTAGGATTATGTAGTGCCCCTACCCTAGTCAGCTTTGTAAAACTGGTTTGACCTTGGTTGACTTTTTATGTGGCATTCTTGAATGGTTGATTTACCAGGATGTGATGTTGTAGTCAAGTATTATAATTATTGTGCGTACCTGTTAATGTGCTTTCGCATCAATTCTTATGTAAATTTAATTGTTCTCCTGATTCTTGTTATTAGTCTCGAGCTAACACCTTCATTAGATATATATATACACACATATATATATAAATATGTATATATATACATATATATGTATATATATATGTATATATATATATATGTATATACATATATACATATATACATATATATATGTATATACATACACACACACACACACACACACACACATATATATGCTTGTGTGACTCATGGTTGCAGGAGATTGTAGGAACAACACCGTCTAGGTGCAAGGTTCATCTTCATCGAGATTCATAGGGTTGAGTATACCTTTTTCATCCCTAGAATTTGGGTTAGGTGGTCATAAAACCCTCAATGTACCCTAGTCATGCTCAAGTGAGCGTCGCTTGTGGTCTGTCAGTTTCCCTTTTCGTTTGGGTTTGCGGGTTGTGTATTTGGTTGGCTTTCTTGGTTTGCATGCCTTGCATGTGGTAAAACTGAGTATTTCATCCTAAGTATTGAATTCGATTTAATGTGTTTATTTACGCATTAGTAATTAATGAATTAAAATAAATAGGTTTCTTTTATGTGATTAATCATTAATTAAAAAAGATCGCTCTATTTATGTTTGTAGCAAGTTTAAGTATTGAATTTGATTTAATGTGTTCATTTACACAATAGTAATTGAGGAATTAAAATAAATAGGTTCTTTTATGTGATTAATCATTAATTAAAAAGATCACTTTATTTATGTTGTAGCAGTTTTAATTTAATGGTTTATTTAAGATCGTGAATTTATTTAGTTTATGCATTTCAAAAAAAAAAAGAGGATTTAAAGTTATTCGAAATATAAATAATTAATCCCTTTTGTTTTTTTGGAATAGAAAGGTTGATTTTTATTATTTAAGAAAATCAATTTTTATTAGAAAAGCAAGTTTAATTTATATGTATATTTGATATAGTGTGAAAGATTGATTTTGGGAATTTAATTTAATTAAAATATTTTACCCTCATTAATATTGTGAAATATAAATGTTAGCTTTGTTAATATTGTGAAAATTAAAATTAAATGAGAGAGAAGCATTTTAATTTTAATTAGACAATCTAGTTAGATTTTTGAATAGTTGAAAAGAACAATTTCTCATTTTTATTTAAAAGATGTTTAAAATTCGAAATTAGGAAATTAGGTCAAATTTCATTCCATTTAAGCTAGGTTGGAAAATATTTTAGGGGTTGTTGATTTTTTTTTGAAAGAAAAATATTTTTGATGGAGAACATTGGGGATTTTGGGAAGGGAAGGATTTCTATAGCTGCGGGTTGGGCTCTTCTCCAAAATCTTGCCAGGAATGCTAAAAGAGGTAGGGCTTTTGTTTACCTTTTTATTTCATTGTTAAATAAAAAATAATTGTGTTTGGTTCTTCCTCATAAAATTCTGATTTAAAAATCCATGAATGTTCTTAAAATTTAAGTTTTAGTTTTTAGAATATTGGTTGTTTTTGGGTCAAGATTGTTTAAATGGTTTTGTGGTTGACCAAATCTTGCCTATCTGAAAGTTATTGAGTATTTGGAAGATCATGAACTTGCTGGGAAAATTTCCCCATATTGTTGTTTTGAACATTTTGGAAAATTAAGTTTCAGTCTCTATATGGGACTGTGAATGAAAGAAATTTGGGGTTTTAGTTTGTTATTATTTTATTTTATTTATTGGGGTATTGATTTGATTTAAAATTAAATGTTATAATGAAAACAAAATTAAATTTTTTTTTGGGGGCTAGGGTTTGGCAGGCAGAGGAGCCGAGGCTCGACTCACACTGCCGCACTCCCCTTTCCCCCCTCCTCCCCGCGGGTCCATAGAGACCTGCATCCACAGCGGCTGCAGAGTCCTACACCCATAGCGGCGGCAGGGACCTGCACCTGCAAGGGGCTACAGCGACCTGCACCCATGGCGACCGTAGGGAGCGGCGCCCGTGGTGGCCATAGGGAGAGGTGCCCATGGTGGCCGCAGTGAGCGGCGCCTGCGGTGGCCATGGGGGGAGCTACGGGGAGCTTCCCACCTCTCCCGTGATGGGAGGTGGGCCCCGCAGTGGTCTCCTCATTTATTTTTTTAAAGTTTTTTTTTTCTAAAAAAAAAAAAAAACTTATTCTTTTATGCAAAGTATATTTCTTTTAATAGTTTTTTTTATTATTATTTATTATTAAATATTATTAATATATATTTTATTAATGAGGATTAATTAATATTTAATTCGAAATCTATGATTTCTTAAATTATTATTAATATATACTCTATTAATGAGATTAATATGTATATATTAATAATAATATTTAATTGAAAATCGTGTTTTATTAAATGATTAATTGCTATATTTTTTTATCCAAGGGCTAATAAATATAGAATGATTAATATTTAATTTGGGTATCTATTTAAATGAGGGAATACTCTTTGGGAATAGTTAGCATAATATTTTTTATTGAAATTTTTTGAAATAAAGTATATTTATTATTTGGTAATGTATATATATATATATATATTATCGAAGAATATATTATATTTGGATCTGAATGTTATAGGTCATCTGGGAAATTTAGAAATGGAATACTAAAGTATATGAGTAATTGGAAAATGAAATATTTATTATTGGATACTGTGAAAATTTAAATGATATGCTAATAGAATTATTCAGAATTTAATAAAGTTTTGATTGGAGAATTGGTAAGTTAATGATATTTTCATTTAGTGAAATAAATGGTTTAGTTATATTTTTTCCGTTGTAATGAGAAATAGACAAATAACATTATTGCAATTGTGGTATTGTATTCACCTTGTCATGGTGATTTTTCTATTAATAAAATTTGGAAAACTTAGATCATTTAGAAAACTTGATCAACTTTTACTGTTTAAACCAATATGAAAGAAGATTGTCCTTTTCCGGTTATTGCCTATGCAAGTTTAATTTTTGTATTCGCTTTTGTTTAAAGTAATGGCAAGGCCTTGATATGTTTGTTTGGACCCTATCGTCTGGTTGATTTATGGTTGGCCATAGTTGGTCAGGTCCCCTAGTTAGAGTACCGTCAGACAAGAGACCTTTGTATTTGCTTTTAATATGTTCAGTTGGATCTGTTTCTATGTAGGGATCATTTATATATTTATTGAATGAAGTGGTCATTTGTATATTGGTTATGTTTGCCTAGATGGAAGAATTGTAAATAACATGAACCTTATTTACCTTAAACTAATTTAATTATCAGAGGGGTCTTGCAGTTGAGCAGACCTGGAGATGTAGCCCTCTAGGGGTGAACTCCGAGATCATTTCTGTGTTGTGTGATGTTGTTGTTTCTCATGTTTCATGGTTAGTGCTAGCATGCATGGATGGCATTTTGATAGAATGTATAAGTGGATTAGATGAGATTTATCATAATGCATGTATGTAGTCATCTCTTAAATGCAATAAATTGGATCATGGAGGAATTGTATTCTGTTAATGTTAATGAAAATAAGTAAGCATGAAAAGAACTCATTAGTTATGAAGTAATTATAGTACGCTTTGGAACAAGGTGCTTGGCATGTGTTAAATATAAATTTGTACGTAATGAATGGATAACAATTATTGGATGAACTCATCATATTACCTAAATTGTAATTCTAATGGATGAACTTCATTTAGTTATTTACATTTTAATCTTAATAAATGAACTTCATCATAATAGCTATATTTTAACTAAATTGGATGAACTCATTTAGTTATTTACATTTTAATCTTAATAAATGAACTTCATCATATTAGCTTCACTCTAACTATAATGGATGTACTCATCAAGTTATCTATATTTTAACCCTAATGGATGAACTTCATTATGTTATTTACATCTCAACCTTAATATGTGAACTTCATCTTAATAGCTACATTTTAACTGTAATAGATGAACTCAATTGGTTATCTAGATTTTAACCTTAATAAATGAACTTCATCTTATTAGCTATATTTTAACTATAATGGATGAACTCAATTTGTTACCTACATTTTAACCATAGTAAATAAACTCCATCTTATTAGCTATATTTTAACTATAAAGGATGAACTCAATGGGTTATTTATATTTTAACCTTAATAAATGAACTTCATCATATTAGCTATTTTGGTATCTAAAATGGATGGACTCATCAAGTTAACTATATTTTAACCTTAAGGGATGAATTCATATGTTAGCTATGTTTTAACCTCTATGGGTAGATATCCTCATGTTAGACTCATCTTCAACCATAATGGATGAGTGCGTCCTACTATCTATAATGTTAATTTACTGAACAAATTATATCCATGTTTCAAATAATAATATGTAATTAAGATAACCTGCTTAATTGGATCTAATGTCGTGAATTGAGTTAGGTGTTAAGTTACGTAATCATGTTGGGAAACCCTTTAGGTTTGTTTAGGTCTTCTATTGTGTTATCAAAGCTTTAAATAACTCCAACGTATCTTAATGTTGTGTCTTTAAGGTTAAAAATAAATAAAAAAATATTGCACTCCTTGAGTGTGTTTTAGCTTTAACCCTTCGAGGTTTCCTGGCGGGGCATTACATTTGGTATCAGAGCCCATGTTGCAACACTGGGATCTCTAGTTTCACTTGTGCCCTTAGTTGGTGTGAGGTGTATTGACCTTATGTTTTATGCTTGTCCTCCATGTTGTGTGAGTGTGATTGAGTAGACCTTAATTGGTGTGTAACGCGTGTGTTCACACCTTGTTTTCACCTTCTTGATGTGGGTGCTTTGGAATGATTATATGTGCTTTGTCTGCTTATTGAGGTCTAGGTCTACAATTTCTCTTATTTTGAAAGAGAGTCATATGTACCTTCCTTTTGATTCATTGTACTCTTTGGAATAAACCATTTGGGATGGTTAGTGTTGTCTTGAATCTAAAAGTACAAAATATGCTTTTTTAAGGTTGTGATCTAGCTTAGAAGGAGTAGTATGGTAGATATTGAATTCTTATTATGTAGTAAATTGAATGATTATGACCATTCCTCCTCTCTCTCTCTAGAAATTTAAAATGTTTTTGATATGTGTAATTGTCTTTTATTTGAGTCTTCTTTTGTGAGAGAAGGTTGCAACTTATTGAGCCTTGGTGTGAGCCTTATAATGCTTATGTGTTTTTTAGATTATAAAGGGCTTTGGTTTAAAAGTTAATATTGGTTATTGAGAAAAATTGTATGTTTATATTAAAGAATTCTCCATGTGTCTCGTAGGAGTAACATAATTAAATTCTATCTTAAGTAATGTACATTAATATGCGAATAGTTGATTTTGTGAAACTGCTTTAGTTGTAGAAGGAAGTATCAAAAGGGAACATGTTATAGTAGCTTTGAGAGTGTCTTAATGTGTTCCACAAAAGGTTGTTTTATGTGTTCTTTAAACAAATTTGATTGAGGATCTATTTTAGCAATGCTCCATTGAACTTACCTTTGGATATATGTAATTGCTTTATTATGTTTAGAAAGTGCAAATGAAAGACTTGTTTGATGTGTATGCATTAATGCGTATTATTTAGCTAATAGTTCCTCATTTACCTTCTTATCATATTTTGATTTTCAATGATAGGTTGTAGATTATGATATTTTTTTTGTATTGAATTAAGAATAGTGAGTGTTCTCAAAGGATCTTGTAGTATCGAAAGATTACCTATTTTGATATTTGTTGTTTGGAAAACTAGAAAATTCTATGCAACCATTATAATTGGAAATGTCATGATTAGGCTGTTTGGCACCCTCCTAAAATGGTAGCGAAATGAAAACCGTGCAATTAGAATGATAGACATAGTAATAAATTTTAGCGTGTAGTGTGATTTTGTTGATCTTGTGTCTTTGTAGGAAATAGTTTGAATATCAAACTCTCTTTGCTTTCTCTTTGCCTTAATCATAAGATTTATAGAAATGCTACTAAGAGTGCATTGATTTAAAAAGAACTTTTATAACGCATATGAAATTGTATGTTTTCTTTTGGGCTTCTTATGGAAAAAATTGAAAGTCTTAAGCTTCAGAAAGGAAATTGCATAGTTAGTAATGGGAATTCGAATGCTTAGTGGAATTAGAAAAGAAATAGGAATGATGTTATTGCCTTATATAATGGTGAACTAGTTAAGAATTTCAGTACTTGTATCTAGAGTAAACTTTATTTAGTTATTCATGTGAAAAGCATAATTAAAACCTTCCTTGAGTAGATGATAGCATACTGAAAGGTACCCCCCGTAAATGTGACTAAACTAGTAATGGTGCTATTCCTTGTGTATTGTAAGAAACCTGTACTTGTTATGTGTGCCCATGGGATGGTGAAGTAATCAACCATGGAGGATATGTTTGCTTATGAGTATGGGAAACCATATTGTTTATGTGATGTTGCTTATTTGTTTCCTCACTGAGTGTCAACCCACGGGTCATTTATAAGTCAATATGTGAAGGGGTAGTAGTAGAAGTCACCATTCCTAGAATAGTATGGAACAATGTACAAGTAATGTCGATGTGAAGCGACTTTAGCTTCCCTATTTTGAGGAAAAATATAGTTTTGTAATGAAACTGTATTATAGGTGTACTCATTACTTTCCCTTATGATGAACCGATTTATAAGGTTCGTGTGTGTCAGCCTATTCCTATCCTTTATTTGAGCATATTGATGTCAGTTCTTGAGCAGAATGATGGTTTTATTGGAGGATATTTTGCCTTGTCATCATGAAAGGTATGTTATTTTTCACATGAGCTGCTAATTGTCTAGCATTGGTAGACATGTGGGTGGACCTTAGCCATGTATACCTCTGGCTTACGGTGAGTATCCTGAGAGGTATGTCGCTATGCGGGGTGTGACCTACGAGTGCCCTTTTCCGCGGGGTACACTGCCATGTGAGATACGTCCATTGCATGCCCTTTTTGCTTGCAGTATTTCCATGTCGTGCTAAGACACGATGCGGGATGTAGTAGACATTGCCATGTGACCTACCAACAAGTTTAGGGTAGAGCCATGCTACATGATGACATGATGCGGGGTGATGTCGAGGTGCACACTGCAATGCCATGCAGATGTGTGACTAGGCCACACCACATGAAGAGCTAGACGATTGTTCTTTCCTTCCTCATTGGTGGCTAGATGTTAGTCACATAGAGATGTTATGTGCACTTATGATATTTTTTTTTTTTATTTCCTTGTGGGCTAGCAATTTATTTTATTTTGACCTTGAAGGTTTAGCCATAATTTTGTGATCTTTTGCTTACTTGATTTGATGATGCAATTTCAAAATTATTTTCTTGCCTTACTGTTGGAATTGATGATTATTATCTTTATTCTTATGTACTTTGGTGGCTAAACTGGTTTATCCTTGTTGTTTTTGCATGCTGGTCTTCTGTTGAAATGTGAATTCCTCTCCAAGAATGTAGGAGATGGTCTTGGTTGAGTGTATACGAGGAAGTAGACATAGGGAACCTTGAGGATGGGGTTATGTGAGGCTGTGAGATAGCTAGGATCCACTACCTGCCTATGTGTGGTGACTATCTCTTGGAGGCTAACCACCTTACGCAACAAGGGATATTCATGAGGGTCTTGCATGGAAGGTAGCACCGCTATGGTGTGCCCTTTCACCATCAAGCCCTTGTGTGAGATGTTGGATATATATGATCATGTTATTTGTTCTGAGATCAGGCATAGAGATGTTGATCGTGCATGTTATCCTTGACCGAGCATTAGACATGCTCACATGTGGCCTTTTGTGTTGTGCATTCCAGTTATGTGGATGGTTATTATGTGTAATTATGGATTAAATGGTGTCAACTTGCCACTATATTATGGGACATAGTCATTGGAAAGGTTCTTTTATGCCTGGAAAGTTTAAACAATTGAGTTATTTGCATTGCTCTTATTTATTGAAAGTTAACTTGGTTGTAGAAATTGATATTTGAAGCTAGTTCTATGCGATAAAGTTCTGTAAAAAGATGAATTGGTAAAAGAAATTGATCATGATGACATGTTTCTTTGTCCTGCTTGGTAGAATGAGTATGGTAATTGTTGTTTACCTCTTTTAATGCTTTAATTTGGTGTAATGAAAGGAAGAAATTTTTTATTTTTCTGCTATGAATGTGGATAATCCTTAGAATATTTTAAGAAATGTATGGTTTTAGATGTAGCTTGCTAATGGATAATGACATTCGTAGAGGATTTAGCAATATTATTATAATTGTTTGTGAAAGGATTCATATGTGCAAATTGATAATTGTTAATTGAGTTTCAGGGCTAATATGTGTTGCATGAGTTTCACTTAGCCTTATGACTTCCAGGAGTAAGTAGGAGCCTTGGGGGGGAGAATGTAGTGCCCCTACCCTAGTCAGCTTTGTAAAACCGGTTTGACCTTGGTTGAATTTTATGTGGCATTCTTTAATGGTTGATTTACCGTGATGTAATGTTGTAGTCAAGTATTATAATTACCGTGCATACTTGTTAATGTGCTTTCACATCGATTCTTATGTAAGTTTAATTGTTCTCCTGAGTTTTGTTATTAATCTTGAGCTAATATATATATATATATATATGCTTGTGTGACTCATTGTTGCAGGAGATTGTAGGAACAACACTGCCTAGGTGCGAGGTTCATCTTCATTGGGATTTATAGGGTTGAGTATACCTCTTTCATCCCTAGAATTTGGGTTAGGTGGTCATAAAACCCTCAATGTACCCTAGTCATGCTCAAGTGAGCATCGCTTGTGGTCCATCAGTTTCCCTTTTTGTTTGGGTTTGCGGGTCCTGTATTTGGTTGGCTTTCTTGGTTTGCATGCCTTGCGTGTGATAAAATAGAGTATTTCATCCTAAGTATTGAATTCGATTTAATGTGTTCATTTATGCCTTAGTAATTAATGAATTAAAATAAATAGGTTTCTTTTATGTGATTAATCATTAATTAAAAAAGATCGCACTATTTATGTTTGTAGCAAGTTTAAGTATTGAATTCGATTTAATGTGTTCATTTACGCATTAATAATTGAGGAATTAAAATAAATAGGTTCTTTTATGTGATTAATCATTAATTAAAAATATCGCTCTATTTATGTTGTAGCAAGTTTAATTTATATGTATATTTGATATAGTGTGAAAGATTGATTTTGGGAATTTAATTTAATTAAAATATTTTACCCTCATTAATATTGTGAAATATAAATGTTAGCTTTGTTAATATTGTGAAAATTAAAATTAAATGAGAGAGAAGCATTTTAATTTTAATTAGACAAACTAGTTAGATTTTTGAATAGTTGAAAAGAATGATTTCTCATTTTTATTTAAAAGATGTTTAAAATTTGAAATTAGGAAATTAGGTCAAATTTCATTCCATTTAACCTAGGTTGGAAAGTATTTTTGGGGTTGCTGATTTTTTTTTGAAAGAAAAATATTTTTGATGGAGAACATTGGGGATTTTGGGAAGGGAAGGATTTCTACACCTGCAAGTTGGGCTCTTCTTCAAAATCTTGCCGGGAATGCTAAAAGAGGTAGGGCTCTTGTTTACCTTTTTATTTCATTGTTAAATAAAAAATAATTGTGTTTGGTTCTTCCTCATGAAATTCTGATTTAAAAATCCATGAATGTTCTTAAAATTTAAGTTCTAGCTTTTAGAATATTGGTTGTTTTTGGGTCAAGATTGTTTAAATGGTTTTGTGGTTGACCAAATCTTGCCTATCTGAAAGTTATTGAGTATTTGGAAGATCATGAACTTGCTAGGAAAATTTGCCCATATTGTTGTTTTGAACATTCTTGAAAATTAAGTTTCAGTCTTTGTATGGGACTGTGAATGAAAGAAATTGGGGGTTTTAGTTTGTTATTATTTTATATTTTTTATTGGGGTATTGATTTGATTTAAAATCAAATTTTATAATGAAAATGAAATTTAAATTTTTGTTGGGGCTAGGGTTTGGTGGGCGGAGGAGCTGAGGCTTGACTCACGCCGCCCCCCCTCGTTTCCCCCTCCTCCCCGTGGGTCCGCAGAGACCTGTCTCCATGGCAGTCGTAGAGTTCCCAAACCCACAGCGCAAGTGGCCGCAGGGACTTGCGCCCGTAGCGGCTGCAGGGAGTGGTGCCCGCAGTGGTCTCCCCGTTTTTTTTCTTAAAAAAAAAATAAAACTTATTTTTTATGCAAAGTATATTTTTTTAAATAGTTTTTTTAATTATTATTTATTATTAAATATTATTAATATATATTTTATTAATGAGGATTAATAAATATATATTAATTAATATTTAATTCGAAATCTATGATTTATTAAATTATTATTAATATATACTGTATTAATGAGATTAATATGTATATATTAATAATAACATTTAATTGAAAATCGTGTTTTATTAAATGATTAATTGTTATATTTTATTATCCAGGGGCTAATAGATATATAATGATTAATATTTAATTTGGGTATTTGTTTAAATGAGGGATTACTCTTTGGGAATAGATAGAATAATAATTTTTATTGTAGATTTTTGAAATAAAGTATATTTATTATTTGGTAACGTAAATATTATCCAAGAATATACTATATCTGGATTTGAATGTTATAGGTCATCTGGGAAATTTAGAAATGGAATACTAAAGCATAGGAGTAATTGGAAAATGAAATATTTATTATTGGATATTGTGAAAATTTAAATGATATGCTAATAGAATTATTGGGAATTTAATAAAGTTTTGATTGGAGAATTGGTAAGTTAATGATATTTTAATTTAGTGAAATAAATGGTTTAGTTATATTTTTTCTGCTGTAATGAGAAATAGACAAATAGCATTATTGCAATTGTGGTATTGTATTCACCTCATCATGGTGATTTTTCTGTTAATAAAATTTGGAAAACTTAGATCGTTTAGAAAACTTGATCAACTTTTACTATTTAAACCAATATGAAAGAAGATTGTCCTTTTCCAATTATTGCCTATGCAAGTTTAATTTATGTATTTGCTTTTGTTTAAAGTAATGGTAAGGCCTTGATATGTTTGTTTGGACCCTGTCATCTGGTTGATTTGTGGTTGGTCATAGTTGGTCAGGTGCCCTAGTTAGAGTACCATTAGACAAGAGATCTTTGTATTTTCTTTTAATGTGTTTAGTTAGATCCGTTTCTATGTAGGGATCATTTATGTATTTATTGACTGAAGTGGTCATTTGTATATTGGTTATGTTCGCCTAGATGGTAGAATTGTAAATTGTTGGGATATGTACACTCCAATGAGACATTGTAGGTGATTGAAGGTTTTGTCATTGATGGCAACCTTGCAATCCTATGGCACTAGCAAGGCATTACACCGGCAAGATAGTTCACTGGCATCAACAGATCACACTCTACACTGGCACTCAGACCACCAGCACCGACAAAGAAAGGAAGCATACTAACACGGAGGCCGACAAGATTTTTGATATCTTATATTTTGTTTATTATTGTAAAAACTTTGTAAGCCGACTTGGCAAGTTGTAAAATGACTCCTATATATAAGAGAGATCATTGTAGACATTTTGTAAGCTAAAAGAAAAAGATATTAGGCAGACCTATTATGCGAAATATAGGGTAAAGGTTTTATGTAAAGAATATAGCAAAAACCAGTATTGGATCTGGCATTATAGATGGTATTGTAAAGTAGTACAAGATGTTGGATTTGTATAATCCACATTGTAAGTTAGTGAGACTTCCCATTGAGCAGTGAACTCTAGGAAATTGGCCAGTAAGTGAATATTGTGGGTCACAAATCCCACCGAGGTTTTTCCCACACCGGGTTTCCTCGTTAAATCCTTGTGTCATGGTGTGCTTTTCATGTGGATGTTTTTTAATTTTGTTTATTGCATAATTTCTTGCATACCGATACACTATTATAATATGTTCTACATGTTTTAAGTTAAGAAATTCAATTCACTAGTTAGATACTGATTCACCCCCCCCTCTCAGTATCTATGAGAATCCTAACAATTGGTATCAGAGCTTGGTCCTCTATTTTTAGAAGCCTAACAACTTGAGGAAGATCTTGACACCAGTAGAGATGGAAAATCTAATGAAGCAACTTGAAGGAGCTCTTTCAGACTATGATACAGAGAAATTGAAAAATATCAAACTAGAAGATGATCTAAAAGCAACTTAGGATATCATTCAAGCACTTCAAGAGAATCTTACTATTGCAAGAAATAAGAAAAGAAAACTTTGTGAAAAGATGCAAAATGAGAATGATGAAAAGGAATCACTTAATGATATGATAAGCAAGCTAAAACTGGAGAATATGACAATAAAGAATGAGATACAGGATATGACTATGAGATTTTGTAAAGAAATTGAAGATAGGAAGAAGAATGAAGAAGAATTGACCAGAAGACTAAGTGATGCAGCAAATGAGAACACAAGACTTAGCTATGAAAATGATTTATTAAAGATAGATCTGATGCACACTCAGAATGACTCCAATGAACTGATAAGGCAGAAAGAAGTCTTAGAAAGCAAACTAGAAACTGCAAATCAACATAAATAAAAATTCAAGAAAAGCTCAGAGGAACTTGGTAACTTGCTGAAGAATCAAAAACCTAAAGGTGACACTTCTGGAATTGGCTTTGAAGACAATGAAAGCTCTGGTACTGCAAACACACAGGATCACAACAAACCGGTAAGGCAACCTAATGCTTATAAATTCAATGGAAAATGATTTAATTGTAATAAGTATGGTCATTGAGCAAATGAATGTAGATCTAGAAATTATCAAAATATCAACACACCCACTGGACAATGTTCAAAATGCAACAAAGCTGGTCACAACTCTGAAAAATTGCAGAATGAATGTGAGATGTTATGTTTGTGGAAGATTTGGACATTTATCTAATCAATGCAGAACACAAACCGACATAGGTTATGAGAAAGTTATTCAGAAGAATAATGTGACTTGTTATGCATGTAACAAGATTGGGCATATTGCAAAATTCTGTAGAAGTAAAGGATCACCGGCAGACAACAAAAGTTCTAGCTTGAAAGGTAAAGAAAAATTTGAAGAGGTTAAGAAAGAATTATCAAAACAATGGACTAGAAAAGCTGATCTAAATGTTGGGAATACTCCTCCACCGGTAGAACCAATCAATGCTTAATCGATAGGACAAAGTGATGCTTCATCGGCAGGATGGAGTAGTGCTCCACTGGTAGGAAGTTCTTCATCAAATTGAAGAAAGTTTCCTTGAGGGTTTGGCAATCTAATGACACATGTGCTATTATTCCCTCGGTTAGAGATGAGAAGTTGGAAATTACTTCATTACTGGTAGACAATGTTAAGTGAATACTTAACTGGCATACATTAAATGTGGTAGATCACAAATAAACATTATAAATTTGTGGTTTTGGCTCCATTTCATTTCACCATGATTTCAAACATTCGTAGAGCGTAAAATTTACAGAGCTAAGGAATTCCAAGCAAAGAGGTGAAGCACTTCAAGCAATCAATCCATCCAAGATAGAAAAAGGTATTTATCATCATGGCATCCACCTCTGCACTTGAATATATAGAAAACCCTACTGTAGTTGAGGTTATAAAATGCCCTAGGCCCATATTTCAACTAGTTCCCGAGGTAGCAAAGAAAGATGACAATGTAGGTGCTTTCTCTTAAATACCAAAAGGAGTTGTTTATGTTGAAGACCCCAGAATTTACATTCACTATAACATAGAGGAATTGGGAGATGAAGAGAACAAAACAATGTATAAATCTATCATATGTGATAGTTTCGGAAATGTGAAACTAAAACATAAAATCATTGAAACCCAAGGATTTACTGAAATCCTCTGCATTCCTGAATTTCCCAAGGATGTGATTAGGATAGTCTTAAGTAGGGTACATGGTGAATTTTTCAGGTTAGATGCAATTCACAAAATCACCAAGGAAGCTATGAAAGCTATCATAGGGTTACCGTCCACTAGTAAAAGACCAGACAAGACTAAGAAGGTCTCAAATGACCTAGTAACTAAACTAACTAGTGCAACATCCGACAGAAGGTCCTTGAGGGTAAATGATGTAACAGATACAAATGTGAGATTTGTTAGCATGTTTTTAGGGTATAAAGCTACTCATGCAAATAGACTTAACTTAGTTTCAAGTTTATGCATTAAGAGTTCTTATGATATGGTTACAGGCAATGTGAAAATTAACATATGTGAATGGTTAAAAGATGAGTTAATTGACAACTTAGGCAAGATAAAGAAAGATAAGAAAGGAACTTTTTGATTTGGTAATTTGCTTGTATGCTTGGTGCTACACATAACCAAACAAGTTCCCGGAATAGGCTATAAAGTACTTGGATTTGATATACCGGTAGGAAAATAGTTGACATAACTATTCAACAACATGGGTGAAAATAAAGAGAAGAATATCCATGAATACTTTCAAGCACTTAAGGCCAAAATGAAGAAGAGAATCAGATTATCATAGAAGATTGTTGACAAGTACAAGGATGATATATGTTTTATAATAAAAAAGGATGAGATCTAAATGGAAGCAGTCATCGCAAGAACAATCTAGGTAACAGAGATGGGCTATGAGACATATGATCATATAATTGAGACTTATGCTAAAGCACTTCTGGAAGCACCAAATGAACCAAAGGAAGAAGTATTTGGTAGTGCTGAGACCATAGGAAAACAAATACAATCTAAGAAGAGAGTGAAAAAGGTTGAGGCAGTTGTGAGAAGAGGTTCTAGACAGGAAAAGGCTATCAAAGAAGATGTATTAAAGAAAACCGATATCACTGAGGATGAGTTAGGAACTCTACAACCTGAGACTCACCTATCACCAGTATGCACTTCTTCAGAGAGTGACATGTCTACAGCTTTCAAAAGAGTTGTAAGGAAAAGAGATCCTTCACCGGCAACCACAGCCTCACCTAGGAGAACTAGACAGAAACAACAAGCAGTAAGATCTCTAGTTAAAAAGACTACACCAAAGAATAAACTAACACCCAAGAAGAAGAAGAGAACAAAACAAAACTTGGCCCCTCTTGACATATTGCTAAATGAAATTATAGAGGAAGGGAAACTCAAAAACATAGGAAAGGTCTATGACACATTGATAGAAGATGAAAAAGAACAAGTGGAAAATAGTGTTATTTTGCACATGGACATGTATAAGAAGTTTTTGATGGAAGTGATAAATGAAGTACTAGATGAACTATTCAAAAGACTGGAAGCAAGAAGACAAGCTGTTATAGAGCTTGATAAGAAAATCAAAATTGAAAAGTTACTAGTTGTTTATCTAGTAAACTCACCTAAGGAGATAGATGACTTAATTTATGAAGCCAACCAGTCAGTATTCTCTACTGCACACCGGCATATTGCTTTAATGGTTGGAAGAGTTAATGAGGTAACTGAAGAAACAAAAAATGCATGGGACAAATATCTTGTTGAGAAAGAAAAACAAGAAAAATACAAGAACCCCAAACCAATGAAGGTATATCAAAAGGAGAGAGACAAAGGAAAAGGAAAGGTTGGTGGACCTCAGAGTATCAAAGTAAAAGACAACTTACCCTCACCTCCTTTGATTACATCACCGGTAACAACAACTATAGAAGATCAACCGACAGTTGAAAGTATGGATGTAGAGGATGTCAATCCTAATCCTGAAGTCTTATACACAGTAGATGTTGATACACAAAAGATCAACATTGTGGTAGATAAAGATACAACTGGTAAGACAGACATGGCTAGTAAGCCACTGGTAACTGAGAAAACTGATCAAACACAAGAGAAACTAGTAGATAATAACACACGAGAACAGACAGAGAAACAAGAAGAGAAAAACGCTTTGGAACATGAATAGGTATAGGAACAGAGTCATGAGGAAATAGTACAACCGATAATAGGAGAAATACACAAACCATTTCTTAAGGAAATGCAAACTGAATTACTTCAGTTACAAATCAACAAATGTAATTGAAGTACTCTTAGATTCAATCAAAAGAATAACAGATTGTAGTTCAAGGGCTTATAAAGCTATAGATGACACAATCTCAATTTTGAAGGTAATTGCTCCTAACTATAACATAGACAATAAATATTCTTTAGGACAACTTGATGCTTTGTGTAAATACATCACTGAGAACACAGTGACTATTGAGCAAATAAAGGAAGAGACTTTGAAGAATAAGGTAGAAATTGAAAAGAAAAAATTCTTTGAAGATCAGATAAAGAAGTGTACTAGGGAATTTGACACACTTCTACCAGAACTATGTAACTTATTGAAAGAATACAAAACTCTGTACAAAGACACCTACAAGACAAACTTTTTGATAGTAGACATAGATAAGAAAATGAGCAAGGTACAGGATGAAATCAATAAACTTGCTGATAATTTTGTTAACTCACCTGATACATTATCAGTTTTTGAGCAAAGGATAAAATTTTTTGAGGAAGAGTTACTTAAGTTAGAAAGAGAATAGGAGAGAATAGTGGATAAGGCAAAGAATTTGAGATTAAAACTAAGGTCCAAGATTGGACTATCTAGCATCATTGTGGAAGGAAATATCTGAGGCACTGATACAGGGATAGAAAATAGCAACAGGGCATATGCAGCACCTCACCGGTATAGTTAAAAGAATAGAGACATCAATAAGAGATAGTAAGAAGTTTATGGAGAGTATAAACTTGATTTTGGCAGATCGATTTCAAATTGTAACTACCCAGTTACAAGGTTGGGGCTATAACTCTATTGACACCTTGACAACCTTTGTCATTGGTGCCAAAGGGGGAGTAGTAGTATGAGAAAATGTAAAGCGGAAAAATCAAACCCTAGTTGTTCTCCCCTCCCCAACTCCAAGGAGAGAGAAGGGAGAGTCCCTAGGGTTGATGGTTTTCACTTAGGAGAGACTTTACATTCAAAAGAGGGGTTGAAACCCACAAGATCCAATCCCACACAATGCAGGATTGGATTCTAAATGAGTTTCAAGGGTTGTGACATTAAGGATACCCTCTTTTGTAAAGAATGTAGAAAGATTGAACTAGGAATGGATGTAAAGTAGGAAAGATTCACTTATAAATAGAGATAGGGATATGGGATGAAGCTGTAGACCTAGAATTAGTAGTAAAATGTTGAGACGGTTCTGTTCTACAAATTTGAGCAAAAGTTGACAGGACGATGGCGCCCGGCGTGCACACGGTCCTCCGAAAAATCCGCGAAATGAAGGGGGATCTGTTCATCTCTGCACAAGGATTCCAGATCTTCAATTATAGCTGCGTACCTGCAACCTACACACAGAAAAGAGAGGATGATTGGGGGGTTAGGGATGAGGGGTTTGCCTTTAGGTCAAACCCTGGTTTTGGAATTAACCAAGAAATGAGAATGCTGTAAATGTAAATGTTTGTAATGTAAACAAGTACTGATACCTTGTTGTAAGAATGTTTGTATTCTTACATGCGAAGGTGTAATGTATGTAGTATGTTGTATGTTGTATGTGATCTCCTCTTCAATGGTTGAATCCTTGTCTTGAATGCAACACTTAGCCTTGAATGGAGACTTAGAATGCTCAATTGTTTGAAGGAATGCTTGAATGGTTGAATGTTTGAATGTATGAATATCGCTTCCGCCTTTTGCACACATATGTCTTCCTCCTTCTTTCTTGGAAGAGGAAATGTAGCTTATATACTTGTCAATTAGGGCTGATAGACTGATTTTCCCGACCTTAGGCCGACCAGGAAACATTATTTCCTGAATTGCAAACTTAAAGACCCGATGCCCACAAGAGACCGGGCCCAAAATAGGGCCAGGGACCAGGACACTGGGCACCATGGTCCTGGGGGACCAGGGCGCTGGGCACCCTAGTCCAGAAGGACTAGGGCATTGAGTGCCATGGTCCCACCTCCCGGGACAGCAGGGTGCAAGGAGGGATCAGGCCAGGGTACAGAAAAATGCAGTTTCTGGTGTTATAAACAGGTTTCGGGGTCTCCATTCAGGTTCAACGTTGCGCCGCCATCGTGAAGACCCAAATGCAGTCGAAATCGCAAGTGTCACAATTTTAGGACGCTACAGAAAATAACCTGCAAAAGACTTATTTACTCAAGGGGAGTTCTTATATTTTTCGTAACATATTTTTGGAAACATTTTTGGATTAAAGTTTTGGATACACTTTTGAATTTTCTCATGAGTGTTGCCATCAATGCCAAATGGGGAGATTGTTGGCATATGCACACTCCAATAAGACATTGTAGGTGATTGAAAGTTTTGTCATTGATGACAACCTTACAATACTATGGCACTAGCAATGTTAGTGTAGGTTTTTTTATTTTCCTTATGTTAGGGGGTATTTATTTTTCCTACACATATATTATTAAGCTTGCTTAGGTTATTAGGTGTGGTTAATATGAGGACACGTGGCGGAATACATTAGCTACATGTGTAACTTTCCACCTCACATGGGTAGTTGAGTTAAACACCCTCTTTTGGCTTGTTGTGCCACCTCTCATAACCACTATTTTGTCATTTCCTAAGTGGGTTATGGGGTAGTTGGGTTTCTCACCCTCTTTTGGCCTTATGTGCCACCTCTTATAACTCCTTTTTTGTTTTCATGTAAGGAGGTTATGCCACATGTTTTGACATTTACCAAGTAGGTAAAAACCTCCCACCTTTTATGGGGTAGTAGGTAAAACCTCCCACTTTTTATGGAGGTGGGAGTTAATGCACCTCTTGGTTGTATATGCTATTATTTTTCTATATACTAAGCAATATACTCTCACCTTCACAAGTGAAGTGATAGCTCGGTGAGAGTCTTCTCTAAATTCTCTTCTTTATCCCTATTTTTCTCTCATATCAGATTTATCTTCATTCAGCTATTTTGATCTTCGATCATCCGTTGCTTGGAGTTGCATGTGATCTATGACCGACATCAGATCCTGGCTCAATTCTTGCTTCTCACAGAATTTAACATGGTATCAGAGTTGTGTTGTCTGGTATAGCTCATTGCTTTTCTGATTTATTTGAGAGATTTGAGATTGTTAGATAGCTAATATTTTTCTTAAAAACCAAGTATGCTCTTCTCCTGCATTTTCGTGTGATCTGGAGAATCAGAACAGTTTAAAGGAAAATAAGCTTCTAGTTAAATCTGGTTTTATATATGTGTTCTTTGAGATCTGGGTGATTGCAGCATTTTTGGTAATATTGGAGGCTTCTTTAGCATTTCTAGAGTGTCCAGAAGGCTTGTGAAAATCATAAGTGACTTTTATTTCACCAAATTCAGAGTTTGGAGAACGCAGTAAAAAAAATCAGAGTACTTGACGGAAAGCTGGAAATGAGCACTCTTCATAATTGCAGGTCTTATTGAAATATTCTACCCTTCTTTGTTAGATATTGCAGGTTGAATCAACTGCATGTTTTTTTTTCCCTTCTATAGATCATATCTTTCTTCTCACAACTCTATTTTACAAAAACGAATAGTTGTTGGAAAGGTATTAAGATACATTGAGCAGCTATAAGGCTAATTTTTTCAGATTTTGTCTTAAATTTATATGTATTTAAACTTTCTATTTTGGCCATTAAAGCCTTAGAAAGCATTGTAATCTAATAAAAGCCTTGTAAATGCACTAATTATAAAGTGCCAACCTTGTAATATTTGGGGGGGTGATTTCAAAGACTAGTGAAAAGGGGGGGTGTCTCTTGTGTCTTCTTTCTTGCACTCTTCTTGACTCTTTGCAATCTTCTTTTCTGCTATCATGGATGCATCTACAGTTCCACTTTCAACACCATATAATTACTTTGAATGGAAATCTAAGATGATAATATATCTGAAAATACATGGATATCATCGTGTTACTATGGGACTTGAAACTGAACCTCAAGATGCTACAGAAAAGATTAAATGGTTTAATAAATGTGATGAAGCTTTTGGTACATTGTGCATGTCAGTCTCTCCTGACCTTCTTTTTCACATTGAATCTGCTACTACACCAAATGCAGTATGGACTACTTTGGGAAACCTCTTTGGTAAGCAGGATGAACTAAGAGGTCATCAATTGGAGAATGAACTCATAGGGTTGAACCCAACCAATTTTGATACTATACAAGACTTCTTCACTAAACTTAAGTCTACAAGATTGCAGTTGGAATAGTGTGGAACTAAGAAAGATGATAAGCAACTGATCTTGAGTATTCTTTCTAAGCTTGGTCCTAACTATTCAGTGTTTGTTTCTACATTCTATGCTACCAAATGTGCCCTAGGTACCACATTCAAAATGCCTTCTTTAGATGATTTTGCTACAAAACTCACTAGGGAGCAGGACAAATTGGTTCAAATGGGTACAATAAAGCCCTCTAAGTCACATGCCTTAGTTGTAAATCAAGGCACAAAAGAACAGAAAGGGTCTAGTAAGCAAGATAAGAAACAAAAGAACCAAGGAGAGAAGAAGAAAGATCAGAAATCTGCTACTTCAAAAGCAGACAATGAGACCTCTTCATCAAAAGGTGAACAACCTAAGAAGGAGAAGGTCAAGTGTTCTTATTGTAAGAGGCCTGGTCATGATGAACATAAGTGTTTAAAGAAACAAATTGATCACCTTTCAAATCTTCTTGAAAAGAATAATATCAAGGTTCCTGATTCAGTCAAACAGAGTTCATCAGAAGGATCTTCTAAGGATATAGATAAGAGTAAGGGGAAAGGAAAGGGTAAGGCCCTAGTTTCTATTGCTTCACAACCAAATTCTTGGATAATTGACTCAGGTGCTTCACACCACATGGCTTCTTCAGAAGATGATTTCACATCTTTAGAGCCATGTTCTATGCCTTCCATCCTAATGGGTGATGACACTCCTGTTGAAGTGCATGGGAGAGGGTCTGTTGATGTGGGTGAAGGAACATTTCAAGATGTCCTTTGTGTTCCATCTTTATCAACTAATCTCCTATCTACTTATCAGATCACTCACACTGGTTCTGGCAAGCGAGTTGAGTTCACACCAAATGCAGTGGTAATCAGCGAAATGCATAATGGGTCTACTGTTGCTGTGGGAAAAGCAGATCATCATTCTAGATTATATCAGTTTTCTCACTTTGTTCCTGACTCTCCTTCGATAGTTTTACTCACTCATGCAGATGAGGTGAGTTGTTTGTGGCATCAATGGTTTGGCCACTTGAACTACCATTACTTGCAACAACTTAGTCAACAAGAAATGGTTTTAGGGTTGCCTTCTATTCAATTTTCTGATGGAGTTTGCCAAGGGTGCATTCTTGGTAAGCATCCAGAGGAGAAGTATGATAAAGGTAAAGCCTGGAGAGCTACACAACTATTGGAGTTGGTACATAGTGACTTGGCAGGACCATTTCCACAACCATCCTTCAGCAAGGCTAGATATGTCTTGACATTTATTGATGACTTTGCTAGATATACATGGGTTTACTTTCTCAAACAAAATTTTGAAGTCTTTGAAAATTTTCTAGATTTCAAAGCTTTTGTAGAGAAACAATCTGGGAAGTTCATCAAGATTCTGCATACAAATAATGGGGGTGAATATGTTAATAATCAGTTTGAATAGTTTTGTGCTTCAGAAGGTATCAACATGCAGCACATAGTTCCATACAGTCCTCAACAAAATGGTGTAGCAGAATGAAAGAATAGGTCCTTGAAGGAGATGGCTAATTGTATGATTCACTCCAAGTCTTTGGCACCTCAGTATTGGGCAGAGGCCATCAACTGTGCGTGTTACATCCAGAACCGAGTTCCTCATAAAGTTGTGAAGGGGGCAACTCCCTTTCAAGCTTGGACTGGTCAAAAACCCACAGTTAAACACTTTAGAGTGTTTGGTTCTCTTGCATGGGCCCACATTCCAGCTGAAAAATGCAAGGCTATGGATCCGCAGAGTAAGCCTTGCATATTTGTTGGATATCCAGATGATGTCAAAGGGTATAGGCTTCTCCATCCCACTACTCATGAGTTGTTCATTGAGAGGAGTGTTCATTTTGAGGAGAGTTCTTCTAGTTCTTCTCATACCACCTCTCCATCCACTATCACATTGGAGAAATTGCATTATGATGACAGTTCTTCAAAGGATCTTAATACTCCTAATCTTGATGAGGAGTCTTCTTCCTCTACTTTAGATGGTGACAGTGATGATGAGGATTCACTTTCCTCTCATAGTCATCATTCAGAGGTTGATGATTCTCCCCCAGACTCTCCAGCCTCAGTGCCTCTTTGGGCTCGACAAACTTTTGAGTCAGCAGGAGATTGGCTTGGTGATCCATTAGATACTAGAAGAACAATGTCACAATTTCAGCAAGCTCCACATCTCTTCATTGCTTCAGCTTCTGATCCACAGTCCTTTCAAGAAGCTTCAGGTGTTCCTGAGTGGGATACTGCAATGCAAGAGGAGTTCAATTCCTTGGAAAGGAATCACACATGGGATTTAGTTCCTCTTCCTAAGGGAAGGAAACTTGTTCGATGCAAGTGGATCTATCGAACAAAATTTGCAGCGGATGGGTCGATTGATAAGTATAAGGCTCGCTTGGTAGCAAAAGGTTTTTCCCAAGTTCCAGGGGTTGATTACTCTGAGACTTTTGCTCCAGCTGCTAAGATGAATTCCATCCAACTTGTTCTTGCTATAGCTGCAGCCCATCGTTGGGAAGTTCATCAGATGGATGTGAAGAGTACATTTCTTCATGGTGACCTTCAGGAGGAAATCTACATGGAGCAACCACAGGGGTTTGTTCAGGATCCTTCACTTGTGTGTCAACTTCGAAAGTCTCTCTATGGCTTCAAATAGGCTCCTCGAGCTTGGTATGCCAAGATGGACTCATTTCTTCTGATAGTTGGTTTCACTCGATGCCATTCTGATCTAAACGTATACATTCTGCAACAGGATGAAACTCTCACATTTCTAGTTCTCTATGTTGATGACTTGTTACTCACAGGGAGTCACTCATCCACCATCAAAGCAGTGAAAATTGCTCTACATGATAAATTTTTGATGTCAGACTTGGATCTTCTGCATTACTTCTTGGGAATTGAGATCACTCAATCATCTTCAGGAATCTTCCTTGGACAACCCAAGTATGCACTTCATATGCTCTCCAGATTTCACATGGCTGATTGTAAGCCTGCACCTACTCCATTTTTGTCAGGAGTCAAACTTGAGGCTAAGTGCTCTTCACCCTTGGTTGATGGCACTTTATATTGACAGCTTGTTGGAAGCCTCATTTATTTGACTCATACGAGACCCGACATTTCTTATGCTGTGGGCATGGTCTCTAGATTCATGCAGGAGCCACATGAGTTGCATTGGAAAGCAGCTAAGTGGATCCTCCACTACATTCAGGGTACTCACAATTATGGAATTCAGTATGTAGCAGGTGTGGATATTGACTTGGTAGGATATACGGATTTAGATTGGGCAAGTGATTCTCAGGATCGCAAGTCTACTTCTGGGTATTGCTTCTCACTTGGTTCTGGTCCAGTTTGTTGGTCAAGCAAGAAGCAGTCTGCAATTGCTCTTTCATTGACAAAGGCCAAGTATCGAGGGGCAGTCAATGCCACCACTGAGGCTATTTGGCTTCAAAATATTCTTACTGAGCTTGGTATTCCAGTTAGAAAGCCTACCATCATCTTTTGTGATAATCAGAGTGCTATACAGATCTCAAGAAATCCAGTTCATCATCAGAGGATGAAACACATTGAGATACATATGCACTATATTCGGGAGCTCATTCAGGAAGGCATCATTGATCTTAAGTATTGTTCTACATCGGAGCAAACTGCGAACATCTTCACCAAACCTTTCACTGAAAGCAAGTTCCTTCATTTGTGATCTTTGCTTGGGATGCAAAAGGTGTCTACTTCAGGAGGGGCTTCTTAGTCCTTCATTCTTTCTCTCTCTATTTAGGGGGGTCTCTTCCTCTTATGGGGGGTCTTCTTCTTTTGGGGTGGATATTTATGTACATGGGTACCTAACATGGCCTCATTTTCCGGGACCCATCTTTTCACCCACCTAAGCTACACTTAAGGGGGGGTGTTAGTGTAGGTTTTTTTATTTTCCTTATGTTAGGGGGTATTTATTTTTCCTACACATATATTATTAAGCTTGCTTAGGTTATTAGGTGTGGTTAATATGAGGACACGTGGCGGAATACATTAGCTACATGTGTAACTCTCCACCTCACATGGGTAGTTGAGTTACACACCCTCTTTTGGCTTGTTGTGCCACCTCTCATAACCACTATTTTGTCATTTCCTAAGTGGGTTATGGGGTAGTTGGGTTTCTCACCCTCTTTTGGCCTTATGTGCCACCTCTTATAACTCCTTTTTTGTTTTCATGTAAGGAGGTTATGCCACATGTTTTGACATTTACCAAGTAGGTAAAAACCTCCCACCTTTTATGGGGTAGTAGGTAAAACCTCCCACTTTTTATGGAGGTGGGAGTTAATGCACCTCTTGGTTGTATATGCTATTATTTTTCTATATACTAAGCAATATACTCTCACCTTCACAAGTGAAGTGATAGCTCAGTCAGAGTCTTCTCTAAATTCTCTTCTTTATCTCTATTTTTCTCTCATATCAGATTTATCTTCATTCAGCTATTTTGATCTTCGATCATCCGTTGCTTGGAGTTGCTTGTGATCTATGACCGACATTAGATCCGGGCTCAATTATTGCTTCTCACAGAATTTAACAAGCAAGGAATTACATCGGCAAGATAGTTCAATGGCATCAATAGATCATACTCTACACTGACACTCAGACCACCAACACTGGCAGAGAAAGGAAGCATACTGGCACAAAGGCTGACAAGATTTTTGATATATTATATTTTGTTTATTATTGTAAAAAATTTGTAAGCCAACTTGGAAAGTTGTAAAATGACTCCTATATATAAGAGAGATCATTGTAGACATTTTGTAAATGAAAAGAAAAAGATATTAGGTAGACCTATTATGCAAAATATAGGGTAAAGGTTTTATGTAAAGAATAGAGCAGAAACTAGTACTAGATTTGGCATTATAGATGCTATTGTAGAGTAGTACAAGATATTGGATTTGTATAATCCACATTGTAAGTCAGTGAGACTTCCCATTGAGCAGTGCGCTCTAGGCAATTGGCCTTCCTGCATGTGCAGGCCCCTCTTGTAAGTAATATTCTTTTATTGGCCAGTAAGTGAATATTGTGGGTCACAAATCCCACCGAGGTTTTTCCCACATTGGGTTTCCTCATTAAATCCTTGTGTCATGGTGTGCTTTTCATGTGGATGTTTTTAATTTTGTTTATTGCATTATTTCTTGCATACTAGTACATTGTTATAATATGTTCTACATGTTTTAAGTTAAGAAATTCAATTCACCGGTTAGATAGTGATTCACCCCCCCTCTTAGTATCTGTGGGAATCCTAACATAAATAACGTGAACCTTATGTACCTTAAACTTATTTAATTATCAGAGGGGTCTTGCAGTTGAGTAGAACTAGAGATGTAGCCCTCTAGGGGTGAACTCCGAGATCATTTTGGTGTTGTGTGATGCTTTTGTTTCTCATGTTTCATGGTTAGTGCTAGCATGTATGGATGGCATTTTGATAGAATGTATAAGTTGATTAGATGAGATTTATCATAATGCATGTATGTAGTCATCTCTTAAATACAATAAATTGGACCATGGAGGAATTGTATTCTATTAATGTTAATGAAAATAAGCATGAAAAGAACTCATTAGTTATGAAGTAATTATAGTATGCTTTGGAACAAGGTGCTTGGCATGTGTTAAATGTAAATTTGTACGTAGTGAATGGATAACAATTATTGGATGAACTCATCATATTACCTAAATTGTAATTCTAATGGATGAACTTCATTTAGTTATTTACATTTTAATCTTAATAAATGAACTTCATCATAATAGCCATATTTTAACTAAATTGGATGAACTCATTTAGTTATTTACATTTTAATCTTAATAAATGAAATTCATCATATTAGCTTCATTCTAACTATAATGGATGTACTCATCAAGTTATCTATATTTTAACCCTAATGGATGAACTTCATTATGTTATTTACATCTCAACCTTAATATGTGAACTTCATCTTAATAGCTACATTTTAACTATAATGGATGGACTCAATTGGTTATCTACATTTTAACCTTAATAAATGAACTTCATCTTATTAGCTGTATTTTAACTATAATGGATGAACTCAATTGGTTACCTACATTTTAACCATGATAAATTAACTCCATCTTATTAGCTATATTTTAACTATAATGGATGAACTCAATGGGTTATTTACAATTTAACCTTAATAAGCGAACTTCATCATATTAGCTATTTTGGTATCTAAAATGGATGGACTCATCAAGTTAACTATATTTTAACCTTAAGGGATGAATTCATATGTAACCTATGTTTTAACTTCTATGGGTAGATATCCTCATGTTAGACTCATCTTCAACCATAATGGATGAGCGCATCCCACTATCTTTAATGTTAATTTACTGAACAAATTATATCCATGTTTCAAATAATAATATGTAATTAAGATAACCCGCTTAATTGGATCTAATGTCGCGAATTGAGTTTGGTGTTAAGTTACGTAATCATGTTGGGAAACCCTTTAGGTTTGTTTAGGTCTTCCACTATGTTATCGAAGCTTTAGATAACTCCAATGTATCTTAATGTTGTGTCTTAAAGTTTTAAAAAGAGGAAAAAGAAAAAAAATATTGCACTCCTTGAGTGTGTTTTATCTTTAACCCTTTGGGGTTTCCTAGCAGGGCATTACAGATTACTTTGAAATCTTGAAAGAATACATATTGCATTCATGATATCTAGTCTTATTTGTGTCAAATATAGTAAACCTCCTATCATAGATTTGTACCTAGTCGGATTAATAGGTGTAGATTCATCCCTTAGTGATAATTTCTCATTTTTAGTCATAGGTGTGCTTACCGGTTTAGAATTATCCATCCCAAATTTATTTAGTAACTCCTTCAAGTACTTAGATTAACTCAAGAATATACCTTTATCAGTCTGTGAAATCTGCAATCCTAAAAAGAATTTTATTTCTCCAATCATAGACATTTCAAACTCATGTTGTATTTCAATAGAAAAGTCTTTACATAATCCATCTTCTCCTCCAAAGAATATATCATCAACAAAAACTTCTATAACCAAGATATCATTAGTCACTTTGTAGTATAAGTTGCTATTAGCATTACCTTTAGAAAAACCAATCTTCAAAAGATACTTATCCAGTCTTGCATACCAAGCTCTTGGAGCTTGTTTCAACCCATACAAAGCTTTCCTTAACCTGCAAACCATATCTTTGTTGTCTATCAAAGAAAATCCATCACGTTGTTCAATGTAAACTTCTTCTTTAAGATCTTCATTCACAAATGTACATTTAACATCCATTTGATACACTTTGTAGTTCTTGTTTGCTACAAAAGCCAAGAATAATCTGACTACCTCAATTCTAGCTACCGGTGCAAAGGTTTCATTATAATCAATTCCTTCTTTCTAAGAATATCCCTTACACACTAGTCTTGCTTTGTTCCTGATTACCTTACCATCTTCATTAAGTTTGTTTCTAAATACCCATTTTGTTCCAATCACATTTTTGTCTTTAGGTCGGGGAACTAATGTCAATGTGTTATTTTTCTCAATTTGTTCTAGTTCCTCTTCCATAGCTTTAATCTAGTGTTTATCTTCACATGCCTCATTAATTGATGATGGTTCAATTTGAGAAATAAGATGTACCTCTTCATTTTCCAGTCTTCCTCTTGTCATAACTCCTTTATACTTGTTCCCAATTATCTGATCTTCAGAGTGATTCAGTCTTACATACCGGGGTGTCTTCGTTTGTTGTTGTTCCTCAGTTACTATGGATTTTTTAGATGATACATATGTAACTGGATCTTCATTTTGTATCGGTGGGTTCAATGTAGGTTCATTTGTTATAATCTCTATTGTTAGTTCAGAGTCTATATACCTTGAAGTTCCTCTGAATTGTTCATCAATTTTCACATTTGTACTCTCAACAATTTTCTGCAATCTCTTATTAAAACATCTATATGCCTTGCTCTTAGATGAATAACCAAGAAATATTCCTTCATCACTTCTAGGATCAAATTTTCAAATGTACTCATCTCTTCTAATATAGCATTTACTTCCAAATATTCTGAAATATTTAAGAGTAGGAGTAATACCAAACCATAGTTCATGAGGGGTCTTACCGATTTCTCCTTTCATATGAAATTTGTTGAATGTGTAGACCAATGTGCTTATTTCCTCTCTCCAATATACATGTGGTAGATTTGCTTCAGATAACATACTTCTAGATGCATCCAAGATAGTTTTGTTTTTCCTTTCAATGACTCCATTCTGCTATGGTGTCCGGGGTGCTGATAGTTGTCTTCTGATTCCATTCACTTCATCGAATGTATTAAATTCCTTAGATGTAAATTATCCTCCTTGATCTAATCTCAGAAATTTGATTTTCTTACCAATTTCATTCTCTACCATTGCTTTGAATGGTTTGAACTTCCCAAGTGCTTCTGATTTTTCTCTGAGAAAAGTAACCCAACACATTCTAGAATAGTCATCAATGATTAGCATACAATATCTATCACCTCGTAAACTTTTAGTTCTAGCTAGACCACATAAATCAGTATGAATTAGGTCAAGAGCATTATTAGATTTTTCTAGAATACTTTTAAAAGATGCTCTAACTTGTTTTCCAAATTGACATTCCTTACATACTGGATTGTGAGGTTTGACAATTTTAGGTAAATCTCTAACTGCCTTAGTAGTATTGATTTTTACCATGCAATCAAAATTTACATGACAGAGTCTCTTATGCCATAGCCAACTTTCATCAATATGTGCAATCAAGCATGTCTTTTCACTATTATTCAAATGAAAGAAGTTACCTCTAGATTTCTGATTGCAATTTCCAAGCCAATTCTGTTCATAATTTTGCATTTACCATTCTTGAATTGTAACTGAAATCCTTTCTCAACTAATTGATCAACACTCAAAAGATTATACTTTAAACCTTCCACATAGTAAACAATGTCTGTATTATGCTTACCATCAAAAGATATTGTACCTTTACCTTTGATCAAACAAGCTTTATCATCTCCAAATCTTACTAGACCTCCATTATATTCCTGAAATTTCAAGAATTTACCTTTATCACCAGTCATGTGATGTGAACATCCTGAATCAATGATCCATTCATCCTTAACTTCAACTTTAGCTATCAGGGCCTGCTCTACCGGTTGAACATTAGGTGTCAGTTGATCTTCTGTTATAGCAACAAAAACCCATCCATTGTCTATCGGATCTTCATCAGAATCATCAGTGACTCCTTCATTAGCAAGATAACAAGATTTATCTTTGTTCTTCTTAAATTTGTATCTCTGATATTAAGGGTTAGGCTTGTATGTTCTTCTAGATTCTTCTCTTAGTCTAGCATGTCTATCAGGGCATCTAGAAGCCATATGACCAATCTTATTACAGCTAAAGCATTTAAAGGGTGCTTTACCTTCATGCTTACTTCCAACTGGACCTTTAGGCATTTTCCTTGCAAATAGTGCTTCAAGTTCTTCAAGTTCTTCATTTTCTCTCCCGCTTTCCTCAAGTTCTCTTGCATAAAAGGCTTTCCAATCAGACTTGTCAAATGATGGTGCAGATGATGTTGATGCCTTAAAAGCTAAATTTGTCTTTATAGTAGCAACAAGACCAAATTCCTTAATTTCAAAAGCTGAAAGTTTTCCAATCAATGTATCCCTAGTTACTGATGTATTAGGCATTGTTCTTAACTCATTTATAGCAGTAACCTTCATTTTATATGCTGGTGGAAATCCTCTTAAAACTTTTGAAACAATTTCATCTTCACTTAAGGTTCCTCCACAACATTTAATACCCAAAACAATTTCATTTAATCTTTCCATAAAAGCATAAATCCTTTCATCTTCTTCCATTTTCAGATTTTCATACCTGACCCAGAAGCTTTCAAGTTTTATAATTTTCACTATTGAATCTCCTTCATTCAATGTTTCTAGATAATCCCAAATAGCTTTAGCAGTTGATCTATTTGATAATCCTATGATTTGCTGATCTGTTAATGCGATCAAAATTGCTTCTCTTGCTTTGCAATCATTTTCTTCATCTTTAGACAAGTTTGGTGGATTAGGCTGACTGGTTGTAGGAGTTGTATAGCCATTCTTTGTAACATCCCAGATGTCCTTTCCAATGCAATTTAGATGAGCATGTTCAAAGAGCTAAAGAGGAAATCTTGAGAGGAAAGTTCGATGACATGAGAATGCTTGAACGAGAAAATATTGGAGAGTATGGTCAGAGAATCAAAGAAGTTGTTGGCAGCATTAAGAGTGTTGGAGGCAAAATAGAAGATGATACAATAGTAAGTAAAATGCTTAGAACTCTTGAACCTTAGTATGCTATTAGAGTATTGGCAACCCAAGAACTTAGATCTATTGCAAATGACAAGGTAACTTTTGATTCATTGATTGGTAAGTTTACAACTTTTGAATTAAATAGTTTTGACAATAGTATAAAAAAATCTACCGAATCTTCCTTTAAAGCTTCTGTTACTAGATCATCTACTAGAAAAGGAAAGATATATACCAAAATCATGAGTGCTAGACAAGTCATGGAATTAACCGGAGAGATGAAGACAGTGAAGATTAAGTGATGGAACTTGAAGCATTGTTAGCAAAGAGATTTCCATGAGGCACTGGTAAGTATAGAGGAAAGCTACCTTTGAAGTGTTTCTCTTCTAGTAAAATTGGTCATATTACCACTAATTGCCCTAACACTGATAAGAAAATTTTTTTTAGAAGATTCAAAGGAAAGGGAAAGAAACACTATTATGTCATATTAGATGAAGGTATGACCGATGATGAGTCGGAAGAAGAAGATGATAATGTAGAAACTGTGTTTGTAGTTGTGAAGGAGGAACTATCTGATAAAAAGGCACTAGTATCTTATATGGAGAATAGTGATGAGTGGATTATAGACAGCGGCTGCTCACACCACATGACCGGAGAAAAAAGTAAGTTCATAACCCTTAGTGAATTTGATGGAGGTGTTGTTAGATTTGGAAACAACTCTCCTTGCATGGTGAAAGGTAAAGGTTCCATCTCTCTAAATGGAAAGAGTAATGCTGATGTTGTATTTTGGGTTGGTCTTAAGAATAATATTTTAAGTGTTGGTCACCTCAATGATAAAGGTTATTTGTTTGAATTTAATAATGGAGTCTGTAGAATTATTGGAAGTAATGGTGAAATGATTGCTAACAGGAAGAAAACTAGAGGTAACTTATTCCATTTAAACAGTAATGTTAATAATTGTTTGATTGTAAGAATGGATGATAGTTGGTTATGGAATAAAAGATGTTATGTTAATATTGATAATCTAATTAAGATAAGAAAGTCAAGTATTGTAAGAGGATTTCCACAACTTGTCAAACCAGATAGTGTGATATGAAAAGATTGTCAAATCGGTAAGATGACCTCTATTTCTTTCAAGAGCAAGAATGGTATTTTTGAGAATTTTTTAGATTTGGTACATATTGATCTCTATGGCCCTATGAGAACAAAGACTTATATTGATCTCTATGGCCCTAAAATGATGTGGGTAACATTTCTAAGACAGAAATCATAAGCATTTAATAAATTTAAATCATTTAAAGCTCTGGTTGATAAGGAAACATGTAAGAACTTTAAGTGTTTAAGATTAGAATGAGGTGGTGAATTCACATCTGATGAATTTGTTAAGTATTATGATGAACAAGGTATAAAGAGCCAGATGTCAGCTCCAAGGACACCACAACAGAATAGGATTGCAAAAATAATGAACAGAACAATAGTTGAAGTTGCAAGAACTATGTTCTTACATAGTAATGTATCCAAAATGTTTTGGAAAGAAGTGGTTAGTACTGTTGTATACACTCTTAACTAGGTACTAGTAAAAAGAGGTAACAATAAGACACCCTATGAGCTATGGTATGGAAAAACTCCTTGTGTTAGTTATTTTAAAATCTTTGGAATTCAATGTTTTATCAAGAGAGATAACTACATTGAGAAGTTTGATGCAAATTATGATGAGGGAATTTTTATTGGTTACTCTTCTAAGAGTAAAGCATATAAATGTTACAATAAGAGGACTAAGAAAATTATTGAAAGTGTTAATGTAAAATTTGATGATTTATCTGAAAAGTTTGAAGGTACAAGCAAATCTAAACCTAAAAAGGATGATAATGAGCAAAAGTTTGTGATCATTGAACTGAAAGCAAAGAATAATGAACAACCAAAAAATGTAGAACTAGGTGCTCAATCAGTGAGCAATGACAGTGAAAATGAAGAATCTAATGAAGAAGATGCAGAACCAACACAAGCAATACCTAGATATTGTTAGGTCTCGGAGACAACTAAGAGATGGGGTGAATGAGTTGTCAAATAAATTTAAACCAAAACAACATAACCAACTTTAATGCTTGATACTGGTGAACCAGACTTGTATGCCGGTAGACAGTTTTATCAGTTAATTATAGTACCGGTAAAGATTAATGCATGAAACAGAAAGACAATAACATCCACAACACATAACACCAATATTTGTAAGTGGAAACCTTGTAAGGGGAAAAACCATGGTGGGAAACCTTACCCACAATCAGATGATACTACTGCAGATAGTATGTGTATACAAATGCGGTCTGCACATGTAGAAAGGCCAAGCACCTAGAGCTCACTGCTCAAACACAATAGGAGTCACACTGACTACAATTGGATGGTTAAATCCAATAAGGATGTACTAGTCAAAATAGCATCTTATTATGTTGGATTCAGTACCGGTGTAGTTCTGATTGTCTTCACAAAAACCCTTCTTCAACCTTCAAATGATGTTAGCATGCATAGCTCTGCTTTTTCTCGCATATACCTTCACAATTTCTCTTTTCCATTCCACATTGATCTTACAAATAAGATCTTACATTTATATCATAACCTAAGACCAATTTTAGTAGGTCGACTCTAAAGGATATTACAATAAAATCATTTTACAAATAAAACAATGTCCGATGCAATAACCGATTCAACATGTTAGCTTTATGCATTTACAATAATAATAAGACATCTCCATAGCATGTCATGCTCATCTAGAAAAGATAAATCTGCAGGTGTATAACCTGGACCTATTTGTCGGTAAGAGCAAAAATGCAAATACGAATATGCCAATGAACAAATCTCCAAGACAAAGTGTCCAAACAATGTCTTTGACATAACTAGGTGTTTTCCATACTATTCCAAGTGCCAGTGAACATTATATCCTTTTAGTGTACCAAATACCAGTGACTATGCATAAGTCACTTGCTTGCCGATGAATGTTGCTGATTCTCCAAAGTGCCAGAGTTGATAAGTGTTAGTAGGCGTTGACATCAATGAAAAAACCATACCAAAATACCAACAGTATGTGCATATGTGTTTTGTAAGCACACTTAGGTGTATTACTGTAAAATTTTGTAAGTGTTGCCATCAATTCCAAAGGGGGAGATTGTTGGCTTGATGATGATTCTAATGAATTCATCATATGTTGTCATTGCTTAAACACATACACACACACATATATTCACATTGTCTACCGGTGTAACTTCAAAGTTGTTTATACTACAACCGGTATACTAGAGGTTTATTTCTAACCAGTACTTGGTGACAACCGATATATATACAGAGACAACCAGTGGATATACATAACTCAGAAGCAACATGAAGATCCATCAAAGATTATCACAGGAGCATCAAGGATAACGGTTTATATGTTTAACTCCAACTGGTATTGATTGTTCCAACTGGTATTCACTGATTATGTGATGAGTTATCACAAGTCATGATGAGTTATCCTTATCGACAAGATTTGGTGGCATTTTTGTGGTGAGTTATGATCACTTGACCAGATACACTGCACCTAGGTAATTGTATTATGATTTCTTAAGGTTGACATGAAATCTAAAATGTCTATATATTGACATCACAATGACTTATTTTATATGAGTGAAAGTGATATGCTATGTGTAAAGGTAGAAGTGTTAAGTCACATAATATATTGGTAAAGAGGAGTTAAGTGTGCAGAAGAGGATCTATACAAGGAATTTGTGCTACTACTAGATCACATCACCTGTTGTTTTCTAATCACTACAATAGTCAAATCCCCTAACCGGTTAAGCTCTAACAAACTTTATTGTTCAAATTCTCTAACTGGGTGATCCATTAGTTTGGATTTAGAAATCCTCCACCGAGGTTGCTCCTTACAGGGTACTACCTTTTATAGGGTATAGCTTGTAACAAATCTTTGGGATCTTTAACAGGATTCGCTCCAAGTAGAGATTTTGTATACCCTAACCGGTCAGTTATCTATTACTGCAGATAGTTAACTTGTGAGTCCCATCTCACCATGGTTTTACCTATTTAGGTTTTCCATGTATAAACACTTGTGTTATAGTGGATATTTTACTTATTGTGGATGTTGTTATATCATTTTTTTTTTGCATGCATATTGTTTAACAAACTTGTTAAGTTTATCTCTCGGCCAGTGTTTAAAGTATTACTATTTTTGGTCTCACTGATTCACCCCCCCCCTCTCTCAGTGCTTTACAAGTCCATCACTCTTTCCATGGATCATATCCCTTAGTATTTCTTTGAACTGGAGGTATGCTCATAGATGTTGGTAAAAATAATTGGGGAGATGAAATGTATAGGGGATGGAACATAAGGATTTGCAAAGGACTAGACTAACTAAATGAGATTGTCAAAAATGGTGAGATATGATGAATCAATAATGATTTGGTCTACTATTGATAGGGGGTGAATCAATAGATAGAAAATAAACCAAAATTTCACCAACTCAAACCCAACTCATAAATCAATCACTAAACTAACTAGTTTAAATACTGTATTATAAACTACAACTGCACTGTCAAGTTTACCGGTAAACTAGAATACCAATATAATAGTGTGATAGATTTGAAACACATATACCATATAACGAAAACATCAAACCACTTTACTAACATTATTAATAGCACAGTTCAGATCACTTTCAGTCATCTAAACACATCTAAGTGGCTTTACCAGTTAAACAAACTAACCATATCTAAACATAACCATAAAACTATTGACCACTTGACACAATGATTTTTGACGTGGAAACCCAAATGGGAAAAACCATGGTGGGGATGAATACCCACAAGTATCCTGAACTCTTCTGAAGTTCACCCTATTAGGAGCCAAGCCTTGTTAGAAGATTTACAAAAATGTCCTATTAGGAACAGATCCGATTAAGACCACCCAGTAAAGGGATTGACTACAATACCTTGTTAAAGGCAATACCTAGTTATGAGTAACCTCGATAGAGGATTTCAAATCCAAGCTAATGGATCACCTGGTTAGATGATTTAAAAAAATACCAAGCCTGTTAAAGCTTACCCAGTTAAGGGATTTAACAGTTGTAAGTTAGAGAACAACAAGGTCTTGTTGATCTGGTAATAGCACTACTCTTCTTGATCAGATCCATTTATGCTCCTATCTTCCTTCTCACATTCTATAGATACTTCTTCTAGTTTGACAATCAATCACAATGACACACTTAACCATAATTGCCAACACTATTACAAAATAACTCATTGACCTTATAAAAAAAACAATAGGTCGGTAACACATCACAAAACCTAAGATCTCATAGAGATTACAAACAAATCAGTTCAAACATGATCATTGGTTTACATAGAAATCAACTGCATATTGTTCAAGACAACCTCCACCACTCGTGGATCACCACACATCAAATCCTATAACTCATCACACAATTTCCACTTCATGCTATGAACTTTCTCATTCCCAAGATAAAATAATTATCTCTACATACCAAAACCACTTTGAAACTTATCATGTGCATCATGCATACATGGCATAATCATCTCTGATCACCATTCGATCATAGATCAACACAACTAATTTGCCAAGCTCCATTAGTTAGGCTTATGGGTTGATCTCACTACTTCAATAGTAATACCGGTCTCCTTCACTGCTCAACTACCGGTTGCATTACTACATCACTACCAGTTGCAATACAACTCCATTACTAGTTACAATTGACATCAATAAAAACATGTATACTTCATCAATGCAATCTTCATGCAATGTCAACAATCTCCCCCTTTGGCATTGATGGCAATACAAATATCAATACCCTTTGATTGTGATGATTGAGAGTAATGCACATACATAGGTATAGGAATTCTGGTTTACATTTTTCCATGTACTCTCCTTCAACTGAGTCTTGATGTCTTCAGCTGGTAACTAGCTATATTTCTTCTCCCTATCAATCATATAGTTCTTCTTCCCCTTTGACAAAAATACTAAAGTGAAAGTAAAACATATAGTGTCATACTTCACTATTCAACAACTAGCTAATCCCCCTATGGAGTAGCTCCACTCAACACCAATCTTGCTTCAAGATCTTCAATAATCTCTAGGACTGATGCCTTCCACATTGGCTTAATTGACCTCAAGTAGGGGCACAACCCCTAGTTGACCTCTAAGATACTCAAAAGTAGCCTTAGTCAAAGGTTTACTAAAGATATTCGCTAGTTGTTCCTTAGTAGATACATGCTCCAGTAACACATCTTTACTTTGTACTTTCTCTCTCAAGAAATGATATTACAGCTCAATATGCTTGGTTCTAGCACACAACACTAGGTTCTTTGAAATGTTTATTGCACTGGTGTTATCACATAAAATCCTTACCGATTCTGAGATTTTCAACTTGAAACCTTCCAGAATGTGCCTCATCTAGATTGCTTGGGTACAATTCATATAGCTGCAACATATTCAGCTTCAACAGTTGACTATGATATACAACTTTTCTTCTTGCTGCTCCAAGATACAAGCCTTTCTCCAAGAAAGAATGCACCTTCAGTTGTACTCTTCCTGTCATCAACATTTCTTGCCTAGTCTATATCTGTATAGACTTTCAAATCAAAGTTACTTGCATATGGATACCATAATCCATAATCAATAGTACCTTTCAAATATCTAAATATCCTATTAGTTGCTACCATGTGTGTCTCCTTTGGGGTCTTCTGAAATATGGCAAATAATCCAACTACATAAGCAATATCTGGTCTACTGTGAATAACATAATGTAGTTTCCCTATCATAGTCCTATACTCCTTTTCATCCTCGGATGTAGAATCATCCTCCTTAGATAGTTTACAACATGTAACCATTGGTGTCCCAACTAGTTTACAATCTCCCATTCCAAATCTCTTCAATACTTCTTTCACATATTTGGATTGTGTGATAAAAATACCATTCTTCATCTATTGAATTTGAAAACCTATAAAGAATTTTATCTCTCCTATTAGAGACATCTCAAATTCACCTTTTATCTCATTTGCAAAGTCATCACACATGTCATCATTGCCTCCAAAAATGATATCATCCACAAATACCTCACTAACAAGTATCTTATCTCCTTCAATCTTGAGATATATATTATTGTCTTCATTGATTCTCTAAAAACCTATCTTCACCAAGTGAGAATGTAGTCGTTCATACCATGCCCTTGGTGCTTTCTTCAAACCATATAGTGCCTTGTATAGTTTGCACACCATATCCTTTGCATCAGTCAAAGAATAACCATCTGGTTGTTCAATGTAGACTTCCTCTTCCAGTATTCTATTTATAAATGTTGACTTCACATCCATCTAATATACTTTGAATCCCCTATATGCTACAAATGCAAGTAGAGTCCTAACACCTTCCAATTTAGCAATTGGTGCAAATGTCTCACCATAGTCTTCTCCTTCTTCTTGTGTATATCCTTTGCATACCAGTCTGGCTTTGTTTTTTACTACTACTCCATCTTCATTCAGTTTATTTCTTAATGCCCATTTAGTACCTATTACATTTTTGTTCACCGGTCTAGGTACTAGGGTCCATGTATTGTTGTTCTCAATCTAGTCAAGATCTTCTTCCATAGCCTTGATCCAGTGATCATCTCCAAAAGCTTCCTTATCTATTCTAGGCTCAATTGTATCATACAAGAATTCTCTTATTCTTTATTTGGTTAACACACTAGCATATTTATCTCTAATAATCTGATGAGGATTATGATTCTTTCTAACATAACTTGGAATAACATGATCATGGTCTTCAGGTTCTTCTTCCTCACTATCTTCATCTTCTACAGAATCTACATGTTCCAGTTTAACTGGTGCTGCAATATTCATTTCACCTTCTAGATTCATGGGTTTTGGTTCCAAAATTAGAATGTAGGGTTCATCTTCCTTCTTCTCCTCACTGGTTTCTCTCGAATCTTCAAGACACTCATCCACTCAGACATTAGCACTTTCAATGATCTTCTTTGTCTAGTTTTTGTAACATTTGTAGGCTTTTCTCTTGGTGGAGTAACCAAGAAATATGCCTTCATCACTCTTAGCATCAAACTTACCAAAATAGGCACCTCTCTTGATAAAACATCTGCTACCAAAGATCTTAAAGTAACTGACATTAGGTGATCTACCATACCAGTATTCATAAAGAGTTTTATCCTTACCTCTTTTAACCAATATTTGGTTCATTGTGTAGACAGTTGTGCTGACAACTTCTCTCCAAAAATTCTTAGCTACACCTCCTTGTATTAGCATAGTCCTAGAAGCTTCAACAACTAACCAGTTGTTCCTCTTTGCAATACCATTCTATTGTGGTGTCCTAGGTGCAAAAATTTTCCTCTTAAATCCATTGTCTTCACATTATCTAGTGAATTCCTCTGAACTAAATTCACCACCTTGATTAGTTCTTAAGCACTTTATCTTCTTTCCACTTTCCTTTTCAGCTAAGGCTCTGAATGCCTTAAACTTGCTAAAGGATTCTATTCTATCCTTCAAGAATGTGACCCATATCATTCTTGAGCAATCTTCAGTGAAGATCATAAAATACCGATCACCTTGAATACGCCTAGTCCTTATTAGACCATAGAGGTCCGTAAGAACCAAATCTAGCAAATGTTCTGCTAAGAAAGATTTTCTCTTAAAAGTTGAGGATGTCATCTTCCGTAACTGACTTTCCTTACATAGAGAATTCAATGGTTTGTCCAACTGAGGTAAACCTCTTACTGATTTGGATTTGTTGACTTTTACTATGTTATCAAAATTTACATGAAAAAATCTTCGATGCCAAAGCCATCTATCTTCTACTTTTGCAATTAAACAATTGTTGACTTTAAAATTTAGGTGAAAAAAGTTACCTTTTGTCTTCATGCAATCAGTTCACCTTTCTTCCATAGATTTTGCACATTCCATTCTTGAATTCCACTGGATAACTTCTGTCATTGAGTTTGTTAGGACCTGGAGGCAACTGAGAGGGGGGGTGAATCAGTTGTCTATTAATTTCAACCCAAATACACTTTAATCAAACCTGATACCTAATACCGGTAAACCAAACTTAATGTCAATAAATAGCTTAACAGTTAATAATAGTACAGGTGAAACTTAATGCATGAAACATAAAGAGAAACAATATCCACAACACATAACACAGAGATTGGTACGTGGAAACCCTATAAGGGGGGAAACCATGGTGGGAAACCTTACCCACAATCAAATGATACTACTGTAGATAGTATGTGTATATAAATGTGGTCTGCACATGCAGATAGGCCAACTGCCTAGAGCTCAGTGCTCAATCACAAAATGAGAGTCACACTGACTACAATTGGATGATTAAATCCAATGATAATGTACTGTTTAAAGTAGCATCTCCAATGCTGGATTCAGTACCAGTTAAGCTCTGATTGTCTCCTTCAAACCTTCCTTGAATCTTCAAATGATATCTGTGTGAGTAGCTTTGCTTATATTTGCATATACCAAATATCACAACCTTACAATACCTTATTACATCTCTCCTATATCAGTCTCACAATTGAGATCTTACATATATACCAGAACCTAAGACCAAATGTGTAGGTCAGCTTACTAAGAATAATACAATAAAATCTATTACAAGTAAGCCAAGATGTGATGCATCATGTTGGCTCAACAACAATATTAATTGATTAAACCATCTCCATAACCTGTCATGCTGATCTGGAATAGATAATGCGTGTCGGTCCATAACCTAGACCAATTTGCTAGTAACAACAAATATGTCAACCCAATTAGACCAATAACCAAATCTCCAAAACCAAGTGTCCAAACCATATCTTTGATATAACCAGGTGATCTCCAGATGATAACAAGTCATCTTCAGTGTCGATGAATAATATAACCCGTCAGAGAATAGTATACCGGTGACTATGCATAAGTCACTGAACTTGCCAATGAACATAATGTGTCGGTTGAACATAACCAAAGATCTCTAGAAGATAAGTGTTGACATTAATGCCAAAACTAATGCAAGACATCCATATACTGGTGAATAATATAACCTGTCAGTGAACCAAATACTGGTGACTATGCATAAGTCACTAAACTTGTTGGTGAACATAACCAAAGATCTCTAGAAGGATAAGTGTTGATAAGTGTTGACATCAATGACAAAACCAATGCAACATATCCATAATACCTACAATCTCCCCCTTTGGCATTAATGGCAACACAAGATGGAAAAATCATCTAACTACCAAAGCAAAAATGCCAAAAACCAAAAACCAACAATCTCTAGAATAGATCAATACCAGAAATCAAAATATAGATGTAAAGAGTAAAAACTCTACCCCAATGAATAATCTCTCCCCAAAGGATAATGTGTTTTTCCATAGACATTTTTTCCCCTTTGACATCAAATGCCAAAGCAATACAAATACCAGATACAACTAGTTCATAGAACCAGTTACAAATACCAACTTATCCAACTACTCCCCCTGAGAAGTAGCTCTCCTCCATCAAAGCCAAAAAAAGGTTTCTCTGTAAATTCTGGCAGTTTGATGCCAAGCATCAACTGTCTAAGTCTCTACCGGTGAGGGTATGACCCCAAGCTTCTCTCTAAGATATTCAAAAGTTTCCTTAGGAAAAGGCTTAGTAAAGATGTCTGCAATCTGCTCTTTAGTATTCACATAAACCAATCTCACTTCTTTTGCTTCAACATTCTCTTTCAGAAAATTGTATTTGATAGAAACATGTTTAGTTTTAGAGTGAAATACTAGATTCTTAGATATATCAATTGTTGTTGAATTTTCAAAATAGATGATTATAGGTTCTTTGAATTTACCTTTATGTCCTTCAACATTTGTTTAATCCATAATACTTGAGTACAATTGGTTGCTGCTGCAACATATTCTGATTCTGCTATTGATAATGATGTGCAACTCTGTTTCTTTCTCAACCATGAAATCAATCTGCTACCAAGAAAGAATGCCCCGCCGGTGGTTCTCTTTCTATCATCTACATCTCCTGCATAATTAGCACCAGTGTATGCACATAAATCAAAATTTTCATCTTTAGGATACCATAAACCAAGATTTGTTCTGCCTTGTAAATACTGGAAAATCCTTTTCACTGTTGATTCATGATTTTCTCTAGGATTACTCTGAAATCTTGAAACAATACACACTACATTCAATATATCAGGTCTTGTTTGTGTCAAATATAGTAAACCTCCAATCATAGATTTGTATCTTGTCGTATTAACCGGAGTTGAATCATCCTTCAATGATAGTTTATCAGTTGTAGTCATAGGAGTACTTACCGGTTTAGAGTTTTCCATACCAAATTTCTTCAGTAATTCCTTCAAATACTTTGATTGACATAATAATATACCTTTATCAGTCTAAGAAATCTGCAATCCTAAAAAGAATTTTATCTCCCCAATCATAGACATTTCAAATTCTTCCTACATTTTGTTAGTTAAAAGTCTTTACACAATCCATCTTCTCCTCCAAAAATGATGTCATCAACAAAAACTTCAATAACCAAAATGTCTTCATTAGTCACTTTGAAATATAAGTTATTATCAGCATTACCTTTAATGTAACCAAGTTTCATAAGATATTTGTCTAATCTAGCATACCAAGCTCTAGGAGCTTGCTTCAATCCATATAAAGCTTTTCTTAACCTGCAAACCATATCCTTATCATTTGTCAATAAAAATCCATCAGGTTGTTCAATGTAAACTTCCTCTTCAAGATCACCATTCAGAAATGCACATTTAACATCCATTTGATATACTTTATAGTTTTTGTGTGTTGTAAATGCAAGAAATAATCTGATTGCCTCAATTCTAGCTACCGATGCAAAGGTTTCATTTTAATCAATTCCCTCTTTCTGTGAATATCCCTTACACACTAGTCTTGCTTTATTTTTGATTACCTTACCATCTTCATTAACTTTATTTTTGAATACCCATTTAGTTCCAATTACATTTTTAATTTTAGGCCGGGGAACCAATGTCCATGTATTGTTATTTTCAATTTGTTCCAATTCATCTAACATAGCCTTAATCCAATGTTTATCTTCACATGAATCAATGATAGATGTTGGTTCAATCTGAGAAATTAAGCATACCTCTTCATTTGCCAGTCTTCCTCTTATCATAACTCCTTGATACTTATTTCCAATTATCTGACTTTCGGAGTGATTCAATCTTACATACCTGGGTGTGTTCACTTGCTGCTATTCTTCAGTCACTATGGAATTCTCTGATGATGCCAGCATGACTGGATCAACTTTCTGTATCGGTACACTCTATATAGGTTCATTTGTGATTATCTCCACTGCCGATTCAAAATCCATAGACCTTGAATTTCTTCTAAAGTGTTCATCAATCTTCACATTTGCACTCTCAATGATTTTTTGCAATCTCTTATTAAAACATTTAAATGCTTTTTTTTAGATGAATACCCAACAAATATTCCTTTATCACTTCTAGGTGTTAGGATTCCCAAAGATACTGAGAGGGGGGGGGGGGGGGCGAATCAATATCTAACCGGTTAATAGATTTTCTAACCTTATTAAACAAATTGCATTCCAAAACAATGTACCGGTAAACAAGAATTAATGCAGTAAATATGAACAATAAACGCAATATAGAAAGCACACCATAACACAAGTTTTTGTGAGGAAACCCAGTGTGGAAAAAAACTCGGTGGGATTTGTGACCCACAATATTCACTCACTAGCCAATGAATGAATATTACTTACAATAGGGGCCTGCACATGCAGGAAGGCCAACTGTCTAAAGCTCACTGCTTAATTATGAAAGGAAGTCTCACTGACTTACAAAATGGATTATGCAAATCCAATATAATGTACTGCTTTAGTTCAGCATTTGCTATGCCAGGTTCAGTACTAGTTTAAGCTCATACAATAACCATAAACCTTACTCCAAAATCTGCCTTAATATTCGCACATTACTTCTGCAATATTCTAACCATGTCCACATCTGAAATGATCTACAAGATCTCATACTTATATGAGTCTTATTACAATACACCTTGTCGGCTTACAAAAATATTTTACAATTAAATACAATATACAATAATCAAAATCTTGTCGGCTGGGGTGCCGGTAATCATCTTTGTCACTATTGGTGAACTATCTGCCGGTGTAGAGTCTGTCAGTGCCAGTGCCTATCGGTGCCATAAGATTGCAAGGTTGCCATCAGTGAAAATACCTTAAATCATCTACAATTCTAATTGGAGTGTGCAATGCTAGCACTAGGATCAAATTTACCAATATAATCACCTCTTGAAATGTAACATTTGCTTCCAAATATTTTGAAGTACTTAAGAGTACGAATATTACCAAACCATAGTTCATAGGGTGTCTTACCAATTTTGCCTTTGATGTGAACTTTGTTGAAAGTGTAAACCATTGTATTCACTGCTTCTCTCCAATACACATGAGGTAGATTTTCTTCTGACATCATGCTTCTAGCTGCATCCAAAATAGTTCTATTCTTGCTTTGCATAACTCCATTTTGCTGAGGTGTCCGACATGCTGATAATTGTCTTCTTATTCCATTCACTTCACAAAATGTATTGAACTCCTTAGATGTAAATTCACCTCCTTGATCTGATCTTAAACATTTGATTTTCTTGTCAGTTTCATTATCTACAAGCACCTTGAATAATTTTAATTTCTCAAAAGCTTATGATTTCTCCCTGAGAAAAGTAACCCCACATTCTAGACTAATCATCAAGGATTAGCATAAAGTATCTATCTCCCTGTAGACTTCTTGTTCTTGCCAAACCACATAAGTCAGTATGAATTAAATCAAGAACATCATTGGTTTTCTCATAAACACTCTTAAAAGTTGTTCTAACTTGCTTTCCCATTTGACATTCCTTACATACCGGATTAGGAGGTTTTACAATCTTAGGTAAATCTCTTACTGCCTTAGATGAACTAATCTTCACAATGTAATCAAAATTCATATGACAGAGTCTTTTGTGCCATAGCCAACTTTCATCAATGTGTGCAATCAAGCATGTCTTTTCAATGTTATTTAAATGAAAGATATTACCTCTAGTCTGATTATTGGTTGCAATTTCCAAACTAGTTCTATTCATGATTTTGCATTTACCATTCTTGAATTGTAACTGAAACCCTTTTTCAACTAATTGACCAACACTCAAAAGATTATGCTTCAAACCTTCAACATAATAAAATTTTTAGTATTGTGCTTACCAACAAAAGATATAGTGGCCTCTCCTCTAATCAAACAAACTTTGTCATTTCCAAATCTTACTAGACCTCCATTGTATTCCTGGAAAGATAAGAATTTACTTTTATCACCAGTCATATGATGTGAACATCTGGAATCTATAATCCATTCATCCATTTCTTCAATTTTAGCTGCTAGGGCCTACTCTACTGGTGGAATAGTAGGTGTCAGTTGATCTTTTTTTATTGCAACAAAAACCCATCCATTGTCTCCCGGTTCTTCATCAGAATTAGTAACTCCTTCATCAACATAGTAACAATATTTGTCTCTATTTTTCTTGAATCTGTATCTCTGATATTCAGGGTTAGGATTATACATTCTTTTATCTTCTTCTCTTAATCTTGCATGTTTATCCGAACATCTAGATGCCATATGACCAATTTTATTACAATTAAAACATTTAAAAGGTGTTTTACCTTCATACTTACTTCCAATAGGACCTTTAGGCATTTTCCTTGCAAATAGTGCTTCAAGCTCTTCAAGTTCTTCATTTTCCCTCCTGATGTCTTCAAGTTCTCTTGCATAAAATGCTTTCCAATCAGATTTATCAATTGATGATGAAGATGCTATAGATGATGATGCTTTGAAAGCTAAATCTATCTTAATTGTAGCAACAAGACCAAATTCCTCAAGCTCAAAAGCTGAAAGTTTTCCAACCAAGGTATCTCTAGACACTGATGTATTAGGTATAGTTTTTAACTCATTAATAGTAGTTAATTTCATTTTGTATGCCAGTGGCAATGCTCTTAAAACTTTAGAAACAATTTCATATTCACTTAAGGAACCTCCACAACATTGTATTCCCAAAACAATTTCATTAACCCTTTCCATAAAAACAAAAATTCTTTCATCTTCTTCCATTTTCAAATTTTCATACCTGACTCAGAAGCATTCCAGTTTTGCAATTTTGACAATGGTATCTCCTTCATTCAATGTTTGCAATTTGTCCCAAATAGCTTTAGTAGTAGATTGGTTCAATAATCCCATGATTTGCTGATCTGACAAGGCGCTCAAAAGTGCTTCTCTTGCTTTGCAATCATTCTCTTGATCCTTACCCAATGTAGGTGGATTAGGTTGATTTAGTGTAGAACCAACATAACCATTATGTGTAACATCTCATACGTCTCTTCCAATGCAATTCAGATGAGTCTCCATTCTGATCTTCCATATACCATAGTTAGTTCCATCAAGTTTCAGACTATCCTTCTTGAAATAGTTAGTTTCCATAGAATCTCCTCAAGTGTTTAAACTTTTGCAAAAAGAGGACTAGGCTCTGATACCAATTGTTAGGAACTGGAGGCAACTGAGAGGGGAGGGCTAAATTAGGTGTCTATTAATTTCAACCCAAATACACTTTAATCAAACTTGATACTTAATACCAGTAAACCAAACTTAATGCTGGTAAACAAATTAATAGTTAATAGCAGTATTGATGAAACTTAATGCATGAAACATAAAGAGAAACAATATCCACAACACATAAGACAAATATTTATACATGGAAACCCTATGAGGGGAAAAACCACGGTGGGAAACCTTACCCACAATCAAATGATACTACTGTAGATAGTATGTGTATACAAATGGGGTGTTCACATGTAGATAGGCCAGCTACCTAAAGCTCACTGTTCAATCACAAAATGAGAGTCACACTGACTACAATTGGATGATTAAATCCAATGATAATGTACTACTCAAAGTAGCATCTCCAATGCTAGATTCAGTATCGGTTAAGCTCTAACTGTCTCCTTCAAACCTTCCTTGAATATTCAAATGTTGTTTGTGTGAGTAGCTTTGCTTATATTCGCATATACCGAATATCACAACCTTACAATACCTTATTGCATCTCTCCTATATCAATCTCACAATTGAGATCTTACATATATACCAAAATCTAAGACCAAATGTGTAGGTTAGCTTACCAAGAATAATACAATGAAATCTATTACAATTAAGTCAAGATGTGATGCATCATGTTGGCTCAACAACAATATTAATTGATTAAAACATCTCCATAACATGTCATGCTGATCTGGAATAGATAACATGTGTCGGTCCATAACCTAGAACAATTTGTCAGTAATAGCAAATATGTCAACCCGATTAGACCAATAACCAAATCTCCAAAACCAAGTGTCCAAACCATGTCTTTGACATAACCAAGTGATCTCTAGATGATAACAAGTCATCCTCAGTGCCGGTGAACATAACTAAAGATCCCCTGAAGGATAAGTGTTGATAAGTGTTGACATTAATGACAAAACCAATGCAACATATCCATAATACAAACAGAGTTGAGCAACACTCAAAAGATTATGTTTCAATCCTTCAACCCAGTAGACATCATATGCACTTATCTTTCCATTAAGAGAGATGGTTCCCTTTCCTTTTACCATGCAAGGTGAGTCATTTCCAAATCTCACAACACCTTCATTAAATTCCTCCAATGCAAGAAACTTACTTTGGTCACTGGTCATGTGGTGTGAACAACCACTGTCTATAATCTAATCATCAATTCTATCCATGCGAGAGACTAATGCCTTCTGATCTGATGTCTCCTCTTTAATGGCAACAAAGACAATGTCCTCATTTGCATCTTCCTTAGATTCCTCATTTATAATTCCTCCATCCACTACAATGAGACAATCTCTTTTACCTTTGCCTTTTTACTTCTTATACTTCTCACATTTTTTCTCATTGTCTCCATTTGGAAAGTTAGTAGCAATATGTCCAATCCGGTTACATGCAAAACACTTCAAAGGTAATTTACCTCTATACTTATCGGTACCTCTGGGTAACCACTTGGCCAACAATGCATTAAGCTCAATCAGACTATCTTCATCATCAACTTCTTTGCTGGATTTTGACTCATGATTGGGACTAGCTTCTTTGCTTTTCCTTACCGGTGGGTTAGAAAGTTGAAGCTCTAAATGTAGATTCTAATTTTTGAACACTTCCATCATAACCATTTAATTCAAATGCAGTTAGTTTATCAGTAATGGAGTCAAGAGTTACCTTTTTCTATCAATAGATGTGAGTTCCTGAATGGATGCAACTCAAATAGTGTAGACCATTGAAGGGTTATCAACACCTTTCTAACCACTATGGTATCCTCCAATGTACCACTAACACTTTTGATCTCACCACCTATCTCCTTGATCCTTTGGCCATACTGTTGAATATTTTCACCTTCAGCCATCTACATGTCATCGAATTTACCTCTCATACTCACCTCTTTGGCGATCTTCATATTCTCATCACCACTATAGATATCCTCAAGTTTCTTCGACACTTTAAAATCAGTCTCCAAACCATGGACATCAACATACTTTGAATCAAACAAGGAACTAATAATGGCTTCCAATGCTTGATTATTCTCTTGTTTCTCCTTTTGATCGTCTGACAAAATCCCACTAGGAATGCTATATTTAGTAACAAAATGTTCCCAATATTGACTTCCTAAGCTCCTGATATAGATCTTCATCCTATCACTCCAGATTCTATAGTTTTCCCTATTAAACTTCAGACCTTCTTTCTTCATCATGTTCTTCTAGATCTTTACCTCAAGTTGTTGGGCTTAAACACAAGAGGACCTGAAATACTTTGATACCAATTGATAATATGATGAATCAATAATGATTTGGTCAACTGCTAAGAGGTGGATGTATCAGTAGATAGAAAACAAACTAAACTTTCACCAACTCAAACTCAACTCACAAATCAATCATTGAACTAACTGGTTTAAACACTGTACTATAAACTGCAACTGCACTGTCAAGTTTACTGACTAACTAGAATACCAATATAATAGTGTAACAGATCTAAAACACATATACCATATAACCAAAACATCAAACCACTTTACTAACATTAGTAATAGCACATTTCAGATCACTTTCGGTCATCTAAAAACATCTAAGTGGATTTACTAGTTAAATAGATTAACCATATAAAAACATAACCACAAAACCATTCACCACTTGACACAATGATTTTTGACATGGAAACCCAAATGGGAAAAACCACTGTGGGGATGAATACCCACAAGTATTCTGAACTCTTCTGAAGTTCACCCTATTAGGAGCCAATCCTTGTTAGAATCTTTACAAAAATGTCTTGTTAGGAACAAATCCGGTTAAGGACCACCTGGTTAAGGGATTGACTACAATACCTTGTTAAATGCAATACCCTATTAGGATTAACCTTGATAGAGGATTTCAAATATGAGCTAATGGATCACCTAGTTAGAGGATTTAGAAAAACACAAAGCCTGTTAAATCTTACCTGATTAAGGGATTTAACTGTTGTAATTGTTAGAGAACAATAGGGTCCTGCTGATCTGGTAATAGAACTACTCTACTTGATCAGATCTAATTATGCTCCTATCTGCCTTCACACATTCTATAGACACTCCTTCTAGTTTGGAAATAATTCACACTGACACACTTAACTAGAATTGCCAACTCTATTACAAAACAACTCATCGACCTTATAAGCAAAATAATAGGTAAGTAACACATCACAAAATTGAATATCTCATAGAAATTACAAACAAATGGGTTCAAACATGACCATTGGTTTACATAGCAATCAACTGCATATTGTTTAAGACAACCTCGACCACTTCTTGATCACCACACATCGAATCATGTAGCTCATCACATGGTTTCCACTTCATCTTATGAACTTGCTCATTCCCCAGGTAAAACAATTATCTCTACACACCAAAACCACTTTGAAACTTATCGTGTGCATCATGCATACGTGGCATAATCATTTCTGATCACCATTTGATCATAGATCAACACAACTGATTCACCAAGCTCCATCGGTTAGGGTTTGACATATTAACAGGTTAGGGTTACCGGTTGATCTCATTGCTTTAATAGTAATATTGGTTTCCTTCACTTTTCACCTACTGGGTGCATTACTACATCACTACTGGTTGCAATACAACTCCATGACCGGTTACAATTGACATCAATGACAACACTTATACTTCATTAATGCAATCTTCATGCAATGCCAACAAATGGATGGTAGATAATGGATGAGGTTTTGAAAAATTTGTGGAAGATCAACATTGGCACACACCTTGAACGGTGGTGGAGTAGTGGAGGAGAGGGTTTTGAATTAGATGGAGGATAAAGTGTGGATTTTAGGACATGAAGACCCAAAATAGAAGAAGGGGATGATGGTGTTGGGATGGTGGAATTTGGGACATAAGGACCCAAAATAGAATTTGAATATGGAGGAGTGTTAGATGGAAGATGGTAGGACTTATGAATGGATGGAGCTTGGAGTTGGGATGGTGGATTTTGTGACATAAGGACCCAAAATGAATTTTGAATATGCAGGTGTTGGTATTTTGGTATGGTTTTGTCATTGATGTCAACACCTGCTAAATTCACCTACTTTGGAGATCCAGCAACATTCACCGGCAATCAGTAAACTGTTCAAACAGTCACCAGTATATGGTTAACCGGTAGGATATAATGTTCACCGGTACCTACAATGACATGGAAGACACTTAGTAATGTCAAAGACATCATGTGGACACTTTACTTTGAAGTAATAATCATTAGTATATTCTTATTTGCATATTTGCTTTTATCGGCAAATAGGTTCAGGTTATCTAGGGTTACACCGGCAGGTTTATCTTTTCCAGATCAGCATGGCGCGCTATGGAGATGATTTATTATTGTTGTAAATGCATTAAGCTGACATGTTCAATTAGTTATTGTATCAAATATTGTATTATTTGTAAAATGTTTTATTGTAATATCTTGTAGAGCTGACGTACTAAAATTGGTCTTAGGGTATGGTATAAATGTAAGATCTTATTTGTAAGATCAAGTGTGGAATGCAAAAAAAAAAAAATGGTTTAAGGAAGGGTATATGCGAGATAAAGTAGAGATATACACGAAGACATCATTTGAAGGTGAAGTTAGGTTTTTGTAGAAGCATATCAGCATTACACCAGTACTGAATCCAGCATATGAAGATGCTATTTTGTGTAGTACATTCTCATTGGATTTAACCATCCAACTGTAGTCAGTGTGACTCCCATCTATGATTGAGCAGTGAGCTCTAGGCTGTTGTCCTTTTTGCATGTGCAGACCCCTCTTTGTACACTTACTATCTGCAGTAGTATCATCTGATTGTGGGTAAGGTTTCCCAGTGTGGTTTTCCCCCTTACAGGGTTTCCACGTACAAATATTTGTGTCATGTGTTGTGGATGACTTTATGTTTATGTTTCATGCATTAATTCTTACTGATCTAGCAATTTTCTATTAACACTGTTTACCAACATACTTAACTGTCTTACCGGTACTAAGCATTAAGTTGGCTAATAAGATTTTGGTTTGAATTTATTAGACAACTGATTCACCCCCCCCTCTCAGTTGTCCTCGGGACCTACAATTGGTATCAGAGCCTAGTCCTCTTTTTGCAGAAGTTTAACAACTTGAGGAGATCCAATGTCTACTAATTATTTTAGAAAAGATATTCCTAAACTTGATGGAACCAACTATGGAATATGGAAAATCAAAATGGAGACACATCTGAATTGCATTGGTAAAGACATCTAGGAAGTTACAAAGAATGGTTATATTGTTGTTGTAGCTGGTCAGACTGCTCCCATTACTTTAGCTAAAGATGAAGAAAATGATTAGAAAGCAAGAGAAGCACTTTTGAGCGCATTATCAGATCAACAAGTCATAGGATTATCAGATAGATCCACTACAAAAGCTATTTGGGATCATTTGGAAACACTGAATGAAGGGGATTCCACAGTCAAAATTGCAAAACTTGAAAGCTTTCGAGTTAGGTATGAACATCTGAAAATCGAAGAAGATGAAAGAATTTCTGCTTTTATGGAAAGAGTAAATGAAATTGTTTTAGGTATCAAATGTTGTGGAGGAACCTTGAGTGAAGATGAGATTGTTTCAAAAATCTTAAGAGGTTTGCCACCATCATATAAAATGAAGGTTACTGCTATTAATGAGTAGAGAACAATGTCTAATACATCAGTAACTAGGGATACATTGATTGGAAAACTTTCAACTTTTCAAATTGAGGAATTTGCTCTTGTTGCTACTATAAAAACTGATTTGGCCTTCAAAGCATCAACATCATCTGCTCCATCTTTTGATAAATCAGACTGGAGAGCCTTTTATGCAAGAGAACTTGAAGAAACAAGGAAGGAAAATGAAGAGCTTGAAGAACTTGAAGCACTATTTGCAAGAAAAATGCCAAAAGGTCCCATTGGAAGTAAGTATGAAGGTAAAACAACCTTTAAATGTTTCAACTGCAATAAGATTGGTCATATGGCTTCAAGATGCCCTGATAGACATGCTAGACTAAGAGAAGAAGCTAGAAGGACATACAAACCTAATCCTGAATATCAGAGATACAGATTTAAGAAAAACAAAGATAAATCTTGTTACATTGCTAATGAAGGTGTGACTGATGATTCTGATGAGGATCTAGCAGACAATGGATGGGTCTTTGTTGCTATAATAGAAGATCAACCGGTACCTATTGCTCAACCAGTAGAACAAGCCCTAGCAGCTAAAGTGGAATCAAAGGATGAATGGATTATTGACTCAGGATGCTCACATCACATGACTAGAGACAAAGGTAAATTCTTGAACTTTCAAGAATACAATGGAGGTTTAGTAAGATTTGGAGATGACAGAGCCTGTTCAATCAAAGGTAAGGGTTCAATATCTCTTGATGGTAAACATAACACTGACAATGTCTACTATATTGAAGGATTAAAATATAATCTTTTAAGTGTTGGTCAATTAGTTGAGAAAGGTTTTCAGTTACAATTTAAAAATGGAAAATGCAAAATCATGAATAGAACTGGTTTGGAAATTGCAACTGGTAATCAAACTAGAGGCAATATCTTTCATTTGAATAACAATGAAAAGACATGCTTAATTGCATATATAGATGAAAGTTGGCTATGGCATAAAAGACTATGTCATGTAAATTTTGATTGCATGGTAAAAATCAGTACTTCTAAGGCAGTTAGAGATCTACCTAAAATTGTGAAACCACAGAATACAATTTGCAAGGAATGTCAATTTGGAAAACAAGTTAGAGCTAGTTTCAAAAGTATTCCAAAAAAATCCAATAATGCTCTTGATTTAATTCACACTGATTTATGTGGTTCGGCTAGAACTAAAAGCTTACAAGGTGATAGATATTTCATGCTAATTATTGATGATTATTCTAGAATGTGTTGGGTTACTTTTCTCAGAGAAAAGTTAGAAGCACTTAGGAAGTTCAAACTATTCAAAGCAATGGTTGAAAATGAAATTGGTAAGAAAATTAAATGTTTAAGATGAGACCAAGGAGGAGAATTCACATCCAGAGATTTTAATACATTCTATGAAGTAAATGGAATCAAAAGATAGTTATCAGCACCTCGGACACCACAAAAGAATGGAGTTGTTGAAAGGAGAAATAGAACTATTTTGGATGCAGCAAGAAGTATGTTATCAGAAGCAAATCTACCACATGTGTACTGGAGAGAGGCAGTAAGCACTGCTGTCTATACATTCAACAAAGTTCACATCAAAGGTGAAACCGGTAAGACCCCTCATGAACTATGGTTTGGTAATACTCCTACTCTTAAGTATTTCAGAAATTTTCGAAGTAAATGTTATATTAGAAGAGATGAGTATATTGGCAATTTTGATCCTAGAAGTCATGAAGGAATATTTCTTGGTTATTCATCTAAGAGTAAAGCTTATAGATGTTTTAATAAAAGACTACAAAAAATTGTTGAGAGTACAAATGTAAAGATTGATGAACAATTTAGAGGAACTTCAAGTTATATAGACTCTGAACCGGTAACAGAAATTATGACAAATGAATCAACAGTAAATCCACCAGTATAGAATGATGATCTAGTTACTCTGGTATCATCAGAGGATTCCACAGTAATTGAAGAACAACAATAGACTAAGACACCCCGGTATGTAAGACTGAATCATTTTGAAGATCAAATAATTGGAAGCAAATTTAAAGGAGTCATGACAAGAGGAAGATTGGCAAATGAAGAGGTATGTCTTATTTCTCAAATTGAACCATTATCTATCAATGAGGCATGTGAAGATAAATTTTGGATTAAAGCTATGGAAGAAGAATTAGGACAAATTGAGAAAAATAATACTTGGACATTAGTTCCCTAGCCTGAAAATAAAAATGTAATTGGAACCAAATGGGTATTTAGAAACAAACTCAATGAAGATGGTAAGGTTGTCAAGAATAAAGCAAGACTAGTGTGTAAGGGATATTCTCAGAAAGAAGGAGTTGATTACAATGAAACCTTTGTACTAGTAGCTAGAATTGAGGCAGTTAGATTATTCTTGGCCTTTGCAGCTCACAAGGATTACAAAGTTTATCAAATGGATATTAAATGTGCATTTTTGAATGGAGATCTTGAAGAGGAAGTCTATATTGAACAACCTGATGGATTTTCTTTGATAGATGACAATGATATGGTTTGCAGATTAAGAAAAGCTCTATATGGACTAAAACAAGCTCCAAGAGCTTGGTATGCAAGATTGGATAAGTATCTTTTAAAAATTGGTTTTACTATAGGAAATGCAGGTAGCAATTTATATTACAAAGTAACTAATGATGACATCTTGATTATGGAAGTATTTGTTGATGATATAATCTTTGGAGGAGAAGATGGATTATGCAAAAAAATTTCTCTTAAAATGCAACATGAATTTGAAATGTCTATGATTGGAGAAATAAAATTCTTTTTAGGATTGCAGATTTTACAGACTGATAAAGACATATTTTTAAGTCAATCTAAGTACTTGAAAGAACTACTTAAGAAATTTGGGATGGAAAACTCTAAACCTGTCAATCCAACTAGATACAAATCTATGATAGGAGGTTTACTGTATTTGACACAAACCAAACTTGATATTATGAATGCAGTATGTATAGTTTCTATATTTCAGAGTAATCCTAGGGAAAATCATGAATCAACAATAAAAAGGATTTTATGGTACTTACAAGGCACAACAAATCTTGGATTACGGTATTCTAAAGATGAAAATTTTGATCTATATGCATACACAGATGCAAATTGGGCAGGAGATGTGGATGATAGAAAAAGCACCACTGGAGGAGCATTCTTTCTTGGAAAGAGATTAGTTTCTTGGTTAAGTAAGAAATAAAGTTGTACATCTTTACCAACAGCAGAATCAGAATATGTTGCAGCAGCAACAAACTGTACACAGGTACTTTGGCTTAAACAAATGTTGAAAGACATAAAGGTAAAATGCAAGGAACCTATTACTATATATTGTGATAACACTGCAGCAATTGATATATCTAAGAATCCAGTATTACATTCTAAAACAAAATATGTTTCTATCAAACTGAATTTTCTAAGGGAAAAATTTGAAGAAAAGGAGATAAAACTAGTTTATGTGAATACTAAAGAATAGCTTGCAGATATTTTCACAAAACCTTTGCCTAAGGAAACTTTTGAGTATCTCAAAGATCAGCTCGGAGTCTTACCTCCACCGGTAAAGACTTAGACAGTTGATGATTGTCATCAACTGGCAGAATTAAATGGACACATCTTTTATTCCGGTATTTGATGAGGAAGCTACTTCTCAGGGGGAGTAGTTGGTATATTGAATTGGTTGGTATTTTGTATGAACTTGACTTTTTGTGACTTTGGCATTTGATGTCAAAGTAGGAGAGATATATGGAAAAACATTAAGGAAAGATATATGGAAAAATGCATTATATTTTTGAGGAGAGATTGATATTGAAAATAAATCTTTGAATAAACACATGTTACTCTTATGGGGAGAAATGGAGATTGTTGTTTTTGTACTTGGCATTTTTATTTTGGCACTTTGATGGTTTTTCCATCTTGTGTTGCCATCAATGCCAAAGGGGGAGACTATTGGTATTTTGGTATGGTTTTGTCATTGATGTCAACACCTACTAAATTCACCTACTTTGGAGATCCAGCAACATTCACCAGCAATCAATAAACTATTCAAACAGTCACCAGTATATGGTTAACCGGTAGGATATAATGTTCACCAGTACCTACAATGACATGGAAGACACTTAGTAATGTCCAAGACATCATGTGGACACTTTACTTTGAAGTAATAATCATTGGTATATTCTTATTTTCATATTTGCTTTTACCGACAAATAGGTCCAGGTTATCTAGGGTTACACCGACAGGTTTATCTTTTCCAAATCAGCATGGCACGCTATGGAGATGATTTATTATTGTTGTAAATGCATTAAGCCAACATGTTCAATTGGTTATTGCATCGGATATTGTATTATTTGTAAAAAAATTTATTGTAATATCTTGTAGAGCCGATGTACTAAAATTGGTCTTAGGGTATGGTATAAATGTAAGATCTTATTTGTAAGATCAAGTGTGGAATGCAAAAAAAAAAAAAGGTTTAAGGAAGGGTATATGCGAGATAAAGTAGAGATATACACGAAGACATCATTTGAAGGTGAAGTTAGGTTTTTGTAGAAGCATATCAGCATTACACCGGTACTGAATCTAGCATATGAAGATGCTATTTTGTGTAGTACATTCTCATTGGATTTAACCATCCAACTGTAGTCAGTGTGACTCCCATCTGTGATTGAGAAATGAGCTCTAGGCTGTTGGCCTTTCTGCATGTGCAGACCCCTCTTTGTACACTTACTATATGCAGTAGTATCATCTGATTGTGGGTAAGGTTTCCCACTTTGGTTTTTCCCCTTACAGGGTTTCCACGTACAAATATTTGTGTCATGTGTTGTGGATGACTTTATGTTTATGTTTCATGCATTAATTCTTACCGGTATAGCAATTTTTTGTTAACACTGTTTACCGACATACTTAACTGTCTTACTGGTACTAAGCATTAAGTTGGTTAATAAGATTTTGGTTTGAATTTATTAGACAACTGATTCACCCCCCCCCTCTCAGTTGTCCCCGAGACCTACAGGAGGAGTGTTAGATGGAGGATTGGAGGACTTATGAATGGATGGAACTTTTGGATTAGCAAGTTTGGATGCCAATTTTAATTGTTCTTCTTCTAGAAGTATCTTAGGAATCCACTTAGTTTTTTATTCTTTCTTTTAGGGCCTTTGTGGCCTTTTTTATTTTATTTTTCTTTCGGATCATATTTTTCTTTTGAGCAGTTCGGTTTGAGGGGACATGTTGATCCTTTGATTTTTGTGGATTTTGAGCTTTATGCTTTTTAGATTGGGCATCCAAATTGTTTCTGAAAGTAATGGTATGGGTGCATGGGGATGTGTGAGGCCCTACCCAAACCCATCCTAGCATTTCAGTGATTTTCATGTTGGACCTATTATGGATGCTTTATTTTTATGCATTATGGATATAGAACGTTATATGATCCTAGGAATTTGATAACATTGATATATTGACGCTTCATTTCTATGCTTTGTGGATATAGAATTTTATATGATTCTAAAATAGGATAACATTGAGATGATGTATGTCATTATTTGATTTGCAAGACTTTACTAGGATGCTAGAAATATGATGCATATCTTATGAATTGATTAAAATTATGAAGATTATGATAATTGATTATGTGGATTTGCTTTGATGTATGAAAAATTGGAATTGTATGATGTCAATTGTATGCAAAGTGATTGATTTGTATTCTTATTATGTGGTTTAATATTATATGAGAATATTGGAAAGTACTAATGTGTAATTGAGATGTGCAGGAAATTATCCATGTGACCGTGGAAACATTATGGAGAATCAACCCTAGGCGTATGTATGTTCGTAAAACTAAGGGTTGTCTATTTGGAGAGACAACACCTCGTATGTATCGTATTTTATTTATAAACGTAATTGTTTGCATGTGTGTAAGTTGTATTTATTAAATTGTTGAAATCATTCAAGGGACAATTTCCATGTGTATAATTGTGATGTGGAGTTATTTGTGTAGTGTCACTTGACACATATGTTATATGTTGTGTTGGCAATTGTCATGTCATGTTTTTGGAGAGATTTATTTTTGTTTAATTGTTTTATTTCCTAATTATCCTTAAAGGTACCAAGAAATCTAGGATAGTGAGCCATAAGGAGGGTCAACTCAGAGTTGACCTATAGGTTAATATTAGGTGGACTTTCTAAGAGTTAAATAAACTCCTAGAGTCAGCTTTGGGGCATTTTTATTGGGCCTCATGGGGTACCTATGGGTGAGGGCCAAATTCGGCCATGTGTCTTTCCCCTAGAGCTTGTTTAACCACCTAAAAAAAAGAGTTTTCCTAGATGGTCGAATTTCATCTTTAGGAGTGTCATCTTTGGTTAGATAACCTTCTTGGTAGGTGTTTTTTTTCTTCCCCATTTCATTCCTCTTCTTGAGGTGCCTTGGTTAGGGAGTGTGTAAGACCTAGGGAAGACCAACTAATGGGAGTTTCTCACTCTATCCAAGAGGTTGGAAGGAGTGAGAGAAGCCTTCTTAGGCTAGAGATTCAAACTTAGTCAATTAATCACCCACTCTCCATCTTTGGAGATTTGGAATTTTGAAAAAAAAAAAAAATCAGTTTTGGAATAGGAATTTTGGAAAAGTGTTGCAGAAAAGATTTGTGGATTGGACTGCTCTTCTCCAAGCTATCCCTAGAATACCCTTGGCCGATTCAAGGTAGGTGCATTATCTTACTTGTATGTTAAAATTTGTTTGTAGAGATGCCTGAATGTAAAAATTGTATGTTTCTTTGTATTGTATTTGTGAAAGTTTTTATGTGGTTCTTTCCTTTTCTTTTGTTATGCATTTATTTGTGTTTTGGGAGTATCCAAGGCCATCTTACCCTAGGGAGGACAAAATAGTCTTGGGGATGGAAGGAGTTTGACAACCTCTAAGTGAGAGGCTCTCATCATGAGAGTGATCTCAAGGGTTTGTCCATGTGACCCTTGCTGCATAGTTCTGTTTATGCATTCGGGGGTCATAAGGGGAGAAAATATGGTATGAATGCTTTTGGGGGTCATACGAATATGGGGGTTAAGATGATTTTTGTTGTATTATTGGATGCCATGAGTTGGCTACGAGTTACTATCTAGAAGATCTCCTCAAAGGTACTTGGTCCACTTCCACCCTTGTAAAGCATCACATTTTATGATGGAGTTTCAGCTTTGGGATGAGAATGTGTATTGTTGAGTTTTTCCCCTTGCTTGTTTGTGTTTGCTTGAGTGTAACCCATCTAGGACTTGGTTCTCCAAGCTTGGGGGTGGCTTCTAGTAAGCCTAGGCTGGGAGGTAAGCACCCCATGGTCACAGCCATATGTTTTGTATGCAGGTTGCTTGGAAAGAGGAAAGAAAAAAAAATGAGAAAGCTAGGGTGTTGCTAATTTGTTGTAGCTGCAGAAAGAAATATGAATGTAATTGTTGTAATTATTTTGAAAGAAGGAAATGTGTTATTTAGTTAAGTCCTCATCTATTAGGAATGAGAGACTAATTGAGTATTTTACCCATTTGTAAAAGTTGACAACTTGAGTTCATACATTCTTATAAGAAAACCATTTTTATTTAAATTTTGTGCTGTATTATGCTACTGTTATTTCTATTTAATTCTGTCTTGTACTAAAATCTGTTATTATTTATCTTTGCAAATTATAGAAAAAAAAAGATGCAGAAAAAGAAATGAAAATGTTTTAAGTGTTTTTCCTGTAATATTTAGATGTTGTTGTTTATTGTCATTTTTCTACTTAGAACAAAAAAAGAAGAAAGCTAAAGTAGAACCATGTAAATTTACTTTTTCCTATAGATATCTAATTGAAGTTTAAAAAAAAAAAAAAAGAGAAAAGCATTGCTGCTATAGTCATATTTATTACTGTCATTTTTATTCCTGTTTAAACATTGTTGTAAATTAATCTATACACAAAAAATAATAATAAAAAAACTTATTTAAAATTTTTAGCTTCCTGCTATCATTTACTGTCATAAAATGTATTGCTATTTTAAAAAGAAAAATATATGCAAATTTAGCGTTAGAGAATGAGGGTATAAGTTAATCTATTCATGTTAATAAATCATTTCAAAAAAAATATATATATATAAAACTATATCTATCTAAGGGTTGCATGTACATTCTTTTTAACATTCCTGCATGTTAATGTCTAAATTTCTTTCTAGGAAAAGAGAGAAAAAAAGAGATCCTAATCCTAAGAGAGTGATAAGCATATATATATATATATATAAATGCACATAAATATAAATATAAATACATGTTTAAATCTGTTTATATATATATATATATATATATATATATATATATATATATATATATATATATATATACATATATATATATATACATATATACATACATATATATATATATATATATTAAATATTTCAAAAAAAAAAAGCAAAAACCAAAGGGGGAGTACCATCCTTAAAGGCCGAACCATTGTGTTTACACATGGTGGGTGGCACGACAGGTGCCACCACTGTGGGTAGACACAATGGACGGCCACGGGCCGTCACTGTGTTTACACACAGTGGATGACATCAACCACCATTCTGGGTGCCCACAGTGGGCGACACTGGCCGCCGTTGTGGGTAGTCACAGTGGTGTCCGGGGGAGCCCTGCACTATGCACTCCAACCTCTACTCAGCCTCCGCCCCTTCATTCAGCTGCCGCCTTGCCCCATTTTGGTCACCACCTCATGGCCTTCGAACTTGCATAACACACAGTATGCACACACACACTCAGAATAAAATAAAATATAACAAACCCTAACCTCATTTTTGGGTTAGGGTTTGCATGTAAAATATGGGAGCGAATTTGAATTAAGTTTTAAAATTATAGCTTAAAATCTAGGGTTATTGGTAAGTTGCATTGTAAAATTTAATGGGCATAGTTGGTTCATTTTATTAAAGAAATATACATGTATAAATAAGTTTAAATATAGATTTGTTCATCCAAATTGTTTATATATATATAATTTATATATATGCTATATTTTTACATATAGGTATATATACAAATATATATACATATTTGAGGTTAAGTGAAAACCTATTTTATTTTATTTTATTAATTTTTATATAGTTCTCATATCGCATTATTGACGTAATTTTATCAAGGAATTTTAATAAGGATATTTCTTAGATAATTTTTGTATTTAATTAAATATGGACATCAAGTTAAATTTAATTCAGGGGAAATTTGTAAATGAGAATTATTAATTATTTTATATGAATTTTTAACCTACGAGGCCAATTTTTGGCTAGATTAATTAATTGTCAAAATTTGAAGGTTTAGGGGAAATTAAAATTGGCTATATTATAAATTAGAATTATTTGGCAATTAACATTATTAAACTTGAAACCTTATTGGTTAAATATAAATAACAAAATTTGCGTGTGCTCGATTAATTAAATTGTAGATTTAAGATATCCGTATCATTATTCAATTTGCCAGAATAATTTAGATGCAATTTAAATATGCAATTTTCCGTGACTTTAATTAGCAGCAATTTAATTAGTTTAATTAAAATATCTAATTAAATTGCGAGGACCCTCTTAGGGAATAATCAACCCTCATTATTAATGTCGCCTTTTTGAGTGAGTTAGTTAATCCAATATTAGTGAACAATTCTACTTACATAGTGAACAATTCTACTTACATCTTAGTTGAGACAAAACTCTATTGATTTCATTTTAATGTAGACTATGTTATGAGTTTATGTTGTTAAAAAAAAATTGTTGTTCTGTTGTTTGTCCAAAAGTTTGGGCACGACATTTTGGTATCAGAGCAAGGTTTCCAACACTAGGAACCTTTCTCCATTATGTTTTCTTTAATTATTTAATTTATTAAATTTTTCCCTAAAAATTATTATTTATTTTATTTTATTTTATTTTATTTTCTCATAAGGATGTCTCCGACTACGTGACAAGCTCACAAGCATGGAAGGGGTCCTAGGCATACATGTATGGCACGTGAAGATGTTGCTAGGGAGGAACCATATCTGGAAGGGAACCCAAAGGCCCCTCCCGAACCACCGATTGACCCAAACCAAGACATCTTATTAGCACTTCAAAACCTAATTGGGATAGTGCAGGATAGGCTTCCAGCAGTAGACCATCATGCAGAAAACTAGAACTCAGGGAGCCTTAGATCAACAGATAGGGAATGGAGTAGGAGTCCACCTCCTAATTCCTTAGAGGGCCAGGATGAGCATGAGCTTGAGTCCGTTCATCTACCTAGACCACCTCCAGTAGCTGCACCTGTTTATATTGAGAGGACACATTGAGAACTAGGGGATCTGATCAGAGAGGTTTTATGCCTCCAGCCACCATCTTTTGGGGGATCTGCCGATGGGGTAGAAGCTAAGGCTTGGCTTTTGACCCTAGATTGGTGCTTTACATTGCGTTCTTATGAAAGCAATCTAAAGGCACAAGTTGCAGTCCACCTTTTGAGAGCGATGACCTTCACATGGTGGAGACAGGAGGAATACAAGTGTGGTCTAGCTGCAGACACCCTCATATAGGAGATCTTCATAGAGAGGTTCAAGGAGAGATACCTGTCAGATCACTTCAGGCAACGTAGGATAGATGAGATCCATGACCTCTAGTAGAAGGGTCTCTTAGTGACCCGGTATGAGAGAAAGTTCATTGAGATCCTACCTTATGTAGACTACCTGAAGGATGAGAAGCTTCTCATGAACCATTTTATCAGGGGGCTTAATGCTGGGATAGCAAGACCGGTGAGGATGACCGCTCTAGGGAGCCTTCGGGTTGTCATGGAGAAGGTCTTGATAGTCGAGGAGATTCAGGTCAGGCCATAGGACACGAGGGATCAGTTTCAGAACCAAAACCCAACACCCCAGTATTTCAGCTTTCAGAAACCCCACTGGAAAGGCAACCACAAAAATGCATTGGGGTCCTATAAACCCCCTCCTCCATAGCAGTCACAATAGAGTCAGAGGCAAAGGCCCCCTCAAGGATAGTAGGGCTTTAAGCCCAAGTAGTGATAGTCACAGGGTCTTAGATGCAACCAGAGAGCACAGGGTACATACACACCTCTAGCATTGACTCAGCAGTCCTCCAGGGGTGGGTATAGTGGTTCAAGCAGGATAGGTGGGTAGTCGTTCTCTAGGCCTTAGGGCACACAGTTTCAGGCATGCAGTGCTTGTTTCACATGTGGAGGCATGGGGCACCTTGCAAGAGAGTATCCACAGAGTCAGATGGAAGGTAGTCAGAGGATGGTAGCATCAGAGCCTACAGTTGGAGATATGGGCAAGTCCCATAGGGTCTTTGTAGCGGTTGACAACCACTAGGCAGAGAACTAGGCCATAGTCATTGAGATTGCAAATATGATCAGAGGTATCAATATTTCTATATTATTTGACTCAGGAGCTACTGACTCCTTTATATCTCCATTCATTGTGGAGCGTTGCGGGCTAGTGGAATTTAGGCAAGGTGTCAGTTGGGAAGTGGAGTTAGCATCAGGGGCTAGAGTGTCAGTGGATTAAGAGGTCCTACCGAGATAACTGTTGAAGAAAATGAAGAAAATATCTAGTTACCGAGTGATGAAGAAGATCATATAGAACCTACCAAGCCTATATTAGCCAAGTATGTCAGAAAGCACCATGCACCAAGTTAGATTATAGGAGATAAGGATGATCCAGTGATGACAAGAAACAAACTAAGACATAACACATGTTTGATATCTAAATTTGAACCGAGAATAGTGAAAGAGGCATTTAACAGTGAAGATTGGATAAATACTATGATAGAAGAGATTGATCAAATCAAGAAGAATGACACATGGACATTGGTCCAAAGATCGAAGGACAAAAATGTAATCGGTACAAAGTGGATCTTCAGAAACAAGCTAAATGAAAAGGGTGAGGTCATTCAGAATAAAGCAAGACTAGTTTGCAAAGGTTATGCCCAAGAAGAAGGAATTGATTATGGTGAGACTTTTGCACCTGTGGCAAGACTTGAAGGAGGAAGAACATTGTTGGCATATGTTGCTTACAAGAATTTCAAGGTATATCAAATGGATGTCAAATCTGCATTTCTGAATGGTATATTAGAAGAAGAAGTTTTCATTGAACAACCTGAAGGATTTATTGAAGGAGAAAATAATGATTAGGTATGTAAATTGAACAAAGCTTTATATGGTTTGAAACAAGCACCTAGAGCATGGTATGAGAGATTCCACTCTTATTTGATTAAGATTGGTTTTATAAGGACAAGTGAAAACAACAATATGTACATGAAGAATGATGAAAATGGAATACTGATCTCAACCATATTTGTTGATGATATTATCTTTAGTGGAAATGACTCTCTATGCAAGAACTTTGGAAATGAAATGAGTAAAGAATTTGAGATGTCATTAATCATTGAGATAAAATATTTTATAGGTCTGCAGATACTGCAAATGAAAGATGAAATTTTCATTACCCAATCCAAGTACATAAAGGAAATCTTGAAGAAATTTGGAATGGAGGATTGAAAACCAGTAAGTACTCCTATGACTACCAACTATAAACTATCAAAGAATGATGAATCTGCATCTTTTAATGAGACACTTTACCGATCTATGATTGGAAAGTTGCAATATGTTGTTCACAATAGGCCAAATATAGCACATGCAGTAGGTATTGTTGCATGATTTTCTATAGATCCTAAGGAAACACACATGACGACAATCAAAAGAATTTTTAGATACTTAAAAGGCACTAAAGATTATGGTTTAGTATATCAGAAAGGAAATTAGTTTGATTTAAAAGTTTATACTGATGCTGATTGGGTAGGTAACATTGATGATAGGAAAAGCACAAGTGGAGGAGCTTTCTTTTTAGGAGAAAGACTAGTGAGTTGGCTTAGCAAGAAACAAGGATGTGTTTCTCAGTCAATAGTAGAAGTTGAATATGTTGTTGCAGCACTGAATTGCACCAATATAGCATGGATCAAACAACTATTCGAAGGGATAAATGAGCAAGTTACCAAGCCAGTAACTATATTCTATGATAACACTAGTGCCATTAACATTTCAAGGAATCTTGTTATGCACTCTAAGACAAAGCACATCTCTATGAAATATCATTATCTTAGAGAAGAAGTTCAAGAGAAGAAAGTGGTGTTGGAATATGTTAGCACAAAGGAACAAATTGCAGACATCTTCACCAAGCCACTACCAAAGGACACTTTTGAATATCTCAGAAGTCAGTTAGGGGTCCTACCCCTATCTTCCATTCACTGACCGAGTTCGATGAAAGCATCAATTCGATGACTCTACAAAATATTTTTTAGGAGTTGATGCTGATTTACACACTTTAGGAGGTTTTCTAAAGGTGTGCAAGAAACAATAAACAGGGAACAGGAATTCAAGACAAATGCTCTAACCGAGGCTGAATTGATACATAATAGCATGGAATTCACTTCTCAGAGGAAGAAATTATGTTTTTAGTTTTATTTTTTTGGCATTGTTGTCAAAGGGGGAGAATACATAAGAAGAGTAGACTACAGATTGGAAAGAAGAATGAGAAAATAGGAGAAGTCTAATGTATGGGGGAGAGCATTTCAACATTTCAGAATCATAGCAATCCGAATCTATTAACGTCAAATCAATTGGTTTCGCCATCAATGCCAAAGGGGGAGATTGTTGGCATTATAACAGACAAGAAGAAGGTTGGCATTCCAATTACAATGAGAGATTATTGGCATTTCAACAAGGATATTGAGAAGGTTGTTGATGACTATGGATATAATTGATTAAGGATGATTACTGTCTTAATATTATTATTTTGTCATTGATGTCAAGAAAATTATTTTCTAATTCAGTATGATGTTGCCATATCTTAAGAAGTATGATTTGATGAGTATAAAGATGTTGGTAAAAGACACAAAAAGAATATGATGAATAAGGGGATAAGTTACTCAATGGGCAACTATTACTGAGTCAGACAATGATGAGATCTTGATGTTTAGATTGTTTTGATATCCTACATATGCTATTGTTTGAAAGGTTAATACTATACTATGTTACTGAGCAAAGAACCTAGTTGTTAAACACTAAGGAACCTAGTCAGTAAACCCTAAGGTTATCGCTATCAGCTAATGAAGGCAGAATGTCTACCAAGTGAAGTTTAGTATTTACCGAGTTACAACCGAGCTATAACAGAATGCATTAAATATTTACATGTGATATTTAATGAAGGAAGCTGATGAGCTGGAGCAAATTAAATGATTGGTAAGCCATGTATGAAGATTGTTAAAGAATCTATGGTAAAGAAAGATCGACAAGAAGATCTTCAGCTTAGATTGAACTGCAATACCCTAACACAAGTTCCAAGGTGGGGTAAAACATTTTCAGATCGAAGGATACATTGAACCTAGACAAGATTGAAGATCTGATGGCTATGATTGATCATGGGAAATGTGATAAAAGAGATTATGCAGTTGAAAGATTGTTTATAATTAGGAAATTACTGATAAACAATGTATGCGGGCAAGTGTATGCATAGGGATGCTACATAGTGATTACCGAGCACAGAAGCTTGAAGACCTATTAGAATAATAGAGAATAGATACCCAATAGATAGACAAGATTAGTTCTATGTCTAAATTGTATTGAACAAATAGGAATCTGCTTTAGCATTTTTAGATGTGAAGTTGCAGACATATTTTATTACTGTTATTTTGAGAAGTAGCAAAAAATCTCTTAACCAAGTGGACTTAATAGTCTTATATGTAAATCCTCTAGCAAGGTGACATTCTTATTTGAGTGTTTGAAATCCTTTAACAAGGTCACTTCTAACAAAGCGAAGATCCTAACAGATCTGAGGGAAATCCCTTAACCAGGTCACATCTAGCAATGTGTTTGTAATCTTTATCAATATTTGCTTTTAACCAAGCATACTCTAGAAGAGTATATTTCTTAGTGGGTCCAAAATCCCATAGTGGTTTTTCCCTATTTGGGTTTCCACATTAAATCTGGTGTTATGAGGTTTATATTGTTCATATGCTTTTGAGTTTGCATGTTTGACTGTTTTGGTTATATGACTGATATATATGTTACCAAGGTTGAATCTGATGTTTTTATGGATGATTAAGTTTGTATGATTCATCCCCCCCCTCTCATCTTGTTGGCTATTGGATCTATACTTACATCAAGTATCAAAACTATCAATTGGTATCAGAGCTTTGGACTCCGAATGGAAAGTTTAAAGGCACTTGAGTTAAAGATCCAAAGATGTATAAGAGGGATGCACCAAAGCTGAATAAATCAAGTTTCTCTACATGGCAAAAAAGGATGAAGCTGCATCTATCAAGAATTGGAGAATATGCTATCTATTATCTAGAGAATGATTTCATCACACCGAGCACCTATCCATTGACAATGGAAGAGATAAAGGCAAAGCAAGAACATATTCAAGCAATGATTGAAATAACATCTGCATTGACCGACTCAAAGTTTAATGATCTAGAAGGCTGCAATGATGCAAAGGCAATTTGGACTAAGCTCATATCAGTATATGGTGGAGATGAACATGTTCAAAGAGAAAAAGTGGATAGTCTAAGAGGACAACTTTAATCTATGAGGATGAATGAAGGTGAGAACATAATCCAGTATAGTACAAGACTAAAGGAGATTGTCAATCAAATCAAAGGAGTAGGTGGAACTATTGAAGAGAAAGATATAACAAGTAAGTTGTTAAGAACCCTTCTACCAGCTTATGCAATCCAAGTCTTTGTAATCAATGAATTGAGGTTTGTACCCAATATGCCAATTTCTTTAGATGCTACTATTGGTAAGCTACATGCATTTGAGTTAAGTAACTTTGATAACAGTGGGTCATCAGTAAATAAAGTTGAATTTGCATTTAGTTCTTTTCATATTAATGAAACTGATGATTACAATGATAGAAAGTATAAGTACTCTGAAGGGAATCACATTGGAGCAAGTGAAAGATTTCGCAAAAACATGGATGAGGTACACAAACTGTATAAGGAAATTAGAAAGTAAGAAGAGTTTGAAGCACTATTAGCCAGAAGGCTACCGAGAGGAAAAGGTAAGTATAAAGGAAAGCTACCTCTAAAATGTTTCAATTGTGATAAGATAGGACATATGGCTTCTAACTATCCTGACAAAGAATCTAGTGAAAAGAGAGATTACCGAGATGATAGACAGAAAGATAATCATTATAGAGGACACTAAGACTTCAAGAGAAGAGATAAAAAGACATGCCTAATAGTTGATGAGGAATCTAATGATGATAAATCAGATGAAACTAATACAGAGGAAGTTGTTTATGTGGCTATTAAAGCTGGATTAGATGAAGAAAGGTATGAAGAAAAAGCTTTAATATCTCATATAAATACTAATGATTCTTGAATCATAGATAGTGGTTTCTCACATCACATGACAGGTGATAAACACAAGTTTATTAAATTAGATGATTATGATGGAGGCTATGTAAGATTTGGTAATGATGCACCATGTCTGGTAAGAGGTAAAGGATCCATAACACTTCTTGACAATGCTAAATGTAATGATGTTTATTGGGTTGAAGGTTTGAAATACAATTTGTTGAGTGTAGCATAGCTAAACAACACAGGTTACCGAATAGAGTTTGAAAAAGGTATTGTCAAAGTTCATGACAAGCATGGAAAGTTAGCTGCTACCGGGACACAAATAAGAGGTAATACATTTCATCTTGACTCAACTTGGAATAAATGTCTATATGCAAGGATAGATGATACTTGGTTATGGCATAAAAGGCTTTGTCATGTTAATTTTGATAATCTGATCAAAATAAGTAAGAAGCACCCAGTAAGAGGTCTACCAAGTCTTGAAAAACCTGAGAATGCTATGTGCCGAGGATGTCAGATGGGTAAGATGACAAGATCAAGCTTTACAAATCAGATAGAGGAGGAGAGTTTACATCTGATGAGTTCAACTTATTTTGCAATGATCATGGTATAAAAAGACAAGTCTCTGCACCAATAACTCCATAGCAGAATGGGATAGCTAAGAGAAGGAACAAATCTATTGTGGATTGTGCCAGAACCTTTATGATTGAAAAGAAAGTTCCACAAACATTTTGGAGAGAAGCAATAAGCACAACTATTTACACCTTGAACCAAGTTCAATTGAATAAAGGTAATTTGAAGACATCTTATGAAATCTGGTATGGCAAGAAACCTAATGTAAGTTATTTTAAAATCTTTGGGAGTAGATGCTATGTTCATAAAGATGATAGAAATGGCAAGTTTGATCAAAAAAGTGAAGAAGGAATGTTTCTAGGATATTCTTCTAGAAGCAAAGCATTTAAATGTCTAATCAAATCATCTAACAAAATAGTACAAAGTGCAAATGTGAAAATTGATGAATTTGCAGAAAGAAATAATGAAGGAAACCCCAAAGAACCAGAAGATTATGAAGGATTTGTCTATGTGCAATTGAGAAGTCCTACTGAGATAACTATTGAATAAAATGAAGAAAATATCCAGTTGCTGAGTGATGAAGAAGATCATACAGAGCCTACCGAGACTGTATTAGCCAAGTATGTTAGAAGACACCATGCACCAAGTTAGATTATAAGAGATAAGGATGATCTAGTGATGACAAGGAACAAACTGAGATAGAACACATGTTTGATATCTGAATTTGAACCGAGAATAGTGAAAGAGGCATTTAACATTGAAGATTGGATAAATGCTATGACAGAAGAGATTGATCAAATCAAGAAGAATGACACATGGACACCGGTCCCAAGACTGAAGGACAAAAATGTAATCAGTACAAAGTGGATCTTCAGAAACAAGCTAAATGAAAAGGGTGAGGTCATTTGGAATAAAGCAAGACTAGTTTGCAAAGGTTATGCCCAAGAAGAAGGAATTGATTATGGTGAGACTTTTGCACCTGTGGCAAGACTTGAAGGAGTAAGAACATTGTTGGCATATGCTGCTTACAAGAATTTCAAGGTATACCAAATGGATGTCAAATCTACATTTTTGAATGGTATATTAGAAGAAGAAGTTTTCATTGAACAACCTGAAGGATTTATTGAAGGAGAAAATAATGATCAGGTATGTAAATTGAACAAAGCTTTATATGGTCTAAAACAAGCACCTAGAACATGGTATGAGATATTGCACTCTTATTTTATTAAGATTGGTTTTATAAGGACAAGTGAAAACAACAATATGAACATGAAGAATGATGAAAATGGAATACTGATCTCAGCCATATTTGTTGATGATATTATCTTTAGTGGAAATGACTCTCTATGCAAGAACTTTAGAAATGAAATGAGTAAAGAATTTGAGATGTCATTAATCGATGAGATAAAATATTTTATAGGTCTGCAGATACTGCAAATGAAAGATGAGATTTTCATTACCCAATCCAAATACATAAAGGAAATCTTGAAGAAATTTGGAATGGAGGATTCAAAAATAGTAAGTACTCCTATGACTACCAACTATAAACTATCAAAGAATTATGAATCTGCATCTATTAATGAGACACTTTACCGATCTATGATTGGAAAGTTGCAATATGTTGTTCACACCAGGCCAGATATAGCACATTCAGTAGGTATTGTTGCAAGATTTTCTGCAGATCCTAAGGAAACACACATGATGGCAATCAAAAGAATTTTCAGATACTTAAAAGGCACTGAAGATTATGGTTTAGTATATCAGAAAGGAAATGAGTTTGATTTAAAAGTTTATACTGATGTTGATTGGGCAGGTAACATTGATCATAGGAAAACCACAAGTGGAGGAGCTTTCTTTTTAGGAGAAAGACTAGTGAGTTGGCTTAGCAAGAAACAAGGATGTGTTTCTCAGTCAACAACACAAGCTGAATATGTTGCTGCAGCACTAAATTGCACCAATATAGCATGGATCAAACAACTATTGGAACAGATAAATGAGCAAGTTACCGAGCCAGTAAGTATATTCTGTGATAACACTAGTGCCATTAACATTCCAAAGAATCTTGTTATGCACTCTAAGAAAAAGCACATCTCTATCAAATATCATTATCTTAGAGAAGAAGTTCAATAGAAGAAAGTGGTGTTGGAATATGTTAGCACAAAGGAACAAATTGCAGATATCTTCACCAAGCCACTACCAGAGGACTCTACTAGGAATTAATGCTAATTTACACACTTTAGGAGGTTTTCTAAAGGTGTGCAGGAAACAATAAACAGGGAACAGGAATTGAAGACAAATGCTCTGACCAAGACTATATTGATATAGAACAGCATGGAATTCACTTCTCAGAGCGAGAAATTATGTTTTTAGTTTTTTTTTTTTTGGCATTGTTGTCAAAGGGGAAAAATACCTATGAAAGGGGGAGAAGACATAAGAAGAGAAGACTATAGATTGGAAAGAAGACTGAGAAAATAGGAGAAGTCTAATGTATGGGGTAGAGCATTTCAGCATTTCAGAATCACAACAATCCGAATCTTTTAAGGTCAAATCAATTGGTTTTGCCATCAATGCGAAAGGGGGAGATTGTTGGTGTTATAATAAACAAGAAGAAGGTTGGCATTTCAATAAGGATATTGAGAAGGTTGTTGATGACTATGGATATAACTAATTAAGGATGATTACTGTCTTAATAATATTATTTTGTCATTGATGTCAAGAAATTGATTTTCTAATTTAATATGATGTTGCCATATCTTAAGAAGTATGATTTGATGAGTATAAAGATGTCGGTAAAAGACACAGAAAGAATATGATGAATAAGGAGATAAGTTATTCAATGGGCAACTATTACTGAGTTAGACAATGATGAGATCATGATGTTTAGATTGTTTTGATATCCTACATATGCTATTGTTTGAAAGGTTAATACTATACTATGCTACTAAGCAAAGAACCTAGTCGGTAAACCCTAAGGTTATCGCTATCGGTTAATGAAGGCAGAATGTCTACCGAGTGAGGTTTAGTATTTATCGAGTTACAATTGAGCTATAACATAATGCATTAAATGTTTACATGTGATATTTAATGAAGGAAGCTGATGAGCTAGAGTAAATTAAATGATTGGTAAGCCATGTATGAAGATTGTTAAAGAATCTATGGTAAAGAAAGATCGGCAGGAAGATCTATAGCTCAGATTGAACCGCAATACCATAACACAAGTTCCAAGGTGGGGTAAAACATTTTCAGATCGAAGGATACATTGAACTTGGACAAGATTGAAGATCTGATGGCTATGATTGATCATGGGAAATGTGATCAAAGAGATTATGCAGTTGAAAGATTGTTTATAAATAGGAAATTGTTGATAAACAATGTATGTGGGCAAGTGTATGCATAGGGATGCTACATAGTGATTACCGAGAACAGAAGTTTGAAGACCTATTAGAATAACAGAGTATAGATGCCCAACAGATAGACAAGATTAGTTCTATGTCTAAATTGTATTGAACAAATAAGAATCTGCTTTAGCATTTTTAGATGTGAAGTTGCAGACATATTTTATTACTGTTATTTTGAGAAGTAGCAAAAAATCTCTTAACCGAGTGGACTTAACAGTCTTATATGTAAATCCTCTAGCAAGGTGACATTCTTATTTGAGTGTTTGAAATCCTTTAACAAGGTCACTTCTAACAAAGTGAAGATCCTAGCAGATCTGAGGGAAATCCCTTAACTAGGTCACATCTAGCAATGTGTTTGTAATCTTTAACAGTATTTGCTTTTAACCGATCATACTCTAGAAGAGTATATTTGTTAGTGGGTCCGAAATCCCACAAATGGTTTTTCCCTATTTGGGTTTCCACATTAAATCTGGTGTTATGAGGTTTATATTGGTCATATGCTTTTGAGTTTGCATGTTTGACAGTTTTGGTTATATGACTAATATATATGTTACCGAGGTTGAATCTGATGTTTTTATGGATGATTAAGTTTGTATGATTCACCCCCCCTCTCATCTTGTTGGCTATTGGATCTATACTTACATCAAGTATCAGAACTATCACATTGTACTTGTCATGGACTGGCTTTACACCCATAGAGCCAAGATGGATTGTCACCTGAAAAAGATCAAGTGTGAGGATGATCATGGTGCTCCCATAGTAATCACTGGGATTTAGAGGCTCGTGTCTCTTCATATGATTTTCGCTATGCAGCTTAAGCGGAGCATGTGAAAGGGATGCCAGTTGTTTGCTATCACCATCAGTGATAGAGAGGAAGAAAATGAGAGGGAGCCTTTCCTAGATTATCATCCCATCCTTGAGGAGTTTGCAGATGTGTTTCTAGCTGAACTACCTGGTATGCCACCTAGCAGAGAGATTGACCTCCACATAGATTTGGTACCAGGAGTCGAGCTAGTTTTGAGACCACCTTATAGGATGACCACTCATGAGCTTAATGAGGTCAAGATGCAGCTAGAGGAACTCTTAGAGAAGGGTCACATTCATCCTAGTGTCTCCCCTTGGGGTGCACCAGTCATCTTCATGAAGAAGAAGGATGGGTCAGTTCGATTATGCATGGATTACAGGCAACTGAACAAAGTAACCATTAAGAACCATTATCCCTTGCCCTGGATCGATGACTTGTTTGATCAGCTTCAGGGTGTTAAAGTGTTTTCCAAAATAGATTTGAAGTCAGGGTATCATCAGTTGAGGATTATGGAGAGTGATATCCACAAGACTGCGTTTCGCACTAGATATGGCCACTATGAGTTCACTGTGGTACCATTCAATCTTACGAATGCTCCAACTGTATTCATGAGTCTCATAAATGGGGTATTCCACACTTTTCTTGAGTGATTTGTGATTATGTTCCTAGATGACATATTGATATATTCTCAGAATGAGAAGGAGCATGAGGAGCATTTGAGGTAGGTTTTGCAGTGTTCGAGGGACAACCAGTTGTTTGGCAGTTTGTCAAAGTGTGCTTTCTTTAGTTCAAAGGTCAAGTACCTTGGGCATGTTATATCTGGTGATGGGATCTCAATTGACCTATCAAAGATCAGAGCTATTATGGATTGGCCAGCACCAACTAGTGTGATAGAGGTTAGGAGCTTCATGGGTTTAGGAGAATACTACAAACACTTTGTTGAGAGATTTTCTAGAGTTGCACACCCCATCACATCCCTCTAGCAAAAGGGACAGAAATTTGAGTGGACAAAGAAGTGTGAGAGGGCTTTTCAGGATCTGAAAAGGGCACTCACTAGTGTACTTATCCTCATTGTGCCAAACCCCATGGCTGATTTCATGGTATGCATGGATGCTTCCATGGATGGATTGGGAGAAGTCCTTATGTAGGAGGATCGAGTTATAGCTTATGAGTCTAGGAAACTTAAGACTCACGAGCTTAACTACCCTACGCACAACCTAGAGCTTGCAGTAGTAGTACATGCACTTGTGAGGTAGAGACACTTCCTTTTGGGTCATCACTTCAATCTTCATTTAGACCATCAGAGTTTGCAATACATCTTCACCCAGCCTAATCTTAATGCCTGTCAGAGGAGATGGATGGAATTCCTATCCGAGTATGATTTTGATGTCCACTATATCAAGCGAATGTAGTTGTAGATGCCTTGAGTAGGAGATGACATGTGGTATACTCCATATCTATGAGCACAGATTTGAGAGACTGTATATTGCAGCGATTGCCAAAGGATGGATGGTATCTAGAGGTTTGTCAGAGGATTCAATCTCAGGAGACCCTAGAAGGGAAGTATTTAGATTACTCTTTAGATTCCAATGGACTATTACGTGATAGAGGGCGCATCTATGTACCTTCTCCTGGGGGATTGCGAGAGTTCATTATCATGGAGGCTCATAGAGCTCCTTATGCAGTGCAACCTAGGGTTAAGAAGATGCATGCAGATATGAGGCAGTTATATCATTGGCCAGGTATGCGACATGTTATTGCTGAGTTAGTAGCTTGCTGCCTTGAGTGTTAGAGAGTCAAGGTGAAGCATCGCCACCTAGGTGGGTTGCTCCAGTCTCATGCTATACCAGAGTGGAAGTGGGATACTATATACATGGATTTCATCATTGGTCTTTGCATGTCATCTCATCGCCATGATGCTATCTTGGTGACAGTTGACAAGTTGACCAAAGTGGCCCACTTCTCACCAGCCTGGACTACATTCACAACACCAGTAGTGGCACAGGTGTTCTTGTGAGACATTGTCAGGCTTCATGGTGTTCCTCACAAGATTATTTCTAACAAGGACTCCCTCTTCACTTATTCCTTTTGGAAGGCATTACAGGTAGCAATGGACACCAAGCTCAATTTCAGCATAGCCTATCATCTAGAGATGGATGGATAGATAAAGTGAGTTAACCAGGTGTTAGAGGATATGCTCTGCATGTACATCATGGATCATTAGACTAGATGGGAGGAGTACCTTCATTTAGTAGAGTTTGCCTATAATAATGGGTATCACACTTCTTTGGAGATGCCAACTTTTCAGGCTTTGTATGGTAGACCTTGTAGGACACCTTTGAATTGGGACCGTATTGAGGATAGAGTGGCCATAGGTCCTGAGATGGTTTGTGATATGGAGCAGTAGGTAATTTTGGTTAGACATCACCTTAGAGAGGCACGGGATAGGTAGAAGAAATATGCAAATGCAAAGAGGATAGATCAGAGTTACATGGTTGAGGACAGAGTTTTCCTGAGAGTGCGACCACATAAGAGTCCAATCCATTATGGAAAGGGTTCTAAGCTTGCACCTCATTTTATTGGACCATTTGAGATCCTTGAGAGGATAGGACCAATTGCTTATCGCCTAGCTTTTCCACCTAGCCTGTCACGCATCCACGATGTGTTTCATGTATCAATTTTGAGGACGTATATCTATGATGAGTCTCATATTTTAGATTGGGATGGCTTGTAGGTGGAGTCAAACGCATAGCTAGCTTTGAAGCCCATTTGCTTTTTGGCTCGCTAGACATTGGCCCTTCAAGGTCGAGAGCTGGACCATGTTAGGGTCTAGTGGGATTGCTATGATGAGGTTATAGCTTTGTGGGAGGATACAACACATATGAGATCATAGTACCCTCATCTTTTTGATGAACTCCAGGAGGAAGTTCATGCCTAGAGGGAGAGGGTGTGATGCCCTAACCCGATCCATCCTAGCATTTCAGCGATTTTCATGTTGGAACTATTATGGATGCTTTATTTTTATGCATTATGGATATAGAACTTTATATGATCCTAGGAATTTGATAACATTGATATATTGACGCTTCATTTCTATGCTTTGTGGATATAGAATTTTATATGATTCTAAAATAAGATAACATTCAGATGACGTATGTCATTATTTGATTTGCAGGACTTTACTAGGATGCTAGAAATATGATGCATATCTTATGAATGGATTAAAATTATGAAGATTATGATAATTGATTATGTGGATTTGCTTTGATGTATGGAAAACTGGAATTGTATGATGTCAATTATATGCAGAGTGATTGATGTGTATTCTTATTATGTGGTTTAATATTATATGAGACTATTGGAAAATACTAATGTGTAATTGAGATGCACAGGAAATTATTCATCTGACCATGGAAACATTATGGAGAATCAAGCCTAGGCCTATGTACGTTTGTAAAACCAGGGGTTGTTTATTTGGAGAGACAACACCCTGTATGTATTGTATTTTATTTGTAAACATAATTGTTTGCATGTTTGTAAATTGTATTTATTAAATTGTTTATATCATTCAAGGGACAATTGCAATGTGTATAATTGTGATGTGGAATTATTTTTATAGTGTCACTTGACACATATGTTGTATGTTGTGTTGGCAATTGTCATGTCACCTTTTAGGAGAGATTTATTTTTGTTTAATTTTTCTATTTCCTAATTATCCTTGAAGGTACCAAGAAATCTAGGATAGTAAGTCATAAAGAGGGTCAACTTAGAGTTGACCCGTAGGTTAACTTTAGGTGGACTTTCTAAGGGTTAAATCAACTCCTAGAGTAAGTTTTGGGGCATTTTTATTGGGCCTCATGGGGTACCTATGGGTGAGGGCCAAATTTAGCCATGTGTCTTTCTACTAGGGCTTGTTTAACCACCCAAAAAAATGGGTTTTCCTAGATGGTCGAATTTCATCTTTAGGAGTGCCATCCTTGGTAGGTGTTATTCCTCTTCCCCATTTCATTCCTCTTCTTGAGGTGCCTTGGTTAGGGAGTGTGTAAGACCTAGGGAAGACCAACCAATGGGAGTCTCTCACTCTATCCAAGTGGTTGGAAGGAGTGAGAGAAGTCTTCTTAGGCTAGAGATTCAGACTTAGTGAGTTAATCACCCAGTCTCCATCTTTGGACATCTGGAATTTTGAAAAAAAAAGTAAAGTTTTGGAATAGGAATTTTGGCTAAGTGTTGCAGAAAAGATTTGTGGATTGGGTTGCTCTTCTCCAAGCTATCCTTAGAATACCCTTGGAAGATTCAAGGTAGGTGCATTATCTTACTTGTATGTTAAAACCTGTTTGTAGAGATGCATGAATGTAAATATTGTATCTTTCTTTGTATTGTATTTGTGAAAGTTTTTATATGGTTCTTTCCTTTTCTTTTGTTATGTATTTATTTGTGTTTTGGGAGTATCCAAGGTCATCTTACCTTGGGGAGGGCAAAATGGTCTTGTGGGTGGAAGGAGTTTGACATCCTTTGAGTGAGAGGCTCTCATCATGAGAGTGATCTCAAGGGTTTGTCCATGTGACCCTTGCTTCATAGTTTTGTTTATGCATTCGGGGGTCATAAGGGGAGAAAATATGACATGAATGCCTTTGGGGGTCATAAGGATATGGGGGTTAAGATCATTTTTGTTGTGCTCTTGGATGCCATGAGTTGGTTGTGAGTTACTATCTAGCAAACCTCCTCAAAGGTACTTGGTCCACTTTCACCCTTGTAAAGCATCACATTTTGTGGTAAAGTTTCAGCTTTGGGATGGGAATGTGTGTTGTTGAGCTTTTCTCCTTGCTTGTTTGTGTTTGCTGGAGTGTAACCCATCTAGAACTTGGTTCTCCAATCTTGGGGGTGGCTTGTAGTAAGCATAGGCTCGGAGGTGAGCACCCCATGGCCACAACCTTATGTTTTGTATGCAGGTTGCTTGGAAAGAGGAAAGAAAAAAAAGAAGAGAAAGCTAGGGTGTTGTTGATTTGTTGTAGTTGCAGAAAGAAATATGAATGTAATTGTTATAATTATTTTGAAAGAAGGAAATGTGTTATTTAGTTAAGTCCTCATCTATTAGGAATGAGAGACTAATTGGGTATTTTATCCATTTGTAAAAGTTGACAACTTGAGTTCATACATTCTTATAAGAGAAGCATTTTTATTTAAATTATGTAATGTATTATGCTGCTGTTATTTCTATTTAATTTTGTCTTGTACTGAAATCTGTTATTATTTATCTTTGCAAATTATAGAAAAAAAAGATGCAAAAAAAGAAATGAAAATGTTTTAAGTGTTTTTCCTATAATATTTAAATGTTGTTGTTTATTGTCATTTTTCTACTTAGAACAAAAAAAGCAGAAGGCTAAGGTAGAACCATGCAAATTTACTTTTTCCTATAGATATCTAATTGAAGTTTAAAAAAAAAAGAAGAGAAAAGCATTGCTGCAATAGTCATATTTATTACTGTCATTTTTATTACTATTTAAACATTGTTGTAAATTAATCTATACACAAAAAAAAAAAAAAAAAAACCTATTTAAAGTTTATAGCTTGTTGCTATCATTTACTGTCATAAATGTATTGTTGTTTTAAAAAGAAAAATATATGCAAATTTAGCCTTAGACAATGAGGGTACAAGTTAATCTATTCATGTTAATAAATCATTTCAAAAAAAAAAAAATATAAAACTATATCTATCTAAGGGCTGCATGTACATTCTTTTTAACATTCTTGCATGTTAATGTCTAAATTTCTTTTTAGGAAAAGAGAAAAAAAAAGGGGTCCTAATCCTAAGAGAGTGATAAGCATATATATATATACATATATATATATATATATACATATATATATATATATATATATATACATATGTATATATATATACATATGTATATATATATATATATATATGTATATATATATATATATATATTTAAAAATGCACATAAATATAAATATAAATATAAATACTTGTTTAAATCCGTTTATATATATATGTATATGTATATGTATATGTATATATATACACATATATATATATACATATATACATATATATATATATATTCATATTTTAAATATTTGAAAAAAAAAAAAAAAAACCAAAGGGGGAGTACCGTCCCTAAAGGCTGAATCACTATGTTTACACACAGTGGGTGGTGCACGAGGTGTCGCCACTGTGGGTAGACACAATGGACGACACCGGCCACCACTGTGGGTGCCCACACCACCATTGTGGGTAGTCATAGTGGAGTCTAGGGGAGCCCCACATTGTGCACTCCGACCTCTACTCAGCCTCTGCCCCTGCATTCGGTCGCCGCCTCATGGCCTTCGAGCCTACATAACACACACTATGCACACACACACTCAAAATAAAATAAAATATAACAAACCTTAACCCCATTTCAGGTTAGGCCAAAAAAAAAAAAAAATAGGAGAATACTTTATGCAAAAAATGCAACCCTAACCCGATTTCGGGTTAGGGTTAGCATTCAAATAACAAAGTATAATAGAAATGCAACCCTAGTCCATATTCAGGTTAGGGTTTGCATGTAAAATATGAGAGGGAATTTGAATTAAGTTTTAAAATTATAACTTAAAATCTAGGGCTATTGGTAAGTTGCATTCTAAAATTTAATGGGCAGAGTTGGTTCATTTTATTAAAGAAATATACATGTATAAATAAGTTTAAATATAGATTTGTTCATCCAAATTGTTTATATATATATAATTTATATATATGCTATATTTTTACATATAGGTATATATATATATATATATATATATCTATATATCTATATATATATATATATATATATATGAGGTTAAGTGAAAGCCTATTTAATTTAATTTTATTAATTTTTATATAGTTCTCATACCGTATTTTTGACATAATTTTATCAAGGAATTTTAATAAGGATATTTCTTAGATAATTTTTGTATTTAATTAAATATGGACGTCAAGTTAAATTTAATTTGGGGGAAATTTGTAAATGAGAATTATTAATTATTTTATATGAATTTTTAACCTACGAGGCCAATTTTTGGTCAGATTAATTAATCATTGAAATTTGAAGGTTTAGGGGAAATTAAAATTGGTTGTAATATAAATTAGAATTATTTGGCAATTAACATTATTAAATTTGAAACCTTATTGGCTAAATATAAATAACAAAATTTGCATGCGCTCGATTAATTAAATTGTAGATTTAAGATATACGTATCATTCTTCAATTTGCCAGAATAATTTAGATGCAATTTAAATATTTAATTTTCCCTCGACTTTAATTAGCGGCAATTTAATTACGAGGACCCTCTTAGGGAATAATCAGCCCTCATTATTAATGTCGCCTTTTTGAGTGAGTTAGTTAATCCAATATTAGTGAACAATTCTACTTACATCTTATTTGAGACAAAACTCTATTGATTTCATTTTAATGTAGACTATGTTATGAGTTTATATTGTTCAAAAAAAAATTTGTTGTTCCATTTTTTGCCCAAAAGTTTGGGCATGATAGGATAGATGATTTAGGGATTTTATGGATGGTGGGATGATGGAAAGAGAGTGTTGGGAGGAATTCAATGATTTGTGCCTTTTTTATCTTTCTTAGGGATTATTTGAGATGGAGAGGTGGATGGAGGGATGCAAGGACCCAAAATGGATGGAAGGAGTGGAGGATTTAACTTTGGAACATAGGGTCCCAAAATAGATGTGGAAGATGAGGGATGGTGGGATTTTCATTTATATGAAGGGCCTTTGGATTTAGGAGGAATAGGAGATGTACCAACATCTTGAGCATTAGGAGGATTAGGACCTTTAGATAGATTGGGATCATGACATGGAGATGAAGGGATACTTTGATCTTGACTAGGGAGGGTATCATGAGATGGAGTGGGAGGGGTGATTGGATCATGAGATGGAAGAGGATCATGCGATGGAGGGAGAGGATTGGATAGAGGAATCATATGATCATGAGAGGAAGTGGAGAGGATGGGATCATTAGATGGAGTGGAGGGAGATGCATCATGAGATGGAGATGATTCTATGCTAGCATACTCTGGAACAAGCTCTTGGCATGTTTGGATTTGTGGGGATAGTGTGATGGAGGAGGATATAGAAGCTTCAATGTGAGTAGATAGAGGAATGGTGTTATCATGAAGTATGGGGGATTGGGATTTTTTTTGAGGTGGAGATGATTGAGGTAGATGACCGACTTGAGGAGATTTGGCAACTTTGTTTTGAGGTGAGGATTTTGTCTCCTTTGCTAGAATATCTTGGATAAGATTATGGCTGGTGGACCTAGAGGATGTGGATAATATAGATTTTGGAGGATCAGGATTAGATGGAGGATTGGGATTAGATGGAGGATTGGGATAATGGATTGGGGAATTATGATTAATGCTTGGATGATTATGGAGTAAAGGATTTGGATGGGGAGTAGAGGTAATGAATGTGTTGTAAAAGGATGGGGATTGTGATATGGATGGGAGGGGAGATGAAGGTATATATATAGATGAGGGATAATATGGAGATATGGATGGGGAATAGGATGGATTTCCCTTTTCAAAGGTAGAGGAAGGATAAGAGATATGATATAGATTGGGATTGGATATAGTGTGTTGAGATGAAATGGATGGGGGTATGATAGATGGATGGGAGGTTGTGGGACTGACTTGGTAGGAAGGTTGGGCTGGTTCATGAACTTCCATGAGCATCTTCTCATAGCAAGCCTTGAAATTATGGGTAGCCATGTTGAGAATGAGGGACTAGATTGGAATTGGATGAATATGGTTTAGAGGAGAAAGATGATGAAGATGGTGTTAAATGAAGATGAGGATTAGGAACTGGATTCAAATGATGATGGATTGGATTAGTTGATGGCTTTATCGAGGATTGATGAATATTGCACCCTAGTCCTTAGTTTAGGATTTTGGGTGGAGGATTGATGATACAGACCACAAACCTAGATGATGACCAAGGTAGGGTAAAATTTAGACCTTATGAAGATTAATTTGTTGGCTTGATGATGATGATATTGATGTAATAGGTTGTATGATGACCTTATTTGTGTTTTCATTTATGGAAACGATATTTTTTTAGTCATCTAAGTCATTTAGACCAACCGGTATAGCCTAACCGATAGTGGAATTTGTCAGACAACAAAACTGCTAAGTTGTTGTCAAACTGGTAAACAACAATAGAGCGATGATCAAGAAACCGATATGGATGATTGAAGAAGAGTTAGATGTTGTGGTTGGGAAAATATGTTTATGACATTGGTATGAGTCATTTATTTAAACTGCATCAGCAAATTCAGAGTATTGAGCAAGTAATGATTGGAAGAACAGTCACAGTCAGGAAAAATAGAGAACCGGTAAAGTAGAGTTACTTTGATCGGTTACTAGTAGACTCTATGTTATATTTTTAAGTTATATTTTATTTGGATGACATAAGTAAAGTGTAATGAGTGGGAAAATGTCAAAGGTTACTAGATTCAATGAACCTAGGTAATTGTTCCAAGGTTCATAGCTGACTTAACATAGTCTTTATAAGGAGATGAAATTTGTATGATTTCAGAGATCAAGAGTGAGAATTTGATCGTTTACTGGAAGGAGTTAGGTTTTGATGTTTAGTTGGTGATAGAAGCATATTTAAAGAGGATATAATTAGGCACAGAGGTGATAACAATAGATCAGTCAAAGTTGTTGTTCCCTAACACTTGTAGGAAGAAAATCCTCTAACAAGGTCACTCATAACAGAGTGCAGTAGGATCCTAACAGGTCCGAAGGTTAAAATCCTCTAACATGGTGACACATTAGCTTGTGTTTTGAAATCCCTTAACAATCCTTATTAGAGAGCTCTTAACCGGGTGTACCCCTAACATGGTGGTTGTATGACATTAACCGATCAGATCTCTATACTACAGATAGTTGATTTTTGTGGGTACTAATTTCCACTGTGGTTTTTCCCATTTGGGTTTCCACATGAAAAATAATTGTTTTATGGTTTGCATGCTTTATTGGATGCTTTCTTATGTGGTTATATTTCTTACATGCATATTGATTTTTAGATTGGTGAAAGTAGTTATCAGATTTGTTAAGTTTTTGGTTGCACTAATTCACCCCCTCTTAGTGCCTTATAAGTTTATCAATTAGTATCAGATCTTGATTCCCTTAAGGCTTAACCACTTGGGAAGTATCTCTATAGTTAACATGGGAGAAGGTTCAATGAGTTATAGAGAGCTTTCAAATAGACTTCCATAATCTAAAGAAGCCCATGATGAACAAATGTCAAGTACAAAGCTTCATTGGCTAAGAGAAAAGAGCTAGCTGAGCAGTTGTTGGAACTCAGTAAAAATAGTTCATCTGATGAAGCAAATATTGATGCCTTGGTTAATGAGGTGGAAAAGCAGAATGATGATAAGAAAAATCTGAGAAGAGAGTTGGAAACCCTTACCATCAGGATGAGTCAAGAGTTGGAAGCCAAAAGGACAATTGAAGACAAAATAAGAGATAAGGAGGATGAGATCCTTAAGCTGAACCAGGAGATTAGTAACCTACATGTACATCTTCAAGAGGAAAGAGAAGAAAAAGAGGAAATACAAGCTGATCTAAATATGGCTATGTCTCTTAGCGAAATTCTTACAAACAAGAATGAGGAGCTTACCAAGGAGTTGGCTGATGCTAATGAGTTATTAGCTAAATTCAACAAGAGCACTACTATGCTTGATGAATAGATTCAGACACAAAGGCAACAAGGAGATACACAAGGCTTTGGATACACAACCTTTGAACTAGCAGAGCCATCCAGTACCAAGAACACCATGCATGAAGCTAAATCTATGCCTAAGACCAAGAAGATCAATGGTAAGAGAACCTACAAACTGTTAGACAATTCAAATAACCGGAAGACAACTGAGAGGGGGTGAATCAGTTATCACATATTGCTAGAGCCATTTTCTATTTAAACTTTAATATCAAAACCCAAAACATTAATACTAGAATAGAAGTTAACCAATTAAGCATAAACAATAATCACATAATAAACACCATCCACATGACACCAAGATTTGTATGTGGAAAACCCAGTAAAGGGAAAAACCATGGTGGGAAGCCTACCCACAATCAAATAATACTTCTACGGTAAGTATGTGAATTAAAATTAAGGGGCCTCCACATGTAGGAAGGCCAATAGCCTAGAGTGCATTTCTCATCACAAAAGGAGCCTCACTGACTACATATAAATCTAGACTACAATCTGGAGAAGCGTTGAACTGCAAAATATAGCATCTCCAATGCTTGAGTATAGTTCTAGTTAAGCTCAATACCAAAGGACTAAATCCTCTTACATAAACCCAATTCGGTCTCCAATGATCAACCAACTCCTCAACCTAAATGATACTGCAATATTCATACATTACATTACTTCACCATGACCTCTAACATAACCATGATGATATATAATGAGTTCTTATATCTATATATACAAACCCTCGGCCATAAACAATCATGTCAGCCACCAGATAATAAACCAATTACATAATTACAAACCATGTTGGCCTAAGAACAAACAAATAATATCCAACACATAAGACATCCCAGAAATACATCGATAGGTCCAATCCACATGTTACATTAAAGCCGATCCATAACCTAGAGCAACCGAGACCCAATATAGGTCCACACACTTCAACAATGATCTCCATCTACCAAGTCTCAAACAAGATCACCAACAACATCCTGAAACTCTACCAGAAGCTGCACCAACACCACTTATGTAATTCATCAAAGATCTTCATCAAAAGATCTACTGGGGAAACCCTCATTGGAACTAGAAACCAAGCTTCTGAGAAAATAGGATAGCATCTGATCACAAGACCAAAACCAACTAACCAAATATGAGCATGAGTATCATGAACAAGTTGATTCCATCACCAAACTATACTAGAGCCTACTGGATCATGTCAGATCTAAATCAACCAGAAACTACTCAACCTATTGGGACCAGAAGGGTGTCGGTAAAGCATCCAAACAGCTAGTGTTGGCATCAATGACAAAACATCAATGCAACACATAATTAATTCCACCAAATGGCCAACAATCTCCCCGTTTGTCATTGATGGAAACACTAGATGTGAAAAACATTTAAGTACCAAGAAATGACAAACAAGTCTCCTCCAATGGAAGATAGCCAACAATCTCCCACATATAGCTCTAAATGTCAATATCTCTCCCTCTTTGATTTTTCTTTTTCATATCTCTCCCTTTACTTTTTTTTATTCATATCTCTCCCCCCATGACTTTTTATTTTTCTTCCTTTGTAATTTTCATATCAATATCTCTCCCCCTTTGACATCAATGCCAGAAATCTGACAAAAATATCAAAGAAAGAACTTAAATCACTGAATCACAAAGCTGACTACTCTCACTGAGCAATAGCATCCCATATTAGTATCAAAATGAATATTATCTCTGATAGTGTATGTTGGATGGATGCCAAATTGCATCAATCAAGTCTCTACTGAAGGGGCAGAAACTCCCAATCTGTCTCTCAGGTACTCAAATGATTCCTTGGGAAAAGGTTTAGTGAAAATATCTACAATCTATTCTTTAGTGTTCACATAAACTAGTCTAACTTCATTTGTTTCCACCTTTTCCTTCAAAAAGTTATACTTGATAGATATGTGTTTTATTTTAGAATGAAATACCAGATTCTTTTATATATCAATAGCAGCAGAGTTATCATAGTGAATAACTACCAGTGCATCACAATCCACCTTTATATCCTTCAATATTTGCTTCATCCATAAAACTTGTGTACAGTTAGTAACAGTAGCAACATATTCAGATTCAGTAGTAGATAAAGAAGTACATGACTATTTCTTGTTGATCCATGAAACCAATTTATTTCCAAGAAAGAAAGCTCCATTGAAAGTGCTTTTTAATCATCAACATCTCCAGCCCAATCAACAACTTTATATGCACATAAAGTAAAGTTATCATCCTTAGGGTACCACAAACCATATTCTAATGTACCTTGTAAGTATCTAAAAATTCTTTTCATCGCCATCTCATGATTTTCTCTAGGATCACTTTGAAATATTGAAACAATACAAACAACATTCATAATGCCAGGCCTAGTCTGAGTCAAATAAAGCATACCTCTAATCATAAATTTGTATCTTGTAGGATTTACAGGTTTAGAAACATCTTTTCTTGTCAATTTCTCACTTGAAACCATAGGATTACTTACCTGTTTAGAATCTCCCATACCAAATTTCTTCAACAATTCCTTAGCATATTTAGTTTGATAAATAAAAATACCTTTGTCAGTCTGAGTAATTTGTAAACCTAATAAAAAATTCATCTCACAAATCATAGACATCTCAAATGCTTTCTCCGTATTCTTAGAAAATTTTGTGTATAACTTATCTTCACCTCCAAAAATAATGTCATCAACAAATAATTCAATAATCAATATATCATCATTAGTTATCTTATAATATAAATTACTATCAATGTTTCCCTTAGTAAAACCAAGCTTCAAAAGATATTTATCCAACCTTGCATACCAAGCTCTAGGTGCTTCTTTCAATCCATATAAAGCTTTCCTTAACCTACAAACCATATTTGTATCATCTGATAGTGAAAAACCATTAGGTTGCTCAATATAAACTTCCTCATCAAGATCCCCATTCAAAAATGCACATTTATCATCCATTTGATAAACCTTTTAGTTTTTATAACCAACATAGGCAAGAAATAATCTTACAGCTTCAATCCTAGCTACAGCTGCAAAATTCTTTCCATAATTAATTCCTTCCTTCTGAGAATATCCTTTACAAACCAATCTAGCCTTATTCCTTATAACTGGACCATCCTCATTAAAATTATTCCTAAAAACCCATTTAGTTCAAATAACATTTTTATTTTTAGGCCGGGGAACCAAGGTCCATGTATTACTTTTCTCAATCTAATCTAATTCTTCTTCCATAGATTTCAACCAATATTCACCTTTACATGCCTCAATTACTGATACTGGTTCAACTTGTGAAATTAAACATACCTCATTAGTTGCTAGTCTTCTTCTTTGCATCACTCCATTGCTCTTATCCCCAATGATCTGATCTTCCAAATGATTCAATCTCACATACCTAGGAGTCTTTTGAGTTTCTGTTCCTCTTCCCTGTTCTTCAGTTACTGTAGAATTATTTGATACTGTCGGAGTAACTAGTTCAACACTCTGTTCTGGTAAAGGTGCTATCAGTTCAGATATAATCATTTCCATTGCTGGTTCCTTCTCATAAACTCTGATTTGACTTGTGTTCAGCGCATCTACTTTGACATTAGAACTCTCCACAATTCTCTACAATCTCTTGTTATAACATCTATATGCTTTTCTTTCATTAGAATAACCATGAAATATGCCTTCATCACATCTAGGATCAAATTTCCCAATGACCTCATCTCTCCTAATACAACATTTACTACCAAAAATTATGAAATACTTAATTGTAGGTGTATTACTAAACCATAATTCATAAGGTGTCTTACCGGTTTCTCCTTTGATACATACTCTGTTGAATGTATAAACCGTTGTGCTCACTTCTTCTCTCTAGTAGATATGAGGTAGACTAGCTTCCATCATCATTGATCTAGTAGCATCCAAGATAGTTATGTTCTTCCTTTCCACAACTCCATTCTACTAAGGTGTTTGGGGAGCATAAAATTGTCTTCTTATACCATGTTTCTCACAAAAGTTATAAAACTTACTCGATGTGAATTCTCCACCATGATTTGACCTCAAACATTTAATCTTCAATCCTGTCTCAGTTTCTACTTTAGCCTTAAAGATTTTAAACTTTTCAAATGCTTCAAATTTTTCCTTCAGAAAAGTATCCCATCATTCTAGAATAATCATCAATGATTAGCATGAAATATCTATCACCATGAAAATTTTTAAGTCTAACAGGGCCACACAAATTAGTATGAATAAGATCAAGAACATCATTTGATTTATCTTGTATACTTCTAAAAGAGGTTCTGACCTATTTACCCATTTGACATTATTTACATACCAGATTATAGGGCTTCATAATCTTAGGTATATCCCTAACTGCCTTAGTTGAACTAATCTTCACAATGCAATCAAAATTCACATGACATAACCTTTTATGCCATAGCCAACTCTCATCAATCTGTGTAATCAAACATGTCTTCTCACCAGAAAACAAATGAAATATATTACATTTTGTCTGTGTATTAGTTGCAATCTCCAATCCAAATCTGGTAATAATTTTGCATTTTCCATCCTTGAAATGTAATTGAAATCCCTTATCTACCAATTGTCCTACACTCGAAAGATTATGCCTTAGACCTTCAACATAATAAACATTGTTCACATTATTCTTACCATCCAATGATATAGTTCATTTTCCTTTGATCATACATGCTTTGTCATCTCCAAATCTAACTAGACCACCATCAAATTCTTACAAAGATAGAAACTTCCCTTTATCTATAGTCATATGATGTAAACAACCGTTGTCAATTACCCATTCATCCTTGTCTTCAATTTTAGTAGCAAGTGCCTTTACTTCAAGTATATCCTCTTTCAATGCTAGATCATCTTCTTTGATAGCCAAGAACACCCATTCCTTCACATTACCGGAACCACTAGCAGAGTCTTCTACCGGTTCATCATCAGAATCAGTAATGCCTTCCTCATCCACTATGTAGCATGATTTATCTATGTTTTTCTTGTACTTATACTTGTTCTAATATCTAGGATTAGGCTTAAATGATCTTCTAACTCTATCTTCAAATCTTAAATTCCTTTCAGGACATCTAGATGTAAAATGACCAATCTTATTACATGCAAAATATTTAAAAAGTGTTTTTCCTTCATACTTACTTCCTACCGGTCTTTTCGGTACTCTTCTAGCAAATAGTGCTTCAAGTTGCTCAAACTCATCATCTTCTCTCTTCATATCTTCTAATTCATTTGCATATAAATCTTTCTAGTCTTTCTTATCATTTGTAGATGTAGATGCATGAAAAGAAGGTTCAGTCTTCATAGCTCCAGAAGCTCCAAATTCTTCAAGCTCAAAAGAAGATAGTTTTCCAAGTATCTCTATTGACAGATGTATTAGCCATTGTTCTCAACTCATTAATACTAGTAGCCTTCATTTTGTAAGCCAGTGGTAGGGCTCTCAGAACTTTAAAAATAATTTCATCTTCGCTCAGAGTTCCAACACAACATTGAATTCCCATAACAATCTCATTTACCCTTTCCATGAATGCAGTAATCCTTTCATCTTCTTCCATCTTCAGGTTTTCATATCTCCCCGATAACCACCAAGTTTAGAAATCTTCACTGTAGGGTCACCTTCATTAAAAGTCTCCAATTTATCCCATATAGCCTTTCCAGATGATTTGTTAGTTAATCCCATTATTTGTTGATTAGAAAGTGCACACAAGAGGGATTCTCTTTCTCTATAATCATTCTCAAGCTCCTTGTCCATGTTTGCTAGAGGAGGATTGCCAGATCTCAGATTATAGGGTGTGACACCATTTTGTATGATCTCCCAAATCTCCTTTCCAAGACATCTCAAATGAGTTTCCATCGGAATCTTCCATATTGTGTAATTTGTTTTGTCAAGCCTCGGAATATCCCTTCAAAAGATAGCTCCAGAAGAATTGGATGAACTTGAACTATTAGTCTCCATAGGGTCTTCCTCAAGTGGTTAAGCTTTCTTCAGAGAGGACCAATTCTCTGATACCAATTGTTAGACAGTTCAAATAATAGGAAGACAACTGAGAGGGTGGGGGGGGGGTGAATCACTTGTCACAGATTACCAAAACCATTTGCTATTTAAACTTTAATACCAGAACCCAAAACATTAATACCAAAATAGTAGTCAAACCAATTAACCATAAACAATAATCACAACATAAACACAATCCACATGACACCAAGATTTGTACGTGGAAAACCTAGTAAAGGGAAAAACCACGGTGGGAAGCCTACCCACAGTCAGATAATAATTCTATAGTAAGTATGTGAATTACAATTGAGAGTCCTGCACTTTCAGAAAGGCCAATAGCCTAGAGCGCACTACTCATCACAAAAGGAGACTCATTGACTACATAGAAATCTAGACTACAATCCGAAGAAGTGTTGAACTGCAAAAGATAGCATCTCCTATGTCTGAGTACAGTTCTGGATAAGCTCAATACCAAAGGACTAAATCCTCTTACATAAACCCAATTTGATCTCCAATGATCAACCAGCTCCTATGCCTGAATGATATTACATTATTTGCATATTAAATTCATTGACCATGACCTCTATCATAACCATGATGATCTACAATGAGATCTTACATCTACATATACAAACCCTTGACCATAAACAATCAGGTGGGCCACCAGATAATAAACCAATTACATAATTACAAATGACATCGGCCTAAGACCAAAAAAATAACATCCAATACATAAGACATCTCGGAAATACATACATAGGTCCAATCCACACGTTACATTAAATTCGGTCCATAAACTAGATCAACTGAGACCCAATATAGGTCCACATGCTTTAGTAATGATCTCCATCTACCAAGTCTCGAACATGATCACCAACAACATCCTAAAATACTACCAGAATCTATGCCAACACCACTTATGCAATTCATCAAAGATCTTCGTCAAAATCTTTGCCGATGAAACCCTCACCAGAACCAGAAACCAAGATTCTAAGCAAACAGGATAGCATCCGATCACCAGACCAAAACCAACTAACCAAATATGAGCATGAGTATCATGAACAAGCCAATTCCATCACCAAACTATATCGAAGCCTACTAGATCATGTTGGATCCAAATCAACCTACCAAGAGAAGAAGGGTGTCGGTAAAGCATCCAAACATATAGTGTTGGCATCAATGACAAAACATCAATGCAACACATAATCAATTCCACCAAATGGCCAACACAAACCAGAATGTTTTAACTGTCATAAGGTAGGTCATACTGCTAATGTTTGTAGAAGTAGATCGAGTAATTTTGATGGATATAGACGTTATTCATATGAATGATATAAGCCTAGTACTTTTGATGGACATTGCTTCAATTGTAATAAGTATGGGCATAGAGCTATTCAATGAAGATCAAGAGTGAACAATTGGAGATCTTACAATGACTAGAGCAACCCTACATAGCAGATATCTTACAATGACCAAAGGAACCCTACTTGGTAGAGAACTTATGTGAACTGGTCTATTCCTTGTGAAATGGAGAATAGATGGAATGTGATATGTTTAATATATCACAACTATGGTCATGTTGTTAGGTCTCGGAGAAAACTGAGAGGGGGGGGGGGGGGGTGAATCAGTTGTCAAATAAATTCAAACCAAAAACTTATTAACCAACTTAATGCTTAATACCAGTAAACCAGTAGACAGTGTTAATAGTAAATTGCTTTACCGGTAAGGATTAATGCATGAAACATAAACATAAGTCATCCACAACACATGACACCAATATTTGTACATGGAAACCCTATAAGGGGAAAAACCACAGTGGGAAACCTTACCCACAATCAGATGATACTACTACAGATAGTAAGTGTACATAAATGGGGTCTGCACATGCAAAAAGGCCAACAGCCTAGAGCTCACTGCTCAATCACAAAATGGGAGTCACACTGACTACAGTTGGATGGTTAAATCCAATAAGAATGTACTGCACAAAATAGCATCTTCATATGCTAGATTTAGTACCGGTGTAATGTTGATATGCTTCTACAAAAACCTAACTTCACCTTCAAATGATGTCTTCGTGTATATCCCTGCTTGATCTTGCATATACCTTCACTTAATTCTTTTTTGCATTCCACACTTGATCTTACAAATAAGATCTTACATTTATACTATACCCTAAGACCAATTTTAGTAGGTCGGCTCTGCAAGATATTAAAATAAAAACATTTTACAAAAAATATAATATCCGATTCAATAACCAATTGAACATGTCAGCTTAATGCATTTACAACAATAATAAACCATCTCCATATTGTTCCATGCTGATCTGGAAAAGATAAACCTGCTGGTGTAACCCTAGATAACCTGGACCTATTTGCCAGTAAAAGAAAATATGTAAATATGAATATACCAAGGATTATTTCTTCAAAATAAAGTGTCCAAATGATGTCTTCGACATTACCAAGTGTCTTCCATATCATTCCAGGTACCGGTGAACCATATACCAGTAACTGTTGCACAATTTACTACTTGCCGGTGAATGTTGCTAGATTTCCAAAGTAAGTGTATTAGTAGGTGTTGAAATCAATGACAAAACCATACCAAAATACCAACAATCTCCTCCTTTGGCATTGATGGCAACACAAGATGGAAAAACCATCAAAGTGCCAAAACAGAAATGCCAAGTATAAAAACCAACAATCTCCATTTCTCCCCTGGGAGTAACAATACCAATCTCTCATACCAATTTCTCCTTAAATGTGTTTTTCAAAATCTTTCCCCAAAAGGATAATGTGTTTTTCCATAGATACCTCTCCCCCTTTGACATCAAATGCCAAAGTCACAAAAAGTCAAGTTCATACAAAATACCAACCAATTCAATATACCAACTACTCCCCCTGAGAATTAGCTTCCTCATCAAATACCGGAATAAAAGATTTGTCTATTTAATTTTGTCGGTTGATGACAATCATCAACTGTCTAAGTCTCTACCAGTGGTGCTATGAATCCAAGTTGATCTCTGAGATACTCAAAAGTCTCCTTAGGCAAAGGTTTTGTAAAAATATCTGCAAGTTGTTCTTTAGTATTCACATAAACCAATTTTATCTCCTGTTCTTCAGCATTTTCCCTTAGAAAATTCAGTTTGATAGAAACATGTTTTGTTTTAGAATGTAATACCAGATTCTTAGATATATCAATTGCTGTAGTGTTATCACAATATATAGTAATAGGTTCTTTGCATTTTACCTTTATGTCTTTCAACATTTTCTTAAGCCATAATACCTGTGTACAATTTGTTGCTCCTGCAACATATTCTGATTCTACTATCGATAAAGATGTACAACACTGTTTCTTACTCAACCAAGAAACTAATCTCTTTCCAAGAAAGAATGTTCCTCTAGTGGTGCTTTTTCTATCATCTATATCTCCTGCCCAATTTGCATCTGTGTATGCACATAGATCAAAGTTTTCATCTTTAGGATACCATAATCCAAGATTTGTTGTGCCTTGTAAGTACCGAAAAATCCTTTTTACTATTGATTCATGATTTTCCCTAGGATTACTCTGAAATCTAGAAACAATACATACTGCATTCATAATATTAGGCCTGATTTGTGTCAAATACAATAAACCTCCTATCATAGATTTGTATCTAGTTGGATTAATAGGTGTAGATTCATCCCTTTGAGATAATTTTTAATTTGTAGTCATAGGTGTGCTTACTGGTTTAGATTTCTCCGTCCCAAATTTCTTTAGTAATTCTTTCAAGTACTTGGATTGACTCAAAAATATACCTTTATCAATCTGAGAAATTTGCAAACCTAAAAATAATTTTATTTCTCCAATCATAGACATTTCAAATTCTTGCTGCATTTCAAGAGAAAATTCCTTACATAATCCATCTTCTCCTCCAAAGATTATTTCATCAACAAATACTTCAATAATCAAGATGTCATCATTAGTTACTTTGTAGTATAAGTTGCTATCTGCATTTCCTTTAGTAAAACCAATCTTTAACAGATACTTATCCAATCTTGCATACCAAGCTCTTGGGGCTTGTTTCAATCCATATAGAGCCTTTTTTAACCTACAAACCATATCATTGTCATCTGTCAAAGAAAATCCATCAGGTTGTTCAATATATACTTCTTCTTCAAGATCTCCATTCAAAAATGCACAATTAATATCCATTTGATAAACTTTGTAATCCTTGTGAGCTGCAAAAGCCAAGAATAATCCAACTGCCTCAATTCTGGCTACCGGTGCAAAGGTTTCATTGTAATCAACTCCTTCTTTGTGAGAATATCCCTTACACACTAGTCTTTCTTTATTTCTGACAACCTTACCATCTTCATTAAGTTTGTTTCTAAATACCCATTTAGTTCCAATTACATTTTTATCTTTAGGCCAGGGAACTAATGTCCAAGTATTATTCTTCTCAATTTGTCCTAATTCTTCTTCCATAGCTTTAATCCAAAATTTATCTTCATATGCCTCATTAATAGATGATGGTTCAATTTGAGAAATAAGACATACCTCTTCATTTGCCAATCTTCCTCTTGTCGTAACTCCTTTGAATTTGTTTCCAATTATCTGATCTTCAAAATGATTCAATCTTACATACCGGGGTGTCTTAGTTTGTTGTTGTTCTTCAATTATTGTGTAATCTTCTGATGATACTGGGGTAACTGGATCTTCATTCTATACCGGTGGATTCAGTATAGGTTCATTTGTCACAATTTATGTTGCCGGTTCAGAGTCTATAGACCTTGAAGTTCCTCTGAATTGTTCATCAATCTTTACATTTGTACTCTCAACAATTTTATGCAATCTTTTATTAAAACATTGATATGCCTTGCTCTTATATGAATAACCAAGAAATATTCCTTCATCACTTCTAGGATCAAATTTGACAATATACTCATCTCTTCTAATATAACATTTACTTCCAAAAATTCTGAAATACTTAAGAGTAGGAGTATTACCAAACCATAGTTCATGAGGGGTCTTACTAGTTTCACCTTTGATGTGAACTTTGTTGAATGTATAGACAGTAGTGCTAACTGCCTCTCTCCAATACACATGTGATAGATTTTCTTCTGATAACATACTTCTAATTGCATCCAAGATAGTTTTGTTTTTCCTTTCAACAACTCCATTCTGAGGTGGTGTTCGAGGTGCTAATAAGTATCTTTTGATTCCATTCACTTCACAGAATGTATTAAAGTCCTTAGATGTGAATTCTCCTCCTTGATCTGATTTTAAACATTTGATTTTCTTACTGGTTTCATTTTCAACCATTACCTTGAATAGTTTGAACTTACCAATTGCTTTTGATTTCTCTCTAAGAAAAGTAATCCAACACATTCTAGAATAATCATCGATAATTAGCATGAAATATCTATCACCTTGTAAGCTTCTAGTTCTAGCTGGACCACATAAATCAATGTGAATTAAGTCAAGAGCAATATTGGATTTTTCTGGAATACTTTTGAAACTAGCTCTAACTTGTTTTCCAAATTGACATTCCTTACAAACTATATTCTGAGGTTTCACAATTTTAGGTAGATCTCTAATTGCCTTAGAAGTACTGATTTTTACCATCCAATCAAAGTTTACATGACATAGTCTCGTATGCCATAACCAACTTTCATCTATATGTGCAATTAAGCATGCCTTTTCATTGTTATTCAAATGAAAGATATTGCCTCTAGTTTGATTACTAGTTGCAATTTCCAAACTAGTTCTATTCATGATTTTGCATTTTCCATTTTTTAATTGTAACTGAAATCCCTTCTCAACTAATTGACCAACACTTAAAAGATTATGCTTTAATCCTTCAACATAGTAGACATTGTCAGTGTTATGTTTACCATCAAGAGATATTGAACCCTTACCTTTTATTGAACAGGCTTTGTCATCTCCAAATCTTACTAAACCTCCATTGTATTCTTGAAAGTTCAAGAATTTACCTTTTTGTCCAGTCATATGATGTGAGCATCCTGAGTCAATAATCTATTCATCCTTTGCTTCAACTTTAGCTACTAGGGCTTGTTCTACCAGTTGAGTAGTGGGTGCCAGTTGATCTTTTGTTATAGAAACAAAAACCCATCCATTGTCTATTGGATCCCCATCAGAATCATCAGTCACACCTTCATCAGCAATGTAACAAGATTTGTCTTTGTTCTTCTTAAATTTGTATCTCTGATATTCAGGATTAGGCTTGTATGTTCTTCTAGCTTCTTCTCTTAGTCTAGAATGTCTATCAGGGCATCTTGAAGCCATATGACCAATCTTATTGTAGTTAAAACATTTAAAGGGTGCTTTACCTTCATACTTACTTCCAATAGGACCTTTTGGCATTTTCCTTGCAAATAGTGCTTCAAGCTCTTCAAGCTCTTCATTCTCCCTTCTGGATTCTTCAAGTTCTCTTGCAGAAAAGGCTCTCTAGTCTGATTTGTCAAATGATGGAGTAGATGATGTTGATGCTTTAAAGGCCAAATCATTCTTCATAGCAATAGGACCAAATTCCTCAATTTCAAAGGCTGAAAGTTTTCCAATCAATGTATCCCTAGTTAATGATGTATTAGGCATTGTTCTCAATTCATTTATAGCAGTAACCTTCATTTTATATGCTGGTGGCAAACCTCTTAAGATTTTTGAAACAATTTCATCCTCACTCAAGGTTCCTCCACAACATTTAATACCCAAAACAATTTCATTTACCCTTTCCATAAAAGAAGAAGTCCTTTCATCTTCTTCCATTTTTAGATGTTCATACCTAACTCAGAATATTTCAAGTTTTGCAATTTTGACTGTGGAATCTCCTTCATTCAGTGTTTCCAAATGATCCCAAATAGCTTTAGTAGTAGACCTATCTAATAGTCCCATGATTTGTTGATATGCTAATACGCTCAAAAGTGCTTCTCTTGCTTTGCAATCATTTTCTTCATTAGCTAAAGTAGTTGGAGCAGTCTGACCAGCTATAGCAACAATATAACCATTCTTAGTAACTTCCCAGATGTCTTTACCAATGCAATTCAGATGTGTCTCCATTCTGATCTTCCATATCCCATAGTTCCATCAAGTTTAGGACTGTCCTTCCTAAAATATTTAGTAGACATTGGATCTCCTCAAGTTGTTAAACTTCTGCAAAAGAGGAATAAGCTCTAATACAAATTGTTAGGTCCCAGAGACAACTGAGAGGGGGGGGGGGTGAATCAATTGTCAAATAAATTCAAACCAAAAACTTATTAACCAACTTAATGCTTAATATTGGTAAACTAGTTAAGTATGTTAGTAGACAGTGTTAATAGTAAATTGCTATACCGGTAAGGATTAATGCATGAAACATAAACATAAGTCATCCACAACACATGACACCAATATTTGTACGTGGAAACTCTGTAAGGGGAAAAACCATGGTGGGAAACCTTACCCACAATCAGATGATACTACTATAGATAGTAAGTGCACATAAATGGGGTCTGTACATGCAGAAAGGCCAACAGCCTAGAGCTCACTGCTCAATCACAAAATGGGAGTCACACTGACTACAGTTGGATGGTTAAATCCAATAATAATGTACTACACAAAATAGCATCTTCATATGCTAGATTCAGTATCGGTGTAATGCTGATATGCTTCTGCAGAAACCTAACTTCACCTTCAAATGATGTCTTCATGTATATCCCTCCTTGATCTCGCGTATACCTTCACTTAATTCTTTTTCGCATTTCACACTTGATCTTTCAAATAAGATCTTACATTTATACCATACCCTAAGACCAATTTTATTAGGTCGGCTCTACAAGATATTATAATAAAAGCATTTTAAAGACAATATAATATCCAATGCAATAATCGATTGAACATGTCAGCTTAATGCATTTACAATAATAATAAATCATCTCCATAGTGTGCCATGTTGATCTGGAAAAGATAAACCTACTGGTGTAACCCTAGATAACCTGGACCTATTTGCCGGTAAAAGCAAATATGTAAATATGAATATACCAATGATTATTTCTTCAAAATAAAGTGTCCATATGATGTTTTCGACATTACCAAGTGTCTTCCATATCATTATAGGTACCGATGAACAATATATCCTACCGGTGAACCATATACCAGTAACTGTTGCACAGTTTACTGCTTGCCGGTGAATGTTGCTAGATCTCCAAAGTAGGTGTATAAGTAGGTGTTGACATCAATGACAAAACCATACCAAAATATCAACACATGTAGCTATGAATTTTTAGAGAAGAACTAATAGAGGAAATGTTGGACCCTAGAGAGCATCTGAAATGGCATGTTTTCATTATCACAAAGTGGGACACATTGCAAGGTTTTGTAGAGCTAGAATGTACCAACCAGTTAGTCAGTCTGTTGACTGGAAAGGAAAGAAGAAGGTAGATGTGGAATAAACCAGAAGTGAGATGAATATGATATCTAGGAATAAAAGTGAGGAGAAAATATTGGAGGACTCTAATTGTTCACTTGGTGTGGAGAATCCCTCACTAGTAAAATAAGCAATGTATGAAGCTTAGGGCGAGCATATTGTCAGATCCATTTCCAGACCCCCTAAATGGTGTGTGGACAAGTAAGATCTACATGTTGTGATGCATTATGATGTTATGAAGTGATTTTTAACCAATTTCATCTCAAATTAGTAAACTGGATGTGGTATGTAAACTGGTAGCAAGTTTTATGGTTGAACAATGATTCAGGTATGTTCAACTAGTTTAGCATTAAATGAAATAAAAAGTGTTTTAAAGTCTCATTTATCACCTTGCATTTTTGTGAACACAATTGGAGAGTGACAGAAATAGAGAAGAGCATTTGATTGCTACTTTGGCAAACTTGATAGTGGATTGAGAAGATTTGTGGAGAAGTGAATCAATGAGAGTGCATTCTGAGCGCAAACCCTAGCTGCGAAGAAGTTGAAAGGTATTTATCTGTGAATCTGATTCTATGTTTCATTTTTCACGATGGATACACCACACATTTTTTATTTTATCAAAAGGCCTCGACCAAAATCTAAGAGGCATCCTCATAATTCAATGGAGACCAATCTAGCTAGAGCCCTATCTAGCGTACCCTAGAGATTTTTGCATGTCTAATACATCTGGTCTTACAATCATTGCAAACTGGAGGATTTGGGAACTTTTACAATCTTTAATCAATATTGAACACTATGTGATGAACAAGGAGTATTAAAGGATCAATTCAGAAGGGTTGCAGATAAAGGTTTTCACCATGTTGTGAACTTTATAGATGATTTTGAAGAAGAGCATGTCAGATATGTTTTAGGAAGGATTCATGATCAATTCATGTGGTTAGATAAACTGCATAAGATTACTGAGGAGGCTATCCATGTTGTCATTGGATTATGGGCCACTGGTGAAGTTCTTGTTCTTAGATCAATCTTGAAGGATGAGGTGATCTGATTGAAAAAATCGAAGTGGGGTGGTTGTGCAATAACAGTAAATGAGATTGAAGATCCAGAGGTAAAGTTTGCATCTATGGTTATCAGCTATAGAGCTTATCATTCTATCTGGATGAATAGCATTCTTAGAGTTGCTATCCACACAACTTATTGGATGTTGAAAGAGAATGTTGATTATGATCTAGCAGAAGCCTTGAGAGCACAATTGATGTTGAAACTTGAATCAATCAAGAAGGACAAGCGGCAAAAGTTCAAATTTGGTTAGTTGATCATTGGTTTGTTTTTCTATTTTCAGAACTTCTTTCTCGATATTGGAGATATTCAATGGTTAGAGGATACATTGGAAATGTTGCAAATTAAGAATAGTGTAGTCACATAAATCTGTCCACTTAATTAAATGAATACTTAGTATTTATTTGATTATTTAACCATCAATTAATAATTAATTAAATTAATATTTAATTAATTCATCTTAACCCTATTCTCCTATTAATTAAATAAATTATTCAATTTATTTGATTTAATTCACTTAACCAAATTCAGACCATTAATTAAATAAATAAATCATATTTATTTAATTAAATCTTCTCTCACATTTAAATAAATTAATATTTATTTAAAACCCCCAAAATCCCACCTCTCACATTTAAATAAATAAATCATTTATTTAAAATCACCTTTATCCTCCACCCACTTGCATTTTCCTACAAATACAAGTTGCACAATTATTTTAAATAAATAATTTATTTAAATCACCTTTATCCTCCACCCACTTGTATTTTCCTACAAAAGCAAGTTGCACAACTATTTTAAATAAATTATTTATTTAAAATCCTATTTATCCTCACCCACTTGAAACCTTTAATGGTTTCCCTTAAAGTATTCAAACTTGATGGCTTCCTTCTATAATCTTCTTAAGACTTTAATGGTTTTCCTTAAAATCTTCAAGCCTTTAATGGTTTCCCTCAAAGTCTTCAAGCATTTTAATGCTTTATCTTCATTTTTCTCATTTAAATAAATTAATATTTATTTGAATATTTATCCAAAAGCAAATTACACCATTTAATTGAAATAAATGATTTTATTTTAATTGAAAATACCAAAATTTCTCCCACTTGCATTTTCCTACAAAATCCACTTGTATGCCTAAACCCCTTCTAGATTCTTCTAAACCCTTCCTAATTAGCCTAATCCATCCCCTAAATATTGTCACATTCCTAAGCAAATTGGAGTCACTTCTCAAAGACTCCAAAGTCTTTGAAAAGCAATTAATGCTTTGTGTGTTCAACAAATTAACCCTCAAAGTCTTGGATAACCTTTGAAAGCTTTCAACCTTCAACCACTTAATCCCCAAAGTCTCCAATAACCATTAATGGTTAATTCAACCCTCCCACATGGTTAAAATATTTGTTTTGACTCAACCTCTACCCAACCCAAAGGTCTCATCAGGCCATTAATGCTTTGACCATGATTATCTCTTAAACATTTGCACAAAGGTTTATCCTTGGATTAACTCTTAATCCAATGGGTAATCTTAATTTAGACTTGACCCTTACCTTCTAGATAACCATGAGGTCTTCTCAGGCCTTTAATGCCTCCAACCTCTTCTCTCAACCCAATCCTATGTTGACACTTGTCACCATTTTATTGGTGCCAATTGTGCACATGGATCCCCAACTTTCAAACTTGGCCCTTGATTAAACCATTCAATCTTAACCCTTCATTTCCCCATTTCTTCTATAAATAGAACCCTTCTCCTCAAGCAAAAAGAAGCATTTTAGAGTATTGTTGTTATACTGGCATTAGCATAGAGCTTTTTCATAACATCACTATCTACTCTTGCATAGTATTTGCTTATCATATTCAACCATCTTGAATCTCCATATGGCATCCATGGCTAGTGCTAAAAGCTGAGAGCTACACTCATTTGGGACTTGGAGAGGAGAGAAACAAGGGAGAAGCATCAAAAGGCATCATGGAAGCATCTTAGGGAGGCTCTTCTCCTTTCTTTTATTTTGTTAAACTTCTTTCATGCTTTTTAAAATCTCTCTTGATATGTTTGGAATGGTTTTTAGTTCTTTGTTTTGTTTTTATGGTTGAAACTAACTTATTAACATTGAACTTTGTTGTTGCCTTGTCCCCATTTCCATGACATCATTTGGTGAACCCGACGTGAATCAAAGAGCAATCATTTTGAAGACTACTAACTTTTGAATGTTTTAATTGACACACAGGTCATTCTCTTGCATTTTTCTTCTCAATTTAGCACCTTCGCAAATTGATACTTTAACGCTATTGTCTATAATGTTGCTCTTTCATGTTAAATAGCACTTCTGTTTTCACACAGAGTAGAGCTATTGTAACAAAGAGTTGTAAGAAAATTCCTTGTAACCGAAAACCAAAAATTTTAGGCTTGTAGAAGCCCACCAAAACATGCAGATTTTTCTAACTAATTATCTTTTGTGCAGGTTTTAACTAACCCCTACAATAGCATTATTTTTAGCAATTTTAGCTTAGGAAATAAATTTGTTCATATTGCTAACTTTGTCTTTCAAGTTAGGATAAAATAAATTCATTTTCCTTTTGGGTTAAAATCAACTACACTTTCATTTGGAGTTTACAAAGACTATCTGGGGATATTTCAAAGATTTCTAGAAGAGAATGCATAATAGAGAAAGGCTACCGGACCATATTGTAAAGAGGTATGAAGATTCTATTTTCTTTATGGTTGATAATGATACCTATCATATGGAGGCTACAGACCCAAGGACTTCATGGGTCATGCGTATGGGATATGAGGTTGAAGTGGATATCTTGTTTGTTTATGTTGATCACCTTCTATCTACACTAATAGATCCTAGTGTAACTAGGTTTGGCACATTTAAAGAGAAATCAATAGAGATACATTCTAAGTTAGCAAAATTGGTAATAGCTAAAGAGGTCCAAAAAGAAGTTGAAGAATTTTCTATTGCACAAGGCTTCATAAAGGAAATGATTGTTGAAGATAGAACCAGATTTGAAGCTAGAAAGTCAGGAACCTCTAGTGCACCTACCAATAGACAAACTAGAAGTACAGTTGTTAAGGAGAAGACCCCTCCTCCTAAGATACAAATCAGAATAAAAGCTAATGAGATTGCATTGGAAATAACCTAAGGCTACTAGTAAGAGGAAGAAAGATCAAGCCCAAAGATATTCTAAGGCTTCTACAGAGGAAGACACATAGGAAATAGAATCTGAAGGAGGCAAGAAGGAATTGAGGGCAAGTGGTAAGAAATCCAAAGTGGTTGGAGAACCTACCATTAAATTAGTAAAGCCACAGGTAACTAAAACTACTATACTTGAGAAATTGTTTGAGAATATAAGGCAGTATGGTATATTAGTTGGTGTACACAAGAATTGTAATCATTTTGATGAGGAAGAGAAAAAATAGATTGAAGATTTTAGTTGTTTGGTACATGAATAATTATAGCAAAGCATTGATTGAACTACAAGGACAAATACTTGATTCTTTGTATAGCAAATTGGAAGCTACATGGAAAACTGTTATTAGGTAGGAGAAATAAATAATTGAGTATGTACTGATGCATTTGCAACCAGAGACATCTAAGGAAGAAGTGCGGGAAATTATTTCAAGATCAAAACCATTATTTTGGATGAAGAATAGGTTGACAAGATTACTTGTTGGCGAATCCCAGTCGGCTCAAGATGATACTGAAGAGATTCTGAAGAAGTTTTTAGGATAGGATAAAGAGGAGCTAGAATGGATTGAATCATTTGAGGAAGAAGATATTCTTGAGGCACTAGTAATTGAGGGAGAACTACCATATGTATTTGAGATTGATGAGATATTTACTCAGATGGAGAAAGAATCGAAAGGTGGTGCTACATCAGTGCCTAATGTTCCTACCATCATAGTAGATAACCAATGTTACCAAAAGATATTCCAACTAATAAAGGTGAAGAGAAGAAAGATACAGAAGTGAATGCACAAGATGATGATGTGCAAATCATTGAGCCCCTGAAGAAGGAAGAATTGCAAAAAGATACACAGAAGAGTGAACAAATAGATGCTGAGAAACCTAAAAAGCCACTAGTAAAGGCAGATGAGAAGTAGAAAGAAGAAGAGAAGTCAGAAGAAGAAAAAGAGTAGAAAGTGACCTATCGGTCACTTACTTCAAAAAAGATTATTGATGATGATGAAGATGATGATACAATATCTGTTCAAGGTCTGATTAACATGGATATGTTGAGTCCTACTGAGCTGATGGAGAGTGCATCTATTATGCAATCTAAGGCAAAGAAGAAGATGTTAAGAGCAAAAAGGAAAGAAGCTCAGCCTATATAGACTGCTATTGAAATATTTTCTAGTCTATTACTAGGGATTGACACTGATAGTCTCTCAACCCCTATTGAGAAACTGGACCACTTAGTCACATCTTTAGGGGAGCAAATGAAGAGTCTTGGAGAAGTTGCTTTATATAATGAGAAAAAATATGAGAAGAAAAGAATTGATCAATTGATTAAGGCAATTGATAGAGACAGAGTAGGTCTTATTGTAAATATGAAGTAGATCAAAGAAGCATTGAAGATCGGAGGTAAAATTTTGTCTACTATTTGCAACTTTTCATTGTTTTTGGATGATATTGATAAAAAGAGGAAGGCAGAGTAGCAAGAGCTAAATTTTTTGAGTGAATCATTTGACCCTCTGAATGATTTAACAACAATTTTTGGTAGATTGGTTATAATGAAACAATAGAAGCTTAAGGAATATGAGATAGAACAGGTTAAGAGGAATACATCATTACAAGAGTTACAGACTCACGTAGTGTTGGGACCTATAAAATCTTGAGGTTTTAGGGTTTTTGGTTTTTCATGAAAACATTTAGAAAAAAATTAAACTTTTGTAGCACATTATTGTAATTCATATTGAACTTGAGCCCTTGAAGCTTTTTGGTTCAAGGTTCAAGGTTAGACCATTTCTCTTGCATGAGTTGTGGCTTTGTAATGTTTTTTAATAAGCAAGTGATAATGCGTCATGTCAGTTTGGAACCATTTGCAAATCGGTTCAAGGTTCAAGGTTCAAGCTATTGGGACTCATAAAAAATTGAGTATTTTGGGAGGCCCATTTCAAAATTTTGCATGTGCACTTCCTCCTTGCATGTTTCTGGCAGTTTTGAATTTTTGCCTTATCGGCAAGACCTACCCCGATCGACAGGACTCACCCCGATGAGGTCATAGGTAGTGTGTGTGGTGTTATTGGGTATCGAGTGGAGCAATTTCATGCTATCTCAACCACTCGATGACATGGTGTAAGTAGAGGGGATATACATTGGTGACACTATCCATCAGAATAGTGCAATGTAATGCTACCTGATGACTCGATGGAGCATCATCCAGAGTGTGGTAAGTCATCGGCCATTGGAGGTCAAGTTTTGAAGTTATCCCAATGACTCGATGGAAAGGCCCAGGCATGGTCCATTTATCCCACATTGGTTGTGGGGAGGAGAATTTCAGTATTTAAAGGTAAATCCCCATACATATTAAGTGTCAAATCTTACAGGCATCTCAAAGCACCCAAATTTTGTAGCAGAAAGGCAAAATAACCAGTGAGCAAGTTAGGAAGATCAATGATGATCACAAAAGATCCAACGGTTGTTGCTATGTCATGATGTAAAGGTGCTCGCCAGATATAACCACAACTTGGAAAAAAAGCACATGCCTAAAAGGGGTGAGCGGTTCAGGTTAAGGATCGAGAGGGTTTGAGCTGATCAAACGACCATTGCTATACTGCCATGTGAAAGTGCTCGACTGTTAATAGCCACAACTTGGTGACTAATGAGATGGCAGACAAGTGGTAGACACATGGTGACACCATGGGACAAGAGAGAGCTGCTCAGGAGAAGCTAATGATCAAGCAAATACTTGAAATCCAACAGCAGATCCAAGGAAAATCAACGGTGGGGTGAAATTCTGAGGCTAACCTTGACTGTCATTGTACCGCAATTGTGAAATGCCCAGAATGAACACCCTTGTGTTAGGTGGCACCAAGGTGGACTCTGAGAAAATTATGAGGTGCCACATGGTGACATGTAACTAATGAGGTGGAAGGTCCAATGGTAACACGAGGAAAACCGGTGGCATGTCATTAAAATGAACATCAATGAGACCTTGGCTTTGATGGATCACTATAGGGACTCACTGAAGCCACCAGTTTCATCGACATAAAAGGTATCATTGAAACTGAGGTTTCGATAAGACAAGAAAGCAACTTGCTAAAGGGGAAGTTTGGCCGAAATAATTAGGCCTAACAAACCAGAATAGGTGGTGGGTCTGGTGGTGCTGAGGTGGTGAATGAGGCCATGCTTAGGTGGATCTGGTGGCCAGTCATAGACTGACATGTAGCACAGATGGATGAAGAGGTAAAGACCGAGCAGGTTTGTGCCAATCTAATGGTTATTGCTATACCGCTATGTGAAGGTGCCTGATGGTTATCCCCTGCGACATGACGACTGATGACGTTGTAGTTACGGTGGTGGTCTAGGTGGACTTGGAGCAAACTAGGAACTGACACATGGTGGGCTCACCAGAGGAGAGAGTAGCCTAGGTGAATTAACCAGTGGGCATGTCAAGAGGGATCTAACGGTTGAATGGATGATCTAACAGTGGTCACCATGTCATGATGGAAAGATACTTGATGGCTAAGAGGTATAACTTGGTGATTAAGTGGTGGGACCCATAGGAAGAATAGTTCGGAGGAAGTAAAGAATAAGAAAGTTCAAGGAAGATCTACGATTATCACTGTAGACATCTAAAAATGGTCAACGCTTGTGGAGTCATGCTTCAACATTTGTACATTGCCTTATTTTAGGGTTCTTGAGTCACATTAACATTTCTTCTATGTTGCGCACTTGGTCTTTATAATTTGTGAGCATCAAGTCCTTCTTCTGCATTCCTCATTTTTCTCGCTTTCAAATCAGGTCTTGTCGATATCAATCTTCAGTCATGATTTTGGTTGATCTTATCCCGTCACATCATGGTGCGTGCTCATTTATCATCATTTTGGACATCGTCAATCCTAATCAATGATAGAATTAGGGTTTTGTCCTCTTGTCAATCTTTCAATCATCTTTAGCTTGTTAGTAATCATTTGTGATTATCAACTTGCCAATCTCATCATTTTGTGATTGATTCATCATCGATCCTTGTCCTTGTCAATCTTGTCATTTTGCAATCGATTCATCATCGATCCTTGTCCTTTTCAAACATGTCAATTTGGATCGATTAGTCATTGTTCCTCGTCAATTGGTGCCTATCAATTTGATCTCCTTGTCAATCTTGGTCAATTTGTTATTGATTTTTGTCAACCAATCTCAATCATTTATCAACATTGGTCCTTTGTCAATCAGAATCATGATCGAACCTACATTAATTTCTTATTGTCTTGACCTAATTCCTTGTCCTCTTATTTCTAGGGTTTTATGATTTGTTCATTTAATCCTTTTCTTCTTCTTTATGGGTTAAATAAATCTATTTATTTAGTCCTAGGTCTCTTTCATGAATTAATTAATGGATGAAAACCTATTAATTAATTCACCTAATTTCTATTTCTCCTATTTTCTATAATTTTTCTAATATTTCCCTAATTTCATTCCCTCATTTTCTCCTATGTTTATGCTTCCATTTGTTGCAATCATGGAGGCTATTTTCTCTCTTCCCTTTTGTCATGGGAATGGCATTTCAATCTTGTCATAATTTGTCATAATTTGTCATACACCTTGCATAGAAATTGTCATACATTTGTCATAATTTTGCCATTCTTGATTTGAATTTCCTTTCAAATCTCTTCATACTAATCTTGTCCTCTCCAATTTGTCTATAAATTGGATGATTTTCTTCAATGAAAGGAGGAATCAATCACATTTTCGAGTAACCTTACACTATGAATTTCATCTCTCAACAACTTGCTTTCCACTTGCATTTTGCACTTGTAGGTGAGATCCACATCAAATTTGAAGGTGAAAGAAGAACAATGGAGCCACATGAAGGAGATATTTGTGTCGGTTTTCTCTGATTTCATTTGATTTGAATATCTTGTCTTTATGTCTTCATTGATTAGATTAGGATCTCTTTCATAGCACCTTTAGGTTTTGTGGTTGTCCTAATTGCTATTGTTTTGATGATTTTCAATTTCCTGATCTACATTTCTGGTGAACCTGATGTGAACTAACCCCTTAACCATGTTTTGAGTGCTTTTGAGCTGTTTACAGGTGAAAAATTCAAGAAACAGGGTGACTCAGAGCTTTCTGGACACTTTTGCGCCTATGTTTGAGTTTTTTGCACTTGTGTTTGAGTTTTCTATGCCTGTGTTGAAGTTTTATGCACCTATGTTGATTGGTTTTGCGCCTGTGTTGAGGCATTCTGCACCTATCCAAGGCCAAAAACAGAGGTGAAATCAGTTGTTTTTACTCACAAATTTGTTTGTTTTCATTCTATTTGTTGCAATCTAGTTTTTCTTTGGTACTAATTCTCTGTGCAGCATCTTGGCGTTACGTGTGATGAAGACTAAAAATGCAACTACTAATGAGTCTTATGCAAGACGTGATCAAAGGCTCTCATTAAAACATCTTGCTTGCAATTTTTAAAATAGTTGCACATTTCATTTCTTAAAGGTTAATGAACACCATGCATGCTTTGTCTATTTTTAATTTGATTGCATGTTTTAACCATTAGAACTGGGCTTGCCTCCCAATTTGCCTGGCACTTTGCACAGGCATTGGTGAAAGGGAATGACCCAAAGTGGTGACGAGCTAAAGCCAACCTCTTCTGAACCACTCTAAATAACTGTGGATGCAACGAAAGTTGTAGACAACGGGTGTTGGAATGGTATTGCAATGATTTATTTGCCAGATCAATACCCACCTGAACGGATGCCCTTACTAGAATCTCTTGTTTTTAGATGCGAAAATCCTTCTATCTGTTGGCTCAGGCATTGTGATACGCACATGCTGAAGACACCTCTCATGTACTCCTTAGTTAGAGATAGCAAGTTCTTGGGAAGTGATGCCCCTTGAACTCGAAGCTTGGTATGCTCGAGAAGTGAGTGCACTATAAGGGGGAGCCAGTGCTACCAAGCGTCTAGCTATATGGCTGAGTGTTGTATTTTATGGTTAGAGGATTCAATAGATATTGCCCTTGCCAGCCATAGGATTTGTTGTGAATGTGCTCGATTGTCCTGAGTCAAAGTCAAACAAACATTTTTTCTTCTGTGATTGTCAAAGGTTAAATCAAAAAACAAACTTTCAAAAGTGCTCATAATCAACTTGGTTTTTCAAAATCAACAACCTTCATTTCAAAACAAAATCCAAACAAAAGTCCAAATTTGTCCAAGTATTCATCCAACATTTGAACATGGCTTGTCAAAACATTGAATATCTTTGTTTCAAAATTCATGTCACTTTAGGCTAGGTTTTGCATAGTCCAACTTAGGTCCTAGGACATATTGTCATCTCCCTTCATTTTAGTCATTTTCATTGCAAGCATCCTCATTTTTCACTTAGGTTCAAAATCATTTCCTTAAGTTTGCATTTCATTGTCATATCTAAGCTAGATTTCCATTTAGGTGACATTCATGCATTATCCTTGTCATGCTAAAATTAGGTCTTGCCTAGGTTGCATTTTGCATATTCCAGGTCATTGGTCTTTGCATATCCTTATCATTGTATTTTCATCTTGTCTTGGATTCATCTTGTAATATCATATCCTTAGAACACTTTCATGTCATATCCTAAGTCATTGTCATAATCATTACCTTCTTGCATTTAGTCTCAAAAATTTGGTTTGTCAAACTTAAAAAATCAAAACTTTGGATGATACCCTAAGTTGTTGTCAGGGAGTCTTGACCTTGTCTATAATTTGTCCTTTCATTAATATCATTTTTGTCAAACCTAGCTTAGTATCCAAACATATAGGTGAGACATTGTCAATTTGTCCTATTGTCATTTGGTCCTTTGTCCTTTAAGGTCTTGGCTTCATTTCAACTTCCCAAGGTTGAGACTTTAGGTTTGCATTCCAAAAAGTTTGTCAAAATCTTGAAAAAAAACAAAAACATAGGTTGCATTCTTGCCATAGATTGCATTTTCATCTATTTAGGTTGCATTTAGTTGCATATCATACATCATCCTTTTAAAATAAAAATAAAAACCCAAAGATATTGCATTTGCATAGTGAAATTCCTGTTGAAACAAGGTCAAAATCTAAGAAGATGGGCGAACCAACATATCAACCCATTGACAATGTATCAAACTCACAGTTTAAACCTAGTCAAACATTACAAATTGAAGGTTTGTCAAACACATCATTACCACAATATGGAATGGTTCAACTTGGACCACCTCCATTATATGAGCCAGTGTTTGTACCCATGAAACCGGGATATGGGAGTGTTCCACCAATGCCAAGGGAAAATGCACCTTTTGACTAGAATCAACTAAACCGACAACATGAAATTCAAACTCAAACATTACATGAGGAACAAACTCTTTCACAACTATATCCAACCCAACAACAAGGCAATATTGGTCAAACTTTTTATGATGAAACAAGTCTCCAAATATAAAAAATAGAGGAGAAATTAGTTCAAGAAACAAAGATCATTGAACAAAAGGTGAAAAACAGTAAGAAGATTAGATCCCAAATGTCCAAAACATTTAAAAAATTTCAAGGTCCAAACCCAAACTTTGAGCCAATTGATGTAAGATCTCTTATTGAACAATCAAACATACCAGCTCTCCTCTCACAAATAGAGATGATGAAACAATTTCAAGAAAAGAGACAACAACATTATGTGCCTCCACAACAAGAACAAGAAGGTGTTTACTATCAATCACATTTTCAACCATCACAACCAATGGTCCAATTTCAACAATATGTCCAACCAACTATTAAATATCGACAACAAACTCAATATCAACAACTACAATCACAAATTCAAAAACAAAACTTGCAACATGCACCAAGCCAAATTTTTAACATGTCAAACCGATTTGATCAACATCTAGTTCAAAATCAAAACATGACATCAGACTAGAATCAACTCCTTTCCAAACAAGTTCAAATTCCAGATACAACTATGTCAAAACCTCGAAAGAAAGGTGGCCTTATTGCAAGGATCTTAAGGAAATTACCAAGTGAGTTCTTTGAGGAAGATCAAGATAATACACTTATGTCTAGCAATGCCTCATCCCCCCACAAACAAATTGACTCTCCAATGGCATCTATCCCTACACCTTTAGAAGTTTCACAAGAACCTTCCATATTGTCCTCATCAAACAATACACCCAAGGATGAAATTATCTAAGGCTATCCATAATTGATTGCCAAGATAATCCAATTCATGATGGACATCCTTGTCATGTTTCAGAAATACAAGACCCAATGCAACCATGCACTTTATTGCCATTACCTATTTTAGAAGACCCCATTTGAAGTCCCTGTTCCTCATGTTCAAGCATTGATTTCTTGCCAAAATCCATCACAAATGTTCAAAGTGCATTTCCTTCATGCCAAAACATTGATCCCTTGTCGGAATCCCCCATGCATATCCAAAGTCCAACCCCATGTTAAGAGGATAATTTAGAGCATGAAGAAACGTGTCTTAAAAAAGATCAAGATCAAGATCGTGAAACCTTATCATCCCATCCAATTGTTGACCAAGACCCCATGATCCCAGAAACTCATGATGATTCCCCTATTCTTTTCCATCCTATCCAAAGTCCTATTGACACTCCATTCCCCAAGCAAGATCAAGATATCCCAGTCCATCCAATCCCAAACGATCCCCTTCCATTTCATGAAAAAAATATCCTTTCAAATCCCATTGGCATTCCACTTCCTAAGAAAGATCAAGATATCATTTCCATCCTTTATGATGATTCCATTAAAAGTCAAGAGCAAAGCAACTTTATAGAGGATTCCAATGATCTTCCGCCTTGTCAAGATCAAATTATTCCTTTAAATCCTCCACAAGATCCTTTTTTTGCTCCATCTCCTTGTCTTAATACTCCATATACACTCCAAGATCTCATTTCTTTTGATGATCCCATTATTTCTCCCATTCCATCTCTTGAAGAGCCTGTCATTGAACCATGTCCACTACACAATCCTAGTCCCCCTCATGATCCTAATCCCCCTCATGATTCTAACATGTCAGTGCAAGATGTTCATGAACCCTCAACATGCATAATGGGTTCTTCCACTTTGGTGCAATCCAATCCACTTCAAGATCTCATTATTTCTCTCATATCATATCCACCTCATAATGGACTCGCGTCTTCTTCCCAAAGAAAAGAGTATCCTACAAGTCAAGATATTCATAAAGGCGAAGGAGTAGATCTCCATAAGCAAGAATCCCTTCATGTTAAAGAAAATATTAAGGGTCATGGCCTCAGTGAAATTCCTCAAGACGTGGGTACCCCTACTAAATCCAACATCCCTTCAAAATCCAAACATATCCCTTCCCCTTTATCCCTTCCATCCATCTTAGGTCTTTATAATATCCCTGCATCCTATATGCAAGGTCAAAAAAGGAACACATATTTGAGTAACTTTCATTCATCCAAAAGAACTCCATTTCATTCATATCCATCCATGCATTCCTTTCCCCCTCCAAGCAATTTGGATGCCAAGTATAAAAGTCATAAGTCTAGAAATCCACACGTATTCAAGGATCAACATGTCCAATATAGTCAACATGTCAAAACAAAGAAAAAAATTATCTATAAAGAAAAGGAAAAATCCAAAAGGTCACAAAGGCCCATTTCTCAAAAACAAAAGTTAAAATGTATATGGTTTCCTAAATCCCTTGTGCAAGCAATGCACTCCAATGAACCACAAAAGCATGAAAAATCAAAAACCATGTGGATCCCTAAGCGGCTCCTTGAAGTACAAAAGCCTAAAGAAACATCCAACTTGGCATCTAAAATTGCTATTCCTCCATCACCTTCTTCATCCATTTTGGGCCCTTATGTCCCAAAATCCCAAGCTATTCCTCCATCCAAATCTCACAATCTGAGATCTTTTTTTCCTCCATCAATCCACCACCCGTCAAGGTGTGTTCCAATGTTGATCTTGCCAACATTTCCATCCAATAAAGCCCAATTCTTTCAATACCTTATCCATTATCCAATGCATATTTTCCATCCTTCGATCCCTTTGATCCCATCCTTTGCATAAATCCTTGCCTTAATTTCATCTCTTTTTCCATGTCCTTATCCTACCAATGTCTTTGAGCATACTTTTAAAGGTCATGGTCCATTTTTTTTTTCAAGGCTACTATCCAAACAAAAAGATGTTTGAGTCCTTCTTCCATCCCCTATCATGTGTCCATTTTCGACTAAAATGTCAAAATCCAAAAAAAAAAAAAGTGAGAAAAAAGAAAAAGACAAAAAAAAGTAAAGCAAAAATAATTCGTCCACTAGTGAAAACCTAGCAAACAGATGCCTTGGGCAAGTACCGTGATGAAAACCTAGCAAATAGGCATCATGCATAATCTATGAACTTCTTGCATACCATACTTGGGGACAGGTTTTATCCTATCATATCCTTTTGTCCTTCATTGTTCCATTATCCTATCGAACCCCTATCATTACCCTTCATATCCTATTGTCCCTCATGTCTAGTTTCCCTTTCCACCTTTGATCTTAACAAGGCTGAGGATTGTCATGAGCATCATGCATCTTGTTTGCAGCTTTTAGTCCATCATAGCTTTTGGTCTTTATCCATTTGCTTATTACAACCTTTCATCTATATTCCCTGTCTTATTGCAACTTTCTACCACTATCCCTTAGCCTACCCCAACCTTCAGTCCATGTCCCTTATTCATTCTTTGTCTTGCTTATCCTATCCATATCAAATCACTATACATACACTTTTTTTTTGTTCCTTGATCTTGATCTGACATAAGGATGCAAAATTTAAACATAGTTTCAAAAACCTCTTGACATGTCCCTCATGCCATGTCACTGCTTTACATTGCCATATCCAATCTCTTGTCCATTGTCTCCGTAATAAAAGGCCTTTGTCTTCCCTCTATCCACCAACATTTCAAAAAGCCTATTTAATCACCTGTCATATTCCTTTCCTTGCTAGACACTAGGGGCAAAATCATAAAAATTGAAAAATATCCTTAAATAATCAAAAAAATTGAAAAAAATCCTGAAAACATTCAAAAACATCAAAAAAATCATGTGTTCATTTTCAGCTAAAATGTCAAAATTCAAAAACATTCATATAATGTCCTAAAAAAAATCCCTAAAAATCATATAATGTCCTAAAAAAATCCCTAAAAGGTCAAATAAAGTCCTGAAAAATGAACAAAAAAAATTGTTCAAAAAAAAAAACTCGAAATTCCTACAAAGTGAAAAACATCAAAATCCAAAAACAATTTCTTTGGCATTTTGCATTTTGTCAATAAATGGTCCCCTTTGTGCATAGACAGATCGCTGAGCATACATCCAATGATAATTAATCATTGTGCTTTAATGAAATCACGCATTAACAAATGAACTGTTTGACCAAGCAAGCATTCAACCTGATCACAGTTGTCACATCAATCCAAATAGCATCAACATTACCATTGGTCCTTGTCAACATTATCATGGGTCTTATACAGGGTGTGGTATACTCGAAACCAAACTGTGTCCTATCTTCAACGAGGTACCGCATTCCCTGAAACCAGACAGCATGATCATTCTTGTTTTCCACTTTTGACAATGACAATCAGACTGTTTGTTTGACTTGGTTGAATTTGTGTGTCTTATCTTTTTACTGATTTATCTATCTTCAATCATGTTCCTATGTTGCTCGATGATGTCACTGAGTGATTTAGAGTGACCGGGATGGTTCATGGTCCCTTTCCTTTTTTTTGTTGTGTTTGTTGTTTGTGGAATATTTGTCACAAACTGGGGCAACTATATCATTGGGTGTCTGTGATAAGTACATTCACTTTGTGAATGCCGTACATACCTCAACCCTTGATGTATGCACCCTAGGATGCTTCACTCATTCCTTATGGGTGATGTGTCTTTCTTTTGCAAAAGGAATTGTGTTCCAGCTTTGGCCTTCAATGCCATGATGCTTTGCATCCGCTTTGCTACAATAAATAAAGGTTCTCACCTACTTATGTGCATTTGTGAAAGTAAGTTTTCCTTCATCTCTAACTGTCCTCTATCTAATTTCGTCTTACTAACATTTCTTCTATCAGTCTTGGCTTGTCCTTTGTGCATCCGACCTTCAATTTTTGATCCATTCGAACCTATCATCTTCTTTCATTCTTATCGATCACTTGGCCTCTTTTATGGATTTTTTTGGCCAATTCCTCGAGGGGGCATGCAAATGTCATTGTTATTGTCTGGGGCATTTTCATTACTGTTCTTTGAAACAACGCTTAGAATCGCATTGTCTCAAAGAGGGGCAAAATGTAGACATCTAAAAATGGTCAACGCTTGTGGAGTCATGCTTTAACATTTGTGCATTGCCTTATTTTAGGGTTCTTGAGTCGCATTAACATTTCTTCTATGTTGCACACTTGGTCTTTTTCATTTGCGAGCATCGAGTCCTTCTTCTGCATTCCTCATTTTTCTTGCTTTCGAATTAGGTCTTGTCAATAGCAATCTTCAGTCATGATTTTGGTCGATCTTATCCTGTTGCATCATGGTGCGTGCTCATTTATCATCATTTTGGACATCATCAATCCTAATCGATGATAGAATCAGGGTTTTGTCCTCTTGTCAATCTTTCGATCATCTTTATCTTGTTAGTAATCATTTGCGATTATCAACTTGTCGATCTCGTCATTTTGCGATCAATTCGTCATCGATCCTTGTCCTTGTCAATCTTATCATTTTGTGATCGATTTGTCATCAATCCTTGTCCTTTTCAATCATGTCAATTTGAATCGATTAGTCCTTGTTCCTCATCAATTGGCACCTATCAGTTTGATCTCCTTGTCAATCTTGGTCAATTTGTCATTGATTTTTGTCAACCAATCTCAATCATTTATCAACATTGGTCCTTTGTCAATCAGAATCATGATCGAACCTACATTAATTTCCTATTGTCTTGACCTAATTCCTTGTCTTCTTATTTCTAGGGTTTTATGATTTGTTCATTTAATCCTTTTCTTCTTCTTTGTGGGTTAAATAAATCTATTTATTTAGTCCTAGGTCTCTTTCATGAATTAATTAATGGATGAAAACCTATTAATTAATTCACCTAATTTCTATTTCTCCTATTTTCTATATTTTTTCTAATATTTCCCCTAATTTCATTCCCTCATTTTCTCCTATATTTATGCTTCCATTTGTTGCAATCATGGAGTCTATTTTCTCTCTTCCCTTTTGTCATGGGAATGGCATTCCAATCTTGTCATAATTTGTCATAATTTGTCATACACCTTGCATAGAAATTGTCATACATTTGTCATAATTTTGCCATTCTTGATTTGAATTTCCTTTCAAATCTCTTCATGCTAATCTTGTCCTCTCTCCAATTTGTCTATAAATTGGATGATTTTCTTCAATGAAAGGAGGAATCAATCACATTTTTGAGTAACCTTACGCTGTGAATTTCATCTCTCAACAACTTGCTTTCCACTTGCATTTTGCACTTGTAGGTGAGATCCACGCCAAATTTGAAGGTGAAAGAAGAACAATGGAGCCACATGAAGGAGATATTTGCATCGGTTTGCTCTGATTTCATTTGATTTGAATATCTTGTCTTTATGTCTTCATTGATTGGATTAGGATTGCTTTCATAGAAGCTTTAGGTTTTGTGGTTGTCCTAATTGCTATTGTTTTGATGATTTTCAATTTCCTAATCTACAATCACCATACCGTAAGATGGAGGTGCTCAAATGTTAATGGCTCTAACTTGGTGACTGGTGAGTGGAGTCCAGAGGGACTCACGAGTGAACTAGGAGGTGACATGTGGCTGAAACCTACATGGGAAAGTCATGTTAAAATATAGTTTCAGACTATGGTGAAAAGGCAAAAGCTTAAATGATCGACCTGCAGAAGGTTGATTATTTTCCCAAATATGGATTTGTCATATATCATTAGAAAGCTCTTGATCTGAGGAATCTGGTTATATAGTCAAGTGTAGCCCACAATAAGTATTTTTGGGATAGTGACCTTAGGATCTCAGTGGTTAAGGTAAGCAGTTACAATGACAAAATAGTGGTAGCGGTTAAGTTTTTAACAACTAGAGACCAAGTGGTGGGGCCTATTTCTAAGTGCATTACTCCAAAAAGTTAAAGGATGTGTTAGTTTCCCATGATCAGATGGTTTTCACTATACTACAATGGAAACACATCTAAACTTTAAATGTCGTGACATGGCGACTAAAGGAAAGGTGCTTAGAAAGAAGACCTCCTGATCCGTTGGCGCCAAAAGTTTTAAATATTCATAAGAAATAGCGACAGAGGTGTGCAAGTTACATCTGGCATTGCTTGAAGGTGAAAAAGGGTTGGTGAGAGGTATCTAGGGGGATCTGCAAAGGACATAATGGTGTGCGGCTCTGTGTTTTCTTAGGTAGAACCATCAATGCTCTAGCTTGAGATAATATACTGAAATTATGAAGTTGTCAGTTGTTATAACCAATTTTGGGTAATAGGGGCTTGCCCTTTCGGCCATTTTCCAAATGAATTCCGAGTCAATTAATGAAGCACGCATCCCAGAGAGAATGTTAGATTTCTCCCTCAACTACAATGGCACAGAAATATAACTTTTACAATAAATGACTGTTAGGGTAAGATTTTTATTCTAGGTAGTCTGAAGCTTGTTGCACCCTTATTTCTATAAAAGGATACCAAGGCTACCTAGAAAAGTGGACACAAATTTTTGTAGCTAAACTCTGGCAAAATTAATACAGGCCTTTGTCTTAGCAATTTCTGAGTCAAATATGATGTACTTGTAACCTTCTGACAGAGGAATGAAATATATAGTCCAGAGAATTTAAATTCATATTTGTATTATCTCTATTTCATTGTACTAGTGTTCATTTTATTTAAGTAATCAAGGATTGCTTATTTGAATGATTTTCTAAGCATCTAATGAAGTTGTTTTGATTCTTTTTCTTAAGGAGAAAAATATAAATATACTTTGAACAAAGTGATTGATATTGGTATTTCTGGTGTGGATTTGATGATGAAATCTGGTGTAGATTAGGACTCTGTGTATGTCAGGAATATTCAGAGTTGATAGAGTAGGAACTTGTGATTTCTGTACTAGTTTCACTTGTCAGGTTGCAGTCTGTTGTAGATGACTCTATTTCTTGGATAAGGCACTAGTTTATCTATTGGTTTTTGTTACATTTTGTGATCCTTTTTTAAAACAGTCAAATCAATTTTCCATTTAGGTTAGTTGTACTGGTCAATAAGGAAAGTTTGCAGGAATTTACACTGGTTTTATGTAAACCAATTACTATTTTTGTTAGAAAATAGTCTTTAAAAGGGTTCACCTGCCCAAGATTTAATAAGTTTAAAGTGTAGGAGGTTTCCTAATTTTGGAACCTCATATTGTTGACTTTATTTCAAACTTTTGTTGTTCTCTTCCATTGCAGCATAGAGGTAGTAATTTTTACTTTTAAAGAGAAGAAACAAAAGTTTTCAAAATGGAGAACAACAAAATTGGCAACTCCGTTGGGGACTAATCTAAAGATCTCTAGTATAGATTATTGAATCAGATTGTAAGTGAGTTTTCCCATCCAAGTTAGCACAACAAAATTGGTGATTCTATTGGGGAGAGTCAAATAAGATAAGTCTTATACTATAGATCTATGTCTTTATTGTATAAAAGTGTTGAGATCAGGTTCCCTTGGTTTTAGTCTGAAAATTATTGAGCTTGTCTTTCTAAAGAAAATCCTTGATCTATCTCATAGCATCTTAGAATACTATTTTGTTCTTTTCTATAGACCGGCAGTTTCATTCTCATGTGTCTTGTAAGTGATTCACTGTGTTAAAATATATTTTATTCCCAAGATATTGGGTGGTGACTTTGAATTAAGGAAAAAACCAGTGTTCTTTAAAAAAATAAATAAAAATCATAGTCACTTCAAAGGGTTAGCAAGATGAATAGGAGAAGGAATACTAGGTCCTATATGAAGAAAAACCCTCAAGATAAGTTTCATGAAGGGTTACCTGAACCAGTCAAGAAGGGATGGATAGGAACTGTTATTCCTGACTTGTCAAGTTAGTCATGGAAATAGAAGAGCGATCAAATGGGTAAGTCTTCTGAGCATCCTATATATGCAAGGTCCAATGCCTCTTCTCATGACTCTGACCATGATATTATGGGTTTTCATGCTGGCCTATTTGGCAGTGATGATGATATCCAAACCTTTCACCAAAGATTGTCTAATACCAGCATATTTGGGATAGATAGGCATAGTACAAGTTAGAGAGCTAGTTCCATTCCCAAAACTATGGAAGGGAATATCAGCCTGATTGATATGGACCAGTTAAATGTGTCTGATTCAGAGGAAACTTTGCCAGACCAAGATAAAGTGTCTTAGGAGATTGAGGTTCTAAATCAAAGAGTACATCAATTTATTTCCATAAGAAAAAAGTAAGAAAAGGAAAAGGAGAATGAAACCAAAGCCAAACTCATTGAAAGAGATAGGTTATTAAGACATATTGCAGAGCTTGAGTTGTTTGCTCAAGTATAACCTATGAGTAAAGAGCAAGGTCCTATTATTAGGGAAATCCTTGATCCAAAAAATGTCTCTGCACCTAAAGTTGCAGTACAACCTAGTAGGGAGGTTCATAGTGATCCTCAACCTGCCAGACCCATTGTTGATAAAGGAAAACAAAAAGTAGTGGAGAATAGTTCTGTAGGTCTAGTGTCAGGAAGTGCAGAAGGACCCCAGGGAATGAAGTTGCATGAGATCAAGGTAGAAAGGGTAAGGAAAGAAAATGAAGACCTGAAAAGGGAATTAGAAAAGGCTAAAATAGAAGCACTTAATGCTAAGTTCAGAAGAAAGATACGCTGCTTAAAGGATCCTTCTATAACTTTCCCACCTATAGATCATAGTAATCCTACGTCCCAACATACTTTTGCCTCTCTGTTGAATAGTCAACCAATGATGCAAAAAAATACTATCCCACCCATTAACCAATCTAATAATGCTACCCCAAATAATTCCGCTATTCCCTCAAGTACAATTCCAGCAAATCAAACTAGTCACAGACTGTCCCATATTCAAAGTCATCAAAATTCTAGAGCTGGTGGTTTAGGCCCAAGGGTGAATACTAGAAACAACTTTATTAGAAATCAGTTTCAAAGGGGACCAATAAATGTTGAGTTGTATAGGTCATTGTATTTTGATGGAATTCCCGAATATCCAAACTATGTCCCTATTGAAATAAGAGATCAACTCTAGAAGTTTGTTGGGAACAATTTTGCCGGTACTGAAGAACATCTGAAATCTTTTGGTGACATGATTAATGGCTATGAAATTGCACATGAGGATGTCATCTTGAAGCTGTTTGTGCAATCTTTGATTGAGGATGCTAGAGATTGCTACAAAGGATTACCTGTAGACAACATTATCTCTTGGGAGGAATTGAAAAATTGCTTTCAAGAGAAATATGGAGATAAGACAAATGTGAGCTTTATGCTCAATGAATTTAACAACATTAGGAAATCTAATAATGAAGTCGTCACAGATTTTAATGCAAGGTTTCAAAAGGCAATGCATAGACTTTTTCAAGTAATGAGGTTAGATGAAAATGTGTGTCTGACTACCTATTACAATGCATTCGACCCCAAAATGGCTTACATTCTTAGAGATAGGAACCCATATAGCTTGAGGGATGCTTTCAGAATTGCAATCAATGTAGAGAGTAATAGAAAAGCATCGGGTAAAGTGGGAAGAAGGACTGATGGAAGATTGTGGTAGGAACAAAAAACCACAACAAAATAAATCCTCTAAAGAAGAAGATAAGATAGAGAAATTAATGACTGATGTCAAGGATCTTACTACTAAAGTAAGTAAACCTGAGAGGCCTCACTACAACTAGCAAGACAGACCTGCTAGATTACATGATATGCCATATACCACTACATGGAAAGATAGAAAACCTATGGAAGATAGATCAAAAGGCACACAAAATCAGAATACCCCTAATCCTTTGAAGGGAGGAAACGTACATAATGTGGAAAATACACCGTGGTGTATGGAATGTGATGGGCCACATCCCACCTATCACTGTGTTGTGGCTCAAGCTCTAAATGAATCCATGAGAAGTGAGGATGAACCTGTAGTTAATATGTTTGAGTATACTATGGAAACTGACTATGAGTCTTCAGAGGATGAAGCAAGTGAATATAATGTCTCAAGAAGCAATGCAAATTGCCAAGAGCAATTGATAATTGATTGGCATCCCACTTCGAATGTAGTCACAATAGAAGATCAAGAGATTCACCTTAGAATCTCACTAAGGCTGCAATAGCTAAAGTTAAGCATAACTATAATCTGAGAAGCAACAAAGATGATGGAAGTCAAGGTATGCCCGATTTTCTATTTTTTAAAGAAACTTGTTCTAAGAGGTCCACTGAGAACAAAACTTCTATCAAATATAGTCAGGCTAAAGGTGATTAGTCAAGTAGTTCAGTGAAGCCTGGTATTGCTGATACAAGTGGATGTAAGGTAGAAACCACTAGTGACAAGAGAACAAGTCATCAGAAGGTAGAAAAGGTTAAAACTCATGTTGAGTCTAATGTTAACACTACTTTTGATATGACTCAAGCTTTAACACATATGAAGGTTTCAATACCTTTGATAGAGCTACTAAAAATAAAAGAACATATAGAGGGTATTTTTTCTTTGATTTCAAGTATATGAGATGGAGATGCTTCTTCTAAAAGGGGAAATGAAAAAGATGAGAAGGATCAAGAATGAGGGGTCCCAAAAGTTTATGTGGGAACCACTATTAATCAGGAACCATCTCAGATAGATCCCTTTTATGTCACACTGTTAGTAAATAACAAATTGATAAAAATTTGCATGATAGATTCTCGTGTAGTTGCTAATGTGATGCCTTATGGGGTTATAAAAGAGCTAGGTTTGTCAGTACACACTTCATATGGGAGGTGTTATGCCATGGATAATAGAGAAGTGCTCGTTGTGGGTACTATGAGAGATGTAGAAGTAAAAATAGAAGTTTTCCCTGAAGCTACTTATAAAATGGATGTAATTATTATAGGCACCAAGCCACGTTATGGCATGCTTCTGTCCAGACAGTGGGCTGCTACTGTTGGAGGACATCTTCAGTTGGATTTGTCATATGAAACTATCCCAGTGAATGGGAATTATGTAAAATTGTACAGAGAACCATGTGGCCCAGTGGTTATTGAAAAAATAGACCCAAACATGCTTAATTGCATGATTGATGTTGATCCTGATAACTTCAAGATTGAACCCATTCAGCCTCAATTGGAGAATACCGATCCTATTGTTGATGAGTTGGAATCCCAACAAGGAGGTATGTGGTAGATGTACTTTGATGGAGCTTTCTCTAAGGAAGGGTCTAGAGCAGGAGTGTTTTTTGTTTCCCCATCAGGTATTACCTTCAAGTATTCTTTTCTGTTAGTATTCTAATGTACAAACAATACAAGTGAGTATGAAGCTCTGTTATTGGGCTTATAAATTGTTAAAATCCATGGGGTCAAGTTGTTAAGGGTTTATGGAGACTCTGAACTTGTAGTGTCTCAGATAAGGTCAAGATATGCATCTAAAAATGACAAGTTAAAAAGGTAAGGGCATGTTGTTTGGGATGCCATTGAACACTTTGATGCATTTTCCATTGATTGGATTGAATGGTCTAAGAACATTATGGCAGATTTTTTAGCTAATGTTGCATTAAAGAATGATGATGTAACATTGACTGGAGTTTCAATAATTGAGACAAAAGCCAGACCAGCCATCCCATATAATGTCTACAATTGGCAAGTTTTTGAGGATGATGAAGACATCCTTAGATTTGTACAATGCATAGATGACTATGAAGGTCAAAAGATTGATTGTAATGCATTGGTGGAAGTAGTAGACAGACAAGAAACCATGTTTGGAAGTGACATAGTGCAGCTAGAGACAAATGAAATACCTAGGGGACTAGTTGAACTAGAGGGTATGTTTAGTTACAGTGATGGTCACTTACATCAAGCATCATCTACAAAGTTGGAGGAATTGGATGAGGTGAACTTAGGGACAAAATTATCGACTAAGTTGGTGTATATTGGGAAGAACCTATCTCCCCATATTAGGACCAACCTAATTAACTTATTAAAAGGATATAAACATGTTTTTTCTTGGTCCTATGAGGACCTAAAGGCGTATAGACAAGACTTATTTCAACATGAAATTCCTCTGCATTCTGATGCTAAGCCTTTTCGACAAAAGTAAAGAACTATTAACCCCATTTTGGAGACCAAAATGCAACAAGAATTAACCAAGTTAAGGGAAGAGGGGATCATAAAACCTATAAGACATTCTTCATGGGTATCCAACTTGGTCCCTGTCAGAAAGAAGAATGGGGATATAAGGCTTTGTGTGGATTTTAGAAATTTGAATGTTGCTTCTCTAAAAGATAATTATTCTTCCCCAAATATGGAGACTATGTTACAAAGGGTAGCTGTTTGTGATTTATTATCAATGATAGATGGGTTCTTAGGTTATAATCAGGTATTATTAAAGGAGTCTGAGCAATTTAAGACTGCCTTTACTACCCCTTGGGGGACTTATGTGTATCTGAGAATGCCATTTGGTCTAAAGAATGTTGGAGCTACCTTTCAGAGAGCAATGGATGTAGCTTTTAAGGAGTTTATCAATATCATAATGGTTGTTTACCAGGATGTTTTGACGTGTTTCTCAAAGAAGGTAGTTGATCACCATGGTCACTTGGAAAAGGTTTTTTGTAAGGCTCTGGAGTTTGGTGTATCCTTGAACCCAAAAAAATGTCATTTTGCAGTGACTAAAGGAAAATTATTAGGGAATATTGTCTCCAAGGAAGGTGTTAGAATAGACCCTGAAAGGATCGAAGCTATAAATAATGTACCTCCACCAAAGAATGTTAAAGGGATTCAGTCTTTCTTGGGAAAGGTGAATTTTGTTAGGAGATTTATAGCTAACTTTGCTGAAATAGTTAAGCCTATTGTTAAATTACTCAAAAAGATGCAAAGTTTTCTTGGGATGAAGAAGTTGGACAGGCTTTTGACAAAATTAAGAAGGCTATTCAGGAAGCACCAGTGCTAAAATCACCTGATTACAGTAAGCCTTTCTCATTATTTTCTTTTGCTTCTTATCACACAACAACAACAACTCTACTTCAAAAGGATGATGAAGGATATGAACATCCAATTGCTTTTTATAGAAAATCTTTACAGGCTATTGAGTTAAAGTATGAAATCATGGAAAAATAGGCGTATGCTCTAGTCAAGGTTGTTAAAGTATTTATTCCTTATCTGGTAAATGCCGAAATTGTAGCCTATGTACCACATGCAGTTGTCAAGGATATCATGTCCTAGTCTGAAGTAACTAGAGAAAGATGCAGATGGATAAGAAGACTACAAGAATTTCATCTTGATATCAAAATCACAAAGCTAGTAAGAGGTCTAGGCTTAGCCAATTTAATGACTGAGACAAACTTTAAGGATATTGACATAAATAATGTTGAGACTGAACAAGCTTTTGTAACTAGCATTGAGAGGCAACCATGGTATTCAGATGTGGTATACTTCTTGAAGAATGGCTCATGTCCAAAGGGTATGACACATAGCCAGAGGAGAACATTAAAGTTAAAATCACATATATGTGTTCTTATTCAGGGAGACATGCATTGGAGGAACAGTAAGGGATGGTACTAGTTTGCCTAGATGAATTTCAAGCTAAGAAGGTTCTAAAAGAGATGCACAGTGAGGTGTGTGGAGGCCACTATTTAGCTAAGACTACTGCTGGTAGGATAGTCAAAGTAGGGTATTATTGGCCAACTTTGTTCAAGGATGCTCATAAATATGTTCAAAAATGTGATCCTTGTCAAAGGTTTTCTTCTAAACTAAGGTATGCTGGTGCTTTGCCTTTGAATTTTGTTACAGTTGAAGCCCCTTTTGTTCAATGGGGAATTGATTTTATTGGAGAGATAATAGAAAAATCAAGCAAAGGTCACAGATGGATTCTAGTGGCTACAGACTATATCACCAAGTGGATTGAAGCCATACCTACCAACAGGCCACTAGTAAGGTAGTCATTAATTTTTTGATGGATAGTATAGTGACAAAGTTTGGTGTGCTAGCTAAAATAGTCATGGACAACTCTATGTGCTTTAGGTCTGAGGAGTTTGCAGAGTTCTGTGATAATTATGGGATTATTATGTCATACTCTTCACCCTACCACCCACATGAAAATGGCCAAGCAGAATCAAGTAATAAAAGTCTCCTCAACATCATCAAGAAGATCCTAGAGGAAAATAAAAGGTCCTGGGATCAAAAGCTCAAATTAGCTTTATGGGCTGACATGGTGACTGTAAAAAAGGCCATTGGTATATCCCCTTTTGAGCTAGTTTATGGAGTGAAAGCCAGGTTACCTATGAATAATTTGCTTCCAGTTTACCAATTTTTGCAAATTGAAGAATTAGAAATGTCTGAACACATGGAAGAAAGAATGATTCAGTTGGTAGAGCTAGAGGAAATGAGGATTGCAGCCCATAAAAGGAATATGAAACTTCAATTACAATCAAAGTACCTTTTTGATAAAAGGACTAGTACAAGAAAGTTCCAAATTGATGTCATGGTGTTGCAGTGGAATGCAAAAGACCAAGACAAAGACAAGCATAAGAAATTTGAATCACTGTGGATAGGCCATTAAATTATTTTTGATATCAATTGAAAGGATTCATACTTCTTGCAAAGATTGAATGGTGAAGTACAGGAATTTCCAGTGCATGGACAATTCCTAAAATATTACTTCTTTGGATTTGTTTTAGTCCATGCACAATAGCGGTAGGCTGTATATATTTTAGGTTTTCTTTCGTTAGGGTTTTGTTGGTCTGCATTCCAGATTTTTTTCTAGATTCTTGTGTTGGTCTTGCATCCAACCATCCCCAGTCAGAGCCACTATTGGAACCTATAAAATCTTACCAGTTTAGGGTTTTTGCTTTTTCATGAAAACATTTAGAAAAAAATAAACATTTGTAGCGCATTATTGTAATTCATATTGAACTTGAACCCTTGAACCTTTTTGGTTCAAGGTTCAAGGTTCAACTATTTCTCTTGCATGAGTCATGGCTTTGTAATTTTTTTTAATTAGCAAGTGAGAATGCATTATGTCAATTTTGAACCATTTGCAAATCGGTTCAAGGTTCAAGGTTCAAGCTATTGGGACTCCTAAAAATTTGAGTATTCTGGGAGGCCCATTTCAAAATTTTGCATGTGCACTTCCTCCTGGCGTGTTTTTGGTAGTTTTGAATTTTTGCCTTATCAGCAAGACCTACCCCGATCAATAGGACTCACCTTGATGAGGTCATAGGCGGTGTGTGTGGTGTTATCGGGTATCGGGTGGAGCAGTTTCATGCTATCTCAACCACCCAATGACATGGTGCAAGTGGGGAGGATATACATTGGTGACACCAGCCGTCAAAATAGCACAATGTAATGCTACCTGATGACCCAATGTAGTATCATCCAGAGCACGGTAAGTCATCGGCTATCAGAGGTCAAGTTTTGAAGTTATCTCGATGACCTGATGGAAAGGCCCAGGCATGGTCCATTTATCCCATATTGGCCATGGGGAGGAGCATTTTAGTATTTAAAGGCAAAGCCCCATACATATTAAGTGTCAAAGGTTATGGGATTTTGGCAAGTAGCAGCTTAGAAGTGGTGGGCCCCTCACACACATCTTAAAGTGTCCAAATTTTGTAGTGGAAAGGCAAAATAACTAGCGAGCAAGTCAGGCAAATTGACGGTGACCACAAAAGATCCAACAGCTATCACGATGTAAAGATTCTCACCAGATATCACCATGACTTGGTGACAAAAGCATGTGCCTAAAAGGGGTGAGTGGTTCAGGTTAAGGATCAAGTAGGTTTGAGCCGATCGAATGACTATCGCTATACTGCCATGTGAAAGTGCTCGATTGTTAATAGTCATGACTTGGCGATTGATGAGGTGGTAGATAAGTGGCAAACACATGGTGATGTCATGGCACAAGAGAGAGCTTCTCAAGAGAGGCTAATGATCAAGCAGATCACTGAAATCCAATGGTAGATTCAAGGCAGATCAACCGTGGGGTGAAATTTCAGGGCTAACCATGACTATCATTATATTGCGGTTGTGAAGTGCCTAGAATGAATACCCTCGCGATAGGTGGCACCGAGGTGGACTTTGAGAAAATCATGAGGTGCCATGTGGTGACATGTAGTTGATGAGGTGGAAGGTCTAGTGGTAACACAAGGAAGACAGGTTGTGTGTCATCAAAATGAACATTGATGAGACCTTGTCTTTGATGGATCACTATAGGGACTCACCGAAGCCATCAATTTCATCAACATAAAAGGTGTTGATGAAACTAAGGTTTCAATAAGATAAGAAAGAAACTTGGTGAATAAGTGGTGGGACCTATAGGAAAAATAGTTTGGAGGAAGTAAAGAAGAAGCAAGTTCAAGGAAGATCTATAGTTGTCACCATACTGCAAGATGGAGGTTCTCAATTGTTAATGGTCACGACTTGGCGACTGGTGAGGTGGCAAGATAGGTGGAGTTCAGAGGGACTCACAAGCAAACTAGGAGGTGACATGTGGCCAGAACATGCATGAGAAAGTCAGGTTAAAATATAGTTTTAGACTGTGATGAAAAGGCAAAATATTAAATGACCCACCTGCAGAGGGATTGATGGTTGAGGGTTGAATTTTTGCCCAAATATGGATTTGTCATATATCATTGGAAAGCTCTTCATCCGAGGAATTTGATTCTCCAGTCAAGTGTAGCCCACAACAAGTATTGTTGGGGCAGTGACCTTAGGATCTCAGAAGTTATTTCTCAGAAAGAAGGTGATGATTTTCTATAGACCAAGTGTGACAGCAATTACAGTGGCAAACTATTGGTAGCGGTTAAGTTTTTTACAACTAGAGACCAAGTGTTGGGGCCCGTTTCTAAGTGAATTAACTAGGAAATTTAAAGGGCATGTTAGTTTCCCATGATCAGATGGCTGTCGCTAAACCGCAATGGAAACACGTCTAAACTTTAAACGTCGCGACATTGCGACTAAAGGAAAGGTGCTTAGAAAGAAGACCTCCTGATCCGTTGGCACCAAAAGTTTTAAATATTGAAAATAAATAGTGGTAGAGGTGTGCAAGTTACATCTAACATTGCTTCAAGGTGAAAAAGGGTTGGTGAGAGGTATCTATGGAGATCTGCAGGGATATTTTTAGAGGACATAATGGTGCATGGCTTTGTGTTTTCTTAGGTAGAACCATCAATACTCTGGCTCGAGATAATACAGTGGCATTATGATGCTGTCGGTTGTTGTAACCAATTTTGGGTAATAGGGGCGTACCCTTTTGGCCATTTTCCAAATGATTGCCCAGTCAATTAATGAAGCACGCATCCTAGAAAGAATGTTAGATTTCTCGCTCAACTGCAATGGCACATAAATATAACTTTTGCAATAAATGACTATTAGGGTAAGATTTTTCTTCAAAGTAGTCTGAAGCTTATTGCATCCTGATTTCTATAAAAGAATACCAAGGCTCCCTAGAAAAGCGGACATAAATTTTTGTAGCTAAACTCTAGCAAAAGTAATACAGGCCTTTGTCTTAGCAATTTCTGAGTCAAATATGAAGTACTTGTAACCTTCTGACAAAGGAATGAAATATATAGTCCAAAGAATTTAAATTCAGATTTGTATTGTCTTTATGTCATTGTACTGGTGTTCGTTTCATTTAAGTAATCAAGGATTGCTTATTTAAATGATTTTCTAGGCATCTAATGAAGTTGTTTTGAGTCTTTTTCTTAAGGAGAAAAATATAAATATATTCTCAACAAAGTCATTGATATCAGTATTTTTGGTGTGGATTTGATGATGAAATTTGGTGTAGATTAGGACTCTATGTATGTTAGGCATATTTAGAGTTGATAGATCAGGAACTTGTGATTTGTGTACTAGTTTCTCTTGTCAAGTTGTAGTTTGTTGTAGATGACTCTGTTTGCCGAATAAGGCACTGGTTTATCTGTTGGTTTTTGTTGCATTTTATGATCCTTTTTTAAAAAAGCGAAATCAATTTTCCATTTAGGTTAGTTGTACTAGTCAGTAAGGAAATTTTGCAGGAATTTACAATGGTTTTCTGCAAACCATTTACTATTTTTGTGAGAAAATAGTCTTTAAAAGGGTTCACCTACCCAAGCTTTTATAAGCTTAAAGTGTAGGAGGTTTCCTAATTCTGGAATTTCATATTGTTGTCTTTATTTCAAACTTTTGTTGTTCTCTTCCATTGCAGCATAGATGCAGTAATTTTCACTTTTAAAGAGAAGAAACATAGGTTTTAAAAATGGAGAACAACACCTAGTCCCTAAGTTACAAATTTTGTAGAGAGGATACAAAGAGACAAAGGCAATTTTGACTACACCTGAGATGAGTACAATTCATGCTATGGAAGAAATTGCATACTAGATCAGAACGCATATTGATATAACATCTACTCTTTTGGAGACATAGGAGAATGACTTGAAAGTCTTGAAGACTAATTTTGTTGATGTTTTTCTCAAAATGTAATTGTAAACTTTTCAAGTCTTGTACATTTGGCAATGCAAATTTTGGTGTGGTGTATATGTATTTGCTTACCTTTATCATTGTTGTCAAAGGGGGAGTAGTAAGTGTAGTCAAAATTTTGTAATAGAATGTAATTTCTAAGGGGGAGTTTTGTATCTGAGTTGAGTCAATCATGATTGTTGTAATCTGACACTTAAACAAAATCTTTCCTAAGTATTGCCATCAATGCCAAAGGGGGAGATTATTGGCTTGATAATGATAAAATTGATGTAATAGGTTGTATGATGACTTTATTTATGTTGTCATTGATGGAAACCATGTTTTGTTAGTCATCTAAGTCATTTAGACAAACTGGTATAGCCTAACCGGTAGTGGAATATGTCAGACATCAAAACTGCTAAGTTGTTGTCAAACCGGTAAACAAGAATATAGCAATCATCAAGCAACTAGTATGGACAATTGGAGAAGAGTTAGATGTTACGGTTTGGAAAATATGTTTATGACATTGGTATGAGTCTTTGATTGAAACCACATCAGCACATTTAGACTATTGAGCAAGTTATGATCAGAAGAATAGTCACAATCAGGAAAAACAAAGAATCGGTAAAGAAGAGTTACTTTGATCAGATATGAGTAGACTTTATGTTATGTTTTTAAGTTATATTTTTTTGGCTGACATAAGTAAAGTGTAATGAGTAGGAAAATGTCAAAGGTGACTAGATTCAATGAACCTAGGGAATTGTTCTAAGGTTCTTAGCTGACTTAATAGAGTCTTTATAAGGAGATGAAAGTTGTATGATTTCAGAGATCAAGAGTGAGAATTTGATCACAAGGTGGAAGGAGTTAGGTTTTGATGTTTAGTTGATGATAGAAGCAAAGCTAAAGAAAATATAATCAGGCACAAAGGTGTTAACAACAGATCAATCAAACTTGTTGTTCCCTAACAATTTCAACAAGAAAATCTTCTAACAAGGTCACTCCTAACAGGGTGCAGTAGGATCCTAACAGGTTGGAAGGTTAAAATCCTCTAACAAGGTGACACATTAGCTTGAGCTTTGAAATCCCTTAACTAGGTAGCTCCTAATAGGGTTGGGTCCTAACAGGCCTTATTGTATAGCTCTTAACTGGGTGTACCCCTAACAGGGTGGTTGTATGACCCTAACCGGTCAGATCTCTATACTATAGATAGATGATCTTTGTGGGTACTAATTCCCACCATGGTTTTTCCCATTTGGGTTTCCACATGAAAAATCATTGTGTTATGGTTTGCATGCTTTATTGGATGCTTGCTTATATGGTTATATTTCTTGCATGCATATTGATTTTTAGATTGGTGAAAGTAGTTATCAGATTTGTTAATTTTCTGTTTGCACTGATTAAACCCCCCCCTCTTAGTGCCCTATAAGTTTATCATGATCAAATCTCCCTCTAATAAGGATAAACTTATGACCCTGGGCAAAGAGGAGATAAAAGGATAGTGGTTTGGATCGACTACCAAAGGATTGAGCAAATATGGTTGGGGGAGATGATTTCCTAAGCACACAAACCAAGATGATTGATTTGATTTAAAATAAAGGTCTAAATAAAACTCTCACAAGGTATTGACCTTGGATTAGGGTTGATGATTGACTAGGGGATAATTGGATTAAAGGATTGGATGTTTGATTGATGAGGGATTCGATTACTGGATTAGAAAGATGGATTGATTGGTTGATTGGAATCTTAGATATTTGATTGGATTAGAAGGAAAATGATTATGGAAGAATGAATAGATAATAGGAAGAAGAAAGGGGGAAGGCTACCCAAAGTCGGATGAATGATTTGGACAAAAATATTGGTTGAGGAAGGATGATTGTTTGGATGGATGAAAGTGCATTGGAGATTGGAGAATTGCTTGGATAGATAGAAATGGATTAGGGATTTGATGATGAAAAGATGGAATTTGGAAAGAGGGAGGATTGATTTGTTCAAGGAAGGATGGATTGGGAAAGAGATATCAAGCAATGAATACACATTGGCTACACAATGTGTTATCCTAAGAAGTTGGATGAGGAGGAAAACCTTTTCTTATTGACTCAGGTACACACCCAATAGCTAATCAGAATACGGTCATTGAGTCTCATGCAATGGATTCTCAATGCCATATTAGACGACTCCAAACACTAATGGGGGAACAATATGGCTAGTCTCTTGGGGGAGTTACTGTTAGGATTCCCAAAGATACTGAGAGGGGGGGTGAATCAGTATCTAACTAGTTTGTTAATTTTCTTAACTTAAAACATGTATAGCATATCAGTACTGTATACCAGTAAACAAAAAGTAATGCAATAAATAGAGATAACATCAACCACATAAAAAGCACACCATAACACAGTATTTTAATGAGGAAACCCAGTGTGGGAAAAACCTCGGTGGGATTTGTGACCCACAATATTCACTTACTAGCCAATAAGAGAATATTACTGCTATAATAGGGGCCTGCGCATGCAGGAAGGCCAAGTGCCTAGAGCTCACTGCTCAATTACAAAATGGGAAGTCTCACTGACTTACAAAATGGATTATGCAAATCCAATGTCTTGTACTGCTTCAAAATAGCATCTACTATGCCAGATCCAATACCGATTTTAGATCTATTTCATACATAAACCCTTAACCTATAATTCACATAATAAGTTTGCCTTATTTCGCCTATCTATCTCCTTACAAAATGTTCTATAATGATCTCATACATATATGAGTCATTTTACAACTTGCCAAGTTGGCTTATAATGATTTTACAATTAATTACAAAATATGTTATAAACAAAATTCCTGTCGGCCTGGGTGCCGGTATACTTCCTTTCACTATCAGTGTTCTATGTGCCGGTGTAGAGTCTGTCATTGCTGGTGCTGGTAAATTGTCTTGCCAGTGTCATAGGATTGCAAGGTTCCCATCAATGACAAAACCTTCAATCACCTACAATATCTCATTGGAGTGTGCATTTCCCAATAGTTACTATCTCCCTTGCACAAATATTATCCACCTTTCCAAGGTGAACTGGGTAGTTTCTATTCCTAAGACTCTTAGTAAGGATTTCTGATCGAAGACTACCCTTTGTAGTCATGCAAGTGCGATTGAGGCCTATAGCCCTACAAAGTACCAAGAATAATGGTAGTCACGCAAGCATGATTTAGACCTCAAGGGGCCCTCCAAAGTGCTCAGTATGAGTATAAATTCAGATAGCTCCATCCTCCGATATTTTCATCTCAAAAGGCCTATTTATTATAGTGAGTTGGAATGCTTGGGTTTTAGCCATACTAACTTCGGTCGTTCCCCTCTCACCAAATCAAGAGGGCAGACCCATTAAGGGTAAAAGAGTGAAAGCAAACAAGAAAAGTTTTAAGGGTCTATATTTCTGATTGTTTATATAGACAAGAGTATACTCTCCTACCTCTATGCTTTCCTCAAACACATAAAGCAAATTGTTCTTTTTACCCCATGAAATTTAAATGCCTAAGAAAACAATGAAAAGACACAATGTTTGTTTGTATCTCCTCAAACAACCTACAAAATAGTGGATTAGTAGTCCAATGGTCTGAGAAATAGATTCTTTGACAAGCGAAATCTTGGACTAACATTCTGCAAAAAGATAGGTTAGGTTGTTAAAAACGTCAGAAAAACAAAGAACAAAGATGGGTTAGGATTAGTATTGACAAATTCATATCACAAAACCCCTTTATTTTTCATATGAGTAAGCAGAAAGTAGAAACTCGTACGATTTTTCTCAAGAACGCATACGATAAGACACATAGATTAGTACAATGCATAACAGAAACTCGTACGAGTATTACCAGAAAGAAGAAAAAAAAAGACAAAAACTCATAAGAACATCCACACATGCTCATACAACAATTAGTTGATGCTCATACGAGTAATGAAATATAATCATTCTCTGTCCAATATAAATTTGTACAAGCTTTCGCATTGGAAACATAACGTACAACTTTTTAAAACACAAAAACTTGTAAAAATGTCAAATTAAGGACGTGGGTCCCACTAGGCATGCCAAAATGAATGTGGGGGAAACCAAGATTGAGAGGCAAATAGTTAGTTTGGATATAAATATGCATAAAATATCAAATAAATGTAACAAACACCATTATACATTTGTGAGTCTTCAGTTGTTCCTCAGATTGAGCTTGATGAAGTGAAGATGCCCCTTTGATTGCTCCACTTGATGAGCTATTTTACTTGTTCTGATGTGGATTTCTCTCAAGTGCTCAACAAAATTGATGGATTAAGGATTTGGATTTGGATGATGGATAGAAGGATTTGATAGAGTATTATGAGAAAGTATGATAAGAGGAGAAATTGGCAGCATAAGTATAGAAGAATGGAAGACTTATTGATTTGAGGAGGAAAGATGCTCCAATTTATAGATTGGAGAAGGCCAATGGAGGGCCAAGATTGATTTTCTTATGAAGCGATAAGATTGGTTCAAGATAGTGGACATGGATCAAGGATGCATTGGAGTACTAAAAAGGAATATAAAATTTTTTGAGAAGAGGGGGGAAAGGAAATTCGAATTTCAAAATGAGGATGCATAGGGGCACTCAAAGAAATTTGAATTTCTTTGAAAGGTACAAGATTGATGTGACATGAGTGGGGAAATTTAAAATTGGAGAATAATGATAAGTGGGATTATGAGAGATTTTAGAAGAATTAATTAGGCTAAGTGGGGATTAGGAAAAGTGATTTGTAGGAATCACATGATTAGGTTAATTAATTAAAATTAATTAACTCAGTGGGTTTAGAGGAAATAATTATTGCAGGGACTTTAGAACAATAGGGGAATAATTAATTTATTTGAGAAATTAATTATTGGACCATAGTGACAGGATAAATTAAATTGGATTTAATGAACACTGAGATGAATAAGGATAACATAATTAAATCAATTAATTATGTTGACTAGCTTAGGTTAAATAAATATTGATTTAATTAATTTTAGGTGTCTACAAATCAATATCAATTGACTAAGCTAATCATGTGATCCCTACAAATCGCATTTCCTAATCCTATCATCTAGCCTAATTAATTCCTCCTTAATCATGATTATTATTATTCCTCAATTTTATATTCCTCCACTCATTCTCTCTCCTCATGTCACATCCTCCTAACTTTCTCACTTTCACTCTAACCCCTCATTAACCCAAATAATCACTCCTCCTAATCATTTGCACATCCCTAATCATCAATGGGTCAGCTCTTTTCCATAAATGGCTTTCCCATCTTACCCTCCAAACCTTAAATGCACCAACTTTGGTCATGTCAAAGGATTTTGAATCCTTTGCACATCCCCATGCCCTCTCTTCCCAAGAAATTTTTAATTCTTTTTCTCCTTTATTCTTCCCACACAATCCATTATCTAGGAATTTTTAATTCCTTTGTCCTCCCCCAAGGAATTTTTAATTCCTTTCTATTCTTCCAATGTACTTGTGGATATCTTCCCCATGTATTTGAGGAGTGTGGAGACAAGAAATGCCTTTATGGTAATTCTCTTGAATCCCACACCTTGTCCTCTCAATCCTCTCCCACCTTCTTTCAATACTAGCCCTCCTTTCCAAATTAATCTTGGTCCTCCATTTTGGCCTCCTCCAATCTATAAATTGAAGTCTCCTCCCCTCATTTCCATATCCATCATCCAAGTAATCTTATGCTGCCAATTTGAGCTCTCAATCCATCAATCATATCCATATTATGCCCATTTCATGTCACACTTAACCAAATCCATCCACTTGCATCCTATCCCCACTCAACCCCTTGTTGTGTAGTGGAGAGCAGTCCACATTTCACCACCTAAAAGAGAAAATCTCATCAAGTCAAGAATTTGGGTGTATCCACTTCATCACCTAGCTCAATCAGAGGAGGAAGGAAAAGGTATAAGAGTTTATTTGCATTTTTTTGTGATTTCTTTGTGTTTTATTCTTATTATATGCGATTGACCCACACACCATTTTTTTGTCTTCAGAAGTCACTTTCATCCCCATCCATTAATCAAGGAAAAGAAGAACAATCTATAATCCAAGGCCATAGAATATAATATAATGTCAAAATTTGCATATCTTTTGATTTCAACATTTCATAGCACTTCCCTTGGTGTTCATCCCTATAGTGTGTCCTTATATTATTTCTCTCAAATCTAATTGCTAGTTTGACTTTTTTGTAATTAACTTGCTTATATTTATAACATCTTCTAGTTAGTTTGTCACTTCCAATATTCCACCACCTTAATATCATTGAATTGTTTGCAAAATTACAAAAACATAAATACGATTTCACTACCCTCTCATCATATTAAAAAGATATAAATTTATTTTAATTAAAAATATTTTTTCTATTTTTATAATTTAATTTTAATTAAGAAAATATTCTAATCTTTTTTTTTCTCCATACTCGATATTATTTAAAAGTCAAAATTAAAAAGAGAAAATGAAAATGAAAATCCTTGTATTACTTTGCATTCTCCTGTTATGAAAATCTAAAACAATTTTAAGTCTTCTTAGAAAAGATGGGATTTTATTTTCTCAATAATTTCTTCCTCACCTCATCTTTCATTCTATTTTTTGAATAAAAATTAATATAAAAGGAGTGTGAAATACTTCATACAAATTAACAATTCTATTCCTTGAAAAAGAAAAAAGTGTCTTTGTATGAATTTTTCCATCATATCCTAAAATGCTTCATGTCTCCTCCTTGTAGCTGGAAAAGATAACTATTCCTATACAAAATTCTTTTCAACGCTTATTTTTTCTAGCCTACAAATTAATGATTCTATTCCTTGTAAAAGAAAAAAGTGTCACTAAATGAATTTTTCCATCTTATCCTAAAATGCTTCACATCTCCTCACAACTAGAAAAGATAACTATTCCTATAAAAAAAAAATTCAACGCTTTTTTGGACTTGCCTACAATGCTTTTATTCTAGCATGCAACACATTATCCATTTGTTAGTCCTTGCCTTTGAGGCAAAGACTTATGTTTTCAATGCACCATTTTTTCAATTAATCTGCATTGGAATCTATGCCCTAAAAAATAAAATGAGATATGCTATAGTTTGGAATCATTTTATTTTTAAAATTTGTTTTGTATTTTTTCTTTTTTTATTGGTATCTTGTATTTTTGCTAATGGTTTTTCAATTTTCCATTTGAAAATAAAGAAATAAAATTTGGCCAATGAATTTGCAAAGATAGGATAATTATTTTTATATCTTCTAATGTTTAATGAGAAAGAGCATAAGACTTGTTTGGCCCCACATTTAACCTAGAACCTTCACCTTTTTTAACCCATTTTTACGTCAAATTGGAATTATTGGAGAAGCAACTAATTTTTTATGCTTTTATGTTTATGTCATCAAAAAAAGGGGAAATCAAAATCTATATCTAAGCTACCATGAAATCTTAATTAAAGCAAATTAACCTTAATGACAATCAATGAAAGTGCTAACAAGAATTGAAACTAAAACCTTTATGCAAACATAGTCTTAATTTGTTCGTCTTGCTTCCATTGTCTTTCTTTCTCTTTGAATGCAAGTCAGATGTCACTCTCAATAGATTGTGCACTTGTAATGAAAGTCTAATAGAGTAATTGCAAAGCTATTTGAAAATCTGTGGTACATATTATGGAAAAGATTGATGAATTTATAGAAGATTGAAGACAGGATTGGAGAATCAAGATGGATTCAAAAAGATCGCATAAAGCATCTTTTGACTGGGCATATCTCCTTTTTCAAATTTTAAATTGAGATTAAAGAGATATTTTCCAAGAAGATAAATCAAGAAAATCAGAAGTTGACTAGTTAGTTCCATTTTTAATTTTTAGGAAGATATTATAATGATTTTTGAAAATCATATAAAGCAGATGTTGACATACTTTCCATTTTTGAAAATTAGGAGAATATGAGAAAATAATTGATTTAAAGTGGATAATGATTTATTATTATTTTAAATTATTTTCTTGACTTATTACCATTTTTGAATTTGGATGAGGATTATTTTGGTTCTCCAGAATGGGGTTTACACTGCAACAAAGGTAGAAACCAAGTCGATCCCTTGAATCATGCATGGAGAAGCCAACTCCAACTATTTATAATACTTAAAGACTTGGACCAACATATGACAAGGATTATACTAATCCTTCTACACTTTGGGCTTTGCAAAACTCGGGAGGGTGATCCCTTAATGCACTCACAATCTTTGCACTGTACTTGCGAGTGACATTAGAACAAAGTTGAAGATCTCATTCTTAGGAGGGTTCAACAAAGAGGGAGAATGCTATAGAGTGGCTAGATCTCAGTGATCCTCGACCTACTTTAGAGCATGAGATGTTTTCGACAAGAAGCAACATACACAAAAATAAAAAGATGTTCTGATATTCGGAGTTCACAAAGAGTTTTTAATGAGTTATGAGTACAAAACTATCATTGGAGACAACTACAAGCCATGACTAGTGTCTTATTCATTGGACGACTGAAATTACAAAACATAGGATGAAAATATAATAGAACCTTTAATCTAATAACTCAGGATCTAAGATAATACTGCCTTACAATATCTCTCATCTACATATTCCAACCCGAAATACTTATTTGAATCCATGCATAAGCCCCATCAGTCTACAATTCTATTTAAGCATTTAGTTAACCCCTTAGGTCAAAGAAAAAATAGAAAATACATACACCATAACAATGTAATGAATGAGAAAACCCTTGATTCTACTCCTTCAAAACATAATATAGATACACACTGAAGAAATGGATTTGAAATATGTTTTCATTCATTTAACAAGCTATTTTCTATTACAAATCATCTTACATATAACTCCTTCAAGAACCTACATAAAATATGACACAAGACCCATTTTATTTGCTCTGTAAATGACTTTTACAGCCTACTCATTTCACCTAGACTCACTATACATGACCAAGGATTTGATCCCAATATTGTGACCAAGTTTCTTGACCCCATCTCATGGCCTTAAATGCCCTTTTATAGACTCAAGGGAGAAAAAATGATTTGGGCCAAAGGAGACACATGTCACAAGCCTACAAGACCACTTTTGATTCTTCACAATCTCCAAAATTGTCCATACCAGCACTACATGATGAGATAGAGCCAAAATTCCTAACTGTATTTTGCTAGAAACAAAACCTTTTGAGTCATGCCACTATCACCCTTGATGCCTCCAAATGGAGCATGAGATGCATCATTTTGTTCTACAAATAATTTCCCTCGAAGAAGATGGTTTAGATCCTAGCAAGAAGTAAAGTCACCGCTCAAATAGAAGAGGAGCTCAAGCCTTCATTCCTAGGATCAAAGAAAGTGGGAAAAGGGACTCATAGAGGAACATAAAGTGAAGAGAAGGGGTTGTAGCTTCCATGTCATCTCAAAGATGAATGGATTCTTCCTCCTCCCTAAACTTGTTTTGCTCATGTTCTATGAGGCCCTTCCTAGAACGCTTTGCCAACCAATGGTAGAGGAGAGGCAGAGGATGTGTCATGTAGGGCTTGTTTGGATAAAAAATGGATTTCAAGCCTCCACTGACTATCCTCCCAACTTTCAAGGCTCCACTGACTATAAGAATACTCACTCAAGAAGAATTTCCATCCAGTTTCACAAAGATCACTCTAACTCCTTGCATGATGCTACTCAAAAATCATTCTCATCATCTCAAAACCTTCCTAGAAGATAATAAGATTTATGTTCTTTCTACCAACTAAGAACACCACATGATTGTATTTAAAATCATAATTGTATCACTTAGTGGTAGTCATGCACGAAAAATCATCACTTCATTGCCTTCTACTCATTCTGCCAGCAAATGGACTTAAGAGATCATATCCTTCAGATCCAAGACACTGCCAGATTCAAACTGTCAATCCGTAGCCTTCTAAAAAATCTCATCCTACATGAACGATTTTATTCTAATCACATTATTTTCTTGACTACATAATTTTTGTTTCAGAATCTCTTTTTTGAATATGGAGTCCTCATCCTTTAAAAGTTTTCTCGGAGATGGTTTCTTGATTCTCACCCTTTTGTGAGGATCCCTGACAGTATGCAACCTATGATCTTGTTGACAGGTCATTAATCGCTTCATTGCTATTTCAAGAAATATGCTTATCCCCTTATGCTTCAGGAAATCTCAATCTCTCATTGTCATGGCGATGGAACTTGTTAAGACAGCTCCATGAAAAACTTGCTAGCATTGCTTGCCAATTCACTTCAACTTGTAAAACAAACCTATAGAACTGGTTTCTTGAAAATCAGTCAGTGTCCACATGTCTTGACTTATCTTTATTTATCTTATGTCGACAAGCTTATTTCCTCCCGCCCTTATTTTCCCGCGCGAGTTACAACAAACAGTCTTAATCACCTCTACTTCTAAATACATTCTTCGTCCACTGTATATTTTATCCAGTATGGCACATCACTCGATCACCATTAGTCAATATGATAGTGACCCTCCAATATGGAAAATAGGTCCACAAAAAGGTCTGACCAAGCATCACCCAATCATCTTCCAGCTCAATTATGTTAGTGGCCCCAATGTCAAACCTTCTTGGTCTTCTTGGGACATGTGGCATCATCTCGTGATGTCATGATCCTTAACTTACTTGCATGTTCCTTCATGAGAATGCGAAGGTCATCAAATCCATTTTCTCTTTACAAACTAGCTACAACATTCGCTTAATATTGATCGTTATCCTTCATGCATCTTCCTGGTTGGATTAAAACATCATCATCCATTTGATGCACGTGCAAAATTATGGCATCTTTAGTTGTTCAATCATTAATCATAGAGACATTAGCTGAAATATTTAGGCTGGACTTAGGGAAAATAATACCCTCTAGAATATTAAAGGGGGGCCCGATCATAGTGAAAAAGATAGAGACAGGAAAATCTCAAAATTTTGCCATAAGAAAAAAGGCCAAGTCCCCTCAATGATGAAAAAGACCCTCATCTTTAAGTAAAAAGGTAATGAAGAAACATAATAGGCTTGTTGGCAGTGGGCCAGCATCCCTTGTGGGGATTGGTGAAATGGTTAAATAGCTTCTTGTGGATTCTATAAGTCTAGTGGTTGTATCGGGCATTGTTAGGTCAATCTTTTGGTGCCATGACAACCCTAGCTTGTAACAAGTGTTATTAGAGCTTTGTCATAGGTTCAAATCATGCAGGCTATGGCAAGTGACTCTAGGAGGGGGATTGTTGGCAGTGGGCTAGCATCCCTTGTGGGGATTCGTGACATGGTTTAACAACCTCCTGTGGATTCTATAAGTCTAGTGGTTGTATCGAGCATTGGTAGGTTGATCTTTTGGTTCAATGGCAACCCTATCTTGTAACAAGTGGTATTAGAGCTTGGTCACAAGTTCAAATCACGTAGGCCACGACAAGAGACACTGGGAGGGGGATTGTTGGTAGTGGGCCAACATCCCTCATGGGGATTCGTGACATGATTTAATAGCCTCCTATGGATTCTATAAGTCTATTGGTTGTATCGAACATTGGTAGGTCGATATTTTGGTGCAATGATAACCCTAGCTTGTAACAAGGCTTTGGGTTTTTTAACAAAAACTTACCCAGAAACACATAAACCCAAAACCCTAAAACTTGAGGTTAAGAACAAAGAGCATCATTAATTCAAAATGACTAAATTTTTTATAGGGACATCAAATTTTTGGATAGTCATTTTTAGGACTATCAGTGGCTCTGGTTGGGGATGGTCATCTCTTAGAGATGATACAAGTATCTAGAATCTCAGGTGGAGTAGACCAGCTATAAAGCAGGCCCAAAGGAAACTACCTAGATAAGGCAACGTAAACAAAAAAATAAACCCAACCAAATATGTACAAAGCCTAATCTAATGCTCATGGAAAATAAATACTTCAAAAGAGGTAAAATTCTAAGAACTGTCCATGACCAAGCAGTTCAAGGATTTCATCTATCATTCGCTAGAGAAAGTATGAAATAAAATCTTCTCCTCACTTGTTTTGAATCAGATATGGGTCTAACCAGATGATACCAAACTTTCCACGCCTTCCTTTGTCTTCCAATCTAGCATTCCACATCAAGACCAAAAGCTTTATTTGGAAACTCCTTACAGTTGCTCCTACCACAAGTTCATGACTTGTATTTGGAATTCAATATCTTTGCATCAGCTTCACTTCTTATTCTACTTCATTTCATCAAAGCTTCAACGCTCAACTATATCTCATTTTCCATATTATCAACACAAATTTGGACATCTTGTGCATCTTCATTAGGTAGTAGAGTTAACCTCCTTTTCTCTGCTCCCTACACTGTAGTTTCGGGAAATCAGACTATAACTGATGGCTCAAGGCCATGAAAATGGAATGCCAGTATTTACCCTTATCAAAAATCTAATTCTCATCTATATATGTGATCAACAAATTGAAGATGTTACCATATACATGCTGATCAAAAAGGTAATAAAGAAACATAAAAGGCTCTGGGTTTTTTAACAAAAATACTTACCCAGAAACACATAAACCCAAAACACTAAACCTTGAGGGTAAGAACAAAGAGCTTCATTAATTCAAAATGACTAAAATTTTGATAGGGATATCAAATTTTTGGATATTCATTTTCAGAACTATCAAATTATTAGAACTTAAAGTAATTAAAATAAATACAAATAATGGTTTGTTTCCCTTTTTTTAAATAAGGAGACAAATAATTAAAATTTTATTAAATAAACAAAGATTTATTTAATTTATGATGAATTAAATAGAAACAAATAAATTTGTTTCCATTCTTGATTTTTGGAAGAAGATAATTAAGATTTTATTAAATAAATGGAAATTTATTTAATTATGACGAAATAATTAACTAATTGAATAATTTAAAGAAATTATTCAATTATGAGAAAAATGAAATCGAATTTAATTAAATAATAATGATTATTTTATTTAAAGTGGGATTGAACTAATCAAATAATAAATATTATTCAATTAGTGTTAGGAAATGAATGATTAATTATGAAATGATTTAAATGATTAGGAAAATAGAAAATTCAAATTAGAAGAATGACACTTGATCAATTAATTGATTAGGGCCAAAATGTTAGTAAGTTATTGTGCACAAGCATGGTGCAATTTTGGGTGTCTACATTTGCCCCTCTTTCATACAATGTGATTTTGAGTGTTTGTATCAAAGAATAATTGAAATAACATGCCGCAGTAGACCAAGGGATGGAGGTAGGATGCCCCCTCTAGAGATTGTTGATGGATGAAAGAAATGAATGATCTCTCAAAAGAAGAGAAATGATGTTAGATGAAAGAGGAATTGTGATGAAGAAAAGAATAGTTGGTTGATTATAGATAACATGAGATTGATTGATATGAAATGAAGAAATTATTGGTAGAGAAGGTAGAATAGAATAGATAGGGTGAGGTTGATTGACTGATAGAAGTTGATGAATTAATTGATTGATTGATTGATTGAGCATGTTTGGTTTCAGGAAGGACACATACTGTAAAATACAAGTTATAGTTGAAATGATTTGATGATTAATATTGACAGATAGAATGATTGATTGATTAATAGAAGAAATGTTAGCAAAAAGAAGAAATTAGACGGGAATAATTAGTGATGATGAAATCTTGCTTTCACGGGTGCACTTTATCTTAGAGAGATTTATTTTGATATAGCAAAAATGGATGTGAGGCACCATTACATAAGGTCAGGGTGATAACGTAGTCCCTTTGCATAAAGCATACACATTGTAGACAAGGAATGGTTCAACCATCCTAAGACATTACATGTGTCAAAGTTTGAGGTATGTACGATAGCCACAAGGGAAACATACCAACATAGACACCCAAGACATACTTGCCCCAAAATTTTATGAAACACTCCACAAACAAAAAAAAAAAAAACAAGAAAACCCATGAGCCATCTTGGCTACCCTAAATCACTCAGTGACATCATCGAGTAGCATAGGAACATGATCAAAGATAAATCAATGAAAAATAAGATTCACAAATCCAAACAAGTCAAACAACCATTCTGATCTTCATTGTCAAAGTGATAATGCTTGTTTGATAATAGGACAATCATGTTGTCTATTTTTAGGGAATGCAATACCTTGTCTAAGATAGGACACGGTTTGGTTTCGAGTATACTACACCCTCTATAAGAGCCATGATAATGTTGACAAAGGACTGATGATATTGATATTGATTGACTGATCAAAGAAGTTGACCAGTTTGAATGCTTGGTTGATTGAAAAGTTCATCTGTTAAAGCATGATTTTCTAAGTGCAATGTTTATCATATTTTCTTTCTGATGTCCACTCAAATGTCTATATATGTACGAAAAAGCCAATTTATTGACGAAATGAAAATGATTGTTTTTGGATTTTGATGTTTTTCCATTTTTAAGGTTTTTCAACTTTTTAATTTTTTTGTGCTTTTTTCAGGACATTTTATGAATGTTTTTGGATTATTTCAAGATGTTTTATAAATGTTTTTGGATTATTTCAAGATGTTTTATGAATGTTATTTTTATTTTTTTCAGGACATTATTTGATTTTTAGGGATTTTTCTGAACTTTATTTGATTATTTTTTTGAAATTTTTTAAGGACTTTATTTGACTTTTACTGATTTTATGATTTTGCCCCCAATGTCTAGCAAGGCAAGGAATATGGAAAAAGTATAAATAAACTTTTCTAAAATGTTGGTGGAGAGAGGGAAGACAGAGGCCATTTATGATGGAGATAGAGTGGATGCAATGTCCAAGGGCTATCGCGTCATGGGCTAAGGCACTATATATGACAATGTTAAGCAATGAAATGGCACGAGGGACATGTCAGGAGGGTTTTAAAACCATGTTTTTTATTTTATGTCCTTATGTCAGATCAAGATCAAGGGACGAAAAAGAGTGTATGGATGGTGACAAGATATGAATAGGATAAGAAAGATAAAAAATGGATAAGGGATATGGATTAAAGGTTGTGATAGGCTAAGGGATAATGACACAAGGTTATAATAAGCCAATAAATATGGATGAAAGGTTTTAATAAAATCATGGATAAGGACCAAAAGTTGTGATAGACTAAAAGTTGTGAATAGGATGCATGACATTCATAAAGATCCTCAACCTTGTCAAGATCATAGGTGGAAAAGGAGATATGGATAATGGACATGAGGGACAATAAGATGATGTTGGCAATTGACACTCATCAGATTCATTTTGTTGTCATTGATGGCAAAAAGTTTAGATGGAAGTCATATACTAGCATTAGGGGGCATATATCGGCAAACACCGACATTAGAGTATCTAGGATTACACTGGCACCAGCATGAATTACTTCAAGGAAGTCGACATCAAGGAAGATTTATTTAGTAATTCATTTTGTAATTATTGCCAAGGCTGACATTGAATAACTTTTCTAATGTATTCTAAGCCAACATAAGGCATATTGTTTGTAATGGGTATATAGGTCAGTCTGTTAGGTCATTTTGAATATGACATAGGATGCGAAATAGGAGAATATAGTAGAACTATTTAATGCAAAGTATATGTATGTAGATCATTTGTATGCAAGTGTTGTATCATGCAATGATCTGTAGATGTCTTGAAAAGCATTCTTGGAGGAGAAGAGATATCAATAGTAGTGTCTAGAGTTTATGAACTGGTATAGAGCAGAGCTAGAACCAGAACTCTATTTGGCATAGTAGATGCATTTTGTGAGTTCATTTTTATTGTTTTACTTCAGCAGAAGCTTGTAGTTAGTGAGACTCTTTAGTGATGAGTAGTATGCTCTAGGCAGTGTGCCTTCCTACATGTGTAGGCCCCCATTATATGTAATATTCTTTCATATGGCCAGTGAACTAATATTGTGGGTCACAAATCTCACCGTCATTTTTTGTCTTTGAGGTTTTCCACATATAAATTCTATGTGTTATGGTGTTCATTTATGTGGATGGTTTATTTGATTCAAGTTATATGTTTATTTGTTTACCGTTTTATATGTGTATGGTATAAAAGGATAAAATATTATATTACTGGCAGAACACTCATTCATCCCCCCCCCCTCTTAGTGTTCTTGGATCCTAACAATTGGTATCAGAGCCTGGTACCTCGAAAGAAGTTTAACATCTTGAGGAAGATCCTAAAACTGAAATCTTTGAACATGGCTATGTAAAAGCAACTTGAGATGGCTCTTGAGGATTATGATGCTAAAAGGATGAAGAACTTAAAATTGAAAGAAGAATTCAGTTCTGCTAATGAATTCATTCTTATCCTACAAGAAAGGTTATCTTCTGCTCAAGCCAATAGGAAGGAACTTTTGTAAAACCCGGATGATGAGGAGAAGAATACACTTAAGGAACAATGTCAAAAACTAAGTCAAGCAAACATGCTCATGAAGAATGAAATGCAAGATCTGACTATGAGGCTATCAAAAGATATTGAAGATAGAAAGAAGAAGGAAGACAGTCTTGTTATATCTCTGAAGAACAAACTTGATGAATGTGGTAGATTGACTCATGAGAATAATCTATTGAGAACTGGATTGGCACACTCCCGGAACAATGAATAAGAACTTGATAGTCAATTAACTAATCTAAGAGATGATCTGACTACTGCAAGTGAGTATAAAGAAAAATTCAAGATTAGTGTTGCACAATTGAATGACTTATTGAAAAGACAAAGGAAGATTGATAACTCTAGAGGACTTGGATTTGTACAAGGTGAAAGCTTTGGTACTGCAAATGAATATTAGACAACCGGTATGCAGAACTCATCAGAACAGAGGAAACTGGTAAGGCAATCTAATGCTTATAAATTCAATGGTAGATGTTTTGTTTGAAATAAATTTGGGCATATGGCTAAACAATGTATAAATAAAGAAAATCAAAACTATAATTTTATTCCTAGTCAATGCACAAATTGCAAGAAATATTGTCATAGATCAAAAGATTGCAGAATGAATGCTAAATGTCATGCATGTGGAAAGTTTGGATATTTTTCTATTCACTGTAGGTCAAGGAATGACATTAGAAATGTCAAAGCAATTCAAAAGAACAATGTTACATGTTATGAATGCAACAAAATAGATCATATTGATAAGTATTATAGAAGCAAAACTCAACTGGTTAGCAATGATAAAGACAATGAGAAAAGAAAGTAGAAGGTAGATGAAATATAACAAGATCACACCAAGAGATGGGTTAGAAAATCTAAAGAACCAAGTGGAGATGGATCTACACTGGTAACTACACCCATAGAACAGAGCATTCCTACACCTGCAGGAAATTCCACTAGTAACTGAGGCATGGGCCTTATGGGTTGGCAAACTCATTTCTTATTCCCCTGGAGGAGATTGGATGAGATCTGGAAAGTTGAGTTCATCATAGTTGAAGGTTCACCTGACATGAGAGTGTGAAACTGACATCTGGTAGGGTACATCGCGAAGAATTTATGATAGAGAAAGATTAGGGTTTTGTTTGTTGATAAAAGGGGAAAGTGAATTCAGTTTTACTCACCTTGCATTCAATCTTTTAGAGAAAAGTTAAGGCAAATCTCAAGAAAATTAAGAGCGAACAAAGGCATTCTGAAAGGATTTTGAGTAGTTAATATGAGAAGCACTAAATCTTCCACTAGAGTTCACTTTCAGATATTCTTCAAAAATGGCATTTGTATCTTTAGCTCCTACTTTCATTACAAACCCCACCATTGTCAAAGTCAAGTATAGGTTAAGGCTCGTATTCAATGAGGTTCCCCTGATTGATAAGAAAGAAGACTCTACAAGAGAATTTTCTAGGGTTCTTAACGACATGGTGTATGTTGAAGATGTGAGGGCATACATTCACTGCATCCTGGAGGATCTAGGCAGAGAGGAAATCAAAGGCATGTATCAATCTATGATACTGGGAGACTCCAAAACAATCAAGCTAGAATACAAAGCAATTGAGAATCTAGGGTTAACCAATATTTGGTACATACCAGAATTCAAAGATGAGGTCATTAGATACATTCTAAATAGGGTTCACAACACGTTCATCTGGCTGGATTGACCTTATATGATCACGAAGGAGGCTATTCAAGATGTCACCAGCTTACTCAAAGTTGGAGAAGAACCTGGCAAGAAAATTTCCAACACTGAGGTTGAGAAACTCACTTATGCAACTCCTGATAGTAGATCAATAAGGATCAACACAATCACCGACACTGATATTAAATTTGCAAGCATGATAATAGGTTATAAGGTAACTCAATATAATCAATTGAATTCTTCTGCTAGTTCTTGCATTCATGCTGCATATCAGATGCTGAGGAATAATGCAAAATATTATTTATGTGAATGGTTGAGGAGTGAATTGATGTTAAACCTTAGAAAGATCAAGTGATTTAAGAAAGGAACTTTTAAATACTTAAATTTGATTGTTTGTTTAATGCTTTACTTCCTGAATGAGCTACCCGGTCTAGGGAAGAAGTGTTGGGCTTGTGACATACTGGTAGGTATGTAGATCAAGGAAGCAATCACCAACCTTGGTATCAGTAGAGATTAGAAACTTTGGGGTTATTTCAAAACATTCCAAGAAAACATGAGCCAAAGGGAGAGAATATCAAAGCACATTGTGGAGAAGTACTCCACTGATATCTGTTTTATGGTGAAAACTGATGAAACTCTTATGGAAGTAGTTGAACCTAGGATCTTATGGGTTACTAACATTGGATATGAAGTGGATGATAGCATTTTTGAAATCTATGCAAAAATGCTTCTTGAAGCTCCATTGGATGACAAAACAGAGCATTTTGGCACGACAGAAGAGAATGCCCTTGAAGTCAAAACTAGATTCAATAGGAAGATAAGAGAGAAGAAAATAGAAAATATGTCTACATATGTATAGGATGTAATTCATAAGATAGACACTCAAGTGGGTTTTGGATCCAAACCGGCAGCAGAACTGGAAGTGGCTAGTATTGCAGAAGTGAAGAAGCCTGAAGCTTACAATTCTACCATCACTTCTGATTCTGACCCTGAGGATAATGAACCTCTAGCTTTCAGAAGGGTACAAAGGAACAAAGTAGATCAACCACCGGTAGAGAAGATGAAGGTGGATCCTAGGAGGAGACTTGTTAGAAAGGCAACTAAACCTACTACACTGCCACCTCAAGCAAGGAAGCCTATACAAAAGAGAAAACTAGTTACATCTACTCTGGCAACCATAAGAAAAAAGCAAAAGAGTGATGACACTAAGTTTGGTAAGAATAAAATGACTTGTGCTAAATTAATTGATGAAATTACAAAGGATGGAATGTTAAAAAATGTATCTAAGTATTATGAAGATTTAGAGGATGATGAGCAAAATGAGATTGAATAGGCAATTGTGTTATACATGGATATATATAGAAAGCCTTAGTAGAAATTTTGAAGGAAATTCCTCTATCACTATACAATAAATTAGATGCTAGAAGACTTGATGCAATCAAGAGGGATAGATAAATTAAGGAAGTAGAACTCTTGGAAATGTGTGGTGCTATAAACAATGAGGAAATGAAAAGATTCATAGATGTTGCAAACAAAATAGTATTTAGTAGTAAACCCTGACAAATAAGCCTAATCATGGGTAGAGTTGATGAGGTGATAAATGAAACCAGTAAGGGTTGGACCAAATTCTTCTAGAAGAATCCAGATTTTCTTACATCTCAAGAAGAATTTACAAAAGGAACAACTTCCATCATTCCAGATAAATCAAAAGGCAAAGGTATTTTGGGAAGTTCAACTCCAATTTTGACTAAATCAGTAGTATAATAGATATATAGACACAACTAGCTATAAAGGAAAGTGTATAGTCTGTATTGGCACAAACTATTTTTGAGCAAGGCAATGTACAAGATACTGTGAATATTGTGGATAATACTCCACCGGTAGTAATTGACACTGCACCAAGTGGTGAAGCCATCAGTGCTAAAGAAGATAAGGTAAAGGGAATTGAGTCTACACCAGAAGTTCATATTGACTCCTCGACAAAGGTTTTGGCAATTGACACTTCTCAAGTTGAGAAGAAATCGATCACTGAGTGAGCCCAACTGAGTTAATGATGATGGCTACTCAAAAATTATTAAAGAAGGGATCTGCATATAAGGGTATAATAGATCAATCAATTATAGTATTGCATAATTTAATCCCTGATTGTCAGATTGATAATGAAGCAAGCCCTTTCGGTAAGATTAAGGCACTAACAGAGTACATATCTAACAATTTTCAATCATTGCAGTAGATATCAGATTGGCAAGCATTAGAAAGATTTATTGTGGCTAAGAAAACCACCTTTCACCAGATCATTGAAACAGAGAAAAAGAAAATTGAAGTTAAACTCATTCTTATTCACAATTGTGTGAAACAAGGTACAAATATCTACAGGGTCTATTGCAACATAGGAATTCTTACAGCAAATATAGATAGAAAATTAAAGGAATTAGATAATAAGGTAGCTAGCATTGCTAATTCTTTTGATGGATTAACTGCACTGAAAATATTTGTTGATAGAAAAATTTTGTCCTTGGAGAACCAAATTTTTTCTTTTGAGAAGGAGAGAGATAAAGTCATTAGGAGAGAAAGAAGTCTTAAAGGATTGGTGAGTCCCAGATTGGATTCACTAGGTGTACATAAAAGAGAGTGTATGGACATGATTGCTAAACCCAAACCAGCAGAAGTCAAAGAGAAGGAAACACTGGCCCACTTACTAAGTGGAATAGAATCCATATCTGATACTTTCAAAACTAGCTGGGACACATACCTATAGTTGTTGGATAAGGCATACCCATAAATTTTGAAGTTAGTCAAGCTCCGGTAAAACAAACAAGTACTTATTCATTCTTTTGTTTTGAATTCTTTCAATTCTTTCACCAGTCTTTGGCATTGATGCCAAAGGGGGAGATTGTTGGCAATTGACACTCATCGGATTCATTTTTTTGTCATTGATGGCAACAAGTTTAGATGGAAGTCATAAACCGGCATTAGGAGGCATATATCAGTAGACACCAACATTAGAGTATCCAGGATTACACTAGTACCGACATGAAGTACTTCAAGGAAGCTGACATCAAGGAAGATTTATTTACTAAATCAATTTGTAATTATTGTCGAGGATAACATTGAATAACCTTTGTAATGTATTGTAAGCTGAAATAAGGCATATTGTTTTTAATGGGTATATAGGTCAGTCTGGTAGATCATTTTGAATATGACATAAGATGAGACATAAGAGAATATAGAAGAACTGTATAATGCAAAGTATATGTATGTAGATCATTTGTATGCAAGTGCTATATCATGCAATGATCTGTAGATAGCTTGGAAAGCATTATTGGAGGAGAAGAGATACCGGTAGCAGTGTTCAGGGTTTATGAACCAGTACAGAGCAGAGCTAGAATTGGAACTCTATTTGGCATAGCAGATGCATTTTGTGAATTCATTTTTATTGTTTTACTTTAGAAGAAGCTTGTAGTCAGTGAGACTCTTTAGTGACGAGCAGTATGCTCTAGGCAGTGTGCCTTCTTGCATGTGTAGGCCCCTATTATATGTAATATCCTTTCATATGGCCAGTGAACTGATATTTGTTGGCATTATGGATGAGTTGATTATGTGTTGCATTAATATTTTTTCATTGATGTCAACACTACTTGTTATGGATGGTTACCGACAGACAGGTTTTGGTTATTGGTAGAAGATATAGTGTTATTAGCAGAAGAGATTATCTGTTGGACACTTCTAGCATATTTGTATCAGTGAAGTATGTTTCATTTCATGTGTTATATGCTCCATGAGCATGTTTTGGTCAGTTGGTATTGACTTGGTATTGGATGCTATCATACATTTTGGCAAACCCTTACTGGCATTGGTTTAAGGCCTTACCAGCAGAGTTTTCACTAAGGAATCTTAATGGGATGAATAATTGGTGTTGGTGCAGTTTCTACATGGATTTCAGGATGCTGAAGATATTCTTTGATTGTGCTTCAACTGCTTGAAGACATTGCTTTGGCATGGTAGACCTAGAATAGGTCTGGTACCTATCTAGGTTATGGACTGATATCATCATAACATGTTTTCTACATGTTACCAGGATGTTTCGAGATGATCTATGGATTTTTTATTATTGTTTTGGTCTTAAGCCGACATGGCATATCATTGTAATATGGAATTATGTAATGATCTTATTATAATATCTTTTAGGTGGCTGACCTAATTGGTTTAGGTCTTAGGGTTTGTATAAAATGATGTAAGATCTCATTGTAGATCATGGGGATTATGTGTTGTGGTCTTGGAATGCAATATCATATGTGAAGGAGATTTGGTTGATCATAGGTGACTGAATTGGGATTAAGGAAGAGATCAAAGGCCTCCGGTATTGAGCTTAATCGAGACTGTAATTAGGCATGATAGATGCTATCTCCGACAGTTCACTTTATTGGTGTTAGGATTAATGATAGTCCCAAAGAAACTAAGAGGGGGGGGTGAATCACTATCTAGTCGGTTAACAAAATATTTAACCTTATTAAGTATTTTGCATTCCAATATAGTGTATCAGTAAATAAGTATTAATGTAGTAAACATGAACAATAAAGACAGTGTAGAAAACACACCATAACACAAGATGTTTAACGAGGAAACCCGGCGTGGGAAAAACCTTAGTGGGATTTGTGGCCCACAATATTCAGTCACTGGCCAATGAATAAATATTACTTACAATGAGGGGCCTACGCATGCAGGAAGGCCAACTGCCTAGAGCTCACTACTCAATCTACAAGATAGAAGTCTCACTGACTTACAAAATGGATTATGAAAATCCAATACAATGTATTGCTTCAAATCAGCATCAACTATGCCAGGTTCAGTACGAGTTTAATCTCATACTATAACCATAAACCTTATACAAAATTTGTCCTATGCATTCGCATATATCTCATCTTCTATATCCTCTCTCATATCAAAATGATTTACAAGATCTCATACATATATGGGTCTATTACAATATGCCATGTCGACTTTACAAAAATATATTTACAATTAAATATAATAAACAAAAGTTTATTCCCGTTGGCTGGAGTTGGTGGTATGCATTGTTGCCGCTATCGATGAAGTGTCTATCGGTGTTGGTGCCTATCGGTGGTTTACTAGATGAATGCTAGGTTGTTTCCTAAAGGTTTCCAGTAGGTTGCCACTAGGTTGCCATCAATGACAACACCATCATTTCTTACTAGAGTGTAGAATGCCAGCAATCTCCCCCTTTGGCATTGATGGCAACACTCATGAGAAAAATCCAAAAACTGTTTCCAAAAAATGAAGTCCAACAATTTACCAGAAAGATGTGCTCCCCTTGAGTAGATGATCTCCTCTGAATAGCCACTTTTCTCTGTCTACTACTCCCCCTTTGACATCAATGACAAAGGTTGTCAAAAATTGTCAAACAAGTGCAAAATTTTACCTTAAGGTTTGTAATTGGTTCGTTACAATCTGAAATATATCAGCCAAAACCAAATTTAAACTTTGCATGAATCTATTGCTATCATTCATGATTGCCTCCGTTTGTTGGATCATGCCAGTGAGATGATGCATATGCTCCTTTGGTGATCTTTCCCCTTGAATTAATTCCTTAGAGATCTCATTTCTTAGAGAGATAAGGTTATCTAGTTTAGGACTAAGTTTATACTTCAGCTCTCTGGCATTTGCCTTGATCCTTGCTTTTTCCTTCTCAAATTTCTCCTACTTTTCTTCAAATCTTGCTATTTCTTTCTCAATAACTGATATAGGTTCAAATGAACCAATGATGTTATCATCTATATCATTAATTTCTTTTTGTACTCTGCTTATTTCCTTTTCAATGTCCTGGGTCAACAGATGTGGCTTGCATGTCGCTCTATATAGTTCCTTATACTCCAAAATTGTTGTATTCAGTGCTGATAAAAGTGTCTTAATATGCTTAGTGCACTTCTTTATTGTCTCGTCAAAGAATTTTTCTTTTTCTTTTTCCATTTTCTCTTTGAATGTATCCCCATTTACCTTATCCACTATTATTACATTTCCAACAATAAATTTAGACAATGTGTCTAACTATCCTAAAGAATCCTTTACATTATCTACATTGTATTTTGGTGCAATCATTTTAAGAATAGGTATTGTATCATCAATTGCCTTGTAGGCCAATGCATAACAATTAGTTATCTTCTTAATTGAGTCCAGAAGTACCTCTGTCACATTAATGGGTCTGGATTCAGATGTTTGACCAACTGCCTTTATTATTTTAGTGCTTCCAGCATTAGTAACCAATTTTCTTGTATCTACCTCTAGTGGATCAGTTTGAGTTTGTGTTTCAACCTGTAGTGGTTTGGGTTTCTCAGTGATTACTGGGTTTACTATCTCAACATGTACCTGTGCCTCTATCGGTTTCTCTGTTGGTTTCTCTGTGTTATTAGCTATCGGTATCTCTATGTTATCAACTGTCAGTATCTCCATCTCTATCGGTTTCTCAGCATCTACACTACCAATATTCATTCTATTGTCCAAAGGTTTCTCTTTATGCTCTGCTTTCTCTATTTGCTCTGTTTGTATTTCAACCTCTATATTTTCTATCAGTTGCTCAGCAATGTTTCCACTGCCAGCAATATCATCATGTACCTCTGTGTTGTCCTTGTCCACATAATGTTCACTTCTTGAGTATCAACATTCATGGTGAATAAAAATTATGATTCAGGGTTAGTGTCATCATGTGGTATGTCCACATTTTTAGTAGTTGGTGTATCAACAGTATGTGTCGGTGTGGTATCTAAGGGTGGTGGTAAGTTATCATTTATTTTGATGTTTGGTACTCCACTAACTTTACCTTTCCCTTTGTCCTTGTCCTTTTGATAGACTTTGAATGTTTTCTTGGGTCTGTTCAATTATTCTTATTTTCCCTTTTCTACAAAAAAAAATCCCATTTGTTAGTTGTTTCCTCTGCAATTTTATTTACTCTACCAGCCATTAAGCTCACTTGTTGGTCACCACTAGAAAAAACTGATCAGTTAGCTTCATAAATTAGTTCATCAATCTCCTCTTTCGAGTTAACTGGATGAACAACCAAAAGTTTTTCAACCTTAAGCTTCTTATCCAACTCCATTACAACAATCCTTTTTGCATCTAACCTTCTATATAGGTCATTTGGTAAATCATCTACAACTTCAATTAGCACTTTCTTGTAAATGTCCATATGTAGAATAATGTTGTTTTCAAAACTTTCCTTTTTAGAATTAGTAAATGTGTTATACAACTTGCTCACATTAGCCAAGTTACCATCATCGATGATTTCATTCAGTAAATTGTCCAAAGGTGGTATCACCTATTTCTATTTCTTCTTGGGTGTCAACTTCTTTGTTGGTTGTCTTACCACTTATTGCTTCTTTCTCAGAGTTCTTGTTTTCTTGGGTGGAGGTGAGGGTACCAGTGAAGGTTTTCTCTTTCTATCAACTCTCTTAAATTTAGCAGGTATTTTATTGTCAGATGATGTGCTAACTAGTGAGATATATGCCTCTGGTTGCAATCCTTCTAGTTCACTTTCCTTTATTCCAGTAAGGTTCACAATATTTTCTTTTATTTCCTTTACCTATTTTGATGCATCTCTTATATACTTTTCTCTTCTCTTCCTTTGTTTCAATGTTTGTACACCACTCTAAATTGTTTCTACACTGCCAAAAAATTCTTCTTTTGGTTCTTTAGGTGCTTCTAATAGGGCTTTAGCATAAGTCTCAATAATATTTACATCAACCTCATAAACCATTTCAGTTACCCATACAATTCTAGGAAGAACTGCTTCCATTCATATTTCATCCTTCTTAATCACAAAATAGATTTCCTTATCATATTTGACTACTATACTTTGTGGTAGTCTCTCTTTGGTTTTCATTTTCTCTTGGAAAGCTTTGAAATATTCAGTTATATTGTTTTCCCTAGCAGTACCCATGCCAGTGAAGGCTTCTTGCAATTGTTTGCCTACCAGTATGTCATATCCAAAATCTTTGTGTCCAATACCGGGAATTTGTTTTGAAAAATACAACATAAGACATACCAAAAGATTACCAAAACAAAATGTCCCTTTCTTGTCACCTTTTATCTTTTTCAAATTATTAACTAGTTCATCCTTCAGCCATTCACATACATCTATTTTTGCATCATTATTTACCATATCATAAGCACTTTTAATGCAAAGACTAGAAACTAAGTTAAGTCGGTTTGCATGTGTGGTCTTGTAACCTAAAATCATAATTATGAATCTTACATTGATATCCTTGATGCCATTTACTCTCATAGATCTACTATCAGATGTTGCTCCTGTTAAGGTCATGTCTGTATTGTTAGGTACCTTCTTTATCTTGTCCGATCTGCTGCCGGTAGAGGGTAAACCTGTCATTGCCCTAATTGCTTGCCAAGTGAATTTGCAGACTGAGTCTAACCAAAGAAATTATCCATGTGGCCTACTTAACACAATTCTCACTACCTCCTCTAGAAATTCAGGGATGTTCAAGATTTCTACAAAACCTAAGGTCTCAATAACCTTGTGCTCGGGTTTGACATTTCCATTCTCATCACAAATTATGGTTTTAAACATCTTTAATACTTCCACAGAACCTAACTCTTCAATATTATAGTGAATATAAATTCTAGGGTCTTCAACATAAGCTACACCTTTAGGAATTTTTGAGAATGTGCCCATGGAATCATCTTTCTTAGCTATATTGGGAATAATTTTGAAAATGGACCTAGGGCATTTTACAATTTCCACAACAGTAGGGTTTGCAATAAATTCAGGAGCAGAAGAGGAAGCCATTTGAAAAATACCTTAAGATGTCTGATAATGTTTGAGTGCTTGAAAGAAATCACTTCACTTCTTTGCCTTGAATGCCTTCACTTAGATTTTTGCGCTCTCTACTATTTTGAATGCTCGGTGATTCAAAAAAGAGGGAAAACTGATGATTTAAAATGAAATTTAATTCAACAACTGCAATAAATGCTCGCCAGTTAAGTGAAAAATTAACACATATGTCGATAAAGAAGAAATATATCTTCTCACCACCTACCGAGGGTAATCTACATGATGTTCAACTTGTTACAATACCCCAGAAGGGTTACTTCTCAGTTGGATGAAGAATTTCCTACCGGTGGAGTAATACTTTGTTCTACTAGTGAAGGAATAGTCTCATCAACATTTTGATCTATCTTTATAATCCATTGTCTTGAAAATTCTTGCTTTACCTCATCAACCTTCTCTTTGCCTTTCAAACTGGGTCCTTTATTGTTTGCTGGTGAAGTCTTGCTTCTACAAAATTTTGCAATATGTCCAATTTTGTTACAAGCATAACAAGTCACATTATTCTTCTGAATAGCCTTTCCATATCCTATGCCAGTTTGTGTTCTGCATTGATTGGATAAGTTCTCAAATCTTCCGCAAACATAACATCTCACATTCATTCTGGAATTTTTTGAATTATGACCAACTTTGTTGCATTTGGAACATTGACTGGTGGGTGCATTAATGTTCTAATTATTTCTAGATCTACACTGATTTTCTCTATGACCAAACTTGTTACAGTTAAATAATTTTCCATTAAATTTGTAAGCATTAGGTTGTCTTACCGGTTTATTGTGTTCATGATTGTTTGCAGTATCAAAACTTTCATTAACTTCAAATCCAAGTCCATTAGTATCTTCATTAGGTTTCTGACTTTTCAGCATATCATCAAGTTCTTCTGAACTTTTATTGAATTTCTCTTTGTGTTGATTTGCAGTATCCAACTCATTTTTCAGAGTTCCCATCTGCCTCATAAGTTTAGTTTTATCATGTTGCATGTGAATCAGATCTATCTTTAACATATCATTTTCATGACTGAGTCTTAGATTTTCATTTCCAGCATCATTGAGTCTCCTAGTGAAGTCATCTTCGTTTTTCTTTCTGTCTTCAATGTCTTTACAAAATCTCATAGTCATATCTTGCATTTCATTCCTCATAGTCATGTTTTCTTGCCTCATCTTATTCACAAGCTCATTAAGAGTTTCCTTCTCATCATTGTCATTCTGCATCTTCTCATGAAGTTATTTTCTCTTATTTCTAGCAATAGTGAGATTCTCCTAAAGTCCTTGAATGAATTCCTGTGCAGTCCTCAGATCATCTTCAAGTTTGATATTATTCAACTTCTCTAAACCATAGTCTACAAGAGCTCCTTCCAATTTCTTTCTTAAGTTCTCCATCTGTACCGGTGTCAGAATCTTCATCAAGCTATTAGGCTTTTGAAAATAGAGGACCAGACTCTGATACCAATTGTTAGGATTAATGATAGTCCCAAAGATACTGAGAGGGCGGGGGGGTGAATCAGTATCTAACTGGTTTACAGAATATTTAACCTTATCAAGTATTTTGCATTCCAATACAGTGTACCAGTAAATAAGTATTAATGCAGTAAACATGAACAATAAAGACAACATAGAAAACACACCATAACACAAGATGTTTAACTAGGAAACTTGGTGTGGGAAAAACCTCAGTGGGATTTGTGACCCACAATATTCACTCATTGGCCAATGAATCAATATTACTTACAATGAGGGGCCTGCACATGTAGGAAGGCCAACTGCCTAGAGCTCATTACTCAATCTACAAAATAGAAGTCTCACTGACTTACAAAATGGATTATGAAAATCCAATCCAGTGTACTACTTCAAATTAGTATCAACTATGCTAGGTTTAGTACCGGTTTAAGCTCATACTATAACCATAAACCTTATAAAAAATATGTCCTATGCATTCACATATATCTCATCTTCCATATCCTCTCTCATATCAAAATTATTTACAAGATCTCATACATATATGAGTCTATTACAATATGCCATGCCAGCTTTACAAAAAGATATTTACAATTAAATATAATAAACAAAATTTTATTCCTGTCGGCTGGAGTTGTCGGTATGTGTAGACGTATAAAAATGACCATATTCCTAAATGAATATTTTATGTTCATTTCTCTATTTAATTAAATCCAATTTAATTAAACTATCCACATTCCTCTATTTAATTAAATAAATTATTCAATTTATCTAAATTAAATTCACTATTCCATTTAATGAATAAATCATTTTATTCAATTAAATCCCCCTATCCACTTTTAATTAAATTCAAATTTAGTTAAATAGTTATCCCAAATTGAATAAATCAAATTTATTTAATTACAACCAAATTGAATGAATTAAATTATTTCAATTAAATCCTATTATCCCTCCATCCACTTGCAAAATCTCAAACCCCTTTCTAATCCCTTCTAGAATCTTCTAATTGCTTCTAATTAACCTAACCCTCCTCTAAAATTTGTCACATCCCTAAGCAAAGGGAAGTCACTTCTCAAATGGCTTAAAGTCTTTGATAACCATTAAAGGTTTTCAACCTTCAACCACCAAAACCCTTAGAGTCTTTGAAAACCATTGAAGGCTTTCAACCTTCAACCACTTAATCCCCAAAGTCTCCAATAACCATTAATGGTTAATTCAAACCCTCCCACATGGTTAAAACATTTGTTTTGACTCAACCTCTATCCAACCCAAGGGTCTCATCAGGCCTTTAATGCTTTGACCATGATTATCTCTTAATCATTTGCACAAAGGTTTATCCTTGGATTAACTCTTAATCTAGTGGGTAAGCCTAACTTAGACTTGACCCTTAGCCTTTAGATAACCATGAGGTCTTCTCAGGCCTTTAATGCCTCCAACCTCTTTTCTCAACCCAACCCTATGTTAACACTTGTCACCATTTCATTGGTGCCAATTGTGCACATGGATCCCTAACTTTCAAACCTGGCCCTTGATTAAACCTTTCAATCTTGACCATCCATTGCCCTGTTTATGCTATAAATAGAGCTCTCATTTCTCTATTCAAAACAATCATCTTTCAAATTTGAAGCATTACACTTATGCTCAAATTCTTTCAAGCTTTCTCATTTCATATATGCTCATCATTTAGCCTCTTTTAGAGCAGGAATTAGACTAAATATGCATGCTTAGAGTAATGTCTTTATCATTTAGCTCCATCATAGACTAAATATAGTATGCTAGGATAGTATTTATACTAATCTTGTCATCTTATCATTTAGTTTATTGCATTTTTAGCATCATACATAGCTTACAACACATCTCATACTAAAATCAATCAAAAGCATCTCTCGTTCTCATATTTGCCATCCCTAAACCATTTTGCTCAGTAATCTGAGAGCAAAACATTGGTTTGAGAGACATTGTGAGATAGAGAACCATGGGACCCTCCTTGAGAAGCTGAGTAATACGTTATTACTCCATAGCTTGCACCAAGAAGTCCTGTGTGTGTGTGTGGACTAGTATTTTGAAATATTTTCACATATTAAGTTTTATCAGCCCACTTTTCCCACATACATTTCTGGCGCCCACCATGGGGCTAGACCCCATATAACAAATCGGTTTTTGAAATTAATCATTTTTGCAGGTCCGTGGAAAATAGGAATCGGCGCGTCGGAAACATTACTTGGCGCATTTGCCTAACAGTCTAGCGCTTCTAGCCTACTGTTTAGCGCGTGAGGTCTCTGCTATAGCGCATAAAGTTTTTCCTTTAGCGCATGACTTTGTTTAAAAAAAAAATTTCTGTAGGTCTCGACACGGACAAAACACAGAGTAGTGCATAAAGTAAACAGAGTAGTGCATCCAATCCACTGTTCAGCGCGTGGAGACCATCATCTAGCGTGTGCAATTCAAACATTAGCGCGTGACCTCCCTTAAGTTTTTCTTGTAGGCCTCAACGCAGAAACAAAACAGAGTAGTGCATCCGGTTAACAGCCTAACGCATCTAGTCCACTGTTTAGCGTGTGGAGTCTATCATCCAGCACGTGAAGTCAATCTTTTAGCGCATCAAAACACTAATATTTTCCTGTAGGTATCAACGTGGGAGAAAAACAGAATAGCACATCGGGAAAACAGCTTAGCGCATTGGGGGCACATAATAGCGCGTAGGGGCTTTTTCTTAGCACATAGACATCATTTCTTAGCACATAGAGTTGGCAGAGCCAAAAATTTATGACAGAGTCAAAATTAGGCTTGTGGGAGACATAATATATATGGAATATAACATTTAAGTATGGGTTTCAGACCTCTAGGAGTTATAATGCAAAATCTAGTTTTTGGAAGATCTTCCAAATTTCAGACTTAGTCAAATTTCAGGGCATTTCAGGATCAGAATTGTAAAATTTGTAACCAAGATCAAAATTTAGGCTTGTGTAAGCCCACACTAACATTTGATCACTGACTATGTGCAGGTTCTAATCTTTTTTGTGCAGGGGAAGGAGTTAGTTTAGAGGGTTTAAGTCTCTTTTTTTACTTTCTTTCAACAAAAGTTGGTTAAAAAGAACTCACTCTCATTTTTTTGCACAAGTTAAAATAAACCTCATCATTTCATTTGGATGCATAAAATGAACTTCATGCCTTCCTTTTTGGTGTTTTAAAATAAAACTTCATCTTTTCTTTATTGCAAGATAAAAAGAACAACAATTTCATATTTGTTTTCTTGCAAGATTAGAGGAAAAACACTTCATTTTGGAAGCTATAAAAAGAACCAACAATCTTTACTTTGGCAAAAATTTTTAAAAATAACCTCACCATCCTTTGGTGTTTAAAAGGATTCACTTCATTTTGCAAAGTAAAAGAACTTCATCTTCATTTTGTGCAAGGAAAAGAGGAAAATTTTTTCCCCTATCGACTTTAATTTTGTTGACCAAAAATCATGATTTACTTTTGTTGACCAGGCTTGTTTTACAAAAGTTTTGGAAATACACACTTTGCTATGAAAGGTTAAAAAGAACACCATGCTTTTTGGAGCAACATCTCCAAATAGAAGTTAGCAAATCATTGTCTTGAAGGCTAAAAAGAACCTTGTTTGCCTTGTCTCGAAAGTGGAAGGTATATGCTCTCCCCATAACTGGGTGACCAAAAAGCCAAGCCACTCTTAAGCTTTCTATACTTCAAGCATTTAAATCCTTTAGCAGGCCTGCCTTCCTGAGGGGTTGAAAAACTCTTAAAGCCATTCTTTTGCCAGTGTGAAGGGAACGACCTAAGTAGGGAACGACTTTGAAGCCAAGTGTTCCAACCCACTATAATCAAAAGTGGAGGGTGACGAAAGTCCCTTTCAACGGTTACATGCAATGATTAGCCTTCCCCTAGTATCTTTACGATACGTAGAGCTTTTGTTCTAAAGGTTGGGAAGCCTCCTGAGGGAGTTTATCACTGACGACCGAACAGGAAGCCTGATTATGAACCTTAGAAATAGAAACCTTGAACCAAGTCAGTCGCCAAACATTGGCAATATCATAGTGCAAGGGTGGGGAAGAATCTGCCCCCAAGATTACTCACCATATATCTCCCAAGATAACTACTCAATTGTGAAATAATTCACTTTGAGTTAATTTCTGGCAAAAGGCAAAAAAACAGGTGCCCTCTAGGGGGTGACAAGGCTGTTTGAGCTGACGGAGTATCGAGACTAGTGGGCTATGATATTGTCAATGACCTTTGAATAAAGAGTCTATCTGATGTGTCTTTTGTTGTAAATCAAACCAGTGATAACATCGAGGATTTGAACACATCCTCAAAAGAATATACACTCAATGTATAGCATTAGGATGATCATTGTCTTCATGTGTGCTATGTATTCTTGTCACAAATGTTAAAATATCTTGCAAAGTATCCAACAATCAAACTCAAAAGTCAGTTCAAACAAAGAAAAATCATAAAGTGGAGAAGATTTCCATATCCAACAAAACATCTTTTGAGATGGCTATCAACATTTCAACTATCTTTAGGAAAGACTTTCATCCAACAAGATTAGGGGAATACCAAACCAAGTAATCCTTTCTAGAAAAAGTTTTCAAACTTCTTGAGTATCCTTTCAGGTCCAATATCAAATGGGGTCACAAGAAATCAAATCAAAACACCAGAGAAATCATTTCCAAATCAAACAAGTCGGTCTTAGAACAAAAGTTGTCAAATCCAAAACTAGCTAAAGATAAGACTTTATCCTATCAAAATTAGGTATTATCATCACCTTGATCAAAAGGTCCATTATCTAAAGGATTCTATCAAACAACATACCAAGTTTAAACCTTAAGTTGTCAAATCAAGTTTCTATATCGGGAGACTTTATCCATATCATTTGACACACTTTGTCGTGAGGGGGCATCTAAACCTTCATTTGATAAAAGTGGACTTAAGTTTCCAAATGAAGTATCTCAATCCAAACATCGAAGGAAACCATTGATCATTCATGTATGACCACTCCTCATATTTTGAGAAGAATAAGTCTTCATCACAAAACTAAGTTAAAGAAGAGACAACCTAGTCCTAGGACCCTTATCAACAGGAGTAAATTTCTCTACATAAAACTATCAAAAACATCAACTTTTATCATTCGTATGACCATTCATCATCAAAATGAGAAAAAGGAAACTCAGTCAAAGGAAATGAGTCCTAGCCTAAATCAAGATCACAATATCATGGCTCTCCAATCTGATCCCATCTTCGATCAAGATCCCACCTGTCAAGAATCTTATGATGATCCCCTAAAATTTTGGTATTCCATCCCCGATGACCCTCTTTCATCTCAAAAGCAGAGTCCCATTCAACATCCATCTCTTAAGAAAAATCATGATATTCCTTCCATATCCTCCACTATTCTAATTCAAAATCAAGAGAAAAGCACAAACTCAAATGATCCTACTCCAAGTCAAGATCAAGATCAAGGAATCTCTTCATCCTCCAAATCTATCTTAGGTCCTTTCATTCCACAATCGAATTCTCCATCCCTTCCATCCATCTTGGGTCCTTACTTCCCTCCATCCACAAATCCATCACCTCAAATGATCCATAAGAAAGATCAATGAGGAGCACATCTTTGAAATTATTTCAATCCTCTATCTAAACATCTTTCCAAAACTATTCTTCTATCATTTCCTCTATCTATTTAGGGTCCTTCTGTCCCAAAAATTCAATTTTCCTCCATCTCTTCATCACTTCTCAAGTACCAACACTCATCCTGAATACATTTCCTTCTATCCTTGCACAAATATTCAAACATTCTATCTATTATCCAACACCTCTTTTCTATCCTTCCATCCCTATCATTCAATCCTTTGCATACATCCTTCATCTGTGAAAATAGGCATTTGTGTCATTTTGTCACATACTTGCCCATGCTCCAATCTCATGTTCAGTCCTTTTCTTAGATATCTATTCATAAAATGCTTCAGAATCCGAGGTTGTTCCTCTTTAACATTTTCTTTTGGTTGGGATACACACTCAATCCAGAAAAGAACCACTTATCGTATCTTGGTACCAACATCTTTTGATTACTATATCTCATACACTTAATCAATTGCTCTAAAAATCATTGTGATCTCTTAAATTGAAGACATGGCTAGTGAAAAATCTAAAATCTTGCTTCAGCGCCACTGTAATTATCACACCCATGTAAGTTTCATCACTTACAAGCCAATGCAAGAAAAATAAAGAAAAAAAAAAGAAATATCAAAAGCATGAGCAAGAAAATGAATATCAAGAAAAGCAAAATGCAATGAAATGCAATATCAAAATGATTGGCTATGGGAACATGCAAGTAACTCCATCGAGGCTATGGACGCGCTGGCAATGGAGCAATATTTGTGAGATTACAGCGATAACCTCGTCGGGGCTATGGACGCTCGCTGACAGCGAGGCTCTATCCAGGATTCTTTTGAAGTTAAGGTAACTCATGTAGCTAGCCATGTTGGATTTTGAAGATTACAATGATCATATGAGCCAGAATGAACCCACTTGCACACACATGGGTAATCAAAGAACTAAGTACCTTGATCCAGTTTGGGATTCTTCTTCCCTTTTGAGTCTGCTTCCTAGTTGCTAGAAATGTTCAGTTGAGTTTTCTAGAGGTTCTAAGTGTGGGTTGCGTCTCTATCTTTGAAAAGTTTGAGAACACTTATTCAGATGGTGCTAAATACTATGACAATCTTACATATCACCTTTTTGCAAATGGAAACCTCTATGCTTGGGGGCAAAGTTCATCTACTCTATTCTTCCTACCATATCTCCCAAATCCTCTAATCCATATCCCTTATCCTATATATTCATTTCTTCTATCCTCCAATTCTTTCTACAATCTTGCTTCACTCTAATCCATATCTATCTATCCTATCTATTCATTGCTTCCATCATCCAGTGTTATCTATATCCTATCTCTATCCATATCCCCTTTTTCATCCTTGATCTTGATCAAAACTATGGACAACAAATCTATTTCCACCTCAATGGTTTTGTCATTCATTCATCCATTCCTCATCTTGATATACATTGGGGCAACCAAATACATCTTTCTTCTAATCCAAAAACTCAAAAAAATCAAAATATCCCAAAACTCAAAAAAATCAAAATATCCAAAAACTCAAAAAAATCAAAATATCCAAAAACTAAAAATCGACAAAAATCAAAAAAATCAAAACAAAAAAAATCAAAGCATGAACACATGGACCATCCATCAAATCAGATCAACAACAGGAAAACTCTCAAAATCTGCAATGAAACTTATCACATGTCTTGTTAATCAATTCATTACTCGAAATCAACATCAACATCAAACATGTCTTATACAGGTATAGGTATACTCGAAACCAGACAGATCGGTCTTATACGAGGTACTCACTCTTTGAATCTATACATTCTTATCAATCATCAAGTCTTGATAATCAATCCATCCATCGACATCATTTTTCATCAAAGCAGAGTGACAAACAAACCATTAAAACTATTTCTCGAGCTAAATTTGTGTCAAAACAAAAGTTGTCAGAATCCTAAATGAATCGCACGATAAAGGATGTCTCTCCTATCATAATCCGGAAAATCTCATCATTAGTATCAACAAAATCCTTTACCATCTTACGGATTTTTATCTCAAAAACACTTGTTTAAAAATTTCAAATTGTCAAATCCAGTTTCCAGATCGGGAAGCTTTTATCCATATCATTTGACACACTTTGTCGTGAAGGGACAGCTAAACCTTCACTCTGATAAAGTAAGATTTGAAATTTTCAAAAACAAGAATCAGCTGAATCCAAACCAATCAAAGGAAACCATTGATCACTCATGCATGACTAATCTCCTTATTCTGAGAAGAAAGAACCTCTATCGTAACATCACGTTGAAGAAACAACAACCTAGTTTTTCCAAATTCATCAAGAGAAATAAATTTTTATACATCAATCATCAACCACATCATAACAATGACATCAATCAATCTGACTACTGGGTTTTGTTCTAGTTAGCCTTATCTTTATCAATTGATGGAAATACATGTTTCATAAATCATATTGTACATATCATATCCACCCATCTGAGACATCACCAGAAATTCACGAATGCTTATCAATCTTGGACATACTTAGTGTAGTCACTGTCCTTGGTTTATCTGAAACAATTATCCAAATAATATCCCACCATGGCTTGGTGATCAGTGTACATATCCATATCAAATTAGTATCAACAACCAGAGGCAAAAACTTGGCCTCGCTTGGGGCATTTCGCCTTCAAGATTTTCAACATTAGACCAAAAACGTAGCAAGACAACAAGGATCAAAACAACCAACAAATGACAAATGACGATGCAAGAAGGCTAAACATCACGAACTTGAACTGATTTCAACTGAACAAAGATCTATTTTGCAAGATGTTTTAATTGACAAAAATACATTTCCAATAGCATGCATGATTACTTATGGTTGTTAATTTTTTCTTATCATATCTCCTGAGAACCTCCAGGATGTCTTACGACTAGAGAAGCAAGGAAGGAATGTGATGTTTTATTTGTCTTCTATCTATGAGTGAAGTCTTTTACCATGCAAATTTGTCCTATGAAGAAATCAGGTGGCATATCACTGAGGACATTTCGGATTTGTATGGGACAAAGGTTAACTCTTGTATGTTTATGCAATATGCACTCAGGTCGTCTTGGTTCAATTATACCTTGATGCTTGTGCTATCTTGCAAAATAAAAAATCATGTACATTTTTCTCAGGTCATTATGGTTCAATTATACCATTATGCTTGTATAAATTTTCAACATATCCTAAACAAATCAATGCTCAATGATGATATCTACAAAGAAAGCAAACAAATGGCTATATCGGATGGCAAATGCAGAATGAGGATGCTACCAAAAACAGAGTTGCATATCATTTTACAATTAGTTGCATATCATATCATACATCTCATTTTCAAAATATCATTCATTATTCATCATTGCATCCCTCGCATGCATATCTATCACATCATCATGGAATCTTTCTGCACTTTCATCTCTCTATCATTCTTCCAACCTATCTTCATCATTCTTCTAAACTATCTTCTATCATTCTTCCAAACTATCTTCTATCATTCTTCCAACCTATCTTCTATCATTCTTCTAAACTATCTTCATCATTCTTCAAAACTATCTTCTATCATTCTTCCAACCTATCTTCTATCATTCTTCTAAACTATCTTCATCATTCTTCCAAACTATCTTCTATCAGCTCTTATATAGGATATATCGTTCCTGAAACCAGATGTTTTGATCAGCTCTTATACAGGATATATCGTTCCTGAAACCAGGCGTTTTGATCGGTCTTATATAGGATATATCATTCCTGAAACCAAACACTCGATCATCCATGTCTTATACAGGTGGTATCATTCCTGAAACCAGACTCTCAATCATCCATGTCTTATACAGGCGATATCATTCCTGAAACCAGACGCTCGATCATCCATGTCTTATACAGGAGGTGTCATACCTGAAACAAGACTTGCTCTCATTCCAATCAATCTAATCAATCTTATCAAACCCATGCATGCCATCACTATCTACTCTTCCATCTTTCAAACAACATTCTTCTTCTTTCGAGAGATCATTCATGCTTTGTGTGCACGAACAATCTCCCGAGGGGGCATTATCATATAAAATCTCAAAACAAATCCAATATCATTTTCCACATCAAAACAAAGATATCAAAATCAAACTTACATCAACAACATGAAACAAATTTTCTCATCTGCATCAAGTTCAAAAACCTATCATTTCATATCAACTTGTAACACAACTCAAGTTCTCAAAAACCATATCAAAACTTGTAAAACAACTCAAGTACCAAAATCACATAAACTTGTAAAACAACTCAAGTTTCCCACCCATATCAGCTTGTAACACAACTCAAGTTTCCAACCCATATCGGCTTGTAATACACATCAGGCTTCCCACATCGAACTTGAAATAGAACACGCAAATAAATCATATTTTGATCAAAACAACACATTGATATCTACATAACTTGAAATATCTCACATCAAAACAAGTTATACCGACACTCATATTGGACAACTACATAAAATCATGACAGCACAACACAAATATCGAATCTGGGGCATCACACATCAAATCAAATCTGGTATCACACATCAAATCAAATCTAGGGCACAACTTACAAATCATAAGAGCGACACAACAAAAATTGCATTAGATCATAAATCATGATAAAGCATCATTTTCTTTGAAATAACATGTGCACACACGTCACTTCAAAGAGGGGCAAAATGTAGATGTATAAAAATGACCATATTCCTAAATGAATATTTTATGTTCATTTCTCTATTTAATTAAATCCAATTTAATTAAACTATCCACATTCCTCTATTTAATTAAATAGATTATTCAATTTATTTGAATTAAATTCACTATACCATTTAATGAATAAATCATTTTATTCAATTAAATCCCCCTATCCACTTTTAATTAAATTCAAATTTAATTAAATAGTTATCCCAAATTGAATAAATCAAATTTATTTAATTACAACCAAATTGAATGAGTTAAATTATTTCAATTAAATCCTATTATCCCTCCATCCACTTGCAAAATCCCAAACCCCTTTCTAATCCCTTCTAGAATCTTCTAATTGCTTCTAATTAACCTAACCCTCCTCTAAACTTTGTCACATCCCTAAGCAAAGGGAAATCACTTCTCAAATGGCTTAAAGTCTTTGATAACCATTAAAGGTTTTCAACCTTCAACCACCAAAACACTTAAAGTCTTTGAAAACCATTGAAGGCTTTCAACCTTCAACCACTTAATCCCCAAAGTCTCCAATAACCATTAATGGTTAATTCAAACCCTCCCACATGGTTAAAACATTTGTTTTGACTCAACCTCTATCCAACCCAAGGGTCTCATCAAGCCTTTAATGCTTTGACCATGATTATCTCTTAATCATTTGCACAAAGGTTTATCCTTGGATTAACTCTTAATCCAGTGGGTAAGCCTAACTTAGACTTGACCCTTAGCCTTTAGATAACCATGAGGTCTTCTCAGGCCTTTAATGCCTCCAACCTCTTTTCTCAACCCAGCCCTATGTTGACACTCGTCACCATTTCATTGGTGCCAATTGTGCACATGGATCCCTAACTTTCAAACCTGGCCCTTGATTAAACCTTTCAATCTTGACCATCCATTTCCCTGTTTATGCTATAAATAGAGCTCTCATTCCTCTATTCAAAATAATCATCTTTCAAATTTGAAGCATTACACTTATGCTCAAATTCTTTCAAGCTTTCTCATTTCATATATGCTCATCATTTAGCCTCTTTTAGAGCAGGAATTAGACTAAATATGCATGTTTAGAGTAATGTCTTTATCATTTAGCTCCATCATAGACTAAATATAGTATGCTAGGATAGTATTTATACTAATCTTGTCATCTTATCATTTAGTTTATTGCATTTTTAGCATCATACATAGCTTACAACACATCTCATACTAAAATCAATCAAAAGCATCTCTCGTTCTCATATTTGCCATCCCTAAACCATTTTGCTCAGTAATCTGAGAGCAAAACATTGGTTTGAGGGACATTGTGAGATAGAGAACCATGGGACCCTCCTTGAGAAGCTGAGTAATACATTATTACTCCATAGCTTGCACCAAGAAGTCCTGTGTGTGTGTGTGGACTAGTATTTTGAAATATTTTCACATATTAAGTTTTATCAACCCACTTTCCCCACATACAGTATGCATTGTTGCTGCCACTGGTGAAGTGTCTATTGGTGTCGGTGCCTGTCGGTGGTTTGCTAGATGAATGCCAGGTGGTTGCCTGAAGGTTGCCAGTAGGTTGTCGGTAGGTTGCCATCAATGACAACACCATCATTTCTTACTAGAGTGTAGAATGCCAACAATTGGATTGTTGTCCATTTATCTTGAGGTGGTTTTAACCTCTGTAGTCAGTGAGACTCATTTTGTAATGAGCAGTATGCTCTAGGTAGTGTGCCTTCCTGCATGTGCAGGCCCCTCATTATATCACATACTTTCTGCAGAAGTATCATCTGACTATTGGTAGGATTCCCACTGTGGTTTTTCCCTTTCCGGGTTTTCCACATACAAATCATGGTGTTATGTGGTATGGTTGCTTTGCATTGATTATCTAGTTAATTGTTAAGTTGTATTGTTTATCGTTATCTGTTCCTACTGACATCTGTATGTGCTTTACCGATACTTGATCTGTTTTAAGGTTGTGTTGTGGATTAAAAGTTATAATCTATTAACAACTGATTCACCGCCCCCTCTCAGTTGTTCACCAGTTATCCTAACAATTGGTATCAAAGCTTTGGTCCTCTTTTGCAGAAGCTTAACCACTTGAGGTAGATCCTATTGTAGCTAATATTTTTAATCCACCGACAACTATTTTTCAGAAGAGAAATCCCTAAGCTTGGTGGAACAAATTATGGAATATGGAAAATTCAAATTGACTCATCTTAGATGTCTTGGAAAGGATATTTGGGAGATCACTGAGAAAGGATACACACCTTATGATCTGACATCTGGCAATCCTGCTCCTGCAGACTTGGATAAGAATATTGAAAATGATTGCAAAGCTAGAGAAGCCCTCTTGTGTGCACTTACTAATCAGTAGATCATGGGATTAACTGATAAATCATCGGTTAAGGATATGTGGGACAAATGGAAAAATCTGAATGAAGGTGACCCTAATGTCAAAATTGCTAAGCTTGATGGTTACCCGGTAAGATATGAAACTTAAATATGGAAGATAATGAGAGAATTGTTGTGTTTATGGAAAGAGTAAATGAGATTGTTATGGGAATTCAATGTTGTGGAGAATTTCTGAGTGAAGATGAAATAGTTTGCAAAGTTTTGAGAGCCCTTCCACTAGCTTACAAGATGAAGGAAACTGCAATTATTGAGTTAAGAACAATGGCAAACACTTCAATTAACATAGGCATTCTGATTGGGAAATTATCTACTTTTGATCTTGAAGAATTTGGATCTTCCGGAGCTATAAAGTTTGAACCTGCTTTTCATGCATCATCATCATCACCATCATCAACATCATCTACTGGAAAAAGTGTTTGGAAAGCCCTATATGTAAAAGAATTGGAAGACATGAAGAAAGAAGATGAATAACTTGAGCAACTTGAAGCCTTATTTTCTAGAAGAATACCTAAAGGACCAACTAGAAGTAAGTATGAAGGAAAAAAACCTTTTAAATATTTTTCATGAAACAAGATTGATCATTTTGCATCTAGATGTCCTGAAAGGAATGCAAGATTTGAGGAAAGAGTTAAGAAATCTTTTAAGCCTAACTAGAATAGATATAGATTCAAGATGCTACATAGCAGATGAGGAAGGAGTAACTAATTGTTGGTGTAAATAAATATTCATTTTGGATATTATTACACTTTACTTAAGTTAACTTAGGATAATGCATCTCTTCGTAGTTTGGATTTGAGACACTTAGAGAAGTGTGCACATAGGGATAGAGCTTGTAGGAGAAATTCCACCTTTTGTGGTCGTATTTTGCTATTACACTCCACATTCTGTGGGTCATCCACCTCATGTGGAATATTATATTATTTCTCCTGCCTACCCCTAGTATTTCTTACCTATCCTTGTTTCTCATTGAGCCACATGTCATAATTGTGTGCTCATACATCCATATGGCCTTGCCTATATAAGCAGGCCTATATTCATTGTATTGGTTAATCCAGTTGATCATTCTGCATATTGATGAGAATACAGTTTGTTCTTGTCATTCTATTGTCTCTCTTTTTATGCTTTTCATTGTGCCCTTGATTTTGGCAAAATCCTACATGGTATCAGAGCCATTGGGGCTTCATTGATTAGTTTTTTGGAGACATTTTGGAGGCTTCTATTTTCGGATTTGGGGATCTTCATTTTTTGGTGGCATCATACAGCAATTTGGACATCACTGTTGAATCTGGGAGGTCGTTTCCATAAATTTTGACTATAAAGTTGACCTATTTTGGTGAGAAATTTTTTTTCCCCATTTTGGCTATTATCGTACGGATTTTGAAATTTTGTTTCAAAAAAATTATTTTTCGAAAAAAAAAAAATTTTAAAAATTCAAAAGGGCGATCAAAATTTTCAAAAAAATAAATAAAAAATATATATATATATATTTGGGGGGTCCGTAGACCCCCTCGTGCCCTTCGTACCCTGTGCATGTTGCAGGTTGTAGGTCGTACCTGCTGTCGGAGCTGCTGAAGTGTACCCGCCACCGCCGTGACCCATGCTGTCAAGACCCACACTGCCTAGACCATCCACTGGCCACCTCCCACTGACCGCCTCGCTCCCGCCACTGGCTTCCCTCGACTCCCAGCTTGCCAGTCTCCGTCCCTCCGGCAGTTCACTCCTACCTCCGGCGACTCCGGCAGGCCACTCCCGCCTCTGGCGACGCCATCCTCCTATCGGTAGTTACTAAATAGATGGACCTGTGCCCACCATGTGGCAAGTGGCCACTAGCCTGCAGTCACCACCGTACGCCCAGTCACAGAGCCACGTCATCTATCTATACAACCAGTTAGCTTGCACAGTCAGCATGTCTGTATAGTACGGACACCATGCAGGGGGGATGAAATTTTTGTGATGGCCAAATGGGTGTCAAATTTAAGCTCATGAATTTATAACATCAGCACCACATCAGCAAACTTTTGAAATTTTTCAACCCCTCTCCATTGAGCTTTTCAGTTTTGCAGTCCAACTTTGAAAGGCCATATCTTGCTCATTTTTGCTCCTTTTTTGGTGCAATTTTTTTTGAAATGGGCTAAAATTTCATGATCTTCATAGTGGTGTGGTTATTTTATGATTTTGATGCACAGGTTTTTTGGAATTTTTGGATTCTCTTAGCTGTACCTATCCAATCCTCAATTCTGCAACTTCAAAGGCCTCGTTTGAGCTCATACGACCTCCTTTTCAGGTGTCATTTTTTTTGAAAGTGCATTTTTTTTTGTCTACTTTCATAATCTATGATCAGATTTTAGATATTTTGAGTGGAAATTGTACTTTTAGACATTGGTCTTATTTGGCCTATTAGGTGCATGTAATGTGCTTGGATCTTAGTTTGGATATCTTGCATTATCAGTTTGAGTCTCTTTTGGCCTTCTTAAGGTAGTTGTAAAATTGTAATCAGAAGTCCACTTTGCCATTTTTTGCAAGTGGCCCATTGTATACGCACTAATTATAAAGTGCCAAATCATCATTTTTTGGGGGGGTTCTTTGATTGAGTGAATTTGGGGGGCTGTCTTATGTGATTGTGCCTCTCTTTGTGCTCTTTCCATTTTTTGTTGCAATGAGTCCTAATAAATTTCCATCTTTAACTCCACATAATTATGCATCATGGAAAATTAAAGTATGGAGTAAATTAATGGAAAAGGGTCTCACACATTACATAGATGGAACAATAACAGCACTACGTGATCCTAAGGCTGATCAAAATGCTCAATTAGAATGGCTCACAAAGAATTGCATGGGTCTTGGAACTTTGCGCAAGTATGTATCAGATGACCTCATTTTTCACATTGAAAAGTGTAAAACAATCAAAGAGGCCTGGGATATGTTTCAGAAATTGTATGGTCAAGTTGATGAAATCAGAGGCTATCAAATTGGCAATGAGCTCACCAACTTGGATCCCAAGAGTTTTGATACAATCCAAGATTATGTCACCAAAGCAAATGAGCTAAGAGCAAAGCTTAAGGATTGTGGAATTGACAAAAAGGATGCTCAGTTGATATTCAACTTGTTGGACAAGCTTGCACCAGAATATGCAGCATTTGTGTCTAGCTTCCAAACTCATCGTTTGATAGTGGGGAGTTCCTATGTTATGCCTTCATTTGATGCTTTCACAAAAATGTTAATATTGGAACAATCTAAGTTGTTGAACATGGGGTCTCTCAAGTCTTCAAATTCCAAGGCTTTGGTGGCTAATCAAGGGAATCAAGGAAGTCAAGGCAAAGATTCCAACAAGAAGAAGCACTCTAAGTCTAAGCTGCACCAGAAAAAAGGACAATCATCCTCTCCATCACAAGGTGATTTTTCATCCTCTTCCAAGAAAGGGACACCACCTAAGAAGGATAAACCAACTTGTGCATATTGCAAGAAGTATGGTCATGATGAGCATCGATGCCACGCAAAGCAAGTTGATGAGTTAACTAATCTTCTTAAGAAAAACAACATCAACTTGCCATCTGCCTACACAAAGAAGGATTCATCTCCTTCCTCTTCCTCACAGTCTGTCATGCCCAAACTTTTGGGCAAAACACAACCGACAAATTTTTTTTTTTTTTTTAGCACTTAATTACATGCATTCATTTACTTAAATAGTTGTGACAACTTAATAGTTTGTTCTGAATGAAATCTTAATTGATATTAAATACTAACATAACAATTATGATAACTTCTATTATCAAGCAGAGCAAATAATTTTCATGAGGGTGTTATTAAGTTCTCTCGAAAGTTCCTTTCTTTTCAGTTGTGCTTTTTAGTACTTATTTGGATCCATTTCTACTAAACAGACATTAATATAATGACCGGGTTTGATATCAATTATTTACTAAATGTTAACACTATTGCTATTTCATTTCATTAATATTGCCTAATTGAGTGGATACAATTAAGGTGCCAAACATCATTAAGTTAATTAAATTGTCTGATGAAAGACTCCACTTGGGATAATAAGGTACGCCTGACTTAGTCCCTTAATTTTTTTATAGAGAAATTTTATTACAATATCCTCTTAAATTATTTATTTTACTATATTGAATCATTCCGTCTAATTATAAAAATAAAACCATTTTGATCTCTAAAATGAATTAGAATAATTTAAATCAAGTTTATATATTACTTTTTCCAACATCAAATATTTAATATTTTGCTTCTATTAATCCCATTACCCCTTGCTTTAATTTCAACCGATTGAACTTCTAAACTATGTTTATCCAAATATGATAATAATAATGTTGTAGAATATTTCATTATATTTTCGATTAAAAATCCCCTAAAAGGTTAACCTCCAAAATTAATTAGAATTTTAAGCATTTTTTAATTTATTTTTAAATATGCCCTCTTGATTATTTAAACATTTATAAAATATAAACACCTAATAAAATAATTAACTCTTCAATTTGTCCTATGCATTATATATAAATGCACATTTAACATTGATAAAAAGAAATTAAGGTTGGTAAATAAACTAATTAAATTCAGGACAATTTTTTTTTTTTTCACTTCCATAAATTTAAACTATATATATATATATATATATATATATATATATTTAAAATACACATATGATTACATATATATCTATCTAATATACACTTATATATTTAAAGTGAGGTTTATCCCCCTTTTAGTTAAACATACCTAAATTTACCATGATACCCATAAACCCCAATTCTATTTTAATCATTACAAAAAGCCTCTTTTATTTATTTATTTTTTTTTTTTATAGATTTGTTTTTTTTTAAAGATCTTGTTTTGTAATAATTTTTTTTTTTATAAAATAAAGTTTTAAATAGTTTTTTTTTTTTTTTTTTGCTTTATTTAAAAAGTGCAATTATATATTTTGATATATGAATATGTTGGTTTAAGTTTATATATATATATATATATATATATATATATATTTCAAACAAATAAGTTTATTATTAAGTAATCAATTCATTTAAACATTTAATATATATATAGATATATTGGACAATAAATTTATTTCTGTTTATATCTGAGAAATGAATTTTTTAAATATTCCATATAGGCATGAAAAGCTGTTTATATATATGTGGTGTCTAGGACAAAAGCTTTCTATGAAAAAGCTTTCTGTGAAAAATATAAAATCTGAAACATATTTAGCAGATTGGATAATTTCTACAGATTTGAATCATTGAATTTATTTCCTTTTTATCAAAATCCTAGTTGCTAAAAGAAATAGATAGGTTATTTAAATATTGATTTACTATCGACATAATATAGTAAAAAGCAGAATTAAATCAATTAGAATAGCAACTTTAGAATTTCTATTTATTTCATTTAATCTATTTAACTATAGATTTTATTCTCTGTAACTAAACAAATGTCAGTATTTAATAATTTTAACAACAACTATATAAATGACCAATTTAATAAATTTAAGAGCAACTAGATAAATCTAAACTAAAATAAAACTTTCGGAATGACTATAATAAATCTGTTTTTTTATTTTATTTTCCGCAATAAACAAAATGACAGATTTAAATAAAACTAAATATGACATTTTCATGTATAGATCTAAATTTTAGATTTTATTTTATTTTCGAACCTACTACATGCAGGTAGATCTATTCCATTTCTTTTCTAATATCTTGATTTTAAATGCATAAAGGGAATCAATACATTTCTTTCTTTTCAAAGCATCCTATACACAACAAATATTTATTTCAAAACTAAAAACCAAAAATAATCATTTCTTTTCTGCAATATAACATAAATAAATATCACATATCTTTAAAACATATTCCCAAGTCTTTATTGTCATTTTACAAATAGGTCTCTCATTTCAAATAGATGAGGACTTTCAAAGAATATTAATTACATTTACAAAAAATTTCTGCAACAATTAACTCCAACCATATCTACATGTCCTGATATTTTCTTCTAACAACCTGCAAATAAAACAAAGAGATGACCATGGAGTGCTCACCTCCCAGCCTAGGCTAACTAGTAGGCACCCCCGAGCTCGGAGAACCAAGCCCTAGACAGGTAACAAGCATGCAACACAGAAGACAGAATACTCACAAACTCAAAACACACTCCCAACCCGGGCTACACTACACCACACATTTGTGATGTCCTTACAAGGGTGGTAGTGGACCAAGTACACTGAGGAGACTGCAAGTATGGCAAAACAAATAGCCGCCTCATGGCAAACTAAAGCATATAGCCACCTCATGGCAACCAAAATACATCAAGTATAACATAATCAGCCCTTTATTCCTTATGCCCCTCAAGGCATTCATGCCTTATTTCCCTCCTTATGACCCCCAATGCATAAACAAGCCATGCAACAAGGGTCACACAAATTCCCTTGTGATCGCTCTCATAACGAGAGTCTCTCACTCGAGGGCTGTCACTTCTACCACCCACAAGATCCTCCTCTCTCCCAAGAGTAGGAGATCTTGATTACTCCCAAACACACATACAAAGTATAAAGCAATTTACCAAATAAATTTCCAAGAGAGCATGCATGAAAACAAATCTTTTTCACAAACATTTCTTACAAACACATGCAATAAGAAATCCATTATATGATAATTACGACCAACCTTAATCTGCCCAAAAGGTAGTATAGTTTGGTTGAGGATGAGTAGCCCAATTCCACGGTTCTTCTCTTTCTACCCTTAGCTAAAATTCTCCAACTAAAATCCTATCTTTTTTTTTTTTTTACAAAATTCTTTTGTCTCCAAAAATGGAGAGCGGGTGATTACCCTCAAATTTTCAAATTCTTGCTTAAAAAGCTCATTCTTTGAGTTCTCACAAGTTTCTAAAAACCAAAAAGGAAAGTAAGACAGAATGGGAAAAAGGCTCTCATTCGAATAGGAAAGTTTTCAATTAGATCAAACTTCTAATTTCAATTTTCGCACAACTCAGAAAAGCCAATTTTTAAAGTGTCAAAAAGGTCACTTAAAAGTAGAAACTTGCCTAAAATTACCCCTAAACCCTAGGTATACCTTATGGGCTTTAGGAAACCCTATTAAACTACCCCTAGGTGTTCATTTAACCCATTTTAAACCCCTCTAAAGTTTATTTTCGGGTCAAACATATGTTGACCTCTCCAAAGATTCCTTTCCCAAGGTATTTATGACAACACGTTATATTATTTGAAAAAGCTATAGTTGAACACTTTCCCACCAAGAGACAAAAATAAAACATTTAAACTTAAATCCACACGTGTCAAGTGACACAAATAAAACACTTTTACAATTTAAAACATGAAATCGTCTCTTGCGGGTTTTACACATTAAATTTAAATGACACTTAACACTCATGTAGCATACACTGTTACGAATAAAATACAACACAAATGGGGTGTTGTCTCTCCAAATAGACAACCTCTGGCTTACGAACATACATAAGTCTAGGTTTGGTTCTCCGTAATATTTCCATGGTCACATGGATAATTCCTGCGCAACTCAATTCACACATTAGTACTTCCAAGTAATCTCATATAATATAAAACACATGAATAATAATGCACTACAACACTGTGCATACAACATACATTTATCAATCAATACATCTTTCATCCAAATAACTCCTCATAACAATTATCATCATTCACATAATTTTGATCCATACATTAAAACATGCATTCCTATTTCTATCATCATAGTAAAGTCCTGCAAATCTAATAATGACATACTTCCTCTCAAATTTATCCTATTCAAGAATCATATAGAGTTTTGTATTTATAAAGCATATAAATGAAGCATCCACATTCATCAATGTTACCCAATCACAGAATCATATAAGTTCTACATCTAGACATAGCTGACATACGTTAAATCAAGATTATCCAATCAATGGGTCTTTTAGGATTTCAACTTCATAACAAATCAAAAGTACACCACTAGGTGTGATAACTCTATAACTTGGTTCAATTATTTTTCTCACAAACCTATCTGCCTAACATAGTCCATTCTATTGAATTATAAAGAATTTATTAATAGGTCAAACATGGTCAACTAAGTAAATCAAAGCTTGGTTTGGGGAAGGCCTTACACAGTCTAAGGGAAAAGGGCAAGCATTTGTGGCTACAATAGCTTCTTCACAGCAATGGATACTTGACTCGGGTGCCTCATATCACATGGGTTCTACAAAGGAGTAGTTTTCTTCATTAGAGCCATCTAAGGTACCTCACATTTACATAGGTGATGATACACAAGTAGAGGTTGAAGGGAAAGGTCCAGTTGACATGGATGATGGAACATTTGAGAATGTTCTCTATGTTCCTAACTTGTCTACCAACCTTCTCTCCATCTACCAAATCACTCACTATGGGAATGGAAAAAAGGTTGAGTTTACACTAGATTCAGTTGTGGTAAAGGAACTTAATGATGATGCCTTGGTAGCAGTGGGACAAGTCAATGACAACTCAAGGCTTTATTCATTCTCCCACTTTGTGCCAAATTCACCTTCTACGGCCTTACTTATTCAAATTCAGAAAGTAAGCTATGCCATGAGTGCTTTGGTCACCTCAACTACCGCTATCTTCAGCAGCTAAGCACTAAAGACATGGTCACAGGTCTACCTCGAATCAGTTTTTCAGAGGGTGTATGTTCAAGTTGTTCCATGGGCAAGCATCCCGAAGAGAAGTTTGATAAGGGGAAAGCTTGGAGAGCTTTGGAAGTTCTTCAACTTGTTCACAGCGATGTAATAGGTCCATTTCCAGCACCTTCATTTAGTAAGGCCCGCTATGTTCTCACCTTCATTGATGACTACTTGCGCTTCACTTGGGTCTACTTTCTTATTCATAACAGTGAAGTATTTGATAGATTTCAGGACTTCAAGACTTGTGTGGAGAAGCAATTAGGGAAAGTGGTCAAGATTCTTTGCACAGATAATGGAAGGGAATATGTGAACAAAAGACTTGAGGATTTTTGTACATTTGAGGGGATTGATCTTCAGCATTCTGTAGCATACACTCCACAACAGAACGGGGTTGTAGAATGCAAGAATAGAACTCTCAAATAAATGGCTAGTTGTATGATATATGCACATTCTCTTGATCCCGCCTTTTGGGCAGAGGCTATCAGTTGTGCCACACACATCCAGAATCAGGTTCCTCACAAAGCTTTGCAAGGTATTACTCCTTTTGAGCCTTGGGCTGGTAGGAAACCGATTGTGAGACATTTTAGATTCTTTAGGTGTCCAGCATGGGCTCACATACCTCCACAGAAATGCAAGGCATTGGAACCTTAGAGTTGGCCTTGCATATTTGTTGGATATCCTGAGGGTGTTAAGGCATATAGATTGATGGATCTAGAGAAACATGAGGTGTTCATTGAGAGGAGTGTTCACTTTGAGGAAAGCTCTCCTAGCTTAGCCTCTCTACCTCCTCCACCTTCCTCTATTGTGGATAGTGATGTTAGTGATTCAAATGATGAGACTCCTTCAACTCTGACTCGTAGGGTTACACCTCCAGAGGGTCCACTTGAAGTTGAGGAGCTTTGTTCTCCACCTCCACCTAGACCTCGTTGGGCTCGACAGACACTTGAGTCCATGGGTTCTCTTGTTGGGGATCCTTCAGATACATGGAGAAATTGATCACAACATTAGGATCTTCCTCATGCATTCATTGCTACCACTTTCGATCCATAGACATTTAGGGAAGCATCAGGGGTTCCTGAGTGGGACCAAGCTATGGAGGAAGAGTATAGCTCCTTGATGAGGAACAACACATGTGATCTAGTCCATCTCCCTAAGGGGAGAAAGATGGTTCGATGTAAGTGGATCTATCGGACCAAGTTTGCAGCGGATGGTAGTGTGGATAAGTATAAGGCTTGGCTTGTTGCGAAAGGTTTCTCTCAGGTTGTAGGTGTTGACTATACTGAAACCTTTGCACCCGTAGCCAAGATGAACTCCATTCATTTGACTCTTTCTATTGCTGTAGCTCATGGTTGGGTTGTACATCAGATGGATGTGAAGAGTGCTTTTTTTCATGGTGATCTTGATGAGGAGATTTATATGGAGCAACCACAGGGTTTCAACCAAGATACTTCCTTGGTTTGCAGACTAAGGAAATCTCTCTATGGCCTTAAGCAGGCCCCCAGGGCTTGGTACACCAAGATGGATTCCTTTCTTCTCTCCGGAGGGTTCACCAGGTGTCATTCTGATCCGAATGTCTATGTTTTGCAACAAGATGACTCTCACTTGATACTTGTGCTCTATGTTGATGACTTGATCATTACAGGGAGTACTTCATCCATCATTAGTAGGGTCAATCTGCTTTGCATGATAGATTTGCTATGACTGACTTGGGTCTTTTGCACTACTTTCTCAGAATAGAGATTTCACATTCACCTTCCAGGATTACACTATCATAGCCCAAGTATGCTCTTGATCTACTTGCACACTTTCATATGGCTGATTGTAAGCCTGCCCCGACTCCCTTTCTTTCAGGAGTCAAGCTTGAGGCTCAGTGTTCTTCTTCACTAGTTGATGCCACTTTGTATTGTCAACTTGTGGGTAGTTTCATTTGCAGTTGGCATGGTTTCGCGCTTCATGCAGGAACCACATGAGCTTCATTGGAAAGCCGCCAAATGCATCCTTCATTACATCCAGGGTACACATCACTATGGGATTCACTATGCAGCAGGCACAAGACTTCGCTTGGTTGGTTACATAGACTCTGATTGGGCTGGTGATCTTGATGATCGTAAGTCTACTTCTGGTTACAATTTTCACCTTGGTTCGGGCCCCATTTGTTGGCAGAGCAAGAAGCAACATGCTATTGCTCTCTCTTCGACTGAGGTTGAGTATCGAGGCACTGTTAACGCAGCGACTGAGACCATTTGGCTCCAGCAGATCCTCACAAAGTTTGGATTCACCACTCCACGACTAACAGTTCTACATTGCGACAATCAGAGTGCTATTGCAATCTCGAAGAACCCAATCCAGCACTAGCAGACCAAACACATCGAGATTCATATACACTATATCCGAGAGCTCATCTAGGAGCAGGTCATTGATTTGCAGTATTGTCCTGCAATAGAGTAGGTTGCTGACATATTCACCAAACCTTTCACTGAGAGTAAGTTCCAGCAGTTGTGAGCTCTCTTGGGGGTGTGGGATGTGTCATTAGGGGGGGTTAGCTGACTTCTTCTTCCTCTCTTATGGGGGGGACTTTTTCCTCTTTAAGGTTTTGTCCTTCTTCTTTGAGAGTCTTTTGTACATTCATCTCTCTTTTGGGGGGGAGTTTTTTCCCACTGGGTTTTCTCCCTTTCTCCATTTGTGAGAGATTGCATTGGATGGTTTTGCTTGCATTTGCATATTGTACATGGGTACCTATCATGGCCTAGTAGCCGAGACCCATCTTGCATTGTTGACTTGAGTCTTCATTCCCCTAAGTTGCACTTAAGGGGGGCTGTTGGTGTAAATAAATATTCATTTTGGATATTATTACACTTTACTTAGGTTAACTTAGGATAATGCATCTCTTCATAGTTTGGATTTGAGACACTTAGGGAAGTGTGCACATAGAGATAGAGCTTGTAGGAGAAAATCCACCTTTTGTGGTCTTATTTTGCTATTACACTCCACATTCAGTGGGTCATCCACCTCATATGGAATATTATATTATTTCTCCTACCTACCCCTAGTATTTCTTACCTACCCTTGTTTCTGATTGAGCCACATGTCATAATTATGTGCTCATACATCCATATGGCGTTGCTTATATAAGCAGGCATATATTCATTGTATTGGTTAATCTAGTTGATCATTTTGCATATTGATGAGAACACAGTTTGTTCTTGTCATTCTATTGTCTCTCTTTTTATGCTTTTCATTGTGCCCTTGATCTTGGCAAAATCCTACACTAATGACTTTGGAGATGAACCGACAGAAGACTTTGCTAGTGGATCTGGAAATGGAAAGGAATGGGTGTTCTATGCTTTGAAGGAAGATGAACTGGAATTGGATATCAAGAATGAAGAAAAGGCCCTAGTAGAAAAAGTTGAAGATAATGATGAATGCTTAATTGATAGTGGATGCTCACATCATATGACTAGAGATAAAGGGAAATTTTTGTCCCTGCAAGAATACAATGACAGTCAAGTTAGATTTGGAGATAATAAGGCATGTATAATTAGAGTTAGAGGTATTATTTCTTTAGATGGAAAGTATAATACTGATAATGTCTATTATGTAGAAGGTTTAAATCATAATATTTTGAGTGTTGGTAATTTGGTTGATAAGGATTTCTAACTTCAGTTTAAAGATAAAAAATACAAAATTATTAACAAGACTGGTTTGGAGATTGCAACCGGTATTCAGACAGGAAGTAATATCTTTCACTTTAACACTGGTAATAAGACATGCTTAATTGCTCATATTGATGAAAGTTGGCTATGGCATAAGAGGTTGTGTCATGTTAATTTTGATTGTATTGTTAAGATTAGTTCAACTAAGGCAGTTAGAGATATACCTAATTTTATGAAGCCTCATAATCTAGTATGTAAGGAATGTCAATTGGGTAAGCAAGTTAGAATTCCTTTTAAGAGCATACGTGATAAATCTATTGATGTAATTGATTTGATTCACACTGAATTATGTGGTCCAACAAGGACTAGAAGCTTTCAAGGTTATAGGTATTCCATGCTAATTATTGATGAATATTCTAGGATGATGTGGGTGACTTTTCTAAGGGAGAAGTCTAAAGCTTTTGAGAAATTCAAGATCTTTAAAGCAAAGGTTGAAACTGGATTGAAAATAAAATATCTAAGATCAAACCATGGCGATGAGTTCACTTCTCATGAATTTAACACTTATTGTGAGACAAATGGAATCAGGAGACAAATATCTGCACCTAGGACTCCTCAACAAAATGGAGTAGTTGAAAGAAAGAACATAACCATTTTGGATGCAGCAAGATCTATGATGATGGAAGTCAAATTGCCTCATATCTACTAGAGAGAAGTTGTGAGTACAACAGTCTACACATTCAACAAAGTTCACATCAAAGGTGAAACTAGTAAGACCCCTTATGAATAATGGTTTGGACATACACCCATTGTTAAATATTTCAAAATCTTTGGAAGTAAATTATATATCAAAAGAGATGATTCAATTGGAAAGTTTGGTCCTAGATGTGATGAAAGGATATTTCTTAGGTACTCAATTCAAAGTAAAGCATATAGATGTTATAACAAAAGATTGTAGAAAATTGTGGAAAGTGTTATTGTGAAAGTTGATGAATAATACAGAAATCATTCTATATCATATGATAGGGAACCGGTAGTGGAAATTATCATAATTGAACTGACAATGCCTCAAGTGGTATAGGAAACTGAAATAGTTACACCAGCACAATGAGAAAATTCAACTATGACTGATGATCATAGCAGTGAACTTGAAGTTCAAAAGACACCAAGGTATGTAAGATTAAATCATTCTGAAGATCAAATTATTGGAGATAGGAACAAGGGAGTTATGACAAGAAGAAGACTGGCAAATGAAGATGTATGTCTTATTTCTCAAGTTGAACTGGTGTTATTGAAGCTTGTAAGGATAAACATTGGTTAAAGGCTATGGTGATTATGGTGAGACATTTGCACCTATAGCTAGAATTGAAGTTGTTAGACTATTTCTTGCATATGCGGTATTTTAGAACTATAAGGTTTATCAAATAGATGTTAAATGTGCATTTTTGAATGGTGAGCTTGAGGAAGAAGTATACATTGATCAACCTAAATTTTCACTGACAGATGATAAAGCTATGGTTTGCAGATTGAAGAAAGCTTTATATGGATTGAAACAAGCTCCTAGAGCTTGGTATGCAAGGTTGGATAAATATCTTTTGAAGCTTGTTTTTACTAAAGGCAATGTTGATAGTAATTTATATTATAAGATCACTGATAATGATATTCTAATAATTGAAGTAATTATTGATGATATCATTTTTGGAGGAGAAGATAAATTGTGCATGAAATTTGCTAACAACATGAAGAATGAATTTGAAATGTCCATGATTGGTGAGATGAGATTTTTCTTAGGTTTGCAGATTACTCAAACAGACAAAGGCATTTTTATCAATCAAACTAAGTATCTGAGGGAATTGTTGAAAATGTTTGGTATGGATAATTCCAAACCGATAAGTACCCCTATGGTGACAAGTGAGAAATTATCTATCAAGGATACTTCTACACTGGTAAATCCGACAAGGTATAATTCTATGATTGGTGGTCTGTTATATGTAACTCAGACTAGACCAGATATTATGAATGCAGTAAGTATTATTTCTAGATATCAAAGTAATCCTAAAGAAAATCATGAATGTGCAGTAAAAACAATATTCCATTATTTGCAAGGAACAACAGAATATGGCCTATGGTATTCTAAAAATGATGATTTCACTTTATGTGCATATACTAACTCAGATTGGGTAGGAGATACTGATGACAGTAAGAGCACTTCTGGTGGAGCTTTTTTTATTGGAAAGAAACTAGTTTCATGGATTAGCAAAAACAATCATGCATTTCTTTATCTACTGCAGAAGCTGAGTATGTTGCAACAACAACTAATTGCACTCAAGTCTTATGGATGAAGCAAATGTTGAAGGATATCAGAGTAAATTATAGTGAACCGGTAGTTATCTACTATGATAACTCTGTAGCTATTGACATGTCTAAGAATCCAGTATTTCACTCTAAGACTAAGCATATATCAATAAAGTATAACTTAATGAAGGACAAGGTAGAAGAAAAGGAAGTCAAATTGGTTTATGTGAACACTAAAGAACAAATTGCAGATATATTCACTAAACCGTTGTCTAAGGAATCATTTGGGTATTTGAGAGACAAGTTAGGGGTTTCTGCCCCTCCGGCAAAGACTTTATTGATGCAGTTTGTCATCAGTCCAACATGCATTACTACATTATTTATTCCGACAATGATGAGTGGTGCTACTGTTTAGGGGGAGTAGTCAGCTTTGAGTTTCAAAGGTTTACATTATTGCTTTGATATTTTGTTAGATTTATATCATTGATGTCAAGCAGGGAGAGATATTGATGTGAAAATAAAGAAAAAGGAGTTGTATACATTAGGGAGAGATATTTATTCAGAACTTTATATAGATATCATTCACACAAATTGTTGGTTGTCTTCCATAGGGGGAGACTTTTTTGGCATTTTTTTGGTACTTAAATGTTTTTCACATCTAGTGTTGCCACCAATGCCAAAGGGGGAGATTGTTGGAATTATGGGTGAATTGATTATGTGTTGCATTGATGTCAACACTAGCTGTTATGGATGGTGACTGATAGATAGGTTTTGGTTACCGGTAGAAGATCTAGTGTTACCGGCAGAAGAGATTACCTATTGGACACTTCCAACATATTTCTATCAATGAAGTATATTTGATTTCATGTGTTATATGCTCCATGAGAATATTTTGGTCAGTTGGTATTGGCTTGGTACTGGATGCTATCATACATTCTGGTAAACCCTTACCATCATTGGTTTAAGGCCTTACCGATAGAGCTTTCACTAAGGAATCTTGATAGGATGCATAATTGGTGTTGGTACAGTTTCTACATGGATTTCAAGATGCTGAAGATATTCTTTGATCGTACTTCAACTTCTTGAAGACATTTCATTGCATGGTAGACCCAGAATAGGTCTGGTACCTATCTAGGTTATGGACTGGTATCATGATAACGTGTACTCTACATGTTAGTAGGATTTTTTGAGATGATCTATGGATTTGTTATTATTGTTTTGGTCTTAGGACAACACAGCATATCATTATAATATAGAATTATGTAATGATCTTATTGTAATATCTTTTAGGTGGCCGACCTAATTGGTTTAGGTCTTAGGGTTTGTATAAAATGATATAAGATCTCATTGTAGATCATGGGGATTATGTGTCGTGGTCTTAGAATGCAATATCATATGCGAAGGAGATTTGGTCGATCGTAGGTGATCAAATTGGGATTAAGGAAGAGGTCAAAGGCCTCCGGTATTGAGCTTAACCAGGATTGTAATCAATCATGATAGATGCTATCTCTAACAGTTCACTTTATTGGATTGTTGTCCATTTATCTTGAGGTGGTTTTAACCTATGTAGTCAGTGAGACTCTTTTTGTAATGAGTAGTACGCTCTAGGTAGTGTGCCTTCCTGCATGTGTAGGCCCCTCATTGTATCACATACTTTCTACAGAAGTATCATTTAACTGTTGGTAGGATTCCCACCGTGGTTTTTCCCTTTCCGAGTTTTTCGTGTACAAATCATGGTGTTATGTGGTATGGTTGCTTTGCATTGATTATCTGGTTAATTGTTAAGTTGTATTGTTTACCGGTATCTGTTCCTATTGGCATCTGTATGTATTTTACCAATACTTGATCTATTTTAAGGTGGTATTGTGGATTAAAAGTTATAATCTGTTAACAACTGATTCACCCCCCCCTCTCATTTGTTCACCAGTTATCCTAACAATATTGTGGGTCACAAATCACACCATGATTTTTCCTCTTTGAGGTTTTCCACATATAAATTATGTGTGTTATGGTGTTCATCTATGTAGTGTCCACCCTTGACTTGACTTGTTTGACTAGAGTTGACCTTTAATTCATGCATGATAGACACTATTGGGCATAGGCTATTTCAGATGATTTATATGATGTTGATACTATAATTATTGATCGTGTGATTTATTAGTCACTAGATACTTATTATGTGATTAATTATCGAAAGATTATATTGATCATGTGTTTTCATGAGCATAAGTGTTGATGAATTTTACATGCACTTGATGATGTTTTTATGTACTGACCATATTTAATGATTATCTATGATGAGTTGATCGTATGCTGTGTTTGATTGTTGTCTGACTGTCTTTGGGATAGAGACAATGCCACATCACTCATTGCGAGCAGGATGTGTCATTGCGACTCTCTAACCCTTGTCTATTATAATATATATATGCATATGTGGTATCATTGCTTTGTGGATGCAGGATTTGCAGGTACCAGACATCGACTCCACCTAGTTCATGGTTCAGAGTTGGCACAATTTCCCCTCACATACTCTAGGTCTAAGTTGTTCACTGTGAGTTGTCAGTGTTTTGGCGCAAGTCGTCATGATAGTTAGTAAGTTGGGTTTCTTCTATGTTGTGAGTATGTTAGTATTGGTTGATTATTCCTTTTATGTTGAGATTGACTATTTAATTATTGATGCAAGATTAAATCATTAATGGTGTTTATTTTAATTATTTTGATTAATAGCGATTTGATTATTTGGTTATCTAATGTTTAATTTAATTTATTGGATTCTTGTCTTTTTGGTTATTTGATTATTTGATATTTAAATGTTTATTTATTTTAATGGTGATTTAATATTTATTGTTTAGCTTATGATGTGTTTTATATTTATTTGTAATTTGACTTTTATTGGTATTTATTTATTTATTTAATCGCTTATGGTTTAATATTTATTTGACTTTTAATGTTTATCTGGTTCATTAATTCATTTATGAGCCTTTGGTTTATTTAATTTAATTTCCCCATTTAATTTATTTAATTGTGGCTCATGTTTTATTTATTAGTTTGACTTTTATATTAAGTGGGTTGTATAAATAATAAAATGATAAAACATTCCCACCAAATTATAAAAAAACTTGATTTATATTTACCTTACCTACCCTCTTCTCTTATTGGTTGAATTTAAAAAGGGAAGTAAAATTATATTATATGGTGGGGTTGGTAAAATATATTATAGATTGGAATATTTTGATTGGCTAAGATTTAGGCTAGGGTTTTTGGTTAATGTTTGTCCTTTTATTTTCTTTTCCATGAATTTTTCGTGGGTTGGTTCCTTTCTGGAAAATTTCTCCAGCAAGTTTTCTTCTTGGTTTTGGTTTTCTTCTCTCTTGGATTTTGGCTAGAGCTTGGGTTGGATTTGGTTCGGTTGGTGGAATCTCTTATTTAGCTTCTTCCATAACACGGGTTGCAGGTTGGAGATGTATTCTATTTTTTTATATTTTATTTTACAGTTTTCCTGTATGCTCCATGTCTGTCGATTGAATGTGTGAGCTTGGGGAAATGAATCTAAAATTTGTATAGTGAGGAAGGAAATATATGAAGGCATAAATTTGTTGTAAGGTTTTATTCTAGTTTGTGGGAAATATTTGTATTTTTGGGTTTGTCTTTCTAAGTTTGGCGTGCGTGGAGTTTTGATTTAATATTGGCCTTCAAGTGTGTATTATTTATTTAATGTTGAAGTGAATTTTATTTATTGGTTAATATTATTTTACCCATTAAGTAATTAAAAGGGGGTAATTTGTATTATTTTATTTAAAAGTTATTTTCACCCCAGGTCAATGGTTCAATTTATTTTACCTACCCTTGGAATTGATTGGCTGGAAGTTTATGGTAGGTAGAAAATATATTTTATTTTCTTGAACTTTGGGAAGGTAGGTATGAAATATAATATTTTTGAAATATTTTGATTGGAGCATGGTTTTGCTTGGTTTTGTTTTGTTTTATTTTTATTTTTGATAATTAGGCCTTCCTGTGCATTCACAGGGGTTGGCATCTTTGGTGAATGAATTTATGAGATTAATTTGGAGATTTCTAGTGGTTGAATTTAAATTGGTTTAAAGGCTTGGACTAGTTTTTACTGTAAGTTAATTTGCTAGTTACTTGATTGTGTGGTACTTTTTGGATTAATTCTTGTACCAGAGGCATTGTTGAGGGTGTTGATGATTTATAGTTTTATATCTGATTTTATTTGATGTATTTTGTTGGTTTCAAGCATATTTACCTTCCTATGTTATTGGGGAAAGAATTGTACTTTCATCCACATTGATGTGCTATGGTTGGTGAGTTGGAAGTGTTGTTGTTTTGGGGCAGAAAGTGAGTTGGCCTTGCTGTGGTTTTATTTTCATTAATGAGAGAAAATTTAATGGCTTGATATGCCTTTGTTGATTGCTAGCCAAGAGGCTCATTTTGTTATATTGTTGTTGTTGTAGCCTTGCATTGTGAGAGTATGTGTGGAAGTTATTGGCTGCATTGAGTATTATTTTAATGTATTTATGTTGGTAGAGCCTCTTGTGATGTGTTGTTGGGCCATGTTAGGAGGAGTGGGCTTCCTTGTGATGATCGGGGTCATGAGAGATAGACTGACATGAGGTTCCTTGTAAGGATGCATGAAGTCTAGACCACCAGGGCACATTGGAGTTTTCCATGATTTGTAAGCAAGTGATAACATTGATAATGAATTAATTGGGATGGAAAAATTATAACTCACTTAAACAAGATAATGAATAGTTTTGAGCCTCATGACTTATGTCCTAGGGAGGATGTTTTAGGATAAGCATGAGAAGGCCGTGAAGGCGGTAAGCTAATCTCCTTTGGTCTCTCATAGGTTGAGATGGCTCCACATGTCCATCAGGCTAGTGCCTTGTGTTATTATGTTATGAGGATGGCATGTGATGACACTCCACTCCTACATGTGTTCCCCCTTTATGATTTATGATTATGCTTATTGGATGCATTTATGTCCTGATGAGTTTTATGCCTCTGGGAGTTTATTCTTGTGACTCTATGTGAGTTCTTGCATGAGAGTCCTTGTTGGTTAGTCTCTTTGGTTTTGAGTATCATCCTAGATGTAGAGTGTGTGTTGGGACCTTGTGTCATCTCCTAGCATAGGGGGTGGTTCCTTTGGTTCCACATGGTCAGGTGGTTGGTGCTTTTAAACCATTGGGATGTTCCTATCTTTGGATTGTTCTTGCATGGATGAGGATGCTTCTTCAGATTGTTCATGGATAATAATTGTAGCAAGAATGTAAATGATGATGTGATTTATGTAATGGAATTCTTATGTAACGATTGTAAAAGAAGTCATGTATATGAGAAATGACTATGTTGTTCTAGTTATAGCAATATCTTTTGATTATGGTAGATGATTGTAATGATGAACCTTGAGTGGTATTGTAATGCATTTATATTAAATGAAATGGATGCACGAGATGTGGATAACTATTGTTGTTTGAAACTAAATGATTTATTTTGTATTCTTGATGAACCATGTTAAAAGTAAATCAGGTAAATATTATGATAATGGTATTGGATTTGAAATGATGTCTTTAACTAATGATTTAAGTAGAAGAAATGTTATGTCTTGATAGGATGTGTGAGTTTGAGTAATGTTGGAATATATCTTAGGACATGTTTATGAGTTGTGATTAAATAATTTGAAATTATAGTATCATACTTCATAGACAGTGATCTAATGATTGAATTGAAATCTTATAATGATTGGGGTGTAATTGAAGGTTCCTTATGAAATATTGTATGGATCTTCTTAGTGAATGCATTGCTAATCTTATTAATAGAAATTACTAGTAAGTGTATGGATAGATGGTAAAATGAATTCTTGTCTTTAGGAAAGGATTATAATGTATCATGTGTTATGGTTTAAGGTTATATCTCCATTTGGTGGATGCTATTAGTGGTTATGGAATTAGGATATTGTATCATAGTTTGTGTTGAGATGAATTTGTGTAGTTACCTGATTTGTAATAAGATGATTGTTGGTTAATTGATATAGTGTAAGAGATTTTATGAGTATTAAACAAGCTATGGGTAAAATGTTTAAGGAGACTTTGTGAGTATTGCATTATGTTCTTTTAGAATCATGATGAAGTAATAAGTATGCTAGGAGCATAGAATTATAAATGACTATGTAGAAGTTAATTGTAAATGGAAATCATGTTAATGCAATGTAAGGGATTACTCTTGGTATGTGTATGGCAATGTTCATTGTAAAAGGTTGGTTAATGGTAATAGGAACATTTGGACTTGGTGTATAAAATGAATCTAAGTGAAAAAGGAAATAGTGGTGCATTGAAAGATAGAACCTCATATTAAATGAAAGATTAAGAAGGTTGCATATCATGAGTGTTAGGTATTTCTATGTTGCACCTATGTGTGTATAATGATTAAGATTATGAGGTACTGAACTAGAATAAAGTAAATGTTTTTTCCTTATGTAGGTAGATTAAGTAATGTTGTTGAGATACCCTAGGGAGTAGGAGAAATGATTTATTATATTTGACTTGCGTAATTGTTTGAATAGCTTGAGTGAATTATTCTATGTTCATAACACTTAATTGTTGTTGTGTGCTCACTGCATTTCTTAAGTGATTTTATGTGTTGTATTGTTTAAAAAAAAATTAAATTAGCATGTTTTTAGCTATATTTCTCTTGGGTATTTTGGCGGGCATTACAATCTATGTTGATGGTTTATTTGCTTCAAGTTATATGCTTATTTTTTTACCGATTTATATGTGTATGGTATAAAAGTATAAAATCAACCCCCCCTCTCAATGTTCTTGGATCTCAACAGATGATGGAGTGTATGAAAGGGGTGAGATAGGATAATGGAGGGATAATAGGACATGATATGATAATGAAGGGAAATAGGATATGATAAGATAGCACAAATGAAACATGCCCCCAAGTATGGTATGAAATAAGTTCATGGACAATTACACATGATGCCTATTTTCCATGTTTTCATGATGGTAATTTCCCAAGGCCCCTATTTTCCAAGTTTTCACTAGAGGATGAATTATTTTTTATTTTTTATACATGTTTTCAATATTTTTCCCTTTTTTTTTCTTTTTCACTTTTTCGAAGGACAATGGATGCATGATAGGGGATGGAAGAAGGACTTAGTCATGTTGGTTTTTGGATAGTAGCCTTGAAAAATAGACCATGACTATTAAAAGTATGCTCAAAGATGTTGGTAGGATAATGACATGGAAAAGAAATGAGACTAAGGTAAGGATTTGTGCAAAGGATTGGATATAATGGATGAAAGGATGGAAAAGAGGTGCTAGATAATGGATAGTGTATTGAAATATTTGGGATTGAGCGGATGGGAATGTTGGCAAGATCAAGATTGGCACACACCTTAAGGGGTGGTGGATTGATGGAGAAAAAGTAGATGTTGGATATTGAGATTTTGATGGAGGAATAGCTAGGGATTGTCATGAGACATAAGGACCCAAAATGGATGAAGGAGGTGATGGAGGAATAGATTTTGAAGGTTTTGATGGAGGGATAGAAATTTTGGATGTCAATTTGGATTTTTCTTTAGACTATTGTGCTTCAAGGAGCCACTTGGGAATCCACGTTGTTTTTTATTTTTCATGCTTTTGTGGTTCCTTGGAATGCATGTATTACACTTGGGATTTTGGAACCCATATAGCTTTTGACTTTTCTTTTTGAGAAATGGGCCTTTATGGCCTTTTGGATATTTCTTTTTCTTTTTGGATCATAGTTTTGTTTTTGACATGTCGATTAGATTGGATAAGTTGATCCTTGATTGTATGTCGATTACTGGACTTATGACTTTTATGATTGCCATACAAATTGCTTGGAGAGGGAGAGGAATGTATGAATGGATAGTAATGAATTGAAGGTCGTTTGGATGGATGGAAGATTCTTGAAGATGTGTGCCTTTTTTGATCCTGAATAGGGGACGAAGGGATATAAGGACCTAAGATGGATAGAAGGGATGAAGGGGAAGGTGTGTGTTTGGATATTGATGGGGGAATACCAATGCCTTGAGGAATGGTATTGAGGTCATAACCATTAATATTTTCTTTAACATGGAGGGGTTCTTCCTTGTGAAGGACTACCCCTTTGTTAATCCTATGAGGATCTAGTTAATACTAAAAGGGGGGGTGAATAAGTATTAAGACCAATTCAACTTAAAATCAAAATCAAACTTATTTCAGCTTATATCAAATCTGAAAATATCTCAACTTTTGTAATCAGATCTAATAACCTCTTTACTAGATTTTCTTAACACATTAATCAAATCATCTACCAATACTTTCACCACCAAAGTAATCATATAAACTTGATCATTTACCAATTCATTACCCTTATCAATAGGATCAAAAACTTTCTCAAACAACTTCTTATCAGTACTGGTAACCTCTAATAAACTTCTCATAAAACATCATAACCGATTTCTCAGAAATAATGCATGAAATGAAATATAAACAAGAACATCACATGGAAAATATTCCACACATTAACACCATAAGTTTTTGATGTGGAAACCCAAATAGGGAAAAAACCACAGTGAGAGTTGGCACCCACAACTATTTTTACTCTTTTGAAGTATGCCATGTTAGGAGCTTAGCCTTGTTAGAAGCTTACAATACGCCCGGTTAAGAGCAGACCCTGTCAGGACTCACCCGGTTAGGGGATTTGCCTTGCAACTTGTTGGTAAATAGATTTGTCTCTCACAATTTATTTAATCTTTATACCCTATAGCTTGAGAAATGAAAGACAACTTTCACCAAATAGTTGGAAAATTATTATATTGATTAACCTTTGAATTAAAGTACAACTCCCTTTAATAGATATTCAATCAGCTCAAAATTACACACAACCAATATTATACTTTTCACTAGAAAGAATAGAAAGGTAATTGCATTCACCAGTCAACACTAAATGAACACAAGCATTGTTTCATATATAACTCTTTGTATAAAGCTGATAGACTTCACATGTACACTAAAACAAAATGAAAATCTTAAAAGATGAATTTCACTGGTAATTTTCTGCGCACATAGAAAGTTATAATAGATCTTTTCTTGAAATAGATTCTCACAGAAACCAAATTTAAAACATCAAACACATAGATTCGACGTCAAAGATAACTGTCATTTAGATTTTCATTCATAGATGATCATCCACCTTCCACGTACACAAAGTCGTTTAGCAAAATTAAAGAGAGAGTTTTTCAAAAACTTAGTGAACCTTAAAGTCATTACAAAACATATAAATAGGTCGCCAGACCAATAGTTTGAACCAAAGATAAAATTAACTCAAAAGAGTTAATGAGAAACTACCCTAACTACATAACTGAAACTAAAAAATATGACTAGACTCACTGGCAAACAACTGCCAACAGTGCTAGTCATGCTATTGATTCCATCTCAGTCGGATTGCCCGGGTTATTATTTTGGGCAGACACCATAACCGCCTTTGCCGCACTCCACTCTCGATGCACCTTTGAGAACTCATAAATTACTATTACATGCTGTAGGCTGATGTGTATTACCCTTTGCTTCCAGAGTTCTTTCTTCATCTTCACCATTTGCACTTTGTCCCTGTGTGAATCCAAGTGATCCAGACAAACTGTGAGCATTGATTCCACTTTGGAAATCCTCATAAAATCTTCCATAGCCAAGAATTTCTCCACATTAATTTGTTTAATGTGGCTACCGAATTGATTGATCATCTTTGTAGTATCTTCCAAAGTCTGGCTATCTTCCTTAAGCAATTGGATATCTACGCAGCGCAAATCTTTTTGCATGGTCGTCCTCAAGGTTGTTAGTTCACCTTGTAGACTGGCTGATTCACTATGACCCTATTCAATGATTTGGTTGCACCACTCTATGCTTTCTTTGCATATAAACATTATATCCTCATTTAACCCTGGTACTTGTCTTTCGGCAAGAAAATTCATCAAGCCATAACGTTGAATGTCACACATTTGCTTTGAAATCACTACCCATTTAGTCTTTTCCTTTTGCCATGAGATTAAGTCGACATCCAACTCCTTGGTAACTTTATTAGCATCTTTGAAAATCTGGACTAAATCTGATATGTAATTGGTTCCTTGATGCATGATCGAGGTGAGCCACTTAGAGAAAATCTCTGCAATCATCTTGTTTTGTTGAACCTCATCAAAGAACTTCTAATTACCTAGGGATTTTGAACTAAAGGGCACCGAGCTTTGAGACAATGACAATGGACTATTTTGTAGAGCATGAATATATTGGGCCATTTGCATTAAGTTCTGCTTCAACTTAGCCTTGTCCTTCTCATCCTTCCAAGTACGGGAGATAATCCATTTGGTCGAAGTCTCCAAATGTTTCACATCAACTGCTCTGGTTTTGACCCCCAAATCAACTCGCTCAATGGTATAATCTACTTCTGAAGTAGTGGTAGCATCCTTATCAGATGAAGGTTTAGAAATGTGTGCAGTCCAATGCTTTGTGTCTTTGCCAAAACCAATCATAGTCTCCATTTTTAACCACTTAGGCTTCATGGATCTTCCTAGGCATTTACTCACAACATCTTCCATCGGCACTGAAATAGGCACCACATTCCTTTTCCTAGTAATTGAGTCATTTAGCCATTTATGAGGCAGAGTCAGTTCCTTAGATTGCATAGGGGAAGGCCCTCCTGAAGGTAGCAGTGTAGCATTGTCTGCATTAGACCAGATATCAAGCACTTGTGAATCCTGGGCAGTAGCATCTAAATAAGTTAAGACCTTGTTAGCATCAGAAATAGGGCTTTCCATATCGCGTTGTACTTCCTCGACATCCAAATCAAGAATGAGATGAGCGGCAAGTGGCTGAAAGTTCTTCTTGTACCTTGACCTAGTAACCTAACCACCAATAGAAAATGCAGCTTCAGTGTCAAGTTTTTCTTCTTTAATCTTTGCCTGCCTTTTTCCTACAACAGAAATAGGGATGTTAGTTAAAACAGTAGTTTTTATTGCGATCTTCCTCTTTCCATTTTTTTTTCTTGAACTGGTTGCCCTCGACGGATGAAATCGGCAACTCCTAAGCCAATTTTCTATTTTGTGAATTATGCTGAAAGTGCGTGCCTATATGCTATCTTCCATCTTTTTACTCTAGTCAACTTCTGGGAGAGGTTCATTATGTACCTATTTTATAAACTCTGAATCTAGTACATCTTCATTATTAGTAGTAACACCTGAGGTATCCATTGGAAATTTCATGTCATGAATCTATTTCAGAGTTAACCTGGACCAACTCCTCTTTCTCACGTCAAACTCATCTGGGTAATCCTCCCAATAATCCTCCAATTGGGGCACATGTTGATTAGGCACTATCTTTTTCACATATTGGGCAATAAAACCTTTACTATCAAAGTTATTCCTTTTCACAAAGGTTTTCAAATGAAATCTCTTAAACTCTAACTCAAGATTTAGTGCATCAGAAATGGACCTACAACTATAATGGCCTAAATTAATAGGAAAAATTCCACTTGTATTAGAATCTTCACCATAATCCTTTGCAACATAAGCTAGTTGCCTAGAAACTTCAATCAAAATACAGGAGTCTGAAACATATCTGGGTAGCCTAAAGAGCTCACCTTTAAAACCTCCAACCCTTATGTAAGTGAAGTGATTAAATTGTGTAAAGAAACTACCATAGATATTTACTAGTTCAACCACTTCTACAGACATTCTCCTATGCAAGTTATCTTGTAATTCAAAGGTCAATCTCCCAGCAAAAATGTCATTTTAGGGAAGGTAATTATCAACATGTCCTTTTAAAGTCAAATGGGGATGATACTCATAAATTTTAATACCTTGAACCCATTTAGCATGGAATAATCCAGGCCACTCCCTCATACAAGCTAGCATATATAATAGGTATGAAGACATATAAAAATTCGGCATCCCAAGATAATTGCTCAAACTCTCATGCAATCTTTCTCCAATAACGATTCCCTAGTCAATGAACTGATTTTTGTCTAGAGTAACCTGGATGAAGAAATACATCCAGTCTTCCCAATAGAAGGAGTGTGAATTTCCCTTAACTCTACTCAACAATATTACCAAATCTTTGATTCCAGGAATCAATTGCTCTCAGGTTGAGGGTCTCGGCAACCTTGAGCCCCCTTTTTGAAACCTCAAAAGCCAATTTCATGCAATAATAGTCCTGTAATACTGCTTTTTCTCTGAATAAATTCCATAAGATTTTCCAATAGTCCAATCTTCATAGGGTTCCCAATGTGGGATACCCATGTCAGCCATTACCGTCTATCTATCAATGGACAACAAAACCTCACCATTATTTTTCCTTATGCATCTGTTAGCTTTATCATAGTGGTTCATACATTCTAAAACCAATTTAGGACAAGGGGCAGTTGTGGGAAATGCGGTGGCTTCCAATAAACTGCTTTGTGCAATATCTCTCATCATAGAATTTGTGGTTGGGTTTCGTATTCTTTCTAGGAAATCATCTAAATCTAATTAAACTAAAGTTGTATCACCCAGCTCTGGTAAGGAACTTACAAGGGAAGAATAGTTCATTAATTTAGGCAGAGTGGGCCTCATGCTTAACTTGTGATTTTTCCCCAATCAACCCAGTAAAAGAAGAAAAGGTAAAACAGAAACAAATAGTTAAACAAAATACCCAGATCTTTTCTAAAAAAAGCAATAATTAGGAAAGTTGTTGAACATACCTTCCTCTATCATCTGCAAAACCCCTGTTGCAGTCTATTTCTTCCTACTCCAAAAACTCTTCTTAAGACTTATCCACAAATGACAATCTCGACAAGACAACTGCTCAATTTAAAAAGCCGAGAAAATCTTACCCATGATTACCATGAATTGTCCTCATTACTCTTCACTTGTGCGACCTCACTCTAAAATGATCACGTTCGAGCATGTATTTAATGCCAAGTCACTTTGTATTTGGCAATACGGATCTCCATGCCACACTTTCCATAAATGATAGATTTCAAATCATTAAAGAAAGAATATTCCTCTTCTCTTCCACCATTAATCATATCTTAAAATCCACACCACCACCTCATGACAAGTTACATGATCTCCAAGAAGTCTAAACATCGAACTCTGAATCTTGAGGAACAATTGTGACATAAAAACATAAACATGAAAAATCATTAATTTTTAACCTTGAACCAAAAAGGTTCAAGTTCAAGGTTCAAATAATGCTAAATGTCGACAAAAACTAAAGAAGACTTAAAGTCGCGTGGGAGGAAAAACTTTTAATACGACTCTCATTGAACTTTGAACCTTGAACCAAAAAGGTTCAAGTTCAAGGTTCAAGTTCAACACAGTGAAACTTAAAGAAAATAGCAAAGAATGGATTACATGGGAAATTCAAAGCACATGACTCGACAAAAGGACCAGATGGGGACATGACTCAATAAGGCAACATATAGAATGGAAATTTTTATATGTTCCGCCAACACAACTTGATTCAGAGCTTGATGATCTATTAGGATCAACCTCATGAGAGGATTTAACATTCTTTTGAGAGCTTCCCTGTTAGGGGACTTAAATGATTAAGGCCTGTTAGAACCTACCTGGTCAAGGGATTTAACATGTTACAACTGTTAGGGAACAATAGTAAGAAAATTATATGTTTTCTTGCACTTCTCTACTTGGTTGATCAGATCTAGTTATACATAACACTCTACAACTCTTAGGAAGATTACACACTTAACTTGGATGACTTAACACATTCTCTAATAACATCAACTCAATAAACATCAATTGTGTCTACATAAATAGCCATCTCAACTAGGTCGGCCACAAAAAATAATTACATCAAGAACTTATAATTAAATAATAAAAGATCATCATAGATTGCTATCCAGATCATAGCAACAAATTACAATGCAATATCAATCGTTGATTGATCATAACTCATCATGGAAATCTGATTTGTATCCTCAAAGCACTCTCCAAAGCATTTCGTTTGTTTCCAAGAAAATATTCCTTGAATCATTCTAAAGCAACTATTAAATCTTTCACATGGGTTGAGTCATGTTACCAACTTTAAGTAGACTCGTTGTCGATCACTATCATAACATAAATCATTACCAGTTTGAAGATTTCTTCACCGGTCCTTAAACCCTACTAAAGCCTTAGAAAAACTTCATCAGAAATTGAAACACACATTCCAGTAATCATCACAAGTTCTGGTTTTGGTTATATACATCTTTCCATCATACAAGTTCACCATCCAAACCGCAAATCACCAATCATTTCCAATTGTCCGATGTAATCAAAATAATTTTGTTTTACCGGTTACAGTCCTAATTCATAGACTTTAGATCACTATCGGTAGACCCTATCTCCTGGTAAACCAAATCACTTAGATGATAAAATAAAACATCAAGAACATATGTTGCCAGCAATGACAACACAAATAAGTGATCATGTCATCTATTCATAGAATCTCAATCTCTTCATTATAAATAGACTTCTATCCTTACTGGTGCAGTCATCCAGCTTCAAATGCATGACTTGATCTGCATTAGTTATGCCAAATGCCAACAATCTCCCCCTATGGCATTGATGGTAACACTAATCAGATACACAATCAAAATACCATCATCATCATCAACTTGCTTGCCGATATCACATGATCGCTCCTTTACATCTCCCCTTAAACCAATGCTTCACTCAATCTGATCTTCAACTTCTCACATGTCTGCTAAATCTAATTTCTGTTCATTTATTCTCGCCCTTTGACAACAATGCCAAAGATGTAAATGCATCACTTGTCATTAATTTTGTTGCTAACTCTTTCACCATCTCTACTACATAAATTAGAAAATTATAACAGAGCATTAAATAAAAATTTTACATCAGACTTGCTCCCCAAAGGAGTAGCCTATACCTTCATCAATCCTTAGTGTAAAATAAACATGAAATCCACAGGATTAATGGATCTCCATCATTCTAGTTATTTCAGCATAGAGGTCTAACCCCTAGTTTACCTCTAAGAAACTCAAATTAGCCTTCGGTAAGGGTTTAGTAAAAATATCAGCCCACTGATCTTTACTCTTCACGTATTCCACCTTTACTTCCTTATCTTGAAATATTTCCCCTATGAAATGATACTTCAATTCAATGTGCTTGGTTCTAGCATGTAACATAGGACTTTTAGAAATATTTATTGCACTTCTATTATCACAATAGATAGTCACTAGTTCTGACATATCTATCTTTAATCCTTCTAGCACATGTCTCATCAATATTGCCTATGTGCAATTCATGGATGCAACAACATACTCAGCTTCAGTTGTAGATTGAGAAACATGAGTTTGTTTCTTGCTCATCCATGCCACTTATCTTCCTCCAAGTAGAAAAGATCCATCAGTTCTATTTTTTTATCATCAACATTACCTTCCCAATCAGCATCAGTAAAGACATTCAAAGTAAAATCACCTTTATAGGGATACCATAAACCATAGTCTACTACTCCTTTGAGATACCAAAAACTTCTCTTCACAGCCACCATGTGACTTTCTTTAGGCTCTTTTTGAAATCTTGCAACTAATCCAGCAACATGAACAATATCTGGTCTGCTATGGATAACATAATGTAGCTTGCAAATCATAGATCTATACTCTTTTTTACTAATAGTAGGGGAATCATCTTCTTTTGACAACTTGCAACTAGTCACCATCAATGTACCTACCGGTTTGCAGTCTTCCATGCCGAAAGTCTTCAACACCTCTTTGATATACTTGGTCTGACAAATAAATATATCACCATCCAATTGTTGGACTTGTAAGCCAATAAAGAACTTAATTTCATCGATTAGAGACATTTCAAATTCTTTTTTCATTATATAAGCAAAGTCCATACACGTATCATCATTGCCACCAAAATTTATATCATCAACAAACACTTCTGCTATCATCATCTTGTCTCCATCAGTCTTCAAATAAATATTGTTGTCCTCAGTGGTACGTTGGAATCCAATCTTGATCAAATGTGCATGTAATCTCTCATACCATTCTCTCGGTACCTGCTTAAGACCATACAAATCTTTGTGCAATTTACACACCATGTCTTTATTATCAGTCAAGGAAAATCCATCAAGTTGTTCAATGTATACTTCTTCTTCTAGAATCCCATTTAAAAAGGCTGACTTGACATCCATTTGGTAGAATTTGAAACCTTTATAAGAAACAAATGCCAATAGCATTCTTACACCTTCCAATCTAGCAACAAGTTCAAATGTTTCACCATAGTCTTCACCTTCCTCTTGAGCATACCCTTTGCAAACTAACCTTGCCTTGTTTCTTACAATCCCGCCTTCTTCATCCAATTTGTTCTTGAAGACCCATTTTGTTCCAATTACATTTTTATCCTCTAGTCTAGGAACAAGTGACTATGTCTGATTCTTCTCAATTTGATCTAATTCATCATTCATTGCCTTCACCCAATCATCATCCTTTAGTGCTTCCTTAACTGTCTTGGGTTCAATAGTAGATATCAAACATGAATTCTCTCTGATCTTTCTCCTGATTTGCACACCTGTATTCTAATCACCAATTACCTATTCTTGTGAATGAGTCAGTCTGACATATCTTTCGGTATTTTGGTATGGTTTTGTTATTGATGTCAACACGTACTAACACTTATCAACTCTGGCACTTTGGAGAATCAACAATATTCACTGGCAAGTGACTTATGTACAATCACTAGTATCTAGTACACCGGTAGGATATAATGTTCACCAACACTTGGAATAGCATGGAAAACACCTAGTTATGTCGAAGACATCATTTGGCCACTTTGTCTTGGAGATTTCTTCATTAGCATATTCATATTTGCATATTTGTTGTTACTGGCAAATAGGTCCAGGTTATACACCGGCAAATTTATCTTTTCCAAATGAGCACGACATGCTATGGAGATGTCTTTTTATTGTTATAAATGCATCAAGTTGACATGTTGAATCGGTTATTGCATCGGACATTGTTTTATTTGTAAAATGATTTTATTGTAATATCCTTTAGAGCCAACCTACTAAAATTGGTCTTAGGTTATGATATAAATATAAGATCTTATTTGTAAGATCAGTGTGGAGTGTGAAAACTAAATTGTGAAGGTATATGTGAGAATAAGAAGAGCTATACACGCTGACATCATTTGAAGGTTGAAGAAGGATTTTTGTGAAGAGAATCAGAACTACACCAGTACTGAATCCAGCATAGTAAGATGCTATTTTGAGCAATACATCCTTATTGGATTTAACCATGCAATTGTAGTCAGTGTGACTCCTATTGTGTTTGAGGAGTGAGCTCTAGGTGCTTGTCATTTTTGCATGTGCAAACCCCATTTGTATAAACATACTATCTGCAGTAGTATCATCTGATTGTGGGTAAGATTTCCCACCGTGGTTTTTCCCCTTACAAGGTTTCCATGTACAAATATTGGTGTTATGTGTTGTGGATGTTATTGTCTTTCTATTTCATGCATTAATTTATCGGTATTATAATTAACTGATTAAACTATCTACTGGCATACAAGTCTGGTTCACCAATATCAAACATTAGAGTTGGTTAAGTTATTTTGGTTTGAATTTATTTGACAACTGATTCACCCCCCCTCTCAATTGTCCTTGGGACCTAACAATTGGTATCAGAGCCTAGTCCTCTTTTTTGCAAAAGTTTAACAATTTGAGGATATCCAATGTCTACTAACTATTTCAAGAAGGATAGACCTAAGCCTGATGGAACCAACTATGGAATATGGAAGATCAAAATGGAGACACATCTAAATTGCATTGGAAAGGACATCTGGGATGTTACAAAGAATAGCTATACAACTCCTAAACCAATCAGCCTAATCCACCAAACTTAGCTAAAGATGAAGAAAATGATTGCAAAGCAAGAGAAGCACTTTTGAGTGCATTAACATATCAGCAAATCATGGGATTATTAGATAGATCAATTGCTAAATCTATTTGGGATCATCTAGAAACATTGAATGAAGGAGATTCCATAGTCAAAATTGCAAAAATTGAAAGCTTCCGGGTCAGGTATGAAAATCTAAAAATGGAAGAATATGAAAGGATTTCTACTTTTATGGAAAGAGTAAATGAAATTGTTTTGGGTATTTGTTGGTATTTTGGTATGGTTTTGTCATTGATGTCAACACCTACTAAAACTCTAGCACTTTGGAGATCCAACAACATTCACCAGCAAGTAAGTGACTTTTGCACAGTCATCGGTATATGGTACATTGGTAGGATATAATGATCACCAACACTTGGAATGGCATGGAAAACACTTGGTAATGTCAAAAACATCATTTTGACATCTTGTCTTGGAGAATCAGTTATTGGTATATTCACATTTGCATATTTGCTATTATTGGCAAATAGGTCTAGGGTGTACACCGACAGGTTTATCTTTTCCAGATCAACATGGCACACTTTGGAGATGATTAATTATTGTTGTAAATGCATTAAGCTAACATGTTCAATCAATTATTGCATCAGATATTGTTTTGTTTGTAAAATGCTTTTATTGTAAATATCTTGTAAAGCTGACCTACTAAAATTGGTCTTAGGTTATGGTATAAATGTAAGATCTTATTTGTAAAATCAAATGTGGAATGCGAAAAAGGATTGTGTAAAGGTATATGCAAGAATAAGCAGAGCTATACACATAGACATGATTTGAAGATTGAAGGAGGATTTTTGTGAAGACAATCAGAACTACACCGGTACTGAATCCAGCATATGAAGATGTTATTATGTGCAGTACATTCTTATTGGATTTAACCATCCAACTGTAGTTAGTGTGACTCCCATTTTGTGATTCAACAGTGAGCTCTAGGCGCTTGGCCTTTCTGCATGTGCAGACCCCATTTATGTACACTTACTATCTACAGTAGTATCATCTGATTGTGGGTAAGGTTTCCCACCTTGGTTTTTCCCCTTATAGGGTTGCCACGTACAAATATTGGTGTTATATGTTGTGGATGACTTTGTCTTTATGTTTCATGCACTAATCCTTACTGGTATAGCAATTAACTATTAAATCTATCTATGGACATATTGAACTAGTTTACCGGTATTAAGCATTAAGTTGGTTAAATGAGTTAAGAACAATGCCTAATACATCAGTAACTAGGGATACATTGATTGGAAAACTTTTAGCTTTTGAAATTGAAGAATTTGGTCCTGTTGCTACTATAAAGACAAATTTATCTTTTAAGGCATCAACATCATCTGCACCATCATTTGACAAGTCTGATTGGAAAGCCTTTTATGCAAGAGAACTTGAGGAAAGCAAGAGATAAAATGAAGAACTTGAAGAACTTGAAGCACTATTTGCAAGGAAAATGCTTAAAGGTCTAGTTGGAATTAAGTATGAAGGTAAAGCACCCTTTAAATGCTTTAACTATAATAAGATTGGTCATATGGCTTCTAGATGCCCTGATAGACATGCTAGACTAAGAGAAGAAGCTAGAAGAACATACAAGCCTAACCCTGAATATCAGAGATACAAATTTAAGAAGAATAAAGATAAATCTTGTTATCTTGCTGATGAAGGAGTCATTGATGATTCTGATGAAGATCCGGTAGACAATGGATGGGTTTTTGTTGATATAAGAGAAGATCAACTGACACCTACTGTTCAACCGGTAGAGCAGGCCCTGGTAGCTAAAGTTGAAGTTAAGGATGAATGGATCATTGATTCAGGATGTTCACATCACATGACTATTGATAAAGGTAAATTCTTGAACTTTTAGGAATATAATTGTAATGCCCCACTAGGAAACCCTGAAGGGTTAAAGCTAAAACACTCAAATGGAGTGCAAATATATATATTTTTTTATAATAATATAATAATAAGACACAACATGATGATACATTGGAATTATCTAAAGCTTAGGTAACACAACGGAAGACAAAACTAATACCTAAAGGGTTTCCCAATGTAATTACATAACTTAACACCTAACTCAACTCGCAACATCTGATCAAATTAAGCAGGTTCTCTTAATTACATGTTATTACTTAAGGCATGGTTATAATTTGTTTGGTAAATTAAATTAATAAATGATAGGACACATTCATCCTATTAGGTTGAAGATGAGGCCAACATGAGGAAATTTACCCAATGAAATTAAACACATAGATAACTTAAGAATTCACCCATTAAGGTTAAAATATGGTTAACTTGGCGACTCCATCCATTTTAGATACAATATAACTAATATATCAAAGTTCATTTATAGAGGTTAAAATGTAATTAACCATATGAGTTCATCCATTGTAATTAAAATAATGCTAAGAAGATGAAGTTCATTAATTAAGGTTAAAATGTAATATAACCATATGAGTTCATCCATTATAGTTAAAATATAGTTAAAAAGATGGAGTTCATTTATTAAGGTTAAAATGTGGATAGCCAATTGAGTTCATCCATTATAGTTGGAATGAAGCTAATATGATGAAGTTCATTCATTTAGAATAAAATGTAAATAACTAAATGAGTTCATCTAATTTAGTTATAATATAACTATTATGATGAAGTTTATTTATTAAGATTAAAATGTAAGTAACTAAATGAAGTTTATCCATTAGAATTACAATTTAGTAAATATGACGAGTTCATCGAATAATTGTTATCCATTCATTACGTTCAAATTTTTCCTTAACAATATACCATGCATTTAATTTCATTGCATGCTTTAATTCCATCATAACCTAGTGAGTTCATGCTTACTTATTTTCATTAACATTAACAAAATACTTTTCATAATCATATCTACAATCCTTTATGATCCTAATTATTGCATTTAACAAGATGACTATATACATGCATTCAAAAATTAACTTCATCTAGTCCCCATTACACACTTAACATAATGCATCCATACATGCTATCACTAACTATGAAATAGGAGAGACAAAAGTATCACATAACATAGAAATGATCTCGGAGTTCACTCCTAGAGGGCTACATCTCTGGGTCTATTCAACTGCAAGACCCCTTTGGCAATTAATTGAATTATAGTTACATAGTTTCATGTCATTTACATTTCTTCCTTTTAGGCGAGCACAACCAATATACAAACGACCACTTTAGACAATAACTCCTAAATGATCCCTACATAGAAATGGATCCAACTGAACACATCAAAAGCAATTACAAAGGTCTCTTGTTTGACAGTACCCTAACTAGGGACTTGACTCACTATGGCCAACCACAAACCAACCAGACGATAGGGTCCAAACAAGCTTATCAAGGCCATGCTAGTACTTAACAAAAGCGAATACATAAATTAAACTTGCCATCTTTCCATTTGTCTGTTTCACAAAACCAAGGAAGGACATAACTAAACCATTTATTTTACTAAATGAGGATATCATTAACTTATCAATTTTCAAATCGATGCATTATTTTTGATAATTCAATAGCATATCATTTAAGTTTTCAGAATATCCAATATTAAATATTTCATTTTCTAATTACTCCTATACTTTAGTAATCCATTTCTAAATTTCCCAGATGACCTATAACATTTATATCCAAAAATAATATATTCCTAAATAATGCATTATTTAAAAATCATCAATTAATAAATATATTTTATTTCAACAAATTTTCCAATTAAAATAATATTCTATCTTTTTGCCCAAAAAGATACTTCCCCATTAATACTGTTACCAAAATTAAATATTAATTAATATATGTTTATTAACCCATTATTAATAAAATATACACAATTAATAATTAACAATACACAATAAACCAATTATATATATATATATCTTCATTAATATAATATATATTAATAATAATATTTAATAATGTTCAAATTTCAAATTAATTATTAATTAATATATATATTAACCTTCATTAATAAATATATATTAATAATAATTAATAATTACTTAAAAACTATATTAAAGAAAAACTTTTATTAAAACTGAAATTAAAACTCACCGGCATAAACATACCAGCAACAACATATATTTTTTTTGACAATACTCAGAAATTTTCTGAGAACAAAATGGGGATAATTTCCAGAATAGCAAAACACTAGCATAAACATACCAGCAACAACATATATTTTTTTTTTTTGACAATACTCAAAAATTTTCTGAGAACAAAATGAGGATAATTTCCAGAATAGAAAAACACAAGCATAAACATACCAGTAGCAACATATATTTTTTTTGACAATACTCAGAAATTTTCTAAGAATAAAATGGGGATAATTTCCAGAATAGCAAAACATGAGCATAAACATACCAGTAGCAACATATTTTTTTTTTAACAATACTTAGAAATTTTCTGAGAACAAAATGGGGATAATTTCCAGAATAGCAAAACACCAGCATAAACATACCAACAACAACATATATATATTTTTTGACAATACTCAAAAATTTTCTGAGAACAAAATGGGGATAATTTCCAGAATAGCAAAACACCAGCATAAACATACCAGCAGCAACATATATATTTTTAGACAATACTTAGAAATTTTCTGAGAGCAAAATGGAGATAATTTCTAAAATAGCAAAACACTAGAAAGCCCAAATAAAATATGAGTAAACTAAAGCCCCCAAATAAAAAAATAGACTCAGAAATTTTCTGAGACAACCAGAGAATGAATTCAGCCATTCTTCAACAATCATTTTCATTTCCAGGCAACTAAAATTTACAATCTTTTCCACAATACAAAACTAATTTAACCATCTTTCCACAATACAAACAATGCAAACCCATTTTTTTTTCAAAGCTAAAACTGAAATCTGAGAACATTCATGGGTTTTTAAACCAGCATTTCATGAAGAACAACCAAACACCATTTTTGATTTAACAATGAAATAAAAAGGTAAGCAAGAATCTTACCTCCTTTAGCATTCCTAGCAAGATTTTGAAGAAGAGCCCCAAATAAGATACAAGTAAACTCCTTTAGCATTCCTGGCAAGATTTTGAAGAAGAGCCCCAACCTCCAGCTGTAGAAATCCTTCCTTCCCAAAATCTCTAGTTTTCTCCATCAAGAAAATATCTTTTTTCAAAATTTTCAACAAACCCTCAAAATATTTTCCCAACCTAGGTTAAAAAAGTGAAATTTTGACCTAGTTTTCTAATTTCGAATTTAAGCACTTTTTAAATAAAAAAATAAAAATAATCATTCTTTTCAACTATTCAAATAGTCTAACTTGCTTTTCTAATTAAAATTAAAATGCTTCTCTCTCATTTAATTTTAATTTTCTCAATATTAACTAAGCTAACATTTATATTTCACAATATTGATGAGGATAAAATATTTTAATTAAGTTAATTCCTAAAATCAATCTTTCACACTATATCAAATATACTTATAAATTAAACTTACTTTTCTAATGAAAATTGATTTTCTTAAATAAGTAAAATTAACATTTCCTTTCCAAAATCCAAAAGAGATTAAATTATTTCTATTTCAAATAACTTTAAATCTTTCCTTTTTAAAACACATAAACTAGTTAAATTTGTAATTTAAAATTAACCATTAAATTAAACTCGCTACAACATAAATAAAGCGATCTTTTTAATTAATGATTAATGTCATAAAAGAAACCTATATATTTTAATTCCTCAATTATTAATGCGTAAATGAATACATTAAATCAAATTAAATACTTAAACTTGCTACAAACATACATTAAGCCATCTTTTTAATTAATGATTAATTACATAAAAGAAACTTATTTATTTTAATTTCTCAATTATCAATGCGTAAATGAACACATTAAATTAAATTAAATACTTAGGATAAAATACTCCATTATACCACATGCGAGACACATAACCCAAGAAGGACAACCAATCACACGACACATAACCCAAACGAAAAGGGAAACCGATGGACCACACATGACACTCATTCGAGCATGACTAGGGCAAGACAAGGGTTTTACGACCACCCAATCCAAATTATAAGGATGAAAGGGGTATACTCAACCTTGCGAATCCTGATGAAGATGAACCTCGCACCTAGGCAGTACTGTACCTGCAATCTCCTGCAACCATGAGTCACGCAAGCATACATATATATACATATTCAATGAAGGCGTTAGCTTGAGATTTATAACAAGAATTAGGGAAACATATAGCAACATTTTTTTTTTTTTTGACAATACTCAAAAATTTTCTGAGAACAAAATGGGGATAATTTCCAGAATAGCAAAACACCAACATAAACATACCAGCAGCAACATATATTTCTTTTTGACAATACTCAGAAATTTTCTAAGAACAAAATGGGGATAATTTCTAGAATAGCAAAACACGAGCATAAACATACTAGCAGCAACATATTTTTTTTTTTGACAATACTCAGAAATTTTCTGAGAACAAAATGGGGATAATTTCCAGAATAGCAAAACACCAGCATAAACATACCAGCAGCAACATATATTTTTTTTTACAATACTCAGAAATTTTTTGAGAACAAAATGGGGATAATTTTCAGAATAGCAAAACACCAGCATAAACATACCAGCAAAAACATATATATTTTAATTTAATACTCAAAAAAATTTTGAGAGCAAAATGGGGATAATTTCCAGAATAGCAAAACACTAGAAAGCCCAAATAAAATACAAGTAAACTAAAGCCCCCAAATAAAAAATAGACTCAAAAATTTTCTAAGACAACCAGAGAATGGATTCAGTCATTCTTAAACAAGCATTTTCATTTCTAGGCAATTAAATTTTACAATCTTTTCCATAATAAAAAACTAATTCAACCATCTTTCCTCAATACAAAACATTGCAAGCCCATTTTTTTTCAAAGCTGAAACTCATATATGAGAACATTCATGGGTTTTTAAACCAGATTTTTTTCATGAAGAACAACCAAACACAATTCTTGATTTAAAAATAGAATAAAGAGGTAAATAAGAATTCTACCTCCTATAGCATTCCTAACAATATTTCTTTGAAGAGCCCAATCTGCAGTTGTAGAGGTCCTCCATTCTCTCCCAAAATCTCCAATTTTCTTTCCATCCAAGAATCTTCTTTCCCAAAAATTCAACAAATCCCCAAAATATTTTCCCAACTTAGGTTAAAAGAATGCAATTTTGACCTAATTTTCTAATTTTGAATATAAGCACTTTTTAAATAAAAAATGAAAATAATCATTCTTTTCAACTATTCAAATAATCTAACTTACTTTTCTAATTAAAATTAAAATGCTTCTCTCTTATTTAATTTTAATTTTCTCAATATTAACTAAGCTAACATTTATATTTTACAATATTGATGAGGATAGAATATTTAATAAATTAAATTCTCAAATAAATCATTTCACACTATATCAAAATCAACATATAAATTAAACTTGCTTTTCTAATAAAAATTGATTTTCTTAAATGAGTAAAATTAACCTTTCTTTTCCAAAATGCAAAAGAGATTAAATTATTTCTATTTCAAATAACTTTAAATCTTTCCTTTTTAAAACGCATAAACTAATTAAATTCGTTATTTAAAATTAACCATTAAATTAAACTCACTACAAACATAATTAGAGTGATATTTTTAATTAATGATTAATCCCATAAAAGAAACTTATTTATTTTAATTTCTCAATTACTAATGTGTAAATGAACACATTAAATCAAATTAAATACTTAAACTTGCTACAAACACAAATATAGGAATCTTTTTAATTAATGGTTAATCACATAAAAGAAACCTATTTATTTTAATTTCTCAATTTCTAATGCGTAACTAAACACATTAAATTAAATTAAATACTTAGGATTAAATACTTCTTTTTTCCACAAGTGAGGCACGCAACCCAAGAAATCCAACCAATCACATGACATGCAAACCCAAACGAAAAGGGAAACCGATGGACCACACACAACACTCACTTGATCATGAATAAGGCAAGACAAGGGTTTTATGACCACCTAATCCAAATTATAAGGATGAAAGAGGTATACTCACCCTACAAATCCTAATGGAGATGGACCTCGCACCTAGGTGGAACTGTATCTGCAATCTCCTACAACCATGAGTCATGCAGGCACACACACACACACACATACACACACATATATATATTCAAAGAAGGCGTTAGCACGAGTTTTATAACAAGAATTAGGGAAATGGTAAGACTCACACAAGAATCAATGTGAAAGCACAATAACAGGTACGCACAATATTCATAATATAAGACTACAATATTACATAATGGTAAATCAAGCATCCAAGAATGCCACATAGAAAAAGTCAACCAAGGTCAAACTAGTTTTACAAGGCTGACTAGGGTAGGGGCACTACATTCCTCGCCCCTAGGCTCCGACTTACTCCCGAAAGTTGTAAGGCTAGACGTAAATCATGCAACATGTATTAGCCCTGAAACTAAATTAACAATTATCAATCTGCACATATGAATCTTTTCATAAATAAATGAAACATTATTACTAAAGCCTTTATGAATGTTATTATCCTTTGGCACGATACATCTAAAACCATAAACTTCTTAAAATATTCTAAGAATTATCCACAATCATAGCAGAGAAACAAGAATTTTCTTCCTACAATTACACCAAATTAAAGCATTAAGAGAGATAAGCAACAATTACCATACTCATTCTACCAAGCAGGACAAGAAAACATGCCATCATGATCAATTTCTTTTACCAATTCATCTTTTTCACAAAAATTTATCGCATAGAACTAGCTTTAAATATCAATTTCTACAACCAAGTTAACTTTCAACAAATAAGAGCAACATAAAGAACTCAATTGTTTACACTTTTCAGGCATAAAAGAACTTTCCAAATGACTATGTCCCATAACATAGTGGCAAGTTAACACCATTTAGTCCATGATTACACATAATAACCATCCACATAACTAGATTGAACAACACAAAAGGCCACATGTGAGCATGTATAAACCTCAGTCATAGATAACATGCAATGATCAACATCTCTGTGCTTGATCTCAGAACAATAACATGATCATAAATATCCAACATTTCACTCAAGGGCTTGATGGTGCTAGGGCACACCATAGCAATGCTACCTTCCATGAAAGACCCTCATGAACATCCCTTGTTGCATAAGGTGTTTAGCCTCCAAGAGATAGTCACCACTCATAGGTAGGTAGTAGATCCTATCTGTCTCGTAGCCTCACATACCTCCATCCTCAAGGTTCCCTACATCTACTTCCACGTATACACTCAACCAAGACCATCTCCTACATTCTTGGAGAGGAATTCACATTTCAACACAAGACCAACATGCAAAAACAACAAGGATAAACCAATTTAGCCACCAAAGTACAAAAGGATAAAGATAATAATCATCAATTCCAACATTAAGGCAAGAAAATAATTCCAGAGTGGCAACACCAAATCAAGTAAGAAAAAGATCGTAAGACCGTGGCTAAACCCTCAAGGTCAAATTAAAATAAATTGCTGGCCCACAAGGAAATAAATAAAATAAAATAAAATATCATAAGTGCACATAACATCACTATGTGACTAGCATCTAGCCACCAACGAGGAAGGAAGGAACAATCATATAGCTATCATAGTAGCTCATCATGTGGTGTGGCCTAGTCACACATCCGCATGGCATGGCAGTGTGCACCTCAACATCACCCTGCATCACGTCATCACATGGCATGGCTCTACCCTAAACCTATCGGTAGGCCGCATGACAATGTCTACTACATCCCACATCGTGTCTTAGCACGACATGGTAATACTCCAAGCGGGAAGGGCACGCAATGGACGTATCACACATGGTAGTGTACCTCACAGAAAAGGGCACATGCAGGTCACACCCCGCATAGCGATATTCCTCTCAGGATACTCACCGTAAGCCAAAGACATACATGGCTATGGTCTACCCACAAGTCTACCAACGCTAGTCAATTGGTAGCTCATGTGAAAAAAATAACATGCCTCTCATGAAGACAAGGCAAAATATGCTTCAATAAAACCCATCATTATGCTCAAGAACTATCATCAATTAAGCTCAAATAAAGGATAGGAATAGGCTGGCACACATGAACCCTATACATCAGTTCATCACAAGGGGAAGTATTGAGTACACCTACAATATAGTTTTATTACAAAACTATATTTTTCCTCAAAATAGGGAAGCTAAGGTAGCTTCGCATCTGATGAATAGTAAGAGGGGGGGGTGAATTAGTATGCCAAAAATCTTTGCACTAAAACACTTACACAGTCTAAAGATAAACCGGTAAAGTATTCTGATAAACAAACTGGTTACCACACATACAAACCAAAATGCGAATAAAACATTCACTCACAAAAGCAATACAACCATAACACAAGATATTTGATGTGGAAACCCAACTAGGAAAAATCATGGTGAGATGGAACTCACAAGTCACTACCTACAAAATAGAAACCAGACCGGCTAAGGTCAGACCAGTTAAGGTCTTACAATGTTCTTCCCCAGAACAGATCCTATTAGGAATCTCAATCTCTGTTAGGAGATAAGTCTGATTAAAGACTACCTTGTTAGAGGATTTTAGATTCACATGTGTGAACCACCTTGTTAGAGGATTTTACAAAGGCTTTGAGGCCTACCTGGTTAGCGGCTACTGACTTGTTAAAGATGTGAGTAATCAACAAGTGTTTGATCTATCTAATAGCACAAACTGCTTGGTTAGATCCAGTATTGCTCACAGCTAATGCATTCCAGCATTACTTTAGTCTTCTCTATCTCTCTCTCAATTACAACTCGATCTTCTCAGATAAGATCTCTCTTCCAACAACTAAACATCCACCTTAAACCCTAGATCAACATTAATCCTTTTCGCAACAACTTAAAACCCTAGACATGATGTCCTTTTAAAGGAATCTGATTTCATGTTGGTCCAGTAGGATTTTTTTACAATTTCCTAGGTTCAATGAACCTAGACATACTTAGTAACATGACACAGGAATCATCGTTAATGTGTTGGCATCGTCAAACAATCAGTGGATTGGTAACTCATCACAAAATGTTGGTTGGTAACTCATCACAGAGTATTACCGATTCATACAAATTATCAGTTGTGGGTTTGTCAAAAACGAAGACTGGTAAGAATGTGTTGTATCGCTTTGCACCCTCATACCGCTTGTGATCTGCGAACCGCTTGGGGTCGACATGCCGCTTGAGACTGGGAAACACATTTTGCAAAATCACTATTAGTCTAAAGACTAGAATACAATAGACCGGTTGAGCATGAGCTCATACATATAAAGGGGATCTCAATACAAGTGTGTGTCCATCAATGAAAATCACAACATAAACATCAAAAATGCCAACAATCTCCCCCTTTGGCATTGATGGCAACACTTAAGAAAATAAAATTTTGACATCTAAGTGTTTTACAACAAAAACTTGTCATTAACAAAATTGCTCCCCCTAAGCATATATACTATCCCTTAATCAACATAGTGTATAGCAATTTTGCATTCAAAGCATAATCAGAGCATATAGCATATATCACAGCATATATCAAAATTTCAAAACAGATACTTCTCCCTCTGATATACTTCTCCCCTGATATATCAAAGTTTCAAAATTTTAAAACCATGTACTTCTCCCCCTTTGCCAACAATGATAAAGTACCATTGAAAAACCTGTTTCCATATATATATAAAAGAGTTTATGACAATAATGAATAATATTTGTCAAAAACCGCTTTATAGTCCTGCAAAAATTATTTCATGGAAAGAGACCAGGACTCAAGTAGGGAGGTCGCCACTTCCTTCTCTGTCTGCATTTGTGATACTTGTTCCTCCATGGCATCTATTGTGCTCAATTCTTGTGTGACTGTCAGGGCATCCAGGTTCAGATAGCATTTCTGGAGAATTTGCAGTCATGGAAGTAATACTAGTTGAAGCTCCTGCAAATCCCTAGACCTTGTGCTGATCTCTTGCTCTATCTTGGCTGACTGGATCTGGAATCGATGAATAGTTTGCCCATATGCTGCAAAGGAGTCGTAAGGAGTCTTGAATGTGCTTAAGTAGGACTGTAAGTCTGTTTGAAGCTGTTGCTTCTTGGCTAGAACATCATCATAGAACAGATGAGGTTGATAGATTTTGCTGAGTAGCAAGTTTCCCTCATCCAAGGCACTCCTTATGTCCTTTTGATCCTTTAACAGTTCAGTCCTAAGCTCATTTAATTTCTTTACGAGAGCAAAATTAAGAGCCTTTTGGTGCTCTTTCTTTACATTGGCCTCTGCTGCTTCTTCTAGACCCTACACCTGATCATCCACTATAGTACATAGAAGTTTGAGTTGTGCTAGTGATGAATCAGTGTCAAGAAGATTAGTACCGAGGATTAAACTGGTAAGTGTGTCTATAGCTGCCTGAATGATGTCCTATTCCTTTTTCTTGCGAATGATCTCAAGGTGCTCTTGAGCAACCTTGATGCTCTACATAAGCTCTGAATCACTTGCAGATTGGAGATTGATAGGACTAAAGAGATCAACCAGTGAGGGTTGACTACCAGTTGCCTTCGAAGTCTCCACCTGAGAGCTTTTTGCTACTTCTCGTTCCTTGACTTCTTCAGCTTTCTTCTTTTCCGCTTCTCTTCTCTTCTCTTCTTCCTTTTCTTCCTTTGCCTTTTTCTTCTCCTCTGCTCTCCTCTCTTCCTCTTCCTTCTTCTTCTTCTCCTCTTCTTTCTTCTTCTTTTCTTCCTCTTCCTTCTTTCTCTTTTCTTCTTCTTCCTTCTTCTTCTTTTCTTCCTTGTCCTCTTCTTCTTTCTTCTTCCTTTCTTCTTCTTGCTTCTTCTTCTCTTCATCTTTTCTTTTCTCCTCTTCCTCTTTTCTCTTCTCTTCCTCTTTTTTCTGTTTCTCATCTTCATCCTTCTTCTTTTTCTCTTCCTATTCTTTTGCTGCTTGTTGTGTGTCCACAGCTTGTTCACCACCCTGATTGGCCTATTGCCCCTATTTAGTTCCCTTAGAAGGTATGTACTGAGTGACATCTTCTATATTCAGGGCATCGATATCTATGGTGTCGATTGGTTCCTCCACCAGGTTTCCTTCCTCATCAAAAACCTCATTTGGTTTGGAAATAACCGGTTCCTTTTCTACTTAGAGGTTGGCCATTCAAGCTTTGTGAAAGCTGATAGCATGGGCCATGTGTTTATGTGTATCTTTTTCTACATCATCAACTCTCCCCTCCAACAACCAGAGTCTTCTTCTCCTTGTGAAGAAGAGACCTTTATTTTGATCCAATACATCAAATAATTCTGAATTTGAGAGTTCGGGGAAGTACTGTGCAAAAACTTTCTCCCTAATCTCTTGTTCCTTTTCAATGGCAATGCGCCATTTGTTATCCAATGCTTTAAATAATGAATCTGGTGTCTGAGATTTAATCTCTAATGGTGACCGGTCATTTTTACATAAATAAAGAATGATTTCCTGCAATACTTCATATTTTTCTTCACTATTGAATTCATCATAATAATCTATTAAATCATGAAGTAACTTTCTCCTAATATTCTTTACTGTTCTTTAACAATGTGTCAAAGGTTTGTAAGAGGAGATATCTATATTTACCAGTGCAGATGTTGTCGGTTCATTCTTCTTCATCTTCTTGGTTTGTCTAGCCTTCTTTGGCTGTTCATCAAACTCGGTTTCTTTGGAGTCCGGTTCATTTGCCTTAGTCTTCCTCTTTCTTTCAAAAACTTTTGTCGGTGTTACCTCCAATTTCTTCTTTGCCGATGACCACTTGGTCACACTTGGAGTCGCAGTGGTAGTAGGTGCTAATGCTGTAGGCACTACCTTAGCTTTCTTAGTTGCCGGTTCTTTTCCCTTCTTCACTGATGGTTCTTCAACTGGTGCGATCCTCTCCAAGTAGGTTCCAGTTCGCTTAGCCTTTGGATCAAGAGGTGAGGAAATAAGGGTTGAAGCATACCCTTCCAGCATGTCAAACATGACCTCATAGCCCATAGGCTCCACTTCCTCCATTCTAGGCTCACCAGCCTCCATTAGACATTTGTCCACCTAAATAGTGAAATAGATGTCATCTTCATACTTCTTCACTATGTCACCTGAGATTCGTACCCTTTGACTCATCTTTCTTCTAAACTCATCAAAGTATTTGTTCAATACCTTAGGGTAGCCGGTTCCAATGGCTTGCACACTTTCCTTTATCTACTTGGTTACCGATTGGTCAAGGGACCACTGGGCATCTCCTACACCCAGAAAGTAGCCTTGGAAATAGAAAAACAACCCTACTAGTAGTTGTCCAAACTTAAATCTTAGTGAATTGTCTTTTTTGATTACCTTAAGATTTAACAGGAGTTGCCTCTACATACCGGTGCATAAGACAAATGATTTATCCTCTATAATCATCTGGTAAGCAGCATTTACCGCTGTAGCAGATACAAAATTAATCCTGCTGGCTAAGAATGTTCTGTAGCCTATCATCATGCAAGCATATTTTACCAGTTCATCCTTGATAGGATTAACGGTCATACCTTGTGAATCACTTTTCAAACTGGTGGGCTTGGTCATTTCCATTTTGCTTACCATTCTCAAGGCTGGCACACTCCTATGTTGCAGAAACCGGTGACTGCATGAATTACCTCAGGCGTGATATCATGCGTTCTCTCCAGGTACATCTTGTCACCATGGACTCTACTCAAGATGATCCTGATGTGATCCTCTATGAAGTCTTCCAGAAAATATACCGCATTATGGAGTTTCTTCTTCTCTAAGATACTAAACTCTGGTTTGATCCTTTTGTCCTTTCCGCAAAATAGACCTAATTGAGTATGAATGGATAAGGACCCTAGGTCTTCTATCTTGCAATCAATATAGTCTAAAATTCCTTCTTCGACTATGACTCCAGCTGGAACTTGTGACAAAGCATTATACTTGGACTTCCTCTGGATGAAACTTTCTGACTCAATGGATGTGCTTGAACTGGTATGAGATGCGGAAGCCATTGAAGAGTATTTCAAGAACACAAAAAATACCTTTCAAATGCGAATTTAGGGCTTCCTGATTCTGCTTTACTTCGCTCTCTGTCGAATGCCAAATCACCGCTTTGAGTTCTCCACTACTGCTTGCAAACTAGATTTGAATCTCTTTCAAAGTTATCCAATTTCTTGAAATCTAAGCTCAAATCGCCTTTTCTTCACTCTGCACTTGAAAACTTTTCTTCGCTCGAAAACAGATAGTGAGAAATGATTTGAAAAATGCATTTATACATGTCTCTCACCTACCATCATTAATGCTCCTCTATTAGGGCGTAAACCCTAGTTTGCCTTTTTACCATTTCTGGTCTTCTGCCAAGAGATAGGTGTAGCATATCAGTGTTAACCAAGGGTTCGAAGGCATTTTGCCATTTGCTCCCCCTATGCCTTTGAGGCTTAGTTTACCGGTTCTGATATTTCCACACTAGGTGCAGAAACCGGTTCTTCTTCCGACATTGTTGGTTTCTTCTTCCATGTTTTCTTCATGTCTCCTTGAACTTTTTCAACATCTATTTCTCCTTCCTGAGTGACCGGTATATCATTAGATATAATTTTTATGCTTCTGCAGAATCTTGCAATGTGACCCGGTTTGCTACAGGGATAGCAAACAAGTCCAGGTGCTCTTCAAGGTCCATTGTACATGTTTCCATTCTTCCTTCTGCATGTTGCAGTAGTGTGACCATGATCATGACAGATCATACAACTTTCTCTCCATCCAGTTGCCGCTTGATGACCACCGCTTCTTGACTGATGATTGAAGTCATTAAACCAGTTGTGGTTCCGGTTCATAAAAGATTAAGGACCAGTTCCTTGGGTCCTCTGAGGATATCTTCCATTGTTATCCACTATAGACCTACATTCAAATGCTCTATGCCCAAACTTGTTGCATTCATAACAATGACTATTGAACCTATTGAATCTAGGTACATTGTTGATAAAAATAAGGAAAATTATTGTAGGCATTGCTCCTACATACATTGGCAGTGTGTTCTTCTTTAAGATAGTTAAAGCAAACAAGTTTGAATTTTTGCTTACCTTTTCTTTTGAGTGTCAGTTGCTTCTTTGATGCTTCAACATTTGTTCCTGAGGATTCTCCTTCCTCATGTCCAAAAAAACCAAGACCATTAGTATTCTTTGCCAGTCTAGATGACTCAAGCTTTTTCTCTAGCTTGACTATACTTTTGCCAAACTTAGCAAGTATTTCCTTTGACTCAAAGAGCTCTTTGGAAATAGTAGTGTTTGTCTCCATAAGACTTGCATTTTTAGAGATGGCAATGTTTAGTTCTCCTTGCATGTCTTCTTTTTCCATTCTACTTTCATGAAGGCGAGTAGTTAGTGCACTAATCTCATGTTTCAACTTGGAGATCTCATGATCTCTGTCTTTTACCAGATCTTCACCTTTTCTTCGATTCTCAAGCTCTTGACTGAACCAAATAGTCAGTCCTTCCAACTCCTTTCTTAGATTGGAGTTTGAATCATTCAGCTTATTCACTTCAGCAATCATAGCTTCCATGTTAGCTTCATCTTCAGAACTACTTTCAGATAGTTCCATCAGCTTTTCTGCATGTTCTCTTCTTTTTGCTTGAGATGCCTTGTATTTGACCATAAGATCATCATAGGCTTGCTCAGACTTAGTGAGCCATTGAGTAAGTTCCATCAAGGTGTATTCCCCCATATCTCTTTCCAAGTGGTTAAGCTTATAGAAAGGCTAGCTCTGATACCAATTGATGAATACTAAGAGGGGGGGGTGAATAAGTATGCCAAAATCTTTGCACTAAAATACTTACACAGTCTAAAGATAAACCGGTAAAGTAGTCTGATAGTCAAACCGGTTACCACACATACAAACCAAAATGTGAATAAAACATTCACCCACAAAAGCAATACAACCATAACACAAGATATTTGACATAGAAACCCAATTGGGAAAAACCATGGTGAGATGGAACACACAAGTTACTATCTACAGAATAGAAATCAGACCGGTTAAGGTCTTACAATGTTCTTCACCAGAATAGATCTTGTTAGGAATCTCAATCTTTGTTAGGAGATAAGTCCGATTAAAGACTACCTTGTTAGAGGATTTTAGATTCACATGTGTGAACCACCTTGTTAGAGGATTTTACAAAGGCTTTGAGGCCTACCTAGTTAGGGGCTACTGACTTGTTAAAGATGTGAGTAATCAACAAGTGTTTGATCTATCTAATAGGACAAACTGCTTGGTTAGATCCAGTATTGCTCACAGCTAATGCATTCCAGCATTACTTCAGTCTTCTCTATCTCTCTCTCAGTTACAACTCGATCTTCTCAGATAAGATTGCTCTTCCAACAACTCAACATCCACCTTAAACCCTAGCTCAACATTAATCCTTTTCGTAACAACTTAAAACCCTAGACATGATGTCCTTTTAAAGGAATCTGATTTCATGTCGGTCCAATAGGATTTTTTTACAATTTCCTAGGTTCAATGAACCTAGACATACTTAGTAACATGACACAGGAATCACCGTTAATGTGGCGGCACCGTCAAACAATCGATGGATTGGTAACTCATCACAAAATGTTGGTTGGTAACTCATCATAGAGTATTATCGGTTCATACAAAATATCAGTTGCAGGTTTGTCAAAAATGAAGACTGGTAAGAATGTGTTGTGCCGCTTTGCACCCTCATACTACTTGTGATCTGTGAACCGCTTGGGGTCGACATGTCGCTTCAGATTGGGAAACACATTCTGCAAAATCACTACTAGTCTAAAGACTAGAATACAATAGACCGGTTGAGCCTGAGCTCATACATATAAAGGGGATCTCAATACAAGTGTGTGTCCATCAATGACAATCACAACATAAACATCAAAAATGCCAACAACATCAACATTACTCGTACGTCATTCCTGATGGGATGAAAGAGGTATACCCACGCTGCAAATCCTGATGGAGATGGACCTCGCACCTAGGCGGTACTGTACCTACAAACTCCTGCAACCATGAGTCACACAAGCATGCACATATATATATTCAAAGAAGGCGTTAGCACGAGTTTTATAACAAGAATTAGGGAAATAGTTAGACTTACACAAGAATCGATGTGAAAGCATAATAATAGGTACGCACAATATTCGTAATATAAGACTACAACATTACATAATGGTAAATCAAGCATCCAAGAATGCCACATAGAAAAAGTCAACCAAGGTCAAACTGGTTTTACAAGGCCGACTAGGGTAGGGGCACTACAGGAAGCTACTCAGGCAAGAAGAATGATTAAGAAGTGTTAGTTTGGAAAGAAGTGAAAAATCAGTTGTAGGCAAGTATATGCCCCCTCATGTTTTGCCCCCAGTGAAGTGGGGAAAAAATGAAGGAAAACTAGGTAGAATTGACCCAAAGAAGGCGGAAGCCATTTTGGACAAAAATTTAGATTATATATTCAAAAGTGGGCCCATGGAAGGGTCATTTTTACTATTCACTATAGGCATTCAAGCTCAAAATTGTATAGAGCTAGAGAAAAAATGCCTCAAAGATGGGAGCTTAGGGTGAGTATGATCGAGGAGCTTCATGCCACAACTGAGTAGGGCAAGGAGCCCAACCATGTATGCTTCAAGTCATTACTCATTTTTGTCATTTTATGTATATTTGAGGATTTTTCGTAGGACCGCAACACAAGTTTCCAGAGGAAATATTGTCATCTTGCCAATGCACATCTATCAAATATGAGTGTTAGCATCTAGAGGACATGCTATTGTCCTTTTTGGACACTGTCATCCAAAATATGTAATGTCATCTTCTGGGTGCGCTAATGTTCACTGAAAATGATGAGGAAGGAAACTAATGGAATATTTTTCTATTGTTCGCATGTGTAGAGATTGCCCAAGATGCAGGAGCACACTATGGGGCATCTTTTGCAGATGTCACAAGATAGATTAGAGGATCTCACACAAGTCAAGCAATGACTACTGCATAGGATCGGCTTATGGTGGACGTATATGCTCGTTGAGTTCCAGTTCCATGCCCCCATGCTGCGAGCATTGATGGAGCATTAAAATGCTGATACCATATCATTTCACCTACCCATAGGGGAGATGACTGTGATGTTAGTAGATATCTGTCAAATTCTATGGCTTCCCATCAAAGGGGAGCGAATCACCATGATGATCCTATCGCAGAAAGAGCTCACCGCCCAGCAGGAGTGGGCTTTAAATTGGTGGATGGACAACATAGTGCATGTGTACATGCAAGCATTAGGCAAGGGCCCATTAATCATCCCCCTTGTTTAACACATCATGATAGCAACCATAGCACTGTGGGTCTTCATAGATGGTCGAGGATCAAAGCTGGCAATAGGGTTTGTGCCACTAATTAATGAGATGGAGGAGAGCCAAACTGTGTACATATGGGGATGCATCATGTTGGCTCATTTATACTATGAGATTTCATAGTAGGTGCACCATGAGTATCATAGTTTGACTACGTGCTTGCTACTATAGGTATGGGCCTTCGAGCACATCACTTGCACCCGACCTGTAGGATTTTTGATGTCAACACCCTTGGATATACTGTGGGCACATGCCTATCCTCTATAGTGTGAAGTGTGGTGCATAGGAGACCTGACCTTCAAGTGCATCACATTTGACCAGCTTGGGGTTGACAACATCCTCTGGAAGTCATACCGGGAGATGGGGGTCTACGTCCCAAACTAACTACAGCTACCATGGATGCAGAGAGACTGATTCTTACTAGGGCAATAGGAATACATGGTCATGTCATACTACTGGCACCAATGCATGAGGTAGTTTGGACAAGTGTAGAGAGTGCCACCCATTGCTCCTACCTATGCACGATCAACCAGGAGTGCTTTGAGACCCTAGGACCGGCCTTGTCCCACCATCAGGCATGTGCAGGATAGCTCTAAGGGTAGTGATGATGATGACATTGATCCACATCTGGATATAGATGATGTTAGAGTCACTGCCAACTTTGCAAAGTGATGGGAGACAGTTACCCTGACACCAATCTTCCCACTAGACACAACATGATGAGATGCAATGGCACTGGGAAAGGAATTGTCTGAGGGCTTGTTGGAGGTGGTGGATGATAGACTAGGCCAACGACAATGGACAAGGAGCCCAAGTCCAGATAGACTGGTCGAGCAGACACTCCCAACAGCACCGGTTGTATCACTAGCAGTCATCATAGTTGGCATAGAGGGGTCTAGCAATAGGGCTCCTCTATGAGATCCAGATTGGTAGGTGGGTGATCCTGGTATGCATATCCTATTTTTTGTTTATGTACTTTCACTTCTTTTGATACTCGTATGCATAGATAAAGATTTTTTAAATGATGAGGTACTGATGCAGAATCTTTCTATGTTTGTAGAGTTCATGGCGGAGTGGCTGAGTTTTTTTTATCAGCCACTCGCAGAGATCATCCTGGATGTACAACCTCAAGGTCATGTACTAGATGCTTATCTACTCATCCAATTGGCAAGATGACACACACATCTGTTCGATCCTGTAGCATGATTGTGGATATTATATGCAAAGGGTCGAGTGAGCTAATGTAGGGAGCAGCATAGTTGGCCACTATGATAGGGCAGTGGGATCAAGCCCTGTAGGAGGTATGAATTGTCCTGAGAGAGAGAGACCAGGCAATGATGTGAGCTGTGAGTGCTAAGAGGGCATGTGACACTCTATAGAGATAGGTTGATGACCTTCAGCAATAGTTGGATGTCACTCAATAGGGTGTCACAGGTCATCTAGACCACCCCCGAGTGCATTAGCTGATGATGGACCTGGACGTCGCGGGTCAGCTAGAGATCAGCCTGTAGGAGGAGTTGATGATGCAATGGGAGACCATTGCCAAGATACAAGGGGAGATGAGGGGTCTACGCTCATAGATCACTATAGTCTAGAGAGATCACAGTCCACCTCAGTCTAGCAGCCTCTAAGGAGAGACGAGGATCCAATAGCACTAGCCAACTCAGGGACATGTCCCCGGGTTTGAGATCCACCAGCCCTAGGCCAGGACCTATTAGCACCAACAAGTTGATATATTTTTTATGTAGATGAATGATGTATAGTATTCTTTTTTATATGTACACAGATGTATTTTACACATATATGACAACATCAAGTGTTTTTGTAGTGATGTGTACATGTACATGATACATTATACATATATATGATGTGATTCGACATTTTGATCTTTTCTCTTGTGTCATCATGGATGGATGTTTTCATTTGTATTATGTTTTTATATGATGTAAGATGTAGATTAGATGGCTATCATGATTTCATTTACATGTCGTTATGTTCATACATGCATGGTGAAATACTATAGTGATCTATGAATTTTATAATAGAGCATATGTACACACGTGCACACACGCACACGTGCACACACACATACATGTGGATATGGCTATTTATAGTCACTTTATAACATAATAAAAAAGGTTTGTGTTGAGAAAGGATACGCGTCAGGATGTGACCATCGTAGGGAACTAGGCATCATGAGAAAGATACCTATTACGTTTTTTTTTTCTATGCATAGTATCGACGTAGGAGTACAGCATTGATAGGTTCTTTGAGAGGATTTCCATCCATGGAAGATAAACCATAGGCACCAAAACCATACATAGAAGTGATGATGTAAGGATCTAATAAATTCGGACTAAACTTTTTGCATTCATTGGGTGGCGCATTGACATTTCTCTAGTTCTCATAGAGGACCAGGTCACCTATTTGGAATGTTCTGGGAAGCACACTTTGGTTATACTGACGAGATTGAGATTTATGATAAGCCTAGAGATGTTGAAGGGCCTTGAAATGGTGCTTGTCTAACAGCTCCAGCTGATTCAGACAAAGAGTGTGATAATAATCATAATCAATAACCCCTTTTAAGGAGATACATATAGAGGGGATCTCCAGTTCAAGAGGAATGATGGCATCAATGCCATACATGAGGTTATAGGGCATCATTCTATTCATATAGACACTCATGCAATAGGCCCATAATGCATAAATAAGTTGTGAATGCCAATCCTTACCATGCTTAGTGATAGTCTTGCATAACATCTACTTGATGTTTTTGTTAGATGCTTCCGCTTGACTGTTGGATTGTGGATAGTAAGGAGTGGAAAAGTGATGCTGAATGTGGAACTCCTTGAGGAAATACTTGACCTCCTTGTTCTTAAATGGCATACCATTATCACAAATGAGGGTAGCAAGTATACTAAATCGAGAAGTGATGTTATCCATGATAAAACCACAATTCATGTTAGCAGTAGTCGAATGCAGTGGTACTACTTCGACCCACTTCGTGAAGTAATATGTGGTGGTAATAATGAAGATATGACATTTAGATGATGGAGGAGATATTTTACCAATAATTTATAGTCCCCAAGTCTAAAAATTCCATGGAGAGACTTGACTATAGTGGGGGCTCGAATCAAGTTGTTGTGTTGTTGACATTGGGGGCGTTTCTTAACAAAAGCGAAGAAGTCTCGCTCTATCATTTTCTAATAATACCCCATATGAATAATTTTGTACACCAAAGATTTACCACCAAAATGACCACCTCCAGAACTCGAGTGGGCTTCCTAAAGGGCCACACGGATCTCGGCTTTTGTTAAACATCACAAAATAAGACCATTATATGATCTCTTCTATAATATGTTAGATAAGAGGATATAACGGATAGCTAATTTCTGAATTCACACACATGAAATTTTACTAGCGTCTTCAAGAAAACTCCTGGTCTTTAGATAATCAAATATATGTGCAAACCATTCTCTTGAGTAGAGATGAGCACATATGATATTGTCTTGATATGCGCTATCCAAAATAGTTGGGGAGCAAAGGACTTGTGCCACAAAGAAGTACTCATCCTAGCCAAAATCGATGTCTATAAGGGAAGCCACACTTGCCATTGCATCTTCGTGATGATTTTCTCTTTGGGGGATGCTATTGATCATGTAAGTAGCAAATTGTTTATATACAGTCAGAGCTAAATCCTTATACTGAGACAACTTCAATTGTTTCATGTGATAAGCACCTATCACTTGATTTACAATGAGTTTGGAATCTCCATGGATGAAGATATGTTTCACACCCATGGCAATCACAACACAAAGTCCCGCAATGAGGGCCTCATACTCAGTGATGTTATTGGTGCAATAAAATTCCAAGTAGAATGAAAGGGGAACCGGTTTTCCTTTAGGTGAAACAAATACTACACCTTCTCCGAAACCAATTTGACATCTTGAACCATCAAAGTACATGTCCCATATAGGGTCTTGATCAATGATCAAGGCATCCTCATCGAGGAAGAGGTCTAGGGTGGGAAACGATTTTCTTGAGGGAGTGTTGGCCAACTGATCACCGATAACTGTAGACACCTAAAAATATCCCATTGATCATGTACTAATTATTCCTCTAATTGATTAAATAATCTTTATTATTTAATTAAGTCAATTAAACTTATTCTTCTAAATTCTTCTAATTTCATATTTCCTCATCATCTTATTAATTATTCTATTTTCTATTTCTATCATCATTTAATCATTTTCTAAATATTAATTAAATATTTATTATTTAATTAATTCTGATTAATTTCCCAATTTAAATAATCTTCATTATTTAAATAAATTATTAATTACTCAATTTCTATCTCTAATAATCTAATCATTCAACCCTCTTCTAAAGTATTAATTAAATATTTATTATTTAATTAATTGTAATTTAATCCTTTAAATTAAATAATCTTTATTATTTAATTAAATTCTATTTCTAAAATAATTAAATAGTTTCTTTAAATTATTTAATTAGCTAATTAATTCTTCCAATTCCAAATCCCCAAATTCTAAGTTCATGTAATTTCATATTCTTCTAATTTCTTCCAAATTCATCACATGTGCATGATTTCAAAAACCAAATTGAAAATCAAAGTCAATTTCTAGATATATTCAAATGCTAAATTGAATTAATAAATTCAATTATTTGAATAGTATCTCATGCAAGGATTAAATTAATAATTTAAATCTAAATGCAAGCACATGCTAAATTAGTTAATTAAATCAATCAATTAATTAAATCATTTATATCTTCAACTTCTATTTCCATCTTTCAATTAGCTTTTTCTAAATTTAGCTCTCTATGTCATCCTCTTTATTTCCTCCAATCATTCTTTTTCTTCCTTTAGTTAACTCTTTCATCAATCAGTTGACTCCATTAATCTATTCAATCTATTGAGTTTCACTTCTACAATCAGCAGTTCAACTATCAACTTGCATTTGAGCTCACTTGAGTTCACACCTCTTGATCATTCTGTTCCACCTTTCAATCAATCTTCTCCAATTTTCTATAAAATGAGAATCCAATCTCCATTTTCAAAAATCACGAACTTCAAATCTTTGTGCCATTTGCAGGTTACCAGCATAATATCTAAGAGCCATCATACCACAAAGAGAAGAAGAGCAATGGAAGCAATATGCACATCCTGAGAATAGGGAGTTTTATTTGAATTGATTTCATTCTTAATTCCTGTTTTGCTTGATGATTGCATTATTTCATTGTCTAGTTTGTTAGGTTTGTTAATTAGACAGGGATTCATGATTTCCCTGGTGTTTCTAATTGATAGCTTTAAGATGAATTCTAACATGCTTTACATTTTGGTGAACCCAACGTGAACTAATAGCAATTTAACCTTTTTTCTGTGTTCTGTTTGATTTTTGCAGATTGTGTGGGTTTTTTTTTTTTGCAGGTTGCACGAATTTCAAGAAAGGATTTTCCATCACGCAATCGAGCTTACTTCATCATGCTATCACATAGATAGAATCACGCATTTGACCCTTCGGGTTCATGCGTTGAACCAGATAGGGTCATGCAATCGCCTTGTCTTGATCACGCAATCGAGCTTACTTCATCATGCAATCACATAGACAAAATCATGCATTTGACCCTTTGGGGTCATGCATTCAACCATACAGGGTCATGCAATCACCTTGTCTTGATCACGCAATCGCCCTTTCTGGGTCACGCATCCGCAGGGTTAATTATTGTTTTATTTTTCTTCTGTTTGTTATTAATTTTGTATAATTCTATCTTAGATTTGGTTAATTAGGAATCAAAATTACTCTTTTATTTTAGGATTTGATTAAAAAAAATTTATGGAAAGAAAAGTTCAATTCAAAATTTTAGGTGCAAGAAGGATGAAGCAACAAAGGAGGGAAGCTAAACGATATAAAAAATTTCTCCAAGCAGAAAAATTGATATAGGATTCAGAAGAACAACTGGCCTTAGATAGATATAATAGCCTAGTTCTTTCTTATACAATTAAATATGATCTAATCAATATTGAATGGATGATGAGGGATTTGGCTAGGGCTTCACAATTGGTTTCGCAGGTTCCTGATTAGGTTTAGTTTTCTTGTTTTTCTGTTTCTAATTTTTTGTTGTTGTCTGTATTCTATCACACAATCAACCTGTTACTGATACGCAATCAAGTAGATAAAGTCACACATTCACTCTATCAGATTTATGCATTCACTCTGTTAGATTCATGCATTCACTCAGTAAGTATCACGCAATCGCTCAGGCAGTATTATGCAATTGCCTGTGTCAAGTTTTGAGTTTCTGTTTTCTATTGGTTTATTTTACTACTAATCTTCTATTTACAGCCTATGGCGGATTCACATAGAGGATTAGATTAGTAATTTTGCATGCACATCTCACAACAGCTAAAATTGACATGCATGGATAAATCTCACACTTTAATTTTTAGTGCTTAAAATCAACAACAGTTAAAATTGACATGCAAGGATAAATCTCACACTTCAATTTTTAGTGTTTAAAATCAACAACAGTTAAAATTGAATGCATGGATAATCTCACACTTTGTTGTTGATGCTTAAAATGAACATGGGCTAAAATTGACATGCGTGTATCTCACACTTGGTTTTTGGTGCTTAAAAATCAAACAAATGGTTAAAATTGACATGTATGCCTTCATTTTTGGATTTGGTGTTTAAAATTGACATGCACATGCAGATCTAACACATAGATTTGGGCTATAAAAAGAGCGCAAATCAGGCTGCATTAGATTAAATCATTTTTCATTTTCTTAAAGGAAAAGAACTTTTCATTGTGTCTGGGGTGGACCTACTGTTGCACTAACTGACTCTCTACCCACCATCAAGCCTAAGGGAGAAAGAAGGAAGGTGACAACGACATCCAAATTTTCTTTTTGTTCTACGTAGTGAGGGGTATCTTTGACTAGGGATTTCATCACCCCACAGAGGTACTACGAATTGGGATGTGTTGGGTATATCATCTCTCCCAGCATACTCTCGAGCGGGTTTTTTGAGCAGCTATATAAATATACTGGTCAGGCGGCTAGAGTGTTGAGTGAATTTGACGTATGTGGGGGCCTTCCCTGCACTGATAAGCTCAATTAAAGTCTTAAGTGGCTTGCTTTGAGAATCCGTCATTGGATTGGGACCCTTCGAAACCTAATACTAAGAACCAAATTAGCTGCCAAAAATCCTACATTCAGTGGTTCTGGGAGTGCGGATCGTACCCCATAGATACCCTTCATGTACCTTACACTATGATACAGGAATCCCTCAGCTAAAAGATCTTCGGATCTTCAGGGTAAGAGAGACTGGCATGCCCGAGAAGTGTGTGCCATGGAGTGGAGCCAGTGCTGCCAGACTCTCTATCTGTTCATTTTGTTTCGGTATTTTATTGTAAGGGCCTCACTGAATGGTGTCCAATATCTAGCCTAAGATTGTTTTCTGTGCTTTTTTATGTATCATTGTGATAGACCAGTATTGAGTCAGTCCCTTGGGCTATTTCAGGCCCTGTCCTATGTATCTCTCAATTTTTTGAGATTGTATGAAAATTGAGTCAATCAGCTATACATACCTGCCAACCATTGTTCTCAGATTTGGAAAACTGTAAAACATTGTCTTACACGCGAAGTTACCAAAAACAAAGTCCATTTTGAAACTGATTCTCAAAACGTCCTTACATACTTGTGATCTTAGGCATGGTCCCATTTTACGTCCTCATTATCATCCTAAGTCTTTTTGCATAGTCCCATGTTACGTCCTCATTATCGTCCTAAGTCTTTTGCATAGTCCCATCTTTACATCCTCATTATCGCCCTAAGTTTTTTGTATTATTGTCCTCATATACGTCTGCACCTAGACCTCATATACATCTAATTCCATTATCATTTATAGGTCCATAGCATGTGCCTTCATGGGTCTCCTAGGTGATGGCTTTCTCCCCTTCGAGCAACCTAATCTAGTTCCAAACAGTGGTCAACGAGAAATCATTGATGGTCTAGCTAACTTAGCTTGGGATTTAAGAAGAAGCGCACCCTAGTATATGGGAGTTATATACGAGATAGATATTGATTCTAGGATTGCCCATAAGATTGATAGAGAGATTGAGGTCGAACAACTTCATCAACAAATGGAAAGACTTGCATTAGAGAAAGCTAGAAAGGCTAAAAAGGTCTCACATCAAAATCCTCAATAGAGAGTCTAGTATAGTATTCCATACCTCATATTTACATCTACTATCTAGTGTTAGGTCATCATCTTGCATAGAACCATCATCATATAGGACATTTTTAGATGCCCATCACAAGGTCACAGAAAGAAAAAGGAATAATGGACCCGAACAACACACAGTCTATAAACCCTACTTGGAACATGGAAATGTCAACAGGTCAACACTCAGGTACACAGACACTATCCACCATAAACGAATTACAACAACATCTGACAAAGGAAGAAATTGAGTCCGCACAGCAAGATTTGCATGTCCTCATGATCCTAGATACACATACATAGTGATAGGGACAAGTATCTTTCACTGTTAATACAAAATGGGGCAAAATTACCTAAGGATTTTGATGTCATGAAGATTTCACCACCAGAAAAAACTTTAGGTCAAGATAACAATCAAACATTACCCTTGACACAAATACAAGCAATGACCTCTAGTCTTCCTCAAAACGTACCTCTTCCAACAAATGTCAACACAAGTGCAAACTTTCAAACAAGTGTGTCATCTTCAGTGATCAATGCTAGTATACCATCACAGAGCCTACCGATAATGTCAAGTATCTCAACACCTATTCAAATGCAAGCAACAAGTGTAAACCAACCTCCAATTTCCTATTCTATGGGATCCACATATGGTTATCAAAATCCAAACCCAAGTACTACCAATACAACAGGTACAAGTCAACCAAACATGGGTTCACATATCGCCTATTTTACAGTACCTATGGGAACACACAACACACAAATTTATGTACATTCCAACAACCTCCTAGTTATGCAACCATGAATCCTATTGTGGGACATACAAACACACAAGGTATACCTTTGACATCAACTGATATTTTGACACAACAAATATAGAGTTTGCAACAATAGATGATGACCATGCAAACTGGTATTGACAAAAAGAGCTACACAATGCAGGACTTACATCCTTATCCATTTGATCACACAGTATATATGCCACCTTTCCCACAACACTTTGAAACACCCAAATTTGATAGATACTGTAGCGTCCTAAAATTGTGACACTTGCAATTTCGACTGCATTTCGGTCTTCACGATGGCGACGCAACACGCAACCTGAATGGAGACCCCAAAACTCGCTCACGACACTGAAAACTGCATTTTTCAAGCACCCTGGCTTGAACCTCCTTGCACCCTGATGTCCCGAGAGGTGGGACCAGAGCGCCCAGCGCCCTGGTCCCTGGGTCCTATTTTGGGCCCGGTTTCCTAAGTGATATTGGGCCTTTTTGATTGCAATTTGGAAATATACTTCCCTGGTCGGCCTAAGGTCAGGAAAATCAGTCTATCAGCCCTAATTGACAAGTATATAAACTACATTTTTCTCTTTCATTCGATATGATGGAAAAGGCGTGGAAATTATGCTCAAGCATTCAAGCATTCAAGCATTCAAGCATTCAAGCAATTGATCATTCCAAGTCTCCATTCAAGGCTAAGTGTTGCATTCAAGTCAAGGATTCAACCATTGAAGAGGAGATCACTTATTACATGTTACACACTACAACATACAACATCTAAACCTTTGCACATAAGGATACAAACATCCTTAGAACAAGGTATTAGTACTTGTTTTACATTATAGTCATTTTACATTTATAGCTCTTGCTCATTTCTTGGTTAATTCCAAAACCGGGGTTTGACCTAAAGGCAAACCCCTAATCCCTAACCCCCCAATCGTCTTCGCTTTTCTGTGTGTAGGTTGCAGGTACGTGGCTGAGATTGAAGATCTGGAATCCTTGTGCAGAGACGAACAGATCCCCCTTCGTTTCGCGGATTTTTCGGAGGACCGTGGCGCCGGGCGCCATCGTCCTGACAACTTTTGCTCAAATTTGCAGGACAGCGCCGTATCGACATTTTACTGCTAATTCCAGGTCCGCAGCTTCATCCTATAACCCGATCTCAGTTTATAAGCGAATCTTTATGACTTTCTATGCATCCTTAGCTTAATTTCCTTAATCTTTACAAAAGAGGGTAGCCTTGCTTTCCTAACCCTTGAAATTCATTTAGCATCCAACCTTACATTGTGTGGGATTGGATCTTATGAGTTTCAACCCCTCTTTCGAATGTAAAGTCTTCCCCCTAAGTGAAAACCCATCGAATCCTAGCGAACCTCCCTTCTCTCTCCTTGGAGTTAGAAGAGGGGAGACCAACTAGGGTTCGACCACGATTTTCCGCTTTACATTTTGGTGAACCCGACGTGAACATCCTTTCTAATTTTTCATGCTTAGATCTGAAAAAATTGATTACATTTCCATGTTTGATCTTTGGCAAAGTTTTAGAGGTGATTGCATTAAAACCCTAAAATTTCTTTTTAGTAATTAAACTTGCGAAATGTCTAAATGTTAATGCTTGTTTCAGATCTGTCCTTCTATTACGAATTATCAATTCATATTTGTGCTTTAATTCTGAAAATTAAGTGGTTAAAAGTCAAAACCCTAATTTTTGAAACCCTCTTGATTCAACCTTTGTCCAACAATTTGACCGATCAAAACATCTCCAAATCAGCTGTAACTTTGGATTCCGCAATAAAATCACAATATCTTTCATCCCTGAAAATTTGGAAAAAAGTTGCGAGGACCGTGTTGCACTCCGAGCGCCATCGTCCCCGACATTTTTTCCAAAATTTCGGGAGCGAGATCTTGCTGTATTTTTCTGCTAAAATCCAGAATTTTGGCTGATTTTGTCAATTATAACACTTTCAAAATTACAGTCAAAGTTGGTCTTGTGATTGCTTGGTCTAAGGCTCCTAATCATTCAAAAATTATCGAAACTAAAATTTTGTGTCAAAATTGTGTTCTTACTGTCTTAGATCTAAAAATTGTATTTGCATTCATTCGAAATTTCAGTGCTTTATTCAAATATTTGCATTTTGTGACTTTTGAAATTAAGTGCCTAATTACAACAACTTTGATTTCCGCTTTCAAAATTGAATTTTGCGTGAAATTGAGTCAATTTTCAAATTTCAAAATTTGCATTGCTCTTGACATTCCCTCTAAAATCATAAAATTCAAAATTTCAGTTTCCCTCTCTTTTTCAAAATTCAAAATTTTGCATTTTTCGACAATCTTGATAGGGATCAATTTTGAGATTGCAACTTTAATTTGGCCTATCTATAGATCGTAAAATCCCTCAATTTTTTCAGATTAGCTCTAAAATCATCATACCTTTCATCCCTGCAAATTTCGAAAAAAGTTGCAAGGACCGTGTTGCACTCCGAGCGCCACGGTCCCGAACATTTTTTCTGAAATTTCGGGAGATTGTTGTGATTGCATTTAACAGCTTAAATCTGGAAGATTGGCTAGTTTTACTGAAAGTTGCTACCTCTAAAATCAAAATCTTCTCTCTCTCTCTAGTGCATGAGTTTTACAACAATAAGCCCTACTTACACTATTCCCGTTAGACGAAGCCGTAGAATTAAGTCTTTCCGAGGTTTAACTACTGAGGAGATGGAACCTAATTTGAGTAGTCTTTTTAACGAGGACATGGGTAATTCCTCTAATCCTCCTAATGATGAAGAAGCTCCCCATGAAGTTTTTGTTGAACAACTTTCCAAATTGGATAACCAATTTGACGATTTTCACCAATGGATGTCTCATGAGTATCCCGATAGTCAAGCTCTTCCTTTAATTGAGGGTCTAAAACGTATGCTTCAAAGTGATAAGAATGGAATTGATGTTTTGCATGGTATTTCACACATTGTGAATTCGAACGTGATGCCTATGAAGAGTTGTGCTGAATCTTTAGGTCATACACAACCTCTTACACAAGTCAATCATTCTATTCCTTTGACCACTTCTATTGCTAGTTTACCTACCTTTACATCAAACATCATGGCTACCTCTATACAAGACATTCCTCCTATGATTACCAGTCATGGGGGCAATCCTCCTTCTTCAATTAACCCTATTCCTTCATTTAATCCAACTTCTTCGTACATTCCTTCAATAAGTGTTCCTATTACATCTTCACAAATGAACATGACACAAGGGGGCAATTCATTTAACCATTCCATTCCTCCTTGTAGTGTTCCTCCTATCCAATCATCCCCTATGGTTGACTATCATAGGGTCCCACCACCTTACTCTTTACCATCTTTCAATAACATCACACCTCCATCTCAATCTAACACACCTAATATGAACTCTTCGACTGAAGCTACCATTAATAATCTTGCACAAACTGTCTCTTCTTTACAGCAACAAATTGCCTCTATGAATCAATCTAAGTTTAGTGTGCCCACATTTGATGTTGCGAGCCCACTTTCTCTTGACATTGTTCGAGCTATTCCTCCTAAACATGTTGAAATCCCGCATTTGGAGCTTTATAATGGTAAAGGAGATCCTCTAACACATGTTAAGACTTTTCAAACAATATGTACTGATTTTGCTTATGACCAAAGGTTGCTTGCAAAACTATTCACCAGAACATTAAGAGACAAAGCCCTACAATGGTATTGCTCGTTGCCTTCTTATTCTATTACTTCTTTCGAACAACTTGCAAATGCTTTCATTCAACAATTTCAAAACAATATAAGTCCTAAAGTTACTTTGATTGATTTAATGCATTGTAAACAAGGTATTAAAGAAAAAGTGACTGATTTCATTGGTAGATATAAGCATTTGTATGCTCAAATTTCTTTTCCAGTGCCTGATAATGATATTCAAAGAATCTTTATTTCTAATTTGTAAAAAGATATTCGAGACAAACTTCTGTTTTCTGAGTTTACTTCTTTCCAACAGTTGTGTGCCACTCTTCACAATTATCAACTGACTGTGAGTCAAATGGAACAATCACATCCTATGGCTTCGAGTGATAAGGGTGATAGCAGTCAACAACCATTTGGGAAGTTTAAACCGAACAGAGATTCCATCAAATTCAATGAAAACATCATCAACAACAATGTGAATGCAGCATCAGGTGTGCCTCCTATTTCTAAATTTTTCAGGAAAGAAAGAAAGTATACTCCTTTGAATGAATCATTGCATGATATTATGAATAAGTTATTGGGACAAAATGTGCTTACTCTTCCTCCTATAAGACAAATTGATCCTGCAAAGATTACTTCACCTTATTTTGATCACAAAGCTTTTTGTCATTTTCATCGTCAGCCTGGTCATGATACTGAAAAATGTTTTTCTCTAAAGGGTAAAATTCAAGATTTGATTGATAATAATACTATCTCTGTTTCTGGAGTGAATGATAAAGGCAACACATCTGTAGCTCCTCCTAACCAAAATCTTCAGATTTTTACTGATCCATTACCTTCTCATACCTCTTATACCTCTAATGCGATTGAGGCTAATGATTCCTCTTTCTCATCTGATGGTCTTGTGTCTGACTCCGAATGTGATTAACTTTGTAGAGCAGCAAGAAAACCCTAAAGAACCTTCCATCACATTTGATTCTAGTGAAACCATTAGAGCACCTGATGGTCCTTTATACATAGTTGCAAAAGTTAAGAATACACCTTGCCGTGGAGTGCTTATTGATCCCTCATGCATGGTTAATGTTATTACTGAAGAATTTCTTTTTACTTTGCAATTGAATCAAGTGATCTATGACAAAACAGATGTGATTGTGAAATTATTTGATGCATTTTCTTCTCCTGCAATTGGTTCTATTACATTGCCTATTGAGGTCCATAACAAATCTCTTGATGTGAACTTTGCTATTATTCCATCTTCCGAACAATTTCGTGTGAAGCTTGGTTATCCTTGGCTATCTTCCATGAAAGCTATTGCTTCTCCTATTCATAAGTGTTTAAAATTTCCCCATAATGGTGAAGTTGTTACTGTCAATCATAGTCTCTTTAAACCAGCTGAAAGAACCTCTAGTGTTCCTATTGATTACTTTTGGCCCAAACAATTCCAATCTCTTCCTCCGCGAAGTGATCATCTTTTTAAATCTTATCAAAAGTGGAAAACAGATATGATCCTATCTCTAAGTGAACCTAGAGCACCTAAACTTGACATTCCTATCATTCTTGAGAAGGAAATCCTTCCTTTGAAAGACAAAACTAATGTCTTTCCTCAAGAAGATTCCCAACCCATCCCCATGGATGTGACTATGTCTATGCCTAATAAATCTTCTAAAAGTAGACCTATACCTCCTCGTCATGATGGACTTGGTCTTCTTCCTAAACCAAAAATTCTTCCTTTATATGGAGCAGTTCCTCCTCCTGCCTTCTATAGAGAGAAGAGACCTTCTTCTTCTCCTATTATCCAGCCTAAGAGACCACAACCTAAACACCCAAGTGATAGGGATGAGAACATTCCTCCTCCTCTATCTTCTACACTTCCTACTAAGACTAGACGTAATCGTTCTGCACGGGAACGTCGACGAAAGCGTCGTCTTAGGGTTCAAGCAACTGCTTCTCAAACTTTGCAATCTCCAAAAGCACCTTCAACAAGCATTATTCCATTTTCCCCTTAGCCGGATATTGAGCCTAAATCTCCTAAACATAAGATGCATGATGGTCTTGATCCTGTGCGAGTTAAAGATCCCATTTTTATAAATCTTGATGATGATATAGATGAAAATATTACTCCTCTTGCTTCTGATAGTGAATATGAACTTGTTGATGTTGATAACCATTTATCTAATGAATTTTCTAAAGCACTTATCCTAGCTCCTAGACAAGAACAATGTGGCTCGGAACATGAACATAGCCCTTGTTTGGATCTTGTGATAGCTCCATCTGCTGTGTTGGATGTTCCTCCTCTAGCGTGTTCCCTGCCTTCCCGAAACATTGATCAGCAAGATCGGGGGGTAGATGACATGCTAGACTAGTTACATTAGCATAGCAGACTCTCTCCCCCTCTCTTATGTTACTTCTTCTATATGTTATTCTCATTCTTCTATTTGTCGTCCTTAGTGTTGTCTACTTGAGGACGATGCAAAGCATTGAGATCTCTCGATCTCTCTCATGTTGACTCAAAAGACACATGTGTTCCCTTCTTCTAGGTGACCTTCCTTGATTGGGGAATGAAGAACAATTATGCATACATACATATGATATATATACATGACTTATCATATAGCATACTGACCCCAAGGAAAGCGAAGTCACCTCGTGCTTTGTGTTTGTGTTTATTATCCTTGGGTTTATCTCACACTTGGGGGCTAAATCCTTGCGATAACGTGCTCCTTTTCCCTTTCTCATTTCTTATGTGTATCACTACGTTAAAACAATCACCCCCGTTGAGGCGTGTGCGATCGCTTTAACGTAGGGGGGCATACACCCTGTCTATCCTTTCAAAGATACTTGAAAATTTCTTGGCAAACTTAGCTTTGTCTTGAAGATTTTTGGTATTTCTTTTGCATGACTCATAGCGAGGGAACCTTACTACTGACAGTCATGGTTCTTCCTCGTGATCTTCCCTTTTACTTTGTCAATCAAAGTTGTAAGATCCTTAGTCCACTGGGGGCTTGGTGTATCTTGCCTCCTTGATGTGGTGAAAGTCTTTCAATGTTGTTTCCTTGTACTTTACCGGAAGTATGAGCATACATACTCCCGCTAAAGTGGGGGCTAAATGTAGCATCCTAAAATTGTGACACTTGCAATTTTGACTGCATTTCGATCTTCACGATGGCGACGCAACACGCAACCTGAATGGAGACCCCAAAACTCGCTCACGACACTGAAAACTGCATTTTTCAAGCACCCTGGCCTGAACCTCCTTGCACCCTGATGTCCCAGGAGGTGGGACCAGAGCGCCCAGCGCCCTGGTCCCTCAAGAACAGGGCGCCCAGCGCCCTGGTCCTCCAGGACCATGGCGCCCAGCGCCCTGGTCCCTGGGTCCTATTTTGGGCCCGGTTTCCTAAGTGATATTGGGCCTTTTTGATTGCAATTTGGAAATATACTTCCCTGGTTGGCCTAAGGTCGGGAAAATCAGTCTATCAGCCCTAATTGACAAGTATATAAACTACATTTTTCTCTTTCATTCAATATGATGGAAAAGGCATGGAAATTATACTCAAGCATTCAAGCATTCAAGCATTCAAGCATTCAAGCAATTGATCATTCCAAGTCTCCATTCAAGGCTAAGTGTTGCATTCAAGTCAAGGATTCAACCATTGAAGAGGAGATCACTTATTACATGTTACACACTACAAAATACAACATCTAAACCTTTGCACATAAGGATACAAACATCCTTAGAACAAGGTATTAGTACTTGTTTTACATTACAGTCATTTTACATTTACAGCTCTTGCTCATTTCTTGGTTAATTCCAAAACCGGGGTTTGACCTAAAGGCAAACCCCTAATCCCTAACCCCCCAATCGTCTTCGCTTTTCTGTGTGTAGGTTGCAGGTACGCGGCTGAGATTGAAGATCTGGAATCCTTGTGCAGAGACGAACAGATCCCCCTTCGTTTCACAGATTTTTTGGAGGACCGTGGCGCCGGGCGCCATTGTCCTGACAACTTTTGCTCAAATTTGCAGGACAGCGCCGTATCGACATTTTACTACTAATTCCAGGTCCGCAGCTTCATCCTATAACCCGAACTCAGTTTATAAGCGAATCTTTATGACTTTCTATGCATCCTTAGCTTAATTTCCTTAATCTTTACAAAAGAGGGTAGCCTTGCTTTCCTAACCCTTGAAATTCATTTAGCATCCAACCTTACATTGTGTGGGATTGGATCTTATGAGTTTCAACCCCTCTTTTGAATGTAAAGTCTTCCCCCTAAGTGAAAACCCATCGAATCCTAGCGAACCTCCCTTCTCTCTCCTTGGAGTTAGAAGAGGGGAGACCAACTAGGGTTCGACCGCGATTTTCCGCTTTACAGATACCAAGGGAAGGGTGATCCTAGAGATCATATCAGAGAATTTTTCATGGTATGTATAGAAGTTGCCTCAGAAGATACTTATATAATGAGACTATTCCCTAAAAGTCTAGGAGGTCCAGCTTTAGAGTGGTTTTCACATCTACCACCAACCATCATGTCATGGGGATAATTAGCTGAACAATTTATTGCAAACTTCTCGCACAACATTGACACCCCGGTTACTTTGATGGATTTATGTGCAGCTAAGCAATATGAGAATGAAACATTTTCATCCTTCATACAACAATGGAGGGCTCTCTACAGAAGATGCAAGACAGTTATCCCAGAAATAGAGCAAGTGGATATGTTTACTAAAAACTTGATTCCAAAGATTAAGTATCCAATACAAATGCAGTGCCTTACCACATTCAAAAAAATCATAGAAAAGGCTCTCAAATGTGAGAAGGGCTTGATAGAACAAGGTCTAATTAAGTATGGCAACACAAACAATAGTGACAAATCTAAGTTTTGGTCAAAAAACAAAAACGTGACTAATGATGGTGTTGTAGATGCTAGAACTATAAACAGAACCCAACCCATTTTATCATTTGGAACGAGTTAGTTAACAAATCCACATACTAGGAATAACACCAATGTAAATGCTACGCAAAATATGAACACAAGATACCGCAGGGTAAACACTCCAAGAAGAAATTACACACCTTTAGGAGAACCTATTGAGTCGATGCTCAAATAGTTAATACAGACAAACATGATCACTCTACCTAAGGTAAGAGTATACAAACTAGGTCTGTTCAAACCTACATGGTGGAATGACAATGATTTCTGCGATTATCATAGGACTAAAGGCCACAAAATGGCAAGTTGCTACAAACTAAAAAACTTGGTCCAAGATATGATAGACCAAGAGGACATCACAATTGATATAGATAAGACCTCAGCAAACACAAATCATACGATGTTTAAGGATCCATTTGTTAAGCATGACAAGGGAAAAGCAACCACATCAGGTACCCAAGACAACACGGCTAACTACATGAAAGTCTCATATGACTACACTATTCATGCCATTAGTTCAGGAGATATGACAAACAAAGATTCACAAGAAACATCTGATCAAGAAGACCAATATCAAGACACTCATAAAGATGACAACCAAATTTTCATGATATCCGAAGGACCAAAGTACGATGAGGATACGAATCTTTGTCTCCAAGACTGGGGGCAGGATCAACCATCTCATTCAGATTGGTTTGAAGATGGACTCATTAAACATATTATGAATGTCAAACATACACATTGGGACTATGAAGAAGGATTTAATATAAATCTAGATAAAATAGCTTATGATACCAATGATACAATTGCTACAATCATAATTACTCCTAGAGATAGAGATTGTGCAGTCGTTACTCACAGGTCAAAGGTAACCTTACAAGGGATACCACAAAATCATCCACCAACAGTAGGGACTTACAATGTAGTTGACCAGCTTAAGAAAAATCTGGCACAAATATCCTTATTCGAACTACTACGTATTTCACCCAATCATAGAGCTATAATGGGAAAAGCACTCCAAGATTCAGTAGTAGACAGAGATATTGATGAACGTGCCTTCCAATCTATGGTAGGAAATCTGACACAAGGTACACATATTGCATTTATAGAGCAAGATATTCCTAGTGATAAAATGCTTCATAATGACCCACTACATCTAGAAGCTTACATTCACAAGAAAAGGATCAGAAGAGTACTTATAGATGGGGGAGCCGGTCTGAACATTTGTACATTAAAGCTAGTCAAAGCATTAGGATATTCTGAACTTCACATTGATTCCTCCAAAAGGATAAACACCAAGGCTTACGATGATGAAGAACATCCATCTAAAGGCATTGTAACATTACCTATACAAGTAGGACCAATAACGACAGAGGTCACTTTTCAAGTCTTGGATAGAGAGCTGGGACATAACATGTTATTGGGCCGCCCATGGATCCACACCATGCAAGCAGTACCATCCACATTTCATCAGTGTGTAAAATTCCCATACAATGGTATCGAAATTACCATAAAGGGTGATCCAAATCCGTTCCAACATTGTAATTATCTAAAAGATAGTGTAGATAATCAAGTACCTATCAATTAGGTTGCACCTCTCACTACATAGTTGGAAACGTTAAAGATCATAGAAGCACAAAAAGATATGCCTACGACATCCTCCTTACAAATAAAAGATATGGGTTGTGGAGAGTACTCTATTGCAAACACTTCAAATGGGAAACAATTATCTCTTTCTCCTAAGTCCTTTGGGAAACCTCATACTACAATACAAAAAAAGAAAAAGGAAAAGAAATTGTCAGATACTCAGACTCATGCTCTTTCATTAGATGGGGAGACTTAGAGGAAGAATCCTTGAATGAATATGTTAACCATTGGATATATAGAGAAGAAGATCATATGACAACACTCAGAATACATACAGATCAGTACGGCAATGGATTCAAAATACTCCAAAGACATGCATATGATGGTACCACATGCTTGGGGTTACAAAAACAAGGAAGACTAGAACCTGTTGTTCCTGATGATAATCCAGGAAATCAAGGATTGGGATACAAGAATGTACAACATATCACACAAGCCAGATAGTGTACCCTTGATATACTAAATCAACCAAGAAAACCATCAGATTACATATCACAAAGAAATTTGTCCACACAGGCTCTTCCATCTTCATCTCAAATAGGCAATCAGGTACCTACATCACCTAGCGCAGAATCAGATGGGGAAGACATGAGACAACTCTTGCAAGAACCTACCGTAGAGTTACAAAATGATGTAGCTATTGACACAACAATACAAGCTAATGTGGCAATAGACACAAGATTACCCCCACCACCTGAATCCCACCCATGGTTATTATCACTACTTCTACCATGAGAGGCAACTCAGGCTAAACCTAATGAAACAGATGATGAAAGATTGCAAAGGCTTATACCTAGCTTAAGAAGAGTCACTAATGTACAAGGAAGACCAGTCAATCTACAATGGAATCAAGGACAGGAACAAGAAGAAATAAGTGATGATAGCCCATATGATGAAACATATATTGACAGTGAGACAGATTCTCATTACTATAAATTCTTATCACTCCATGATTCTACCCCACCAGAAAGTGTAATATCAAACAATTAAGTCTTCATGTTATCAGACTCTACTACAAAAGAGAATAATGATTTACCCCTAGTACATTCACACTTGATTGATTGGGGGCAAGAAGGAAAACCAACGCTGGATTGGTTTGAAAACAACAAAGCAATTTCAGAATTTCTAGGAGTCAGAGAAGGATTTCTGCAAGGTGATCATAAAGCAAGGTTTGCTATAGACCTAAATAGAACGACATACTTTGGAGAAGAAAGTACTTCTCAAACAGAAGATAACAATCAAACTACCCATAATGACAAAAGTGATTTGGGTAATCTTCCTATGGAAAGAGAAAGTTCAACATTACTTATAGAGGAAACAGAAGAAGTAAACATAGCAGAAGGGGAAGTTGTACATAACATCCATCTGGCAAAATCATTGAGCAAAGAAGAAAAGATAGATTCATCCATTTTTTCAAACAATGACCTATCAAATTTGCTTGGTCCTATTCAGACATGTCGGGCTTAGATTCTGAATTAGTGTTGCATCATTTACCATTGACACCAGGAGTTAAACCTTACAAGCAAAAATTGAGAAAAATGCATCCAAGTATTGCATTACTAGTTAAAAAAGAATTACAAAAGTTGCTAGAAGTAGGTTTTATCAGACCTATTGACTACATTGAACGGATATCAAACATGGTACCTGTGACTAAGCCCACAGGAGGCATCAAAATCTATACCGATTTTCAAGATCTAAATAAAGCTTTCCCTAAGGATGACTTCCCGCTACCTAATATCGACATGATAGTTGACCTAACAGCTGGAAATGAGATGTTATCCTTAATGGATGGTTTTTTAGGATACAACCAGATTAAAATTGCACCAGAAGATCAACATAAAATGGCCTTTACATGCCCATGGGGAATGTGCTGCTGGAATGTGATGCCATTTGGTCTTAAAAATGCTGGTGCAACATACCAGAGAGCCATGACAACATTATTTCATGACATGACCCATAACATAATGGAAGATTACGTGGATGACATATTGGCTAAATCACAAACCAGAGAAGGTCACCTTGCAGCTCTTACACAGATATTTGATCAGTTGGAACAATATAATGTCAGATTAAACCCAAAGAAATGTGTGTTTGGCATAACAGCAGGTAAACTATTAGGGTTTATAGTATCAAACAGAGGAATTGAAATAGACCCTACCAAGGTCAAGGCAATCATTGATATGCAATCTCCATCAAAGCTTAAACAATTCAGAGGGTTACAAGGGAGATTGTAATCCATAAGAAGATTCATAGCACAATTGGCAGATAAGTGCCACCCATTCCAGTATTTACTCAGGAAAGGAGTTATTTTTAAATGGATAGAACAATGCCAGGAAGCTTTCCAAGCTCTAAAAGAGTATCTTTTGAACACACCAGTGTTAATATCCCCTATTCCAAGACAACCTCTATTGTTGTGCATATCAGCAACAAACTCAGCTCTGGGAGTTCTATTGGCACAACATGACAAAAATGGAAAAGAAAGAGCCATTTATTATATAAGTAGGACTCTAATCGGCTATGAGCTTAAATACACACCCATAGAGAGAGCTTGCTTAGTAGTAATCTTTGCATCCCAAAAGCTTAGACACTACATGTTGAGTCATAAGGTACAACTCATTGCACAGTTTGACCCACTCAAATACCTATTGAGCAGAGCAACATTGACCGAACGATTGGCTAAGTGAGTTATGATCTTGAGCGAGTTTGATATAGAATACATAGACAGAAAATCTATCAAAGGACAAATCATAGCAGATCAATTAGCAGAGGCTCCTATACAAGACAGTCACCCATTCCTGATAGACTTTCCAAATGAATCCGTGTTTACACTAACTACCTCAATAATGTGGAATTTGTACTTTGATGGATCATATACAAATCACGGATCCAGAGTAGGTATTGTCTTCATTACTCCTCAAGGGGATGTTATACCTAAGTCATTTAGGATCAATTTCCCATGCACCAACAATATGGCAGAATATGAAGCTCTCCTCATACATGTCACCAGATCTGTCTAGAAATCAAAAGAAGCCATTTATTCGTCAAGCATCTAGATACACCATCATAGCTGATACTTTGTATAGAAAGGGTTTCGATGGAACTCTTCTCCGATGTCTAGATGAGAATGAAGCACACCTTGCTTTAAAAGAAGTCCATGATGGAATCTGTGGGGCTCACCAAAGTGGTCCGCCATTGTCAAAGAAACTGCTGAGAACCGGGTATTACTGGCCAACCATGGAAAAAGATGCTTACAAGTATGTACATAAGTGTAAAAAATGCCAAATGCATGGAGACCTTATTCATGCACCAGCACAATATCTTCAACCCATCACATCACCATGGCCATTTTCACAATGGGGATTAGATCTTGTAGGTAGAATCAACCCTACTTTGTCCAACATACACTATGAGAAAGCAAATATCAAAATTTATGCTCAACTACATTATATGTAGATATGGAGTTCCAATGTGCTTTGTTATAGATAACATGTGTCCATTTAAAAACCAGGAAGTGAAAGAATTGTGTGACAAATTTCACATACAATAGAGATTTGCCATGCCATATTATCCACAAAGTAATGGACAAGTAGAGGCTACAAATAAAACAATATTGAAAATTCTTAAGAAAGTAGTCACTAACATAGGATGGGACTGGCATCTCTAGCTAAATCCTGCTCTCTAGGCTTACAGAACAGGAGTGCGCACCCCTACAGGAGGAACACCATATTCCTTGGTCTATGGTACAGAAGTGATACTCCCCATTGAAATAGAAATACCATCTCTAAGAGTATCCTTACAGAACATTATATCAGAAGAAGACTACAAGGTAGCGAGGTTGCAAGAACTAGAAACCCTTGATGAAAAATGACAAACAACATTCAATCATTTACAAGGATATCAAAATAGACTGAGGCAGAGCTATAATAAAAGGGTCTGCCCATGAACCTTTCAAGTGGGGGATCTAGTACTTAAAGAGAATCAAAGGAACTTAGCAGAATGAGAAAGGCCAAGGAAATTCAAACCTAATTGGCTAGGTCCTTTCATTATAACAAGGGTCATAGGCAATGGTGCCTATCATTTGGCTACCTTGGAGGGAAATCCAATCTCTGACCCTATGAACATCATGCATCTTAAGTAGTATTACACCTAAGGGCTATGTAGTTTAGGTTTTATTTTCCGCATTGCATATCATTTAAAACACTGCATTACATATAGTTTATTTTTCAAATGCATTGCATTCTTAAAGTTCTGCATTCTCACATAGAAGCATCAAATAAAACAAGGCAATTGTTCAAGTTTATCATTCATTTTGCATCCTGAAAAGAAAACAAGGGTCATTTCCTTTCTTAGATATTCATACATGAAGTCTTTGGGGTTCTAAAGTCATTCATTCTCAACATTACCCTGCAACAACATTTTACTTATGGTTGGGTAGTGATTTCATTATTTGAAACTTGGTAGCCCACAATCTATCAATTGCTATATCTTACACCTTAACGAGATCTCTAATTCATTCTAAACACCTAGTTGATCATATGACTAGTGAAAAATCTAAAATTCTACTTCAGCGCCACTGTAATTGTCACACCCAAGTAGGTTTCATTACTTACTGTAAAGCGGAAAAATCAAACCCTAGTCGTTCTCCCCTCCCCAACTCCAAGGAGAGAGAAGGGAGAGTCAGTAGGGTTGATGGTTTTCACTTAGGAGAGACTTTACATTCAAAAGAGGGGTTGAAACCCACAAGATCTAATCCCACACAATGTAAGATTGGGTTCTAAATGAGTTTCAAGGGTTGTGACATCAAGGATACCCTCTTTTGTAAAGAATGTAGATAGAAAGATTGAACTAGGAATGCATGTAAAGTAGGAAAGATTCACTTATAAACAAAGATAGGGATATGGGATGAAGCTGCAGACTTGGAATTAGTAGTAAAATGTTGAGACGGTGCTGTTCTGCAAATTTGAGAGAAAGTTGATGGGACGATGGTGCTCGGCGTGCACACGGTCCTCCAAAAAATCTGCGAAACGAAGGGGGATCTATTCGTCTCTGCACAAGGATTCCAGATCTTCAATTACAGCCGCGTACCTGCAACCTACACACAGAAAAGAGAGGATGATTGGGGGGTTAGGGATGAGGGGTTTTCCTTTAGGTCAAACCCCGGTTTTGGAATTAACCAAGAAATGAGAATGCTGTAAATGTAAATGTTTGTAATGTAAACAAGTACTGATACCTTGTTGTAAGAATGTTTGTATCCTTACATGCGAAGGTGTAATGTATGTAGTATGTGATCTCCTCTTCAATGGTTGAATCCTTGTCTTGAATGCAACACTTAGCCTTGAATGGAGACTTAGAATGCTCAATTGTTTGAAGGAATGCTTGAATGGTTGAATGTTTGAATGTTTGAATATCGCTTCCGCCTTTTGCACACATATGTCTTCCTCTTTTCGACCTCCTCAAATGGGAGAGGAAATGTAGTTTATATACTTGTCAATTAGGGTTGATAGACTGATTTTCCCGACCTTAGGCCGACCAGGAAACATTATTTCCCAAATTGCAAACTTAAAGACTCGAAGCCCCATAAGAGACCGGGCCCAAAATAGGGCCAGGGACCAGGGCACTGGGTGCCATGGTCTTGGGGGACCAGGGCACTGGGTGCCCTAGTCCTGAAGGACTAGGGTGTTGGGCGCCATGGTCCCACCTCCAGGGACAGCAGGGTGCAAGGAGGATCAGGCCAGGGTGCTGAAAAATGTAGTTTTTGATGTCATAAACAAGTTTCGGGGTCTCCATTCAGGTTCTGTGTTGCATCACCATCGTGAAGACCCAAATGCAGTCAAAATTGCAAGTGTCACAATTTTAGGATGCTACATTTAGCCCCCACTTTAGTGGGAGTATAAGCATATGCTCATACTTCCGGTAAAATACAAGGAAACAACATTGAAAAACTTTCACTACGTCAAGGAGGCAAGATACACCAAGCCCCCAGTGGACTAAGGATCTTACGACTTTGATTGACAAAGTAAAAGGGAAGATCACGAGGGAGAACCATGACTGTCAGTAGTAAGGTTCCCTCACTATGAGTCATGCAAGAAAGATATCAAAAATTTTCAAGGCAAAGCTAAATTTGTCGAGAAATTTTCAAGTATCTTGAAAAGATATAAACGGGATGTATGCCCCCATACGTTAAAGCGATCGCACATGCCTCACCGAGGGTGATTGCTTTAAGGTAGTGATACATATAAGAAATGAGAAAGGAGCACATTATCACAAGGATTTAGCCCCCAAGTGTGAGATAAGCCCAAGGATAATAGACACAAAACACAAAGCACAAGGTGACTTCGCTTTCCTCGGGGTCAGTATGTTGTATGATAATTCATGTATATCATATGTATGTATGCATAATTGTTCTTCATTCCCCAATCAAGGAAGGTCACCTAGAAGAAGGGAACACATGTGTATTTTGAGTCAACATGAGAGAGACCAAAAGAGATCTCAATGTTTTGCATCATCCTCAAGTAGACAAGACTAAGGAAAACAAATAGAAGAATGAGAATAACACATAGAAGAAGTAACAAAAGAGAGGAGGAGAGAGTCTGCTATCCTAATGAACTAGTCTAGCATGTAATCTACCCCCCGATCTTGCTGATCAATATTTCGGGAAGGTAGGAAACATGCTAGAGGAGGAACATCCAACATAGCAGATGGAGCTATCACAAGATCCAAACAAGGGCTATGTTCATACCCCAAGCCACGTTGTTCTTGTCTAGGAGCTAGGATAAGTGCTTTAGAAAATTCGTTAGATAAATGGTTATCAACATCAACATATTCATTCTCACTATCAGAATGAACAGGAGTAACATTTTCATCATGAATAACATTTTCATCTATATCATCATCAAGATTTATAAAAATAGGATCTTTAACTCACACAGGATCAAGACCATCATGCATCTTATGTTTAGGAGATTTCGGCTCAATCGTTGGCTGAGGAGAAAATGGAATAATATTAGTTGAAGGTGTTTTTGGGGATTGCAAAGTTTGAGAAGCAGCTGCCTGAGCTCTAAGACGATGCTTTCATCGGTGTTCACGTGCAGAATGATTTCATCAAGTCTTAGTAGGGAGTTGAGAAGATTGAGGAGGAGGAATGTTCTCATCCATATCACTTGGGTGTTTAGGTTGTGGTCTCTTAGGTTGGGTAATAGGAGAAGAGGAAGGTCTCTTCTCTCCATAAGAGGAAGGAGGAGGAACTACTCCATATAAGGGAGGAATATTTGGTTTAGGAAGGAGACCAAGTCCATCATGACAAGGAGGGATAGGTCTACTTTTAGGAAGTTTATTAGTCATAGGCATAGTCACATTCATAGGAATGGGTTGGGAATCTTCTTGAGAAAAGACATTAGTTTTATCTTTCAAAGGAAGAACTTCCTTCTCAAGAATGATAGGAATGTCAAGTTTGGGTGTTCTGGGTTCACTTAGAGATACGATCATATCTTTTTTCCACTTTTGATAAGATTTGAAAAGAAGATCACTTCACGGAGGAAGAGATTGGAATTGTTTAGGCCAAAAGTAATCAATAGGAATGCTAGAAGTTCTTTCAGCTGGTTTAAAGAGACTATGATTGACAGTAACAACTTCACCATTATGGGGAAATTTCAAACACTTGTGAATAGGAGAAGCAATAGCTTTCATGGAAGATAGCCAAGGATAGCCTAGCTTCACACGAAATTGTTCGGATGATGGAATAATAGCAAAGTCCACATCAAGGGGTTTATTATGGACCTCAATAGGTAATGTAATAGAACCAATTGTAGGAGAAGAAAATGCATCAAATAGTTTCACAACCACATTTGTTTCGTCATAGATCACTTGATTCAATTGCAAAGTAAAAAGAAATTCTTTAGTAATGATATTAACCATATAAGAAGGATCAATAAGCACCCCACGGCAAGGTGTATTCTTGACTTTTGCAACTATATATAAAGGACCATCAGGTGCCCTGATAGTTTCACTAGAATCAAAGGTGATGGAAGGTTCTTTAGGGATTTTCTGCTACTCTACAAAGTTAATCACATTCGGAGTCATAGACACAAGATCATCAGGTGAGATAGAGGAATCAGTAGTATCAATCGCATTAGAGGTATGAGAAGGTAATGGATCAGTAAAAATCTGAAGATTTTGGTTAGGAGGAGCTACAGATGTGTTGCCTTTATCATTCATACCAGAAACAGAGATAGTATTATTATCAATCAAATCTTGAATTTTACCTTTTAAAGCAAAACATTTTTCAGTATCATGCCTAGGATGACGATGAAATTGACAAAAAGATTTGTTATCAAAATAGGGTGAGTTAATCTTTGCAGGATCTATTTGCCTTATAGGAGGAAGAGTAAGCACATTTTGTTCCAATAACTTATTCATAATACTATGCAATGATTCATTCAAAGGAGTGAACTTTCTTTCTTTCTTGAAAAACTTAGAAATAGGAGGCACACCTGATGCCGCATTCACATTGTTGTTGATGATGTTTTCATTGAATTTAATGGACTCTCTGTTCGGTTTAAACTTCCCAAATGGTTGTTGACTACTATCACCCTTATCACTCGGAGCCATAGGATTTGCTTGTTCCATTTGACTCACAGTCAGTTGATAATTGTGAAGAGTTGCACACAACTGTTGGAAAGAAGTAAACTCAGAAAACAGAAGTTTTTCTCTAATATCTTTTTGTAAATTAGAAATAAAGATTCTTTGAATATCATTGTCAGGTACTAGAAAAGAAATTTGAGCATACAAATGCTTATATCTACCAATGAAATCAGTCACTTTTTCTTTAATACCTTGTTTACAATGCATTAAATCAATCAAAGTAACTTTAGGACTTATATTGTTTTGAAATTGTTGAATAAAAGCATTTGCAAGTTGTTCAAAAGAAGTAATAGAATAAGAAGGCAACAAGCAATACCATTGTAGGGCTTTATCTCTTAATGTTCTAGTAAACAGTTTTGCAAGCAACCTTTGGTCATAAACAAAATCAGTACATATTGTTTGAAAGGTCTTAACATGTGTTAGAGGATCACCCTTACCATTATAAAGCTCCAAATGTGGGATTTCGACATGTTTAGGGGGGATAGCTCGAACAATTTTAAGAGAAAGTGGGCTCGCAACATCAAATGTGGGCACACTAAACTTAGATTGATTCATAGAGGCAATTTGTTGCTGTAAAGAAGAGACAGTTTGTGCAAGATTGTTAATGGTCGCTTCAGTCGAAGAGTTCATATTAGACGTGTTAGATGGAGGTGTTATGTTATTGAAAGAAGGTAGAGAGTAAGGTGGTGGGACACTATGATAGTTAGTCATAGGAGATGATTGGAAAGGAGGAACACTACAAGGAGGAATGGAAGGGTTAAATGAATTGCCCCCTTGCGTCATGTTCATTTGTGGAGATATAAGAGGAACACTCATTGAAGGAATGAATGAAGAAGTTGGATTGAATGAAGGAAGAGGGTTGATTGAAGAAGAAGGATTGCCCCCATGATTAGTGATGATAGGAGGAATGTCTTGTATTGAAGTAGTCATTATGTTTGATGTAAAAGTAGGTATACTAGCAATAGGAGTTGTCAAAGGAATAGAATGATTAACTTGAGTAGGAGGTTGTGTGTAACCTAAGGTTTCGGCACAACTTTTCATCAGCATCACATTCGAATCCACAATGTGTGCAATACCACACAAAATATCAATTCCACTCTTATCACTTTGAACCATACGTTTTAGACCCTCAATTAATGAAAGAGCTTCACTATCCGGGTATTCTTGAGACATCCATTGTCGAAAATCATCAAATTGGTTATCCAATTTTGAAAGTTGTTCTACAGAAACCTCATGGAGAGCTTCTTCATCATTAAGAGGATTAGAGGAATTACCCATGTCCTCGTTAAAAAGGCCATTCAAATTAGGTTCCATCTCCTCAGTAATTAAACCTTGGAAGGACTTAATTCTAAGGCTTCGTCTAATGGGAATAGTGTAAGTAGGACTTATTGTTGTAAAAATCATGCACTAAAGAGAGAGAGAAGATTTTGAATTTTAGAGGTAGCAAATTTCAGTAAAATCAGCCAATCTCCTAGATTTAAGCTGTTAAATGCAATCAGGACAATCTCCCAAAATTTCAGAAAAAATGTCCGAGACCGTGGCGAACGGAGTGCACACGGTCCTCGCAACTTTTTTCGAAATTTTCAGGGATGAAAGTTATGATGATTTTAAAGCTAATCTGAAAAAGTTGAGTGATTTTATGATCTGTAGATAGGCCAAATTAAAGTTGCAATCTCAAAATTGAACCCTACCAAGATTGTTGAAAAATGTAAAATTTGAATTTTGAAAAAGAGGGGGAAACTGAAATTTTGAATTTTATGATTTTAGAAGAAATACTGAAAGCAATGCAAGTTTTGAAATTTAAAAGTTGACTCGATTTCATGCAAAATTCGAATTTGAAAGTGGAAATCAAAGTTATTGCAATTAAACACTTAATTTCAAAAGTCACAAACTGTAAAAATTTGAATAAAGCACTGAAATTTCAAATGAATGCCCACACACTTTTCAGATTTAGGACTGTAAGAAACACAATTTTGATATGAATTTTAATTTCAACAATTTTTGAATGATTAGAAGCCTCAATCCAAGCAATCGCTAGACCAACTTTGACTTTAATTTTGAAAGTGTTAAAATTGATAAAATCAGCCAAAATTCAGGATTTTAGCAAAAAAAATACAGTAAGATCTAGCTCCCGAAATTTCGGAAAAAATGTCGAGGATGATGGCGCTCGGGGTGCACACGGTCCTCGCAACTTTTTTCCAAATTTTTAGGGATGAAAGATATTGTGATTTTATTGCGGAATCCAAAGTTACAGCCGATTTGGAGGTGTTTTGATTAGTGAAATTATTAGTCAAAGGTTGAATCAAGAAGGTCTTAAAAATTAGGGTTTTGACATTTAACCACTTAATTTTCAGAATTAAAGCACAAATATGAATTGACAATTTGCAATAGAAGGGTAGATCTGAAACAAGCATTAACAATTAAACATTTCACAAGTTTAATTACTAAAAAGAAAATTTTAGGGTTTTTTATGCAATCAACCTCTAAAATTTGCAAAAGATCAAACATGGAAATATAATTAGGAAAGCAAAATTTTTAGATCTAACCATGAATAATTAGAACGAGGATGTTCACGTCGGGTTCACCAAAATGTAAAGCGGAAAAATCGAACCCTAGTCGTTCTCCCCTCCCCAACTCCAAGGAGAGAGAAGGGAGAGTCACTAGGGTTGATGGTTTTCACTTAGGAGAGACTCTACATTCAAAAGAGGGGTTGAAACCCACAAGATCCAATCCCACACAATGTAAGATTGGGTTCTAAATGAGTTTCAAGGGTTGTGACATCAAGGATACCCTCTTTTGTAAAGAATGTAGATAGAAAGATTGAACTAGGAATGCATGTAAAGTAGGAAAGATTTGCTTATAAACAGAGATAGGGATATGGGATGAAGCTACGGACCTGGAATTAGCAGTAAAATGTTGAGACGGTGCTGTTTTGCAAATTTGAGCGAAAGTTGACAGGACGATGGCGCCCGACGTGCACACAGTCCTCCGAAAAATCTGCGAAACGAAGGGGGATCTGTTCATCTTTGCACAAGGATTCCAGATCTTCAATTACAGCTGCGTACCTGCAACCTACACATAGAAAAGAGAGGACGATTGGGGGGTTAGGGATGAGGGGTTTGCCTTTAGGTCAAACCCCGGTTTTGGAATTAACCAAGAAATGAGAATGCTATAAATGTAAATGTTTGTAATGTAAACAAGTACTGATACCTTGTTGTAAGAATGTTTGTATCCTTACATGCGAAGGTGTAATGTATGTAGTATGTTGTATGTTGTATGTTGTATGTGATCTCCTCTTCAATGGTTGAATCCTTGTCTTGAATGCAACACTTAGCCTTGAATGGAGACTTAGAATGCTCAATTGTTTGAAGGAATGCTTGAATGGTTGAATGTTTGAATGTTTGAATATCGCTTCCGCCTTTTGCACACATATGTCTTCCTCTTTTTAACCTCCTCAAATGGGAGAGGAAATGTAGTTTATATACTTGTCAATTAGGGTTGATAGATTGATTTTCCCGACCTTAGGCCGACCAGGAAACATTATTTCCCAAATTGCAAACTTAAAGACCCGAAGCCCCATAAGAGACCGGGCTCAAAATAGGGCTAGGGACCAGGGCGCTGGGCGCCATGGTCCTGGGGGTGCCCTAGTCTTGAAGGACCAGGGCGCTGGGCACCATGGTCCCACCTCCAGGGATAGCAGGGTGCAAGGAGGATCAGGCCAGGGTGCTGAAAAATGCAATTTTTGATGTCATGAATAAGTTTCGGGGTCTCCATTTAGGTTCCGTGTTGCATCGCCATCGTGAAGACCCAAATGTAGTCAAAATTGCAAGTGTCGCAATTTTAGGATGCTACACTTACAAGTCAAGGCAAGAAAATAAAAATAAAAAGAGCTATGCCAAATATCCATCTAAAGGCAAAAAGAACAATGATATATAATTGAAATATCATGCATACCAATGCGATAAAAAGCTTGACTATGGGAACATGCAAGTAACTCCATCAGGGCTATGAACGCCTACTGGAAATGGGGCAATATTTGAGAAATTATAGTCTATAATCTCGTCGGAGCTCTCAAGGCTTGCTGGTAGTGAGGCTCTATTCGGGATGCTTTTGAAGTTAGAAAAACCATGTAGCTAGTCATATAGGATGCTAAGGATCTTTAGTGAACACAAGAGAAAGAATTAACTCATCTGCACACACATGGGCAAAAGAAGATCAAATTTTCAAGAACCAATGGGGAAGTTTTCCGCATCTCCATTTGTAAATCCTAGTCGCTAAGTGTGTTGAGATGAATGTTTTGAAGGGTCTTAGAGATCAATTGACCATTTATCTATGAAATGTTTTGCACCTTCATTTTCAATCAGTGTATTACAAATGCTAAAAACCACAGATAGTCAACTTTGTTCGAATAGGAAGTGCATCTTCATCCTACATATTACATTCACATAGGTCATGTCACATACATTCTGCAGATCATTATGTCACATGGGTCTACACATTGGGGGCATAACTAAAAAAAAATCCAAAAAAATTAGATAAAGTCCTAAAAAAATCCAAAAAAATCAGATAAAGTCCTGAAGAAATCCAAAAAAATCAGATAAAGTCTTGAAAAAATCCAAAAAAATCAGATGAAGTCCTAAAAAAATCCAAAAAATCAGATAAAGTCCTGAAGAAATCCAAAAAAATCAAATAAAGTCCTGAAGAAATCCAAAAAAATCAAATGAAGTCCTAAAAAAATCCAAAAAATCATATAAAGTCCTGAAAAAATCCAAAAAACAATGGAAAACTCAAAATAACAAAAACATTCAAATACAATCTTGAAAAAATCCAAAAAAAATCAAATACGATCCTGAAAAAATCAAACAAAAAAATCCATATACGATCTTGAAAAAATCAAACAAAAACATTCAAAAATCTACCTACATAATCCAAAAACATCGAAAAAGCTCTTGGAAAAGAACTAAAAATCGAAAATCAATGAATCAAAAAAAAAAACTTGCAATAAAATGTCTTGTAAGAAACAAATACCCTAGCAAATATCCAACAAACACTTCACACAAAGTTAGCAAAGGATATGACTATCTAGTCAAACATCTACAATCAATTGATCAAACTGTCTGATCAATCGTATCATGTCCATATCAACGTGATCATTATCTTGTCTTAAATAGAAGAGGATACACTCGAAAACAGACAGGTCAGTCTTAAACGGGGTCCGCAACTTTCTGAGATCAGACATTATCAACCATCACATTAAACAACTAAGAATGAAGGCACAAGGTCAGTATAGCTACTGAATTTGTCCGGGTCAATCTTTATCTTTTTATCATTTGGTGACAGATATTGTTTCTATGCTACTCAAGGATGTCCAAAAGTGACTAGAGGAGCTATGATGAGCATTATCTTTTTCTTTGTTTGCTGTTTGTGGTGTGAACCGATGAAATTCTAGGGAAATTGCTCTAGTGGATGTCTATGATAAGAGCCTTCACATCAAGGTGAAATCACCACACATACCTCGACCCCTAACACAATTACTAGAATGGAGGGTTCACTCCTTGTCTACTACATGTTTGTTTCTACAATGAGATATCTTTGCATCTTGGTTCCTTACACCATGATGTGCTAAGCTTCATTGTTCAATAATAAGGCTCAGTGATGAATATATTAACACAATAAAATATGTGACACGGGTTCGTGATTCATTCAATTTCATTATCATCTTCATCTCGTTTTCTTATTGATAGTTTGTTGGTTTCTTGTCTCTTGTCTAAATCACATTCTTTCTAACATTCTTTCTACCATCAATTTTTTCTCTCTATCATCTAACTAACATTTCTTCAAGGTGTATTTGAGTTAAAGTTGGTTCAACCATTATCATACCAAAAAAAAAACATTCATTATAAGATTCATTTGCATTCAATATAGATTCATTTGCATTCAATATAGATTCATTTGCATTCATTATAGATTCATTTGCATTCATTATAAGATTCATTTGCATTCATTATAAGATTCATTTGCATTCATATAGATTCATTTGCATTCATTATAAGATTCATTTTCATTCATTATAGATTTCATTTGCATCGTTAATCTATACATATACAACCATTGCATTTTATAATCATATAAAATGAAATAGATATGCATTACAAAACTCATAGCATCATATAAGCATATAGGAAAAACAAAACATAAATAGATCATAGCCAAAATCTGCATATCATATATTCAACCTCAAAAAATGATAATGTGTGTGAATACAATAAATAAGCCCGAAGGATCAGATAACATGATCAACCAACACTGCCTCTATCAGTAGGTGGATCCTATCCACTAGATCCTGCCCCAGGATGTCAAGGTGGTCCCATAACACCACCACTGCTAGTCCGTTGTGAAGTAGATCTACTCGATCTCCTCCCCATGAATGCATTAAAGCTAGGCTCTCTTTGACCCTCAGGGATGGCTCTCTCATATGCCTATCTATAATAAATAGCCTCCTACGTAGCAGTGAAATATCTCTCTCCCTGGTCGCATGCATCTATACCTACTCTAAAAAGCTGATCAAAGGCATCCATAGTAATCTAACATCATCGCACTGCCTCATCTCTCTCCCACTGAAGATGCACTCGCTCCGCCTCTAGGGCACCATAATCTGCACAATAGGTCTCTCGCTCAATATCTCATCTAGCAACCTCATCCTCCAAGCTTTGCACCTGTGCTCTAAGAGTCTGTAGCTCATCCTCATCACCAACCTCTCCTATCCCACCCTCTATGGCAAGCGCATCCTCTAACTCTGGCATATCATCATCATCATCCCCACCCTCGCTACTAGATGACTCTAAGGAATCATCACTGTCCTCACTACTAATAGACTTAGTGTCTCCACCAATGTCTATATCCTCATCTCCACTATCTCCACCACCTCCTCCCCCATCTTCTCCATCTCCAGCTCTCTCCCCTAGATCTATCCTCAAACACTATCTAGGATGGTGAATCTGCTGTAATTGAAATAGTAGGATCAGTCAAAGGCACTAGCCTATGCCTAGAAAACCATGCATCATACTCCACTGTCATCCCTGGATCTGCTCCACCCCTACCCCAACCCTAGAGTAATGGTTGCAATGAATCAAACTCAGCAGAGGCAACTTGTGGCTGAATACACATACCCCAATCAGATACCTCACGAGATACACGAGAAAAATATGCAGTAACCACAGGTGTCACCTGTACCTCACCAAACTATCTAAGAACACATCCAGGAAGATACATCTCTATGATCCGCTATCTCAAAGGTCCTACCAATAAGATATCTCTGCTGGCAACAGAAAGACAAGTGCACTACATCATCAGGCCAACCGGGGCAATCTAAGTAAGGTCTCCAAATGAAATGCTGCAATATATCCAACTGATGTCTCCACTACAAGGTGTTACTAGAACCCCTATGTCTGATACCTGTTGTATACCTAAAAGAATAAGGCTCACTAGGCTACAAATCTACATGAACGACAAGCCTAGAAATAGAAATGTGCTCCCATGCCCATGTCCGCAGCAAAGTAACACCACAACTGATAGAATGGTATCCCAGATACACAATACCATGCATTTGATAATACAAAATGGCAAGTAGACAAGGACCCCAAGCATATAGTCAACAATGCACAATCATATCATGGAGCACTCTACCCCATCCAACTGGAAACCCATGACCTCGTCAATCAGATATCAGTAAACCACCGACAATACCGCATAATACAATGGTCAGGTCATCATAGTCTAATAGGGCCCAAGGGATCTCATAACGGCCACTGATCTGCAAATCCTGAATCTCTCACTCAAAAAGTGCACATAGACCAGCAATGGCATCATCATGGTCATATATAACCCTCTCACCATGAATGGGAATACACAGTATACGCCATACATCCTCTAAAGTAATGGATGCCTCACTAGTCGGAAGATGAAATGAACACGTCTCTGAGTGCCACCGCTCTATCAAAGCTGTAATCATGGCCCTGTTGGTCATAACCTCTGGTAAATGCAATACATGGTAAAGACCAAGCTGATGAATTTGCTCAATCTCATCATCTGGTAGGTCAGCTCGAAGATCAAGTCCATTAGGCCTGCTCTGTCGATAGTATAACACTCCAATGTTCTCTTGCAAATGAGAAAATGATCAAAATATCATATGTTGGATCCAGATAAACTTAAAATATTTTCAAACGCATGGCAAAAACTTACATTTACAACAAATATGTAACAATTATGACTTATGCGATATAGATATGGCTCTTGCATGACGATTGAAGCTAATGCATGACACAATGAGCACATGCGTAACAAATAACACTTATGCATAATGATATACATGAATGCAACATGATACAGCAAATGTGTGATGCTTACGACGCATGTGTAACATTTACAGCGAATGCAGTACACTAAGCACTAATGCGTAAAAATCGACAAGCAATTGCATAATGCAAGGCAAAAATTGATCATGAAATTTTTTTGGAAAAAAGGCATAAAAACATAAAAAAATTAGGGAAAAGCATGAAAAATACCATGCCGCCAGTCCCAAGAGGTCTCTGAAATGAACGTACTCAGTCCGACAAGTGCAATCGAGCTCTATAACTAGACATGATGACCGAAAACTCAGAAACAAGCGCAAAAATTGCAAAGAAACCAAAGAACTACCAAATCACAAATGAGAAAATAAAAACCTAGAATTATCTATTTATAGCTCAAAATTAGGGTTTTAAGGCACTCCGACGCCCGTGGTCCCTGCCAGCTTGAAACAACTTGTAGCCTACTCAAACGATCTCGAAATGACATGAAATTTCACACACTTGCTCTTTACACTGGTATCGAAAACATGGTCTCTTTTTTGTTTAATTTTTCGACCACCCTTTCCAAGGGGGCATATTTACACTATACAACAATACCAAGGCATACTGGGGTAGAATTTTTCATTTTCTTTGAAACAATGTTGTTCCGACTTTGTCTCAAAGAGGGGCAAATGTAGACACCTAAAAATGTCTCATTGATCATGTACTAATTATTCCTCTAATTGATTAAATAATCTTTATTATTTAATTAAGTCAATTAAACTTATTCTTCTAAATTCTTCTAATTTCATATTTCCTCATCATCTTATTAATTATTCTATTTTCTATTTCTATCATCATTTAATCATTTTAATCATTTTCTAAATATTAATTAAATATTTATTATTCAATTAATTCTAATTAATTTCCCAATTTAAATAATCTTCATTATTTAAATAAATTATTAATTACTCAATTTCTATCTCTAATCATCTAATCATTCAACCCTCTTCTAAAGTATTAATTAAATATTTATTATTTAATTAATTGTAATTTAATCCTTTAAATTAAATAATCTTTATTATTTAATTAAATTATATTTCTAAAATAATTAAATAGTTTCTTTAAATTATTTAATTAGCTAATTAATTCTTCCAATACCAAATCCCCAAATTCTAATTTCATTTAATTTCATATTCTTCTAATTTCTTCCAAATTCATCACATGTCCATGATTTCAAAAACCAAATTGAAAATCAAAGTCAAGTTCTAAATATATTCAAATGCTAAATTGAATTAATAAACTCAATTATTTGAATAGTATCTCATGCAAGGATTAAATTAATAATTTAAATCTAAATGCAAGCACATGCTAAATTAGTTAATTAAATCAATTAATTAATTAAATCGTTTATCTCTTCAACTTCTATTTCCATCTTTCAGTTAGCTTTTTCTAAATTTAGCTCTCTATGTCATCCTCTTTATTTCCTCCAATCATTCTTTTTCTTCCTTCGGTTAACTCTTTCATCAATCAGTTGACTCCATTAATCTATTCAATCTATTGAGTTTCACTTCTACAATCAGCAGTTCAACTATCAACTTGCATTTGAGCTCACTTGAGTTCACACCTCTTGATCATTCTATTCCACCTTTCAATCAATCTTCTCCAATTTTCTATAAAATGAGCATCCAATCTCCATTTTCAACTATCATGAACTTCAAATCTTTGTGCCACTTGTAGGTTACCAACGCAATATCTGGGAGTCATCATACCATGAAGAGAAGAAGAGAAATGGAAGCAATATGCACATCTTGGGAATAGGGAGTTTTATTTGAATTGATTTCATTCTTAATTCCTGTTTGCTTGATGATTGCATTATTTCATTGTCTAGTTTGTTAGGTTTGTTAATTAGACAGGGATTCATGATTTCCCCGGTGTTTCTAATTGATAGCTTTAAGATGAATTCTAACATGCTTTACAATAACCTGTCCCTTAATTGACTTGTGAGAGATGAGCTTTAGGTCAAATTCAAAGAGAAACATTACCCATTTAGCCAACCATCCTAAAAGATCATATTTAGAAAAAATGTGCTTAAGGATGTCATTTTTGGCAATAACCAGTGTTTCTGCATGGAGATTGTAATGTCTTAACTTCTGGGTTGCAAACATGAGAGCTAAGTAGTGTTTCTCTATGGCAGAATATCACATCTCATAATCTCTTAATGTATGACTAACATAATAGACAACTCTCTCTCGGCCTTCATCATCATGTTGAGCTAGTAATGTTGCTAGAGCATGAGATGTAGTGGAGATGTATAGGAAGAAAGGTCTATCAAACGTAGCAAGCATCAAGATAGGAGGATTACCCAAGTAATCCATGATGGAATCGAAAGCCTTTTGACAGTCTTTATTCTATTTAAAGTGAGCATTCTTCTTCAGCAATCATGTAAAAGGGAGAGTCTGATCAGCCAGTTGTGCCACAAATTGACGGATGCCTTGGATTTTCCCTTGCAGAATACAAAGCTGAGAGATGTTTCTAGGTGGAGGGATTTTGACGATAGCACCAATCTTGTCTATATCCATTTCAATTCCTCGATGAGAGATGATAAACCCAAAGAGTTTCCCTACGTCAAAACCGAAGACACACTTAAGAGAGTTTAGTCTCATTTTATATAATCAATCTTTCAAAGACCAGAAGTAGATTTTCAACATGCGTCCCTCATGCTATGGATTTTACAAAAATGTCATCAACATAATTTTATAAGATCTTATGGATGAAATCATGGAAGATCAAAGTCATGGCTTGTTGATAGGTTGCTCACGCATTCTTCAACCCAAATGGCATGACAACTTAGCAAAAGGTCCCCCATGGGTTCGTGAAGGTGGTCTTTTACTAATCTTCTGGGTTAATGCGGATTTGATTATAACCCAAGAAGTTGTCCATAAATGAAAGAAAAAAATACCCTGTGGTTGAATCAACGATCATATCAATACTTGGGAGGGGAAAGTCATCTTTAAGAGATGCCTCATTCACATTCCGAAAGTTGATGCAAATACAGATTCTCCCATTGTGTTTGCTCACCAGTACAATGTTTGAGATCAAGGTGAGTAATCAATAGGTTGGATAAAGCCATCTTTTAAGAGGTTAACTATCTCGGTCTTGACCAACAAGGATACCTTAGTATTCATCTTTCAAATCTTTTGTTTCAGTGGCTTAGCATCAGGACTAAGCACAATATTGTGTACCACAATTGACTCATCAATGTCATTCATCTCTTCATAAGACCAAGCAAATATGTCAAGGAATGGGTGTAACAATTCAAAACATTCTTTCAATTCTTCAAGGGACAAACACTTCCCAATCTTTATGACTTTATAAGGAGCCTTATCACTCATGAAAACATCCGTAGTCTCCCCATGTAGGATCTCACTACTGTCGTTCAGATGAGAAACACATATTGGCTCTTCATTATGGGAAAGAGGTTCCCCCTGTGAAGTGGATTCTCCAAAGTAGGATTCAGCATTCAAGCAATATGGGAATCAACATTTATGGTGATAAGAGGGCAGCTCCTCATAGACACCTAGAAATTTCTTCAAGAATTCTTTTGAAGGGAATAAGTACAAAGGAATCTCAATAGGCAATACACAAGTATCAATGAGTTTCATATGGACAAGCTCCAGAGGAAGGGGATCAGCTGAGAACATGTTCACTATCAACCACGGTTTTGCCTTTCATCCCATATGATGGTACCCTAGTCCAGTGTTGTGGTGGCGAGGTTCGGCCTCTAAAGGGATCTGAATGCCTTGTTCATTAGGCCCACAACCCCTTCCATCATATCCAAGTTGAGAGACCATCTTGTATCCAAGACCATAGATCTCTTGAAGATCCTTCCCTGATGGTGGTTTGGTATAGAAAAGATGATCCACATGGTAAGCGTCACCCAACTTTATGGATCCATAATCATCCTTCATAGCCAAAGTGAATGCTATCTTTGGAAAAATCAAGAGGATGAGATCTACTTTGTATTCAACAATGTGGTAATTAGTGAAGTCCCAAGGACCACAGTTGTCACCTAAGGATGTATTGACTTTCGATGGAGAAGACAACTTTACTAGAGATCATTGCTTAGGCTCTAGGGTTTCCATTTTAGGAGTGTCAATTGTGAGAGACTCAGATCACTTCTCCTTTTTAGTGAATCCCTTACAGATCTCTTCTTTCTTACACTCTTCCTTTTTAGGGGAGGTGACAAAAGAATAAGTTATCACCAAAGAAGATAAGCTTGCAACCCAATTATGAAATGAGGGTGTAGCAGTAGCCTGAACCACTATAGAAAACTAACATAATTGCATAGCCTCAAAGTCATCTCTAATTGTGAAAACCCGGTTATCAGCTACAAAATTCACCGCTCCATGAAGCATAGAAGAGATGGCTCCCAAGGCATGAAGACAAGATCTACCTAGAAGAAGGTTGTATGATAAAGGACTTGGCATAATGTGCACAAAGGTTGGAATGGTTACTGATCCAACCTTCGAGGATAGTATGACAGTTCCTACAACAGTTTTTCCACAGTTATCAAAACCTTGAATGTACAGAAAGGACACTACCAGATATTTTGGATCTACTTTGATCTTTGGTAGCAAGTCCAATCTGCAAATAGTAAGTGAAGATCCCATATCAATTAGAGTTCATCTAATACCCACACCATTCACATGGACAATAATTATCAAAGAATCCGCTAGATTCCTCACCTTAGGAGGTAGAAGTTCATGCAGATAGAAAGTAATATCTGGTGAATCCACATGAATATGATCTATCAATGCATTGATGTCAGATGGTCTGATAGAGGAAGGTAGAAAGATCCTCAGCAAAGCTTCTTACAACATACCTTGGTATACTGAGGTAGTTTGAAGCAAATCCCACAGTGAGATCTTAGCTAGAGTAACCTTAAGTTGTTTGATAAGATCATAATCACTCGGTCACTTATCCGCCAGCATAGGTGTCATAGGAAGATTCAGTTGAGAAGGTGGTAAGGAAATTTGTTGTTGTTGTCTGGGAACTTGTGTGTTAGTATGAGTGCTATACATGTGTGCAATGTTGTTATAATATGGTTGTCTGGATTGCATAAATCTGGCATATAGATTGAAAGTTTCTCCTTTGAAAGGCTTTCCATTAATGGATTTAACTTTCTTGGGGGAAGGACTAGCCATTTTCACATAATTGTAATGGATGGAATTTGCCACCTTAGGAAAGATGAATCCCTAAGGACAATTTTTTCATCTGATTATCTCTTCGAACAGGTGTAACGCTGAGCCACGAGAAAAAGGAATTCTCTAGAACTGTCAAAAAATTGAGACAAACCTCTAGTGAACTCTGTAAGGTTCTACAACTGAGATGATAGGATGGGCCCAAGACTGCAGTGTAGTGCGCTAGTGTCCTTGGTGGACAGAACACAGAGCTAGACAAAGATGCCTAGTTCTTACAGACATAACACAAAATATAAGCATAATTAACTAAACTACTAACTATCTAATGAGATAACCAACTAAAAATGAATAAATATAGAAGGCATAGAATATGGGTGAAATTATTTGTGAACCTCTTAAATGGAAATATGAAGCAGAAAGGATAGAGCAAATAGGGAACCTGGGAAGCTCTTGAGTTTAGGATGCCAACGTGCTACACTATCGTCTGTTCATCCAGAAAAAGATAAATCCCAGAGTCCAAGTGTTGGATCAAACCTATACCTGTGCACACAAAAAAAGGGAGAAAATGTTGGTGTTGTATAGGGGCCTACCTTAGTCAGACCCCTGCTTAGGTTTTTCCACTGCCACAAATAGCCAGATTGGTATAGATTGAAAAATAGATAGCTTGGAACAAATTGGTAAATTGGTAAATAGATGCAAAAGGAAAACTAATTCCTATTATATGTAAATAAATATTGGAATATTGGTAAATAAACTTATTAATGCAAAGGACTCATTACATGAAAGTGAAATAGAGAGAGTAAGTTTGGAAATCAAACCCTCCTTGATATTTGGCCCCACAAGAATGATGAAGCCCACTTGATAGACGAATTGGTAAGAAGCCACCACAAGGTAGGCAATCTTGATTTTGGTATTTGATAGCTTTCTTTTGGTGTTGTTGTTTCATGAGTCAAGAGATTGCCAAAGAGATCTTTTTAAGAGATCTTGAGAGAGCGCAAAGATCAAGAGCCAAGAACCCAAAGTGGGAACCCCCCAACTGAGTTGGAAAGGTTTCTAATTCAAAACAAGCGCGAAGAACCATTACGGTACAACACAGGCCAAAGGACATGCATCGGTGTGCATCTGCATCACTGACACTTTTAAAATCTTACTATTTCTTGAGACATTAGCGCAACGCACGGATGTCCCCATGTCGCACTGACATTTGTCAGGAATATGTCCCAAAGGGCTAACAAGGCTAAACAATGATCCTTGGGATGAAGGTCCCATGATGACAAAATGTTGCAATTTTGATCATAGGGTCATCATAAGTTCCTTAGGCATCAAGAACAAGTGTCATAAATGCATTGGGTACAATTCAGGACACTATAGTTGTGTTAGTTGGAAATGTTGGATCATCAATTGTTGTTGGATGATTGGTTGTTGTTGGATCATTGGTTGTTGTTATATTATTGGTTGTGTATGTTGCATCTATTGGAAAATGCACACTCTAATGAGATATTGTAGGTGATTGAAGGTTTTGTCATTGATGGCAACCTTGTAATCATATGATACCGACAAGACAATTTACCAACACCAGCAAGGACAGACTCTACACCGACACATAGAACACCGGCAATAAAAGGAAGTATACTGGCACCCAAGCTGACAAAAATTTTGTTTATAATATATTTTGTAATTAATTGTAAAATCATTGTAAGCCGACTTGGAAAATTGTAAAATGACTCATATATGTATGAGATCATTATAGAACATTTTGTAAGGAAGTAGATAGGTGAAATAAGGCAGACCTAATATGTGAATTATAGGTTAAGGGTTTATGTATGAAGTACAGCTAAAACCGGTACTAGATCTAGCATAGTAGATGCTATTTTGAGGTAGTACAAGACATTGGATTTGTATAATCCATTTTGTAAGTCAGTGAGACTTCCCTTTTGTAATTGAGCAGTGAGCTCTAGGCACTTGGCCTTCCTGCATGTGCAGGCCCTATTGTAGCAGTAATATTCTCTTATTGGCCAGTAAGCGAATATTGTGGGTCACAAATCCCACTAAGGTTTTTCCCACATTGGGTTTCCTCGTTAAACTACTGTGTTATGGTGTGGTTTTCATGTGGTTGTTGTTATCTCTATCTACTGCATTACTTTTTGTTTACCAATATACAATATTGATATGCTTTACATATTTTAAGTTAAGAAAATTAAGTAACCGGTTAGATACTGATTCACCCCCCCTCTCAGTATCTTTGGGAATCCTAACAATTGGTATCAGAGCCTGGTCCTCTATTTTCATAATCCTAATAGCTTGAGGAAGATCTTGACACTAGTACAGATGGAAAACTTGATGAAGCAATTAGAAGCAACTCTCTCAGACTATGATACAGAAAAGTTGAAAAATATCAAACTTGAAGATGATCTAAAAGCTGCATAGGATATTATTCAAGCACTTCAAGAAAATCTTACCATTGCAAGAAACAAGAGAAGAGAACTTTGTGAAAAGATGCAAAATGAGAATGATGAAAAGGAAACTCTTAGTGATCTGATGAATAAACTGAAACAAGAAAACATGACAACAAAGAATGAGATGCAGGATATGACTATGAGATTTTGTAAAGAAATTGAAGATAGAAAGAAGAATGAAGAAGACTTGACTAGAAGACTGAATGATGTTGCAAATGAAAACACAAAACTTAGTTATGAAAATGATATGTTGAAGACAGATCTGATGCACACACAAAATGACTCAAATGAACTTATGAGACAGAAAGAAATCTTGGAAAGAGAACTGGCTACTGCAAATTAGCACAAGGAGAAATTCAAGAAAAGCTTAGAAGAACTTGGTGACATGCTGAAGAATCAGAAACCAAATGGTGACACTAATGGCCTTGGCTTTGAAGCTAGTGAAAGCTCTAGTACTACAAACACACATGATCATAGCAAACTAGTAAGACAACCTAGTGCTTATAAATTTAATAGAAAATGCTTTAACTGTAATAAGTATGGTCATAGAGAAAATCAGTGTAGATCTAGAAATTATCAGAACACTAATACACCCACCGGTCAATGCTCCAAATGCAACAAAGTTGGTCATAATTCAGAAAATTGCAGAATGAATGTAAGATGTTATGTTTGTGGAAGATTTGGACACTTATCTAATCAATGTAGAACACAAACTAGCATAGGATATGGGAAAGCTATTCAGAAAAACAATGTGACATGTTCTGCTTGCAATAAGATTGGACATATTGCAAAATTCTGTAGAAGTAAGGCATCACCGACAAGTAATAATGGTGCTAGTTTGAAAGGTAAAGAAAAGGTTGAAGAGGTAAAGCAAGAATTCTTAAAACAATGGATTAGAAAGTTAGATCTAAATGTTGATAGGAATACTCCTCCACTGGCAGAATAGAGTAACACTCCACCGACAGGAGACTCTTCATCTAATTGAAGAAAATTCCTTTGAGGGTTTAGCAACCAAATGTGAAACATGCTATTATTCCCTTGGTTGATGGTGAGAAGTTGAAATTACTTCTATACCGGTAGATAAGTTAAGACATTACTTAACCAACAAGAATTAAATGTGGTGGTTGGTGAAATTAACATTATAAAATAAGTGTTTTGGCTCCATTTTCATTTCACTGAGCATTCAAATCTTTGAGAGCACAAAAATTCCTGAGCGAAGGCATTCCAAGCAAAGAAGTGAAGCAATTCATCAGGCAATCATTCCTTAAGGCAAATAAAGGTATTTATAACCATGGCTTCTTCATCTGCTCCTCAATTCATTGCAAACCCTATTGTTGTCAAAGTTATTAAATGCCCTAGACCCATATTCTAGTTAGTTCCTGAAATTGCCAAGAAAGATGATAACATTGGTGCATTTTCTAAAATTCCTAAGGGAGTAGTTTTTGCTGAAGACCCTAGAATGTATATACATTGTCATATAGAGGAATTAGGTGATGAGGAAATTAAGAATATGTATAAATCTATAATTTGTGATGAATCCAGAAATATCAAACCTGAACACAAGATAGTTGAAACCCTAGGTTTCACTAAAATTCTCAGTATCCCATATTTTCCCAAGGATGTTATAAGGATAGTACTAAGCAAGGTACATGGTGAATTCTTCTGGTTGGACTCAATTCACAAAATCACTAAAGAAGCAGTAAAGGTTGTGACAAGGTTACCCTCCATCGGTAACAGACTTGATAAAACAAAGAAGGTCTCAAATGACCTAGTGATAAACCTAACCAGTGCAACATTTGATAAGAGATCTTTAAGGGTAAATGATGTAATAGATATCAATGTCAAATTCATCAATATGATCTTAGGCTATAAAACTACACATGCAAATAGGTTAAACTCAGTCTCTAGCCTATGCATTAAAAGTGCCTATGATATGATTAATGATAATGCAAGAATAGATGTGTGCGAATGGCTTAAAGATGAACTGATTGACAATTTGGGAAAGATAAAGAAAGACAAAAAGGGAACATTCGGATTTGGAAACCTAATTGTTTGTCTAATGTTGCACATAAACAAACAAGTACCCAGTATTGGTATTAGAAATTTTGGTTTTGATATACCGGTAGGTAAACATTTTTTATATTTACTGAACAACATGGCAGAGATAGAGAAAAGAACATAAATGAGTATTTTCAGGCATTGAAGGCCTGAATGAAGACCAGAGTTAGATTGTCACAAGCAATTGTGGAAAAGTATAAGGATGCAATCTATTTTGTAATAAAGAAGGATGAAATTTGGATGGAGGCAGTTATCCCAAGAACCATCTGGGTTACTAAAATGGGGTATGAAATTGATGACCACATAATAGAAACATATGCAAAAGCCCTCCTAGAAGCACCTAAGGAACCTAAAGAAGAGGTATTTGGCAATGCTGAGACTATTGAAAAACAAATTCAATCCAAGAAAAATGTTAAAAAGGTTGAGGAAACAGTTAGAAAAGGATCCAGGCAAGCAAAAGCTATTAAGGAAGATGTACTTAAACAAACTGGTATTATTGAAGATGAGTTAGAAGCACTTCAACTGAAAACTCACCTTTCACTAGTTGGAACTTCTTCAGAAAGTGACATACCAGCTGCATTCAAAAGAGTTGTGAGAAAAAGGAAATCTTCATTGGTATCTTCACCTTCTCCTAGAAGAACAAGATAGAAACAATAGGTAGTAAGGCCCCCAACAAAGAAATTAACTCTAAAGAAGAAAAATGTGACTCCTAAGAAGAAGTCTATAGCTCCTATTGATAAATTACTAGATGAAATTACTAAGGATGGTAAATTGAAAAATATTCACAAAATGTATAACACATTATCAGATGATGATAAGGAGAAAGTAGAAAATAGTGTAATCCTACACTTAGATATCTACAAGAAATTTTTGATGCAAGTTGTTGATGAAATACCAATAGATCTCTACAACAGACTTGAAGCTAGGAGAGTAGGTATTATTGAGCTTGATAAGAAAATAAAAATTAAAAAATTACTTGTTGTACATCCTCTCAAATCACCTGATGAGATAGATAAATTTATCTCAGAGGCTAACCGGTCAGTATTTTCAACTGCTCACTGGCATGTAGCACTAATGGCAGGGAGAGTGAATGAGGTAACAGAAGAAACAACTAATGCATAGGACATATTCCTTGTAGAGAAGGAAAATCAGGAAGAGTATCGAAGCCCTACACCTATCAAGGTATATCAAAAGGATAAGGGAAAAGGAAAGGTTGGTGGACCACCCAGCATAAAAATAATAGACAATTTATCCTCACCACCTCTAGATACTCCACCAATAGTTACTACTAACAATCAACCAGCTAATGAGAGTATGGACATACCACATGAGGACACAAATCCTGATTTTGAGGTGTTATATACAATGAACATTGACACTCAAAAAGTCAATATTGTGGTAGATAAGGAATCAATAGGGAAAATAGATGTGGCAACTAGGCCACCGGCAACAGGTAGCACAAAAGAAAAACCGACAGTGGACAACACTAAGAAACAAGTAGAGCAATAGGCTCCCTCACAGGAATAGGTTTATGCAGAGATAGTGCCACCAGCAATAACTAAGCAACCCAAACCTTTACTTAGAGAAATGCAAACACAAACTGAGCTACCAGAGGTCACTACAAGCAAAGAAATTACTCACACCGGTGGAATACAGATTGTTGGTTCTTCCATTGTAGAAATCAAACCAACAAATTTGACAAAAGTTCTTTTGGATTCTATCAATAAAATAACTGAGTGTAGCTCACAAGCATACAAAGCTTTCGATGATACAATCCCAATTTTGAAAATGATAGCACCCAAATGTAATATGGATAATAAAGATTCTTTGAATCAACTTGACACATTGTGATAGTTGAACAAATAAATAAGGAAGCATTCAAAGAGAAACTAGAGAAGGAAAAACACAAATTCTTTGAAGAGGAAATAAAGAAGTGCATGAGACAATTTGACACTCTTTTACCAGCATTATGTAATACACTAAAAGAGTTTAAAACTTTGTACAGAGATACATGCAAAACAAACTTCTTAACAGTAGATATAGACAAGAAGGTCAGCAAGGTACAGGAAGAAATAAATAAATTAGTTGACAACTTCATTAATTCATCTGAACCATTATCAGTTTTTGAGCAAAGAACAACAGGTTTTGAGTAGGAACTTCTAAAATTGGAAAGAGAGAAGGAAAGTATAAAATGAAAGGCAAAAGATCTAAAATGGAAACTTGGTCCAAGATTGGACTACCTCGCCTCCTTGAGAAAAGAGATATCTGAGGTTATAGTTGAAGGACATAAAACACCCGAACAAAAAATGCAACACCTCACTGGTACAATTCAGAGGACAGAGGCCACATTAAAGGATATTGAATGGTTCACTAAGAGCTTGAATCTGGTATTGGCAGACCTTTTTCAGATAGTAACCAACCGGTTACAAGGATGAAGCTGGAAACCACACTCAATTGACACTTTGACAGCCTTTGTCATTGATGCCAAAGGGGGAGTAGTGTTAATGAGAAAAATAATCAGCAAATGGCTCATTAGCTCAGGGGGAGCACATATTTTTTTTGGTACACAATTTTTGGTAAGACAATTCTGGCAGATTCTTTCTGGATGACACTTTTTGGATTTTTCTCATGAGTGTTGCCATCAATGCCAAAGGGGGAGATTGTTGGCAAATGCACACTCCAATGAGATATTGTAGGTGATTGAAGGTTTTGTCATTGATGACAACCTTGCAATCATATGATACCGACAAGACAATTTACCGACACAAGCAATGATAGACTCTACACTGGCACATAGAACACCGGCAATAAAAGGAAGTATACCAGCACCCAGGCCGACAAGAATTTTGTTTATAATATATTTTGTAATTAATTGTAAAATCATTGTAAGCTGACTTGGCAAATTGTAAAATGACTCATATATGTATGAGATCATTATAGAACATTTTGTAAGGAAGTAGATAGGCGAAATAAGGAAGACCTAATATGCGAATTATAGGTTAAGGGTTTATGTATGAAGAAGAGCTAAAACCAGTACTGGATCTGGCATAATAGATGCTATTTTGAAGCAGTACAAGACATTGGATTTGTATAATCCATTTTGTAAGTCAGTGAAACTTTCCTTTTGTAATTGAGTAGTGAGCTCTAGGCACTTGGCCTTCCAGCATGTGCAAGCCCCTATTGTAGCAGTAATATTCTCTTATTGGCCAGTAAGCGAATATTGTGGGTCACAAATCCCACCGAGGTTTTTCCCATGCCGGTTTCCTTGTTAAACTACTATGCTATGGTGTGCTTTTCATGTGGTTTTTGTTATCTCTATTTACTGCATTAATTTTTGTTTACCAGTATATAGTATTGATATGATTTACATGTTTTAAGTTAAGAAAATTAAGTAACCGGTTAGATACTGATTCACCTCCCTCTCAGTATCTTTGGGAATCCTAACAGGATCATTGGTTGTGTATGTTGGATTATTGGTTGTAGATTCAAGTTTTAATTGAACAGAGTTTGATCGAACAATGTCTAATTTGGGACTTGGTTGAAATTTGTGTTTGTTACTTGAATTTGTTTCATCATCTCTATTTGAGATATGAGAGCTGGTATGTTTGATCATTCGATAAGAGATCTTACATCAATTGACTCAATACTTGGATTTGGACCTGGAATTTTTTTTAACATTTTGGACATTTGTGATCTATTCTTCTGAATGTTTTTCACTTTTTCTTCCAAGATCTTTGTTTCTCAAGCTAGTTTCTCCTCTAGTTTTCATATTTGGATACCTGTTTCATCATAAAATGTTTGACCGGTATTGCCTTGTTGTTGGGTTGGATAGAATATTTCCTTGGATCAAAACTTGATTGCATTGTGTTATTCATTAGTCTAATCATCAATTGATATATCAAACTTTGTTGCATCATAGCAGCTTGGAACATTGTCTCAATAGGCATGTGACTATGCAATGTTTTTGGGATTTTTTATTTTAGGGATGATGTATGCAACTAATGCAACCTAGGTGATTGACAATGCAACAAAAAAAATTTGGACGTTTTAAATTTTTTGAGTGATGATTGTATGCAACTAAATGCAATTCTAAGATGTGAGAGTGCAACCTATGATTTTGGACTTTTTGAGATTTGGACAAACTCTTTGGAAAGCAAAACTAAAGATGCAACCTTGGGAAATTGAGATGAATTCAAGACCTTAATTGATAAAAGGACAAAGGAAAAAAGGACAATATGACGACGTCACACCTAATGCTTGGATACTAAACTATATTTGAAAAATGATGTTGATAAAAGGACAACTTTTTGGATGAGGTCATGAGTTGCTAACAACAACTTAGGGTTGGTCTAAAGTTTTGATTTTTTAAGTTTAACAAACCTAATTTTAAGACTAATATGCAAGAGGACATTGATAATGACAAGACCTAAGGATATGATATGGTTATGATATGGTCTCAAGATATGATATTATCTAAGGATATGTTATGAAATGACAAAATGATATGATCCAAGGATATGAATGCAAATGTTTGACAATTTCAACCTAAGACAAGACCTAGGGTTTGAAGTATGCGATGATAAATCCAATGTGATATAGATATGTGACGACCAATAACTTTGGAAAATACAAAAATGTAACCTAAGCCAAGACCTAATTTAGGATGATGATGATAATACAATGAAGACTTGGGAAAAATAACTCTAAACCTAAGTGCAAGAGATGAATGTATGTGTTAAGATCTAAGTTTGGATTATGCAAAACCTCTAAGTGACATGAATTTTGAAACAAGGATATCCAATGTTTTGACAAGTCGTGTTTGTGAAATATTTTTGAATGGTGGATGAATATTTTGAAATGTTTTGGACCAAGTTTGACTTTGTTTGAACTTTGTTTGGACACTTGTTTGTTTTGAGAAACAAAGTTGATTATGACCACTTGTGAAGATTATTTTGTTTGCCAATGTTTGATGTGTTGATTATGTCCTTTGTTTGTGATTCACTTTTTTAACAAGCATGAAAGAAAAAATGTTTGTTTAACTTTCAAAGAAGACACTCATGCGCATTCAACAATAAATCCTAAGATTGGCCAAGACAATACTTGTTGACTCCCCTAGCAATAATATACCACATTCAAATGGATATTTACAAGCTTAGTAGCACTAGCTCCACTCCATGACACTCACTTCTTAGGCATACCAAGCTTCAAATTTCTTAGGTCATCACTTCTCAAGAAATTTACTATCTTGAATTGAATGGAACATGAGGGATTTCTTCGGCATGCATGTATCATGCTTGGCTCGACAAGTAGAAGGTTTCTAGAAAACTAAGCACAAATGGTTATAGTCAAGGCATCTATTCGAGTGGCCATAATTAGTAGCATTTTCCACTCCATTCAAGGAGGCCTCCTAGCCTGCAAAGGTTACACTCTATAGGTTTTTATGTGCCACACAGGCACTAAGGAAGACATAGCATCGTTACAGAAGCATGTAACACTCATCTCTTACAACTTTCATCACAAACAAATTTTTTTATAGTGGATCGAAAGAGCTTGGCTATAGCCCGTTACCACTTGGGTCACTCCCTTTCACTAATGCCTAATCTAAGAAATTGAAGTGTGCACTAATCTAGAAAAATGCAAACACTTTGTTTCGATTGCAATCCTTTGACCACATCCTTCACCAAATACATTAGTAGTTTCAATATAATTTTTTGCACACGAATGCCAATATGTTGTACAAATCATTAATAAATTGTCCAATTTGTACCCCTACTTAAAAATCTAGATGAAGATTGTGGGGTTCAATTTAACACCTTATGGAATGAAATGAGAATTTTTTGTTCATTCAATCCCCTAATTAGACTATGTGGTGATTCATTTTGAAACCCTTAGTAGATTGTAATGAGAAATTGTTATTGATTGAACTCCTAATTAAGCTATATGAGGAATTGTTGTTCATTCAAACCTCCTATTTAGGCTATGTGAAGAATTGTTGTTCATTTAAACCTCCTAATTAGGCTATGTGAAGAATTTTTGTTCATTCAAACCCTCTAATGAAACTATGTGAAGAATTGTTGTTCATTAAAACCTCCTAATTAGGCTATGTGAAGAATTATTGTTCATTAAAACCTCCCAATTAGGGTATGTGAAGAATTATTGTTCATTCAAACCCTCTAATTAAACTATGTGAATAATTGTTGTTCATTGCATGTTAAGAAATCCTTAATGAACCATTGTTTAGAATAACCCACATGCAATAATAGATCCTCATGTAAAACCTACATGTAACAACAAATCAACACTTGAAACCTGCATGCAACAATAAATTAGTACCTAAAACTTGCATGCAACAACATATTGGCACCAAAAACCTGCATGCAAATATTAGACACACAAAATTATCAAATTTCACGTGTTCACATTGAGTTCACCAAAAAATATCATAAAAAAAGGGGGAAATCAAAATTTGTATCTAAGTGAGCATGAAAGCTTAATTAAAACAAATTAACCTTAATGACAATCAATGAAAGTGTAAACAAGAATTGAAACTAAAACCTTTATGAAAACCTAGTCTCAATTTGTTTGTCTAGCTTCCATTGTCTTTCTTTCTCTTTCAATGCAAGTCAGATGTTGCTCTCAATAGATTGTGCACCTGTAATGAAAGTCTGACAGCGCAATTGCAAAGATATTCAAAAATTCGTGGTCTAGATTATGGAAAAGATTGATGAATTTATAGAAGATTGAAGACAAGATTGGAGAATCAAGATGGATTCAAAAGGATGGCATAAAGTAGCTTTTGACTGGGCATATCTCCTTTTTTGAATTTTAAATTGAGATTAAAGAGAAATTTTCCAAGAAGATAAATCAAGAAAATTAGAAGCTAACTTGTTACTTCCATTTTCAATTTTTAGGAAGATATGATAACGATTTTTGAAAATCATATAAAGCAGATGATGACATAGTTTCCATTTTTGAAAATTGGGAGAATATGATAAAATAATTGATTTAAATTGGATAATGATTTATTTTAATTTTAAATCATTCTCTTGATTTATTGCCATTTTTTAATTTGGATGAGGATTATTAGAAATTAAATTAATTAAAATAAACACAAATAATGGTTTGTTTCCATTTTTAAAAATTAGGAGAAAGGTAATTAAGATTTTATAAATAAATAAATATTTATTTAATTTATGTTGAATTAAATAGAAACAAATAAATATTTGTTTCCATTCTTGATTTTTGGAGGAAGATAATTAAGATTTTATTAAATAAATGAAGATTTATTTAATTGTGATGAAATAATTAGCTAATTAAATAATTTAAAGAAGTTATTCAATTATGAGAAAAATAAAATTTAATTTAATTAAATAATAAAGATTATATTATTTAATTAAAGTGGGATTGAACTAATCAAATAATAAAGATTACTCAATTGATGTTAGGAAATGACTGATTAATGATGAATTTATTTAAATGATTAGTAAAATAGAAAATTCAAATTAGAAGAATGACACTTGATCAATTAATTGATTAGGGCTGAAATATTAGTAACTTAGTGTGCGCAAGCATGGTGCAATTATGGGTGTCTACAATTTCTATAGTTATAAAATGATTTTAGCATTCTTATTATAAAGCACTTAATAGTTTCAAATTATTGCCTCTAAAGTAAATAGAATTTTTTAATTTCTTATCATTTAAGCTACAAAAATATTGCAGTTAGGATGTTACTTCTATGAAATAATTAATAGATGAGGTATTTCAGAATTTTATTTTTTATATTATGTCATGTATAATTTTTTAATTTATTTAAATATTATTAATAGATTTTAAGATCAATCACAAAAATATCTACATAATTGAACAAAAAAGATCATAAATTTATCTCTACTATTTTGATGCATTGCTCAAAAAAATTTAACCAAAACAAAAAATTCTCCAATTTTTTTGTAACGTTTCCTATTTTTACATAAGGCAGGGACTCTAGCTGTAGCACAATGCTTGTTATTTTATGTGACCAATTTCAATCGAGAAACGATACCATTCTCTCATATTCGCATGTATATGTATATGTATATGTATATGTATATGTATATGTATATGTATATGTATATATACATATATGTACATATATGTTGATATGTGTGTGTGTGTGTGTGTAAGAAAATGGTGGTGATCAAAACGGATAAATTAAGATCAAATGACCTACATACCAATAAGACTCTTGGTGCAAGTATATAAACTAATTGAACTATTTTAACTTTCCAAGGGGTGTCCCATTGTTCTCTATCTCATAGGATCCCTAAAGCTGATGTTTTTGCTCTCAGATCATTGAGCAAATGACTTACGAATGACAACTACAAGAACAAGTGATATTATGATCTATATGCATGAATGCACTCTAGGATATATATGATGTGTTACAACTATGAGGATTAAGTTAAGATGAAGATAGTGATATGATAAAAGACTAACAAATTATCCTACCATGATATAATATCCTAGCATGAATATTCTATGATATGAAAAATGCTTCTAAATGCTATGATGATGTTTTAACAAAGAGAGGCTAAAATGCTTAGTAAATTAGGCTATAATGTAGATACATGAAACTTGGATCCTTCAAAAATAAAGAATGAGAGCTCTATTTATAAGGAAAATAGGGCAATGGATGGTTAAGATTGAATAATCTTAACAAGGGGTAGGATTGAAAGTTACTCAACCCATGTTTATAATTTTCACTAATGAAATGGTGACAATTGTCAACAATAGGTTGCTTGAGAGGAGATGTAAGAGGCATTAAATGCCTGAGAAGACATGAAGGTTACCTTAGGAGGTAAGGGTTAAGGTTAGGTTAGGGTTATCCTTTGGATAAAGCTTTTACCCAAGGGGTAAACTCTTGTGCAAGGGTTAGTAGGATAACTAGGGTCAAAGCCATTAGTGCTTGATGAGACCCTTGAGTTACATGAAGGTTAAGTTAGAGAGAAAGTCTCTAACCATGTGGGAAGGTTGAGTTAACCATTAATGGTTAGGATGATTTGGGGACAAATTTGTAAGAGTCCTTCCAAATTTGGGGGAACTCAACAAGTTAGCTTGTTGAATGGATAAAGACTTTATTGCTTTTAGAAGAATTTCCCCCAACTTTGAGAAGTGACCTCCTCAAACAAAGGGAAATGATAGGATTAAGGTTAATTAAGGCTAATTAAGATGGTTTTGAAGAATCTAGAAGGCTCTAGAAGAGGTTAAGGAGGCAAGTGGGAGATGTAGGAAAATGCAAGTGGGTCAGGGAAAAGGATTTGAATTAAAATAGAATTACTTTATTTCAACCAAAATAGATGCAACTTGCATAAATACAAGTGGGAGGATTTTTTAAATAAATTAGATGTATTTATTTGCAAGGATCAATTTAATTAAATGTAAATTTAATTAAAAAGGGAGAAAGGGGATTTAATTAAATAAAGTGATTTATTTAATTGAAGGCTAGAAAAGGTTTATGTGAATTTAATTAAATAAATTGAGTAATTTATTTAATCAAATAGATGAATGCGAAGAAATTAATTAAATAGAATTTAATTAATAAGGGGATATGGTTTAAATAAGTATTAAATATTTATTTAAGAAAGTTGGTCAGATTTATATGTCTACATTTTGCCCCTCTTTGAAGTGACATGTGTGCACATGTTGATTTAAAGAAAATCTCTTGATATGTTGCCAAATTTTTTTGATATGATGTTGTCACCAAAGTTGTGGATATGATGCCCCAGATGTAGATTTGATGAGCAATATTAATGATGCCCCCCTTGGGAGATGAATCAAGGGTCTGGTGAAAATTTGTTAAGTTTATGATTCTTTTTGAATTGATTGCGATATGAAAATATTGACTGTGTTCGATGCACACTATTGATTCATCTCTCAAAAAAATGATGTGGGTAAGGTTAATAATGAAAAAGTGGGAGTAATATACATGCCCCACTTATTAACCCGCCGATTTACCCTATTAAAGGGTAAAAACTAATTTTGAAAAAGCATTTTCACTCTTGTCTTCTTATGATTGTGACAATTGGAGCTCTGACCATGATGTTGATTCCATACTCTTCACACCGATTTGAATGCGTCAGACAATAACGGAGACCCAATGCATATGGCCCACCAGTAAGTGGCCAAAATCCCTCTTTTTTTTATTGATTTCATTGAATTTTGTCACATTTTTCAATTTTTGGGTCAGAATTTGCCATCTTAGAGCGTAGGCTAGGTCTTTTAGGGCATACGATTCAAAGTTTAGTCCATACAAAACCCTAGCTAGGCTTTGTTAGCATTTTGAGTTTATTGGCATTTTGCATAGAGATTGCATTAATGATATGTTGTCATTGATGTCAATTGAACCGGTAACTGGTATTCATGTTATTGTTGATATTGTTGTTTTTGATATTGGCTAGTAACCAGTAAGAAGAGAGTTGTAGAAGATGTTGTAACTAGTATGTAAAGTTTGTGAGTTGAACCGATGAACCGGTGTAAAGGGTCAAACCTTTCTATGTAATGTAACTGGTAAACCCTATCAGCTATTAAACCCTAACTGATCAAGTTTGTTGGTTTATTATCTGATTAGCGGTAATGATAGAGATATGTGTGATCATTGTATGAGGATAAACTTAAATTTTTTTGGTGTGTTTTCTTATTGTCTAGGGAAGGAGCAAAGTGGATTGCATTTAATACACAGTGTGAGATGAGTTACAAAGTCCAATGGAGCGGTGATCATGGAGCCATTGGAATTGTCTTGAAGAATGTGAAGAGATTGTCATGATTTCTAATGGTCAAGATTAAACCGACTTGTTTGTAATCTCAATGATGAGAATTAGGTTTGTGTTGTGTTACCAACCTAATTGATTTGTATTTAAGGTCGATAAAGTTGTTTGTAAAGTTTGTTGGCAAGATTGGTAGAAAAGCTGTCGAGTGTGTGGTTGCCCAACCAGTGAATGGATCTACACTTTGAGTGAAGGAAGATTGAAGCTTAGAAGGATCTGATCAAGAAAATGTAGTGTTACTCAGACAAATCAAGAAAACTTGTTGTTTTCTAACAATTATAGCAAAAGTAAAATCCCTTAACCGGGTAAGCTCTAACAAGCTTGGTTACTCATTAAATCTTCTAAAAAGGTGGTCCATTAGCTTGGATTCTTAAATCCTCTAGCGAGGTTACTCCTAATAGGGTATTGTGCTTCTAACAAGGCATATTTGTAAATCCCTTAATCGGGTGGTTCCTAACCAAAATTAGTTCTTAATAGGACATATTGTAAAGCTCTAACAGGCTTTGGCTCCTAATAGGGTGAACTTCAAAAGAGTTCAGATAGCTATCCTTGTGAGTCCCATCTCACTGTGGTTTTTACCTATTTGGGTTTTCCACGTATAAACATTTGTGTCAAGTGGTGAATGATTTTGTGGCTGTGATCTTATTTGTTGATTTTGTTAACTTCTGATAAGGCATGTTAAGTAGAAGCATTGAGAGATGAACATGTTGAGTTAAGATTAAGCATTGTTGATGTTTACAAGATTGAAGATGTTTACTGTTAAAAGTTGTCATAATAGTTAAACTAGAAAATGTCAAGTATTCCTAAGAATATTGATCTTGACTGAGATATGTTTACTTTGTTTGACTAAGTTTGAGCTTAGGAACTTTGTATCAGTTTTTCAATATACTAATTCACCCCCCCTCTCAATATTCTACCGGATACTTAATCTTTCATCATACCATCATTTGGTATTAGAGCTATCCAGGTCCTCTTAATCTAAAAGCCTAACAACTTGAGGAAAAGATCTTGTAGAACATGATGAAGAAAGAAGGTTCGAAGTTTACCAAAGATAACTATAGAATATGGAGTGACAGAATCAAGATTTACATTAGGAGTCTTGGTAGTCATTATTGGGATCATATAGAACATAAGTATACTATACCTACTAGACCCCTAACTAATGATTAGAAGAAAGAACATCAAGAAAATCACCAGGCATTAGAAGCTATAATTAGTTCCATGTCTGATACTAAATATGTAGATGTTCATGGTCTTGAAACTGCATATGAAGTATGGAAGAAACTTGAAGATATCTATAGTGGTGATGAGCATGTCAAGATTGCTAAAGAAGAGAGTTTAAGAGGCAAGTTTGATGACATGAGAATGTCTAAAGGTGATAACATCCAGCAGTATGGCCAAAGGATCAAAGAGATAGTTGGAGAGATAAAGAGTGTAGGAGGGAAAGTGGAAGATGCCACAATGATTAGTAAGGTACTGAGAACCCTACTATCAGTCTATGTTATCTATTGACAAGACAAAGGTAACTCTTGACTCTATTGTTGGCAAACTTACTGCTTTTCAAGTAAATGGCTATTATGGTAGTGTACAAAAATTAGAATATGCATTCAGAGCTTCTGTCTCTAACCCATTTGTGAGAAGAAGTAGAGATAGCGGCAATAGCTATGAATCTAGATCCAGTAGAGATGTTGATGATGAAGACAACTTAGTGGAATTTGAAACATTTTTGTCAAAACAATTGCCTCGAGGCACTGGTAAATATAGAGGTAAGCTACCTTTAAAATTTTTTGCATGCAACAAGATTTGTCATATAGCAACAAACTACCCTAATGGTGAAAATTATTACAAGAGAGACAAATATAAGAAGTACAAGGGTAAAGGCAAGAGAGATTGTCTTGTAGCTATTGACAATGGTATTACTGATGATGATGATGATAGTTAAGATATTGTGTTTGTAGAAATTACAGAAGAAGTATAAGATCAGAAGGCACTAGTACCCAGAATGGATAACTCTGATGATTGGATCTTTGATAGTGGTTGTTCACACTACATGACCAGTGATCGGAGCAAATTTCTTTCCTTGAAGGAATTTGATGGCGGTGTTGTCAGATTTGGCAATGACTCACCCTGTATGGTAAAAGGTAATGGAGTTATTTCTCTTAATGTGAAGAGAAGTGTTGATGATGTCTACTAGGTTGAAGGCCTAAAGCACAATCTGTTAAGTGTGGCACAACTTAATGACAAAGGTTACCCACTAGAGTTTAGAAATGGTATATGCAAAATTTTTGACAACAAAGGTGAATTGATTGCAATTGGGAAACAGACCAGAGGTAATCTATTTCATCTCAATCCTAAAGTTAACAACTATTTCAATGCAAAAATACATGATAGCTGGCTTTGGCATAGGAGATTTTGTCATATAAATTTTGACAATATTATTAAAGTAAGCAAGTCTAAGACAGTAAGAGGTCTGTCTCAGCTAGACAAACCAGTTAATGCTCTTTGTAAAGAATGTCAACTAGGAAAGATGACTTCTTCAACTTTCAAGAGAAAGTCCTTCTCCACAGAGCACTTGTTAGATTTGGTTCATACTATTAGTCTCAAATTTTGATTTCCCTTCTATCCTTCCTGTAAGAAATAAAATAACTTTGTTTGCATATAAAGAGATCAGGGAAATAGAATGCAAGAATAACATATAACAAGGTTTTGAGACCTTCTACACTTTAAACTTATCCAAAGTTCAAGTGGGTATAGCTTCTGTGAATATTTTCACACTTTAAGATTGAGATCAACAGTAAACCAGTGCTAAAAAACCCATAGATTTCATCACCACAATGAAACTGAAACACTAAAAGAAAAACTTGTATTCATTTTCAGTATTGATTTTCAAGAAAGATAGAAAGCATCCCATAATTAGATACCAAGGCCTTATCTCGGGCTACAGAGCCACCCAAATCAAATTAAAGCTCCAAAATTGAATAACCTCATATGTTTCATCACCTTGGCCTTATGTTAACCCCATACATGCGTTACATATACATGAGTTTTATCTTCTTAAAACTAAAACCGTTCATCAAATTCAAAATGAGAAAACAATTGATTTACTGATAGAGATATTTCATGCATTTTTAATTCCTCTTCCTTAAAGAGAAAAGATAGAAAAATATCCATATGACTGCCTTACAATCCATGTTCAATCAAATAACCCTAGACTATTCAAATGAAACTAGCATATTAATGAATGCACACCAGAAGGCAACATAGATTTAGGCCAGAAAAGTATTGATCTATATTTTTATATTCATTTTTAAAACATTTTTTTCATGACTCAAAGTGTTCTCTATAAAAAACTAGAAAAACATAGATATATTTTTGCAGAGTTTTTTTACAAAGATTCTTGTGATCCCTTTTTTACTAGTCCTGGTATCCATTTATAATCATGGATGCATACAAGCTTTGGAAATTCCTAGGAAAAGTTTGTTACAAATCACAATGTCCTCCAAGAAACAGTTACAAGTCCTTTTCAATATCAATGGCCTGTTCAGCTTGTTGCTCCTCTATAGCATCTTCTAATTGTTCTGAAACTTCTTCTTTTTGCTCAATAGATTTGTCCTTCCACTCCTGAAACACATCATCACTTGGCCAAGAGAAGCTAACAATACTCTTCTTCATCCCTTCTAGCCTTTTCCAAGTGACCCTTAACTGCCCAATCTCTGTTTCTATGAAACCATAGTGTGACTTTATATTTTCAATCTCCTCAATTGTCTTGACAAATAAGGACGTGTCATTAGTGTTGATGATTTAACCCTTTGGGACAATTTGTGGTCCAGCTCTTCCAACCATGCCTTCTCCTCTTTTAGCTGAGTCGGACCAACAAAACCCCATGGAAACAACTCATATTTGTGGTCATAATATTATTTCCTATATAGTTGGGCTCTTCTCTTCACACCTACCCTTTCTTCTGAGAGTACATTCATTTGTTTTATGAATTCATAGGTGGATCTGAGATTGTCATGTGCCTCTGCATCTACATGGGATGAACACATAAGCTCTAACTCCTTTCCTCTATGCATCCACTTACTCAGAATTGGTTACAAAGTGGTCTCATCTTCTCTTAATTCAGTCAAACTATTTAGAATCCTCTTCATAGAAGTATGCACAACAAAGGCCCTAACTGAATCAACAAATTTCAAAATTATAGCCTTTACCTTTTCCTCATATTTGCTTGCAAGTAGGGCTTGAGCCTGTTTTAGCTTTTCCAAATCATGTTGAATAGTTTTAGTTGATTGGAAACTAGAAGGCATAGAAGAAGGGGGATATTCTATGGTAGGACTTGTAGGTGGAGGTCTTGCTGGAGAAGAAGCTATCATTAGAGTAGAGGACTCACCTTGATGGTGTTGTCCTACCAAGTGACTCAATAGTATAGCAATGATGCTATCTCAGTTAGTTATCCCTTCTTTGGCCTCATTATAAGCCTTCAAGATTGTTTCCAATTTCAACTAGAGATTAGCTTTCCCCTTTTCCTCCTTTTCTACAATTTCTACACTGAATTTTGCAGTTTCTAAAACTGTACTAGCAACTTGTACCACCCTTGTATCTTGGACTCTTTTCACAATCATACCTCCTAGGAAACTAGAATCTAAGGCATATTTTATTCTTCTATTTTCATCCTTTTTCAAAGACCACCTGACTAAAGTAGCATCATCTTTGCTGAATGTCACTCCTTCCATAGGCTTGGTTTCTTTCCTAACTGCTTCAAGTATGAAAGCATCAGCTATATCCCATTCAAGGAGGATTAAAACACCAGCCTTTGATACCATCTCTCTTCCCTTTTCAGGAGTAATGGCCTTGAATTCTTCAATCATTTCTTGTTTTACCTCTTCCTCCACCAGAGTTGAATCTTTGTGAGGCTGCTCACTCTTCCTTTTTTCACATCTGACCTTAAATTGTTCCTTGTTTTATTTCCATACAAATTGCATGAAGGCCCCTATTGTAAAAAAGTTACTATCAGCTAAGAACTCCTCACTAACTTATTTGACAGTTAGGTCTAGCTCTTTTCCTTTGAACTCACCTTTAGTCAAGTTCATCTCAGCACTAGGTGGCCTTGCTAGCATCCCCTCTTATGTTTCCTCATATGTGTAGGCAATCACCCCAAGACTCCCTAACTGTAACAACTCTTTGGCCACCGCCTGTTCATCTCCTATGTGGATAGGGGATTGAGATGGACTATACAGAGGCTCATTGGTTTGCACTTCCTTCCCCACTCTTTTCCTTTTAGGGGAGTCTTAGATGTCAATGACATCTTCAATTGCTCTTTTCCCTTTTGAAGTAGAAGGCTCACTAGTCACTCATATCATCACACTATATTTTGATTTCTTGTGCATTACATAATCACCTGGTGGGATAAACTTAGCAAAGGTAGGCTTAGCTAGAACCAATCTAACTAAGCTACTCCCTTTGTATTTCTGATACATATGGTTATAGTGTCATAATTTTGTGCACTCAGGGTCAACAAATCTATATCCACGAAGACCCCTGGGACTATAATCTTTCCCACATCCAATTACCATATACTATTTAATGGGGTAAGGGAATGTCTCTGACCAAAACCTACCCTAAAAAGTCCCAGGCCTAACATCCCTATCTGTGGATCCCTAAACCAATTGCCTTTGTCATATAGACCATTTCCAATTCTTAAACGAGGGTTTTTTGGCACCAATTCTTTAGCTTTGGCCCTGACATTGGTAGACATAGTTAGTTGTTCTAGGAAGTCATCACATATATTCCTATCTTGGTAATTTACCTTCACTATGAAATCCCTTCTTGGCACCATCCCATTAATGCAATTGTCAATTGAGATTTACACAAAACTTTAATGAGGTAATTCACATAGTAACATTGATTTTTAGACTGCAACTAGAAAGAAAAACATAAAAAACTTGTTACTCGCCTGAAGAAACTCGCTCTGCACCAGCTCCTTTGCAACAAACTTGTCGAAATGATGCTAACATTTAATTGATGCAGAGCTTAATATGGCAGCTTGGCATTGAATTGAGAAGTTAATCTCGCATGCTCTGGTCATCACCTCAGAATTGAATTTGCAAATCAAATTCAAAAATGAGCTCCAATAGATCACAAGCCTTTTGAGTTTTTCTCTATTTCATTGTTTTTCCATTTCGAAGAGTTTAAACACCTCGCACCTTTCCTTCACGAAGCAACAACGATCATCAAATCCTTGGAAACTTACACTACCTTTACTCCTTCCGGTCCCTCTATATAAGTGACGGGCCCTACCTTCTTTTCTCTACTTCATGGACCTTAAACCTTGTGCACTTTTACTACATGAAACAACACTGGCCATCAGATCATCATCTACTTGCTTGATCTTTACTTCCTACAGCGACCACCAGTCTTCTTAACTAACCATGCACAACCATGACGGTTAACGGTTTTTGCCATTTTGCAAAGGCTAAACTACAGGCATCTTTGGGCTGCGAAACAATGACAACCATAGGATCCACCTCAAGATGAACACCATTTAACATGCTCAGACCTTTAAAGTGGGCCCTCAGCTCGGAGACCACTTGCTTTTTTTCATCACTAGCTAATAAATGTCACGTGGCAGTTGGCTATTCATGCCGATAATTCCATTGGGTTCCATTCTAAGGCCGCCATGTGTTTTACTTTACCATTTTCAACATAACCACTAGTTAAATCAAGGCAGGCCCTCAACTACCCTTCAGAGCCACGTGCATCTGATAAGTCATTAATTCTTTCCACGGAGCAACCCATCTGTCCTGCCATGTCATCCTCCATGTGACCGCCACATCATTTTTCTATTTTGTGAACATTAATCTTCATTTGATTTGAGGCTACGAATCCATGCGAGCTGTCCGATGAACTTCTTATTAATTGGTCTTTAAAAAACTATGACTTGCTTGTCCTTTGGGCCCACTGACCTTTTTGCTACTTTACGGACCTTAAATCTCAGGCAACTCTTCTTCGCAAAGAAATGACCACCCTTTAGATCTTAGAAGCCTGCTCATCTGGTACCCTTGCCATGATCACCTTTCCCAGGCCCTCGACCTTTTTGCTACTTTGTGAAAGGTAAAACACATGCATCTTTCATCTGCAAATCCACGCCCATCATTGATCTTCTCTGAACTAATCATCCTTTAACCAAAGGAACCACTCATCTCTAGGACCTGCCAACTATTTCGCTATTTTGCAAAAGGTAAATCATGTGCATCTTGGGCTAGCAAAGAAACGCAAGCCATTGGATCCAATACAAGATGCAGTCTTTCAATCTGACGGACAATCCTCTGGTCGGGCCTACTTACCCTTTTCGCCATTTCCCAAACACTAACTTGCAAGCATCTTTACCTGGTGAAATAATGACAACCATAGGATCAATATTTACTTGCACAATTATTAAAGAGCTCGACAAAGATTAAAGTAGAACATAGGTAAAGGCGTAAAGATTGAAAATATTTAGAAGACCACCTAGGGAAAATCTAATGGGGGGGACACTTTTCATGATAGACCGACCCTTCCTTAAGTGGAAAAAGTAATGCAGGAATAAAATACAAGGGTTTAACAAAACATAGGCAAGGTTTAAAATTAAAAAACCTTAAACCCCCTTTTGACCAAAGAAATACAGGGGCAACAAGGCCATGCCAAACACACTTTTGCAGATTTTTAGCTGATTATGGGACAAGAGTACCCAATTTTCTAAACAGTGATAATAGCGGCTCTGACTAGGGATGGTTGATTGCAAATTCAACACAAGAATTTAGAAACTCTGTAGAACAGACCAAACAAAAGGCTAGAAACAACCAACAAAAGCAAACCTAAATATATATAGACTAAGACCTACTGTGCATGGACTTAAGAGAAGCAATGCTTTAGGAATTGTCCATGCACTGGAAATTCCTGTACTTCACCACTCATTGTTTGCAGAAAATATGAGTCTTTTCCATTCAGATCACAAACAACAGAAGGGCCTACCCATAATGAATCAAATTTCTTATGTTTCCCTTTGTCTTTCCCTCTTTTATTCCATTGAAGAACCATGTCACCTATCTGAAATGTCCTTAGTATGGTCCTTTTATCAAACAAATATTTGGATTGTAGCTGGATTTTCAAATTCCTCTTATGGACCAAAGTTATGATTTCTTCTACCTTCACCATTTGAATCATTTTGTCTTCCATAGGTTTAGATAACTCCATATCCTCGGCGTGCAGGAACTTGTATATAGGAAGAGAATTATTAATTGGCACCCTAGATTGCATGCCATACACCAACTGAAAAGGTGAAACACAAATTGCTTTCTTGATAGTAACCTTGTCTGTCCAAAGGGCTAACTTTAACTTCTAGTCCCAAGACCTTTTGTTCTCCTCAAGGATTTTCTTAATAATGTTTAGAAGGCTCTTATTGCTAGATTTAGCTTGCCCATTACCTTGAGGATTGTATGGTAAATAATAGGACATAATTATTCTATGACTGGTGCAAAATTCAATGAACTCCTCTAACCTAAAGCTTGTGGCATTATCCATTACTAGTTTCACAGGAACACCAAATTTGGTTATAACATTATCCATCAGGAAGTCAATAACAACCTTACTTGTGGCTCTCCTAGTGGGTATAGCTTTGATCCACTTGGTGAAATAATTAGTAGCCACTATAATCCACCTATGACCTCTTCCTAATTTTTCAACTATTTCTCCAATAAAATCAATGCCCCATTGGACAAAAGGGGCTTCCGCTATGACTGGGTTGAGGGGTAAGGCTCCCTCATACTTCAATTTAGATAAATGTTTTTGGCATGGGTCACATCTCCAAACATGTTCATGGGCATCTTTGAACAAAGTGGGCCAATAATAACTAGCTGAAGAGGGGGAAAAGACCTGTGAGGTGGATTAGTTAATAAGCATGCAAGTCAAGCATATAATCATATGAAATCAAAGACATAACACCAAAACACATGAAAATATGAATAAAATGCATATACCTCACAAAAACACTATACCTCTCCCTTGGATTGAGCTTGATGAAGTGAAGGTGCCCCTTGGTGATGCTCCACTTGATGTGTTCGTCTTTCTTGCTTGATGTGGATGGCTCTCCAATGTTGTGCACAAATGGAATGGATTTGGAAGATGATAAGGATGAGATGATCAAGTGTGGATGAGATATGATTTGAACATGATAATGTTTCCAAGATGATTTCTTGGGCTCGAAAGGACAACATAAGATTACTAAACTTGGAGATGAAAAATAAAGGGATGGCATCCTCAATTTATAGGAAGAGGAGACGAAAAATGGATGCCTAGGATGGATTCAAGATGAAGGGCTAGGATTGCTTGTGAGCTCCCACAAGGCCCAAGAGAGGGTGTGGAGACCAAGAGATATTCCTTAAAGGAATTTCTTGTCTCCACACTCCTTAAGGTACATTGGGCAGACTTCCCAAGGTACCTTGAGAAGAGCAAAGTACATTGGGAAGACTTCCCAATGTGCCTTGAGAGGAGCAAGAGATGTGACATTCCTTGAAGAATGGGCAGGAGGAATTTAAAATTCTTGAAAAAGGGATAATCATGGGGATTGGAGGAATAAGAAGGAATTAAAAATTACTTGGGAGAGGAGATGCCTAGAGGATTGTGAGATTTTGAAGATCTCACATTCACCTAGGAAAAGAGCATTAAAAGCTAGTGGTTGGATGGAAGGGACAAGGAGTTGACTTCGTGGCTAATCATGATGATTAGCCATTAGCAGCTCATTAGGAGGGGGATTAGAGGAAATGTTAGGTGGGATTAGGATTTGTAGGAGGATTTGACTAGGAGAGAGAATGAGTGGAGAGAATTAAAAATTAGAAGAATAAGGTTCAGTGAGTTTAGCGAGTTTCTAGAAGACTTTATTAAGTTAATGATGAATTAAGAAGATGGTTTGTAGGAACCATGTGGGTTAACTAATTAATTTAAATTAATTAGCCAAGAGGAAGATTTGTGAGGATTTAATCTTTTAGAAGAATAAAGAAAGGGATTGATATATTAAATAAATCAGTCACATACTATAGTGACAATATTAATTATATTTAATTAATATTGAGGAGAATTTGAATTAACATAATTAATTAATTAATTATGTGAGTAATTAAAAGTAATTAAAAATAATTACTTTTAGGTGTCTACATTTTTCCCCTCTTTGAAGCGAGGTTTAATGACATGTTGATTCAAAGAATAATCTTGTTTGATTCGATTGATAAGGTCTAGATTCAGTCTGATTTTAGGAAGGAGTCATCTTGTATAAGACATGATCAGAGCGTCAGGTTTCAAGAAGGATACATCCTCTATAAGAGATGATTGATCACAACGTCTGGTTTCAAGAAGGATTCATCTTGTATAAGAGATGATCAGATCACAACATCTGGTTTTAGGAAGGATTCATCCTATATAAGACATGATCAAATCACAACATCTGGTTTCAGGAAGGTTTCATCCTGTATAAGACATGATCAGATCACAATGTCTGGTTTCAGGAAGGATTCATCCTGTATAAGACATGATCAGATCACAATGTCTGGTTCCAAGAAGGATACATCCTGTATAAGGCATGATTGATCACAGTGTCTAGTTTCAAGAAGGATTCATCCTGTATAAGACATGATTGATCACAGCGTATGGTTTCAGGAAGGATTTATCCTATATAAGACATGATTGATCACAATGTCTAGTTTCAAGAAGGATTCATCTTGTATAAGACATGATCAGATCATCTGGTTTCAAGAAGGATACATCCTGTATAAGACATGATCACAATCAGAATCAATTATGTGAGGAATTAAAAATAACTAAGATAATTATTTTTAAGTGTCTACATTTTGGCGATGTGAAGAAAAGGATGCCCTAGCATAAAGCATGGGAGGTGTATGCCACCTCAAGATTTTTTTCGAAAAAAGGACGAAAAATTCTTGAAAAAAGAGGAAGAAGGATCAGGGTGGAAGAGATAAATGAGGAATAAATATGAAGCAGTCGTGAAGAATTTGGAAAGAAGAATAGGAGAGGCAAGATCGCAGGGGAAGATGGGCCCTCACAGGGGCCCATATACGCCACAACGGACCCAATGAGGGGTCATTGTATCATGATAGACATATTTTCCTCTTTATATATATATATATGTATATATATATATATATGTATATATATATATATATATATATATATATATATATATGTATACATGATTTGATTGGTGACAGATGATGTGTAGCATTTATTGTGATGGATTGTTTTTGTTTGTTTTATGATGTCATATATGGATGCAATCATGGATGTGCTATATTGACCTATTTTGTGATGCAGAGTGGATGCTTATGTATGTATGTTTATGATGTGTTGCTGACATAGTTTTTTGATGTAGGATGAGTGTTTTTAATGCTTTATGTATAAATACACGTGTGAATGATTTATGATGCAGTCTAAATGTAATGCTATATGGATGAGTGTATCTTTTATTGATGCAATCTTATATGGTAAATATTTTGTGGAAAAAAAATGAATGTCTAAGAAATGCACTCTACATGATGTGAATGAGTTAATAAAAAGAGGGAATATGCCAATAATACCACAATGATCTTAGATAGAAGAATATGGAATAGATGGGAAGTGGGGGAAATTGAGAACTCCATAGGATTATTGAGTTTAGGATTTGATGGAATGATGGTGAGATTTTGTGCACAACAAATGTGGAGAGCCAACCTAGTTTGATGTTTCCCTAAGTGGCTTGCACCACTGATTATAGAAATCAGGATGCCATGAGAAACCTAGGGCATGGACCAACTCTGTAGAAAAACGGGAATTTCTTGCACACAACAATGCAAGTGTTAAGAAACACTAATACAAAGTTGTGGGTTTGTGCAAGGAAACCCTCAAACACACCGATACCTCTTGTACATGAGAAGGTAAGTGTTGATAAACACTAGTACTAGGTCGCCAGTTTATACAAGAGGGATCCAAAACATGCCATACTATGAAATATGCCCTAGTATGTGCCTATCATAACGTACCTAGATATGGAAGAACCCAGGCAGTCGTAAATAGTGGTAGTCATAGGGAAAAAGATGCAAGTCTATATGAAAATATCTAACAAAATCTAACAAGTCACTTCCTTGCAACCAAATGATACCTCTTGCCAAGAGTGGAACTAGGATGAAGGATTAGGTTGCTAGGTGAGGGAAGGAGTCATCCCTAGGGCAAAGTGGGCTTTTGGATTAGGCAAGTGATTTAATGGTTTTGGAGAGTGACCTGTGGACTTGGGATTGTTTCTCAAGACTTCTTGAAGCTTATACAGAGGCATAAAAGCTCAGTTTTAATGGGACATTCCTTGCTCATGACTCAGGTGAAGACTCATCATCATACGCATGTTTTATTGGGAGGCAGAAAAGGAGGGATGTTGCACATGGGTGGGCTAGATGGTAGATGATTTATAGTATTGACTTGATAGAAAGTGGATACAGTTATTTACCTTGGTTCATGCACAAAGGTTTTCACCAAGGTACTTGTCAGTAGTGCCACCAAGTAGTTTTCACTAATGGATGAATTGTTTTTCTTTAGTTTTCTAATTTTTTAATTTTTGTGTGTCATAAGGCGCCTATTTGCCAAGTTTTCACCAAAGTGACAATTTTTTCAGGATCTTTTTCTCATTTTTTTATTTTTATTTTTATTTTTATTTTTTTCTTGATTTTTTTGACAATTTAAGACTTTCTGAGGACTAAGCATAAAATCTTTTGAGGTTCATGATATTCATTGGATCATCCAAAGGATCGCCTTCAGGAGTAGCCAACTGATAAGCTCTTGATCCATATTTTGTTGTGATTACATATGGTCCAAGCCAATTAGGCTCAAACTTTCCTTTCTTTTCTCTTTCTTGTAGATTTTTCTGATTCTCCATGAGGACAAGATCACCAACTTGGAATTCTTGGGTTCTAACTTTTTTGTGATAACTCATATGCAAGTGGTTCTGATATACCCGAAGATGGTTCAAGGCCTTGACGCACCTTTCACCTAACAATTCTAGCTCTTTTAAGTGGGCAATTCTGTATTCTTCCTCTGGTAGGATGTCTTGCAGTGATACCCTTAGAGAGGGGATCTTGATCTCAAGGGGAAGGATGGCTTCGGAGCCAAAGACCAGGGAATAAGGGGTGGCACCTATGGGGGTGCGGATGGAGGTGCAGTAGGCCCACAAAGCAGGATGGAGTTGGAGGTTCCAATCATGACCAACTTCATTGACTGTCTTTTTGAGGATTTTGATTAAGGTTTTATTAGAAGCCTCAGCTTGGCCATTGCCTTGGAGATAATATGGGGTGGAAAAGTGATGTTGGATGTTGAATTTTTTGCAAAGCTCATCAACATCCTCGTTTTTAAATTTTTTTCCATTATCTATGATAATAACTTTTGGAATGCCATATCGACATATCAGGTAATTCAGGATGAATTTGGATATCTGCTTACTAGTGGTAAAAGTAAGAGGGATAGCCTCTACCCACTTGGTGAAATAATCAGTGGTGGTTTTAATGAATTTATGTCCGTTGGAGGATGAAGGGTGGATTTTCCCAATGAGATTGAGCCCCCACTATGAGAAGGGCCAGGGTGTAATAAATGGCTGCAATTCTTGTAACGGTGCATGAATCTTGTTGCCATGTTGCTGGCAAGGGATGCATTTCTTCACATAGTTGTATGCATCTTCTTTCATTTTAGGCCAATAGTATCATGTTCTTAAAAGTTTTTTATCCAATGTGAGCCCACTTGAGTGTGCCCCACAGATGCCCTCGTGTACTTCGCGTAATGCCCATTCTACTTCTTGTTTATCTAAACACCTTAGGTGGGAACCATCAAAATGCCTTATGTAGGGTGTCTTCAAGGATGGTGTAATGAGCACATCGGAAGATGAAGGTTTGTTGTTGGGTTTTTGTGAGATGTGGGGGAATGGTGTTGTCTTTGAGGAAAGTGAAGGTTTCTTGGTACCAAGGGGACTCAGGACCAATGAGAACACACACCATTTCAGACTCTGGTAGGTCATATGCTGGTATAAATAATTGCTCAACCAAGAGCTCACACTTTTGACTCTGTGCTGGCATTTGAAGGAGGGAGCCAATGGTGTCCATTGCATCTGCAACCCTGTTGCTTGTTCGTGGGATTTGGTTAAATGTGATTGTTGTAAAATGTTGCTTAAGATCTTCAACCATGGTATGGTAAGGAAGGAGTTTATCATCTTTTATCTAGTACTCATCATTGAGTTGTTTTATAACGAGCTGAGAATCACCATAAACTTGTAACTCCTTTATTTTCCAATGGATAGCCAGACGCAAACCTGTGATGAGTGTCTCATATTCTACTATGTTATTTGTACATGCAAAGGTTATTTTGTATGATTTGGGGATTCCATCTCCTTGAGGTGTAACCAATAATATTCCTGCCCCCGATCCATTTTGGGTGCAGGAGCCATCAAAGTATAATTGCCATGTGGAGGATGTGGAAACAGTCATATTGAACTCATCTAGTACTTCTGTGAGAATAGGATGGTCACCTGGAAGTGGAGCTTCAACCAACTGATCTGCAATGTCTTGTCCCTTGATTTCCTTTTTGTCCATATATTCGATGTCAAACTCACTTAGGAGCATGACCCATTTGGTGGTTCTATCAGTGAGAGCAGCTTTTGATAGGATATATTTAAGTGGATCAATCTTGGCAATCAACTTTGTTTTGTTGTTGAACATATAGTGTCAAAGTTTTTGTGTGCTAAACACTAATGCCAAACATGCTCTTTCAATGGGGGTGTAATTGAGTTCATATCCTACCAATGTCCGACTGATGTAGTAAATGGTGTGTTCCTTCCCTTGATCATCTATTTGCACCAATAATGGCCCCAATGCCACTGTAGTAGCACATATGTACAAAATGAGGGGTTTTCTAGGGGTAGGTGGCATCAAAACTAGAGGTGATGCTAGATATTCTTTTAATTTCTCAAAGGCCTTTTGACATAAGTAATCCCATTTGAATTTTATGTCTTTACGCAACAGGTGTACAAATGGATGGCACTTGTCTGCTAGCTATGATATGAAACACCTGATAGACTGGAGTTTTCCATGGAGACTGCACAGTTGTTTGAGATTTCTTAGCAGAGGCATTTCCATAATAGGTTTTACCTTTGTAGGATCAACCTCGATGCCTCTATGGGAAACAATGAATCCTAGTAGTTTTCTCGATGTGATGCTAAATACACACTTTTTGGGATTTAGGTGCAGCTTGTATTTTTCCAATCTTTCAAAGATCTGTTTTAGAATAGGGATGTGCTCTTGTCTTGTCTTGGATTTGCCTAGTAGATCATCCATGTAGTCCTACATAATTTTGTGCAAGGGGTCATGAAAAATTGTTGTCATTGTACATTGATATGTAGCTCTAGCATTTTTAAGGCCAAAAGGCATGACTTGATAATAGAAAGTACCCCATGGTGTTGTGAATGCAGTTTTATGTTGATCCTCATCTGCTATCCTAATTTGGTTGTATCCAGAAAACCCATCCATTAGCGATAGAATTTCATGTCCTATTGTAAGGTCCACAATCATGTCTATATTGGGGAGTAGGAAATCATCTTTAGGACAAGCTCTATTTAGATCTCGGAAATCTGTGCAGATGCGGATGCCCCCGATAGGTTTGTTGATAGGTACAATGTTAGAGACCCATTCAGCGTAGTCTATGGGTTTGATTAATTATGCATCTAACATCTTTTGAAGTTCCACCTTGACCAGGAGAGCAATATGCGGGTGCATTTTGCACAGTTTTTGTTTTATAGGTTTTGCATCTGGGCGGACAGCAAGATTGTGAACCACCAAAGTAGGATCAAACCCTGGCATATCAGCATAGGACCATGCAAAATTAATTTTTACCTCTGTAAGGAAGTTGATGAAGTCTTGTTTCTCTATTTCTGTGAGGGATTTGGTAATGAGCACATTTTTTAGAATGACTTTGGTGCCCATATTTATGTTGTCTATTTCTTCTATTAGCAAATTTGATTTGTCTAGTGGAAGGTAACCAATGGTAGGGAGGTCAAGTCCCTCATCGTCAAGTGCCTTTTCCAAGTTTTCACTTTCGGATATGCCCTTTGTTTTTATTTTTTGTTCATCCAAAGGTGCCTCAGGAAGGTTTTCACCTAGGGAATCATGTCTTTTCCTTTTATTATCTTTTTTGTGGCTAAGGGCATTGACCTGACTACCAAAGTATCATTTTTCATGTATTTGAATACCCTCGATTCTGTTCCAGTATTCCAGGTTTCGCACTGTCAGGAGAGCAATAAGAGCATTATCGTTGGTGCAGATATCTAAAGTGGGTTTGTCTTGTTGGCCCCAGTCAATGAGTTCAGGATGGATAAGATGTAGCTTGTGTGAAGTGGGAGGGGTTACGGGGGTGATGGTGTTGATGTAAGTGTCAAAGAAGATATCTTTCTCATATTCATAAGGCATTTCATGGACTTCCTCTTCATCAGCACTTTCCATATCCAAAGAAGGACTAGAAGGGGCACCAATGATAGTAATCTTAGGCATTGCGGTGTACCTCAAGCCTCTATTGTATCTGTAGGAGATAGGATTTATGGGTTCTTTTCTTCCTTTTTCCTCTAGTCCCAGGCTGTATCCTTTGAATCCCATTTTTTCAACTATGGCAGATGCTTTTGGGTACATTTTATTGGGTACTTTCGCTGGCTCATCATCCTCTTCCTAGTACAACCAAGAAGAGACATTTGCTTCTTCAAGACTCTCCTTATTAAGTGGGCCTCATTTCTGGGGTATTTTGGCATTGTATGACTAGTTTCGGGTCCTTTTTGAGCTCCTTTGGTTTGCCAAATGACTTAGGAGAGAGAGGAAGGTTTGCTATTAATAAGATATCCTCCAATTTATATTCTCCACAGCCATTGTCCAAGATCTTGATTTGATTATCTGGTTGGGATGATGTGGAGGCAACATTTGATGTGTCAAATGGAGGCGTTGGTGAGGGTCTATTTAATGGGCAATGATATGGATGGTTTTCCTCTAGGATTTTGCAATACTGGAAGGGTTGTGGATTAGTTTTGATAGTTATCTCCCTTCCATTTAAGGGGAATTTGATGCATTGGTGATAGGTGGAGGGTACGGCCTACAAGGAATGAATCCATGGTCACCCGAGGAGAATGTTGTAGGGGAGATCAAGATCTAGTACTTGGCATGAGGTTTCAATTGTAATGGGGCCCACTTGAAGAGGTAAGGTGATCATGCCCTTTGAAATTCTTTTTGCATCATCATATGCCTTTATTGTGATCCTTCTTGATGTGTCTATCAGATCCTCAGAAAGTCCCAATTATTTTATTATTTTTTATGTGCACAGATTAAGCCCAAATCTACCATCTATCAGGATACATTTGACCCTATGCTTGTGGATAAGAGCTTCGATGTGCAAAGGTTTGTTATGGTCTTCATCTGTGGGAGCATCTTTGGAGGTAAATACTAGGTGCTACTGGGTAGCAAGGTTTCCAATGAGGGCTTGGAATTGGGTGGTGTTGATGTTATTAGGAACATGTGATTCGAGAAAGGCTTGTTCCAAAATTTCTTTATAGACCGGGGAAGTTTTAAGAAGTTCCAAAATGGAGATCTGAGCGGGGGTCTTCCCAAGTTGGTCCAGGAGGTCATATCGGCGGGTGGAAGACATGAGCGATGGATTTGGTGGGGGAGAGACTCCTTGGATGGTGACTTTACCTCAGCATGTAGTTACATTTCAGTCATTCTGGAAATGGGAGGTGGAAGGCATGGCGCCTTGAATGACTATCCTAGCAGGATTTGGTCTCCTTTGGGAAGAAGGAGGATTAACTCCTTGGATGGTTATGACATTGATATGATTGTCTGTAGGTTCAATGTGACCTACTAAAAAATCAAAGCCGGTTATGTGATTAGCGTAGTCATAACCCACTGCGTTAGATGATGAGCCTTTTCCTTTATCATGCTTCGGGAAGGGTTCCTAGTACATTTTGAGTTTTTCATTATTATTACCAGGTTTTGCATTTGCTACTTCAATCTCACCTCTATCAATGAGATCTTGTATGTAGATCTTCAGTTTCATACACTTTCATGTATCATGTCCCTTGATATGATGGTAGTCACAATACTCATTTTCATTATACCATCTTGGTTTAGGTTGATTGGGGTCAAACGGGTGAGTGATTGGAAAAACCACTACACCTGCTTAGACAAGTTTTTGAAATGCCATTTCAATAGGCTCAGCCAGAGGAGTGAAGTCTCTTGGAGTTTGGTTATTCGATCGAGGTGGTCATCCCTAGATTGAGACCTTGTTGTGAGGTTTTTGGGATTGATTTTGATTGTTTTGATTATTGAATTGATGATTATTGGTGGTGGATTTTGGGGGAGCGGCCACGGTTTGGACCCGCTTTGCATCAGTTACACCATCATTGACCACGTTTTTGTTTTTAGACCAAAATTTTGGTTTGTTGTTATGATAAGAGGGAGAATTTTGTATTGACTTCTGTTAATGTTTCAAGGTTCCTTCCTCCAACAAGACACATTTGAGGGCAAGGCCCTTATCGGTCAATTTTTGGAAGGATTTGATACATTGGGATATTAAGGGTCTCAAAAGTTCAGGCACCAAGTTCTTTTGAAATAGTTCAATTCAATGTTGTTCTGGCATGTCCCACTGGAATTTTTTGATAAGATGTCGCCATCTTTGTAGGAAATTTGCAAACGTTTATTTGGGCCTTTGTTTTGTATTGCATAGGTCAATCATAGAAACATCATTAACCATGTTGTAAGCATAGTGGGCCACAATTTTTTTTGCCAAGTCTGGAAAGGAGACAATGGAACCTCATGGTAGAGATGAGAACCATGCTAGGGCATCTCTTGTGAGACTCTTGGGAAAGAGTCTGTGAAGATAAAGGTCACTATAGGAGACTTCTTGGCATAAGATGTTGAATTCTTGGACATGGTCACGGGGTCTCCTTTGCCTTCATACTTGGTGAATTTGGGGATCTCAAATCCCAGGGGATAGGGTGCAACTGATATAGATGGGTCATAAGGACAAGGTTAAAACTCTTCAAACGAGTAAGTTTTCCTTTTATTAGTCCTTTGTTTCATGTCCTTGATGATATTTTTCATGTCTTGAATTTCCTTGATGAGGTCTTGTTGTGGACTTTGATAATGATGAATTGTATTTGCCCCAAGAATTGGGTGAGCTAGAGAAGGTGCACCGCCACCAATGTATTGATATGATGAGGAGACGGGAACATGGGATGTGAGGACTGATGTCACAGGGATTTGTGTGATAGTTGGTTGTGGTCTGCAAACTATTGTGATAGGATTGAGTATGACCCAAATGAAATTTGTGACATTGTTGGCAGGAAGGAAAGTTTGTGGAATAGAAATATGTGGTTGAATGGAAGGAGGTGGTATAAAAGTGTGTTGGAGAATAGATGAGATTGGATTTGATAGTGGTATAGATGGTAAGGAGGAAGAAGGTAGGATGGAGACCATAGTGGGAGGTGCCATGGGTGGCATTGATTGAGCTTGGATGATTGATGGGGCTGCAATTGATTGAGTTTGAATAATAGGTGCAACACTTTGTGTGGGAGTGAGGTCTCCTTGTGGTTGTTGGGAGAGAGTGGATCTATTAAATTCAAGTGGAAGTTGAGCTCCACTCTCAAGGAGAGTTTTTAGAAGTGCAATAGGATTGTGTTGAATAAACTTTTAGATTGTCTCTTGGTTATAAGAATCCGCTAGGAAAGTTTACACTTCTGGAGAGAGTTCATCTTTGCTAACCATGTTAGGATTTTGGCTTTGATCTTGATTGCTAGGTTGCCCACTTTGTGTAGGATCTTGCATGGGATCTTCATATAGGGAACTAATGTCTAGCATGCCATATTGTTGTTCAATCATCTTTCTCTTTTGGGATTGAGTTGTAACCATACACAAATAACCTTGGAAAAGTTTGGAGGGGGGAATTTGTGATGAAAGGACTTAGCAAGATATTTGTGGAATTTTGGATTTTGTCTTCTATGACAAGGGATTTTGTTGATTGGTATGGTTCTTGGATTAGAGCCTAGATTTGATTAGGATTTGACACCTTAGTCCTTGGATGAGGATTTTAGGTGGTGGATGCAACCACAAGTAAGGTGATGGCCAAGTTGTGTAGAATCTAGACCTTGGATTGATGATTACAAAGCCTCTCTTATAGAAAGGGTTGACTAATGACCCTAAGCAAAGTAAAGATGTGAGTTAAGAGTCTTGACCGACTCAAAATGATTAGGCAAAGGGTACTTGGAGAGGATTCCCCTTCAAGAATGAGAGCCAATTGATTAATGATGAGGTCTAAATGTAATTTCACAAGGCATGTAACCTTAATGCGAGGTTAAATTGGATTAGAGGATGATTGGATTTGAATTTTGATAATTGATTTGATAGTGGAGGGAGATTGATTTGATGTGCTAAGTCCTTGGGAAATTTGAGGATGATTGATGGAGGAGGTATGGTAGTGATGGCTTAGAAGAAACTTGATGACTAGGTTGTCTTTGGCATGAACATGACTTAAGGATTGATTCAAATGGCAAGTTGTATGAAGGGATACGACCACCCTGATTTGGATGATAGTAGGTATTTCAAAGAACAAACTTGAATGTTGGTGGAGAGGATGAACTCTTAGCTTCTCTCTTTGGCTTATGAAACATGGGACAGATGGAGTTTTGACGCAATTTTGGACTTTGTGTGGGTAATGACTTGGACAATTGTTTGTGTCTTGACAAGTGTTTTTGCAAAGTGTTTGGGGATAGTGATGTGTTTTTAGTCTTCTCTTGGAAAGTATGTATCAAACAAAGAAAACACAATGATAAAATGCATATTATCTCAAAGACACTCATACTCATATACAACATTCTTAAGGCTGGAAAGGACAATAGTCATTGGATCCCAATCGGTTTCCCAGCTACGCTTACCCAGAGAAGACACTTAGATGCTTGACCCCACTGGCTCCCCTCCACTGCACTCACTTCTTGAAAAGCTCCTCATGGAAAATTTTGTGTCTCTACTAAGGGCCGTAAAAATATGGGCGGCTTCGAAAGTCCGACCTCCTGCACCAATGACTAGAAGGTTTTTGGCCACTATGAACAAGGTGTTTAGTAAGTCTTCTCGTTAGGAGCTACCCTTCAAAGTTGTGCAAGCACAATTGAGGCCTATAGCCCAATGAAGCACCAAGAACTTAGTAGTCATGCAAGCATGATTGAGATCTCTAGGATCCTACTAAGCACCCAATGTGAGAGTGAACTCTCATATAGCCCCAACCATTGACCCTTTCATAGTCAATGGCCTATTTATTATAGTGAGATGGGAACCCCAGGTCTAGGTGTACTCACTTGGGTAGTTTCCCTCTTACCTTCTCAAAGAGAAATTTGGGAGGGCAGGTCCGCTAGAGGTAAACACACAATCAAACAAGAAAAGGTTGTAGGGTCTAAATTTCTGATCATCTAGTAAGACAAGAGCATACTCTCATACCTTTACGCTTTTCTTAAAGACACATAAGACAATGGTTCATTCCATTTTAATTAATATCTAGGTGCCTAATTTAAATAATTGCACAATGTTTGGTCGGATTTCTTAGGCAACTTGCAAAACAACTTGATTAGAAGTTTGAAAAATGGAGTCTTTAACAAGCGTCCTGCAAAAGACAACAAAATGACAAAAATATTTTTTTTTTTGAATTTTTGGGAATAAGTAGAAAAACATGAATAAAAACTTTTTTACTAATGACAAATGTGGATTTGGAGGAAAATTTGATGGGTAAATGGTGTTTGACTAGGTTTTGCTACTTTCCAAAGGATAAGCAAGCAAAAATGGGGATTTTGGAGGAGAGATGAAGGAATGGAAAAATTTGTCCAAGAAGGACAAAGAGAAAAAGTTGGAGATGGACAATATGGGAAAATTTGGAGGTGATTGGATAAAAGGGGAAGGAGTTATGGAAAACCCTAAAAATAGAGGAATGTGGGATTTTGGGCTTCAAAAAGTGGATTTTGGGATAAGGCCCCGAAGGAAGGAAATGTGCAAAATGGCAATGTAGGGGATCTAGTGAAGTTTGGAGGAATATTTACTTCCTACAATGACCACCAGTCTTCTTAATTAACCACACACAACCATGATGGCTAAGTTTTCACCATTTTACAAAGGATAAAATTCAGGCATCTTTGGGCTGCAAAACAATGACAACCGTAGGATCCACCTCAAGATGAACACCATTTAATGTGCTCAAACCTTTAAAGTGGGCCCTCAACTCAAAAACCACTTGCTTTGTTTCATCATTGGCCAATAAATATCACTTGGCAATCGGTTATTTGCGCAGATAATTCCATTGGGTTCCATTCTAAGGCCGCCACGTGTTTTACTTTACCATTTTCAACATAACTATTGGTTAAATCAAGGCAGACCCTCAACTACCCTTTGGAGCCACGTGCATTTGAAAAGTCACTAATTCTTTCCATGAAGCAACCCATCTGTCCTACCAAGTCATCCTCCATGTGACCACCACATCATTTCGCTATTTCATGAACATTAATCTCTGTTTGATTTCAGGCTGTGAATCCACGTGAGCCGTCTGATGAACTTCTACTTAATCAGTCTTTAAAAAACTATGACCTGCTTCCCCTTTGGGCCCACTGACCTTTTCACTACTTCGCAGACCTTAAATCTTAGGCAACTCTTCTTCGCAAAGCAACGACCACCCTTTAGATCTTAGAAACCCGCTCATTTGGTACCCTTGTCATGATCACCTTGCCCGAGCCCTCCACCTTTTCGCTACTTCATGAAAGGTAAAACACATGCATCTTTTGGCTACGAATCAATGCCCATCGTTGATCTTCTCTGAACTAATCATCCTTTAACCAAAGGAACCGCTCACCTCTAGGACCCACCAACTCTTTTGCTATTTCGCAAAAGGTAAATCACATGCATCTTGGGCTAGTGAAGCAATGTGAGTCATTGGATCCAATACAAGATGCAGTCTTTTAATCTGACAAGCAATCCTCTAGTCGAGCCCACTCAACCTTTTTGCCATTTCATAAACACTAACCTGCAAGCATCTTTACCCAGCAAAACAACGACAACCATAGGATAAAAATTGACTTGAACAATTATTAAGGAGACCTACAAAGATTAAAACCGAACATAGGTAAAGGCGTAAAGATTGAAAATATTTAAAAGACCGCCTAGGGAAAATCTAAAGGGGGGGACACTTTTCATGATAGACCGACCCTTAAGTGGAAAAAGTAATGCAGGAATAGAATACAAGGGTTTAACAAAACATAGGCAAGGGTTAAAATTCAAAAACATTAAACCCTCTTTTGACCTAAAAAATACAGGGGTAACAAGGCCATGCCAAACACACTTTTGCAGATTTTTAGCCAACTATGGGACAAGAGTACCCAATTTTCTAAATAGTGATAATAGCGGCTCTGACTAGGGATGGTTGATTGCAAAATCAACACAGGAATTTAGAAACTGTGGAGAACAAACCAAACATAAGCCCAAAAACAACCAACAAAATCAAACCTAAATATATACAGCCTAAGACCTACTATGCATGGACTTAAGAGAAGATTTGCTTCAGGAATTGTCCATGCACTGGAAATTCCTGTACTTTACCACACATTGTTTGCAGAAAATATGAGTCTTTTCCATTTAGATCACAAACAACAGAAGGGCCTACCCACAATGATTCAAATTTTTTATGTTTCCCTTTGTTTTTCCCTCTTGCATTCCATTGAAGAACCATGTCACCTATCTAAAACTTCCTCAGTATGGTCCTATTATCAAACAAATATTTGGATTGCAGTTGGATTTTCAAATTCCTCTTATGGACCAAAGTTATAATTTCTTCTACGTTCACAATTTGAATCATTCTATCTTCCATAGGTTCAGATAACTCCATATCCTCAGCTTGTAGGAACTTGTATACAGGAAGCAAATTATTAATTCACACCCTAGATTGCATACCATACACCAACTCAAAAGGTGAAACACCAATTGCTTTCTTGGTAGTAACCCTATCTGCCCAAAGGGCTAACTTTAGCTTTTGGTCCCAAGACCTTTTGTTCTCCTCAAGGATTTTCTTAATAATGTTTAGAAGGCTCTTATTGCTGGATTTAGCTTGCCCATTACCCTAAGGATGGTATGGTGAAGAATGGGACATAATTATTCTATGACTAGTGCAAAATTCAATGAACTCCTTTGACCTGAAGCTCATGGCATTATCCATTACTAGTTTCATAGGAACACTAAATCTGGTTATAACATTATCCATCAGGATGTCAATAACAACCTTACTTGTGGCTCTCCTAGTGGGTATAGCTTTGATCCACTTGGTGAAATAATCAGTAGCCACTATAATCCACCTATGACATCTTCTTGATTTTTCAACTATTTCTCCAATAAAATCAATGTCCCATTGGACAAAAGGGGCTTCCACTATGACTAGGTTGAGGGGTAAGGTTCCCTCTTACTTCAATTTAGATGAAATTTTTTGGCATGGGTCACATATCCGAACATGTTCATGGGCATATTTGAACAAAGTGGGCCAATAACAACCAGCCGAAGTGGGGAAAAATACCTATGAGGTGGATTAGTTAATAAGCATGCAAGTCAAGAATATAATCATATGAAATCAAAGACATAACTTCAAAACACATGAAAACATGAATAAGATGCATATACCTCACAAAACCTTATACCTCTCCCTCGAATTGAGCTTGATGAAGTGAAGGTGCCCCTTGGTGATGCTCCATTTGATGTGCTCCTCTTGCTTGCTTGCTTGATGTGGATGGCTCTCCAGTGTTGTGCACAAATGGATGAATTTGGAAGATGATAAGGATGAGATGATCAAGTGTGGATGAGATATGATTTGAACATGATAAGGTTGCCAAGATGATTTCCTAGGCTCAAAAGGATAGCATAAGATTACTAAACATGGAGATTAAAAATGAAGGGATGGCATCCTCAATTTATAGGAAGAGGAGAGGAAAAATGGATGGCTAGGATGGATTCAAGATGAAGGGCTAGGATTGTTTGTGAGATCCCACAAGGCCCAAGAGAGGGTGTGGAGACCAAGAGATATGCCTTAAAGGCATTTCTTGTTTCCACACTCCTCAAGGTACATTGGTAAGACTTCCCAAGGTACCTTGAGAAGAGCAAAGTGCATTGGAAAGACTTCCCAATGTGCCTTGAGAGGAGCAAGGGATGTGACATTCCTTGAAGAATGGGGGGAGGAATTTAAAATTATCCAAAATGGGATAATCATGGGGATTGGAAGAATAAGAAGGAATTAAAAATTACTTGGGAGAGGAGATGCCTAGAGGATTGTGAGATTTTGAAGATCTCACATTCACCTAGGAAAAGAGCATTAAAAGCTAGTGGTTGGATGGAAGGGACAAGGAGTCGACTTCATGGCTAATCATGATGATTAGTCATTAGAAACTCATTAGGAGGGGTATTAAAGGAAATGTTAATTGGGATTAGGATTTGTAGGAGGATTTGACTAGGAGAGAGAATGAGTGGAGAGAATTAAAAGTTAGAAGAATAATGTTAAGTGAGTTTAGGGAGTTTCTATAAGACTTTATTACGTTAATGATGAATTAAGAAGATGGTTTGTAGGAACCATGTGGGTTAACTAATTAATTGAAATTAATTAGCCAAGTGGAAGATTTGTGAGGGTTTAATCTTTTAGAAGAATAAAGAAAGGGATTGATTTATTAAATAAATCAATCACATACTATAGTGACAATATTAATTATATTTAATTAATATTGAGGAGAATTTGAATTAACATAATTAATTAATTAATTATGTGAGGAATTAAAAGTAATTAAAAATAATTACTTTTAGGTATCTACACCAGCCCTAACTATCTTACCAGCTATAGTCTTGGTAGAGTAATGACCTCCACACACTCCATCACTTCGACATCAAGAAGGTTTGATTCAACCATCAGCTTAGCAAGGCCTAAACCTCTCACCAATTAAGTGATCTTAATCTCTAAATCAAACTCCTAAATTCTTGTTATCCATCTGCATCTTTTATCAGTGACCTCAGACTGGGATAAAATATCTTTGACAACTGCATGTGGGACATAAGCAATTACTTTTGCATTTACAAGATAGGGCCTAAATGCTTTAATCACCTTGACCAAAACATATGCTTGCTTCTCCATAATTTCATATTTTAACTCTACAACCTATAAAGATTTGCTATAAAAAGCTATAGGATGTTTATATCCTTCATTATCCTTTTGTAGAAGAACTGCAGCCACTGTATGATATGAAACAGAAGAAAACAAAGAGAAAGGCTTACTGTAGTCAGGGGACTTCAACACTAGTGCCTCCTGAATTGACTTTTTTATTTCATCAAAAGCCTTTGAAGCTTCTGCATCCCAGCAGAACTTTGTATCCTTCTTAAGCAATTTAACAATAGGCTTCACTATCTCTGGAAAATTTGCAATAAATCTTCTAACAAAATTTACCTTGCCCAATAAATATTGGATACCTTTAACATTCTTTGGCTCAAGTACATTGTTTATAGCTTCAATTCTTTCAAGGTCTATTCTAACCCCTTCTTTGGAGACAATATGCCCAAGCAGCTTCCCTTCAGTGGCAGCAGAATGATACATTTTTGGATTTAAGGAGACACCATATTCTAGAGCTTTACTAAAAACCTTTTCCAAGTGCCTACAGTGGTCATCCGCCCTTCTGGAGAAACATGTTAAATCATCTTGATACACTATCATGATAATATTAATGAATTCCTTGAAAGCTACATCCATTGCTCTCTAAAAAGTAGCTCTAGCATTTTTCAAACCAAAAGGCATTCTTACATATACATATGTTCCCCAAGGGGTGGCAAAAGTAGTCTTGAATTGTTCAAATTCTTTCACTAACACCTGGTCATATCCTGAGAAACCATCCATCATAGACAATAGGTCACAACCAGTTACTCTCTGCAACATTGCTTCCATATTAGGAGAAGAGTAATTGTCTTTCAAAGAAGCAACATTTAGGTTCCTAAAATCAACACGGAGTCTTATGTCCCCATTCTTCTTCCTAACTGGGACCAAATTAGACACCCATGATGAATGCCTTATAGGCTTAATGATTCCCCCTTCCCTCAGCTTGGTTAATTCTTGCTGCATTTTAGATTCCAATAGGGGGTTAATAGGTCTTTGTTTCTGTCTAAAAGGCTTAGCACCTGGAAGCAAAGGGACTTCATGCTGAAAAAGATCTTGTCTATATGCCTTCAGATCTTCATAAGACCAAGAAAAAACATGCTTATATTTCTTCAATAAATTAATAATGTTAACTCTAACATGTGGAGACAAAATTTTTCCAATATACACCAACTTAGGGGATGATTCAGTCCCTAAGTTCACTTCCTCTAATTCATCTAACTTGGTGGTTGACTGTTGATGCAAATGACTGTCACTGTAACTGAACATACCTTCCAATTCTACTAACCCTTTAGGTATTTCATTAGTTTCCAATTGAACCATGTCATTCCTAAACATAGTTTCCCTATCTTCAACCACTTCTACCAATGCATTGCAATCAATTTTTTGTCCATCATAGTCATCAATGCATTGTATGAATCTGAGATTGTCTTTATCATTAGCAAACACTTGCCAATTATATACATTGTCAGGAATGGTAGGCCTAGATTTTATCTCAACTGTAGACACACCAGTTATTTTACATCATCATTTTTTAATGCAACATTTGCTAAGAAATCAGCCATGATATTCTTTGACCTTTCTATCCAATTAATAGAGAATGCACTAGAATGTTCAATCACATCCCATACTGCATGCTTGTACCTTTTCAAATGATCATTTTTAGATGCATTTTTAGATCTAACATGAGAAACAACCAACTCTGAATCTCCTAGTACTCTTAACAACTAATTCCCATGCCTTTTTGCAACTTCAAGCCCGAATAACAAGGCTTCATATTCAACAATGTTGTTTGTACACTGAAAGGCTAGCAAAAAGGAATATTTGAAGGTTATACCTAATGGGGATACAAAACGAACTCCTACTCTAGATCCTTCCTTATAGTAAGCTCCATCAAAATACATGTGCCACAAACCATGTTGTTGAGATTCCAATTCAATCACAATAGAATAAGTATTTTTCAATTGAGGCAAAATCGGTTGTATTCTAAAATTGTCAAGATCCACATCAATCATACAGTTTAACTTACTAGGGTCTACTTTCTCAATTACCCTAGGAGCACGTGGTTCTCTATACAGCTTAACATGGCTTCCATTGATCAGGATAGTAGCATATGATAGATCCAACTAAACATTTCCACTTACTGCTGCAGCCCATTGTCTGGATAAAAGCATGCCATAGTGAGGTTTAGTGTCAGTTACAATGACATCCATCTTATGTGTTTCTTTAGGGAAGGCTGCTATTTTTACTTCCACATCTTTCATTGTACCTATCACTATCAATTCTCTATTGTCCATAACATAATACTTCCCATACACTATATTTACTAACAATCCTAATTCTTTCATGACACCATATGGCATTACATTTGCAGCTGCACCAGAATCTATCATACAGTTCTTAATTAATCAGTTATTCACTAACAAAGTAACATAGAAAGGATCAACCTGTGAAGGCTCTTGTGTAATAGTTGTTCCAACATATACCTCTGGGGTTTTCATCTCATGATCCCTTTCACCTTCCATTGAAACTGAAGGCATAGTTGTATTATTGTCAAAGATCTTAGAAAACAAGGATAAAGTAGCTTCTCTATGTTCCTTTATTTTCAATAGTTCTATCAAAGGGACTGTGAGCTTCATTTGGGTAAGAGCCTAGGTCATATCAAAAGTGAACTATTGATCAAATCAGTATTAGTTTTAACTTTCTCTGTCTTAGGCTGACTTGCCTTTTTCATTGTGGTAGTTCCTTGTATATCACCAGTAGCATTGGCTACATCTTTAATTTGGTTCTTCTTTTCTTGACCATCTTGAGGCAAAGTGCCACTACTTGCTGCTTTCTTATGAGATGCTTCTTTTATGAACATTGAGCCAGGTTCACCTTGGTCCCCATCCTTCTTACTACTTCTCAAGTTGTAATTATGCTTGCCCTTGGCTATAGTAGCCTTAGTAAGATTTCTTACTTCTTCATCTTCAATAGTCACCACATTCAAGGTGGGATGCCAATCAAGTGTCAACTATCCTTGGTAAGACCTTTTACTATTTAGTACATCACATTCACTAGATTCACTTTGTAATGACTCATCATCACTTTCAATAATAGTTTCAAACATATTAATATTAGGCTCAACCTCTTTTCTCATGGATTCTTCAAGGGCTTGAGCTACAACACATTGATGAGGGGAATGTGGTCCATCACAAGCTATGCACCAAGGAGTGTTCTCCATATTATGAACATTTCCTCCTTTCAAAGGATCTGGGGTATCTTGGTTTTGAGTGTTTTTTGGCTTCTCATTTTGAGGTTTGTCATCCTTCCAAGTGGTATTATAAGGCATGTCATGCAATCTAGGAGGCCTATCTTGCCAGTTGTAATGAGGTTTATCAATTTTACTCTCCTTGGCAGTAAGATCTTTCATGACAATCACTAATTTCTCTATTTTTTCTTTTTTCTTAAAAATTTTATTGGGTTGTTGTTTCAATTCTTGCCACAACCTACTATCAGTTCTCCTTCCTACTTTCCTAGATGCTTTCCTATTACTCTCCACATTGATGGCAATTATAAATGCATGCCTCAGACTATGCATATTTTTATCCCTTAGAATATAGGCCATTTTAGAATCAAAATCATTGTAATAATTATTCAGACACATATTATCATCTAGCTTCATTACTTGATATAGCCTATGCATCACTTTCTGAAATCTAGCATTGAAGTCTATGACAATTTCATTATCAGACTTTCTAATATTATTGAACTCATTGAGCATGAAGCTCACATTTGTCTTGTCACCATATTGTTCTTTAAAGTAGTTTTTAAAATCTTCCCAAGACCCAATGCTATTCACAGGAAGACCTCTATACCAATCCCTTGCATCATCTACTAAGGATTGCACAAACAATTTCATGATGACATCTTCATCTACAATTTCATAATCATTTATTAAGTCACCTAAATATTTTAAGTGCTCTTCTACACTGATTGCATTGTTGCTAGCAAATTTGTGGAGTCTATCCCTCAATTCTATAGGAACATGGTTAGGATACCTTGAGATTCCATCAAAGAAGAGCTTCCTATACAGTTCCAAATTAATGGGTCTTCTTTGGAATTGGTTAGCGGCAAGGTTATTTCCCATGTTCATTCTTACATTAGGGCTATGAGTTAGATGGACTTGGTTACCTTGGTTTGTAATAGGGGCTAAATTAGCTGGGATAGTACTCATAGGCAGGGTTGATTGAATTTTAACTGGAGGGAGTGAGGCTTGCTGAGGAACAAGTTTATTTGGGTCTACTGAAGGAAAAATTATAGGAGGAGCTTTTAGGTAATTAATCTTCCTTTTAACTTCTTGATTGGCTACTTCTAATTTAGCCTTTTCTAACTCCCTTTGCAAATCTTCTTTCTCTTTCCTCATCCTCTCTATCTCTCTCTCATGTGCAGATAACATATGAGAGATCTTTGTTGTAGTCTTAGACCCATACCCATCTTCCATGCACTTTTGTTTCCCCTTATCAACATTAGTTCTAAGAGGTTGTGGGTCACTAAGGACTTCCCTATTCAGTTGCACAACAGGTTTGTATGTAGGGTTGGTCTTAGCAACTAGAAATTCTCTGATGACTAGACCCTCATCCTCACTCTTATCTTTCTCTTGGGTGAATAATTCAAGATCAGAAATTTGTCTTAGAAGCCTATCCCTTTCCATCAATTTTTCTTTTACCTCCTTTTCCTTATTTGTTTCCTTTTGTGCCCTTAAGGAAATTAAATGATGGACTTTTCTATTCAAGACGTCAATTTTTTGGGATACCTTATCTTCGTCACGGAACATTTCTTCAAAATCTGATACATTAACTTGGTCAATATCAATTAAACTAATATTTCCATCTATTGTTCTCGGTATAGAGTCCTTCTTAATATTTGAACTATTCCTATCTTTCCCAGATAAACTAATATGAGATATCCTCTGATTTAGAATTTGGACTTCCTCATTACTACCAAACAACCCAGAATGGAGACCCAAAATATCCTGATCAAACTCATGGGAAGAAGAATTTGAATTGGCATATATGGGCTTTGTAGATGACTTACCCACATTAAAGCTCTTTTGTACCCAAGCAACATTGGATGGCTCATGTATAACTGATCTTTTCTGACCTCTCCTTGACTATTCAGGTAATCCCTCTTGCAATGTCTCTTGAGGATGCTTCCTCATGAATGACCTGGTGTTCCTTCCTCTCTGCATTGTGCATGTTTTTCTTAAAAGAGTTACACTTATTTAAAAGGACTGGTTATAATTGTCAGAGTCGCCACTCACAAGGACTGTGGGAAATAAGAAAACAAGCTTAAACAAATCACTTGCACAGATTTAACAAAATCAAGAAGATTCTCAAAGAGAAAGATAGCACAAATGAGAGACCAGGCAATCTTCCACAACACACGGACATCCGAACAAACTTTCAAATTGATTCAAGCACCAATTTGTAACATAAAACACACTATGACTATTCCCCAGTAGAGTCACCACTTTTGTTAGTCTCAAATTTTGATTTCCCTTCTATCCTTCTTGTAAGAAATAAAATAACTTTTTTTGTATATAAAGAGATCAAGGAAATAGAACTCAACAGTAACATATACCAAGGTTTTTAGACCTTCTACACTTTAAACTTATCCAAAGTTTAGGTGGGTATACCTTCTGTGAATATTTTCACACTTTAAGATTGAGATGCATAGTAAACCAGTGCTAAAAAACTCATGGATTTCATCACCTCAATGAAACTGAAACACAAAAAGAAAAAATTGTATTCATCTTCAGTATTGATCTTCAAGAAAGATAGAAAGAATCCCACAATTAGATACCAGTGCCTTATCTCGGGCTACAGAGTCACCCAAATCAAATTAAAGGTCCAAAACTGAATAACGTCATACATTTCATCACCTTGGCCTTATGTTAACCACATACATGCCTTACATATACATGAGTTTTATCTTCTTAAAAATAAAACCGTTCACCAAATTCAAAATGAGCAAACAATTGATTTACTGATAGAGATATTTCATGCATTTTTAATTCCTCTTCCTTAAAGAGAAAAGCTAGAAACATATCCATATGACTGCCTTACAATCCATGTTCAATCAAATAACCCTAGAATATTCAAATGAAACTAGCAAATTAACGAATGCACACTAGAAGACAACACAAATTTAGGCCTGAAAAGTATTGACTTGTATATTTATATTCATTTTGAAAACATTGTTTTCATGACTCAAAGTGTTCTCTGTAAAAAACTAGAAAAACCTAGATATATTGTTGTAGAGATTTTTTACAAAAATTCTTGTGATCCCTTTTTTACTAGTCCTGGTATCTATTTATAATCATGGATGCATACAAGCTTCAGAAATTCCTAGGAAAAGTTTTTTACAAACCGCAATGTCCTCCAAGAAACAGTTACAAGTCCTTTTCAATATCAATGACCTCTTCATCTTGTTACTCCTCTATAGCATCTTCTAACTGTTCTAAAAATTGTTCTTTTTGCCTGGCATATTTGTCCTTCCACTCCTAAAACACATCATCACTCGGCCAACAGAAGCTAACAATACTCTTCTTCATCCCTTCTAGCCTTTTCCAAGTGAGCCTTAACTGCCCAATCTCTGTTTCTATGAAACCATAGTGTGACTTTACCTTTTCAATCTCCTCAATTGTCTTTACAAATAAGGACATGTCATAAGTGTTGATGATTTCATTAACCCTTTGGGACAATTTGTGGTCCATCTCTTCCAACCATGCCTTATCCTCTTTTAGCTGAGCTGTACCAATAAAACCCCCTGGAAACAACTCATATTCATGATCAGAATATTCTTTCCTATATAGTTGGGCTCTTCTCTTCACACCTACCCTTTCTTCTGAGAGTATATTCATTTCTTTTATGAATTCATAGGTGGATCTGAGACTGTCATTTGCCTCTACATCTACATGGGATGAACACATAAGCTCTAACTCCTTTCCCCTAGGCATCCACTTACTCAGAATTGGTTCTAGAGTGGTCTCATCTTCTCTTAATTCAGTCAAAATATTTAGAATCCTCTTCATAGAAGTATGCACAACAGAGGCCCTAACTGAATTACCAAATTTCAAAATTGTAGCCTTTACCTTTTCCTCATATTTGCTTGCAAATAGGGCTTGAGCCTGTTTCAACTTTTCCAAATCATGTTGAATAGTTTCAGTTGATTGGAAACCAAAAGGCATAAGAGAAGGGGGATATTCTATGATAGGACTTGTAGGTGGAGGTCTTGCTGGAGAAGAAGCTATCATTAGAGTAGAGGACTCACCTTGATGGTGTTGTCTTGCCAACTAACTCTAAAGTCTAGCAACAATGCTATCTCGGTTAGCTATCCTTTCTTTGGCCTCATTATAAGCCTTCAAGATTGTTTCCAATTTCAACTAGAGATTAGCTTTTTCTTTTGCCTCCTTTTCTGCCACTGCTACACTAAATTTTACAGTTTCTAAAACTGTACTACAGCTTCTACCACCCCTATATCTTGGACTCTTTTCACAATCATATCTCCTAGGAAACTAGAATCTGAGGCATCGTTTCTTCTTCTTTTTTCATCCTTTTTCAAAGACCACATGACTAAAGAAACATCATCTTTGTTGAATGTCACTCCTTCCATAGGCTTGGTTTCTTTTTTGACCACTTCAAGTACCAAAGCATCAGCTATATTCCACTCAAGGAGGATTAAAACACCAACCTTTGATACTATCTCTCTTCCCTTTTCAAGAGTAATGGCCTTTAATTTTTCAATCATTTCTTGTTTTACCTCTTCCTCCACCAGAGTTGCATCTTTGTGAGGCTTCTCACTCTTCCTTTTTTCACATCTAGCCTTAAATTGTTCCATGTTTTGTTTCCATACAAATTGCATGAAGACCCCTGTTCTAACAAAGTTACTATTAGCTAAGAACTCCTCACTAGCATGCTTGATAGTTAGGTCTAGCTCTTTACCTTTGAACTCACCTTTAGTCAAGTTCATCTCAACACTAGGTGGCTCTTCTGGCATCCCCTCTTATGTTTCCTCATATGTGTAGGCAATCTCCTTGAGACTCCCTAACTGTAACAACTGTTCGGCCACCGCCTGCTCATCTCCTATGTGGATAGCGGATTGAGATGGACTATACAGAGGCTCATTGGTTTGCACTTCCTTCCCCACTCTTTGCCTTTTAGGGGAGTCTTGGATGTCAATGACATCTTCAATTTCTCTTTTCCCTTTTGAAGTAGAAGGCTCATCAGTCACTCATATCATCACACTGTATTTTGATTTCTTGTTCATTATATAATCACATGGTGGGATAGCCTTATCAAAGGTAGGCTTTACTAGAACCAATCTAACCCTATTAGGATCATCTCTCATTAAAGCCTCCCTCTTTTCTTTCAAAGTTTGCATGAGGTCCTCAAAATAAAGAGTTAAGAATTTGATTTTTTCCTCAAAGGGATGAAAACTAGAAAGAGGGTCATAACTACTATCAAATTGATGAATAAAGTCAAGAGCCCTTTTGTATGCCACCCACTTCTCTTTCCTCAATTCTTGCTCATCCAAATTGAATTCATTCCTAATCAAATCTTCAGGGAAATGAAATTGGTGTGGCCTACCTTTACATACTGCTCTCTTTCTAAACATGCCATTGGAAAAATCTTCAGGGTCTACAAATCTTGAAACTATAGTAGACAACCTATATGGTTTAAAGAATTCTTCAAAACACTTCCAGCCACCTTTGGTGATCACAAAATGATGAGCCATGGTAATAGTTGGGAAAATAGTCCCTTTACCTCTATTTGTCAGCTCTGCCTCTTGCACACCTCTAATCTTCCTTAAGACTTCTACAATTCCTATCTTTAGTGTGACTTGATAAGGCAATAAAAATGGAGGGCCTCTGAAAACTATAGAAATAGGGTAAAAATACATATCACCCCAATTATGAACAATCTTAATACCTTTAGCAAACTCCTTGTGCTTGAGGAATTCTAAGAGAGCCTTAGGGATCCTAGGGTTTTCTGCACACAAGAGAATCCTGATTTTAGATGTAAAGCACCTATCAAACTTTAGGTAACTGGCATCTTGTCTATCCTAGGATAGAATGGTGCTCCATAATTGCACTGACATCTCTTCACCATCTTTTTCCTTTACTAGTTCCATTTCAGTAGCAAAATAATCAACACCTTTGAATAAAAACATGTGCATGAGAAGGGAGTACCATCCAAAAGGCCTATCCACCTTACCATTTTTTATGCCTACTAGCCCTTCATGAATTGCATCAGTGAGGTAAGGCGCATGATCATATGTTATTGCCAGAGAGGGGATTAGAATCTGTGTAATCATCAGCATGTAATGGGTTGGCATGTTTCTTTGAGCATCTTCTCCAAAAATCTGACAAAGTACCCAATACATGCCCTTAGCCCTTAGAGTAAATAGATTCAGGGAGAAATGTTCCATGGTACTGAGGCCTACTATAGTTAACCCTCCTATCTTGAGAAAAAACACTTTCAGTGTGCCACTCCTTAGGTGGTCCCTTTGTACATTGTAGACCCGTGCTAGTGTCTCAAAGTTGATAGGCTCTAAATAATTGGACACTTCACTGAGCTTGAAAACCTTCCTAAACTCATCATCATTAATCTCAATTAAGGTTGCTCCCTTTGTATTTCTGATACATTTGGCTACAGGGTCATAATTTTATGCAATCAGGGTCAACAAGTCTATATCCATGAAGACCCTCGGGACTATAAGCTTTCCCACATCCAATTACCATATACTATTTAATGGGGCAGGGGAATGTCTCTAACCAAAACCTACCCTGAAAAGTCCCAGGCCTGAAATCCCTATCTGTGGATCCCTCAACCAATTTCCTTTGTCATATAGACCATCTCCAATTCTTAAACGAAGGTTTTTTGGCACCAATTCTTTAGCTTTGGCCCCGACATTGGTAGACACACTTAGTTGTTCTAGGAAGTCATCACATATATTTCTATCTTGGTAATTTAACTTCCCTATGAATTCCCTTCTTGGCGCCATCCCGTTAATGCAATTATAAATTAAGATTTACACAAAACTTTAATGAGGCAATTCACACAGTAATACTGATTTTCAGATTGCAACTAGCAAGAAAAACATAAAAAACCTGTTACCCGCCTGAAGAAACTCGCTCTACACCAGCTGCTCTACAACAAAGTTGTCAAAATGATGCTAACTTTTAATTGATGTGGACCTTAATACGGCAGCTTGACATTGAATGGAGAAGTTAATCTCACATGCTCCAACCGTCACCTCAGAATTGAATTCGCAAATCGAATTCAAAAATGAGCTCCAACAGATCACAAGCCTTCTGAGTTTTTCTCTGTTCCATTGTTTTTCCATTTTGCAGAGTTTAAAACCCTGCACTTTTCCTTCGTGAAGAAACTACGATCATCGGATCCTTGGAAACTTACATTGCCTTTACTCCTTCCAGTCCCTCTATATTAGTGATGGGTCCTACCTTCTTTTCGCTACTTCATGGACCTTAAACCTTGTGCACTTTTACCACACAAAATAACGCTGACCATCAGATCATCATCTACTTGGTTGATCTTTACTTCCTACAATGACCATCAGTCTTCTTAACTAACCATGCACAACCATGATGGCTAATGGTTTTTGCCATTTTGTAAAGGCTAAACTTTAGGCATCTTCAGGCTGCAAAACAACAACCATAGGATCCACCTCAAGATGAACACCATTTAACATGCTCAAACCTTTAAAGTGGGCCATTAGCTTGGAGACCACTTGCTTTGTTTCATCACTGGCTAATAAATGTCATGTGGTAGATAGCTATTTGCTCAGATAATTCCATGAAGTTCCATTCTAAGGCCGCAACATGTTTTACTTTACCATTTTCAACATAACTACTGGTTAAATCAAGGCGGGCCCTCAACTACCCTTCAAAGCCACATGCATCTGACAAGTCACTAATTCTTTCCATGGAGTAACCCATCTATCCTGCCAAGTCATCCTCCATGTGACCCCCACATCATTTTGCTATTTTGCAAACATTAATCTCCTTTTGATTTGAGGCTGCGAATCCACATGAGCCTTCCAATTAACTTCTACTTGATCGGTCTTTAAAAAATAATGACCTACTTTTCCTTTGGGCCCACTGACCTTTTTGCTACTTCGTGAACCTTAAATCTTAGGCAATTCTTCTTCATGAAGCAATGAGCACTGTTAGATCTTAGAAACCCACTCATTTGTTACTCTTGTCGTGATCACCTTGCCTAGGCCCTCCACCTTTTCGCTACTTTGTGAAAGGTAAAACACATGCATCTTTTGGCTGTGAATCAACATCCATCATTGATCTTCTCTGAACTAATCATCCTTTAACCAAAAGAACTGCTCACCTTTGGGATTGGCCAACTCTTTTGCTATTTCACAAAAGGTAAATCACATGCATCTTGGGCTAGTGAAGCAACATGATCCATTGGATCCAATACAAGATGTAGTCTTTTAATCTGACAGACAATCCTCTGGTCGGGCCTGCTTACCCTTTTTGCTATTTCACAAACACTAACCTACAAGCATCTTTACCTGGCAAAACAACGTGTTGGGAAAAATGGTGTCTCAACCTTGCATTTATGTGAGGTTACTATTTATAGTAAGTTTTCATTTGAGCACGAAATGGTGCGAAACTCTCCTTGAAGCTTCTGGTTGGCTAGATAAGCATTCCGGTAAAGTTGCGTCACAAGGTCACAGCTAGTTTTGAAGATATTAAAGTTTTCGTCTTGGAGGGGTGCAATAAAATATCTAAACCCTAAACCTATTAGGCTAAGCAATTCAAATGGTTTGATCCTGACCGTTGAATCATACTGCAGTAAATGCAACAATCTTGAATTGATTTCAAGACATTCTCCATCATCCATTATTCACCGTTTTCATGGCGGCTAATAACCCATCATGCATTACCACCATTTGATAGACTTCACACTTTCCCAAGGTAGATAGGAATGGTCTTCTTCATGCAAGATCCTTCACACGCATAAAGCTTACGTGGCAACATGATCTATCCTCCATCATACTACTAACTCATCACACAAAGATTATCGATTGAGTCACTTGAGTTGCTCCAACCAAAAACCCTGAAATGGAAGCTACCTGCAACCCGGTAACCATACAATGCTTCCATGTGCCGGTTCACATTACTACATGCCAGTTCACCTTGAACAAATGTGTCGCTTCACTTTGGCATATAAACCGGTTCATACACATGTCGGTTCTTCTCTCTTCACCTATCACATGTGCCAGTTCTTACCATGTCTCGTATTGACATCAATGACAACATACAATATCATTATGTCTTCATGCCAGTTTACTTAAGGCTCATGCCAGTTCACATAATGCCAACAATCTCCCCCTTTGGCATTGATGGCAATATACAAAAGATATCTTCTCTGCTTCACATCTTCTCCCCATTTGCTACAGATATCTTTTTGTTTCACTCTCACTCCTTCTCCCCCTTTGACAACAATGCCAAAGTGGAGGTACAATCATCACTGTTTCATCATGTTGCTCCCCCTGAGGAGTAGAATCCATAAACACACCAATCAACAAAAGATTTGTCTTTTTAGTACCTGACTGATGTGGAACAATCACTTTTAGTTCACCTCCTGAAGGGGCAATACCCCTAATTCACCTCTCAAATGCACAAATGTTGCCTTTGCGAGAGGCTTGGTGAATATGTTTGCTAACTGCTCCTTACTAGACACATGCTCCAGTGTAATCTCTCTGTTCTGAACCTTTTCCCTTAAGAAATGATACTTAAGCTCAAAATGCTTGGTTCTAGAATGTAAAACCGGATTCTTTGATATATTGATAGCACTTGTGTTATCATAGAATATACTTACTAGTTCAGATATAGGGATCTTGAAGCCTTCCAGTACATGCTTCATCTAGATTGTCTGAGTGCAGTTCATGAAATCTGCAACATACTTCGCTTCCACTGTAGACTGAGAGATGCAACTATGCTTTTTACTCATCCATGAGACCAGTCTACCACCAAGAAAGAATACACCACTAGTTGTGCTCTTCCGGTCATCCACATTATCGGCCCAATCAGCATCTGTGAATACTTTCAGATTGAAATTATTGTTGTATGGGTACTACAATCCATAGTCAATTGTTCCCTTCAGATACCTAAGAATCCACTTGACTGCACTCAAGTGAGATTCTCTTGGACTCTTCTAGAACCTTGTAGTGATGCCAACTGCATGTGCAATATCTGGTCTGCTATGCACTACATAATTCAACTTACCAATCATTGACCGGTATTCCTTCTCATCAACCAATACAGAATCATCCTCCTTTATCAATTTGCAACCGGTCACCATCGGTGTACCAATTGGTTTGCTATCTTCCATGCCAAATTTCTTCAACACCTCTTTGACATATTTGGACTGAGTGATGAAGATTCCATCTTTCTATTATCACTGATTAAAATGGGTTTTTCTTTTCCCATTATTGGCAATGGTTTTGTAGATCTTTTGAATAAGGTGTAGTTCCAAATGCTTCGGCTTTGTTTTAGACCTTAAGGGTTTAAGGGTTTTTGATTCTAGATCCTCTTGTGTTTCATTATAAAACCTCTGGTTTCTAATCTTTCGTTACTTTATTCACTTAAGTAATGGGTCATGGGGTCGTAGGAAGTGTCCCCCCTTGTTGTTTGCCTAGACGGTCATGTTAATTAATCAAAAAAATTTATGCCTTATATGTTTTTCTTCTAAAGTTTGTTGGGAAAAATGGTGTCTCAACCTTGCATTTATGTGAGGTTACTATTTATAGTAAGTTTTCATTTGAGCACGAAATGGTGCGAAACTCTCCTTGAAGCTTCTGGTTGGCTAGATAAGCATTCCGGTAAAGTTGCGTCGCAAGGTCACAGCTAGTTTTGAAGATATTAAAGTTTTCGTCTTGGAGGGGTGCAATAAAATATTTAAACTTAATTTTGGGGACTTTAGAGGCTCTGAAATGCCCTGAAAAGTGGCCGTAACCGGCGAAGTGGGTTACGAGGTGATAGAGCACTTCGCGAGCTTTCCGGCGCTTCAAACGGTTCGTCAATCGGACACCCGGTTCTCAAGTTATGGCCTCCGGAAGTTTGTACTTCTGAAATAGGAAAAAATAATTTGTATCGAATACATAAATGAGCTATAAAAGGGAGCGACACGTGTTGATGTGTGCTTTAACATGTCATAGAGCATCTAGAAGGGAGATAAGGTCGGCTTCACCTTATTGGGTGGTTTTAGCCCATGGTTTTGTAATACCGTTTGATGGTTTCTTGTATTGTATCTCCTATTTATGAGGTGTGTGAGATAGAGGTTGTGTGTAAGAGTCCTATGGCTATTGAGTTGCCTCTGAATCTCTGATTAGTGGTACTCCTGCGAAGAGCTTTCTCTGCAAGTATTTTGTAATTTGTTTTTGATTGCTGAATAAAATATTGAGCTGCTTTTGGAGGGTGGGGTTTTTCTCCCGAAAGGGTTTTCCCCACGTAAATCATTGTGTTGTGGTATGATTGCTATTATATCTATTTCTATTTTCTGTAACTGTTGTAATGATCTGAAAAATTTTTGCATTACCCTCCTCTCAAGGTTAGTGTAGGAAGTTGTTTCCGCTACTTAACTTCCTTACAAGTGGTATCAGAGCCTGATCACCTTTGGTTTCAATTGTGGGCAGTTGGGTTTTTTGAACTAATCCAGATTTGAGTGGGAGCTTGTGTAGAAGACACTTTTTGATCTTGTTGCAGGAATATTCAGATGGCGAGTTCGTCAGGGAGAATAGAGGTGGAGAAATTTAATGGAAGTAATTTTGAGATGTGGAAGCTGAAGATGGAAGATTTGCTAATAGATCGAGATCTTTGGGATGCTGTTGATGCGAATGTCCAAAGACCCTCAGATCCTACTGCAGCAGCTCAGTATGATGTTATGGACCGAAAAGCCAAGGGTCTAATCAGACTGTGCCTGGCAGACTCTGTTCTAATCAATGTCCATGAAGAGAACTCTGCAAAGAAGCTATGGACTAAGCTTGGTGAGATGTATCAAGTGAAATCTTTATTAAATCAAATTTTCTTAAGAAAGAAATTGTATTCCTTGAAGATGGAAGAGGGTGGACGAATTGCAAACCACCTAGAAGCATTCAATATGATTGTGGCTCAATTAGTATCCGTCGGTGTTAAGATGGACGAGGAGGAGAAATGTCAAATCTTGCTTTGTTCTTTGCCTGATTCATGGGATTCTCTTGTTATGGCTATTGGTAGTACTTCTGTTGTTTTGAAATCTGAAGACGTGGTGGGTGCCCTACTCGGTGAAGAGATGCGAAGGAAGGTATCCATCAGTTCAAAGGAAGCCCTAACCGTTCGTGGAAGACCTAAGGAGAAAGGCAAGAAGAATGAGAAGCGCGGCAAGTCCAAATCCAAAGGGAGATCGAAATCTCCTGGAAAGTCCAAAGTCATTTGCTGGAATTGCGGTAAACCGGGTCACATCCGTAAGGACTGCAAAGAAGAAAAGAAGAAGAAAAAGAAAAAGTTCAATTCTGATTCTGAGTCCGATAAGGAAGATGGCGATGCATTTATTGCGGCTTTGGTGACTCATGCAGGTAATGATGCCTGGCTAATTGACTCAGGTGCATCTTTTCATATGACTTCCAATAGAAATTGGTTTTCTGAATATGAAGGATTTAATGGAGGTAAGGTGTACTTGGGTGATGATTCACATCTAGACATTGTTGGTCGAGGTAAAGTTAGAATTAGGTTTTCTGATAGTAGAATAAAAGGGATTAATGGTGTGCTGCATATCCCTGGATTAAAACAAAACCTGTTATCTGTGAGCAAACTGATAGATGCAGGTGTGCAGGTAGTCTTTTTTGAAACAGGATGTAAGATGATTAAGGGTGCTATGGTAGTTGCTAGAGGTGTCAGGTTTGGCACTTTGTATAAGCTTGAAGCATACACTGTTGAGTGTAATAGCACTTCTGTAAAAAGCAAATCTGCGGATACTTCACTGGAAGATTTGAAGGTTTCACCTTCAGCAGATGAAAATGGTTTTTGGGTACCTAAGGGTGCTCTTTCGTCTGAAGCAAAGTTACCTGCAGAGAAGACTATGTTATGGCACCAGAGACTTGGCCACATTGGAGAAAAGGGTCTAAGGACCTTGAAAAATAAAAATCTTGTTGAAGATTTGAATGACTGTAACCTTGACTTTGATTTCTGTGAGCATTGCATTTATGGAAAACAAAACCGCGTTCAGTTTTACTCGAGTTCTCATAAAACTTGTGGTGTTTTGGATCTTATCCATTCTGATGTGTTTGGTCCAGTAGATGTCTCTTCGATTGGAAAATCCACATATTATGTTTCATTTATTGATGATTTTAGTAGAAGGACATGGGTTTATTTTCTAAAGAGTAAATCTGAAGTTTTTAGTCATTTTAAAGAATTTAAAGCAATGGTTGAGTTGCAGACTGGAAAGAAAATAAAATGTTTGAGAACTGATAATGGCGGTGAGTTTTGCTCTAATGATTTTGATAGATTCTGTAAAGATTGTGGAATTAACAGGCAGAAGACAACTCCGTATTCTCCACAGCAGAATGGAGTTGCAGAAAGAATGAACAGGACACTGATGGAAAAGGCTAGGAGTATGTTGAGTGGTGCTGGTCTTGAACAAAAGTTTTGGGCTGAAGCTGTTGCCACTGCTTGCTACCTGATTAACAGGTCTCCTACATCAGCTCTTGTTGATAAAATGCCTATGGAAGCATGGTCAGGTCACAAGCCTTCATTGAGACATCTTAGAGTTTTTGGTTGCGAGGCATATGCACATGTGCCAAAGGAGAAGCGAACAAAGTTGGAGAACAAGGCTGTGAAATGTATCTTCATCGGGTATAGTTATGGTGTGAAAGGATACAAGCTTTGGGACCCTGTTGCACAAAAGGTAATTCACAGTAGAAGTGTTATTTTTAGAGAAATTAAGTCTCCTTCTGTTACATTGCAGCCAGAACAGACTAAAAAAGAAGATGTGATTCAACTTCCTTCTACACCTGAAAGAGTTGAATCAAGACCCCTAGATAGGCAAGAATTTGAAGAGAGCTCGTCTAGCTCTGAATCTTTAGAAGAGGAGGAAGAACCTCCAACTCAGCTTGTTCGAAGGTCTACAAGACATAGACAACCACCTGAAAGGTATTCACCTGATGATTGGAGATGTATTTTTGCTCTGAATACTAGTGTGGATGAACCAAAATCTGTAGAAGAGGCATTAGGTATGAATGATGCAGAATCCTGGAAGATTGCTATGGAGGAAGAAATGGCAGCATTGAAAAAGAATGATACATGGGATCTTGTACCATTGCCTGAAGGATGAAAACCTGTTGGTTGTAAATGGGTGTTCAAGAAAAAGATTGGTTCAGATGGAAGCATTGAGAAGTATAAAGCAAGGTTGGTTGCAAAAGGCTACTCTCAGGTTGAGGGTGTTGATTACGGTGAGATATTTTCTCCTGTTGCAAAAATGACGTCCATTAGATTTTTGCTTTCTATTGCTACTGCTTATGATTTAGAGGTTGAGCAAATGGATGTGAAAACTGCTTTCCTTCATGGTGATTTGGAGGAAGATATTTATATGACACAGCCAGAGCACTATGTGGTGAAAGGCAAAAGTAATTTGGTCTGTAAATTGAAGAAATCTTTGTATGGCCTCAAACAAAGTCCTAGGATGTGGTACCAGAAATTTGATACATATGTGTTGAGTTTGGGATTTGAACGTTCTAAATCAGATCACTGTGTTTATTATAAATCTTATGGTGATCATTTCTTATTCATTGCATTGTATGTTGATGATATGTTATTCATTGGTAAAGGGAAAGGTATGATTTCAGAACTAAAGTCTCAGCTCGCTGCTAAATTTGAAATGAAAGATCTTGGTGCAGCAAAGCACATTCTTGGGATGGAAATTAGAAGAGATAGGGTGAACAGAAAGCTATGGCTAGGCCAGAGTAAGTATGTGAATTCAGTGTTACAGAGGTTCAACATGCAGGATTGTAGACCATTGAGTGTTCCTTTTACAGTTGGAATGAAACTATCCATTTCAGATTGTCCTACATCCCCATTGGAGATGGAAGACATGAGCAGAGTGCCTTACCAGAGTGCGGTTGGAAGCTTGATGTATGCTATGGTTTGTACTAGACCAGACATTGCCCAAGCAGTGGGAGTACTTTCTAGATATATGTCTAATCCTGGTAGAGTTCATTGGGATGCAGTCAAAAGAGTCTTCAGATATTTGAAGGGCACTTCAGAGTATTCTTTGTGTTATCATGGTAATTCAGTTGGAGACATGACTTCCCTTGATATCCATGGTTATGTGGATTCAGATTGGGCAGGTGATATTGATAGCAGAAGATCCACCAGTGCTTATGTGTTTACTTTGTTTGGTGGTGCAATTAGTTGGATGAGTAAGCGACAGGCTGTGGTTGCTTTATCCACTACTGAAGCAGAGTATATGGCAGCTACTCATGCTTGTAAAGAGGCCATTTGGCTTAAGAGACTGTGTTCGGATATTGGAATAAAACAAGGTACAGTGACAGTTTGCTGTGACAGTCAGAGTGCAATTAGCCTAGCTAAGAACCCGACATTTCATGCCCGGACCAAACATATTGATGTTCAGTATCATTTTGTTAGAGATATGGTCGAAGATGGTAGGGTGAAGCTGGTTAAGGTGGACACTTTGATGAATGTTGCAGATGCTTTAACTAAGGCTGTGAGCACAGAGAAGTTCAGATGGTGTTCAGAGTCTATGGGCCTTATGGCCCCTAGCAATTGATTCAATGTGTTGACATTCCCTTCCGCTCATGCAAGGTGTTCGACAAGTGGGAGATTTGTTGGGAAAAATGGTGTCTCAACCTTGCATTTATGTGAGGTTACTATTTATAGTAAGTTTTCATTTGAGCACGAAATGGTGCGAAACTCTCCTTGAAGCTTCTGGTTGGCTAGATAAGCATTCCGGTAAAGTTGTGTCGCAAGGTCACAGCTAGTTTTGAAGATATTAAAGTTTTCGTCTTGGAGGGGTGCAATAAAATATTTAAACTTAATTTTGGGGACTTTAGAGGCTCCAAAATGCCCTGAAAAGTGGCCGTAACCGGAAAAGCGGGTTACGTGGTGATAGAGCACTTCGCGAGCTTTCCGACGCTTCAAACGGTTCGTCAATCGGACACCCGGTTCTCAAGTTATGGCCTCCGGAAGTTTGTACTTCTGAAATAGGAAAAAATAATTTGTATCGAATACATAAATGAGCTATAAAAGGGAGCGACACGTGTTGATGTGTGCTTTAACATGTCATAGAGCATCTAGAAGGGAGATAAGGTCGGCTACACCTTATTGGGTGGTTTTAGCCCATGGTTTTGTAATACCGTTTGATGGTTTCTTGTATTGTATCTCCTATTTATGAGGTGTGTGAGATAGAGGTTGTGTGTAAGAGTCCTATGGCTATTGAGTTGCCTCTGAATCTCTGATTAGTGGTACTCCTACGAATAGCTTGCTCTGCAAGTATTTTGTAATCTGTTTTTGATTGCTGAATAAAATATTGAGCTGCTTTTGGAGGGTGGGGTTTTTCTCCCGAAAGGGTTTTCCCCACGTAAATCATTGTGTTGTGGTATGATTGCTATTATATCTATTTCTATTTTCTGTAACTGTTGTAATGATCTAAAAAAGTTTTGCATTACCCTCCTCTCAAGGTTAGTGTAGGAAGTTGTTTCTGCTACTTAACTTCCTTACAAGTTGTTGGGCCCAGTAACTAGTGCGCATCTGGCGGGTGGATCCACGGCTCGTGCTATTTCACTAGGCAGAGTTGCGCATAGTTTAAAACTAGCGAAGTTGCGAAAAACACATGGCATGCCACATAGACGGTCTAGCTGGTGGTTGATAGTGAGTAAATTGGTAGCACGTGGCATAAGTCGCAATAGTCAGTGGGCCAGGATTAAAGGCTAAAAAGGTGGGCCCAGAGGTGAGTCAGGTCGCAGGTGGAGATGACTTGGTAGGTATAGCTGTTAATAACTTACTCGAGCCCTGTGGTTTCCTTTTGGCAAATAACAGAGTGACAAGTCAGCTCCGAAAGTGACTGGGTGCTAGGTGTTCACGATGAGTCAGCGAGCCCACCCCTCCTGAGAGCCTTTTTAGGTGGTTAAAAGTAGATCAACTTGGGTGATGATCTGATGGCACGCACTATTTCGCAAGGGTAAGATGCACGACCTCTATACCCCGTGAAATAGCGAGAGTGAACGCGAGCTATCCATGTGTCATGATGATGACCTGGAGGATGTAGCTGTTGCAAAGAGAGTGGGGCCCTATGGTTTCCTTTTGGCAAATAACAGAGTGACAAGTCAGCTCCGAAAGTGACTGGATGCTAGGTGTTCACGACAAGTCAGCGGGCCCACCCCTCCTGAGAGCCTTTTCAGGCGGTTAAAACCAGATCAACTTGAGCGATGATCCGACAGCCTGCTATTTCGCAAGGGTAAGATGCATTTCCTTTATACCCTGTGGAATAGTGAGAGTGAACGTGAGCCGTCCACGTGTCATGATGACACGTGGTCTAAGAAGAAAGTGAGGGCCCGCCAAGGTGGAACCGGCGGTATGAAAGAAAGACACGTGGCCAGTATCAAGTGGAATGCGAAGGGAATTTTAAGGCAAATGGTTGGACGCCACGTGGTATCATGTAGCCAATAGAAAAGAGGGACCTAGAGAAAAGCCAAAGCTATCAGTTAACCTAACGCTTGATTAAGTTTCTTTTGATCAAACGGTTGGCATTATTTCGCAGAACCAAGCTACCCGATAGTTATGCTTCCCGAAGTTGCGAAAGAGTAGAATGAAACACTTGCAGGGATATTGTGATCCATTGGAGCAAAAAATACGAATTCTTGTATGAATTCAATTTTGAAGGGACGGCCGAAGCATGCGGAATCAATGTTATAGTTAAGGCCCTGAGTACAAATATTTGATTTCCTAACAACCGGGTAAATATATCTTTTAAAGGATATTGCAGAAAAGCAGATGCAGAGTTATTTTCCTCAGATACAGAGCAAGTTGGTCCAGTTGCAGAGAAAATTCCTTCAAGCAAAGAACAGGTTCTCTCGTATTCTTGTGTAGAAATTCTTGTGCAGTGTTCTAAAAAGATAATTAATTCTTCGCAGAGTTGTTTAAGAGTGGCATTTATTTCTTGCATTTTCAAAATCGCTCCTAAAAGAGAATTTTCTGGTAAGGTTAACTATTCAGAGAGGAGTGTATGTGATGACTTTTTAGAATAGTTTATGTTGTCAACTAACCAGGCATCAGAGGCAAAAGAGTTAGTGCCCAAGGCTCTCCATCTAAAGATAGGAGAAGGAATATATGACAAGGGAAATTGGTTGAGAGACCCACAAGTTGGACTGTCTGGGTTGGGGTTTTTTAAAGTGGGATTTGGAATGAGAAATTCCCCTGCCCCGCAAAACAGTATCTGGGAACTGGATGTTAAGAAACTAGTAGTCCCAGGGGTATTCATGGATACAGATTTGTTAACCCAAATTGCATTCAACTATGATCCAGTCACAAGAAGCATTCGGGATGTAAATGGGAAAACCCTTGTGGAAATTAATGCTAAAGAGTTTAGGATAGCATTTGGGCTTAATGAGTTTACAAACTTTCTAGAACCAATAAACTTCACAGCATTAGCCCAAATTTACAGTGCACAGAGGAGTCATCTCAGGAATGGGCCTCTCAAGGAATTTTTTGTGAAAATAGGAGGGTTAACAGTTGCAGGACCCAACACACAAGAGCCCTTCTCATTAAGTATGTTCACCTTGAGGGCTAAAGGAATGTATTGGGCACTTTGCCAAGTTTTGGGAGAAGATGCTAAAGCAAATATTCTGAATCATTACTTGTTAATGGTCACTCAGATTTTGAATCCTTCTCTTGCAATCACATTTGATTATGTCGCTTATATTGTTGATGCTATTCATGAAAGGTTGATAGGAATCAAGAATGGAAAGGTGGATAGGCCTTTTGGATGGTATTCACTCCTAATGCATCTTTTTCTCTTTAAAGGTGGTGATTACTTTGCCAGTGGGCTGGACCTGGTTAAGGAGAAGGAAGGAGAAAAAATGTCAGTACAGATATGGAGTACTATATTGTCATATGACAGAGAGGATGCCGGTTTTTTGAAGTTTGATAAATATTTTGCATCTAAAATAAGGACTATCCTCTGCTCAGAGAACCCAAGAATCCCAAAGGTTCTTCTAGAATTCATAAGACCAAAAGAATTCGCAGAGAACATAAACATTGTTCATAACTGGGGTGACATTTATTTATATCCAGTTTCCACAGTTTTCAGAGTTTTTGGTTTCAGAGGTACTCCATTTTTGTTACCTTACCAGGTCCCTCTCAAAGTGGGAATCGCGGAGATCCTCAGATAAATTGGTGGCTTGCAAGAGGTAGAGTTGACAGGCAGGGATAAAGGGACTATTTTCCCTGCAGCTACCATAGCCCACCAATTTGTAATAACAAAGGGAGGCTGGAATTGCTTTGAGGATTTCCTCAAACCTTATCATTTATCCACTACAGTGTCCAGGTGTGCCGATCCAGAGGACTTCTTCAATGGTATGTTTAGGAAGAAGGTAGCATGTAGAGGCATGCCTCATCAATTCCAGTTTCCTGAAGACCTCATCAGAAATGAATTTGATCTAGATGAGCAGGAGCTAAGAAAGCCCTGGACTTTGTGCATCAATTTGATGCTAGCTATGACCCATTGTCTAGCTTTTTCCCACTAGAAGAGAAAATAAAATTTTTAATTGTTTGCTTTGAAGATGTGATGCAGACATTAAAGGAGAAGAAGGAAGCTGTAATCAAGAGCAACCCTGAGAAAGCTAGAATGATCCTCAGTAGGTCAGCTTCTAGTAAGCCAATCCCTCCTGGTGATTACACACTGCATAAGAAATCAGGTTATAGTGTGCTGGTGCCTACAACAGAGGAGCCCTCTACCTCTAAGGGAAAGAGGAAGATGCAAGATGTCGTCAACATCCAAGAGAGCCCAAAGAAGCAAAGGGTGGGAAAAGAAATACAATTAGATACACCTTTGTATTCCCCATCCCAATCCCCTATCCATTTAGGAAATGAGCAAGCAGCAGCTGAGCAACTCATACAATTGGGTAGTCTAGGGGAAATTGCATACACCTATGATGAAGTGGAGGAAGGGATGCCGGAAGAACCCATTGTTGCTGGAATGGATATTACCTCCACTAAACTTAAAGGTCAGGAGTTGGATCCTGAAATAAAACAAGCAAGTAGTGCCTTTCTAGCTGACAACAATTTTGTCACATCAGAAGCATTTATGTAGTTTATATGGAAACAACACATAGATAGATATAATGCTAGATGTGAAACAAGAAAGGTTGAGCAGCCAAATAAAAATCCAGTCTTGGTGGAAGAGGAAATAAAGCAAGAGATGATGGAAGAATTCAAAACCATCACCCCTGAGCAGGGAAGAGACATGGTAGCACAAGCTGGAGTGCTCATATTACCTGAATGGGATATTGCAAATGCTCTAGTATTAGATGTAGTAAGAAAAGAGACAAAACCCATGGAGGGGGTTACTTTCAATAAGGACAATGCTGCACTTGTCATGTGGTCTCTCAAGAGAAATGAGAGCAAGAAAAGCAAGGACACCCCAGGGTTAAGTTACCTTGGTGGAATGATGGTGAAGAGAGTGCAGAGTATAGGGGTAGTGGAGGCTGCTAGCACTATGTTAGAGACTGCAAAATTCAGTGTTGCAGTAGCAGAGAAGGAAGCCAAAGAGAAAGAGGCCCTCCAAGTCATGTTGGAAATAGTTTTAAAGGCCTATAACAGTGCCAAGGAGGAGATAAGAGGTAAGGATAGCATCATTGCCAAGCTGCAGAGCCAGTTGACTGGACAATACCATCAAGCTGAGTCTTCAACACTAATGATCTCCTCTTCTCCTACAGGACCTCCACCTACTAGCCCTATCATTGAGTTTCCACCATCTCCAACACCGTCAAGCTCTCAGATGATTGAAATCACTCCCCAAGAATTAGAAAATTTGAAACAGGCTCAGGCCTTGTATGCAAAGAAATATGAGGAGAAAGTAAGGGTTACAATTTCTAGTTTTGTAGATACAATAAATGCCTTATTGCTCTACAACAATGTAGGTAAAATTATGGAAATATGGAATGAGCTCAGGAGAGACAAGGCCATTTTGACACCTATTTTTGACAGATGGAGGCTTAGGGAGCAAGATCTAGAGTTCATGTGTGTATCCTGCGATGAAGCAAGGGCCAATCCCATCATTAAGTCCACTTCTAATGTCGCTAAAGTCTTAATACAACTAGTAGCAGAAGTGGATAATGTGGATAGGAAGATTAATCTATCCAAGAAGGAATACACTGACCAAGTTTTTGAGTTGCTCGCAGGAGTTTTTGCTAGCCCGGATCAGTTAAAAGATAAACAAATATGGCTCAAGGAGATAGAAGCTAAATTTTCAGCAAGAGTTAAAGGAATTATTGATCTTGATGATGCTTCTTTCTTCATTGTGACAATACAGGAGATAGAGAAAATTAAATCACATTATGGTTTTCTCAATTCAAAAGTCAACAAAATGAGAAATTCTTGGAAAAGGTTGACTAAAACTATAGATAATGTGATTAATTTCTCATGGCTGACAGAAGAGGTATATAGTGAGTGGGTAACTAAATATGCCACCCATGATCCGGAATAGTTGGAGAGTGCCCCTGAAAATATAGAAGAGGTTGCAACCGAACAAACTGTTGAAGAAACTACAGAGGCTGAAAAGAGTTTGTAACCGCTTTTGAGAAAAGTTTGTAACCTCTTTACTCTGAAAGAAATGATTGTAACAAACTCTCCTCGAGAAGTCCGAAGCTTTGTGCATCCATGTTGTTATAAATGGATACCAGGACTAGAGGAAGAGTGATTAAAAAAAATTGTAAGAAAATGCTGCAGAAATTTATCTAAGCTTTTCTAAGTCTAATGGAGAATCAAAATTTCTTGTAATATTTTTTGAACTAAATATCAATATACAGACCATCGGTTTTGAGTAAAGCTCTATGTTGTCTTCAAGTTTGTTCACAAATCTGTTTACTGTTTTCATTCTAAATAATCCAGGGTTATTCTATTTGAATGGAATTGCAAAGCAATTTTAGTAGAAGTGTTCATTAGCTTTTCCCTTTAGGAGGGAAATTAAAGAGGTAGGGATCATTCATACCAGTAAACTCTCTGGAAGGAACTTTGAATTTTGATGACCATAGCTTGATTTAGAATGCTTGAGTTCTTGTAGGTGCTAGGCATATACAAGGAATGATAGAAACCAAGCCGACGGGAAGCATAAAGATTTTATGTTTGAGGAGTCTTATTTGAGTTTAGATGACTCTGTAACCTTGGATAAGGCACTGGTATTAATTGAAGTTGTTTATTGCATTCTTTGTTGATTGAAATGTTGAACTTAAGTACAATTTCCATTCTTTGTTTTCAGTTGATTTCAAGGTGAATAGACCCACTAGTTTTCTGGACTGGTTTGCTGTGGGTTTATGTTTGAAAGCATGAATTTAATTCACAAAGGTATACCCACCTGGGCTCTGAGTAAGCCCGAAGAGTAGAAGGTCTAATCAAACCTTGTCATATGTTGTCTTGAGAATTTCCTTATCTTTGATGTCTCTTCTACACCAAGCTTTGAACCATATTATTTTATGGATGTTAAAGGGAATCAGATTTTGAAGACAACAAAAGTGGCGACTCTGCTGGGGAGAGTTACAATAAAGATATAAGCATAGATCTGTGTTGAGGCTTGTAAAGAAAGTTATTGTGTGTTTGTGGATAAGATTGCTTGTTTTCATTATTCCCATAGTTTTGTGGGTGGCGACTCTATTACTTTGAACCAGTCCTTGTGAGATACAAATCTTTCTGAAAGGAAGACAAGCAAGATGCAAGGAGCAAAAAACACAAGATCTTTCATGAAGAAACATCCTTGTGAAACTTTGCACGAAGGTCTGCTAGAATAGTCAAGGAGAGGCCAGAAGAGATCTGTGTTGCATGAGCCATCAAATGCTACTTGGGTGCAGAAAAACAATACTACTGGTAAGATGCTCGACCGACTTGTTTATGCAAAGTCTAATTCATCTTCTAGAGATTCAGAGCATGATATATTAGGTTTTCATTCGGGATTGTTTTGAAATATTGATGATGCACCTATTCTAAATCAAGATTTATCTCATGCTAGTGTTTCTGCAAAAGATAGAACCAGTTTAAATGTAATTAGGCACTCTGTTCCTAGGACAATTGATGGGAATATTAGTCTAATTGACATAGATCAAGTTAATGCATCAGACTCTGAAGAAAACTTCCCTGAAGAGGATAAAATGTCTCAAGAGATTGAAGATTTAAATAAAAGAGTCCATCATTTGATCTCCCTAAGAGCCCAAAAGGAGGCAAATAAGGAGAAGGAAGTTAAAGCCAAATTAATGGAAAGAGATAGGCTTCTTAGACAGATAGCTGATCTTGAAATGCTTGCTAAGGAGAAAGAAAAAAGTGATGAGGAAGGCCCTGTGATTAGGGAAATCCTAATCCCTAAAACTAGACAAGCTTGTAAGTCAGTAGCCCAGCCAATTAGGGAAGTATTAAATGACTCCTAGCCTCCTAAAGCCAATCTAGATAAAGGAAAACAAAAATGGGTAGATGATGGAATAGAGTCTAAAACTGCAGAAGAAATTTCTCATAGGATTCTAGCACATGAGAGAGAGATGGAAAGGATGAGGAAGGAAAAGGAAGATCTCCAAATGGAACTGGAAAAGGTTGAGTTAGAAGTAGTGAATCAAGAAGTAAAAAGAAAGATTAACTACTTAAAGGCTCCCCCTATTACATTCCCATCAGAAGATCTTAGCAAGCCTAATCCCCAACACATTTCATTTCCTCAGGTTAATGCTCAACCTGCAGTACAGGCTAGTATTGCCTCAGTAAGCCAACTACCTGTGAATAAATAGTATACTCCAGCACCTCAATCTCCAATCCCAAAAGCTAGAGTGACCATGGGAAATAATAGTGCTATTACCCCTTTTCAAAGAAGACCCATTAATCTGGAACAATATAGATAATTATTTTTTGATGGGATCCCAGGATATCCAAATCATGTTCCCACTGAGCTAAGAGATAGACTCCATAAATTTGGTGGGAACAATGCAATTAGTGTTGAGGAACATCTGAAATCTTTCGGGGATTTAAAAAATGATTATGAGATAGCAGATGAAGATGTTATTATGAAACTATTTGTTCAATCCCTGGTTGATGATGCAAGAGATTAGTACAGAGGTCTTCCAATAAATAGCATAGGTTCATGGGAAGATTTTAAAAATTGCTTTCAAGAGCAGTATGGTGACAAGATTAATGTGAGTTTCATGCTAAATGAGTTCAACAACATTAAAAAATCTGAAAATGAAATGGTCATTGATTTCAATGCCAGATTCCAGAAAGCTATGCACAGATTGTATCAGGTGATGAGGCTAGATGACAACATGTGTCTTAATACATATTATAATGCATTTCATTCTAAGATGGCCTATATCTTAAGAGATAAAAACCCCCATAATTTGAGAGATGCTTTTAGAATTGCTATAAATGTAGAAAGTAATAGAAAAGCATCTAGAAAATTAGGAAGAAGGACTGACGTTAGATTATGGCAAGAAACCAAACAACAACCTAATAAAGTTGCTACAGAGTATGATAAAATAGAAAAATTGGTTACTGCCATGAAAGATCTGACTGCTAAGGTTAACAAAAATGATAAACCTCATTATAACTGGCAAGATAGGCCACCTAGATTACATGATATGCCCTATAATACCAATTGGAAGGATGGTAAACCCCAAATTAAGAAGCCCAAAGTTACTCAAAGTCAAGACACACCGGATCCCTTGAAAGGAAAAATTGTTCACAATATAGAAAATACTCCCTGGTGTATTGCTTGTGATGGACCACATTCCCCTCATCAGTGTGCAGTGGCTCAAGCTCTGGAAGAATCTGAGACCAGAAGCAGAGCCTGACATTAATATGTTTGAAACCATTGTAGAAAGTGATGAGGAATCTGTGCAAAGTGAATACAATGATGTACTGGATAATGAAAAGTTAATGCAAGGACAGTTAGCCTTAGGTTGGCATCCTACATTGAATGTGGCAACAATTGAAGATGAAGAGATTCATCTTAGAAGGCCCAGTGAGGAAGAAGTTAGAAATCTCACTAAGGCTGCAATTGCCAAAGCAAAACATAACTATAATCTGAGAAGCATCAAGAGAGACACTGATCAAGGTGAGCCAGGTTCTGTGTTTGTAAAAGAAGTCACAAAAAAGGGGGCATCAAGCAGTGCTACTACTTTCCCTAAAGTCAGTCAAGGAAAAGAGGAACAAGTTAAAGATATACCTAAAGGCATAGATGATAAAAATGTTGGTGATGTGCAAGGAGCAGAGACCGTGAAAAAGACAAATCAATCCAAAACAGAAAAAAGTTAGGGTTAATACTGAAAAATGCAATAATTCTACATTTGATATGGCCCAAGCTTTAACTCAAATGAAAGTCACTATTCCATTAATAGAATTGCTAAAGATTAAAGAACATAAGGATGCAGCTTTGTCTTTATTCTCTAGTATATTTGATAGTGACATAGTATTACCCACTGGTTTAGCTAAAGTCGGAAAGGATCATGAGTTCCGAACTCCAGAAGTTTATGTTGGAACCACTATCACTCAGGAGCCTTCTCAAGTAGATCCCTTCTATGTTACTTTGTTAGTCAATAACCGGTTGATTAAAAACTGCATGATAGATTCAGGAGCTGCTGCTAATGTAATGCCCTATGGTGTTATGAAAGAATTAGGGTTATCAGTAACCACTGTGTATGGGAAATGCTATGCCATGGATAACAGAGAAGTACCTGTGATAGGTACAATGAAAGATGTAGAAGTAAAAATAGCAACATTTCCTGAAGCCACTTACAAAATGGATGTCATTGTTACTGACACTAAACCCCACTATGGTATGTTACTTTCTAGACAATGGGCAGCAGTGGTAGGGGGAAATGTTCAATTGGACTTATCTTATGCTACCATTCCTATTGGTGGTAATCAGGTCAAATTATACAAAGAGCCATGAGCTCCTAGGGTAATTGAAAATGTAGACCCTAGTATGCTTAATTGTATGATTGATGTAGATTTAGATAATTTTAGACTTCAACCAATTTCACCTCAATTGAAGAATACTGACCCCATTGTAGTCGAGCTACAAGCACAACAGTATGGGTTGTGGCAGATGTATTTTGATGGAGCTTGCTCCAAAGAAGGATCTGGAGCAGGCGTTCTTTTTGTGTCCCCGTCAGGTATAACTTTTAAATACTCATTTTTATTGGCATTCCAGTGCACAAATAATACTGCAGAGTATGAAGCCCTATTACTAGGACTTGAGGTTGCAAAAAGGCATGGAATCCAACTATTGAAAGTGATGGGGGATTCAGAATTGGTTATCTCTCAGGTAAGATCTAAATATGCATCCAAAAATGATAGATTAAAACAGTATAAGCATGCTGTTTGGGATGCTATTGAGCATTTTGATGCATTTTCTATCAATTGGATAGAGTGAGCAAAAAATATTATGGCAGATTTCCTAGCTAATGTTGCTTTGAAAAATGATGATGCAATGCTATCTAGTATTTCCACTGTGGAAATAAAATTTAAGCCTGCTATTCCTGATAATGTGTACAATTGGCAAGTTTTTGCTGATGATGAAGACATTCTTAGGTTTATTCAATGTGTTGATGACTATGATGGACAAAAGATTGATTGTAATGCATTGGTGGAAGTGGTAGACAATAGAGAGACAGTGTTTGGAAATGATGTTGTCCAGTTGGAAACCAATGAAATACCTAAAGGGCTGGTAGAGCTGGAAAGCATGTTTAGTTATAATGATAGTCATTTACATCAACAGTCTACCACCAAGTTGGAAGAGTTAGAGGAGGTAAACTTGGGGACAGAATCATCCCCTAAGTTGGTATATATTGGAAAGAAATTACCCCCTCATTTCACAACTAACCTTATTAATTTATTGAAAAGGTATAAGCATGTTTTTGCTTGGTCTTATGAAGACCTAAAGGCATATAGACAAGATCTTTTTCAGCATGAAGTTCCGTTACTTCCAGATGCCAAGCCTTTTAGACAGAAACAAAGGCCTATCAATCCCTTGTTAGAAACTAAAATGCAACAAGAGTTGACCAAATTGAGAGAAGGAGGGATTATCAAACCAATAAGGCATTCTTCATGGGTCTCCAATTTGGTCCTAGTAAGGAAGAAGAATGGAGACATCAGATTGTGTGTAGATTTTAGGAATCTAAATGTTGCTTCCTTGAAAGATAATTACTCATCCCTAAATATGGAAGCCATGCTACAAAGAGTGACAGGCTGTGATCTTTTATCCATGATGGATGGTTTCTTAGGATATAATCAAGTGTTGGTAAGGGAGTCTGAATAGTTTAAAACAACTTTTACTACTCCATGGGGAACTTATGTATATGTGAGAATGCCATTTGGATTAAAAAATGTAGGAGCTACATTTCAGAGAGCTATGGATGTAGCTTTCAAAGAATTCATAAACATCATCATGGTGGTGTATCAAGATGATCTAACTTGTTTCTCTAAAAGGGTTGATGATCATTGTGGACATCTAGAGAAGGTGTTCAATAATGCCTTGGAATTTGGTGTATCACTGAATCCTAAGAAATGTCATTTTGGGGTCACTGAAGGAAAGTTATTGGGACACATAGTTTCTAAGGAGGGGGTAAGAATAGACCCTGAGAGAATTGAAACAATCAATAGGGTGTCTGAACCTAAAAATGTGAAAGGTATCCAATCCTTTTTAGGTAAAGTAAATTTTGTCAGGATATTCATTGCAAACTTCACAGAGATAGTGAAGCCTATTGTCAAATTGCTTAAGAAGGACACAAAGTTTCATTGGGATTAGGAAGATTCAAAAGCTTTTGCTGAGATTAAGAAGGCAATCCAGGGGGCACCAGTGTTGAAATCCCCTAATTATAGTAAGCCTTTTTCTTTGTTTTCTTTTGCTTCATATCATACGGTGGCTGCAATATTACTACAAAAGGACAATGAAGGATATGAACATCCCATAGCCTTCTATAGCAAATCTTTGTAGGTAGCAGAACTAAAATATGAAACCATGGAAAAACAAGCTTATGCCCTAGTTAAAGCTGTTAAGGCTTTTAGGCCATATTTGGTGAATGCAAACATCATTGCCTATGTCCCACATGCTGCAGTTAAAGATATTTTGTCTCAGTCTGAGGTTACTGGGAAGAGATGCAGATGGATCAATAGAATTTAGGAGTTCAACTTGGAGATAAAGATCACCAAATTGGTGAGAGGGTTAGGTTTGGCTAAGCTCATGACTGAGTCAAATCTCATGAATGTAGAAGTACATAGTGTTGAGGTTAGAGATGCTTTGGTCACTAGTATTGAGAGGCAACCTTGGTACACAAAGATAATCCAAGTTTTGAGAGGTGATATACTCCTAGAAGAAATGACATATAATCTGAAAAGAACTCTGAAACTCAAGTCCCAAAGATATGTGCTCATTCAGGGTGATCTTTTCTGGAGAAATAGAGATGGAGAGTTACTAATGTGTTTGGATGAGTTTCAAGCTAAACAGGTGTTGACTGAAATGCATCATGGAGTATGTTGAGGTCACTATTCTGCTAAGACTATTGCTGGTAAGATAATACGGGCTGGGTATTATTGGCCCACCTTATTTAAAGATACCCATGCATATGTTCGGAGATGTGATCCATGTCAAAAATTCTCATCCAAACTCAAGTATGAAGGAGCCTTACCCCTAAATCCAGTCTCTGTAGAAGCTCCTTTTGTTCAATGGGGTATTGATTTTATTGGAGAAATTGTTGAGAAGTTAGGGAGAGGTCATAGATGGATCATAGTGGCCACTGATTATTTCACCAAATGGATAGAAGCCATCCCTACAAGAAGAGCTACTAGTAAAATTGTCATTGATTTCCTGATGGATAATATTGTAACTAGATTTGGGGCACCTGCAAAATTGGTGATGGATAATGCCATGTGTTTCAGATCAGAAGAATTTGTAGCCTTTTGTACTAGTCATGGTATACTCATGTCATACTCTTCACCTTATCACCCTCAGGGGAACGGACAAGCAAAATCCAGTAATAAAAGCCTGTTGAATATCATCAAGAAAATCCTAAAAGAAAATAAAAGATTTTAGGATCAAAAGTTGAAGTTAGCTCTGTGGGCAGATAGAATAACAGTTAAGAAGTCAATTGGAATGTCACCTTTTGAATTAGTTTATGGTGCCCAAGCCAAATTGTCGGTAAATAACCTTCTTCCAGTGTATCAGTTTTTGCAAAATGAGGACATGGAGGTATCTGAACCAATGGAAGACAGAATGATCCAAATTGTAGAAATGGAGGAGCTTAGGGCTTCTGCACATAAGAGAAATTAGAAGATCCAGTTGCAGTCAAAGTATCTTTTTGATAAAAGGACATCACTAAGGAAGTTTCAAATTGATGACATGGTTCTTTAGTGGAATGCAAAAGGACAAGATAAGGGAAAGCATAAGAAATTTGAATCACTATGGATTGGCCCTTTTGTGGTTTGTATTTTAAATGGTAAGGATTCATATTTCTTGAAGAATATGGATGATGAGATGCAGGAATTTCCAGTGCATGGACAATTCCTGAATCATTATTTCTCTTAAATGTCCATGCACGGTAGGTCCTTTGTTTGTACATATTTTGTTTCTTTCTAGCTTTTATGTTTGGGTCTGTTTCTCCAGAGTTTTCTAAGTTTTCTTGTGTTGACCTTGCGATCAACCATCCCCAGTCAGAGCCGCTGTTATCGCTGATTAAAATGGGTTTTTCTTTTCCCATGATTGGCAATGGTTTTGTAGATCTTTTGAATAAGGTGTAGTTCCAAATGCTTCAACTTTGTTTTAGACCTTAAGGGTTTAAGGGTTTTTGATTTTAGATCCTCTTGTGTTTCATTCTAAAACCTCTGGTTTCTAATCTTTCGTTACTTTATTCACTTAAGTAATGGGTCATGGGGTCGTAGGAAGTGTCCCCCCTTGTTGTTTGCCTAGGTGGTCATGTTAATTAATCAAAAAAATTTATGTCTCATATGTTTTTCTTCTAAAGTTGTCGGGCCCAGTAACTAGTGCACATCTTGCGGGTGGATCCACGGCTCGCGCTATTTCGCTAGGTGAAGTTGCGCGTAGTTTAAAACCAACAAAGTTGCAAAAAACACATGGCATGCCACATAGATAGTCCAGCTGGTGGTTAACAACAAGTAAATTGGCAGCATGTGGCATAAGTCGCAACAGTCAGCGGGCCAGGATTAAAGGCTAAAAAGGCGGGCCCCAGAGGTGAGTCAGGTTGCAGGTGGAGATGACTTGGTAGGTATAGTTGTTAATAACTTATTGGAGCCCTATAGTTTCCTTTTGGCAAATAACAGAGTGACAAGTTAGCTCTGAAAGTGACTAGGCGCCAGGTGTTCACGATGAGTCAGCGGGCCCATCCCTCCTGAGAGCCTTTTCAGGCAGTTAAAAGCAGATCAACTTGGGCGATGATCCGACGGCCCGCGCTATTTTGCAAAGGTAAGATGCACATCCTTTATACCCCGCGAAATAGCGAGAGTGAACGCGAGCCATCCATGTGTCATGATGATGACCTGGAGGATGTATTTTTTGTGAAGAGAGTGGGGCCCTATGGTTTCCTTTTGGCAAACAACAGAGTGACAATTCAGCTCTCAAAGTGACTGGGTGCCAGGTGTTCACGACGAGTCAGCGGACTCACCCCTCCTGAGAGCCTTTTTAGGCAGTTAAAAGCAGATCAACTTGAGCGATGATCTGACAGCCCGTGCTATTTCGCAAGGGTAAGATGCACGTCCTTTATACCCCGCGAAATAGCGAGAGTGAATGTGAGCCATCCACGTATCATGATGACATGTGGTCTAAGAAGAAAGTGTGGGCCCGCCAAGGTGGAACCGATGGTATGAAAGAAAGACGCGTGGCCGGTATCAAGTGGAATGCGAAGGAAATTTTAAGGCAAATGGTTGGACACCACATGGTATCATGTAGCCAATAGAAAAGAGGGACCTAGAGAAAAGCCAAAGCCGTCAGTTAACCTAACGCTCGATTAAGTTTCTTTTGATCGAACGGTTGGCGTTATTTCACAGAACCAAGTTGCCTGATAGTTATGCTTCGCGAAGTTGCCAAAGAGCAAAATGAAACACTTGTAGGGATATTGTGACCCGTTCGAGCGAAAAATATGAATTCTTATATGAATTCAATTTTGAAGGGATGGCCGAAGCATGCGGAATCAATGTTATAGTTAAGGCCCTGAGTACAAATATTTTATTTCCTAACAACCGGGTAAAGATATCTTTTAAAGGATATTACAGAAAAGTAGATGCAAAGTTATTTTCCTCAGATATAGAGCAAGTCGGTCCAGTTGCAGTGCAAATTCCTTCAAGCAAGGAACAGGTTCTCTCTTATTCTTGTGTAGCAATTCTTGTGCAATGTTCTAAAAAGATAATTAATTCTTCGTAGAGTTGTTTAAGAGTGGCATTTATTTCTTGCATTTTCAAAATGGCTCCTAAAAGAGAATTTTCTGGTAAGGTTAACTATTTAGAGAGGAGTGTATATGATGATTTTTTAGAACAGTTGACGTTGTCAACTAACCAGGCATCAGAGGCAAAAGAGTTAGTGCCCAAGGCTCCCTATCTAAAAATAGGAGAAGGATTATATGATAAGGGAAATTGGTTGAGAGACCCACGGGTTGGACTATCTGGGTTGGGGTTGTTTAAAGTGGGATTCAGAATGAGAAATTCTCCTGCCCCACAAAACAGTATCTGGGAACTGGATGTTAAGAAACTAGTAGTCCCAGGGGTATTCATGGATACAGATTTGCTAACCCAAATTGCGTTCAACTATGATCTAGTCACAAGAAGCATTCGAGATGTAAGTGGGAAAACCCTTGTGGAAATTAATGCTAAAGAGTTTAGGACAACATTTGGGCTTAATGAGTTTACAAACTTTCTAGAACCAATTAACTTCACAGCATTAGCCCAAATTTACAGTGCACAGAGGAGTCATCTCAGGAATGGGTCTCTTAAGGAGTTTTTTGTGAAAATAGGAGGGTTAACAGTTTTAGGACCCAACACACAAGAGCCCTTCTCATTAAGTATGTTCACCTTGAGGGCTAAAGGAATGTATTGAGCACTTTGCCAAGTTTTGGGAGAAGATGCTGAAGCAAATATGCCGAATCATTACTTGTTAATGATCGCTCAGATTTTGAATCCTTCTCTTGCAATCACATTTGATTATGCCGCTTATATTGTTGATGCTATTCATGGAGGGTTGATAGGAATCAAGAATGGAAAGGTGGATAGGCCTTTTGGATGGTATTCACTCCTAATGCATCTTTTTCTCTTCAAAGGTGGTGATTACTTTGCCAGTGGGCTGGACCTGGTTAAGGAGAAGGAAGGAGAAAAAATGTCAGTACAGTTATGGAGTACTATATTGTCATGGGACAAAGAGGATGCCAGTTTTTTGAAGTTTGATAAATATTTTGCATCTAAAATAAGGACTGTCCTCTGCTCAGAGAACCCAAGAATCCCAAAGGTTCTTCTAGAATTCATAAGACCAAAAGAATTCACAAAGAACATAAACATTGTTCATAACTGGGGTGACATTTATTTATATCCAGTTTCCACAGTTTTCAGAGTTTTTGGTTTCAGAGGTACTCCATTTTTGTTACCTTACTAGGTCCCTCTCAAAGTGGGAATCGCGGAGATCCTCAGAAAAATTGGTGGCTTGCAAGAGGCAGAGTTGACAGGCAGGGATAAAGGGACTATTTTCCCTCCAGCTACTAGAGCCCACCAATTTGTAATAACAAAGGGAGGCTGGAATTGCTTTGAGGATTTCCTCAAACCTTATCATTTATCCACTACAGTGTCCAGATGTGCCGATCCAGAAGACTTCTTCAATGGTATGTTTAGGAAGAAGGTAGCATGCAGAGGCAGGCCTCATCAAAAATGAATTTGATCTAGATGAGCAGGAGCTAAGAAAAGAAAAGTGGGTGGCTTATAAGAAAGCCCTAGATTTTGTGCATCAATTTGATGCTAGATATGACGCATTGTCTAGCTTTTTCCCACTAGAAGAGAATATAAAATTTTTAATTGTTTGCTTTGAAGATGTGATATAGACATTGAAGGAGAAGTGGGAAGCTGTAATCAAGAGCAACCCTGAGAAAGCTAGAATGATCCTTAGTAGGTCAGCTTCTAGTAAGCCAATCCCTCTTGGTGATTACACACTGCATAAGAAATCATGTTATAGTGTGCTGGTGCCTACAACAGGGGAGCCCTCTACCTCCAAGGGAAAGAGGAAGATGCAAGATGTCATCGACATCCAAGAGAGCCCAAAGAAGCAAAGGGTGGGGAAATAAATACAATCAGATACACCTTTGTATTCCCCATCCCAATCCCCTATCCATTTAGGAAATTAGCAAGCAGTAGCTGAGCAACTCATATAATTGGGTAGTCTAGGGGAAATTGCATACACCTATGATGAAGTGGAGGAAGGGATGCCGGAAGAACCCATTGCTGCTGGAATGGATATTACCTCCACTGAACTTAAAGGCCAGGAGTGGGATCCTAAAATAAAACAAGCAAGTAGTGCTTTTCTAGCTGACAACAATTTTGTCACATCAGAAGCCTTTATGTAGTTTATATGGAAACAACAAGATAGATATAATGCTAGATGTGAAACAAGAAAGGCTGAGCAGCCCAATAAAGATCCAGTCTTGATGGAAGAGGAAATAAAGCAAGAGATGATGGAAGAATTCAAAACCATCACCCCTAAGCAGGGAAGAGACATGGTAGCACAAGCTGGGGTGCTCATATTACCTAAATGGGATATTGTAGATGTCCTGGTATTAGATGCAGTAAGAAAAGAGACAAAACCCATGGAGGGGGTTAATTTCAATAAAGACAATGCTGCACTTGTCATGTGGTCTCTCAAGAGAAATGAGAGCAAGAAAAGTAAGGACACCCCAGGGTCAAGTTACCTTGGTGGAATGATAGTGAAGAGAGTGCAGAGTATAGGGGTAGTGGAGGCTGCTAGCACTGTGTTAGAGACTACAAAATTCAGTGTTGCAGTAGCAAAGAAGGAACCCAAAGAGAAAGAGGCCCTCCAAGTCAAGTTGGAAATAGTTTTAAAGGCCTATAACAGTGTCAAGGAGGAGATAAGAGGTAAGGATAGCATCATTGCCAAGCTGCAGAGCCAGTTGACTGGACAATACCATCAAGGTGAGTCTTCAACACTGATGATCTCCTCTTCTCCTACAAGACCTCCACCTACTAGCCCTATCATTGAGTTTCCACCATCTCCAGCACCCTCAAGCTCTCAAATGATTGAAATGACTCCCCAAGAATTAGAAAAAATTGAAACATGCTCAGGCCTTGTATGCAAAGAAATATGAGGAGAAAGTAAGGGTTACAATTTCTAGTTTTGTAGATACAATAAATGCCTCATTTCTCTACAACAATGTAGGTAAAATTATGGAAATATGGAATGAGCTCAGGAGAGACAAGGCCATTTTGACACCTATTTTTGACAGATGGAGGCCTAGGGAGCAAGATCTAGAGTTCATGTGTGTATCCTGTGATGAAGCAAGGGCCAATCCCATCATTAAGTCCACTTTTGATATCGCTAAAGTCTTAATACAATTAGCAGCAGAAGTGGATAATGTGGATAGGAAGATTAATCTGTGCAAGAAGGAATACACTGACCAAGTTTTTGAGTTGCTCACAGGAGTTTTTGCTAGCCCGGATCAGTTAAAAGATAAACAAATATGGCTCAAGGAGATAGAAGCTAAATTGTCAGCAAGAGTTAAAGGAATTATTGATCTTGATGATGCTTCTTTCTTCATTGTGACAATACAGGAGATAGAGAAAATTAAATCACATTATAGTTTTCTCAATTCAAAAGTCAACAAAATGATAAATTCTTGGAAAAGGTTGACTAAAACTAAAGATAATGTGATTAATTTCTCATGGCTGACAGAAGATGTATATAGTGAGTGGGCAACTAAATATGCCACCCATGATCCAAAATAGTTGGAGAATGCCCTTGAAAAGATAGAAGAGGTTGCAACCGAACAAACTGTTGAAGAAACTGTAGAGGCTGAAAAGAGTTTGTAACTGCTTTTGCAAAAAGTATGTAACCTCTTTACTCTGAAAGAAATGATTGTAACAAACTCTCCTCAAGAAGTCTGAAGCTTTGTGCATCCATGTTGTTATAAATGGATACCAGGACTAGAGGAAGAGCGATTGCAAAAAATTGTAAGAAAACGCTGCAAAAATTTATCTAAGCTTTTCTAAGTCTAATGGAGAATCAAAATTTCTTGTAATATTTTTTGAACTAAATATCAATATACAGACCATTGGTTTTGAGTAAAGCTCTATGTTGTCTTCAAGTTTGTTCACAAATCTGTTTACTATTTTCATTCTGAATAATCCAGGGTTATTTTGTTTGAATGGAATTGCAAAGCAATTTTAGTAGAAGTGTTCGTTAGCTTTTCTCTTTAGGAGGGAAATTAAAGAGGTGGGGATCATTCATACCAGTAAACTCTCTGGAAGGAACTTTGAATTTTGATGACCATAGCTTGATTTAGAATGCTTGAGTTCTTGTAGGTGTTAGGCATATACAAGGAATGATAGAAACCAAGCCGACAGGAAGCATAAAGATGTTATGTTTGAGGAGTCTTATTTGAGTTTAGATGACTCTGTAACCTTGGATAAGGCACTGGTATTAATTGAAGTTTTTTATTGCATGCTTTGTTGATTGAAATGCTGAACTTAAGTACAATTTCCATTCTTTGTTTTCAGTTGATTTCAAGGTGAATAGACCCACTAGTTTTCTGGACTGGTTTGCTGTGGGTTTATGTTTGAAAGCGTGAATTTAATTCACAAAGGTATATCCACCTGGGCTCTGAGTAAGCCCGAAGTGTAGAAGGTCTAATCAAACATTGTCATATGTTGTCCTGATAATTTCCTTTATCTTTGATGTCTCTTTTGCACCAAGCTTTAAACCATATTATTTTAAGGATGTTAAAGGGAATCAGATTTTGAAGACAACACTTTCATCTGCTAGATCTACAGTCTAATGAAGAACTTAATCTCCCGTATGAGTGACATCTCAAACTCTTTCTTCATTTCATCAGAAAACTCATGACTCATCTTGTTATCTCCTCCAAAGATAATATCATCAACAAAAAATTCACAAATCAGGATCTGATCTTCTTCAGACTTCAAGTAGATATTGCTATCTTCACTTGTTCTCTGAAATCCAATCTTCACAAGATGGGAATGTAGGCACTCATACCATACCCTAGGTGCTTGCTTTAGACCATATAATGCTTTATGTAGCCTACATACCATGTCACTATCTTCAGATAAGGTAAACCCATCTAGTTGCTCAATATATACCTCCTCTTCAAGTACACCATTTAGGAATGCAGATTTTACATCCATTTGATATACCTTGAATCTCTTAAAAGATGCATATGCAAGAAGCATACGAACTCCTTCCAATCAAGTTATAGGAGAAAAGGTTTCCCCGTAGTCTTCACCTTCTTCTTGAGCATATCCTTTGCATACTAGTCTGGCTTTATTCCTAATCACTATGCCATCCTCATTCAACTTATTTCTGAACACCCATTGGGTGCCAATGACATTTTTATGCTTTGGTCTGGGTACCAAGGACCATGTACCATTTTTCTCTATCTGGTCAAGTTCTTCTTCCATTGCCTTGATCCAGTCTTCATCATTATGAGCCTCTTTGAATGATTTAGGCTCAAATTCAGAGATCATACATAAGTTTTCTCTGATCTTTCTTCTGGTAAGGATTCCTGCATCATTATCACCTATGATCTACTTGGGATCATGATTCAACTTGACATACTAAGGAATGGTCTTAATTGGTTCTTCTTGCTTTTCTTCTTCATCCTCATCTTTATCAGTATCAACATTCACTGGTTCAGGAACACTGTTACTGGTACTCGGTTGACTGACAACTAGTTCCCAGAAGGTTGCAACTGATTCATTTACAACTTGCTCACTGCCATTTTTCTCAATCTTCTCAGAGGATTCATCAACTCTTACATTGATGTTTTCCATAATTCTCTGAGTCCTATTGTTGTAGCACTTGAAAGCTTTACTCTTGGTGGAATATCCTAGAAATATCCTTTCATCACATTTAGCTTCAAGTTTGCCCTGATGTTCACTCCTCTTGATGTAACATTTGCTACCAAATACCTTAAAATAGTTTACCACAGGGGTCTTACCAATCTAATACTCATAAGGAGTTTTTTCCTTACCCTTTTTGATGAGTACCTGATTCATAGTGTAGACTGCAATGCTCACCGCTTCTCTCCAAAAGGTGTGAGCAACCTTTCCTTGGATCAACATAGTTCTAGCTACTTCAACCATAGTCTAGTTATTCCTCTTTGCTAGGCCATTCCACTATGGATTCCGGAGGGTAGACAGTTGTCTCTTGATGCCTAATTCTTCACAGTACTCGTTCAATTCACTAGAAGTGAATTCCCCTCCTTGATCAGTTCTAAGACACTTGAGCCTTTTACTGCTTTCCTTCTCCACTAATGCTCTGAAAGCTTTGAATTTCCCAAAAGCTTTAGACTTGTCTTTCAAGAATGTGACCCACATCATTCTTGAGCAATCATTAGTGAGAATCATGAAGTACCTATCACCCTGCACACTTCTAGTTTTCATAGGACCACATAAATCAGTATGCACAAGATCAAGCAAGTTGTTAGCAGTGAGAGATTTACCTTTAAAAGTTGAGGAAGACATTTTCCTCAATTGAAATTCTCTACACAAGGTATTATCCAGTTTTCTCAGCACCGACAATCCTCTAACTGCCTTGATCTTACTAGCCTTCACAATGTTGTCAAAGTTCACATGACAGAATCTCCTATGCCATATCCAGCTATCATCAAGCTTAGCCATAAGACATGTACTTATATTAGCATTTAGTTGAAATAGGTTACCTTTAGTTTGCATGCTGGTGGCTACCAATTTACCATCTTCACCTTTGATTTTGCAAACTCCATTCTTGAATTGCAAAGTGAGTCCACTGTCATTTAACTGGGCAACACTTAGAAGGTTGTGTCTGAGACCATCAACCCAATACACATTGTTAGTACTACTCTTTCCATTCAAGGAGATGAACCCTTTGCCTTTGACCATGCATGGTGCATCATTGCCAAAGTGAACCACACCACCATCATACTCTTCTAATGATAGAAACTTGCTCTGGTCACCATGGTGAGAGCAACCACTGTCAATGATCCACTCATTGGAATTTTCAAACCGAGAGACAAGAGCCTTCTTGTCTGCCACATCTTCCTTTACAACAACAAACACAATGTCTTCATTTTATTTATCTTTTGATTCTTCATCTGTGACACCTTCATTAATTGCCACAAAACAATTTCCCCGGTTTCCTCCTTTGAATTTCTTGAACATTTCCGATTTGTCCTTATTGTCACTAATAGGACAGTTCATAGCAATATGTCCTATCCGGTTACAAGAGAAACATTTCAACGGAAGCTTACCTTTGTATTTACTAGTCCCTTTTGGAAATCTCCTGGCAAGAAGAGCTTCAAATTCCATCAAAAACTCTTCATCCTTCATTTCTCTATTCTGATTGGGTTCCCCACTAGTGCTAGCCTCTTTTCCTTTTCTAGATGGTATAGCAGAAGCTTTAAAAGCTGATTCTGACTTTTGAACACTACCATCAAAACTATTCAGCTCATAGGCTATCAACTTGGCCATGATGGAGTCCAAGGATGCCTTAGACTTGTCTATTGATCTCAACTCCTGAATAGCAGCAACCCTTATTGCATAGACTGACAAAAGGGATCTCAGGACTTTACTGACCATAGTGGAATCTTCTATTTTGCCACCTACACTTTTTATTTCTCCAACAATTATTTTGATTCTTATTCCATACTGCTGAATGGTCTCTCCTTCAACCATCCTCATGTCTTCAAAATTTCCTCTCAAGCTCTCTTCCTTAGCCTGTTTTACATGCTCATCACCACCATAGATATTTTTAAGAGCATCCCATACTTCTTTGGGATTTGCCTTGTCCTGAACATCAATAAACTCAATGTCAGGTAGACTACTGATAAGGGCTTCCATGACTTGCCCATTTTCTTGTATCTCTCTCTTTTGGTCATTGGTGAGAGTACCGGTAGGAACAACATATACATTTTCAACATAACTCCAATGTTGAACACCCATGCTTTTGATGAATATCTTCATCCTATCTTTCCATATGCCAAAGATTTCCCTATTGAACTTTGGACCTTCCCTCTTCATCATTTGGCTAGGATCTTTTCCTCAAGCAGTTAAGCTTACAACATAGAGGACCTGGAGCACTCTAATACCAATTGATAACTCAATGATGAACCACTAGTACCAAACTAGTACTGAGAGGGGGGGGGTGAATTAGTACAAACACAAATACAGTCCAAAACTGGTTTGACAGCAAACACTCCGAATGACTGATAAACAGAGATATCGGTAAAACAAAGTGCAGCTGGTAACATCCATTATAGCTCAATCAGTCATGAACCGGTCACCCAATAAGCTTTTCTCTTAGCTCAATACCACATTATCATAATATTCACATGCATGAACTAGTAGACTTAACCATGAAATCTTCACAATAGTGAGTTCAATGTGTTTTATAGACAGGCATAAAACATAGAACCTTCATGTGCATAATAGATAAAATAAAGCATCACAAGACAAAAGCATTTCACATGACACACATATTTTTCACGTGGAAACCCAACTGGGAAAAACCACAGTGGAGATGAATACCCACAAGTTGCTTTTTGAACTCTTTAGAAGTCCACTCTATTAGGAGCCTTGTCTAGTTAAGAACATTACAATAGGTTATGGTAGGAACCGATCCTATTAGGGATCACCCGGTTAAAGGATACTTGGTTAAGGGTTAAACCCAGTAGGGTCACCTTGTTAGAGGATTTTAAGAACTCAATAGCTGAAAGGATCTCCTAAGCTTCTCTAGCTTCTTAGAACTCATTAGCTTCGAGTTACCCGGTTAAGGGCTTTGAAACAAGCTGGTTAAGACCACCCAATTTAAGGGATTTTGAATCAAGCCAATTAAGGCTACCCTGTTAGGGGATTTTACAACTGTTGAAGTGGCTAGAGATCAACAGGTATTACAATGATCTATTGACAGCACTCAATGCTAATGCAGATCTATGTTGGCTCCTCTTCACCTTCTGCACATTCACTTTGTAGATATCTCTTCTCTCCTTTGGTTTGGCAAGAATCACGTATCACTTCCCTTGGATACACACTCACAACTTTTGCCAACAACCTCAGATAGAAGCCCAACATCGACCTTATAGGAAACATACAGGTCAGTAGCAAAAACCCTAAACCCTAAACCTGTTAGGCTAAGCAATTCAAACGGTTTGATCCTGACCGTTGAATCATATTGCATTAAATGCAACAATCTTGAATCGATTTCAAGACATTCTCCATCATCCATTATCCACTGTTTTCATGACGATTGATAACCCATCACGCATTATCACCATTTGATAGACTTCACACTTTCCTGAGGTGGATAGGAATGGTCTTCTTCATGCAAGATCCTTCATGCACATAAAGCTTACATGGCAACATGATCTGTCCTCCATCATACTACTAACTCATCACACAAAGATTACCAATTGAGTCACTTGAGTTGCTCCAACCAGAAACCCTGAAGTGGAAGCTACCTACAACCCAGTAACCATACAGTGCTTCCATGTGCCGGTTCACATTACTACATGCCGGTTCACCTTGAACAAATGTGCCGCTTCACTTTGGCATATAAATTGGTTCATACATATGTCGGTTCTTCTCTCTTCACCTATCACATGTGTCGGTTCTTACCATGTCTCATATTGACATCGATGACAACATACAATATCATTGTGTCTAAATGTCAGTTTACATAAGGCTCATGTCGGTTCACATAATGCCAACAGAATACATACACTATTATGGCCAATGGGATGAAGCAAACCTTATTGAATTTGGAGGAACATTTGAAGAATGAAGTTTGTACAAATACCAGAATCTATCTAGTAGATGGAAGTAAGTTCATGGATGGATTGAGACATGAGAATGTGTGTTTTTCCTTAATTCCTAAGAAGACTTAGAGACCAGAACCAGAAGGAGAACATCTGACAAAGATAAGAGATTTGCTGATAGAGTATGAGGAAATCATTTCAAATAATGTACCTAATGGATTGCCACCTATTAGAAGTATTAGTCATTGCATGGACTTGATTCCCAGAGCTAGTTTGCCTAACAAAGTTGCACACCAGCTAACACCGATAGAGAGTGAAGAGATAAATAAATGGAGAAAGGTTTGATCAAGGAAAGTTTGAGCCCTTGTGCAGTACCAACAATATTATGTTAAGTCTCGGAGACAACTAAGGGGGGGTGGATCAGTTGTCAAATGAATTTAAACCAAAAACAACTTAACAAACTTAATGCTTAATACTGGTAAACCAATTCAATATGTCGGTAGATAGTTTTACTAGTTAATTGCTATACCGGTAAGGATTAGTGTATGAAACATAAACACAAAGTTATCCACAACACATAACACCAATATTTGTATGTGGAAGCCCTGTAAGGGGAAAACCCATGGTGGGAAACATTACCCACAATTAGATGATACTAATGCAGATAGTAAGTGTACATAAATGGGGCCTGCACATGTAGAAAGGCCAACCGCCTAGAGCTCACTGCTCAATGACAAAATGGGAGTCACACTAACTATAGTTGGATGGTTAAATCCAATAAGAATGTAAGGCACAAAATAGCATCTTCATATGCTGGATTCAGTACTGGTGTAATGTTGATATGCTTTCACAAAAACCTAGCTTCACCTTCAAATGATGTCTGCGTGTATAGCTTTGCTTATTGTCACATATACCTTCACACAATCCTTTTTTGCATTACACATTTGATCTTACAAATAAGATCTTACATTTATACCATAACCTAAGACCAATTCTAGTAGCTCAGCTCTACAAGATACTACAATAAAAACATTTTACAAACAATATAATATCCGATGCAATAACCAATTGAACATGTCAGCTTAATGCATTTACAACAATAATTAATCATCTCCATAGCATGCCATGTTGATCTGAAAAAGAAAAACCTACCAGTGTAACCCTAGACCTATTTGTCGGTAACAGCAAATATGCAACTATGAATATGCCAATGAACTAAAATCTAGGACAAGATGTCCAAATGATGTCTTCGACATAGCCATGTGTTTTCCATATCATTCCAAGTGCCAGTGATCATTATATCTTGCCAGTGTACTAGATACCAGTGACTGTGCATGAGTCACTTTCTTGCTAGTGAATGTTGCTGATTCTCCAAAGTTCTAGAGTTTATAAGAGTTTAGTAGGTGTTGACATCAATGACAAAACCATACCAAAATACCAACAATCTCCCCCTTTGGCATTGATGGCAACACAAGATGGAAAAACCATCAAAGTGCCAAAACAAAAATGCCAAGTAAGTACCAAAAACCAACAATCTCCAAAAAGATCATAAACAGAAATCAAAATACAGGTACAGAGAGTAATAACCTCTCCTAAACAGCAATCTCTCCCCCTGGGAGTAACATGTGTTTTCCTTGTGTTTTTCAAAGTTTTTCCATACCAATCTCTCCCCCTTTGACATCAAATGTCAAAGTTACAATAAAACCAAGTTCATATACAAAATACCAATCAATTCAATATACCAACTACTCCCCCTGAGAAGTAGCTTCCCATCAAAGACCAGAATAAAAGATTTCTCTATTAATTCTGTTAGTTGATGTCAATCATCAATTGTCTAAGTCTCTACTGGTGGTGGTATGACTTCAAGCTGATCTCTGAGATATTCAAAAGTCTCCTTAGGCAAAGGTTTAGTGAAAATATCTGCAATTTGTTCTTTAGTATTCACATAAACCAGTTTTATCTCCTTTGCTTCAACATTTTCCCTTAGAAAATTCAATTTGATAGAAACATGTTTGGTTTTAGAATGTAATAACGGATTCTTAGATATATCAATTGCTGCAGTGCTATCACAATAGATAGTAATAGATTCCTTGCATTTTGCCTTTATGTCTTTCAACATTTTCTTAAGCCATAGTACCTGTGTACAGTTAGTTGTTGTTGCAACATATTTTGATTCTGTTGTTGATAAAGATGTACAACTTTGTTTCTTACTTAACCAAGAAACTAATATATTTCCAAGAAAGAATGCTCCATCGGTGGTGCTTTTTCTATCATCCACATCTCCTACCCAATTTGCATCTATGTATGTACATAATTCAAAGTTTTCATCTCTAGGATACCATAATCCAAGGTTTATAGTGCCTTGTAATTACTAGAAAATCTATTTTACTGCTGATTCATGATTTTCTCTAGGATTACTTTGAAATCTTGAAACAATACATACTGCATTCATAATATCAGGTCTGGTTTGTGTCAAATATAGTAAACCTCCTATCATAGATTTGTCTCTAGTTGGATTAATAGGTGTAGATTCATCCCTTTGTGATAATTTGTCATTTGTTGTCATAGGTGTGCTTACCAGTTTAGAGTTCTCCATCCCAAATTTCTTTAGTAACTCTTTTAAGTATTTGGATTGACTCAAGAATATACCTTTATCAGTCTATGAAATCTGCAATCCTAGAAAGAATTTTATCTCTCCAATCATAGACATTTCAAATTCTTGCTGCATTTTAATAGAAAATTCCTTACATAATCCATCTTCTCCTCCAAAGATTATATCATCAACAAATACTTCTATAGTCAAGATGTCATCATTAGTTACTTTATAATATAAATTGATGTCTGCATTTACTTTAGTCCATACAGAGCTTTCCTTAACCTGCAAACCATATCATTGTCATTTGTCAAAGAAAATCCATCAGGTTATTCAATGTATACTTCCTCTTCAAGATCTCCATTCAAAAATGCACATTTAATATCCATTTGATAAACTTTGTAGTTCTTGTGTGCTGCAAAAGCCAAAAATAATTTGACTGCCTCAATTCTAGCTACCAGTGCAAAGGTTTCATTGTAATCAACTCCTTCTTCGTGAGAATATCCCTTACACACTAGTCTTGCTTTATTTTTGACAACCTTACCATCTTTATTAAGTTTGTTTCTAAATACCCATTTGGTTCCAATTACATTTTTATCTTTAGGCCAGGGAACTAATGTCCAAGTGTTGTTTTTCTCAATTTATTCTAATTCTTCTTCCATAGCTTTAATCCAAAATTTATCTTCACATGCCTCATTAATAGATGATGGTTCAATTTGAGAAATAAGACATACCTCTTCATTTTCTAATCTTCCTCTTGTCATAACTCTTTTAAACTTGTTTCCAATTATTTGATCTTCAGAATGATTCAGTCTTACATACCGAGGTGTCTTGTTTTGATGTTGTTCCTCAATTACTGTGGAATCCTTAGATGATACCGGGGTAACTGGATCTTCATTTTGTACTAGTGGGTTCAGAGTAGGTTCATTTGTCAAAAAATTTGTTGCCGGTTCAGAGTCTATATACCTTGAAGTTCCTCTGAATTATTCATCAATCTTTCCATTTGTACTTTCAACAATTTTCTGCATTCTTTTGTTGAAACATTTGTATGCCTTGCTCTTAGATAAATAACCAAGAAATATTCCTTCATCACTTCTAGGATCAAATTTGCCAATATACTCATCTCTTTTGATATAACATTTACTTCCAAAAATTCTGAAATACCTAAGAGTAGGAGTATTACCAAACCATAGTTCATGAGGGGTCTTACCAGTTTCACCTTTGATGTGAACTTTGTTAAATATATAAACCACTGTACTGACTGCTTCTCTCCAATATAGATGTGGTAGGTTTTCTTTTGATAACATACTTCTTGCTGCATCCAAGATAGTTTTGTTTTTCCTTTCAACAGCTCCATTCTGCTGTGGTGTCCGAGGTGCTAATAGTTGTCTTCTGATTCCATTCACTTCACAGAATTTATTAAATTCCTTAGATATAAATTCACCTCCTTGATCTTATCTTAAACATTTGATTTTCTTACTAGTTTCATTTTCTACCATTGCTTTGAACAGTTTGAAGTTTCCAAGTGCTTCTGATTTTTCTCTGAGAAAAGTAACCCAACACATTCTAGAATAGTCATCAATAATTAGCATGGAATATCTATCACCTTGTAAGCTTTTAGTTCTAGCTGGACCACATAAATCAGTGTGAATCAAATCAAGAGCATTATTGGATTTTTCTAGAATACTTTTGAAACTAGCTCTAACTTGTTTTCCAAATTGACATTCCTTACATACTGTATTCTGAGCTTTGACAATTTTATGTAAATCTCTAAATGCCTTAGTAGTACCGATCTTTACCATGCAATCAAAGTTTACATGATAGAGTCTCTTATGCCATAACCAACTTTCATCTATATATGCAATTAAGCATGTCTTTTCATTGTTATTTAAATGAAAGATATTACCTCTAGTCTGATTACTGGTTGCAATTTCCAAACCAGTTCTATTCATGATTTTGCATTTTCCATTTTTAAATTGTAACTAAAATCCTTTCTCAACTAATTGACCAACACTCAAAAGATTATGCTTTAAACCTTCAACATAGTAGACATTGTCAGTGTTATGCTTACCATCAAGAGATATTGCACACTTACCTTTGATTGAACAAGATTTGTCATCTCCAAATCTCACTAAGCCTCCATTGTAATCTTGAAAGTTAAAGAATTTACCTTTGTCTCCTGTCATATGATGTGAGCATCTTGAATCAATGATCCATTCATCCTTTACTTCAACTTTAGCTACCAAAGCCTGTACTACCGGTTGAGCAGTAGGTGTCGGTTGATCTTCTGTTATAGCAACAAAAACCCATCCATTGTCTACTGGATCCTCATCAGAATCATCAGTCACACCTTCATCAGCAATGTAACAAGATTTGTCTTTATTCTTCTTAAATCCATATCTTTGATATTCAGGGTTAGGCTTGTATTTTCTTCTATCTTCTTCTCTTAGTTTAGCATGTCTATCAGGGCATCTTGAAGCCATATGACCAATCTTATTGTAGTTAAAACATTTAAAGGGCACTTTACCTTCATACTTACTTCCAACTGGACCTTTAGGCATTTTCCTTGCAAATAGTGCTTCAAGTTTTTCATTTTCTTTCCTACTTTCTTCAAGTTCTCTTGCATAAAAGGCTTTCCAATCAGATTTGTCAAATGATGGAGCAGATGATGTTGATTCTTTAAAGGCCAAATCTATCTTTATAGTAGCAACATGACCAAATTCTTCAATTTCAAAAGCTGGAAGTTTGCCAATCAATGTATCCCTAGTAACTGATGTATTAGGCATTGTTTTTAACTCATTTATAACAATGACTTTCATTTTATATGCCGGTGGTAATCCTCTTAAAACTTTTGAAATAATTTCATCTTCACTTAAGGTTCCTCCACAACATTTAATACCCAAAACAATTTCATTTACTCTTTCCATAAAAGCAGAAATCCTTTCATCTTCTTCCATTTTCAGATGTTCATACCTGACTCGAAAGCTTTCAAGATTTGCAATTTTGACTGTGGAATCTCCTTCATTCAGTGTTTCCAAATGATCCCAAATAGCTTTAGCAGTAGACCTATCTGATAGTCCCATGATTTGCTGATCTAATAATGCGCTCAAAAGTGCTTCTCTTGCTTTGCAATCATTTTCTTCATCTTTAGTCAAGTTAGCTAGACTAGGTTGACCTTGTATAGCAGCAGTATAACCATTCTTTGTAACATCCTAGATGTCTTTTCCAATGCAATTTAGATGTGTCTCCATTCTGATCTTCCATATGCCATAGTTGGTTCCATCAAGTTTAGGACTATCCTTCCTGAAATAATTAGTAGACATTGGATCTCCTCAAGTTGTTAAACTTCTGCAAAAGAGGACTAGGCTCTGATACCAATTGTTAGGTTCCAGAGACAACTGAGAGGAGGGGGGGGTGAATCAGTTGTCAAATAAATTTAAACCAAAAACAACTTAACCAACTTAATGTTTAATACTGGTAAGGGGAAAAAACATGGTGGGAAACCTTACCCACAATTAGATGATACTACTGCAGATAGTAAGTGTACATAAATGGGGTCTACACATGCAGAAAGGACAAAGGCCTAGAGCTCACTACTCAACCACAAAATGGGAGTCACACTGACTACAGTTGGATGGTTAAATCCAATAAGAATGTACTGCACAAAATAGCATCTTCATATGTTGGATTTAGTACCGGTGTAAGGCTGATATGCTTTCACAAAAACCTAGCTTCACCTTCAAATGATGTCTGCATGTATAGCTTTTCTTATTCTCACATATACCTTCACACAATCCTTTTTCGCATTCCACATTTGATCTTACAAATAAGATCTTACATTTATACCATAACCTAAGACCAATTTTAGTAGCTCGTCTCTAAAAGATATTACAATAAAAACATTTTACAAACAATATAATATCCGATGCAATAACCGATTGAACATGTCGACTTAATGAATTTACAACAATAATTAATCATCTCCATAGCGTGCCATGGTGATTTGGAAAAAAAAAACCTATCGGTGTAACCCTAGACCTATTTGCCAATAACAACAAATATGCAACTATGAATATACCAATGAACAAAACTCTAGGACAAGATGTCCAAATGATGTCTTCGACATACCCATCTGTTTTCCATATCATTCCAACTATCGGTGATCATTATATCTTCCTGGTGTACTAGATACCGGTGACTGTGCATGAGTCACTTGCTTGATGGTGAATGTTGTTGATTCTCCAAAGTGCCAGAGTTGATAAGAGTTTAGTAGGTGTTGACATCAATGACAAAACCATACCAAAATACCAACATATTAGCACCTAAGAAGAATGGAAAATGGAGGATGTGTACCAATTCAAGAGCAATAAACAAGATCATAGTGAAATATCGGTTTCCTTTGCCTAAGATGGATGACATAGTGGACTATTTGAGTGGAGAAAAATACTTTACAAAGATAGATTTGAAGAGTGGATATTATCAGATCAGGATCAGAGAAGGTCATGAGTGGAAAACAACATTTAAGACAAATGAAGGATTATATGAATGGTTGGTGATACCTTTCGGATTGACTAATGCACTAAGTACTTTCATGAGGCTAATGAATAAGGTATTGAAGAAATTCTTGGGTAAGTTTGTTATTGTGTATTTGGATGACATCCTTATTTTCACTAAGACAAAAGAGGAGCATTTGTTGCAATTAAGATAAGTTTTGCAGAGATTGAGAGAAGAAAAGTTGTTGATAAATATCAAGAAGTGCACTTTCATGAAGGATGAGTTAGTCTATTTAGGATTTGTGATATCTAAGGATGGTTTGAAGGTGGACCCTAAGAAAGTGAAAGCCATTGTTGAGTGGCCTACACCAGAAAGCATTGGAGAGGTAAGATCATTTCATGGATTGACTAGTTTTTACCGAAAGTTTATCAGAATTTTTAGTTCAGCTAGTAACCTTATGACTGAGACCGTGAGGGGAGATCAAAGGGAATTCAAGTGGACCACTGAAAAAAACAAAATTTTTGAATTATTGAAACAAAAAGTGACTGAGCAGCCTGTGTTGGCTTTACTGGATTTCAATAAGGTATTTCAAGTGTATTGTGATGCAAGTGGAACAACAATAAGAGCAGTTTTGATTCAAGAAGGGAGAGCAATAGCATATCTTAGTGAGAAATTAAATGATGTCCACAAGAGATATTCAGTGTATGATCAAGAATTTTATGTCATAGTTAAAGCCCTAAAGAAATGGAGACATTACTTTTTGCCTAAGGAGTTTGTGTTGTATACAGATCATCAATCTTTGTAGTATTTGAACTTTGAGAGTAAGTTGAATCAAAGACATACGAGATGGGTAGAATTCTTCCAGATTTACACCTTTGTGTTGAAGCATAGAAGTGGGAAATCTAACAATTGTTTTGATGCATTGAGTAGGAGAAGGAATTTCCTGACAGAAATGAGAGTGACAGTATTAGGTTTTGAAGATTTGAAGACCTTGTATGATGAAGACCCATTTTTGCAGAACCTTGGAAAGCATGTAGAGAACCAGTTATGGTTGATAGGAGCAAATGGTTGGATTATTGTATTCAGGATTTGATGTTATTCAAGGGAGTTTAGTTATGCATACCTAAGAGTTCCATGAGAGAGAAAATGATAAAAGAAAAGCATAGTGGAGGTTTAGTTGGACATTTTGGTATTTATAAAATAGTTACATTGGTGAGTGAGTTGTAATTTTGGCCATAGATTCATAAGGATGTTAGAGATATGTTTAGAGTTGTAGAGTTTGTCAAGTTGCGAAAGGTAGTAGTCAGAATGTGGGATTATATAAACCTTTGATAGTACCAGTAAGAGCTTGGGAGAATATAAGCATGGATTTTATACTTGGATAACCTAAGACACTGAGAGGTAATGATTCTATATTTGTGGTAGTGGATAGATTTTCAAAAATGGCTCATTTCATACCTTGTAAGAAGACATCAGATGCATTGCATGTAGCATACCTATTTTTCAAGGAAGTGGTAAGATTGCATGGATTACCTAAGAGCATAGTTTTAGATAGAGACACCAAGTTTGTTGGATATTTTTGGATAACACTTTGGAAGAAGATGAAGATAGATTTTAAGTTCAGTTCTACTTTTTATCCATAGACTAATGGATAGACATAAGTAGTTAACCAAAGTTTGGGAAACCTATTCAGATGTTTAGTGGGAGATAAAACAAGAAGTTTGGATTTGATCCTTGCACAAGCAGAGTTTTCCTATAACATTTCAGTGAATAGAAGTACCGAAAAAACACCTTTTGAGATTGTTATAAGAGTGCATCCTAGAGGACTAGTAGAATTGAGAGACATTAGCAGTGAAGATCGGAAGAGTTCAGAAGAAAAAGAATTTAAAGAATCACATGGAAGCATTGCATATTCAAGTTAGACAACATTTAGAAAAAATAAACAGCAAATGTAAGGAGAAGGTAGATGAGAAGAGGAGACATAAGGAATTTGAAGTTGGTGATGAACTGATGGTATATTTGAGAAAAGAGAGATTCTTGATTGGAAATTATAATAAGTTGTAGATGAAAAAGTTTGGACCCTGTAAGATCTTGAGGAAGTTTATTTCTGGAAATGCATATGAAGTAGAGCTATCGGATAGTCTAAGTATTTCACCTATATTCAAAATTGAAGATCTTCATGAGTACCATGAATCGAAATTCAGTGAGGAAAGTGTTGTAGGCTTTGAGAGACAATTACCATGGAAGGAACCAGATTAGATTTAAGAGAATTCAGCAAGTAGAATTAGGCATAGTACCCAGAGCAATCAGTACAAAGAATATCTTATGAAGTGGAAGATAAGGCCAGTTGGAGATTCATATTGGATTTCTCAGGCAGAGGTAGACTGCCTTGGTTTTCCTCTGACCCCGGCAAAGTGAGAGGCCCACTTTTTCATTAACCCCAGATGTCTAATGTAAGAGCATCCCTGATTCACAACAATCTTGCATCAACCAAAACCATTTTCTTTTTTGTTTTGTTTTCTGTTTGCAGTTTCAGTTTTCCTTTCTATGTTTCCTATTTTTGGCTCATTGGTTCATGTGTTGTTGGATTATACTTGAAGACTTGATCATCTTTCTTCCTTTCAAACCGCATCTCATTTGGATCACTTTCTGATAAGATATTTCTACCATCTTTTCCTAGCAATTCTTGTTACCAATTGTTCCTTTTTTACCGATTGCCTGACACCTATTTTGGTGATCTACCGGAACCCATTCCAAAACTTATGGATCCTTGGGCATTGATCTTGATGTTGCTTGGAATGTGGTCGACCTTCTATACTTCATCCTTTGGATTTTCTAGAGGAATCTCTTTGCAAAGGCCGACCTTGTTCATTTTTGCACATTAGGTCTTTTCTTTAGGTTTTGGTCCTTTTTGGGTCAACCAGATCCTTTGGATCGATATATATATATATATATATATATATATATATATATATATATATATATATTTGTAATCATGCTCTAGAATGCAATCAATTAGAGAATCAAGAAGTATCAAATAGATAGATTGTGCCTCAAAGATAGATCTTTTAGATTCAAGGTCCCAGTGTGACCTATTCTACCAGGCCTGTGTGGTAGTATGTTGTAACCCAGTTGTTTCCTGTTGGATGTAATAAAATTTCATGTAATAAAACTATTTGTTCTACATTGCCTACATCATATATGTGTGTTTCTGTTGTGTTTACTCTTGTTGACTAGTTTGGACTGATCTCCTTGAGGTCCCTCCTCGCCGGTGACTACTTCATTTATCATTCTTACTAGACATGCACGGGTATATCATTAACCAGGGGTTACCGACAACATTGGCAGAGAGGTGGCATAGCGATACAAACACCTTTCATTTGGTGACCGATGAGATGATAGTTACTCTAGAGGACTGCTATCAGATTCTACAGATTCTCGTGGTTGGGGATTTGGCTCTCCATCATGTTTTCCAAGATGATCACTTTACTGGCTATGACATCCTATGGTGGGAGTTTTTGGATTTGGGTTATGCTTTGTTGTTGTCAATATTAATAGGTTTCATTGGTGGTTTCCTGTGTCTGACCATAGGACAAAGGGACTGGCCATTGGATGGGGATTGGTTCTGGAGGACATGGTGATGCAAGGATGCATGTTTGCATGGGGGTCTTGTATGTTGGCCCACCTATACCAAGAGCTCCACTAGGTAGTGTCTCTGGGATACACTAGTCTATCAACTGGGGTGACTTTATTACAGGTGTGGGCCTGGCAGCATATACCATGTTAGACACAATGTACCACTGAGAGGGGGGTGAATTAGTTGTTCATAATTTTTACCATTTTAACACTAAGAATGATTACCGGTTAACACACTAGAGCTAATTTAACTCGTTGGTAGGATAAAGAGAGATTACACAATGTAATCACATACAAGGGCACATCACATAACACCAGCATGTACTATAAAAATCCAAGATGAGAAAAACCTTGGTGAGAAATTCTATTGGAGTCTACTGCTCCAATCTAGCCTCACAATGGAAATCTAATTATAATGTTTAGGGCACCAAGCCTTGATTTAGGGCACCAGCCCCTAATTTAGGGCACCAACCCAAGGAGATACAACCCCTACACCAAGCTCCAACTCAGTGGTCTACTATGAGTATGTTCAATTACAAAAGTAATAGCCATGTTACAAATGAATTTTGTAACTCTTCTGTAAATCTCCCTATCGGTTCTCCTCTCTCCAATTCTTTATCGATTCTCTGCTCACCCCTCAGCTGCAACACAATCTCCTGATGCAACTAACTCTTTATTGCACCTTCACCAGCTCAATCTCTTCTTCTTCTTTGTCAGTTCTCTCTCTCTTGGTTCTGCTCTTTGTCAGTTCTCTCTTCTCTCTGCTACACTACTGCTCTCCACCATTGGTCATGATAACTTAGTTAGATGTATACCATCTGATACCTACCAATTCTCAACTTACCTTATCTACATTCTTCTACAACTCTTCTTTGTTGGTATGGTCACCATTGGTTTCCTCCTCTGTCGGACTCAATGGCTGACTACCGATAGCCTCACTGATGTCAGTTGAACCCTTCAACCCGATTCTCTCTTTCTCACACTCAGTCAATTCTCACATTGTCTTTTTCTCACTTGATTGATTTCTCCTCTTCTACAAGAACACCCTCTCATTCAGTGGCAACCTTTATTGAATTTGGCTTGCATATTTATAAATAGGTTTTCCTGCCAAAAACCAATTCAAAATTCAAGCAGTCAGGGTTTCTTCTTCGACCCCAAGGCAAACTAAATCCAATTAGATCTAACAATATCTTATCACCTTGATTGATGAACTGCAACTCATCAATCAGACCTACCATTGTCATCCCTTCCAGAACATGCCTTCCTCATTTATCAATCTACTTTTAATCTATCAACTAATTTCTTGGTCGATCACCAAGAATGGTTTCCTTCACATACCTCGATTTGCTCAAATAGTCTTTCCTAGATCTTTGTTGTCTATTTGACCTTGAGTCGCAAACCTCTCCTACACATCACGTGAACCATGCAGTTGAGATAAATGTTGACCTATCATCATCTACCTCATGGATAGACACTTCACCAACCTATGCATGCATGCCACCTCAACTCCACATGGTATCTTTGTCGATATCCATCTCAGAAAAAACCTCTATGTCGGCTAGACTTGGTCACCAAAAATCAACACACAACTGGTCCTTCTTTTCTGTCGATTCTCTAACCTTACCTATTATACCCTAACTACTTTGCCATCACCTTGCACTTGGCATCTCTTCTGGTGGAGCACCTTTTTTCGTTGCCAAACATACCATTATACCATATGCTCATCTTCATCAAGAAGGAGCACATCACAACCTTTTCATTCTCTTACCAGTTATTATACTTACTGGTAGGCACCCTTGATGACACCATGTCATCAACCTTCAACTGTTTCCATCTGAGGCATCTGCATACCGATTGCACTCTCTATCTATGGTTTCTTAGCCTTACCCTCTTTATCATCAGCCTAGACCATATCACAACTGGTCTGTCAAAGTGACAAACCCATCACTTCTTTACTCTTTCTAATCTATCTCGGCAGCATATCATGTCATCACATGCTAATCTAGTGTACATCCCTGATCTCAACCACCTAAGGCATCTTTGTGATTCACCGGTAGATCCACTCTGAGCCTTAAATCACCTGCCTTTAACTTTATTGTCTTATCTCCAAGAACTATGATGCATTTCATGCTTAATAGGAGATAAGCTCCACTTACCAGTGGGAGTGGATCCTTGTCATCTATATCCTGCAATGCACCAATGTGGCTTCCATATTTGAGCAACATATCTTCAAACATGCACATGTGATCCGGTTTGGGCACACTCACTATCAGTCTTCTCTTCAAATGGTGACTTCATCTTTATCTAGTGAGAGTCCTGTTGATTGACATCCACACAACATACTCATGGCCTGCACATACTTCTCCTCTAGTGTTGATGTGATTTACGTAACATTCCCCCTCTTTATCATAATCAACCAACTAGAATCTTGCACTCTTACAAATGTAACCATTTACCGGTTGTTATATCATACTGGTTGCATGTCCATATCTTCAACACAATTCAACCACTAACTTGTGTACCGGTGACTCCAATGTTCATTGTACTAAATGGAATTCTCTCCCTTACCAGTGACTTGCTAAGCTAGGTGACATCAAAGGCATCACATCCTGTATGCATCAATGATAGTGTCACACATACATCTCTTATACTAGTAGACATATTATATTGGTTGACATTAATGAAAACATAATGCCAACATACCAATGTCGAGACTACTTGCATACAGGGATAGGCCAGTTGGTCGGGCATATGCATATGGGTATATAGGTGTAGTTGTCTTGTGTAAGCTGGGCAAACTAGAGAATTGGTGGAGGGCTTTGGATGACATAGATATGGTCATCTGGAGACCATCTATGGATTGTGAGGTGTGGGCCGAGGATGGGCTAGAGATGCCCTATGTATACATCTCTAGGCACCTGATTGGGCACACACCCTTTATCATTGAGTGATTTTTTCACAACTGCGTTCATCAGCAATATGGTAGACAATAGGGGATACCATAGGGAGCCTATTTGTATCCTCATCGGTGAAAGGATGTGCTGGAGTGGGGGCCTACCCTAGATAGTGTAGCATTCATGGATGAGTATATGACCCTAGCAGGATAGATCCAGGATTACGGAGCCAGGGTAGTGGATTCTAGGATCACAGAGGAGTTCTTAGCTTACTTCGTGGCACATGCAATGGCTCGCATATCTGATTTGATAAAGCTATTTCTATTTTTTGATAATGAGAAGGAGGATCAGCCACAAAGGAGAGTGGGTCCTAGACATAGAGAGGAGGATGAGGGAGAGGATGGAGGAGATGGAGGTGGAGGAGGTGGTGGAGGTGGGGATGACAGAGGTGATAGAGGTGGGGATGGAAAAGGTGGAGTTGGTAGAGGTGGGTATGGTAGAGGTGGTCTCATACTTGGTGTGGGTGGGGGTATGAGGATAGGTGTGGTGTTAGTTATTGTGGGAGGTATGGAGGATGATAGGTGACCTACCCAGAGGAGGAGATCTAACTTTCTAACTCCATTGATGCTTTAGATAGGAACAAGTGCAGCTAGGACCATGACACAGGTACCTATTCAAATTACGGTGCCAACCTACCAGCAAAATGGTCAGATTAGGGTGCTACAAGTCTCTGTGCAAGAGCTACAAGCATAGGTGCTAGCACAATAGTGATAGATTACATAGTTATAGATAGAGAGGGATACAACAGTAGAGCGTCAGGGTCGAGTAGAGGCTCTTTCTGATAGATTAGAGAGAGCCAAGCAGGTGCACCACTTTGGGACACACTGAAGGAGATACAATACTTGGCCAAGGAGGTCGAGTATTATAGGCATTTGTATGAGGATATGGTCCCTCAAGATCATAAATCTCCTAGCTATGATACAGTGGCATCCACTCGATCCGAATGTAGTCATACAAGGATAGAGAGAAGAGGTGTTATGGGGCTAGCATGACGTGATTGATCTGGTGGAGATCTGAGAGCTGCGACATCTTATACTAGACCTTCTACCTTAGGAGATAATCATAGCTGAGAGATTTGTCCTGTTGTATTGATCACTTTGTTATACTGATAGATATGATACCTATTGTACATTTTGACATTTTGCAAGAGATATGATATATGGCATTGATTTTTTCTGATCTACATGTGATGTGTTATTAACGATGATTGATTTATGATGCACATTTTTTGAAATGATGATACTATGAGGATGATTAGATGTCTAGATAATAATGATGTTCTTGATCTCTTAATGTTGATTATTATATGATGATGTGAATGCATGTCTCGTGATGAATAGGTGTTTATGATATGCACTGCTATGTTTACTTTGATACAAGATGTGATGTTATCTGAATGTTATGATTGTGAGATGTATCTTGAAAATGAGATGTAAATGATAATGATAATGATAATGATATGACACTAATGCAAGATTTAAAATGATATGCAACTTACTACAATTTTAAGATGATATGCAACTACATGATCACTTTAATTATGTAATTGTCATTCCTATTAGTCACTTTGTTTGTGCTCTTTTTGTCATCATTGAGGTTTTTATATGTTGAAAATTAATACAAGCATTATGGTATAATTGAACCATAATGACCTGAGTATAACTTATATGATATTTGATATTGCAAGATGATACAAGCATTGAGGTATAATTGAACCACGATGACTTGAGTGTTGCTTGCATAAAATAGACAAGAGTTGATGATTTTTATGTGCAAAATGGAAAATGTCTTCAATGATATGTTTCCAATCATGTCTCGAGACAAATTTGCACCATATGAATGATCACCTCATAGATGGAAAACCAAAAAGATATCAAAATCCTTTGTTGCTTCTCTAGCTCAATGTATCCTTGAGTAGCTCAGGAGATCTAATGATTCAAAAATTAAGATATAAATAGCCAAAACTTCATGCCAAATTTAAACAAATCATAGTTCAGAATAAAATCATCCATCATGTGTGTGTTGAAGTTTTAGTTGGATAATGATCCTATTTTCTAGTTCGATCAACATCTTTGACAATGTTTTGCCTAGTATGTTGCAATCCTTGTTTGTTGTCTGAATGCTAAAGAGAGATGACTGTTGTCCCCATCTATAGACACTTGTCGATGTGGATATATACTTTGATCACAAAGCCATGGTGGGATATGATATGGATAATTGTTAGACAATCAAGGACAATGACTACTATAAATATGTTTGGGATAATGTTGCATGTATAAGTGTTTTGTGATGGTTATGGGCTAAGATCAAATGGATTAAAGATATGATGTGAGTACCGATAGATAGAGGATTTGTTCTCTCACAAATAGAGTATGCTGCCAAGTTTTCACCACGTGTTTTTATTCCACTTTTTGATTTGTTTATTATTTATTTTTTTTTGCATTTTTTTTTTTTTTGTGTCACAAAGTGCCTGTTTGCTAGGTTTTCATCATAGTGACAATTTTTGATACTTTTTTTTTTTTTTTTTCTTTTTCACTTGATCTATGCATTGGATGACTCAAGTGTAGAACTTCTTTAGATGGATGTTGTTGGTTGGTTCATCAAGCACATCCCCTTCTAAATTTGACAACTAATATGCTCCTTATCCATAGGCTGATATGATCACAAAGGGTCCCAACCAGTTGGGCTCAAACTTCCTCGTATTTTCTTGATCTTGATGATTTACGAGATATTATTTTAGGACTAGATCACCAATTTTGAATGCCCATGGGATGACTTTGTGATTATAGCTTTTGCACATTCGTTGTTGATATGCCTTGAGATGGTCATAGGCACGTTGTCATTTTTCATCAAGAAGATCTAGTTCCTGCAACCTATTCACTTGATATTCCTCATCTGGTATGAGGCCCTTCAAAGATACTCATAGAGATGGGATTTCTATGTCAAGAGGCAAAATTTCTTCTAAATCATACACCAATGAATATGGTGTAGCCCTTGTATGACCACTTGAATGTGTACCACAAATACCTTCATGAAGCTCTTGTAAGGCGGAGTCAGATTCATTACAATTGAGGCATCGAAGAAGAGTACCATCTAGACCTCGGCAATAAAGTGTGTCAATGGTTAAGGTATAGCAAGCATCTTGTCGGATGAAGCTTCATTTTTGGTTGCAAGATAGGTCGGGTGGGAGAGTATTATTTTGAGATAGTCATATATCTTACCGTATAGAGGGGAATCAGAACTAGTCAGGGATCAGATGACTTGGGATGCGAAATTTTCATAGGCTGGAAAAAAAATTGCTCCACAAAGAATTCATAACGATTATGTTTATCTGGAATTTATAGAAGTGAGGCAATAGTGGCCATTGCATCGACAACTTTGTTGTCTAATCTTGGAATTTGTGCAAAGGTGATGTGCACAAAGTACTTTTTGAAGTCATCCACCATTCTCTTGTAAGGCATTAGCTTATCATCTTTCATTTGATAGTCATCATTGATCTAGTTGATAACTAATTGATAATCCTGATAGAGTCTTAATTTTGTGATTCTCCATTCTATAGCCACTTTGATTTTGATTACCAGGGCTTGATATTCAACAATGTTGTTGGTGCATGGAAACATTAGTCTGTAATATCTTGCAATTGTGTGCCCTTCCGGAGTGATGAACGAGATGTTGGTGTAATACCCTAAAAATGGTCACCTAAACCATGAGCCCCTAATCTCAACAACATCACCAAGGTCCTAACCAAAGGCAATTAAAATAAATCTTGAGCACACAATTAATTTCTAAAATCATCAATGTCACATGGCAAATCAATCAACCAATATTAATTAAATATTTATTTAATTAATTGACCATTCCAAGTAAATCATTTTTAAACAATTATCCTATTTATTTTATTGGATATCCTAGCATATTTAATTAAATAAATCAATTTGCCATTAAAACATCAAAAAGAGGAATTAATTTGAAAAAAAGAATTAAAATTTGAGAAAAGAAATCAATTGGAGATAATCTTGAAAAACAAATAAAAAATTGATAAATAAACTAAAAGAAAGCAATTAAAACAATTAAATATTAAAATTGAATGAAATAGAGAATAAATCAGTTTTTTCTGATTTTATCTTAATTTTAGTTCAATTTCCTTTAAAACTGAGAAAAGCATCCAATCACATAAATTCACCTGGATTGTGCTTGCTCTTGGAAAATCTTGACCACTCATCATCATTTGATCTCAGCTGTTGGTTTCTTTCTGAATTTTCTATAAATTTAGGCTCTCATCTCTAATTCAAAAAAAGATCCTGGAGAATATATTGTTATTATGTTGTTTTTGCTCTAGGTTCATTAAGAATTTGCATTGAGATATTGCATATTAGTTATTCATATATTGCTTAAATCATGTTAGATTAACCTTGCATATCTAGCTTAAATCTTTCATCCATTTATCTCATATTCATGCTCATATAAATTTTAAAATCCTTCGTTTAGGTGTTGTCTGGTCACTAAATAGCTTAGCAATCTGAGAGCAATCTAAACTCGCATTTACTAGAAGGCAATGGGTTGCTTTGTAATGGTTTATTATTCATTGATTATTGATTTACTAACCATGCATCTAATGACTTAATTGAGGTGTTGTGTATTTCAGATACAGATATAGGTCCACTTTTCACACACATTTTTGGTGCCCATCGTGGGGCACAAAATTTAATACTTCAGCCCCCAAATCATTTTTTTTATCCTACAAGTTTCATCCCTACAATCTCTGTGAAATATTGTACGAGTGGTATTACTGTATTGTATGACATTATGTCAAACCCTCTATTTTATCGTACAAACTAGTAAATCGACTCGTACAAAATTCTATTCTGAATATATGATTTTGTCTTCTGTCGTTTCATGCTCAATTCTAACTCGTACAATAAAATACTTTTGTCATTTTACTCTGTGATAATTGTCATATGATGATGTATTCTGTTGGGCTAAAACATGTTTTATTCTTCAGGTTTTCTATCCAAATTTGATTACACTGATGCTAACCCTGAATTGTCTTTTGTTTGCCTAATATTTTCACAGCCTAACCAGTTTCTTACAGAAAGCTTGTCAAAGAATAAAACAACATGACTACTGATGCATTGTTTTTGCAGGTTGCGTAAAGAGAATCAACCAAACATCGTGTATTCCTTAAATTCATTCTTAGGCACCTAACTTTCTATCTGGTTAAAGAAAAATCTATATTTTGTGTTTTAAGAGAATTCTAAGAGGTAGGAGAGTATGCTCTTGTCTATATAAACAATCAAAAATCCCGACCCTTGAAGCATTTTCTTTAAGTTTGAGATTTGCATATCTTTAGTAAACCTGCCCTCCTGAGGAGCTAATAAATCTATAGCCATTACGGCCGGTGAGAGGGGAACGACCCAAGTGGGAATGGCTAAATGCCAAGTACTCCAACCCACTATTAAATAAACTTGATTTGATGAAAATCAAGTCAACCGCAGTGCTCGGGAATAACTCTCCTATGTAACTTAGGGTATATTAAACCTTGGTTTTCAATGCTAGGAGACCTCTTAATTGAGTTTATACCTCAATGCGCCGAATGGACCCCTTACTAGTTCCAATTCAATATTAGAAGCTACCCGGTTCACCTCTGAAAGGTTGATAATCTTTGTGCAAGAGAGATAGTAACTCTCCCAAGACACTTGCCATATCATGCCCCCATTAGCGTTTGGAGTCAGCTAATACAATGTTGAGAATCCATTGCATCAGACTCAATGGCCATATTTTGTTAGGATTCCTAGAGATACTGAGAAGGGGGGGAGGGGTGAATCAGTATCTAACCAGTGAATTGAATTTCTTAACTTAAAACATGTAGAACATATTATAACAGTGTACCGGTATGCAAGAAATAATGCAATAAATAGAATTAAAAGCATCCACATGAAAAGCACACCATGACACAAGGATTTAATGAGGAAACTCGGTGTGGGAAAAACCTTAGTGGGATTTGTGACCCACAATATTCACTTACTGGCCAATAAGAGAATATTACTTACAAGAGGGGCCTGTACATGTAGGAAGGCCAATTGCCTAGAGCTCATTGCTCAATGGGAAGTCTCACTGACTTACAATGTGGATTATACAAATCCAATATCTTGTACTGCTTTACAATAGCATCTATAATGCCAGATCCAGTACTAGTTTCTACTATGTTCTTAACATAAAACCTTTAACCTATATTTCGCATAATAGGTCTGCCTAATATCTTTTTCTTATCAAGTACCAAATGTCTACAATGATCTCTCTTATATATAAGTTATTTTACAACTTGCCAAGTCATCTTACAAGGTGTAAAGCAGAAAAATCAAACCCTAGTTGTTCCACCCCCCACTCCAAGGAGAGAGAAAGGAGGGTCACTAGGGTTGACGGTTTTCACTTAGGAGAGACTTTACATTCAAAAGAGGGGTTGAAACCCACAAGATCCAATCCCACACAATGCAAGACTGGATTCTAAATGAGTTTCAAGGGTTAAGACATCAAGGATATCCTCTTTTGTAAAGAATGTAGGTAGAATAATTGAACTAGGAATGCATGTAAAGTAAGAAAGATTAGCTTATAAATGGAGATAGGGACACAAGATGAAGCTACAGACCTGAAATTAGTAGTAAAATGTCGAGACAATGCTATTCTGCAAATTTGAGCGAAAGTTGACAGGACGATGGCGCCCGGAGTGCACACGATCCTCCGAAAAACCCGCGAAATGAAGGGGGATCTGTTCGTCTCTGCACAAGGATTCCAGATCTTCAATTACAGCCGCATACCTACAACCTACACATAGAAAAGAGAGGATGATTGGGGGGTTAGGGATTAGGGGTTTGCCTTTAGGTCAAACCCCGGTTTTGGAATTAACCAAGAAATGAGAATGTTGTGAATGTAAATGTTTGTAATGTAAACAAGTACTGATACCTTGTCGTAAGAATGTTTGTATTCTTACATGCGAAGGTGTAATAATGTTGTATGTTTGTATGTTGTAAGTGATCTCCTCTTCAATGGTTGAATCCTTGTCTTTGAATGCAACACCTAGCCTTGAATGGAGACTTAGAATACTCAATTGCTTGAAGGAATGCTTGAATGCTTGAATGTTTGAATGTTTGAATATCACTTCCGCGTCTTGCTCCTGCTTATTTCCTTCCTCCCTTTCTAGGAGAGGAAAAGTAGTTTATATACTTGTCAATTAGGGTTGAGAGACTGATTTTTCCAACCTTAGGCCGACCTAGAAACATTATTTTTTGAATTGCAAACTTAAAGACCCGATGCCCAACAAGAGACCGGGCCCAAAATAGGGCCAGGGACTAGGGCGCTCGGCACCATGGTCCTGAGGGACCAGGGCACTAGGTGCCATGGTCCCTAAAGGACTAGGGTGCTGGGCACCATGGTCCCACCTCCCGGGACAACAAGGTGCAAGGAAGGATCAGGCCAAGGTATAGAAATATGTAATTTTTGATGTCACAAGCAGGTTTCAGGGTCTCCATTTAGGTTCAATGTTGCGCCGCCATCATGAAGACCCAAATGCAGTTGAAATTGCAAGTGTCACAATTTTAGGACACTCCATTTAGCCCCCACTTTAGCGGGAGTATAAGCGTACGCCCATACTTTTGGTAAAGTACAAGGAAACAATGTTGAAAGACTTTCACCACATCAAGGAGGCAAGATACACCAAGCCCCCAGTGGACTAAGGATCTTACGACTTCGATTGACAAAGTAAAAGGGAAGGTCACAAGGGAGAACCATGACTATCAGTAGTAAGGTTCCCTCACTATGAGTCATGCAAGAAAAATACCAAAAATTTTCAAGGCAAAGCTAAGTTCGCCAAGAAATTTTCAAGTATCTTAAAGAGATATGAACGGGGTGTATGCCCCCCTACGTTAAAGCGATCGCACACGCCTCATCAGGGGGGATTTCTTTAAGGTAGTTATACATATAAGAAATGAGAAGGGAAAGGAGCACGTTATCACAAGGTTTTAGCACCCAAGTGTGAGATAAACCCAAGGATAATAGACACAAAACATAAAGCACGAGGTGACTTTGCTTTTCTTGGGGTTAGTATGCTGTATCATAATTCATGTATATCATATGTATGTATGCATAATTGTTCTTCATTCCCCAATCAAGGAAGGTCACCTAGAAGAAGGGAACACATGTGTCTTTTGAGTCAACATGAGAGAGACCAAAAGAGATCTCAATGCTTTGCATCGTCCTCAAGTAGACAACACTAAGGACAACAAATAGAAGAATGAGAATAACACATAGAAGAAGTAACAAAAGAGATCAAGAGAGGAGGAGAGAGTCTGCTATGCTAATGCTACTAGTCTAGCATGTCATCCACCCCCCAATCTTGCTAATCAATATTTCAGGAAGGCAAGAAACACGCTAGAGGAGGAACATCCAACATAGCAGATGGAGCTATCACAAGATCCAAACAAGGGCTATGTTCATGTTCTGAGCCACGTTGTTCTTGTCTAGGAGCTAGGATAAGTTCTTTAGAAAATTCGTTAGATAAATGGTTATCAACATCAACATATTCATATTCACTATCAGAAGAAAGAGGAGTAACATTTTCATCATGAATAATATCATCATAAAGATTTATAAAAATAGGATCTTTAACTCACACAGGATCAAGACCATCATGCATCTTATGTTTGGGAGATTTTGGCTCAATTTTTGGCTGAGGAGAAAATGGAATAATACTAGCTAAAGGTGTTTTTGGGGATTGCAAAGTTTGAGAAGCAGCTGCCTAAGCTCTAAGATGATGCTTTCGTCAGCGTTCAATGTTGCGCCGCCATCATGAAGACCCAAATGCAGTTGAAATTGCAAGTGTCACAATTTTAGGACACTCCATTTAGCCCCCACTTTAGCGGGAGTATAAGCGTACGCCCATACTTTTGGTAAAGTACAAGGAAACAATGTTGAAAGACTTTCACCACATCAAGGAGGCAAGATACACCAAGGCCCCAGTGGACTAAGGATCTTACGACTTTGATTGACAAAGTAAAAGGGAAGGTCACAAGGGAGAACCATGACTATCAATAGTAAGGTTCCCTCACTATGAGTCATGCAAGAAAAATACCAAAAATTTTCAAGGCAAAGCTAAGTTCGCCAAGAAATTTTCAAGTATCTTAAAGAGATATGAACAGGGTGTATGCCCCCCTACGTTAAAGCGATCGCACACGCCTCATCAGGGGGGATTTCTTTAAGGTAGTTATACATATAAGAAATGAGAAGGGAAAGGAGCACGTTATCACAAGGTTTTAGCACCCAAGTGTGAGATAAACCCAAGGATAATAGACACAAAACACAAAGCACGAGGTGACTTTGCTTTTCTTGGGGTCAGTATGCTGTATCATAATTCATGTATATCATATGTATGTATGCATAATTGTTCTTCATTCCCCAATCAAGGAAGGTCACCTAGAAGAAGGGAACACATGTGTCTTTTGAGTCAACATGAGAGAGACCAAAAGAGATCTCAATGCTTTGCATCGTCCTCAAGTAGACAACACTAAGGACAACAAATAGAAGAATGAGAATAACACATAGAAGAAGTAACAAAAGAGATCAAGAGAGGAGGAGAGAGTCTGCTATGCTAATGCTACTAGTCTAGCATGTCATCCACCCCCCAATCTTGCTAATCAATATTTCGGGAAGGCAAGAAACACGCTAGAGGAGGAACATCCAACATAGCAGATGGAGCTATCACAAGATCCAAACAAGGGCTATGTTCATGTTCTGAGCCACGTTGTTCTTGTCTAGGAGCTAGGATAAGTGCTTTAGAAAATTCGTTAGATAAATGGTTATCAACATCAACATATTCATATTCACTATCAGAAGAAAGAGGAGTAACATTTTCATCATGAATAATATCATCATCAAGATTTATAAAATTAGGATCTTTAACTCACACAGGATCAAGACCATCATGCATCTTATGTTTGGGAGATTTTGGCTCAATTTTTGGCTGAGGAGAAAATGGAATAATACTAGCTAAAGGTGTTTTTGGGGATTGCAAAGTTTGAGAAGCAGCTGCCTGAGCTCTAAGACGATGCTTTCGTCAGCGTTCATGTGCAGAACGATTTCATCTAGTCTTAGTAGGAAGTTGAGAAGATTGAGGAGGAGAAATGTTCTCATCCTTATCACTTGGGTGTTTAGGTTGTGGTCTCTTAGGTTGAATAATAGGAGAAGAGGAAGGTCTCTTCTCTCCATAAGAGGAAGGAGGAAGAACTGCTCCATATAAAGGAGGAATATTTGGTTTAGGAAGGAGACCAAGTCCATCATGACAAGGAGGTACAGGTCTACTTTTAGGAAGTTTATTAGATATAGACATATTCACATTCATAGGGATGGGTTGGGAATCTTCTTGAGGAAAGACATTAGTTTTATCTTTCAAAGGAAGAACTTCCTTCTCAAGAACGATAGGAATATCAAGTTTGGGTGTTCTAGGTTCACTCAGAGATAGGATCATATCTTTTTTCCACTTTTGATAAGATTTGAAAAGATGATCACTTCACGCTGGAAGAGATTGGAATTGTTTAGGCCAAAAATAATCAATAGGAACGCTAGAAGTTCTTTCAGCTGGTTTAAAGAGACTATGATTGATAGTAACAACTTCACCATTATGGGGAAATTTCAAACACTTGTGAATAGGAGAGGCAATAGCTTTCATGGAAGATAGCCAAGGATAGCCTAGCTTCACACGAATTTGTTCGGACGATGGAATAATAGAAAAGCTCATATCAAGGGATTTGTTATGGACCTCAATAGGTAATGTAATAGAACCAATTACAGGAGAAGAAAATGCATCAAATAATTTCACAAGCACATTTGTTTCATCATAGATCACTTGATTTAATTGCAAAGTAAAAAGAAATTCTTCAGTAATGACATTAACCATGCAAGAAGGATCAATAAGCACTCTACGGCAAGGTGTATTCTTGACTTTTGCAACTATATATAAAGGACCATCAGGTGCCCTGATAGTTTCACTGGAATCAAATGTGATGGAAGGTTCTTTAGGGATTTTCTGCTGCTCTACAAAGTTAATCACATTCGGAGTCATAGACATAAGACTATCAGGTGAAAAAGAGGAATCATTAGTCTCAACCACATTAGAGGTATGAGAAGGTAATGGATCAGTAAAAATCTTAAGATTTTGGTTAGGAGGAGCTATAGATGTGTTGCCTTTATCATTCACACCAGAAATAGAGATAGTATTATTATCAATCAAATCTTGAATTTTACCCTTTAAAGCAAAACATTTTTCAGTATCATGCCCAGGTTGACGATGAAATTGACAAAAAGATTTGTTATCAAAATAGGGTGAATTAATCTTCGCAGGATCTATTTGCCTTATAGGAGGGAGAGTAAGCGCATTTTGTTCCAATAACTTATTCATAATACTATGCAATGATTCATTCAAAGGAGTAAACTTTCTTTCTTTCTTGAAAAACTTAGAAATAGGAGGCACACCTGATGCTGCATTCACATTGTTGTTGATGATGTTTTCATTGAACTTAATGGACTCTCTGTTCATTTTAAACTTCCCAAATGGTTGTTGACTACTATCACCCTTATCACTCGGAGCCATAGGATTTACTTGTTCCATTTGACTCACAGTCAGTTGATAATTGTGAAGAGTTGCGCACAACTGTTGGAAAGAAGTAAACTCCGAAAACAGAAGTTTTTCTCTAATATCTTTTTGTAAATTAGAAATAAAGATTCTTTGAATATCATTGTCAGGTACTGGAAAGGAAATTTGAGCACACAAATGCATATATCTACCAATGAAATCAGTCACTTTTTCTTTAAGACCTTGTTTACAATGCATTAAATCAATCAAAGTAACTTTAGGACTTATATTGTTTTGAAATTGTTGAATAAAAGCATTTGCAAGTTGTTGGAAAGAAGTAATAGAATAAGAAGGCAATGAGCAATACCATTGTAGGGCTTTATCTCTTAATGTTCTAGTAAACAATTTTGCAAGCAACCTTTGGTCATAAGCAAAATCGGTACATATTGTTTGAAAGGTCTTAACATGTGTTAGAGGATCACCTTTACCATTATAAAGCTCCAATTGCGGGATTTCAACATGTTTAGGGGGGATAGCTTGAACAATGTCAAGAGAAAGTGTGCTTGCAACATCAAATGTGGGCACACTAGACTTAGATTGATTCATAGAGGCAATTTGTTGCTGTAAAGAAGAGACAGTTTGTGCAAGATTGTTAATGGTCACTTTAGTCGAAGAGTTCATATTAGACGTGTTAGATTGTGATGGAGGTATTATATTATTGAAAGAAGGTATTGATTGAGAGTAAGGTGGTGGAACACTATGATAATTAGTCATAGGAGATGATTGGTATGGAGGAACACTACAAGGAGGAATGGAATGGTTAAATGAATTGCCCCCTTGCATCGTGTTTATTTGTGGAGATGAAATAGGAACACTCATTGAAGGAATGAATGAAGAAGTTGGATTGAATGAAGGAAGAGGGTTGATTGAAGAAGAAGGATTACCCCCATGACTAGTGATCATATGTGGAATGTCTTGTATTGAAGTAGTCATTATGTTTGATGTAAAAGTAGGTATACTAGCAATAGAAAAGTTGTCAAAGGAATAGAATGATTAACTTGAGTAGGAGGTTATGTATAACCTAAAGTTTCGGCACAACTTTTCATAGACATCACATTCGAATCCACAATGTGTGCAATACTACACAAAATATCAATTCCATTCTTATCACTTTGAACCATACGTTTTAGACCCTCAATTAATGAAAGAGCTTGACTATCAGGGTATTCTTGAGACATCCATTGTCGAAAATCATCAAATTGGTTATCCAATTTCAAAAGTTGTTCTATAGAAACCTCATGGAGAGCTTCTTCATCATTAAGAGGATTAGAGGAATTACCCATGTCCTCATTAAATAGGCCATTCAAATTAGGTTCCATCTCCTTTGTAATTACACCTTGGAAAGACTTAATTCTAAGGCTTCGTCTAACGGGAATAGTATAAGTAGGGCTTATTGTTGTAAAACTCATGCACTAAAGAGAAAGAGAAGATTTTGAATTTTAGAGGTAGCAAATTTCAATAAAATCAGCCAATCTCCTAGATTTAAGCTGTTAAATACAATCAGGACAATCTCCCAAAATTTCGAAAAAAATGTCAGGGACCGTGGCGAACGGAGTGCACACGGTCCTCGCAACTTTTTTCGAAATTTTCAGGGATGAAAGTTATGATGATTTTAAAACTAATTTGGAAAAATTGAGTGATTTTACGACCTGTAGATAAGCCAAATTAAAGTTGCAATCTCAAAATTGAACCCTACCAAGATTGTTGAAAAATGCAAAATTTGAATTTTGAAAAAGAGAGGGAAACTGAAATTTTGAATTTTATGATTTTAGAGGGAATATTGAAAGCAATGCAGGCTTTAAAATTTAAAAGTTGACTCAATTTCATGCAAAATTCAAATTTGAAAGCAGAAATCAAAGTTGTTGCAATTAAACATTTAATTTCAAAAGTCACAAACTGCAAGAATTTGAATAAAACACTGAAATTTTGAATGAATGCCAACACACTTTTCAGATTTAGGACAGTAAGAAACACAATTTTGATACAAATTTCAATTTCAACAATTTTTTGAATGATTATAAGCCTTAATCCAAGCAGTCACTAGACCAACTTTGACTTTAATTTTGAAAGTGTTAGAATTGATGAAATGAGCCAAGATTCTAGATTTTAGCAGAAAAATACAGTAAGATCTAGCTCCCAAAATTTCAGAAAAAATGTCGGGGACAATGGCACTCGGGGTGCACACGGTCCTTGCAACTTTTTTCAAAATTTTCAGGGATGAGAGATATTGTGATTTTGTTGCGGAATCCAAAGTTACAGCTGATTTGGAGGTGTTTTGATCAGTGAAATTATTAGTCAAAGGTTGAATCAAGAGGGTTTTAAAAATTAGGGTTTTGACACTTAACCACTTAATTTTCATAATTAAAGCACAAATATGAATTAACAATTTGTAATAGAAGGGTAGATCTGAAGCAAGCATTAACAATTAAACATTTCACAAGCTTAATTACTAAATAGAAAATTTTAGGGATTTTTTATGCAATTAACCTCTAAAATTTGCAAAAAAACATGGAAATGTAATTAAGGAAGCAAATTTTTCAGATTTGATCATGAATAATCAGAATTAGGATGTTCACATCGGGTTCACCAAAATGTAAAGTGAAAAAATCGAACCCTAGTTGTTCCCCCCCCACTCCAAGGAGAGAGAAAGGAGGGTCACTACGGTTGACGGTTTTCGCTTAGGAGAGACTTTACATTCAAAAGAGGGGTTGAAACCCACAAGATCCAATCCCACACAATGCAAGACTAGATTCTAAATGAGTTTCAAGGGTTAAGACATCAAAGATACCCTCTTTTGTAAAGAATGTAGGTAGAATGATTGAACTAGGAATGCGTGTAAAGTAAGAAAGATTAGCTTATAAACGGAGATAGGGACACGGGATGAAGCTACATACCTGAAATTAGTAGTAAAATGTCAAGACAATGTTGTTCTACAAATTTGAGCGAAAGTTGACGGGACGATGGCGCTCAGAGTGCACATGGTCCTCCGAAAAATCCGCAAAATGAAGGGGGATATGTTCGTCTCTGCACAAGGATTCCAGATCTTCAATTACAGCCACGTACCTACAACCTACACACAGAAAAGAGAGGATGATTGGGGGGTTAGGGATTAGGGGTTTGCCTTTAGGTCAAACCCCGGTTTTGGAATTAACCAAGAAATGAGAATTTTGTGAATGTAAATGTTTGTAATGTAAACAAGTACTGATACCTTGTCGTAAGAATGTTTGTATTCTTACATGCGAAGGTGTAATAATGTTGTATGTTTGTATGTTGTAAGTGATCTCCTCTTCAATGGTTGAATCCTTGTCTTTGAATGCAACACCTAGCCTTGAATGGAGACTTAGAATACTCAATTGCTTGAAGGAATGCTTGAATGCTTGAATGCTTGAATGTTTGAATGTTTGAATATCGCTTCCGCATCTTGCTCTTGCTTATTTCCTTCCTCCCTTTCTAGGAGAGGAAAAGTAGTTTATATACTTGTCAATTAGGGTTGAGAGACTGATTTTTCTGACCTTAGGCCGACCTAGAAACATTATTTTCTGAATTGGAAACTTAAAGACCTGATGCCCAACAAGAGACCGGGCCCAAAATAGGGTCAGGGAGCAGGGCGCTGGGTGCCATGGTCCTGAGGGACCAGGGCGCTAGGTGCCATGGTCCCTGAAGGACCAGGGCACTGGGCGCCATGGTCTCACCTCCTAGGATAGTAGGTTACAAGGAAGGATCAGGCCAAGGTGCAGAAATATGTAGTTTTTGATGTCACAAGCAGGTTTCGGGGTCTCCATTTAGGTTCAATGTTGCGCTGCCATCGTGAAGACCCAAATGCAGTTGAAATTGTAAATGTCACAATTTTAGGATGCTACACAAGGTTTTTACAATAATAAACAAAATATAATATATCAAAAATCATGTCAGTCTCTGTGCCGATATGCTTCCTTTCTCTATGCCAATGCCAATGGTTTGAGTGTCAGTATAGAGTGTGATCTATTGATGTCGATGAACTATCTTGCCAGTGTAATGCCTTGCCGGTGCCATAGGATTGTAAGGTTGCCATCAATGACAAAACCTTCAATCACGTACAATGTCTCATTGGAGTGTGCATATGCCAACATATTCTGATTAGCTATTGGGTGTGTACCTAAGTTAGCAAGCAAAGGTTTTCTTCTCTAAGCCAACTTCCATAGGGTTTGCATGTTGTGATTGAATTTATTATTCGTATTACGTGTTTTATGTTTTTTCATCCCTAAAACTAAAACTAGAATACCAAAAATGGAGAAAACAATACCAAATAACTCAGTGATAAACTCTGTCAGTGTCAAAAAATAGTCTTCGTCAGTTTGTGAAAACTCAGTCCACCTCAAAACTAGTCATACTCAGTCATCAAAAACTTAGCATTTAATCTCTATCCAGACACAGTTGTACAAGCCTTTTGTTTTATCATTTTTCTTCATATTTTGTGTCCTACAATCTTTCGTTTGAGCCTTCTTTCTATGTCGTACGACACCTGATTATCTGTTGTCCTGTTTAGGGAACTGTCATTTTATCCTACATTCTGTGTCATACAATAATTCATTGCATTGAATAGTTTGTCATTTCAGACATACCCATTTGTCGTACGGTATTAGGCAGCAACTTGTATGAAACAGTACTGTCATTTTCCTGAAGCTATTACATTGTCATCCAGTCTTGGAAAATGTGTCGTAAGAATCTATGATTTTGTCAATCCAGTACAATCAAACTTGCCTAAAACAGTCTATAGTGAGCCTAAAACTAGTTATCATCCTCCTGAGCATAAACAACCTTGATAGTGTACCCCTACCGTTGTGTTGCACGATTTTGTCGATCACCTCTTAGCTAGTTCAATCAACATCTTATCAAACCTAAGTTAACTTAGATAACATCTTACATAGGATAGATCATTCCTAAAACTAGACCAAATCTTAGTCACTTCACTCAATCACTACGTTAAACGAACAACTAGCTACAATTTGATCTTGACTTCTACAACACATCTAGCTCTCGGTCCTCTCGGTTGTAATGCCCATTCAAACTAGTTCTCGCAACAAAAAAGACAAAGGAAAAGAAACACCCTTTTCATCAAATGACAATCCATTCTTAGTAGAAAACCTCATTTCAAATAAACCATCGTCATTAATACCAGTTTACGATCTACCAATCTTTGGTCAGCCCCTATCTCCCACTATGTCTGCAGAAAGGCAGGAAAGACAAGCTGCTAAACACAAAAATTATGACAACATCAGTATGCATGATACCAATAGTGATTCCTCATCAAGTGAATCTGAATCCTCTGAACCTCTAGAAAAAGATATTCATAAATGTCAAAAGGATAAAGATTATCAAAAAATGATGAAGGTTATCATGGCTAGAGAAAAAGAAGACTATTTCCTGGAACTAGCAAAACAAGGTGCTAAGCTTCCTACTGGTTATAATATGGAAACCCTCATCATTAAAGAGGAAGAGACACCATTGGGAATGCTAAACAAACAATTACAAGCATTGCAAATAGAGATCACATAACTGAAAAACAAAGACAAATCACCAAAATAATATTCTCTGGACATGATATGCCCATTCCCATTTGACAAAAACCTCCACATTCCTCCATTCCCCTCAAACATAGAAATACATAAGTTTGACAAATATGATGGGAATACAGATCCTTAATATCATATTAGAGAATTTTGTGCTTTATGTATGGAGTTCATGCATGACCAAATGTATCTCATGTGCCTTTTCCTGAGAAGTTTAGGGGGGCAAGCTATGGAATGGTTCTCAAGTCTACCTATGGGAATAAAAACTTTTGAAGAATTAATCCAACTATTCCTACAACAATATTCCTATAACATTCATCATCCAGTCACTATGATAGAGCTTTGAAATACCAAACAAAAATAAGGAGAACCCTTCCTCACTTTTCTCCAATGATGGAGAAAGATGTTCTCTAGATATTCATGAACAATTCTAGATTTCAAGAAAATGAATATCTTTGTTAACAACTTAATCCCTGAATTGAAATATAGCATCCAAATGCAAGTACATCCTTCATTCAACAAAATGGTAGATAATGCCCTTAGAATGGAAGACATGCTTATAAAAAAGGGAGATATATCACTTTGGAAAGAAACATCGCAAAGTTCTAGCTCTAAAGAAAAGAACAAATACTGGAAGTACGACAAAGATAACAACAGAAGTGTTGTTAATGATGGAGTGGTAGACAATGTTAAGGTAAAAACAAAATCCACCATATTTAACTTGGCTAGTGGCACACAAGCACTCAAGGCAGCTAAAACTGTAGCAGAAAATCCTTTGAGGAAAGCAAGAGAATGGTTTAAAGAGAAACCTTGGCTTTCAAAGCCTAAGCGTAAGTTTACTCCTCTAGATGAATCCTATGAATCAAATTTTAAAACTTTATTGGCAAATGATCTAATAACATTGCCAGACAGTTCTAGACCATATGATCTAGAAATTAAACCCAAATGGTGGAGAGAAAATGAATATTGTGACTACCATTAGAACAAGGGACATAACACAAACAACTACATGAAATTCAAGATCTCATCAACACTGGAAAAATCATTGTTGGAAATCACATTACTAATGTTGATCATTAGGCTTTTAAAGATCCCTTACAAACTTATGAACAAGTAGATTCCACAAAATCCAAGGGAGGTGCTAGAGTCAATTATACCTACACTAACAATGACAACATGATCAACATGATTGATTCTTCACAACCTGAATATTGCAATATGATCATAATTAAAGATAAACAAAATCAAGCACAAACTGCTAATGATGTGACCCATACTCAAAAGAAGGTTACTCTCCAAGGAGCTAGTTCCTCAACTTTTGATCAAACAACATCAAACCTACCAACTCCTACAAATAGACAAATAGGCACAATCACAGCCAAATCAAAACATCTGGCTTCATCATCCTCTCTTGGTTATAGTATTGTTGAACAATTGAAAATAACTAATGCTTAAATCTCCATTTTGGAACTGCTTAAGATCTCTTCTGCTCATAGAGAGATCATGGACACGACTTTGCTCACCACTAGTGTCCCTAAATATTTAGACGTAGATCGGTTTCAATCTATGGTGGGTCACTTGACTTCACCTCATTACCTCACTTTCTCTAAAGAAGATGATAACTCACTGAGTCACCCACATAACCATCCATTACACATCAAAGCTATGATCCATAAACACTGAGTTAAACATGTTTTGATAGATGGAGGCATTGGGTTGAATATCTATACTTACAATCTACTGACACAGCCGAGATTTTTTGAAAATGTTATTGATCCAACAAAGAAAATAGCAATCAAAGCTTATGATGAAGAAGAAAAAACATCTAAAGGACCTATATAAAGAGATGTCATCTTTTAGGTCCTTGACCTTCCTCTTTCATATAACATCTTACTAGGTAGGCCATGGATTCATGAAATGAAAGCAGTACCATCTATGTATCATCAGTGCTTGAAATTTCCTTATAATGGAGTTGAAGTCAGTATTCCAGCTAATACAAGTTATACCTATAATGCATTAACACAGAGTGTCGATGCTTTTGTCCCTCATAATAGAGCAGCCTCTATAGTTGAAATTTTGGAATCTTTGCTGAAAGATTTAGAGAAGAAATTGAAAATCACAAACACTGGCATGGATGGCTACAAGATAGAGCCTGTACTCTCACTAATGTCTCTTCCTCCATCACCAAGACAGATGGAAAACCCATAAGAGGTTATGAAGCCATGAATTTCAACTCCAAAATTCATTTATGATGGTCTCTTTATACAGTCCTCTACTTCCCTTGTAGATGAAATAGAAGAGGATGCTGCTCTCAAATGGCTTTTCAAAGAAGATAGCACTAACAAAGAAATACGACATTGTGAGGTTTCCCGGACACAATATGGTCCAAGATATAAGATGCTTCAACGCATGGGATATTTAGGTACTAGTCCTCTAGGAAAGCATCAGGAAGGTATTGTTGAACCTATTTAGTTACAAACCAAGTCTGCAAATGATAAAGCTAGACTGGGATATGATCTAAGAAAGTCATTAGATCAGAATCATACTCCTCACCATCAACCTATGTGGAGAGAAAAGGTATAACCTTCAACATCATAGGAAACTAATGCTCAACAAACTTAGGAAGAGTGTGATGATGAACCAGAAGAATTGCCAACCCAAAGAGAGGAAGCAGATAGTAATTAAGTTTTGATCATATCAGCTATAACACAATAGGAAGTAGAAATCCTAGAGGATATAAGAGAAGAAGTATATAGAATCAGAGAATTGTTTGCACCATTGAACATTCTGGTCACATATACCAGCAGACAACAAGTAGAGGATTCAGAAACTAATTCAAATGAGTATGAATGGAGTCCAGACCATCTCTCAGATACATCTACTATAGGAACCCCTGAAGAATCCAGTGATATCGCAGATGATGCACAAGAATTGCCACACTTAAAAATGCAAAATGAAATAGAAGAAAATCAGACTAAAAAGGCAAGAAGACTATGAACAATAGCTGGAGGAAGAAAGGACATGACAAATTTCCTCACCTACTAACTCTCCCACTAATGAGATAGGACACATTAGGTATGGAACTACAAAAGAAGAAATAGAAGCTATAGAAGTAGGACCAATCATCAGTCTAGAGGAATCTGAATGGAACAGATGACAGGGATTAATATAACTATCAAGGTCGTGTCCACAAGTGTGTAAAATACAAGTGATCAATGAACCAAATCATGAAGGAACTTGTAGCATCAAAGATGTAGGCATTGATACTATATATACTTTTACTAAACCACTTGAAGATGAGTCAAAAGCTTCATCTTATGACTCTAATAACTCAGACAAAAGCTCTATTTATAACAACAACTATTCAACAACACATTATGACTACTCTATCATGAATATTGAGATGTTGTCTACTGACCCTATTACTATCACACCATGGTATGTAGACCAGTTTGAAGTAGGGGATGATGTTAGGAGTAGGTCGATTGGATTAGGTCCAATAAATACTAACATGAATTTTGATAATCATTTTGTAACTCTTCCTGGTCTCGAGACACCTATGCAAGGTAGTATTTTGGAACTCGACTAGTCCGTCCAAAGTCATGATGATAGTATCGTGAACTCCCTTGAACCTGTTCAAACTTTATCTTTGATACATCCTGAACTAATTGACTGTACTCTTTATAACCAACCTTTGAACATACCCACCTTTGCCAATGAATACACACTATCCTGCTATCTTAATGTAGTGGAACCAATGAACTCTTCCACCAGTGAGAAAAGAAAGAAAATGACTAAAACAAACATCAAGTATCTCAGTCATAAAAATCAAAAAAAGAATAATAAGTGATCTAATGGCGAAAACCACATTGTGGCAGTGTCAAAATCAAAATAGTAAAAATAAAGGACGTACCTAAAGGTGAAAACCTCTCTGAGGCACCTGAAGGTGAGATACTTGATATGCTACAAAGTCACTTCCAAGAAAGGTCTTCGATATTGATTGAACCAACTCAACTAGTCAATATTGGAAGTCAAGAAACACCACATATCATTCATCTAGCTCAATTACTATCAGCAGAAGAGTTAAAATATTTCAGCAACCTTTTTTTTAGAAAAGAAGATCAACTTTGTATGGACATACTTCGATATGCTAGGACTAGATCTTGATCTCATCATGCATCATCTCTCTATTACACCAAGAGTTAAATCAATCAAGCAAAAACTTCATAAGATGCATCCTCATGTGGCACTGCTAGTCGAGGCTAAGCTCAAAAAATTGTTAAAAGCTAGATTTATCAGAGCTATAGACTATGCAAAATGGATATCAAACATAGTACCTGTATCAAAGGCAAACAAATCTATTAGAGTTTGCACAAACTTTAGGGATCTCAACAACGCATGTCCAAAACACTATTTTCCATTTCCCAACATTGATATGACAGTAGATATGACTGTTGGATATGAGATGTATTCATTAATTGATGGATTCTCTGGTTACAATCAGATCAAGATATCTCCTAAGGATCAAGAAAAGATAGCCTTCACATGTGGATGGGGCACCTTTTTGTTGGAATGTTATGCCATTTGGGCTAAAGAATGTAGGAGCAACTTACCAAAGAACAGTAAACACTATCTTCCATGATATGATGCATTAAAATATGGAAGATTATGTTGATGACACCCTAGTAAAAACTATGAAGAGATCTACACATATTCAAGAACTAGGCCTCATACTGGATAGAATGGAAAGATTCAAGCTTTGGTTAAATCCTAAAAAGTGTGCATTTGGAGTAACATCAGGAAAATTGCTTGGCTACATAATTTCAAAGAAAGGAATTGAGGTTGACCCTGAAAAGGTCCAAGCTATAATGGAAATGCCTCCGCCCAAAAATATCAGTCAAATGAGAAGTTTACAAGGCCGTCTTCAATCAATAAGGCACTTTATATCTCAGCTAGCAGACAAAGCTCAACCCTTCACAAAGGTATTAAGGAAAGGAGTTCAATAAAACTGGGATAAAGATTGTGAACAACATCTAAAACAAATCAAAGATTATCTTTCTCATCCACCCATATTGATGCCACTAATTCAAGATAAGCCATTGATTCTATACTTATCAGCTACAGATACTTCATTGGGGGCACTTCTAGCATGATAGGATGAAGATAAAAAAGAGAGAGCTATATATTATATCAGTAGAACATTGGTGTCTTATGAAATGAACTATACAATCATAGAAAAGGCTTGTTTGGCATTAGTCTTTGCATCATAGAAATTAAGACACTATATGTTAGCACACTCTATTAAGCTAGTAGCTAAGATTGATCGACTCAAATATCTTCTCAGCAAAGCAACTCTCATAGGAAGAATAGCTAAATGGGTCATGGTTCTTACGAAATTTGATATTGAATATGTGGAATGTAAATCCATCAAAGGATAGGTTATTGTAGACCAACTTGTTGATGCTCCACTTGAAGACAGTCAACCTCTACATATAGAATTTCTGGATGAATCAATCATGCACCTTACTCAACAATCATGGAAGATGCTCTTTGATGGATCTTTCACTCATCATAGTTATGGTGCTAGAATACTTTTTATTACTCCTCAAAAATATTCAATTCTGAAAGCTTATAAGATTCTCTTCCCTTGCACAAACAACATTGCAGAATATGAAGCTTTGGTAAACGGGATCAAGCTAGCCGTCGAGTGGAAAATTGTTGAATGACACATCTATGGAGATTCTCAACTCATTATCAACCAAATCAATGATCTATATCGAAGAAGGGATGAGAAACTAATACCTTATAAGAGAATGGTGGATGATATCAAGAAATACTTTACTTTTGTATCATTTCAGCGGATCCCCTGGTCAGCAAATAAAGCACCAGATGCAATGGCCACCTTGGCATCTATACCACAGCTACAAGAATCTAATTTTTTATTTGAACTCCTAGTGGAAGTGTTACATTATCCTTCCTATGATTCTCCCAAGTCCCAAGTGGTATGTTCTATTATTTGACATGACTCATCTCTCTATAGCCACATTTACTTACCTACATGACCTAGTTGTCACTGCTAATCTTTCCCAAAATAAAAAAGGGAACCAAATCTGAAATGTGTCATGGTACATCATCATTTCTAACGACCTATTTAAGTGAGGTTGAGATCATATTTTTCTTAGGTGCCTAGAAACTGAGGAGTCTCAATGTGCATTATTCAAGGTTCATAAAGGTGTTTGTGGATCCCATTCAAATAGTCTAACTTTAGCATGAAAACTACTAAGGGTTGGCTACTATTGGCTAGACATGGAGAAAGAAGCTATAAAATTTTCTAAAACCCGTGAAAAATGTCAGCTACATGGGAACCTTATACACACTCCAGCAAGGGATCTCATACCCTTTGTTACACACTGGCCCTTTCAACAGTGGGTGTTTGATCTAATTGGCCAAATATATCCTGCATCATCTAACAGACACAAGTTTATTATAACTACCACTAAGTACTTTACTAAGTGGGTAGAAGCGGTTCTTCTCATCAAAGCAACCGGTAAACAAATAGCTCTATTCATCCTTAATTATATTATCTGCGGGTATGGTATACCTTCATCCATTATAACTGACAATGGAGGATAGTTCAAGAACAAAGATCTAAATGAACTTTATGAAAAATTCAAAATAAAACAACACTAGTCATCTATGATGAATAATAAGAGGGAGGGGTGAATTAGTATTCCGAAAATCTCTATACTTAAACACTTTACTATGCTGACAGTAAACCAGTAAAGCAGTTTAGCAAACAAACTGGTTATCACACATGCAAACCAAATAGAAAATAATGCATTCACCCACAGAAGCACAAACACCATAACACAAGATATTTTGATGGGGAAACCCAAATGGGAAAAACCATGGTGAGATGAAACTCACAAGTAACTATCTGCAGAATAGGAACTAGACCGATTAAGGTCATACAACATTCTTTACAAGAATAGATCCTATTAGGAATCTCAATCTCTCTTAGGAGATAAGTCTGATTAAGGACTACCTTGTTAGAGGATTTTAGATCCACAGATGTGAACCACCTTGTTAGAGGATTTACAAAAGGATTTTTGGGCCTACCCGGCTAAGGGCTTCAGACTTGTCAAAGATGTGAGTAATCAACAAGTGAGTGATCTAGCAAATATCATAGATTGCTTGATTAGATCCTTGATAGCTCATTCCTAATGCATTCTAGAATTACTTTAGTCTTTAACACATTCATACTCTACCTTTTTCTCATAGACATGAACTTCTCTTCTATATTCTCACTTACAAAAAAAATTCATCAACCACCTTAAACCCTCACAACAACCTAAAACCCTAGACATGATGTCCTTGTAAAGGAATCTGATTTCATGTCGGTCCAATAGGATTACAATACAATTTCCTAGGTTCAATGAATCTAGACATATTTAGTAACATGACACAAAAAGCACCACCAGAGTGTCAGCACCGCAAAACAATCGGTGGATGGTAACTCATCACAAAATGTCGGTTGGTAACTCATCACAGAGTATTACCGGTTCACACAAAATACCGGTTTAAGCAAAATAGCGATTGCTAGTTTGACAAAATGAAGACTGGGAAATGAGTTGTGCTTCTTCATTCCTTCGTACCACTTGAGATCCTCGAACCATTTGGGATCTTCATACCATTTCAAATCGGTAAATACATTTTGCAAAACACCAATAGTCTAAAGACTATAATACATCATACCGGTTGAAACAAATACCGATTGAGCTTTAACTCATACATACAAAAAGTGATCTCATAGAAAGTGTGTGTCCATCAATGACAATCACAACATAATCATAAAAAATGCCAACAATCTCCCCCTTTGGCATTGATGGCAACACTTAGGAAAATTTTGACATCTAAGTGTTCTACAATAAAGAATATGCCATAATCAAAATTACTCCCCCTAAGCATATACACTATCCCTTTTGTAGAAAATGCAATGTATACTACTCCATAATAGAAATACATGAAATTATACATCAAAGCATCAAAATATATATACTTCTCCCCCTTTGCCAATAATGACAAAAAAAATTGCAGACTAACCCCTGTTTCATGAGTATTAAAATAATAAGTGTTTATGACAATAAAGAGTAAAATTTGTCAAAAACTGATTTAAAGCCCTGCAAAAATTGCTTCATGGATAAGGACCATGACTCAAGTAGGGATGTAGCCACTTCTTTATCTATCTACATTTGGGAGACCTGTTCTTCCATGGCATCTATCATGCTCATTTCTTGAGTGACCGTTAGGGCATCAAGATTTAGATAGCATTTCTGGAGAATTTGTAGTCCTGGCAGTAGGACCACTTGAAGTTCCTGCAAATTTCATGTTCGGTTGCTTATCTCTACCTCTAGTCTTGCAGACTAAAGTTGAAGTCGGTGAACAGTTTGTACATAGGTGGAGAAGAAGTCATAGGGCATCTTGAAGGTGCTAATAAATGACTGCATATCAGTTTGCAGTTTGTCCTTCTGAGTGAGCACATCATCATAGACTAAATGAGGCTAACAAATCTTGCTGAGTAGAAGATTGCCCTCATTCATTGCATCTCTAATATCCTTTTGTGCCTTTTGGAGATCAGACCGGAGCTCTATTAATTTTCTCACCAAGGCAGTGTCTAGAGCCTTTTGATGTGCCTTCTTGGCATTTACTTCTGTGACCTCTTCCAGGCTTTGCACCTAGTCTTCTACAACTGTACATAGGAGCTTTAATTGTGCAAGTGAGGAATTGGTACTGGGAAGGTTCATACTGGGTATCAAACTAGTAAGTGTCTCCACCGCAATTTGGATAACATCTTCCTCCTTTTTCCTCCTTAGAGCATCCAATCGCTCTTGAGCAAGTTTAATGCTCTACAGTAGCTCTGATTCATTTGCAGACTGGAGGTCAATAGGACTAGTAATGTCAACCAATTTATCCTGACTACCAGTGGCCATTGGGGTCTCCACCTGTGTGCTCTTTGCGGCTGCTTCCTTGTCCTTAGCTTTTTGCTTCTCTTCTTGAGCCTTCCTCTACTCCTCTTCTTCTTTCTTTCTTTTCTCTTCTTCTTGTCTCTTTTCTTCATCTTTTCACTTCTTCTCTTCTTCATTCTTCTTCTTCTCCTCTTTCTTCTTTCTCTTCTCCTCATCCTGTTTCTTCTCTTCCTCTTTCCACTTCTCCTCTTCTTTCTTGTCCTCTTCCTTCTTCTTCTCCTCTTCTTGTTGTTTCTTGTTTTCCTATTCTCTTCTCTTCTCTTCTTCTCCTCTGCGTTTCTCTTATCCTCTTCATCTTTCTTTTTTCTCTCTTCTTTTCTCTTATCCTCTTCCTCTTTCTTCTTTTCCTCTTCTTTTCTCTTATCCTCTTCCTCTTTCTTCTTTTTCTCCTCTTTTCTCTTGTCTTCTTCATCTGCCTATTTCTTCTTTTCTACTTCCTATTGCTTCTTTTCTTCTTCTGCCTACTTCTCCTATCCTATTCCTTCTGATGGTGTACCTTGAGTAACATTTTCACCATCTAAGGCATCAACATTAATGGAGTCCATTTGTTCTATGACCGGTTGTCCTTCATTGCTATACACCTCATCCAGTTTGTCAGTTTTTGGTTCTTGCTTAGCTTTCCTATTGGCTTCAGCCACTTGGTGCATCTTTAGAGCTTCTTGAGCATGAGTATGTGTATCTTTTATCACTTCATGAACCTTTCCTTCCAGTAACAGGAGTCTTCTTCTTCTCATGAAGAAGAGGCCTTTGTATTTATTCATAACTTTGAAAAGTTTTGAATTTGATACATTAGGAAAATATTGAGAAAATATTTCCTCCCTCATTTCTTGTTCCTTTTCTATGGCAATGCGCCATTTGTTGTCTAAAGAATTATACAAACAATTCGGTGTCTTAGATCTAATTTCTGAAGGCAACCGGTCATTTACACATAAATACTTAATGATTTCCTATTCAACTTCTTCCTTTTCATTATCATTGAAGTCATCAAATTAATCAATTAAATCATTCAACAATTTTCTCCTAATATTCTTTATAGTTCTTTGACACTATGTCAAAGGTTTGTAAGAAGAAATATCAATATTTACTGGTGCAGATGTTGCTAGTTCATTCTTTGTCTTTTTCTTCATTGGCCTAGTCATCTTCTTAGGCAGTTCTTCTGACACAATTTATTCTGAGTCCGGTGTAGTATTTTTTGTCTTCCACTTCTTTTCAAAGACTTTGGTAGGTGTAGCTTCCAGTTTCTTCTTAGCTGGTGACCACTTGGTCACTTTTGGACTGGCTGCAGTAACCGGTGCTGATGCTGAAGGCACTGCCTTTCCTTTCTTTTCTGAGGGTTCTTCAACTGGTGTAAGCCTTTTCAGATAGGTGTCAGTTCTCTTTGGCTTAGGATCAAGGGGTGAGGTGATTAGGGTAGAAGCATACCCATCCAGCATATCATACATTACCTCATAGCCCATAGGCTCCACTTCTTCCTCCCTAGGCTCAACAACCTCCATTATGCATTCATCCACTTTGATGGTGAAGTAGATGTCTTCCTCATACTTTTTGACTATGTCACCGGATATTCTTATCCTTTGGCTCATCTTGCGTCTGAACTAATCAAAGTATTTGTTCAGTGCTTCTAGATAGCCGGTTCCAACTATTTGTAGGCTTTCCTTGATTTTTTTTGTCACCAGTTGGTCGGCAAACCACTGAATGTCACCTACTCCTAGAAAGTAGCCTTGGAAGTAAAAGAACAAACCAACCAGTAGTTGTCCAAACTTAAATCTCAGTGCATTGTCCTATTTGATCGACTTAAGATTCAACATAAGCTGTCTTTTCATACAAGTGCACAGATCAAATGATGCATCTTCCTTGATCATCCTATAAGCGGCATTTGCCACTACAACAGAGATAGAATTGATTCTGCTAGCAAAGAATGTCCGGTAACCTATCACCATGCAGGCATACTTGACCAGATTGTCCTTAATTGAGTTGACAGTCATTCCACGTGAGTCGCTCACTAAATCGATGAGCTTGGACATTTCAGTCTTGCTGACCTTCCTTAGGGCTGGCACTTCCCCTATGTTATAGAAATCAGTGATGACATAAATCACTTTTGGTGTGATATCATGTGTCCGCTCTAGGTACATCTTATCACCGTGTACCCTACTTAGAATAATGCGAATGTGATCATCCAAAAATTCTTCAAGAAAATAAACTGCATTATGAAGTTTCTTCTTATCCTTTCCGCAGAATAAGCTCAGCTATGAATGAATTACAAGAGACCCTAGGTATTTGATTTTGCAGTCTATGTAATCAGAAATGCCTACTTCTACTATAACACCAGTAGGTACTTGAGACAGGGCATTGTATTTCAACTTTCGCTTAATGAAGTCCATAGAATCAATGGGTGTACTAGAGCTATCATGTGATGCGAAAGCCATGATAAACAGAGAATTTTGAAGAATATCTTTGTAGATTGAAGTTTAGGGCTTCGCAATTTGAACTACACTTCACACTTCTTCGGTTGTAGAGATACCACTTTGCGTTCTACTCTCCTTCAGCAGATGTTAGCCTCAGATTCTTCTTCAGGTTTTTGATAGACTCCTTGAATCACCATGTAAATCACTTTTCTTCACTCTACACTTGAAAAACTTCTTTGCTCGAAAAATGATAAGTGAGAAATGATTTGAAAATTCCTTTTAAATAGGTTCTCCACCTACCATAATAAATGCTCCACTATTAGGGCGTAAACCCTAATTTGCCTTTTACTGTTTCTTGTCTTCTATCAATTGATGGGTATCACATACCACTTAAGGTCTTTTACTGATGAAAACTAGGGGTTCGAAGTATTTCACCAATTGTTCCCCCTAAGCTTTTCTATTGCTTAGTTTGTCAGTTCTGTGATTTCCACACTAGGTGTAGAAACTGGTTCTTCATGCAACACCGTTGGTTTCTTTTTCTAGGTTTTGTTCATATCCGCTTGAATAGTTTCAATATCAATCTTTCCTTCTAGAGTGACCGATATGTCATCTGATATGTTCTTTCTTGTTCTGTAGAATCTGGCAATGTGACCTGGTTTGTTGCAATGATAGCAGACCATTCCAGGTGCTCTCCATGGTCCATTATTCATGTTACCATTCTTCCTCCTACATGTTGTAGCAATGTGACCATGATAATGACAAATCACATAGATTGCTCTCCATCCAGTTGTCACTTGATAGCCACCGCTACTTGACTAATGATTAAAGGTATTAAACCGGTTGAGATTCTAGTTCACAAAAGGTTTGGGGCCAACTCCTTGAGTCCTCTGAGGATATCTTCCAGTGTTGTTCATAACAGACCTACATTCAGATGCTCTATGCCCAAACTTGTTGCATGCATAACAATCACCATTGAACTTATTGGATCTAGGTACATTGTTTATAAAGTAAGGAAAATTATTGTAGGCTTTGCTCCTACACACATTAGCAGTATGTCCTTGTTTAAGACAGTTAAAGCAAATAGGTTTGAACTTTTGCTTACCTTTACCTTTGAATGTCGGTTGCTTCTTCAATGCGCCAGTATTTGCACCAGATGTCTCACCTTCCTCATGACTAGAGTAACCAAGTCCATTAGTATTCCTAACAGGTTTGGCCGATTCAAGCTTTTTCTCTAGCTTAACAGTACTCTTGTTGAACTTAGCAAGTATTTCTTTTGACTCAGAGAGTTCTTTGGAAATAGCAGCATTTGTTTCCATCAAGTTTGCATTCTTAGAGATGGCTATGTTTAGTTCTCCTTGTATGTCTTCCTTTTCCACCTTTCTTGCATGGAGTTGACCGGTTAGGGCATTGATTTCTTTTTTAACTTGGAGATCTCATGATCTCTATCTTTTACTAGGTCTTCAGCTTTCCTCCGGTTCTCAAGCTCTTGACACATTCAGATAGTCAGTCCTTCCAACTCCTTTCTTACGTTGGAATTGGATTCATTCAACTTTTCTACTTCTTGAATTAGGGCTTCCATGTCTGCTTCATCAGAGGAACTATTTTCAGTTACCTCCATCAGTTTTTCAGCATTTTCTCTCCTTTTTGCCTGAGAGGCCTTATATTTGACCATAAGTTCATCATAGGCTTACTTAGACTAAGTGAGCCAATGAGTAAGTTCCCTCATAGTGTCTTCCCCCATTTCTCTTTCTAAGTGGTTAAACTTATAGAAAGGTTGGCTCTGATACCAATTGATGAATACTAGGAGGGGGGGTGAATTAGTATTCTGAAAATCTTTTTACTTAAACACTTTACTATTCTAATAGTAAATCAGTAAAGCAATTTAGCAAACAAACCGGTTAGCACACATGCAAACCAAATAGCAAATAATGCATTCACCCACAGAAGCACAAACACCATAACACAAGATATTTTGATGTGGAAACCCAAATGGGAAAAACCACGGTGAGATGAAACTCACAAGTATCTATATGCAAAATAGGAACCAGACCGGTTAAGGTCATACAATGTTCTTTACCAGAACAAATCCTATTAGGAATCTCAATCTTTGTTATGAGATAAGTCCAATTAAGGACTACCTTGCTAGAGGATTTTAGATCCACAGATGTGAACCACCTTGTTAGAGGATTTACAAAAGGCTTTTTGGGCCTACCCGATTAAGGGCTTCAAACTTGTTGAAGATGTGAGTAATCAACAAGTGAGTGATCTAGCAAATAGCATAGATTACTTGATTAGATCCTTGATAGCTCATTCCTAATACATTCCAGCATTACTTCAGTCTTCAACACATTCATACTCTACCTTTTTCTCACAGACATGAACTTCTCTTCTATATTCTCACTTACAAAAAAAATTCATCAACCACCTTAAACCCTTGCAACAACCTAAAACCCCAGACATGATGTCCTTATAAAGGAATTTGATTTCATGTTGGTCCAATAGGATTAAAATACAATTATTTAGGTTCAATGCAGCTAGACATATTTGGTAACATGACACAAAAAGCACCGCCAGAGTGTCAACACCGCAAAACAATCGATGGATGGTAACTCATCGCAAAATGTCGGTTGGTAACTCATCACATAGTATTACCGGTTCACACAAAATACTGGTTTAAGCAAAATACCAGTTGCCAGTTTGACAAAATAAAGAGTGGGAAATGAGTTGTGTCACTTCATTCCTTCGTAGCGCTTGAGATCCTTGAACTGCTTGGGATCTTCATACCATTTCATATCGGTAAATAATTTTTGCAAAACATCGATAGTCTAAAGACTATAATACATCATACCGTTTGAAACAAATACCGTTTGATCTTTAACTCATACATTCAAAAAGTGATCTCATAGCAAGTGTGTGTCCATCAATGACAATCACAACATAATCATCAAAAATGCCAACAATCTGTGTACTACCCTCAAGGTAATGGACAAGTCAAAGCATCTAAAAAGAATCTGTTGACTATCTTACACAGAATAGTAAATGAATCTCCAAAAGATTAGCATCTACAACTCAATCCTAGCTTGCGGGCTTATAGAACAAGTATTAGAACACCTACTGGGGTTACACCTTTTTATTTGGTATATGGGTCTAAAGCAGTATTACCTATTGAAGTGGAAATATCATCTCTAAGAGTTTCTTTTCAAGGTCTTGCTACTGATGAAGACTACAGAATAACTAGATTGCAAGAATTTGAATTATTGGATGAACAATAGCAAGTGGTGTTTGATCATCTAAGAGAATATAAAAAGAGAATGTCTATAAGTTATAACAAAAAGGTTTGACAATGGGAATTTCAAGTTGGTGACCTTATTCTGAGAGAAAATCCTAAGAATCAATAGTTTCAAGACAAAAAAGGGAAGTTTGAACCCAACTGGCTGGGTCCCTACATCGTTACTACAGACTTTGGCTCTGGTGCCTATCAACTCTCCACATCGGAAGGAGAACAACTTCGTGAATCGATCAACACCATCTACCTGAAGAAATTATTCACCTAAATATTCTCTGCTTCAGCAACCTATGTAGCTAAATAGTCTTGAAGAAATCCTAAAAAAAATCAGAAAAAGTCCTGAAGAAATTCTAAAAATTGGAAAAAGTCCTGAAGAAATCCAAACAAAAAAAAAAGAAAAGAAAAAAAAAGAAGGGAAAAAGAGAGAAAATGCCTTGGTAAATAGAAAAAGAATCTCTGCCAAGTAGGTGAAAACTTGGCAAACAGGCGCCTCTTGTACTCAAACACTCCATCTATCAACGCAATGTTGGCATTCCCGCTTTCATGCATCTTTTCTTTTAGTCACTTTGGTCACATCCTAGTTCATTGGAACCCTCATGGCTTGAAACTGATTAATGTCCTAGTCTTAGGTTAATTGACAGAGCACATTGCATGTCCTAAGTAGCATCACCCAAGTCAACTTTACGTTAGTGAAACCTAGTCATCCACTCCGAATCAATCACCTGTCTCCTGACTACTGAAGAGTTTTATCACTAAGTACACAAGCAAAACAACATTACTGAAAACAATCACTAAACAGTTTGAGCTATCCATGAAATTTTCTTTGTGTGTTGCCTTTTATATTGGTTTTCAATTATTATCCCTGTGAGTAACTTAAGGAAGTCTATCTTGACTAAGAGGAGCAAGGATTGGGGGCATAATATTTTCTTTGTTTTCTACTTGTAGGAATGATTCCGATGATCTTGAAACATCTAATCAGCTGGGTGTCTATGATAAGAGCCTTCACATCAAGGTGAAATTGCCACACATACCTCGACTCCACTTATTTGAATGCTACAGGGAGGTTCCCATCATTTCTTTGTCTATTTTGAGGGAATTTATTTATCATGAAATCCAGGTCTCGGTGAAATCTGTCCAAGGATATGAACAAAAAAGGGTCATTGTGGACGAGATAATTAATATTGCACATGAAAAACAAGGAACTCTAATCTGTCTGTTGTGGTTGTAAAATGCTCAGTGATGAAACTTAAGCATTTCAAATCTAGTGACTAGGTTTAGGTTGCATTTCATTCTACATTTTGTGAATTAAGATTGATTTCAATATGGTAACTATGATCACTTTATCTTCTGAATGAGAGTTGGAAGCATCATCATTTCTTAGCTAAGTGGTCTTTCCTTCATCATTTCTTTGATCGAGTACTTGTGTATTGAGATGTTTAGCTACATACATAAGCATTATACAGATTCATACATTCATTTGCATTCATCTTATTGCATTGAAAAATAAAAATTTGCATTACTCATTACTCATTTTCATCATTTATTTGCATATGAAAAATAAACAAAAACAAACATCCATATTCATTTGCATTACATACATCCATGTACGTTAGGAAATAGGAAATCATCACAAAACAAGATAAACATAATAACTCAATCACAAGTGCATTCATTGCAATGAATCTATCCTAAGACACATTCAATAGAGACATGAAAACAAGGCAGACAAAACTAATGATTGTGCAAACCATAGACACGATTTGAATGCTCCTCCATGTGGCTCCATTGTTCTTCTTTCCTCTCCAAATAGTTGTGAATCTCACCTACAAGTACACACACACAATTGAAAGCAAGTAGACAGGATTCTTGATCAAGAGTACTAGAAGCTTAGATTTGATAGCCTGATTATCAATTACCAATTACCAATTACCAATTAGCCTTGATTGATGAAGATCATCCAATTTATAGAAGAATTGGAGAGATGACAAGATTAGCATGATAGTGATTCGAATGGAAATTCAAATCAAGAATAGCAAAATTATGACATGTTTATGACAAATTGCTATGCAAGGGTTTATGACAATTTATGACAAATTCTATGTCAAGAATTTATGACAATTTATGACAAATTTCTATGTCAAGAATTGATTGATTGTCAATTATGACAAATTATGACAAATTTCTATGTCATTTCCATGAATTTAGGAGAGAAATAGGAGGAATTTGAAATTAGGAATTAAGAAAATTAGAAAATTGATGAAAATTAGAAATTAGGAATTAGTGAATTAATTAATAATTTTTCATTTATTAATCAATTCACAAAGAGGAATAATTAGCCAATTAAATGAAGATTTAATTGTAATGAGAAGACTTAGGATAAATAAGTAATTTATTAATCCTAAAGGAAGAAAATGATAAGCAAGGTTAAATGACTAAATCATGAAACCCTAGAAGGTGAATTAGCAATGCGAGGATGACAATTAGGTCTTGATTGAAGATAATTAATGTCGATCATGATTTTGATTAAATGATTTGCTTAATAAATACGCCAATTGATGAGGAACAATGACAAATTGATCCAAATTGACATAATTGAGACAGACAACGGTCGATGACAAATCGATCGCAAAATGACAAGATTGACAAGAGGACAAGAATCGATGACAAAATAGATTGCAAGATGACAAGATTGAAAATGACCACGATCGATGACAAATCAATCGCAAAATGACAAGATCGAACATGACAACGACCGATGACAAATCGATCGCAAAACGACAAGATTGAAAAGAGGACAAAAACCCTAATTAGGATTGACGATGTCCAAAATGATAAGATTGATGATAAGATTAATAAGAGGACAAAACCCTAATTAGGATTGACGATGTCCAAAATGATAACAAATTAGCATGCACATTGATGCGATAGGATAAAATCGATCAAAATCATGATTGGATAGTGTTGTCGACAAGACCAAATTTGAAAGCGAGATAATTGAAGAATGTAGAAGAATGACTTGATGTTCGCAAATGATAAAAACCAAGTACGAATCATAGGAGAAATGTTAATGTGATGCAAAAACCTAAAATGAGGCAATGCGCAAATGTTAAAGTATGACTCCGCAAGCGTTGACCATTTTTAGGTGTCTACATTTTGCCCCTCTTTGAGACAATGCGATTTTAAGTGTTGTTTCAAAGAGCAGTAATGAAAATGCCTTGGATGCTGAAAATGACATATGAAAATGCCCCAGACAATAACAATGATATATGCATGCCCCCTCGAGGAATTGGCCGGAAACATGCAGAAAAGAGGCCAATTGATCGATAAAAATGATAGGATTGAATGGACTGACAATCGGATATCGGATGCAGGAAGGACAAGCAATTTAAGATGCAAAAGACTGCGAGCAACATAAGATGGAGAGGGTGCACGTCCATCTATGCACTGACAAAGATCTATAAATGAGGCAAAGAGAATGAAATTTGCTCATTTGCACTAGACAAGGAGGAGAATTTGTTGCTCTGGACAAGGACACTTGCAGATAGATGGCAAACATTCCAATGGTGGATCACCTGGGGGAATGTGTACACACATTCAGATGACCAGAGGATGCAGGAGCAACGGTATGTATCTCGAAAACCCATGTTTTCAATTTGATGAATTTGACTCATTTGCGGGACATTACGGGGCCCACAGGAGATGCAAAAGAGGACTTTTGCGCTTGTGTAGTCTAATTCTGTGCTTGTGTCATGTCTTCTGTGCTTGTGTAGGAAGACACAAGTGCAAGTTACCTAACACAAGCGCATGTTCTCTGACACAGGCGCAATTGTGCACTGAAAACCCTAGTTTTGGTCAAAATGACATGCAAATGATCGGAAAAGGGGGGATAAGGGTAGGATAGGTCAGATTAGATGAAAAACACCCTGATTTGGACATGAAAATGAGGAAATGCAACCTGTAGGAGCAAACCCTAAAACTGACAAAAATATGCCCCAATGGTGATGCAGAGTCGACAGTATCCATTGATCACGTGGGAGAATCGACCTGACTGCTTCATGCTACGACATAGACTCAGGAGCACGGACAGAGATATCTTAGCAGGATTGGGGATATACTACATCACATTCATGCCCGAGATTAGGGCAAACACAGGATTGCTTACCACATTGGCAGAGCGATGGCATTCAGAAACCTCCTCATTCCATTTGGCGATTGGCGAGGTGACAGTGACATTGGAGGATGTATGGCATATCCTCTGCATTCTGATTCATGGAGAGATGATAGAGTATGACCCAGTGACAAGGAGAGATGCACTGTGCAGATTGTTTGAGTGTGACGCAGATGAGTTGGATATCGTCGAGAGGGAGATTGGCTGGGAGACTATGGCATCAAAGTATGATCGACGATACGTGGTGATAGCCGTGGTGATAGCATGTCTACTGGCAGGAGATAGAAGAGGACATGGATTCCCTATTGGATGGGGAAGAGTGCTAGAGCAGATGGTGACAGAGGGGATGGTATACGCATGGGGACCATGTGTACTAGCTATGCTCTATTTTCAGTTGCATCAGATAGCATATCAGGGAGTGCAGACATTGAGCTATGAAGTTACACTACTACAGGTATGGGCATTTGAGCACATAGCCATATGTCGACCAATTACAGAGAGACAGGTTGTACCCCACTGACCATATGTGTATTGCTATGGTGGAGCACTGAGATAGGGTCCTTTTGGATATATATTGTACTGGCGACACGAACTAGACAGACTGAGAGAGTTCATATGGAGGCCATATCGTGAGTGCTTAGGATGGTCAGATGACAGTGAGGAGTTACCCTATTGTAGATAGGAGAGGTACCTGATTGGGAAACCAGTGAATCGCCAGAGAGTGATTGAGATGCACCTACCAGAGAGAGTCAGATGATAGTTTGGAGAGAGGCAGGATGTACCTAGGAGGACTGCATGCTTTGCCTGATCTCACAAAGAGACGAGTCAGTGGGGGAGTATGATTCAGCCACACATAGCATATGTTGACTTTGTAGAGCTACAACAGAGACAGTGGGATTGGAGGTTAGATGTGGCAGACGCCGGGATGACAGATGAGTATGATAGATGGTTTGCATGACGACGGCCAGTGCCTTTGACAGATCTGGACATTCCAGTACCGAGGCAAAAGGAGGACTTCCCACTCATAGGAGAGGAGGGAGATGATGAGGATGAGGAGGATGAGGATAGGGATGAGGATGGAGACAAGGATGAGGATAGAGATGAGGAAGGTGGGGAGGAGGATAATGAGGAGCAGGAGGATGAGCCAGATTCAGGTGAGCATGAGGCATTACAGGACAAACCCATAGAGCCAAAGACAGCTAGGACAGAGGAGATGGAGATATTCAGAGCTACCATAGCGAGTCAGCAGGATCACATTGAGACTTTATAGAGACAGCAGGATCAGTTCAGAGCAGAGATAGCTAGACTCACAGCGGCTTGAGATGCAGTGATGGCTCAGGCATAGCGAGAGGAACAGAGAGTCACTAAGTATATTGGGTCGATTCGGGATGCCAGTGTACGGGAGCTAGGAAAAATGTTGGTAGAGACCAGAGAGGAGATACGCCATTAGAGGACACTATATGAGAGTGCAGTTCCACCAGAGCAGAGAGCACCTTCATATCGGGCATGATCGAGGATAGAGAGCAGGGCACGCTCTCGGAGGTCATTGAGCAGCATGGGGGTGAGTGGACCTATGAGACCACCACAGCCAAGACCAGGAGGGACATCATCTGCAAGACCTTGCAAGGATGAGGAGGACAAAGGGAGCACCCAGTGACAGAGGCACATGCTCCTTAGATAGACAGTAGACATTATGTAGTTTGACATTTTGTAGTCAGCCTGCGGGCCATACTTAGGACAGACAATCCGATTTTGTACTCTGATATTATTGTGACATATGACATGATATGCATTGATATGATGGGATGCAATATGTTATGACTGATGTTATTTTTCCATGTATGGATGACTTATGTACTTGTTTATGAACATGTATGGATGTATTTTTATGTAGTTTTGATGTATTTATGAAATGAAATGGATAAAATGCTTGATGTAATATGTGATGGAATGCAAATGTACTAGACAAATGGATGTAGGATGCAGCATATGTTTGGGGAAATCAGAGCACTAGACCGAACTGACTATCCAGACTGACGGAAGAAATGTTAGTAAGAAGAAATGAGATAGGGAAGAGTTAGAGACGAAGAAAAACTTATTTTCAGTAATGCACTTTGTAGGTGAGAACCTTTATTTTTATGTAGCAAAATGGATGCGTAGCATCATGGCATTGAAGGCCAGAGCTGAAATGCAACCCTTTTTGCAAAAGACAGACACATCATAGACAAACAACAATCACAATCAAAAAGAAAAGAAAGAGAGCATGAACCATCCCGGTCACTCTAAATCACTCAGTGACATCATCGAGCAACATAGGAACATGACCGAAGCCAAAGATAAATCAATAAAAAGATAAGATGCACAAATTCCAACAAATCAAACAAATGTCTTGATCTTCATTGTCAAAAGTTGAAAGTGTTGATAGGACGATCATGCTGTCTGGTTTCAGGACATGTGGTACCCCGTCTAAGATAGGACATAGTCTGGTTTCGAGTACACCACACCCTATATAAGACCCATGATAGTAGAGACAAGGACAAATGATTTTGATGTTAACATTCGATTGATATGACAATTTTGATCAGTTTGAATGTCTGGTTTGAGTGAAAGAGTTCATCTGTTTATGCATGATTTCATGAAAGCATAGTGTTGGATTGCGTGTCATTGGATGTATACTCAGTGAGTTGTCTATACATAGAGGGATCATTTATTACAAAATGCTTGTTTTGCTTTTTGAGATTTTAATGTTTTTGTTCATTTTTTCACGACTTTATTCGATTTTTTTAGGGAGTTTTTTCAGGACATTATATGATTTTTTTTTTTTGAGATTTTTTCAGGACATTTTATGATTTTTTTTTGAGATTTTTTCAGGACATTTTTCAATTTTTTAGGATTATTTCAGGACATTATTGGATTCAAAATTTCCAGTGATTGATCATGACAAGGGGAAGGCACCCAATGCGTAGCTGAAAGACACATAGACCTGGAACCAAAACATATGGACAAGAAACTAGAGTAGGCAAGACAGTGATGTTGACCAATAACAGGCCTGGAACTGAACATTGGGTCTAGACAAAAATAGGCATGATAAACAGGCCGAGAGAAAGTATAGCTAAAAGTCATGATAGATAGCGGAGCAATGATCTCATTACTCATGGCACCTGATTGCCAGGTTTTCACCATGGTACTTGCCCAAAGCGCCTGTTTGCCAGGTTTTCACTAGAGGGCGAATCATTTTTTTTTCTCTTTACTTTTTTTGCTCTTGTTTCTTTTTTCTCTTTTTTCATTTTTTTTGTATTTTTCATTTTTTCATTTTTTTGTGTTTTTCATTTTTTGTATTTTTTTTAGGATCATATTTGAATAAGTACTGATAGAGAATTATGCCCAGTACTTGCAAAGATGCCTGCTATTGATAGGATCGGACAGAGGTTCACCTTCTAGGGTAGCAAGCGGATATGCCCCCGAGCCATATGCTGCAGTTACTATGAAAGGACCAACCCAATTAGGTTCAAACTTGCCCTTGATGATGTCAGTAGACTGTGCATTCTTGGGGTTTGCTTTTAAAACTAGGTCTCCCACTTCGAAGTGTCGCCCTTTGACTTTCTTATTATAAGAGCGACGGAGACGGTTTTGATATTCTTGCAAATGTGTCAGAGCTGTCTAACGCTTTTCATCTAACATCTCAAGTTGATGCAGCCGAGAGACTCTGTGTGTCTCATCATCAATCAGGTGTTGCAAGGAAACCCGCAAGGAAGGAATCTCGACTTCCAAAGGTAAAATGGCTTCTGCACCATACACCAAGGAATAAGGTGTTGCACCAGTAGGTGTGCGGATAGAAGTGCGATAGGCCCATAGTGCTGGATTTAACTGTACGTGCCAATCTCGACCAGTGTCATTGACAACTTTCTTCAGGATCTTGATAATGGTTTTATTTGATGCTTCAGCTTGCCCATTACCTTGTGGATAATACGGACTGGAAAAATGATGTTGAATATGAAACTTGTCACAGAGTTCTTTGACATCTTTATTCTTAAAAGGTCGACCATTATCTGTGACTATGGCAAGGGGTACCCCATACCGGCATATGATATAATTCAGTAGAAAATTTGAAATTTGGACACTCGTGATATAGGTCATGGGGATAGCCTCGATCCATTTTGTAAAATACTCTATGGCTGTAATGATGAACTTGTGTCCATTTGCAGAGGTCGGGTGAATCTTGCCAATAAGATCCAATCCCCATTGAGAAAAAGGCCACGGAGATATGACAGAATGAAGCTCTTGGGCTGGTACATGAATGTAGTTTCCATGAATCTGGCATTTGTAACACTTTTTAACAAAATCATGAACATCTTTTTCCAAAGTGGGCCAATAATACCCAACACGAATCAACTTTTTGGCTAAGCTAAGACCATTGAAATGGCCCCCACATATACCATCATGAACCTCATGTAAAGCCGTTTGTGCTTCGTTAGAATCCAAACACCTAAGGAGGGTATGGTCAAAGGAACGGTAGTAAAGGGTGTCGGCAATGATGACATACTTGGCTGTCTGTCGGATAAAGGCTCGGTGTTGGTTCGCGGAAAGGTTAGGTGGTAAGGTCTGGGATTTCAAATATTGATATATGTCATTGTACCATGGGGAGTTGGGACCAACAAGAACGCACATCACATCAGCTGTCGGAATGTTAAAAGAGGGGACCGGCAATTGTTCGTCCAAGAATTCACACTTGTCCATATTATGAGGCATATTCAACATGGAAGCGATTGTAGCCATTCCATCTGCCGACTTGTTTTGCATTCTTGGCACTTGACTGAAATGGATAGTTGTGAATTTTGTCTTGAAGAAATCTACCATGTGCTTATAGGGAATAAGCTTTTCATCTTTTGTTTCGTAGTCATCATTCACTTGTCAGATGACTAATTGAGAATCTCCATAGACTTGCAAATGCTTGACATTCCAGTGGACTACTACTCGGAGTCCTGTAACCAGTGCTTCATACTCTGTAATGTTATTGGTGCAGGGGACAGTTATTCTGTAAGACTTTGGAATAGCATCACCTTGGGGGGTGACAAACAAGATGCCTGCTCCGGACCCGAACTTGGTATGGGACCCATCAAAGTATAACTTCCATTCAGTAGATGATGTGAAAGCAAAGACTGATTCATCTGGAAAATCAGTCAACATGGGATGATCATCAGAAAGAGGAGCCTCTTCAAGTTGATCTGCTATGACTTGTCCTTTTATGGCCTTTCGCTCCATATACTCAATGTCAAATTCACTGAGAATCATGACCCATTTTGCTAGGCGACCCGTCAAAGCTGCTCGGCTAAGCAAATATTTTAAGGGGTCAATTTTTGCAACCAACAATGTTCGGTGGCTTAGCATATAATGTCGAAGTTTCTGCATTGCAAATACCACTGCTAAGCATGCCCTCTCAATAGTTGAATAATTTAATTCATAACCAACCAGTGTTCGACTGATATAGTAAATAGCTCTTTCTTTGCCATTCTCATCTTGTTGAGCCAAGAGAACTCCTAATGCTGTTTTAGTTGCAGAGATGTACAATAAAAACGGCTTTCCTTCTATAGGAGGCATTAGAATAGGCGGTGATAGCAAATAGTCTTTGAGAGCTTGAAAGGCTGATTGACATTGCTCAGTCCATTTAAAAGCGACACCTTTGTGCAGTAGATGTTGGAATGGATGACATTTGTCTGCCAATTGAGCTATGAAGCGACGAATTGGCTGGAGCTTTCCTTGCAGACTTTTTAATTACTGAAGATTTGAAGGTGGAGGCATATCCATTATTGCTTTGACTTCAGCAGGATCGACCTCAATGCCTCAGTGAGAAACAATGTATCCTAGTAACTTTCTAGCTGTGACACCAAAGACACACTTTTTTGGATTGAGCCTGAGTTTGTAGGTCTCCATTCTGTCAAAGATTGGGCCCAAGATAGCTAGATGACTATCTCTAGTAATAGATTTGCATAACAAGTCATCAACATAATCCTCCATCAGAGTGTGCATGAAATCATGAAAAATTGTCATCATTTCTCTTTGATATGTTGCACCTGCATTTTTGAGACCGAAGGGCATCACATTCCAGCAATAGGTGCCCCAAGCACAACTGAATGCGGTCTTATGTTGATCTTCAGGAGCAATGCGAATTTGGTTATAGCCGGAGAAACCATCCATTAATGAAAGCATCTCATATCCAGCCGTCATGTCCACTATGATGTCTATGTTTGGCAATGGAAAATCATCTTTAGGGCATGCTTTATTGAGGTCCCTAAAATCTGTGCAGATTCTGATGCCCCCACTTACCTTGCTAACTGGTACTAAATTTGAAATCCAGTCTACATAGTCAATGGGTCTGATGAATCCCACATCTAGCAGTTTTTTTAATTCCACTTTGACCAAAAGAGCCACCTGAGGATGCATCTTTCTAAGTTTTTGTTTGACAGGCTTGGCATCTGCTTTTAGTGGCAAATGATGAAGAACCAATTCTGGATCAAGGCCAGGCATATCTGCATAGGACCATGCAAAGTTGATCTTCTTCTCAAGAAAGAAATTGACAAAATCTATTTTTTCCTGTTGTGAGAGGGAAGCAGCAAAATGGATGACCTTAGGGTTGTCAGGTGTACCCAAATTGATTTCCTTGGTCATTTCCACAAGTAATGTTGATTTGTCCTGAATTGATAGGGGTACATCCACTCTTCCACCTTTGGGCACCTCAGAGAGGTTTTCACCCGTAGGTACGTCTTTTATTTTTACTTTTGTATGATCAGAGAGTGCCTTACGGTTTTCACTCAAAGATCTATTCTTTTGATTTTTTTCTTTTTATTTTTCTTTTTTATGATTGGAAGAGGGAGTTGACTCCCCAAAATATGCTATGGAATCTAGGTCGATAGCAAATCCTGCCTTATGATCGCCTTGTGGTATGCCTTCCCGTAGTCCCACGAATTATGCAATTGCTTCGTCATTTTGAAAACAATCCAATGTGAGCGGTTCTTGTTGGTCATGTTGGATAAGCTGGGGATAAATGAGGGGCATGTCATCATCGATTGTAAGGATAGACAGGGCTGATATGGTAAAAATGTGAACATCTGTGGTGTCACTATCCGAACTACTTGTATCGGATTCAGAGCTTGGATCCCAAAATGACTCTATCCAAGCATCAGGACATGTTTTAGGAAGAGGGGTTATTTCATGTTTGTCTTCCATAGGCAAATTATCAGGGTCAATGAAGATATTGTCAAGGGCATAGGAGCTAGAAGAAAAAGAACTCCACTCCCATTCATTAGAATCAGTCTCGGGTCGGGTATCCTCAAGTGTTATTTCATCGTCAGAAGCACGCCCTTTTCGACACGTGGACATTTTGGTAGATGTGGATCCAATTCGTAATGGTACAAAACCTAACCCTAAAGTTGGGGGTCGCCTCTTGGGTATGATAGGTTCTAGCCTTCCATTGTTGTTCAGGCCTAAGCCACTGCAGCCATCATATCCTTTCTTCTACAGCATAGTAAATCCTTTGCCATATCGTTCCACTGGCAATCTGACAGGTGGGGTCTCAATTGGATCTTTATAAATCCAATCTATGACATCGTCATCTACAGTTTCCTTGTCAAGTTCTCCCCATCTTGTAAATGTAGTAGGAGGCTGATATTGAATAATGACCTTAGGTTCCTTTTGCAATAAATGCAATTTGCCATATGATTTTGGAGATATTGGCAAATTCCCGATAAGGAATGTCTGATCCATTGAATATTCTCCACACCCTTGGTCTTGTATCTTCAATTTACCTTTGACAGCCTCTAACAATTGATTGGGATCCACATAGATATGTGATTTGGCCTCTCTGTTGACTAGGACCTACCACTGAGGGGTATCCTTTAGAGTAGCACAAAATTGAAATGGATTAGGATCTCCAGGAATTGTTATCTCAGTTCCATTGTAAGGATATTTTAGACATTGATGATAGGTGGATGGAACTGCTTTCATTGCATGAATCCATGGACGACCAAGGATCATATTATAAGGGAGATCAAGGTCGAGGACTTGCAGGAAAGTGTTTTCTGTCACTGGACCAACTCTGATAGGCAATGTAATTATCCCTTTGGATGGGCGCTCAGCATCATCATATGCTTTGATTGTTATTCTTTTAGAAGCATCAATGTCATTTTCTGTATACCCAAGACCAATAACCACTCTCAAAGTACAAATATTAAGACCTGCTCCGCCATCTACCAAGACTCATCGGATTTTGTAGTTATGAACAAAGACTTCAAGGTGTAAAGGATCATTGTGAGGGAGCTTGTCGGGTGAGATATCATTGTCAGAAAATGCGACATTTTGGGAAACGGCTAAATGTCCAATCCGGGCTTGAAACTGGTCAACATCAATATCTGTTGGAACAGTGGACTCAACTAAGGCTTTATCCAGGACTGCACGATGCATGGGAGACATTTTCAACAACTCTAGAATGGATATTTGTGCAGGTGTTTTTCCTAGATGATCCAAAAGATTATACTGACTTGCAGGAGTTGGTTTCGGAGGAGCTGCAGGAGCTCCTTTCAAGACTATTTTGGATCGACGAGTGGTGACCACACAAGAAGGATCTTGTCCTTTTATTCTCAAGGTGGGTACATACTCATTTGACGCATGAAAACAATTAATAACATTGTGATAACCAGTATTTGCATAATTGGCCGTTTGAGCAGAGGTGGAAGAAGACGCTTTACCCTTGTCATGGTCAAGCAAAGGAGTTTTCAAAATGGTATGATCAGTGTTGGAGGTTGGATGGGGTGGATCTACCTCAATTACTCCTTGCTCTAATAAATCTTGAATCATATGTTTCAATTGGAAACATGAAGCAGTTTTATGTCCTTTGGACCGATGATACTCACAGTATGCATTATCATTCCACCAATGCGGCTTTACCGCTGGTTCTGCCTTAATATCTGGTAGCTTGATAAATTTCGCTTGTATTAATTGCTTCATTACTGATTTGATAGGCTCTCCTAATGGCATAAACTATCGAGGGGGCCCATCCCGTGATCGGAAGGGTTTGCATTGTTGATTTTGTTGTTGGCCTTGTTGTTGATTAGATTGTTGAGTATGCTGTTGTTGAGCATGTTGTTGATATTGCAGCTGTTGAGCATGTTGTTGATATTGTGACTGTTGAGTAACATTGCTCATTGGTGCTTGATTTTGTTCCATAGTTGACATGTTAGGAACACTCAATTTCTTGATTGTGAATGGGGGTTGATTTGCATTCACCGCTCTCGCATCAACAACACCATCATTAGTGACATTCTTGTTCTTATACCAAAATCTATTTCTGTCCCCTGAATAATTGGTATTGTCATTGTCTTTATTGAGCTTGATAATTCCTTTAGCTACCAGAGCTATTTCAATGCTCATTCCCTTCTTAATAAGTTTCTCTATAGTACTGGGACTTTTCAACTTTAGCTCATACATCATTTCTGGGACCAAATTCTGGATAAATAGATTCACTTGTTGTTCTTTGGGTATATCAAGAGAAGAACAACTATACAAGCTTTGCCATCATTGCAAGAAAGTCACTAATGATTCACCTTGCTTTTGCTTGGTGTTGCATAAATTTGACATGGTCACATCACTGTCGATGTTGAACGCAAAATGAGATAAAAACTTTTGAGCCAATTCAGACCAAGTCTTTATATTTCCTGGCAAATGTGAATACCAATCCATAGTTTGTCCCGTGAGACTTCGTGCAAATAATCGCATTAAATATGTCTCCTCATATCTCACTTTCGTACATGCCACAAAAAATGCTCGAATGTGATCTTTTGGATTGCCATTTCCTTTATATTTCTCAAAATTAGGTGCCTCAAAATGCTTAGGGAATGGAGGCATGTATACACTCTTGTCAAATGGATTAGGACATAAATCTTGATCTGTATACAACTTCTTTGTTCCTTTAGTTTCTAATGCGTCAACTTTTCGTTGCAACTTCTCAAGTTGTTGCGCAATTGTATCATAATTAAGAGGTCCATCATTAATCCTAGTTGGTATCCTTTGTTGATACATCGCATTTCCGATCGGTTGTTGATACTCTGGAATGGCCGTTTGTGGTGTTTCTGGCATATAACGTCCTTGATACATCGCTTGTTGCTGCGGTTGTGCTATGCCTTGACCTTGTTGTTGTGCTTCATGGAGCCTAGGTTGATATTGCAATTGAGTAGGTTGTTGATATTGCACAGGTGCCAATTGTGGTTGTAAAGTAGGATGGCTTGCTTGTCTTGGCACATATTGTGGCACATGTTGGTGTTGAGGCTGACGAATCGGAACTTGTTGACTTTGTGCCAATTATCGTCGTGGTGTATATCCCATCATTTGTAAAAAACTTTGTTTAGGCACTTTTCGTTGCTTCTCCTTAGGATGGGGTATAGCACTTGCATTAACTTGTTGTGTTGCTTGTCCAATCCATTGTGGTGGTTGCAAGTTTGCATTAACTTGTAATGGTGCCGAAGGTGCTGCAACTTGTTGTCGAACGTGAAATTGTTGTTGTTGCACATTGCTTGTTTGCACATTTGATTGTACCTTTTGTATATTACTCAATTGTTGCAAGAATTGTTGTTGGTGCAAACCACCATCTGTAGCTCTTTGTGTTGCCATTATTGAAGGATTTGTCACAATAGTATTCGGCAAAGATATTGAACTTAATGGGACATAAGAACTTTGTTGCATCGTGGAATTATTTTGGACATTGGTGACATTAGGCATTCCAGTTGTGAAGCTTTCCTGCATCTTAGATTTTAATCCCACTTTATGCATGTAAGGAACCACTTCTTGTTGAGGGACAACTATCAATATTTGGGTGTTCTTCATTTGATCTTGTATTACAGGTGTTGTGTTGAATAGTGGATTATTTATTGTCTCAAATGGTGACTTTTGGGGAATAGTCACTGTCAATGCCTTTGAAGCACGTTTACTCATCAAGGTAGGTTGAGTTGCTTGTTGTGCACCTTCTTCATTTGGATGCAGGGAAAAACTTAACAACTCACCACCTTGTTGTTCTTGCACATTGATTTGGTCACTTGAAGATGTCACATTACTCATCATGTTAAGATACTTTTGTGGAAACATCTTAAAGACTTTGTTCAAGAACTTATCCATCTTTTTTGTTATCTTCGCATCTTGAAGGAACATGTCAACATCGTCAGAAGTATCGGAATTGGATGAGGAATCTGGTTGGACATTTGGATTCATTTCTTGGTGAAAGCCTTGATCTGAACCAAATCCTTGTGAGAGGGTTGGTTCTTCATATAATGTTTGATTTTGAATGTCATGTTGCAGGTGTGGTTGATTGAAATTGAAAGGTGCACTTCCTCTTGGAGTTGGTGGAACACTCCCATGTCCTGGTTTCATAGCTATAAATACTAGTTCATATAATGGAGGTGGCCCAAGTTGAACTGTTCCATATGGTGATAGAGATGTGTTTGAGGAACCTTCAATTTGTACTGTTTGACTGGTTTGAAACTGCGAATTTGCTATGTCATCCATGGGTTGATACATTGGTTTGCCCATTTTTTTAGATTTTGACCTTGTCTCAACAAGCATGTCACTTATGCAAATGCAATGTTTTTGGAATTTTTCAAGGATAATATATGATATGCAACTAAATGCAAACTAAATAGATGAAAATGCAATCTATGTTTTTGGTTATTTTCAAAGATTTTGACAAACTTTTGAAATGCAAATCTAAGAGAGGGACCCTTAGGAAATTGGAATGATATCTAGACCTTAAAAGACAAAAGGACGTAAGTGACAAAAGGACAAATGACAAAGTCTCCCCTATATGCTTGGATACTAAGCTAGGTTTGACCAAATGATATTGATGACAAAAGGACAAAAGATTTGATAAGGTCTAGACTTCTTAACAATGACTTAGGGTTTTTCAAAGATTGGGATTACTCAAGTATGACGAAACCTAATTTTGGAATTATATGCAAAAGGACAATTACTATGATATGATAATGACTTAAGCTTAATGAAGAGACTTAGGGTATGCAAATATGAATGTATGACAATAGTATGACTTTAATGCAAGAGGACATATGCAAGTGGATGACTCTTATTGATATGCAAAGGAATATGACTTAGGTGAAACCTAACCTTGGTACTTCACAATGACTTTTGCAAAATGCAACCTAGGATGAACCTAAATGTAAGTAACATGAATGTTAAGACAAGATTTGGAACAATGTTTGATCATCATATTGGAAGATGTGTTTTGAACCTTGTTGAACTTTTTGTTGGATGAATGTCTCTTGTGTTTAATCTTATGTTGGATCAATTTGCCTTGCTTTTGAAATGAGATACAATTCAACTTTTGACAAGCAAAGAAGACAAGATGTTTTAACATAGACTCAAGACAATCATGCTCATTTCCACATTTCTTATGGTAGGCAAAGACATTAGGTACTTGAGAGGTAGACTCATTATGGGATTCAAGGAGAATACATAGATGCTTGACCCCACGGGCTCCCCTCCATGGCACTCACTTCTCAAGGCAGCCAAGCATCAGTCCCCATGGAAATCTCCCCATGGCGAACTTAGTATCTCTTCCAAGTATCCGAATTTGTCCTTCTCAAGCAACTAGAAGGGTTTTTTGGCCTCTAAAACAAGGTGTGTAGTAGGGATTTCTGTTAAGCGTTATTCCTTGATGTCACGCAAGCGTGATTGAGACATTAAGCCCATCAAGATACCAAACAAATGTAGTCACACAAGCATGATTTAGACCAAGAGGCCCTACTTAGATGTTGATATGAGAAAGAGTCCAAGGGTCATCACTTCCCAAGTAACTGCAATTCCCACATAACACTTCCTTCAAAGCTTTCGCTCATCGGGTATTTGTTTATAGTGAGTTAGAATGCCAAGGAATTCTAGCCATACTCACTTTGGGTCGTTCCCTTCTCACGATTATCACTTGCTTGCAAAAGCAAAGTGGTCGGGAAGGCAGGCCCTCTAAATGTGACACACAATCAACAACACAAGCATGGTATCGAAGATCTGGATTTCTGATCACCCTAAGAAGGATGAGAGCATACTCTCCTACTCCAATGTCATACTCAACAATCAAAGAAAACAAATATTCATTCCAACCTATTTAGAAATTACTAGGTGCCTAAAAATTAAATGCAAACACAAAGTTTGATTGTTTCTCCAAGGCAACCTACAAAAACCCAAGTTAGGAGTTTGATACGCTTATTCTTTGACTTTCGAATCTGCACAAAGCATGTTAGTAGTTTGATTTATTGTCTTTGCCATGCGTATGCCAAGATTCTGTACAGATAATTAGTACCAAAATCCAAAGCACAGAAAACAGAATGCAAAAACACAACAAATTTCAAGTAAACACTGCATTTTTTACCTCTGTTCTGGACTTTACACAGGCGCAGAACCCATGACACAGGTGCAGAATGTAGAACACAAGCACAGAATGTCACCTACACAAGTGCAGAATGCTCAACATAGGCGCAGGTTGCTTCACACAGGCGCAGGAGTCTCCAGAATACCCTGCACGACCCTGTTTTTGGGTTTTTTGGCCTGCAAATCAACTTGAGAGCACTCAAAACACCATAAAGAGGTTAGAAGGTTAGTGTTCACATCGGGTTCACCAATTAATGTACATTAGGAAATAGGAAATCATCACAAAACAAGATAAACATAATAACTCAATCACAAGTGCATTCATTGCGATGAATCTATCCTAAGACACATTCAATAGAGACATGAAAACAAAGCAGACAAAACTAATGATTGTGCAAACCATAGACACGATTTGAATGCTCCTCCATGCAGCTCCATTGTTCTTATTTCCTCACCAAATAGTTGTGAATCTCACCAACAAGTACACACACACAATTGAAAGCAAGTAGACGGGATTCTTGATCAAGAGTACTAGAAGCTTAGATTTGATAGCCTGATTATCAATTACCAATTACCAATTACCAATTAGCCTTGATTGATGAAGATCATCCAATTTATAGAAGAATTAAAGAGATGACAAGATTAGCATGATAGTGATTCGAATGGAAATTCAAATCAAGAATAGCAAAATTATGACATGTTTATGACAAATTGCTATGCAAGGGTTTATGACAATTTATGACAAATTCTATGTCAAGAATTTATGACAATTTATGACAAATTTCTATGTCAAGAATTGTTTGATTGTCAATTATGACAAATTATGACAAATTTCTATGTCATTTCCATGAATTTAGGAGAGAAATAGGAGGAATTTGAAATTACGAATTAAGAAAATTAGAAAATTGATGAAAATTAGAAATTAGGAATTAGTGAATTAATTAATAATTTTTCATTTATTAATCAATTCAAAAAGAGGAATAATTAGCCAATTAAATGAAGATTTAATTGTAATGAGAAGACTTAGGATAAATAAGTAATTTATTAATCCTAAAGGAAGAAAATGATAAGCAAGGTTAAATGACTAAATCATGAAACCCTAGAAGGTGAATTAGCAATGCGAGGGTGACAATTAGGTCTTGATTGAAGATAATTAATGTCGATCATGATTTTGATTAAATGATTTGCTTAATAAATATGCCAATTGACGAGGAACAATGACAAATTGATCCAAATTGACATAATTGAGACAGACAACGGTCGATGACAAATCGATCGCAAAATGACAAGATCGACAAGAGGACAAGAATCGATGACAAAATAGATTGCAAGATGACAAGATTGAAAATGACCACGATCGATGACAAATCGATCACAAAATGACAAGATCGAACATGACAACGACCGATGACAAATCGATCGCAAAATGACAAGATTGAAAAGAGGACAAAAACCCTAATTAGGATTGACGATGTCCAAAATGATAAGATTGATGATAAGATTAATAAGAGGACAAAACCCTAATTAGGATTGACGATGTCCAAAATGATAACAAATTAGCACACACATTGATGCGATAGGATAAAATCGATCAAAATCATGATTGGATAGTGTTGTCGACAAGACCAAATTTGAAAGTGAGATAATTGAAGAATGTAGAAGAATGACTCGATGTTCGCAAATGATAAAAACCAAGTACGAATCATAGGAGAAATGTTAATGCGATGCAAAAACCTAGAATGAGGCAATGCACAAATGTTAAAGTATGACTCCGCAAGCATTGACCATTTTTAGGTGTCTACAATCCATACTGAAAATATATGCATACATATAGAATAAAGCATATAGAAAAGCATCTCATAAATCGATTGACACAAATACAATGAAGTCAAATCAAGATCTCGTATATATAAAATGATCAAGTCTCAGGGTACAAAATAATGTTAACTTACATATACAAACTCCCATCGGAGCAAGAATCATAAGGGCTACAAAAAATGGGTGTGTCTAAAAAAAATCTCAGAGCTACAAAAAGATCTAGCTCTCTGCATCTTCCTCCTTGCCAGGTGGTGGAGGAGGTGGAGCCTGCTGACCCAGATCTTGCCTAGGTGCCCGAGCTCCCATTGATCGAGCCATATACTATGAATACGATACAACCTGTTGCGCTATTGGAACTGCTACATTGTAAGCCGCAACATAATAGGCTACCGGACTCATCTGATGAATAACCTCCTACTGCAAACCATCTCACTCTACCCTCATCTCTACTAGTTATCAGTCTCATTTTGCCAGCTGAGTCTGTGCCACTATCAGTTGTGACTATAAACCCGCTGGGTGTTCTCTCATCGACCGTGCTTTGTCAACCCCCTGATCCCTCCTAGGATCTTTGCCTCCATCATCTCCTCCATCTCTACCTCCGCCTCCCCCCTGCTCCTCTCTCCTCTATCAAACATGTCTTGGAGCTGCTCTCTCATCCTCTCCTCCACCCTCTGGCACCCTTTCTCTGCTCAACCTCACTCCAACCATCCTTAGGGATCCACCCTCTCCTCTTTGTTGCCTACCACTAGCTAGTACCATGTTACTGCTAGCACCAAGATCACCACCTTCCTGCCTTAGAGCCTCGGCTCTCTGTCCCTACCTCTATCCATGTCCCTGTACCTGTACGGGAGCATCATCCTCAACCTCCTCTATGTGAGGTGCCTGCTCATCCAGATCTATAAATCTCAGGACTGGATGTTGCTGGAACCAGTCCCTATACTAGGGCAATACCCTCACATATTCAATATCATCTAGGTAATCCCATCTGAGCCAATGTAACCCAGTCAGCTCTTGCATGCTTAGGGCATATGATAGCCTAGGTCCCCATCCATGCCTCTCCTAATCTGCATAACGTGCGTATGTAGTAAACTCCCACAAGATCCCCTAAGGTCTACCATACTTCCTCATAGCTTGAGTAACAATGAACCTCTTGACCACTATCTATGATCTTCCTATGAGAGGTCGTGTAATGAAGAGGTCTCTACAAATAGCTCTCTAGTCATCCCAAGGCTCCAGACCCTTGTAAGGTCTCCATGTGATAGTTATCAGATCATCCAGCTATCGTCTCCAATAATCGGTCTTGCCCAAATGGGTTTGTGTCACATATCCAGCATACCTATAAATAATGGGCTACTGTGGATCTCTGGCCTCATCAACAATCAACCTACATACTGGGAGATGCTCCTAGGCCCATACCTACAAAATCAAAACTCGGGTAGCCATGCTCTTCCCCTCCCGGTAGATGATCTCATGCATCTCATGATACATGTGTGTCAATATGAAAGAACACCATCCTAACCTCTGGGGGTTCTCCACAATTCTCTCTAACATCCTACCCCATCTGCATAAAAACCCTTGTTGTCCCCTGTCTGACATAAGAAAATAGCCAATGAAACCTGCCAAGATGCTAGAAGGCCAGGACATTGTGCTGAATCATAATCTACCTTATCCCTAGCAAAAGGGATACAGAGAATCCTGTATACATCCTCAGGAGTGATGGTCATCTCCCCAACTGGCAAATGAAATGTGTTATGCTTTGAATGGAACCTCTCCACTAATGTAGTCAGCATACCATGACTTACATAGATATCGGGCAACCCAAGAAGATGAGTCAATCTGCACACATTAATATGAGCCCAGTCTATATCTGATAACTTCTGAACTAATGCCATTGTAGGTGGATATACATATCTAAATAATACATGGGGCAAGTGAACCTACAAAAATCAAACAAAAGATCATTAGGAAACATTCCAAAGTAGCTGATAACGGAAGCAAAACATCATACAAATCTAACTACATCAACCGCAAAATCAAAATTTCAAGTTTACACCTTCAAACATGCTCGTTGTTTTCCAAATGACTAAACATCACAGAGACATAAACTTGTTCAACTTAGGAATTGGCCTTATACGACAAAATAGGTTGATACGACACAGGATTAGCCCCTAAACAACAAAATGGGCTCTTTTGAATGTTGTTGTATGACAGAAGGGTAGGTCTCATACAACAAAACTAGTAGACTTAAATGACAAAGAAAAATTGATCAGTTTGTCGTAGGAAATAGGATCTTGTCTCGCACGACAAAATGAAAATGACCAACTTCTGCATGCCAAAAACATGAAAAATTCAACAAAAAAATTCAATTTTGAAATGAATAATAGGCTTAAAATAGATCACTTGCCGCTGGATCATAGTTCCAAGGTCGTTTATGTCATCTCTCGTGCTTGAATCGATGCACATGAGTGGGAACCACCATTTTTCTTCACATAAGGCTTTTTGACTTTTCAAACTTGGAGGGTTAAAATGAATTGAAAATGACACTTTTACCCCATATATAGTCAAAACCCTAATTCTTCAACTTGCTCCGATGGACACGAAAATTGTACCATTGGCTAATTTGCTCATCTTGATTCCATTTTTGAGATCAAAATTGAAATTCAAGATCATTCTACTAGTCAATTTCTAAAATTTAGACCACTTAGCACTTTTCATCAAAAAAGCTCATTCTCTTCTTCAATTTGCACTCAAATTCTCAATAAATCAATGTTGAATCTCAATTTTATTCTTTTCTTCAATTTGCACTCAATTTCTCACTTAATTTTCAAATATTCGTCTAAATCATTTGTGCTCAAATAGCTTATAATCTCTAAACAATTGCCTATAATCATGTACCCTCACTATCTTTTGATTTCACTCCCGAGGGGGCATACTAATGACCTTATGACCTCACATCTTCAAATGTCAACAAAATTTTCAAATCTTCAAGTAGCTAAGCTTCATCAAATCAATATCTAGGGGCATATCAATTTCATTGCTTCAAATCAAGCTGATATTGTCTTTGTCTAAATTAATCTCTTAACGTTAATCAGTTTCATCGCTTTTCATCAAGCTGATTATTTGATTAAACTCAATCAAGGGTTTAAAGAGTTTCTTCGATCACACGCTCAATCTAAGCAGGTGCTCAGTTTCATCGCATCGAATCAAGCTAGACAGTTTATCTTCATTCATCATAACTTGATCAGTCAAGTTCAAGATCGATTTTATCTTCACTCACTGTGTCTAGTTCAATCAAGTTCTAGATCAGTAAGATCTGCTTCTTGATCAAACAAGTTCAAGTTCGGTATCTTTGCTCTCTATCATTGCTAGTTTAATCAAGTTTGGGATCGGTATCACTTTAATCAACTATGTTCAGCTTCATCGCTTCAAATCAAGCTAAACACCTTGCTCCTCATCCGGTTTGTGATCAATCAAGTTCAGAACTGGTATCTCCTAGACATCAACTATTCTTTGAACCAAAACATTGCTCGCACATTAGTTCAAAAAGGGGCAAATTTAATACCCTAAAAATGGTCACCTAAACCATGAGCCCCTAGTCTCGACAACGTCACCAAGGTCCTAACCAAAGGCAATTAAAATAAATCTTGACAACACAATTAATTTCTAAAATCATCAATGTCACATGGCAAATCAATCAACCAATATTAATTAAATATTTATTTAATTAATTGATCATTCCAAGTAAATCATTTTTAAACACTTATCCTATTTATTTTATTGAATATCCTATCATATTTAATTAAATAAATCAATTTGCCATTAAAACATAAAAAAGAGGAATTAATTTTTTAAAAAAAGAATTAAAATTTGAGAAAAGAAATCAATTGGAGATAATCTTGAAAAAATATTAAAAATTGATAAATAATCTCAAAGAAAGCAATTAAAACAATTAAATATTAAAATTGAATGAAATAGAGAATAAATCAGTTTTTTCTTATTTTATCTTAATTTTTGTTCAATTTCCTTTAAAATTGAGAAAAGCATCCAATCACATCATGATGCAGAGACAAGAGAATCTAATACAAATTTGCAAATAAAAGGTGTATTTTGGACCCAAACCCCTTACACTCCTCAGGTGTCTCAAATGCACTCAATGCCTCAATAGGCTCAAAACCTAACACCACCTAAACTAGGTGTGTCTCCTGCCTCCACATACTTCAAAGGACCTCAAAAAACATGATTCAAAGGCTTTCTAAACCCCTAAGCCTCTCTAGCTTCAACACAAACTCGATAGATTTATTCAACCAAGCATCTAGCCCTTCAAATTGTGTAATTTCCCTTTAACTCAAAACTTTTCCAAAAAACTTGCCCAAAAAAATTACATATTTAGACACCCATTTTGGATGTTACACAACATATCAAAAAACCAATATAGGTTGTTTTGGATGGACCCTTTGCTGTCCTCAAATGTGCCCCTTTTTAGCCTTAAAAACCACCCACTTTACAAAGGAAGTACCAACAAGACTTAACACTAGGTTACAAAACTTTGTACAGTATTCAACCAGGTTCCCAAACAAAGGATTTTCTAGGTTTTATGGCTTTATTCAACTTCTAAGTGTCCAAACTCTAAAACCCTCCTTAAATCACCCTCTAAACTAGGGCTTGCTCAAAAATCATGCCTCCAATCACTTCTCTGATCAAATGAAGGTTGTTTCACCATTAAATTGGTGCCCTCTACTAATTTCAATCATAAAAGATAGCCCTCCAATGGCTACTTTAGTGGCTGCTACACTCTAGCCACCATCCCCATGCTCCAATCAACCAACAAATTCACCATTTATGAGTGATCACTCTACAAAATGACTTCAATCCTACACTTTCATGTTATTTTGATATGATACAACATTATTTTCCATCCCCAAGTCACAGTAAGCACATAAAGGGGATGGATTACATATTCATACTTGAGAAAACAAGGAAAATCAGACTTTTAAAATAGGACAGTCAATATAAATCCTTAGATCAGATTAAAAATGATATAAAATGCTTCAGATCAGGCACATTAAATGCCTATCAACCTTCCTCAATGATTATAACTCAAAGATCATCAAAGGAATGTAAGTTTTGCAAGGAAAATCAAGTTTTTTGCATTAAAACTGTCTCAGTCCGTACAACAGCACCTCCAGTCCGTACCATCTGTACTTTTTTTCCTTTTTTCCATCATAAATGATTAATACAACTTCCCCAACCAACCCAAGGTGGTTGGAGGGGTTTACAAATTCATTAAGACTTAAAAACTCAGTTTCCCTCCAAAATGCTACTAAACGTTGGAATACAAAGATTTGAATTTTCCAACTTTATTTAATACATTCTATTTGCTAAAATCATTCCAAATCAATGGAATTTTATTTCATATACCTAAATAACCCTACCAAAGACCCTACTAACCATTCTAGACCCTTGAAACACTATTGGCCTACTTGACACCATATTTTGTCTTAGGTCCCTTATTAGGACTTATTACATTTAAATCAAATTGAGCATTACATAGAGCCATTATTGGCTTCAAAACATTCCAAGTCACTTTCAAGGATGCTCTAGGGTCTTTGTTCATGTTTATAATCTCCTTGGTCTTAGGTGGACTCTTGGATGCTCCTGCATCACATCAATTCACCTAGATTGTGCTTCCTCTTGGAAAATCTTGACCATTCATCATCATTTGATCTCAGCCGTTAGTTTCCTTTTGAATTTTCTATAAATTCAGGCTCTCACCTCTCATTCAAAAAAAGATCCTGGAGAATATATTGTTATTATGTTGTTTTTCTCTACATTCATTGAGAATTTGCATTGAGATATTGCATATTAATTATTCATATATTGCTTAAATCATGTTAGATTAACCTTGCATATCTAGCTTAAATCTTGCACCCATTTAGCTGATATTCATGCTCATATAGATTTAAAAATCCTTCATTTAGGTGTTGTCTAGTCATTGGATAGCTTAGCAATCTGAGAGCAATCTAAACTCGCATCTACTAGAAGGAAATGGGTCGCTTTGTAATTGTTTATTATTCATTGATTAATTATTTACTAACCATGCATCTAATGACTTAATTGAGGTGTTGTGTACTCTAGCTATAGATATAGGTCCACTTTTCACACACACAGTTGGCACCCGATCCATGTTGTGTAGAGGATCCATCAAAGTATAGGGTCCATTGCTTGGGTGTGATAGTTAACACATCCATATCTAGAAATTCCACCTCTAGTGGGTGTTCGTCTGGTATTGGTGCTTTTGCCAGTCTATCTGCAATTACTTGTCCTTTGATAGCCCATCGTTCTATGTACTGAATATTAAACTCACTTAGGATCATGACCCATTTAGCTAATCTTCCTGTGAGAATGACCTTGCTAAGTAGATACTCAAGAGGATCAATTTTTGCTACCAGCCTGATTGTGTGGGCTAACATATAATGGTAGAAATTTTGAGAAGCAAACACCACTGTTAAGCAAGCCTTTTCGATGAATGCATAATTTAGTTCATATCCATTCAAAGTCATGGTGATGTAATAGATAGCCCTTTCTTTGTTTGTTGGATCTTCTTGTGCTAGTTGTGCCCCTTATGATACTTTTTTTATTGATATATAGAGGATGAGTTGCTTGCTTGCTATTGGTGGATTCATCAGATATTGTTTGAGTTGGTGGAATGATTCTACACATATGTCTTCCCACCTAAAAGGTATATTCTTATGAAGCAGATGATTGAATGGAAGATATTTATCTGCTAACTGAGTGATGGATCATCTGATAGATTGTATTCCTCCCTCCAGAGATCATAGCTAGCTAATATTTTTAGGAGGTGGCATCTCCATGATAGCCCGAACCTTTGCTGGATCTACTTTGATGTCTTTTTATGATACAATGTAGCCCAGAAGTTTGTTGGATGTGACCCCAAAGACACACTTCTTTGGGTTTAATCTGACATTGAACAACTCCAATCCTTCAAATATTTTATATAGGATGCCTAGGTGTTCTGCTCTAGTGAATGATTTAGCTAGCAAATCATCTACATAATCCTCCATGAAAGTATGCATCATTTCATGGAAGATTGTTTCCATGGCTCTTTGATAATTTGCACCAGCATTTTCAATCCAAAAGGCATGACATTCCAGCAATATGTTCCCCATGGACATGTGAATGTAGTCTTATCTTGATCCTCTGGAGCTATCTTGACTTGGTTATAGCCAAAGAAGCCATCCATGAGAGATACCATTATGTGTCCTATTGTTAGATCAACAATAGTGTCAATTCTTGGCAAAGGAAAGTCATCCTTCAGACATGCCTTATTTAGGTCTCTAAAGTTTGTGCAAATACTTATGCTTTTATCTGGTTTGGATGTTGGCATTATACACTCATATGAGAATGGTTGATGTTGTCATTGATGCCAACCAACTGGTAGCATGGTTCAAAGATTATACCGACAATATACTTCACCTACTGGCACCGGCAGTCACTACAAAGTTTTATTCACACCGGCATCCAATTACACCAATAGCAAATCATACTGACAGTCCAAGCCAACTCGAAAATAATATTGTTTTGTATTGTAATATTATATTTTTATAGCCGACATGATGTATTGTAAAGACTCATATATGTATGAGATCTTCTAGGTCATTTTCAAATGAAATTAGGTATGTATGTAAGTGGTATATGCTAGCAAAAAATTGTATATGCACTTTTATGTATTTATTTTGAGGGCGAATAAGAAGCAAAGTAGAGCAAAGCAAGGTTTATGGTAGAGGTATCATATAGAGCTTAAACAAGTACTAAATCAAGCATTGTAGATGCTATTTTGAAGGAGTACATTGTTATTATATTTAACCATCCAATTGTAGTCAGTGGGACTCCATTTTTTTTGTTGAGCAGTGAGCTCTAGGCAGTTTCCCTTCCTGCATGTTCAGGCCCTTATTGTACTAAGTAATACTTATTCATATTGGTCAGTGAGTGAATATTGTGGGTCACAAATCCCATCAAGGTTTTTCCCCTACCATATTTCCTCACCAAAAATATTTGTGTTATGGTGTGCATTGATACTTATTCTTTTGTTTCTCTTTACTGCATTATTATTTGTTTACTGGTATATTAATTTGGGTTGTAAAGTTGCAAATAAGTTTAAATATTTCATCTACCAATTAGACACTAATTCACTCCCCCCTCTTAGTGTCTTTGGTATTGATCAAGTATCTAACAATTGGTATGAGAGCCTAGTCCTCTATTTGTAGAAGCCTAACAGCTTGAGGAAGATTCTGAAACCGGTACCGATGGAAAGTTTGAGACAACAATTGGAAGGAGCTCTTGAAGATTTTAATGCAAAAAAATTGAAGAATATAAAACTGGAAGATGAACTCAAAACTGCTCAGGAATTTATCAAAGCACTTCAAGATAACCTGGTTATAGAAAAGAATAAGAAAAAAGAATTACATTTGCAACTGCAAAACCAAGATTTTGAAGAAAAGGAAACTCTCAGAGATATTATAGAGAAATTGAGACAAGAGAATGGTAACATGAAGAATGAGATGCAAGATTTAACCATGAGACTATGTAAGGATATTGAAGATAGAAAAAGGAATGAAGAAGATTTGGCCACAAGACTTAATGAAATATTAGATGAATCTCTAAGGCTTAGTTATGAAAATGATATGCTTAAAATAGATTTGATTCACATGCAACATTACAAAGAGGAACTTATGAGACAAGTTAGCACTTTGGAAAGTGAGTTGGTCATTGCAAATGAATACAAAGACAAATTCAAGAAGAGTTCAGATAAGCTTGATGATGTGCTGAAAAGTCAGAACCTAATGGAGAAATAGTTGGACTTGGATTTGAACATGGAGAAAGTTCTGGAACTGCAAACAATCATGATCATAGCAAACCGGTAAGGCAACATAATGCTTATAAATTTAATGGGAAATGTTTTAATTGCAACAAATTTGATCATAGAAAAAATTAGTGCAGATTTAGGAATAATCAGAATACAAACTCATCCACTGGTCAATGTTCCAAATGCAATAAAATGGTCATAACTCAGACAATTGTAGAATGAATGTGAAATTCTATATTTGTGGTAGATTTGGACATCTATCTAATCAATGCAGAAATCAACCTGGTCAAGGTTATGGAAAAGCTATTCAGAGAAACAATTTAACCTGTTATGCATGCAACAAGATTGGGCATGTTGCAAAATTTTGTAGAAGTAAGACTATACTGGTGAACAACAGAGGATCTAATAAAAAGGGTAAAGAAAAGGTATATGAAATCAAGCAATAATTCACTAAACAATGGATTGGGAAGAGAGATCGGAGGAATGATGAATCTATCTTTGCTCCGGTAGAACAGAGTAATCTTGCACTAGCAGGAGATTCTTCATCTATCTAAGGAATAATCCTTAGGGGTAAGGTAACTAACTGAATATCATGCATTTACCCTCAGTTGGTGGTAAGAAGTCACAATTCTTCTTTACCGGCACACATGTTGGAAATTCGCTTCACCGGCGAAGCATTTATTGCAGTTGTAAGTTAACCTTTTTGTTTATAAAGCACAATAATTTCTCATTTCAACTTACCAAATCATTCAAGCATTCAAAGAGCATGAAAGTTGAGCATCAACATTAAGGAAGTAAAGTAGCAAAGGTTTTTCAGAGCATCCAAGGTTTTCATTTGCATTCGATAGTAAAAGGTATTTATCTTACGACATGGCTTATTCATCATCTGTTCTTGAATTCATTGCAAACCCTACTATTGTGGAAAATGTCAAATGACCTAGACTAGTCTTCGAAATCATCCCTAAGATAGCTAAGTTAGATGACTCCATTGGTGCATTTTTGAAAATTCTGAAGGGAGACGCATTTGTTGAAGACCCTAGGGAATACATACACTATAACATCGAAGATTTAGGGTCTGGGGATATAACGAATATGTTCATGAATGTTATTACTGACAACCAAAGTGTAGTCAAACTGGAACACAATATTGTTAAAGATTTAGGGTTCACTAACATCCTTCACCTACCTAAATTTTTCAGATGAGATTATTTGTTATGTTCTTAGTAGAGTTCACGATGAATTTTTATGGTTAGATTCAAATTTCATGATCACTAAGGAAGCAATTAAGGTAGTTACTAGTTTGCCTTCTACCAGCAGGTGCTACATTATGCAAAAGAGCAGTGTTGAATATGCTTAGAAGGATCTAATCAAGCAAGCATTGTGCTACTCAGAACATATCAAACCATTCTCTTTTTTTTCTAACCATTATAGCATAATCAAATCCCCTAACCGAGTAAGCTCTAACAAGATTCAATGTATAAATCCTTTAATAGGGTGATCCATTAGTTTGGATTCATAAATCCTCCACTGAGGTTACTCCTAACAAGGTAATACCTTTAATAGGGTATAAGCTTCTAATCAAGCCTTGGGATCTTTAACAAGACTTGCTCATAGCAGAGCACTTTGTAGACCTTAACTGGTTAGTTATCTATTACTGCAGATAGTTAACTTGTGAGTTCCATCTCACTATGGTTTTTACCTATTTGGGTTTTCCACGTATAAACACTTGTGTTATGGTGGATGCTTTACTATTTGTGGATGTTGTTATATCATTTTGGATTGCAAGCATTGTGTTTAAAATATTTGTTAAGTTCATCTACTGGTTAGTGTCTAAAGTACTTATAAATTTGGTGTCACTAATTCACCCCCCACTCTCAGTGCTTTTCAAGTCCATCAAAGAGTAATTCAAAGTTTTTCAAGCAAAAATGAGACAAAGGGAAAGGATTCCCCAAAGCATTATTGACAAATATGACAAATAGATATGCTTTGTTGTGAAAAGAGATGAAGTATGGATGGAGGCAGTTAGACCTAGAACTGTTTGGATGGATTCACACATCTTGGAATCATATGCCAAAATACTCCTAGATGCTCCACCAGAACCAACTGAGAAGATATTTGGTAATGCTTAAACTATAGAGAGTGGTGTTGCTATGCAAAAGAAAAGGAAGAAAAGAGAAAAAAAAAAAATATGCTTCTAAGTTTGTAGAAATTGTTAAGAAGGGCTTATTGAAACTAGATCTGATGAAAGGTGTTGCTGAACAAGAAAGAAAATCAGAACAGCAACCGGTAGCACATATTTCTCCTATGACTACCTCATTTGACTTTGACAGTGGGGTGGAAAAAAAGAAAAGAAAACCCTCACCAACACCTACTCCATCTCCAAAGAAATCTAGAACACTTAGGAAGAAACAACGGGCTGTGAGAGAGCCCAGTGGTCAGAAGAAGAAAGTCACACCAAAGAAACAACCGAAACACAAGGAACTAGATACTCTTTCACCGAAAGAATTGGTAAATGAAATTACTCAAGAAGGAAATGTTAGTAATGTTAATAAGTTTTATCATTCTTTAAAGGATTTAGATACGGATACTATTGAGGAAAGAATTATTTTATATTTGGATATATATATATAAAAAGGTCCTTATTGAGGTTGTAGATGTTCTTCCTAATGATTTATACTTAAGACTTGAAGCAAAGAGAATGTTTGTTATGGAGTTAGATAAGAAATTGAAGGTTGGGGCACTATTAGCCATTCGTCCTATTAATTCAAAGCAAGAAATAGATGAATTAATATCTGAAGCTAACAGGTCTGTTTTTGTGAGTGGTCACTGGCAAGTTAGTCTTATGGTTGACAGAGTAAAAGAGATTGTAGATGAAACAACTGACAAATGGGATATATTATTTGTTGAGAAAGAGAAAAGAGAGGAAAAAGATAGACAGAAAATGGATAAATCATTTACTAAAGTATATCAAAAATAGATAAGGGCAAGAGTAAGGTTGGCAGTGTACCTGACATCACAGTTAAGGACAACTTACCACCACTAGTATAGGATACCTCACCGATAGTATCAGAGGCACCAACAGAAATGAAAAATGAGCCCGAAGAAAAGATATCAGAGGAAGTGAAAATAGATAATGTTGATTCCAAGTCAGACATTCTATTCACAATGAATGTTGACACCCAGGAAATCAATATTGTGTTGGATAAGGAAATTGCAGAAGAAAAGAAATTTGAGGATATAAATGTTGAGAAAACTGAATCACCAGTCAAGACCGTGGACACTCAGTAGAATATTGAGATACTGGCTCAAACAGAAAAGGAACAAGAATAGACACAATTAGAACCAGCAGTAAATAAGAATGAAGATAAGAATGAAAATAAGAAGGAAGAAAAAGTGGATAAGGAAGAGGTTAAGGTAACTGAGCAAGTATCTAGAGAAGAGAAGAAAGTTATTGTAGATCCTAGCACTCCTCCCAGTACTTCTACTATGGACTACAAACCGGAAAACATTACTGATCTATTATTAGATTCAATCAAGAAGATATCAGAATGCAATGCCTTAGCATTTAAGGCTATTGATGTTTCTTTACCAATTTTACAGATGATTGCACTGGCGTGCAAGGTTTATCACATTGTTGGGTCTATAGGTAAATTGGACACATTGTCCAAATTCATTTCTTCTAATATTCAAACTATAGATAAGGTAAATGAGGAGACCGTTAAGAAAAGAGTTAATAAGGAGAAGGATGAATTCTTTGATAAAACAATAAAGGACTATATAGGACAAATTGATTCATTATTACCGGCACTGAATTCCACCATTCTAGAATACAAGGAATTGTACAGAGAAGCATGCGAACCTCACCATCTAACATAGGATATTGATGAACAAATAAAGAAAACACAGAAAGAAATTGATGGCATTGCTGACAATATGATTGGTTCTTCAGGAACTCACATGATTTTTGGATCAAGAGATGGCAATTTATGAAGAGAATATTGAGAAGTTGGAAAGAGAAAAGGCAAGGTTGAAAATGAAAACCCGGGAGTTAAAGAACAAACTTGGTCCTAGATTGGATAATTTGTTAACACACCAGAATGAGCTAACCAACGCAACTACTCAAGGAGAAAGATCATTGGAGCAACAGATGCATTCTCTCACCAAAATGATCTGACAGACAAAAACTATAATTTTTGATAGCACAAAGTTTTTGCAAGGTCCTAACTTGGTTTTGGCAAACATTTTTCAGATTGTACATAACCGGCTACAAGTTTCTAGGTAAATTTTGAATTTTTGATACTTTTGACATCCTTTGTCATTGATATCAAAGGGGCAGTAGTGTATTGATAAAAATGTACAAAAGGAGATCACTTGCTCAAGGGGAGCACTCTCATTTTTTGGACTTCAAATTTTGGATATTAGTTTTGGATTTTTCTCATGAGTGTTGCCATCAATGCCAAAGGGGGAGATTGTTGGCATTATACACTCAGATGAGAATGGTTGATGTTTTCATTGATGGAAACCAACTGGTAAGATGGTTCAAAGGTTATACTAGCAATAGACTTCACCTACCAACACCAACAGTCACTACAAAGGTTTATTCACACCGGCATCCAGTTACACCGGCAACAGATCATACCAACAGTACAAGCCGACTTAAAAATAATATTGTTTTATATTGTAATATTATATTTGTATAGTTGACATGATTTATTGTATAGATCAGGTTTCCTCACCAAAAATATCTCTGTTATGGTGTGCATTTATGCTTATTCTTTTGTTTCTCTTTACTACATTATTATATGTTGACCGGTATATTAATTTTGGTTGTAAAGTTGCAAATAAGTTTAAATCTTTCATCTACTGGTTAGACTCTGATTCACCCCCCTCTCTTAGTGTCCTTGGGACTGATCAAGTATCTAACATTGGAAACTGGTATAATATTTGAGATCCATTCAGCATAGTCTATAGGTCGGATGAATCCAACATCTAATAACTTCTTCAGTTATGCTTTGACTAATAATGCCACATGTGGATTCATCTTTCTTAATTTTTGTTTGACAGGTTTAGCTCCAGGAGAAATGGATAAGTGATGCATGATTAGATTCAGATCTTCTCCTCGCATGTCAGCATAAAACCAAGCAAAATTGATTTGCTTCTCCTTGAAGAATTTGATAAAATCTGGTTGTCCTTTTCCTGTGAGTGATTCTGCCAGATGTATTGTTTTTACTGTTGCTTCAGTGCCAATATTTATTAATTGAGTTGGCTCAATTAAGATTGGTCACCTCTCCTGGTAATGTTTAGGAAGAGTGTCAAGTCTCCCATCTTTAGGTGCCTCGGAAAGGTTTTCACCTTCAGAGACATCCTTTATTTTTTCTTTTTTAGTTTTGCAATCTATTACTGCCATTAAATGGTTTTCACCATTAGATCCCTTTTATTTCATTTTTGTGACTAAGAGACTTGGCACTCCCCTAATTGCAGATATCATTATGTTGTTCACTAGTGGAGCATGTTTTTGGGTTGACTGAGCACACGTATTGGACAACTAATAAATCACTTGGGAATATTGGTATATCATGACATTCAAGTTCTTCCCACTTTATGAGATTAGGATATATGAGTAGTAGGGAGTCATTGGGTGGGTTAAGATTAGTTGTTGTAAGTGTTATGATGGAGACATCATCATAGTTGTTTGGGATATTGGTGAGGTCTATGATATTCTTGAGGTCTTTGATGGTACTTTCCTCGACATTACCTTGTTTTTATTGTCGTTTCTCATTCTCACTAGCCTCATAGATATGTTGTGGTCTGAATTCAGTCAGTCAAGATCTTGAGCCTTGTCCCTCGTGAGAAATGGGTGTGTATGTGTGGATTGTATCCACCTTAATATCTTCAGTATCATCAAAACAACTATCCCACTCATACTCATTGGAATTGGTTTCAGAATCACTATCCCAAGTTACCTCACTGAATATGACAGGTATGTCATAAGCTAAGAAAAGATCACTGATAATTAACACAAGTTTAGTAGCTTGTTTTGATTCAGGATTAGTGCTTTCCTGTACTCTTTGAATTTTTTCATACACCATTTCCTTTCTATGAGTAGCAATTTCTTTAGGTTGTGGATCAACCTTGGTTTGATCAAGTTCTTGTACGTGATGTACTTTCTTATAAGAAGCTTATTCCCTTTGAATAGAGAGTTCTTCTTGTGGTCTCTCATTTTCTTAATGCTTTTTCTCCTTCCTTGTATTTTTTATGCTTGGTTTAGTGTTTCTTTCCATGAGTCTTCATTATATTTTTTCTTTGCTTTCCATTGATGTTTTTGATGGTGATTTTTCTTTTGTACAGGCGGAACATGTGGTCCATACCCAAGTCCTATTTTGTCATTTGCAAATTGTGAACGGGGTTGTATGGACTCTATGATGCCTTCTTAATGCTTGAAAATAGTCCTTTTCCTTTGTATCCCATTCGTTGCATGATCTGGAACCCATTTCCATACTATTATGTTTGTACAACTACTTCTAGGGTAGCAGCTTTGATTTCTTCCTCATCCTTGTATAGCCAGCTAAGGATGTCTTTATCTTCTGATTCTTTAGCCAATGTGCCCATTTAGATAAACTTACCATCAAACTTTGTGATGGGTTGTGTTGCCTGATGTTTTGATGTGGAAGGTTGTCCATAAGACTTTGGTGAAGTTGGCAATTTAGATAGACACAAGGGTTCAAAAGAGTACTCCCCCATGCCTTGTTCCTTGATTTTCATCTTTTGCTTGAAGTTCATGGATAGAGACTTGAGTTATTTTTTATGGCTGGATGATGAGGAAGCTTGGGCCTCCCTATTGTGTGGAATCAAGCTATCTTGAGTTGCCCCCATAGCATTGTAGTACTAAAAAGGGTTAGTATCTGTAGATATTGAAATTTCATGTCCATTGTAGGGTAACTTGATACATTGATGGTACGTGGAAGGTATCGCTTGCATTTCATGGATCAATGGATGACCTAATAGTATATTGTATGTCAAGTCTATGTCCAAGACTTGGCACATGGCATCTCTTTGTACAAGACCTACCTGAATGGGTAGTATCATAGTTCCTTCGGATAATCTTTCTTCATCATCATAGGCTTTTATAGTGATTTTCTCTTTGGGATCAATAGCTTGCTTAGAGAAGCCTAATGCATGAATAAGCTTTAGAGTACATATATTGAGACTAGCTCCTCCATCTATTAATACTCTTTGTAGTCACACAAATCTGTCCAGCTTAGTTAAATAAATAAACGCTATTTATTTGATTAAAAATCCACTAGCCATCAGTTAATTAAATAAATATTTAATTAATTCATCTCCAAACATTCTTCTATTAATTAAATAAATTATTCAATTTATTTTAATTAGTTCATTAAATAAAATCTATTTATTTAATTAAATCCTCCTATTCCTCTTTTAAATAAATTAAATAAAACATTTATTTAAATCATTATCCTCCCCCACTTGCATTTTCCTACAAATGCAACTTGCACACATTTTGAAATAAATGAATTTTTATTTTAAATAAAATCCTATTTTCCCTCACCCACCAAATCCACTTGCAAAATCTAATCCCCTTCTAGATTCTTCTAACCCCTTCCTAATTAGCCTAATCCATCCCCTAAATATTGTCACATTCCTAAGCAAAGGGAAGTCACTTCTCAAAATCCTTAAAGTCTTTGATAGCCATTAAAGGCTTCCAACTTTCAACCACTTAATCCACAAAGTCTCCAATAACCATTAATGGTTAACCCAAACCCTCCTACATGGTTAAAACATTTGTTTTGACTCAACCTCTACCCAACCCAAGGGTCTCATCAAGCCTTTAATGCTTTGACCATGATTATCTCTTAAACATTTGCACAAAGGTTTATCCTTGGATTAACTCCTAATCCAGTGGGTAATCCTAATTTAGACTTGACCCTTAGCCTTTAGATAACCATGAGGTCTTCTCAGGCCTTTAATGCCTCCAACCTCTTCTCTCAACCCAGTCCTGTGTTGACACTTGTCACTATTTTATTGGTGCCAATTGTGCACATGGATCCCCAACTTTCAAGCTTGACCCTTGATTAAACCTTTCAATCCTGGCCATCCATTGCTCCATTTTTCCTATAAATAGAGCCCATTCCTTCATAAAACAGATCTTGAAAACTTGTATGCATTTGAGCTATAGGCATTTTAAGAGAGCATTTTGGCATAATTAACTAATATCTTGTCATTTTGGATGAAATCAATCATTTTAGCATCAATAGTTTAATATTAGCTTCTTTATTTACATTTGGAGCAATATTTCAATCTCAATCCTCCATAAGCATCCATAGTGCAAAAAGCTACTGAGAGCTACACTATTTTGGAACTTGGAGAGGAGAGGAATAAGGGAGAAGGAGCTACGGCCATGCTAAGAGGCAGTTGGAGATGCCTCATAATCTTTGTTTCATTTATTAGATACATTAGCATGTTTTTAGTGTCTCTCTTGGTATGCCTTTTTAGATTAGTTTTTGATTGACTAACACTAACGGTTTTTGTGTCTTTGGTGTTGTTTATCATTTGCTAACCTTGTGCCATTTTGCAGGGCATCATTTGGTGAACCCGATGTGAATCGAACCACCAAAAACAAATCCTTTTTTTTAAAAAAACTAACATATTTGCTTGTTGAAAGTGCCACATAGGTCGCGCTTCGGCGCTATTGAACACGTTCTAGCGCTACTGACAATTTTTCTTTTAGCACTATTGTTTACAATAGCGCTATTGTAAAAGTTTCAGCGCTTTTGGAATTGTTTTAGCGCTTCTGAGATTATTCTAGCGCTATTGGAACACTTCTAGCGCTTTTGCCTTTCTGTCTCTTCTGTTCTATCAGCGCTACTGTCTAAATTAGCGCTTCTGTTTAAACACAGACTAGCACTACTGTGTAAAATAGCACTTCTGTCAAAACACAGACTAGCGCTATTGCGACAGAGTGTTGTCCAAGTCGCCTTGTAACCGAAAAATTGAATATCTTAGGCTTGTGGAAGCCCCCCCTTGGACATAAATTTTACTAACAAATTGTGGTTTTTGCAGGTTAAAACTAACCCCTAAAAATCATAAAATTTTCATTTTGGTGCTTTTAAAACTTGAACAAAAAAAAAAAAAAAAAAAAACAAATTTCCATTGTTTTCTAATTAGGATTCATCTTTTTTTTTGGTGCTTAAAATCAACACACAAAGTTTCTTTTCTTGCATCAAACTAAACAATTTACAAACCACACTTCAAATTTTGGTGCAAATAAAATACACAATCCACTTGTTTTGATTTTTGCAAGCGATTTTACTTCCTGTAAACGTGTTTTTCATTAAGTTGACCAGGATTTCCGAATTCTAGATTACAAAACACATTGTTTTTGAAGTTAAAAAGAACACCATGACTGTTGGAACAACATCTCCAAATAGTTAAATCACATTGCAATGATGGATTAAAAAGAACAAGTGAATTTGGTGTTTGGCACGCTTGTGCACAAAGGTCAGTCGAGTGGTCCTACCTCTAACACACACTATCCTCTCCCTTGGCTCTCATGGTCCTAGGTGCAAGAGAAAAGTGTTAGTAACACTCACATTTTATCTTTTTAAGAGAGGTCTGCCAAGGGATCGATACTCTTGGGAATGACCTCGAGCGGTGAATCCTTCGAGCCGCTATAGAAATTAGGTGAGAGTGAAAGCTGTAGCCTTGGGTATAGGTATTCCTACAGTGTAACTGGCCGAAAGGACAAATGGGCCCCACCACCAGTTACAAGGCTCTTAAGTGAGTCATTGCAGAATGAACTTATGTCCAAAAACATCGAACATGACTAAACACCTTTAAGTAGTAGCCCACCCGTTCTATTGATTGAGGATATTTGAGATATAATTTAGTACAAGAGCATAGATGGTTTTGCTCCCAAGATACTCACCATACATATTTCCTTGAGTAGAAACATAGCTTTTTGAAAAGTCACTTGTGGCTTGATAAAAGTGGTGACTCCCCCATCATAGGGATCATCTATTTGTTATGCTCATGCAAGACTTAGTATATCACATCCTTACCTGCCATGGCGGGATTCATAAGGTATGTAGTACCAAAGTCGAAGAAATATCAAGATGTGGGCTAAATTTATCACAACTGGCCATTTGACCTTAGGGATAAAAAGTGTTTGAAGTGTGTTCATTTTACAGACCTAGTGCAAATTGAGCCGACTTCAAGCTTTGGAAATACACCTTAAAATACATCTAAAGGAAGGGTCAAAAACAAGTCCAAGGATTGGGTTGATCTAGACCCATACTCATTTGTGCCTTTTAGGCAACATTCTTGTGTTTGTGTGTTTGCTTTGTTTTCTTGTCAAAGAAAAAATCAGAAAATCACTCATCCAACATCTTTCAAAAACAACCAGCAACATCAAAAACAAAGTCCAAACAACAAAAAGTCAAAATTTTATGACCGTTCTTCACATCTTGCAAAAGAAGAAGCGTCATCAAAATATCAACTTGAAAATAAGACCATTAAGCTCAAAGGCTTTGATCAAAAAGAGGAAATTCTTCTATATCAATCGACAAATCTTTGTCTCCCATAGAGTCTTTCTACATCGCATGCGTCTATACCTTCAAGGTAAAACAAACGAATTTGATTCAGAATCATTGAACCACAGAGCTTTTATGCAATATAGAGCTCTGAGTTATCACAAAAAACAAGGAGGAAAGATTAATCACAACTTCTTCCCAAACGTCTGCATCACCTACAACACAGCTCGAGAAATACCTCCAACACCTGAAAGGGAAGAGGTAGAGTTTGTCCCATTTGTGACACAAAGCTTTTATTGAAGTTGAAAACACTTTCATCCATCATCTTTCTCATCCATCATCATTTCATCATCAATCCGTCCCAACTCTTAAAACATTAAGAGGTTCTTGTCCCAAGATTCTTTTTTAGATATTGCTTGAAATCAAACACATCACATCACTTTTTAGATTGTTTCTACATCTAGGATAAGCTCATCCTAAGAGACACATCTACGTAGGTTAAAACTAGTTCATGAGTGAATCCTCTCATTACTAGGTAGTTAAATCTGTAACACATCTCAGATTTCTCTACACCTTATCACATCAAATCTTATCAAAACAAGCAAGCAAATTCGAAGAAGGAATTTCGGTAACATCTACCTTAAAAGTGTTAGAGATCCATATACAACACAATTCACCAACCATCAACCTCTCATTTCATCAAAAACTCATAATCATTTTCACTCAATTTCAACAAAGACTCATAAACAAAATGGCCCAAACCCGATCACAGTCACGGCAATGAGAAATAGAAATAGAAGAAGAAGAAGACAAAAATCTCAATGAATTCCAAGAAGCACTTGGAGGAAATGCAAATAACGAAAACCCAAGTACTCCCACTCCTGCAACAATAGAAAGGGCTCAGCATAACCCTCTCTTTAACAGACTTTTTGACGAAATACTCAGGAGCAATGCGGATGCTCACTTCTTAAAACTCACTCAAGAAAGAGCCAAACTCCCCTCAGACTTTGATCTTGCCCAATTAAGACAAGCATCAGAAAGACAAAGTCGCCATGAAGAGGAAAGGGGTAGAGATCCCATCAGATATAACATCCCTCGAGGTAACCCACCACCTCCTCCTCCAAATGAAATGGAGATGTTGCAGGAACAAGTCGAGAATCTCACCCAACAACTTCATAGTGGTGTCAAGATTAACCAATTTTCACTCAATGACATCTGTCCTTATCCTTTTGATAGGAATCTTTATATGCCACCCTTTCCACGCGGGTTTGAAACACCAAAATTTGAAAAATATAGAGGAAAGGGGGATCCCCGTGATCATGTCCGAGAATTTCATTCTGCTTGTCTTGAAGTGGCATATGAAGACACATACCTAATGCGCCTTTTTCCCCAAAGCTTGGGAGGAACAACCACATCATGGTTTTCCCGACTACCAAGTGGCATTAGAACATTTGAGGAACTCATCCAGAAGTTCCTATCTCATTACTCTCATAACATTGAACGCGACATCACCATGGCTGATCTGTGCAACACCAAACAAAAACCAGGTGAACTATTCTTAGTATTCCTGCAACAATGGCGCCAAATGTCTAGCAGACGTTCTCTTCAATTACCTGAACGAGAACTAGTGGAAATATTTATTTCCAACTTAAACGAAGAAATGGAATTTCACCTGGATGTCAAAGACACGGACTCTTTTAATGATATGATCACCAAGGGTTTAAAATGTGAAAGGGCACTCATCAAGAAAGGACTCATCAAAATCTTTAATGAACCAAAAGATGGTCCTCGCCCGCGCTTCAATAGTGATAAACCAAACTTCTGGAACAAGAATAAGAATATTGTCAACGATGGGGTTGTGGATGCTCGAACTATCCAAAATGTACAACCTGTGGTTCGGTTTGTAGGATGAAATCCTCCACCTCAGAATAACACAAATGTTCCTTCCAAACAAGGTCGCATCATGTCTCATGATGAACCAAGACCTCATCAGCAAAAACAAAAACGAACATACACTCCCTTAGGGGAACCCATTGAAACAGTGTTGCGACAACTCATTTCTCAAAATTTGGTCACTCTACCTAAACTATCAAACTATGAGCCTCAAGTCAAACCGGCATGGTGGAGAGATACTGAACACTGTGAATTCCATAAAGGAAGAGGACACAAGACAAGTAATTATCACCGATTGAAAGATCTCATTCAAGATCTTATTGATCGAGGAGAAATTGAAATTGAAGGACATAACCCTAAAACAACCAATAATGATCATTTGATGTTCAAAAATCCACTTCCATCACAAGATCAAAGGGATCCTTCCACTTCCAGGTGAGGCACTGATACCACTGATTATATGTAGGCTACGTATAATTACACTGTAAATCATCTGTATGATGCCAATGAACAAATTGCAACTATAACCTTCAAAAATCCCAACTCAAATTGCAATGTTGTTACGCGTCACGGCAAAGTTACCATCAAGGCAGCTCCACGAGGCACCACCTCCATCCCAAAGCAGTACAATCTTGTGGAACAATTAGACAAAACCCCTGCACTTATATCCATTTTAGAGCTTCTGTGCCTATCACCATCTCATAAAACTTTCTTGGATCAAGCCCTCCAAGAAGCGTCATTCCCTTCAAATCTGAATACAAACCAATTTCAAGCCATGGTTGGAAGTCTAAAGTCCTCACCTTGTCTCACTTTTTCCAAAAGTGACAACTCTTCCTTCCAACAACCGCATAACGCCTCACTCCACATCGAAGGATTTATTAACTAGCATCGGATCAAGCGAGTCTTGATCGATAATGGAGCCGGCCTAAATATTTGTACACTGCAGTTGGTCATAGCATTGGGATATGCGGTCGAATCAGTGGATCCTCGTCAGAAGATCACAATCAAAGCCTATGACGATGCGGAGCGTTCATCCAAAGGAGCTATGGTACTACCAATCCGACTGGGCCCCATGGTAAAGCACATCATTTGTCAGGTTCTGGACCTTCCTCTACCATACAATCTATTGTTAGGAAGACCTTGGATACATGCCATGCAAGCCGTTCCATCTACCTACCATCAATGTATCAAGTTCCCACATAATGGTACAGAGATCACAATCCTGGGTGATGCAAATTCCTTTGCTTTTTGCCATAATATCAGCCATCAACCAGAAATTACTATTCCTAATAATAGGGAAGCCATTTCCTCCATATCATATGTAAGTCCTGCCTCTCTTGCCAGTTCGAACACCCCTATACCCAAGCAAGAAAAGCTTAAGATGAAAGTAGTAGAGGAAGGTCCTGGAGAATACAACTTGAGTCAGCTCTTTTGTGTGGGACAAATGCCCCCTTCTCCTAGAACACATGGTAAACCACAACAGTTACTCCAGCAAACACTAATCATGCCTGCATGTGCCTTGACGCCTTTCATCCTTGGAAAGAGTCAAGAGGAAGAGACACAAGATGAGGACCTAGCAGACTGGATCTATAAAGATCCCATCACCACTAATAAACCACAAGTTACACTTCCTACGGAACAGTATGGCAAAGGCCTCCTCATTATGCAAAGAATGGGATATGATGGTCAGAGTGCTTTGGGATACTGCAAACAAGGACGACATGAACCTCTACTACCAGAATTCAAGCCCAAAGGTAATACAGGCCTAGGCTTTGAAAAAGAGATCCTTCCTAAACTCAGATTCAAAGGAAAACCCAACAAACCATTTTGCCCACCTACTGCAAAGAGGACACCTTTCATAATCAAAGCACCATCAAGCACTATCCCCACTGCCCCATCGAGGCTCACAACTCCACCGCAACCATCACCAATGCCAAACATCCCACCAATCGAATCAGTAATCCCATCCGCGGCAACCATCACATCAATAAAACCATTCGCAGCAACAACTGTATCCGAACCCGCAGCAACATCTATGGCACCAACTGTTCCAACAAAAGCCACTAACTCAACACTACTGATACTTCTAGTAACAAATCCTTTAATCCCCATCAAAATTCCTACAGCACCAATCACGACAAAGGTACATAAACCAATCACGCCTGCAGTATTCAACTCCAGCGACATCCCAGTATGGTATAGTAATCGGATGCTGGAAAGTGATTCAGAGACCGACTCACATGAGTGGGAATTTGATTCTATACAACTTAACACTTCAGATGAGGAAGACACATCACCACCTCTGCCACACAAAGACATCCCTGTTTACAGAGAAGCACAGATAAAGACCACTTGGGTTCCTGAGCTGGAAACATCTTCCACAGACCCTACATCTCATCCTACACCTGATTTTGACAGGGAGAGTACCATCAACGACCTTCACCACACTGTCTTAACCCTCACTAATACCTCTAACGAACTTAACCTAATCGATGAAGTAATGCCCATTATCCACCCTGAACTCATCGAATGGAACCAATCAAATCCCCCATGTCTTGACCTCTTCCAAAATGATGAGGCTATCATTGACTTTTTGGAATTAAGGGATAATCTACCAAGCGGGGATCACAAAGCGGGATTCGCCATTTAACTTAATAGCGCAGCATACTTCAGGGCGGATGCCAAACCCTTCAGCTGCAAAAATATAACAATAAAACATGGATCTTCCAGTGAAAACCACACCGTGGCGCTATTTGATCTGACAAAAGTAAAAAGAAAGAGCGTATCCAATGGTGAAAACCTCTCTGAGGTGCCTGAGGATGAAGGGTTTGACATTCTCCCTGCTGGTACACAACAGGAATGATCAATGATTCTTATCGAGGAAACCAATGAATACAATGTGGGGACTCCTGAAAATCCTCATATTATACATCTGGCATCTCTTCTCACTCCAGAGGAACAGCCTAAATTTATAGAGTTCTTCCAGCAATGTCAGATCAACTTTGCATGGTCATATGCAGACATGCCTGGGCTTGATCTTGATTTAGTTATGCATCACCTCACTGTAGTAGAAGGAGCCAAACCTGTCAAGCAAAAGCTTCGTAAGATGCATCCTCAGATTGCAGTGCTAGTCAAAACAGAACTCAAGAAACTCCTGGATGTTGGTTTCATTAGACCAATTGATTATGCAGAATGGATCTCCAACATCGTGCCAGTTGGCAAACCAAAAGGGGGCATCCGCATTTGTACTGACTTTAGAGATCTAAATAAGGCCTGTCCTAAGGATGATTTCCCACTACCAAATATCGACATCATAGTGGATCTAACAGCAGGACATGCGATGCTTTCACTCATGGATGGCTTTTCAGGATACAATCAAATAAAGATCACACCAAAGGACAAACATAAGACAGCCTTCACATGTCCATGGGGCACATATTGCTGGAATGTAATGCCTTTTGGTCTAAAGAATGCAGGAGCGACCTATCAACGAGCAATGACCACCATCTTCCATGACATGATGCATACCATGATGGAAGATTATGTGGATGACTTACTAGCAAAATCACTCACTAGAGATGGGCATCTCCACATCTTAGATAAAATCTTTGATAGACTGGAACAATACCATGTTTGACTCAACCCAAAGAAATGTGTCTTTGGAGTGACCTCCGGGAAGCTTCTAGGATACATTGTCTCAAGCAAAGGCATTGAGGTCGATCCAGCAAAGGTTAAGGCAATCATGGACATGCCACCTCCAAAGAATAGCAGTCAGCTAAGGACATTACAAGGATGACTTCAATCCATCCGAAGATTCATTACACAACTGGCTAATAAGTGTCACCCATTCACACACCTACTACACAAGAACATCCACTTTCAGTGGGATGCCCGATGCTAGCAAGCATTTCAGATGCTTAAAGTCTATCTCATGAATCCACCATTGTTTATCCCACCAGATCCAAGTAGACCATTGTTACTCTATATCTCAGCAACAAGTACAACATTGGGTGTACTACTGGCACAACATAATGCAGAAGGCAAAGAGTGTGTTGTATACTACATCTCTCGCACACTGGTGGGCTATGAACTCAATTACACACCTATTGAGTGAGCTTGCCTAGTAGTAATCTTAGCAACCACTAAACTGAGGCACTATTTGTTAACACACAAAGTACAACTCATCGCAAAGATTGATCCACTCAAATACTTACTTAGCAAGGCAGCATTGACAGGCCGCTTGGCCAAATGGGTAATGATTCTAAGTGAATTTGACATTGAGTATGTGGACCGTAAGGCTATCAAAGGTCAGGTAATTGCAGATTAGTTGGCCGATGCACCACTCATAGGTGATCATCCTCTCATTTCCAATTTTCTAGATGAGGAGATATTCATGATCACAGTAGAACAACCATGGAAACTATATTTTGATGGTTCATACACTAGGCACAGCTCGGGGGCAGGCATTCTGTTTATCACACCTCAAGGTGATAGCATCCCGAAGTCTTACAGGCTCATATTTCCATGCACAAACAACATAGCAGAGTATGAGGCCTTGATCACAGGACTCAAGTTAGCTGTACAATGGAAACTACAAGAACTACAAGTATATGGCGATTCCCAACTAGTCATTCGACAAGCAACAGATGAATATCAGACCAAAGATGATAAACTCATGCCATATAAGCAAATGGTGGACACTCTAAAGACATCATTTACTACTATCACTTTTGAGCAGATACCAAGAGATCAGAATCGAGCTGCTGACGCTATGGCTACCATCGCATCTCTCCTAGATCTTCCACAGAATTAAACACGTTATGAGTTCTTGGTTGAACAGCTTTGGATCCCCACTTATGATATCCCTGAATCCGAGATGATATGTCACCTTGTCGGTTTTGAATCCCCATGGTACGGTGAGTTCTACACCTATCTCCGCAATCACACCCTTCCTCCCAACCAATCAAATAACCAACGAAAAACCTTCATTCGCCAAACTGCTTGATATACCATTATTGCCGACACCCTATACCGACACGGTCTTGATGGTACTCTCCTTCGATGTTTGGAACAAGATGAGATAACAAATGCCTTGGAAGAGGTACATGAAGGAATTTGCGGGACTCATGCAAGCGGTCCATCACTAGCCAAAAAGATCATGCGAGCTGGATATTATTGGCCCTCTATGGAAAAGGATTCCTACTACTTTGTCAGAAAATGCAAGAAATGTCAAGTTCATGGCGACTTGATACATGCATCGGCCCAGGAACTGCAACCAATCACAACACCATGGCCTTTTTGTCAATGGGGCCTTGACCTTGTGGGTAAGATTCATCCATCTTCATCCAATGGCCATAAATTCATTATTACCGCCATCGAATATTTCACAAAGTGGATGGAAGCTATTCCACTTACCCAAGTCACCGGCAAGCAGATCGCCTCATTCATCCTCAACTACATCATCTGCTAGTTTGGTGTGCCCCTGTCCATCATCACAGATAACGGTCTTCCTTTCAAAAATCAGGATGTCCATGAACTTTGTGAGAAATTTCATATCCAACACCGCTTTTCCACTCCCTATTACCCACAAGGAAATGGTCAGGCCGAAGCATCCAATAAAAATATATTGAGAATCCTAAAGAAGACAGTCAATGATGCCGGTCATGATTGGCATGTTCAATTAAATCCAGCACTATGGGCATATCAAACTAGCATTCGAACCCCTATAGGCACAACCCCCTACTCATTGGTCTATGGTGCAGAAGCTATCTTACCTATTGAAGTTGAGATACCATCCTTACGGGTTTCCTTGCACAATCTCATCGATGATGAAGCCTATAGAGTATCACGTCAGGAGGACTTAGAGTTACTTGATGAGAAGTGACAAGCGGCATACAATCACCTCAAGGCCTATCAGCAACGCATGAGTAGAAGCTACAATCACCGAGTTAGATCTCGTACATTTGAGGTAGGTGATCTTGTTCTTCACGAGAATCCTCGCAACCAACCAAACAGAGAACATCAAGGCAAGTTTGAATCAAACTGGCTCGGCCCATATGTTGTCACTACTGTATTTGGGTCCGGGACATATCAGTTGGCTACATCAGAAGGAGAACCGCTTGCAGATCCAATCAACAACATGCACCTCAAACGGTTTTATACCTAAGCTGAATAGAGCATCAGGCTCCCCTGCATACCAGAAAATACCAAAAACATTCAAAATTGTTTCACAAAATCCAAAAAACATCGAAAAACCATCGAAAATCAAAACAAAAACATGGCAAGACCTTGTACATATTCATCCGATCAAATCCAAAACAAACATTGACAAAATACTCACACAAATGACCACTTATCACTTGACCAAAACAATCAACATCAACAATCCAAATTGTCTTTAAAACAAGGATGCATCCTTCCTTACCAAAACAAAGACAAGATGACGTTTTCTTTGACAAGAAAATTCTGTTAGGCTATCAAATACTTGGTTGATTTGTGAGTATAATCGTTTGTTTATCTATATCGGGATCTTTCAGCATTGTGTTGTATCGTTTGCACATTATTCCGATGAAGTTCTGGGGCATGTACTAATGGTGTCTATGTGGGAAGTTCACCAAGCTACGTGATCTTTTGCCAAATGCAGTCATAGATCACTATGGCTTGCTGACTACAGTGTATACCTCGACCATATGAGCATGAACCATTACCAAGGATCCTTATTCTTTATTCTTTATGTATATACTGTTTGTTTCCAGGTACAATGCTTTTTCTTTGGTTCCTCCTACCTCATCCAAACTGGATAAAGGTTTTATCTCTTATTACGGTATGCACTTGTCTCAGGATATGATCAACCTAAGATCAAGGAGGATGATCCAAGTCATGCATGAAAGGAGATAATCCTTGTCTGTTCCGCAAGCAATACTCAGGTCAGCTTGATCCATTATATCAAGTTGCTTGTATTAACTTGCTATATCAAAATCCATGTAAGAAATACTCTGGTCATCTTGAATCTTTATGTCAAGTTGCTTGTATTTTCTTACAACATTTTAAAGCTCAATGATGAAAAATAAAGCACCATGGATCGTCATTCCATCTCATTTGTATATATTGCATTCCATTGCATTCCATCCATCCATACATTCATAAATAGCTGCATATCATTCATACATAGTAATGACAATGGATACTCTATTTTCCTCTTCTTCCATAGGAATGTAATAGGTCCTCCATTTCTTCTATCTAACATTGAACCCCTCCCCACCCTCCCCATCTCGATAATCAGCATCACATATCCTACATCGTTTCTCAATCAACCCAATCAAGCCACGTTCATCACCATCCATCTCTAAATAGGAGGGATTGTGTTTCCTATCCTAAGTCATCCAATAAGTCAAGAAAGTTACTCTATCTGCATAGGTACATCAACTCACACACACCTAGACTATCAACAGATACTCTGATCAAGTATCTTCGAGTCTCAACAGGTATTTATCATAATGACTTAGTCTCAACAGGGCTGCCATGATTCCCCACAACCATCCATCACATGCACACATTATCAATTGATCAAACCAATCAAACACAATCCATCGGACAATTACATCAATTGTCTAAGTCTCAACAAGTATTTTGCTTCATATACCTTGACTTCATCGGACAATTACATCAATTGTCTAAGTCACATCAGGTCACTTTGATTCACTTACTCAGACTTTATCATGTCCAAGCGACCAACTGACATCAACTGTCACGCTTTGACTTGACCGGGGCAATTAAACCGATTGCACCAGATTGTCCAACCAATTTTGATCAATTGTATAGCATCAATCCAAACCCCACACTACATCTGCTATGTATCTCTTGCATGACCTCAGGGTACTTGTCGGCTTGTTATTTCTCCGTATTCACTCTATTTTTCTTCCATTCTTTCACTGTTGTTGCTAATTTCTTCTATTCTACCTCCCCTCCACTTCTCGTTCTTTTTCGAGAGATCGCCCGATTTTTCAAAAAAATTCGGCCCATCTCTCGAGGGGGCATACCACCCATTAAATTCACATTTTAATGGGGCATTTCTTCACACCTATTTTTCTTTCTTTGAAACGACGCGATAAACCGCACCGTCTCAAAGAGGGGCAAATGTAGTCACACAAATCTGTCCAGCTTAGTTAAATAAATAAACGCTATTTATTTGATTAAAAATCCACTAGCCATCAGTTAATTAAATAAATATTTAATTAATTCATCTCCAAACATTCTTCTATTAATTAAATAAATTATTTAATTTATTTTAATTAGTTCATTAAATCAAATTCACAATCAATTAAATAAATAAAATCTATTTATTTAATTAAATCCTCCTATTCCTCTTTTAAATAAATTAAATAAAACATTTATTTAAATCATTATCCTCCCCCACTTGCATTTTCCTACAAATGCAACTTGCGCACATTTTGAAATAAATGAATTTTTATTTTAAATAAAATCCTATTTTCCCTCACCCACCAAATCCACTTGCAAAATCTAATCCCCTTCTAGATTCTTCTAACCCCTTCCTAATTAGCCTAATCCATCCCCTAAATATTGTCACATTCCTAAGCAAAGGGAAGTCACTTCTCAAAATCCTCAAAGTCTTTGATAGCCATTAAAGGCTTCCAACTTTCAACCACTTAATCCACAAAGTCTCCAATAACCATTAATGGTTAACCCAAACCCTCCTACATGGTTAAAACATTTGTTTTGACTCAACCTCTACCCAACCCAAGGGTCTCATCAAGCCTTTAATGCTTTGACCATGATTATCTCTTAAACATTTGCACAAAGGTTTATCCTTGGATTAACTCCTAATCCAGTGGGTAATCCTAATTTAGACTTGACCCTTAGCCTTTAGATAACCATGAGGTCTTATCAGGCCTTTAATGCCTCCAACCTCTTCTCTCAACCCAATCTTGTGTTGACACTTGTCACTATTTTATTGGTGCCAATTGTGCACATGGATCCCCAACTTTCAAGCTTGACCCTTGATTAAACCTTTCAATCCTGGCCATCCATTGCTCCATTTTTCCTATAAATAGAGCCCATTCCTTCATAAACCAGATCCTGAAAACTTGTATGCATTTGAGCTATAGGCATTTTAAGAGAGCATTTTGGCATAATTAACTAATATCTTGTCATTTTGGATGAAATCAATCATTTTAGCATCAATAGTTTAATATTAGCTTCTTTATTTACATTTGGAGCAATATTTCAATCTCAATCCTCCATAAGCATCCATAGTGCAAAAAGCTGCTGAGAGCTACACTATTTTGGAACTTGGAGAGGAGAGGAACAAGGGAGAAGGAGCTAAGGCCATGCTAAGAGGCAGTTGGAGATGCCTCATAATCTTTGTTTCATTTATTAGATACATTAGCATGCTTTTAGTGTCTCTCTTGGTATGCCTTTTTAGATTAATTTTTGATTGACTAACACTAACGGTTTTTGTGTCTTTGGTGTTGTTTATCATTTGCTAACCTTGTGTCATTTTGCATGGCATCACTCTTTTTACCCAATGTCTATAAACTAACACCTCAATATGTAGTGGGGTGTTATGTGGATGATTCAAGGAGACATCATCATGTTCATAAAAAGTTATGTTATGTGGCACCGTCATATGGGCCACCATGGCTTGGAATCGATTGATATCTAGATCATTTGGAATGATTGTTTCGACAAGAGCTTGCTCCAATATATCCTTATGTTTTGATGAAAGTTTGAGCAATTCAAGTATAGATATCTGAGCGGGCGTTCTCCGTAGTTGGTCAATGACATTATATTGAGTCTTGGGGAGAGTTGTTGATGTTGATGTGTTCCCCTTCAAGACATATTTTTGTGCTCTTGTTGTCACATTTATCGATGCATGTTCTTGTTTGTCTTTGATTTTTATGACATTCACTTGATTGTCATATGCTGATATGTGATTGATGGTCTTTTTTGTATATGTGATTAATACGAGCTCCTTTGGTGTTGTCTGACGTTGATGCTCCTCCCTTGTCATAATTAGGAAGAGGATTTTTGAAAGCTTCATGGTCACCATTCATTTTATGACCATCAATCACTAACTCCCCCTTGTCTATCATGTCTTGAACTATGTTCTTCAACCTCTTGCAATCATTGTTATGACCCTTGTTTCAATGATAATCACAATAATGTGAGTCATTCCACCATGGTGGTTTGACTTGGGGTTCAAAGTTGCATGTGATTGGCAATGTGATGATCTTATTTTCCAATAGTTCTTAAAATGTTGAATCCAAGGTTTGTCCTAATGGTATGTATATTCATCGATACAGGAAAGTATTAGCGTTGTCTCTTTGGTTTGTGTTGTTCCCTAGGTTGTTGTTGTTGCCTTGGTGATTTTTTTGTTCCTTGATGTTGAAGCTCTTTGGTTGGTATTTCATTGATAAGTGTTAATACCTTGATTAGCACTCCTTTGATCATTATTGGATGGTGGGTTGCTTGATAAAGTCAACACGGGTTGTTTAGAGTTTATATTGTTGGCATCGATTACCCCATTATTAACAACATTTTTGTTCCTTGTCCAAAATCTGGACTTGTCTAAGTTATTGTTATAGCTTTGATTGTTAAAGGTGTTATTGTTCAATGAACTAATACCTTCCTTAAAGAACTTAAAGTTTCCTTTCTTGATGGAAGCTTCCTCTACCTGGATACCATTCTCTATTAATTTTTCAAAAGATGGTATGCATTGTAGTTTGAGATGATAACTCATTTCAATAATTAGATTATCTATGAAGATTTCCATCTTTTCCTTTTTAGGTACATATCATTGATATCTTGCAACCATGTGCCTCCATCATTGTAGAAACACCATGAATGTTTCATTGTTCTTTTGTTTTGTATTGCACATATCCAGCATGATGATCACGTGTTGGATATTATAGGAGTATTGTGTTATGAATTTATTTACCAACTCATCAAATGATCTGATGGGAGGTGTGAGTTTTGACAACCACTCCATTGTTTTCCCTCCCAAACTTATTGGGAATAATCTCATTAAGTATGTGTTGTTGTGAGAAAACTCCAAGCTCATAGTATAAAATTATCGAATGTGATCACGGGGATCACTCTTACCATCGTACTTGTCATACTTTGGTATATCTGAATTTGGGGGAAAAAGGTTACCATGTTCAATCTCCTATCAAAAGGATAAGGACAAATGTCATCTAATGAGTATCTTATCATGGTTCCTTGTTGCATGTCCTGCATTTGTCTTTGAAGTGTTTAGAGTTGTTGTGTAAGAGAAACTAGGGGTGCAAGTTGTAATATGACTCATATATGTATGAGCTCTTGTAAATCATTTAGGACAAAAGCGGATATGGTTAGATTATTGCAGAACTAAGATACGAATATTAATTTAGAGTTTGGAATAAGGTTTTGGAAGTTATATGAGCTTAAACTGGTATTGAACCTGGCATAGCAGATGCTGATTCAAAGTAGTACATGACATTGGATTTTCATAATCCACTTTTATAAGTCAATGAGACTTCTCTTTTGTATTTAAGTAATGAGCTTTAGACAGTTGGCCTTCCTACATGTGCAAGCCCCTATTTTAACAGTAATATTCTCTTATTGGCCACTAAGCAAATATTGTGGGTCACAAATCCCACCGAGGTTTTTGCCACACCTGGTTTCCTCATTAAAAATATTGTGTTATGGTGTGCCTTTTATGTTTTGTTTATTGTTCTTATTTAGTGCATTAATTTTGGTTTACCGGTATACAGTTTTGGAATGCTTTTCATTTAATAAGTTAAGAAAATACATTAACCAGCAAGATACTGATTCACCCCCCTCTCAGTATCTTTGGGAATCCTAACAATTGGTATCAGAGTCTGGTCCTCTATTTTCAAAAGCCTAACAGCTTAAAGAAGATTTGGACATCGGTAGAGATGGAAAACTTGAGGAAGCAACTAGAAACATCTCTTGAAGACTATGATGCAGAAAAGTTGAAGAATATGAAACTTGAAGATGATTTGAAGGCTGCACAGGAAATCATTCAAGGACTTCATAAAAATCTCACTATTGCTAGGAACAAAAGAAGAGAACTTTCTGAGAAGATGCAAAGTGATGATGATGAGAAAGAAACTCTTAATGACCTTGTGAATAAATTGAGACAAGAAAACAATACAATGAAGAATAAGATGCAAGATATGACCATGAGATTTTGTAAAGACTTTGAAGATAGAAAGAAGAATGAAGATTATCTAGCTAGAAGAATAAATGATGTTGCAAATGAAAATTATAAGACTCAGTCATGAGAATGATATGTTAAAAACAGATATGATATACTTGGAACATGATAAAACTGAACTCATGAGATAGAAAGATTTCTTGGAAAATAAGTTGGCTACTGCAAATCAACACAAGGAGAAGTTCAAGAAAAGTTCATAAGAACTTGATGACATGCTGAAAAATCAGAAACCTAATGGTGACACTAATGGTCTTGGCTTTGAAGTTGGTGAGAGCTCTGACATTGCAAACAAACATGATCATAGTAAACTGGTAAGGCAACCTAATGCTTACAAATTCAATGGAAAATTATTTAATTGTAACAAGTATGGTCATAGAGAAAATCAATATAGATCTAGAAACTATCAGAACACCAATGCACCCACTGGTCAATGTTCTAAATGCAACAAAGTTGGACACAATTCAGAATACTTCAAAATGAATGTAAGATGTTATATTTGTGGAAGATTTGGACACTTATCTAATCAATGTAGAACACATACTGGCATAGGATATGGAAAATCTATTCAGAAAAATAATGTAACTTGTTATGCTTGTAACAAGATTGGACATATTGCAAAATTTTGTAGAAGTAAGGCATCACTGACAAATAACAAAGGACCCAGTTTGAAAGGTAAAGAGAAGGTTAAAGAGGTAAAGCAAGAATTTTCAAAACAATGGATTAGAAAGTCTGACATGAATGTTAGTGAAGCTATTCCTTCATTGGTAGAACATAGTATCACTCCACCAGTAGGAGACTCTTCATCTAACTAAAGAAAAACCTTTTTGGGGTATGGCAATAAACTGTAAAACATGCTAATTTACCCTCGATTGATGGTGAGAAGTTGGATTACTTCTTTACTGGCAGATGAGTTAAGTTTTGACTTAACCGAGAGGCATTAAATATGGTAGTTGAAGGAAATAACATTATAAAGCAAATGTTTTTGGCTCTTTTTCATTCACCAAGCATTCAAATCTCTAGAGAGCGCAAAATTCCCAAGCAAAGGCATCCACAGCAAAAAGTGAAGCAAATCATCCTAAAGGCATATTAAGGTATTTATAACTATGGCTTCTTCCTTTGCACCTAAATTCATTGCAAACCCTACTATGATTGAAGTTATTAAGCGCCCTAGACCCGTGACTCAAACTTATTCCCAAAATTGCGAAGAAAGATGATACCCTAGGAGCTTTTTCAAAAATACCTAAGGGAGTAGTCTATGTTGAGGGTCCTAGAATCTATATACATTGTCATATTGAGGAACTAGGAGCTGAAGAAATAATGAACATGTATAGAACATTAATTTTTGATGGACATGGAAATGTTAAACCGGAACACAAGATAGTGGAAACCCTAGGCTTTGTGGACATTATTAGTATCCCTAGTTTCCCTAAGGATGTGATAAGGATCATCTTGAGCAGAGTTCATGGAGAGTTCTTTTGGTTGGATTCCATCCATAAGATTACCAAAGAAGTAGTTAGGATAGTGACAGGCTTACCTTCCACCAGTAGCAAGCCTGATAAAACTAAAAGGGTTCCAAATGACACTGTGATGACCCTAACTGGCATAACATTTGATAAAATATCCCTAAGAGTCAGCGATGTGAAGGACATCAATGTTAGATTTATCAGTACGATTCTTGGTTATAAGGCCACACATGCAAATAGACTAAACTCTGTTTCCAGCTTATGTATCAAAAGTGCATATGACATGGTGAATAACAATGCTATGATTGATGTATGTGATTGGCTAAAATTTGAACTGATAGACAATTTGAAGAAATCAAAGGTGATAAGAAAGGAACTTTCAGATTTGGCAACCTCCTTGTGTGTTTAATGTTGTACATTACCAAGCAAGTTCCTGGTATTGGTAGGAAAGACATTGGTTTTGATATACCAGTAGGAAAACAACTTCTAGACATACTTAACAACATGGGAGATTATTGACATTATAACATACAATAAGAGATTGTTGGCATTATAACAGACAATAAGAGATTGTTGGCATTTCAATTAGGATATTGAGAAGGTTGTTGATAATTATGGATATAATTGATTAAGGATGTTTACTGTCTTCACAATATTATTTTGTCATTGATGTCAAGAAATTGATTTTCTGATTTAGTATGATGTTGCCATATCTTAAGAAGTATGTTTTGAAGAGAATTAAGATGTCGGTAAAAGACACAGAAAGAATGTGATGAATAAGGGGAGGAATAAGTTATTCAATGGGCAACTATTACCGAGTTAGACAATGATGAGATCATGTTGTTTAGATTGTTTTGATATCCTACATATGCTATTGTTTGTAAGGTTAATACTATACTATGTTACCAAGGAAGGAACCTAGTCGGTAAACCCTAAGGTTATCCCTATCGGTTAATGAAGGCAGAATGTCTACCGAGTGAAGTTTAGTATTTACCGAGTTGCAACCGAGTAATAACAGAATGCATTGGATGTATACATGTGTTATTTAATGATAGAAGCTGATGAGCTGGTTATGATTAAATGATTGATATAACATGTATGAAGTTTGTTAAGGATCTATGGCAATGGAAGATCGGCAGGAAGATCTACAGCTCAGATTGAACCGCAATACCCTAGCACAAGTTCTAAGAAATGTATGCAAGTTCCAAGGTGAGGTAAAACATTTTTAGATCAAAGGATACATTGAACTTGGTCAAGATTGAAGATTTGATGGCTACGATTGATCATGGGAAATGTGATCAAAGAGATTAAGCGGTTAGCAAATTGTTTATAAATAAGGAACTGTTGATAAACAATGTATGCGGGAAAGTGTAAGCACAAGGATGCTACATAGTGATTACTGAGCATAGAAGCTTGAAGACCTGTTTGAATAATAGAGTAAGGAGCCCAGCAGAGGGACAAGATAAGTCCTATGACTAGATTGTATTGAGCAAATAAGAATCTACTTTATCATTTTAGATGCAAAGTTACAGACATATTCATTACTGTTATTTATTTGTAAGTGATAGAAAATCTCTTAACTGAGTGGACTTAACAATCTTATTTGTAAATCCTCTAGCAAGGTGACATTCTAATTTAGTGTTTGAAACACTTTAACAAGGTCGCCTCTAACAAGGTGAAGATCTTAATAGATCTAAGGAAAATCCCTTAACTAGGTCACATCTAGCAATGTGTTTGTAATCTTTAACAAGATTTGCTTTTAACCGAGCATACTTTAGAAGAGTATATTTCTTAGTGGGTCCGAAATCCCATAGTGGTTTTTCCCTATTTGGGTTTCCACGTTAAATCTGGTGTTATGAGTGTTGTTATGATTATGTGTTCTTAAGTTTGCATTATTATAGTTTTGGCTACATATATCTGTTGAATATATTGAAGATTAAGTTTGTATGATTCACCCCTCCCTCTCATCTTATTAACAATTGGCATTAGAGTTATCAATTGGTATTAGAGCTTTGGACTCTAGAAGATAATTTTAAAGGTACTTGAGGAAAAGATCCAAAGATGTATAAGAGGGATGCACCGAAGCTGAACAAGTCAAGTTTCTCTACATGGTAGAAATGGATGAAGCTGCACCTATCAGGAATTGGAGAATATGCTGTATATTATCTGGAGAATGGTTTCATTACACCTAGCACCTATCCATTGACAATGGAAGAGATAAAGGCAAAGCAAGAACATATTCAAGCAATGATTGAAATAACATCTGCATTGACCGACTCAGAGATTAATGATCTAGAAGGCTGTAATGATGCTAAGGCAATGTGGGACAAGCTCATATCTATGTATGGTGGTGATGAACATGTTCAAAGAGCAAAAGTGGATAGTCTAAGAGGACAACTTGAATCTATGAGAATTAATGAAGGTGAGAACATAACCCAATATAGTACATGGTTGAAGGAGATTGTCAATCAAGTCAAAGGAGTAGGAGGAACCATTGAAGAGAAGGATGTCACAAGTAAGCTATTAAGAACCCTTCTACCTACTTATGCAATCCAAGTCTTTGAAATCAATGAATTGAGGTCTATACCCAATATGTCAGTTTCTTTGGATGCTACTATTGGTAAGCTACATGCATTTCAGTTAAGTAACTTCGATAACAGTAGTGTTACTACTTATCAAATTGCCATTAGTTTTTATATTCAAAGTCATACTATATATTCTAGTTGGTTAGCATTACCGAATCATGCAGGTGGTACACAGAGAGAAGTCGGTATGAACAGTCTAGTCGGTTATAGAAGAAAGTAGTCACAGAACACAGTATTCACCGAGTTGTTTACCGAGTATCTTTTTATGGCTACCGAGAAGTAAAGTTAACACACTGAGTTGATATTCACCGAGTGAAACGTGTTACCAGATACATTGACCCTAGACATGCACATGAAAACGTGTTACAAGATCGAGGCACATCTAACCATTATTACATTGGAAATTGCACTAGAAGATTGTGTATGATTGCAAGGTCAATCTAACCAATGAAATATTTTGTTTAGTTATTCATTCAAGGAATCTTGTTTGTAAGATCAAAGAAATGAATTAGATCACTTCTTTAAGAGATCTATTTATACAGCATGAGAAGAAAGTAAAGAGTGTGTATATGTGTTTGTGAAGGACGACTGTTATAGAGACACAAAGAGGTCAACGAGAAGGTTATCAAAAAATAGTCAAAGAACAGAGTAAACAGAAGGGTTTACCGAGTTACAATATGGGTTACTGAGGTATGCTATAAGCAAGGTAATTTTATTCTAAGCACATAGAATCTGCTATAACATTTTAGATGTAAAGTTGCAAATATTTGTAATGATTTTATTGTAATATTGTAAAGTTGAAAGAGAAACCTTTAATAGGGTAAAAGACTCTAACCAAGTCTATAAATTGTAGAGCCTCTAACCAGGTGCAGCATTCAAATTAATGTTGTAAAATCCTTTAGCAAGGTACATCTAAAAGATCTTGTTACTCCTAATAGGGTAAGCTATCAGAAATAGCTAAATGTAGCTCTAAACAAGAAATCTTTATTATTGCAGTAGTGAAGTTGTGGGTGCCATCCCCACTACAGTTTTTCTCTACAACCAAGAGTTTCTACATAACCAAAATATATGTGTTATGGAGTGACTCATGTATGATTGTTATCTATTTGTTTTAACTTTATTTTATGTTACTGCACTATTCTATTTATGCATAACAGTAAGGTTATTATTGAAGAAAGGTTTTGGAGTACTGATAGACCCCTCCCCTCTCAGTACATTAGCTTTCCATATTGGGCCTAACAATTGGTATCAGAGCTTGAATCTTGGAAAAGGGTTTAACTACCTGAAGAGAAAGATCTTATCAATGGAAGGCTATAAACAATCTACAAGAAGAGCTGGATCATGCAAATCAAGTGATTGCAGACATACAAAGGCAAATGCAAAAATCTCTGAAAGTAAGAAGAAGATTATTTGATGACTTGCAAAATTCTCAATAGTTAGTGGAACAAATCAAGACATCATATGAGAATAGTATATCTGAAGAGACTGAGGAAATGATTAGAATGTTAAAAGAAAAGAACAAAGCATTGGTTGATCAACTAAAAGCAAAGAAAAGAGAACATGAACATTTCAGTATACAGATGACTGAAAATCTAGATGCATTAAGGATAGCTGAGGATAAAGCAAGAGATCTACAAAGAGAAAAACAACAACTTGAAGTCTTAGTATGTGATAAGAATGATGAAATCATAAGGCTAACTGGTATTCAACAAAATATGACAGATCAACTAGGTTATGCACATCATGAAGCTATTCTAAAGAATGATGAAAATCAAGCATTGAAACTTGAAGTATCAAGGTTGACTGGTGAAGTTGAAACAAAGAAGAAATCCAAAGAAACATTGAAGAAGAGTTATGAAGCATCAAAAATGTTGGATGAGCAACTGAATACAAGAAGACCCAACAAAGATGCATGACTCAGTTACAAAGGAAAAGAATCAACCGAGAAAGGAATTCATACCACCGAGAGAGGAGAATCATTAAAGCAAGCTGGAAATAGGAATAACATAAAAAGGAAGAAGCCTATTTGCTACTACTGTGGAAATCAAGGTCATACTACCAACATATGCCAGATTAGAAAAGGTAAGCAACTGAATATCACTATGTCCAATGGATATTGTTACAATTGCTATAAATATGGTCACACGTCTATTCAATGTAAGACAAAGTCTGTCAACAACTATTAGAAGGAAAAATTCAAAGGGTTTTGGAGAAACTACAATAGATATGGACATAGTACCGAGAAGTTTTGGTCTAAGCAAAAGAACTACATGCGGTATCCACACCAAGCAAACACTAGAGGTTACCGAACTCACACAGATCCTTACCGACAATATGCAGCAATACCATGGGGTTACAATACAAGGATATGGTGCGAATGTTGTGTAAGATATGGACATATTAGTGCCAACTATTTTATAAGGTTTGGAATGAACAACCGAAGATCCTGGAGAAATCCTGGTATGGCATGTTTTCATTGTCACAAAGTTGGACATTTAGTTGGAGATTGCAGAGATCAACCTAGAAGAGACACTAAAGAGATAAAAGAAAAATTCAAGATGATTTGGAAAAAGAAGGAAATCATGTTAGATGAAGAAAGCACCTTACCTAAGGAGTTAGGTGCACCTATTCCAAATTAGTCAGAAAAGGTATGAAGGGACTACATTCTCTAAAGGTTAAATCATAACAGTTCCTATTCTATTATGTACAAAATTCAAAATCTACATAGTTAAGATGCAATTAGTCAGTTTGAAATTCTATCAAAAGTAATTTATAGGAAACCTGTCAAGTTGGTGTATACAGGAAGCCTGTCAAGTCGGTTAATGAAGGAAATTTGGTTACTCAGTTAAAAATGAAAAAGGAGTAAATCAGTAAAAGATGAACCGAGTGCATTTAATGTTTTGACCTAACTTGCATGGAGCCCAATAAGGTATTTTCGAGGTCATTTTCATTCACCAAGTTTTCAAGAGAGTAGAGCAGAGCGAAACAAGGCGATCAAACTTAATTCAGAGTGAATTTCAAGGTATTTACATCAAATCTATTCACACTGCTAAACTGGTTTCCAATCTAGTCAAATTGCTATTATCTACCGAGTGTGAAGTGTCAATCATTTGTAAACCCTAAGGTTAGTTTGCTAAATTTTACCTGAAACCTACAATGGCACCCAAGATCCAAGATCCTGTAGTTGTCAAAAATGTGGAGAAGCCCTGACTGAAATATTCTTTGACTCCCAAAGTTGCCTCTGAGATAGATGACAAAACTAGATTTTCACTCATCCTGGATCGAGTCTTGTTAGTTGAAGATGTTAGATTCTTCACCAAATGCCATGTTGAGGAACTCGGTCATGTTGAGATTAGTGACACATATGATGAACTCTATACTAATGGCAAAATGGATAGCAAATTCGAGCATATCAAAATCAAGGGATTAACTAAAGCCCTAGCCTATCCCTGTGTGTTCAAACCCCTATGGGTTAAGTTTGTCTTGAGTAGAGTACATGATGATTTTATGTGGCTAGAGGAGCAACCATTCAAAATCACTAAGGAAATCATTCATGTAATCACTGGGTATCCTATCTATGATCATGCACGAGCACAGAAAATGATATCACAGAAGGAGCTAATTAGTCTAACTAGAGTAGAATCCGATTACCGAGGACTGAAATTGAACAATGTCACTTATGCAGAACTCAAGTTTGGAATTAGAGTAATGGGTTACTGTTTCTTCCAATCTGCAAGGGAAAATAGTGTACCATGTGCCACAGTTGACTTGGCCTACAAAATAGTGAAGAAGGGAATGAAAGTAGATTTATGTGAAGTGCTACTAAAGAACTTGTTTCAGAACCTGAACACAATAAGGAAGCTGAAGAAGAACAACTTGGCAAATACACTAAAGTTTGGTTCACTTCTTGTATGCATGTTTTTCTACTTTGAGAAGTTCTTTCCCTCAATCGGTAAAGTAGTTTGGGAGCTACACAGACCTATCACCCATCAAATCAATGATTTTATCAAGAAACTAGGAGATAACTTTAATGATATCATTGATGACTATTTTAGCAAATTTCAAGAGAAGATGCACAATAGGTAAAGGATTCCACCACATCTAGTAGAAAAATATAAGGATGATATATGTTTCAAGGTAGACACTGATTATTGTTATATAAATGTTGTTGAACCAAGGACTCAATCTTTGCCACCAATGGGTTATGAGATTGACTATGATATAACACAACAACAAATTGATGCCTATCTATCATTTCCAAGGCATGCTACCGAACTAAGATATGGAACATATGAAGAGGTGAAGGAAAAAGTAAAAATGAGCATTGTAGTACCTAAGGATACAAGAGAAGCTACAAAAATGATAAAGGTTTTATCTAAAAAATTTGAAGAATCCTCCTCCTCTACACCTATCAAAGGCAATCTTGCCATTACCGAAGAGGAATTAGAAGCTCAAGAGGCAGCAATAACATTAAGTACCGAGTTGCCTAAGGGTAAAGTTTTGAAAAGAAAGAAATAGGAAATTTCAAAGGCCCTACGGACACCACCAACAAAGAGACCCAACACTAGAGCATCAACTACATCACCGAGTAAGAAACAAAAGAGTGTTACTATACCCAAGGTAACCAAGACCTATAAGAAATCTACTCAGAGACTCATTTTGGCAAAAGAGTCTAGTGATACAGAATCTAATGATACAAACAAATTTCAGATTGTAAAAAGAAAAAAGGTAAATATTCATAGTGTTGAAAATTTTTGTGCCAATCTTAAAGAATACGGTGGATTTGCAGGATTTAGATATGCTAAGTATGAGACTAGGAATAATGATGAGAAGCGACAAATTGAAGAAGCTGTCATCTACACACTTCTAAACTTTCGGCTAGCTCCATTAGAACTAGTAAAGTCACTTCTGAGTGAATTATACTTACATATTGATAACAGATGGATATATGCAATGGACTCAGAGAAACAAATAAGAGAAAGAAGTCTAGTCTATCTATTCCCTGATATGTCTGTAGCAGAAATCAAGGAGCATTTGACCACATACAATTCTAAATTTGTTGTCAAACAAAGAGCCTTAAAATTGATGAATGGGCTATACATTGATGTGGAAAATGAGACAAAATCCAAGTGGCAGGAGATCTTCAAACTAAAGGATGTCGGTGAACAATCTCAAATTGAAATTGTTGATGTCACCGAGCAAGGTCCAGACCCAGCTGACACTATTCAAATTGATGAAGATGTTATGGATGAAGAAGCACCAGAGCAGGAAATGATTGATGGCACCATCTATGCAAAACTTGTATCCAATGAATTTGTCTTAGAACAAGTTCAGCCTTATCTGCCGGTGAAGCCACCTATCTCAACCAAAGAACCCAAGGACATAGATCAAGGCACTGAAGGTCACAAGTCTGAAGCAGTAGAAGATACAACCAAAGATCAGAGTTCTCAAGCATCATCAAGCACTGCAAATGTTACATCTGAGACCCCTAGCACCGAGACACCCAAGGACACTACAATGGGTACAGGAACTGACCAAAGTGTTACATCTACCGAGCAAGCTACCAAGGGTTAGCAAGCCTCACAAGCACTTGTCTTAGGGAAACTGACCAAAGGAAAAGAGAAGAAGGTGAGAAAGCATAGTTTCAAAATTGATTTGACTAAACCGATAGTGTTGCCAAATATCGATATCTCAAAATTAAAAGGGTAAGCACTTACCGATTTCGGTGAACTATGCAAAGAAAAGGCCGAACTGGAAAAACAATTGGCTGTTCAAAAGAAGAATAAAGTACTACAGAAGGTCAAGACACTACTAATAGAAATGCTACCTTCAACAACAGTGTCAACCGATGCAGCCATCCACATTCAACTGGATGAACTCCTTACTCAAATAGAAACATCTGGAGTTGATGCATCTGAGTACTTAAGCAAGCTAAAAGATAAAGAGCTTACAACAAAAATGATTGAAAAGGTACAAAAAGCTCTAGCTATAGGAAAATTATTGTTGAGTTGTCCCCTCATCTCAAGCATATTCTTTATTTATTTTAGAAACTTTGTACATTTTCCTTATTCATTAAAGATATCAAGAATAAAACTGATGCAATTGAGAAGGAGATCACCGATCTCTCAACTAAGTTGACCACCAAGCCTAATTCAATTCAGAATTTTTATACCAAGCTTCAACAGCTCATGGCTCAACAGTTAGAACTCAGGAATGAAGAGCATAAAATCAGGATGGATATAATGACCCTTTAGACATTATTCCCTCCTCATCTCTCATCAGTATAGGAACAAATCAATAGAGCTACATGCCTATCAACTACACAAGAGGGAAGCACTCTTGATGGCTTAATATCACTATTAGTTGATATTCAAGCACAAAATTCATTAATGGAAAGTGTAAAGGATTCACTCTCAGTCGCCCTCACTGATGCCCAAAACAAGTATAAATCTATTTTTGATCAGTTATCGCCCTCGGATGGAAATTAAGTTTTTGATGTTTGTCAAAAAGGGGGAGTAATACTGTATTTGGAGAGTGACACAGTTTTGAGTATTGTATACAAGGGGACTATACTGAGCAGAATATATAGAGCAATTAGAGCACACAAGAACTAAACAGAACTGACCATGCAAAATTCAGAGTTATGTATAGGATAATGATAAGGGGAGTATATCTATATATACTATTTCATTGACTATTGTATATTTTGTCAAGTGTAGTCATTTTGCAAAGTATTTACATTTTGAATTATGACTTTGAAAGTAGTTTTTGTTAAACATTTCAACTAATGTCAAAAGGGGAGATTGTTACTACTTATCAAATTGCCATTCATTTTTATATTCAAAGTCATACTATATATTCTAGTCGGTTAGCATTACCGAATCATGTAGTTGGTACACACAGAGAAGTCGATATGAACAATCTAGTCAGTTACAGAAGAAAGAAGTCACAGAACGCAGTATTCACCAAGCTATTTACCGAGTATCTTTTTATGGCTACCGAGCACTAAAGTTAACACACCAAGTTGATATTCACTGAGTGAAACATGTTACCAGATACATTGAACTTAGACATGCACATGAAAACATGTTACAAGATCGAGGCACATCTAACCATTATTACATTGGAAATTGCACTAGAAGATTGTGTATGATTGCAAGGTCAATCTAACCAATGAAATATTTTGTTTAGTTATTCATTCGATGAATCTTGTTTATAAGATCGAAGCAATGAATTAGATCACCGCTTTAAGAGATCTATTTATACAACATGAGAAGAAAGTAAAGAATATGTATATGTGTGTGTGAAGGAAGACTGTTATAGAGACACAAAGAGGTCACCGAGAAGGTTATCAGAGAATAGTCGAAGAACAGACTAAACAGAAGGGTTTACCGAGTTACAATATGGGTTACCAAGGTATGCTATAAGCAAGGTAATCTTATTCTGAGCACATAGAATCTGCTATAACATTTCAGATGTAAAGCTGCAGATATTTGTAATGATTTTATTGTAATATTGTGAAGTTGAAAGAGAAACCTTTAACAGGGTAAAAGACTCTAACCAAGCCTATAAATTGTAAAGCCTCTAACCAGGTGCACCATTTAGATTAATGTTGTAAAATCCTTTATCAAGGTAGATCTAACAGATCTTGTTACTCCTAACAGGGTAAGCTATCAGCAATAGCTAAATGTAGCTCTAACCGAGCAATCTTTATTATTGTAGTAGTGAAGTTGTGGGTGCCATCCCCACAGTAGTTTTTCTCTCTAACCAAGAGTTTCTGCATAACCAAAATATATGTGTTATGGAGTGAATCGTGTATGATTGTTATCTGTTTGTTTTAACTTTATTTTATGTTACTGCACTATTATGTTTATGTATAATAGTAAGGTTATTATTGAAGAAAGGTTTTGGAGTACTAATTCACCCCTCCCCTCTCAGTACATTAGCTTTCCATATTGGGCCTAACAATTGGTATCAGAGTTTGAATCTTGGAAAAAGGTTTAACTACCTGAAGAGAAAGATCTTATAAATGGAAGGCTATAAACAAACTCGGAGGATTGTATATCTACAAGAAGAGCTGGATCATGCAAATCAAGTGATTGTAGACATGCAAAGGCAAATGCAAAAATCTCTGAAAGTAAGAAGAAGATTATCTAATGATTTGTAGGATTCTCAAGAGAGTGGAACAAATCAAAACATCATCTGAGAATAGTATATCTGAAGAGACTGAAGAAATGATTGGAATGTTGAAAGAAAAGAACAAAGCATTGGTTGATCAACTAAAAAGAAATGAAAAGAGAACATGAACATTTTAGTACACAGATGACTAAAAATCTAGATGCGTTAAGGATAGCTGAGGATAGAGCAAGAGATCTACAAAGAGAAAAACAACAACTTGAAGTCTTAGTATGTGATAAGAATGATGAAATCATAAGGCTAACTAGTATTCAACAAAATATGACAGATCAACTAGGTTATGCACATCATGAAGCTATTCTAAAGAATGATGAAAATCAAGCATTGAAACTTGAAGTATCAAGGTTGACTGGTGAACTTGAAATAGAGAAGAAATCCAAAGAAACATTGAAGAAGAGTTATGAAGCATCAAAGATGTTGGATGAGCAACTGAATACAAGAAGACCCAACAAAGATGCAAGACTCAATTACAAAGGAAAACAATCAACCGAGAAAGGAATTCATACCACTAAGAGAGGAGAATCATTAAAGCAAGCTAGAAACAGGAATAACATCAGAAAGAAGAAGCCTATTTGATACTAGTATGGAAATCAAGGTCATACTGCCAACATATGCCAAATTAGAAAATCTAAGCAACCGAATACCAATAAGTCCAATGGATATTGTTACAATTGCTATAAATATGGTCACATGTCTATTCAATGTAAGACAAAGTTTGTTAACAACTATCAGAAGGCAAAATTCAAAGGGTTTTGTAGAAACTACAATAGATATGGACATAGTACCAAGAAGTGCTGGTCTAAGAAAAAGAACTACATGCGGTATCCACACTGAGCAAACACTAGAGGTTACCAAACTCACATAGATCCTTACCGACAATATGCAGCAATACCATGGGGTTACAATACAAGGATATGGTGTGAATGTTGTGGAAGATATGGACATATTAGTGCCAACTATTTTATAAGGTTTGGAATGAACAACCAAAGATCATGGAGAAATCCTGGTATGGCATGTTTTCATTGTCACAAAGTTGGACATTTAGCTGGAGGTTGCAGAGATCAACCTAGAAGAGACACTGAAGAGATAAAAGAAAAATTCAAGATGATTTGGAAAAAGAAGGAAATCGTGTCAGAAGAAGAAAGCACCTTACCTACCGAGTTAGGTGCACCTATTCCAAATTAGTTAGAAAAGGTATGAAGGGATTGCATTCTCTACAGGTTAAACCATAACAGTTCCTATTCTATTATGTACAAAATTCAAAATCTGCATAGTTAAGATGCAATTAGTCAGTTTGAAATTCTATCAAAAGTACTTAATAGGAAACGTGTCAAGTCAGTGTATACAAGAAGCCTGTCAAGTCGGTTAATGAAGGAAATTTGGTTACTCAGTTAAAAATGAAAAAGGAGTAAATCAGTAAAAGGTGAACCGAGTGCATTTAATGTTTTGACCTAACTTGCATGGAGCCCGATAAGGTATTTTCACAGTCATTTTCATTCACCAAGTTTTCAAGAGAGCAAAGCAGAGCGAAACAAGGCAATAAAACTTCATTTAGAGTGAATTTCAAGGTATTTACATAAAATATATTCACATTGTTAAGCTGGTTTCCAATCTAGTCAAATTGCTATTATCTACCGAGTGTGAAGCGTCAATCATTTGTAAACCCTAAGATTAGTTTGCTAAATTTTACCTGAAACCTACAATGGCGCCCAAGATCCAAGATCTTGTAGTTGTCAAAAATGTGGAGAAGCCCTCGCTGAAATATTCTTTGACTCCCAAAGTTGCCTCTGAGATAGATGACAAAACTGGATTTTCACTCATCTCGAATCGAGTCTTGTTAGTTGAAGATGTTATATTCTTCACCAAATGCCTTGTTGAGGAACTCGGTCATGTTGAGGTTAGTGACACATATGATGAACTCTGTACTGATGGCAAAATGGATAGAAAATTTGAGCATATCAAATTCAAGGGATTAATTGAAGCCCTAGCCTATCCCCATGTGTTCAAACCCTAGTGGGTTATGTTTGTCTTGAGTAGAGTACATGATGATTTTATGTGGCTAGAGGAGCAACCATTCAAAATCACTGAGGAAATCATTCATGTAATCACCGGGTATCCTATCTATGATCATGCACGAGCACAGAAAATGATATCACAGAAGGAGCTAATCAGTCTAACTGGAGTAGAATCTGATTACCAAGGACTGAAATTGAACAATGTCACTGATGCAGAACTCAAGTTTGCAATTAGAGTAATGGGTTACTATTTCTTCCAATCTGTAAGGGAAAATAGTGTACCATGTGCCACAGTTGACTTGGCCTATAAAATAGTGAAGAAGGGAATGAAAGTAGATTTATGTGAAGTGCTACTAAAGAACTTGTTTGAGAACCTGAACACAATAAGGAAGGTGAAGAAGAACAACTCGGCAAATACACTGAAGTTTGGTTCACTTCTTGTATGCATGTTTTTCTACTTTGAGAAGTTCTTTCCCTTAGTCGGTAAAGTAGTTTGGGAGCTACACAGACCTATCACCCATCAAATCAATGATTTTATCAAGAAACCGAGAGATAACTTTAATGATATCATGGCTGACTCTTTTAGCAAATTTCAAGAGAAGATGCACAATAGGTACAGAATTCCACCACAGCTGGTAGAAAAATATAAGGATGATATATGTTTTGAGGTAGACACCGATTATTGTTATATAAATGTTGTTGAATCGAGGACTCAATCTTTGCCACCAATGGGTTATGAGATTGACTATAATATAACACAACAACAAATTGATGCCTATCTATCATTGCCAAGGCATGCTACCAAACTAAGATATGGAACATATGAAGAGGTGAAGGAAAAAGTAAAAATGAGCATTGTAGTACCTAAGGCTACAAGAAAAGCTACAAAAATGATAAAGGTTTTATCTAAGAAATTCGTAGAAGAATCCTCCTCTACACCTGTCAAAGGTAATCTTGCCATTACCAAAGAGGAATTAGAAGCTCAAGAGGTAGCAATAACATTAAGTACTGAGTTGCCTAAGGGTAAAGTTTTGAAAAGAAAGAAACGGGACATTTCAAAGGCCCTACCGGCACCACCAACAAAGAGACCCAATACTAGAGCATCAGCTGCATCATCGAGTAAGAAACAAAAGAGTGTTATTGTACCCAAGGTAACCAAGACCTATAAGAAATCTACTCAAAGACTCATTTTGGCAAAAGAGTCTAGTGCTACAGAATTTGATGATGCGAACAAATTTCAGATTTTAAAAAGCAAAAACGTAAATATTCATAGTGTTGAAATTTTTTTTGCCAATCTTAAAGAATACAGTGGATTTGTAGGATTTAGATATGTTAAGTATGAGACTAGGAATAATGATGAGAAGTGACAAATTGAAGAAGTTGTCATCTACACACTTCTAAACTTTTGGCTAGCTCCATTAGAACTAGTAAACTCACTTCCGAGTGAATTATACTTACATATTGATAACTTATGGAAATATGCAATGGACTCAGAGAAACAAATAAGAGAAAGAAGTCTAGTCCATCTATTCCCTAATATGTTTGTAGCAGAAATCAGGGAGCATTTGACCACATACAATTCTAAATTTGTTGTCAAACAGAGAGCCTTAAAATTGATGAATGGGCTATACATTGATGTGGAAAATGAGACAAAAGCCAAGTGGCAGGAGATCTTCAAACTAAAGGATGTTGGTGAAAAAACCTCAAATTGAAATTGTTGATGTCACCGAGCAAGGTCCAGACCTAGCTGATAGTGTTCAAATGTATGAAGATGTTATGATTGAAGAAGCACCGGAGCAAGAAATGATTGAAGGAACCACCTATGCAAAACTTGTATCTAGTGAATCTATCTTAGAACAAGTTCAACCTTATCTGTCGGTGAAGCCACCTATCTCAATCAAAGCACCTAAGGACACAAATCAGAAAGAAAGAAGAGTTTGAAGCACAATTAGCAAGAAGGCTACCGAGAGGAAAAGGTAAGTACAAAGGAAAGTTGCCTTTGAAATGTTTTAATTATGATAGAATAGGACATATGGCTTCTAATTGTCCTGACAAAAATCCAGTGAAAAGAGAGATTACCGAGATGACAAACAGAAAGATAATCATTACAGAGGACACTGAGACTTCAGGAGAAGAGATAAAAAGACATGTCTAATAGCTAATGAGGAATCTAATGATGATAAATCAAATGAAACTGATACAAAGGAAGTTGTTTATGTGGCTATCAAAGATGGATTAGATGAATAAAGGTACGAAGAAAAAGATTTAATATCTCACATAAATACTAATGATTCTTGGATCATAGATAGTGGATGCTCACATCACATGACAGGTGATAAACACAAGTTTGTTATGTTAGAAGATTATGATGGAGGTTATGTAAGATTTGGTAATGATGCACCATGTCCAATGAGAGGTAAAGGATCTATAACACTTCTTGACAATGCTAAATGTAATGATGTTTATTGGGTTGAAGGTTTGAAATACAATTTGTTGAGTGTAGCACAACTAAACAATATAGGATACCGAATAGAGTTTCAGAAAGGAATTGTTAAAGTTCATGACAAGCATGGAAAGTTAGCAGCTACCAGGACACAAACAAAAGGTAACACATTTCACCTTGATTCAACTCGAAATAAATGTCTATATGCAAAGATAGATGATACCCGGTTATGGCATAAAAGGTTTTTTCTTGTAAATTTTGATAATCTGATCAAAATAAGAAAGAAGCACCGAGTAAGAGGTCTATCGAGTCTTGTGAAACCTGAGAATGCTAAATGTCAAGGATGCCAGATGGGTAAGATGACAAGATCAAGCTTTACAAGTAAGTCCTATACTTCTAAGGGAATTTTAGATCTTGTGCATACTGATCTTTGTGGTCCTATGAAAGTACAAAGTTATTATGGTGATAAGCATTTCATATTATTTGTGGATGATTACTCAAGGATGATGTCAGTAATGTTTTTAAAAGAAAAATCAGAAGCTTTTCAAATGTAAAAATGGTACAAGGCAAGAGTTGAAAACGAAACAGGAAGACAACTGAAATGTCTTAGATCTGATAGAGAAGGTGAGTTCACTTATGATGAATTTAACTTATACTGTAATGATCATGGTATAAAGAGGCAGGTATCTACATCGAGAACACCCTAGCAAAATGGGATAGCCGAGAGAAGAAATAGATCAATTGTGGATTGTGCAAGAACCTTGATGATAGAAAAGAAGGTACCTCAAACATTCTGGAGAGAAGCAATCAGCACTGCAGTTTACACCCTGAACCGAGTACAACTGAAGAAAGGAACCTTGAAGACACCATATGAAATCTGGTATGAAAAGAAACCTAATTTAAGTTATTTTAAAATCTTTGGAAGTAGATGTTATGTTCACAAAGATGACAAAAATGGTAAGTTTAATCAGAAAAGTGAAGAAGGAACATTCCTTGGTTATTCTTCCAAAAGCAAAGCATTTAAATGTCTGATCAAATCATCTAACAAAATAGTAGAAAGTGCAAATGTGAAAATTGATGAATTTGCAGAAAGAAATGATGAAGGAAACTCCAAAGAACCAGAAGATTATGATGAATTTGTCTATGTTCAACCGAGAAGTCCTATTGAGAAAACTACTAAAGGAAATGAAGAGAATATCTAGTTACCAAGTGATGAAGAAGATCATACAGAATCTACTGAGCCTATATTAGACAAGTATGTCAGAAGAAATCATGCATCAAGTCAGATTATAGGAGATAAGAATGATCCAGTGATGACAAGGAATAAACTGAGATAGAACACATGTTTGATATCTGAATTTGAACCAAGGATAGTGAAAGAGGCATTTAACAGTGAAGATTGGATAAATGCTATGACAGAAGAGATTGATCAAATCAATAAGAATGATACATGGACACTAGTCCCAAGACCGAAGGACAAAAAAGTAATCTGTACAAAGTGGATTTTCAGAAACAAGCTGAATGAAAAAGGTGAGGTCATTCGAAATAAAGCAAGACTAGTTTGCAAAGGTTATGCTCAAGAAGAGGGAATTGATTATGGTGAGACTTTTGCACTTGTGGCAAGACTTGAAGGAGTAAGAACATTGTTGGCATATGTTGCTTACAAGAATTTCAAAGTATATCAAATGGATGTCAAATCTGCATCTGAATGGTATATTAGAAGTTTTTATTGAACAACTTGAAGGATTTGTTGAAGGAGAGAATAAAGATCAGGTATGTAAACTGAACAAAGCTTTATATGGTTTGAAATAAGCACCTAGAGCATGGTATGAAAGATTGCACTCTTATTTAATCAAGATTGGTTTTATAAGGACAAGTGAAAACAACAATATGTACATGAAGAATGATGAAAATGGAATACTGATCTTAGCCATATTTGTTGATGATATTATGTTTTGTGGAAATGACTCTTTATGCACAAACTTTGGAAATGAAATGAGCAAAGAATTTGAGATGTCATTAATCGATGAGATAAAGTATTTTATAGGTCTACAGATACTACAAATGAAAGATGAGATTTTCATTACTCAATCCAAGTTTATAAAGGAAATCTTGAAGAAATTTGGAATGGAGGATTCAAAACCAGTAAGTACTCTTATGACTACCAACTATAAACTATCAAAGAATGATGAATCTGCATCTGTTGATGAGACACTTTACCGATCTATGATTGGAAAGTTGTAATATGTTGTTCACAACAGGCCAGATATAGCACATGCAGTAGATATAGTTGCAAGATTTTTTGCAGATCCCAAGGAAACACACATGATAGCAATCAAGAGAATTTTCAGATACTTGAAAGGCACTGAGGATTATGGCTTAGTATATCAGAAAGGAAATGACTTTGATTTAAAATTTTATACTGATGTTGATTGGGTAGGCAACATAGATGACAGGAAAAGCAAAAGTGGTGGAGCTTTCTTTTTAGGAGAAAGACTAGTAAGTTGGCTTAGCAAGAAACAAGGATGTATTTCACAGTCAATAGCAAAAGCTGAATATGTTGTTGCAACATTGAATTGTACCAATATAGCATGGATCAAACAACTGTTGGAAGGAATAAGTGAGAAAGTTACCGAACCAATAACTATATTCTGTGATAATACTAGTGCCATTAACATTTCAAAGAATCCTATTATGCACTCTAAGACAAAGCACATCTCTATCAAATATCATTATCTTAGAGAAGAAGTTCAAGAGAAGAAAGTGGTGTTGGAGTATGTTAGTTCAAAGGAACAAATAGCAGATATTTTCACCAAGCCACTGCCAAGGGACACTTTTGAGTATCTCAGAAGTAAGTTAGGGGTCCTACCCCTATCTTCTACTCACTGACTGAGTTCTGTGAAAGCATCAATTTGATGACTCTAAAGAATACCTTTTAGGAGTTGATGTTGATTTACACACTTTAGGATGTTTTCTAAAGGTGTGCAAGAAATAAAAATAGGGAACAAGAATTGAAGACAGAATGTTCTAACCGAGACTGAGTTGATACCGAACAGCAAAGGAATTACTTCATACAGGAAGAAATTATGTATTAGTTTTCTTTTGGAATTTATGTCAAAGGGGGAGAAGACTAATGTATGGGGGAGAAGACTAATGACAGGGGGAGAGCATTTCAGCAATCATAGCAATCTGAATTCAAATCCTTTTAGGTCAAATCAATTCGTTTTGCCATCAATGCCAAAGGGGGAGATTGTTGGCATTTCAATTAGGATATTGAGAAGGTTGTTGATAATTATGGATATAACTAATTAAGGATGTTTACTGTCTTCATAATATTATTTTGTCATTGATGTCAAGAAATTGATTTTCTGATTTAGTATGATGTTGCCATATCTTAAGAAGTGTGTTTTGAAGAGAATTAAGATGTCAGTAAAAGACACAGAAAGAATGTGATGAATAAAGGGAGGAATAAGTTATTCAATGGGCAACTATTACCAAGTTAGACAATGATGAGATCATGTTGTTTAGATTTTTTTGATATCCTACATATGCTATTGTTTGTAAGGTTAATACTATGCTATGTTACCGAGCAAGGAACCTAGTCAGTAAACCCTAAGGTTATCGCTATCAGTTAATGAAGGTGGAATGTCTACCGAGTGAAGTTTAGTATTTACCGAGTTGCAACCGAGTAATAATAGAATGCATTGGATGTATACATGCATTATTTAATGATGGAAGTTGATGAGCTAGTTATGATTAAATGATTGATACAACGTGTATGAAGTTTGTTAAGGATCTATGGCAATGGAAGATTGGCAGGAAGATCTACAGCTTAGATTGAACCACAATACCCTAGCACAAGTTCCAAGAAATGTATGCAAGTTCCAAGGTGAGGTAAAACATTTTCAGATCAAAGGATACATTGAACCTGGTCAAGATTGAAGATCTGATGGTTATGATTGATCATGGGAAATGTGATCAAAGAGATTAAGTGGTTTGCAAATTGTTTATAAATAACGAACTGTTGATAAACAGTGTATGCGGGCAAGTGTAAGCACAGGGATGCTACATAGTGATTACCAAGCATAGAAGCTTCAAGACCTATTTGAATAACAGAGTAAGGAGCCTAGCAGAGGGACAAGATAAGTCCTCTGACTAGATTGTATTGAGCAAATAAGAATTTGCTTTAGCATTTTAGATGCAAAGTTGCAGATATATTCATTAATGTTATTTATTTGTAAGTGACAGAAAATCTCTTAACTGAGTGGACTTAACAATCTTATTTGTAAATCCTCTAGCAAGGTGACATTCTGATTTAGTGTTTGAAACCCTTTAACAAGGTCACCTCTAACAAGGTGAAGATCCTAACAGATCTGAGGGAAGTCCCTTAACTAGGTCACATCTACCAATGTGTTTGTAATCTTTAACAGGATTTGCTTTTAACCGAGCATACTCTAGAAGAGTATATTTCTTAGTGGGTCCAAAATCCCACAATGGTTTTTCCCTATTTGGGTTTCCATGTTAAATCTGGTGTTATGAGTGTTGTTATGATTATGTGTTCTTAAGTTTGCATGTTTTACAGTTTTGGCTACATATATCTGTTAAAGCTACCGAGGTTGAATCTATTGAATATATTGAATATTAAGTTTGTATGATTCACTTGCCCCTCTCATCTTATTAACAATTGGCATCAGAGTTATCAGAGATGATAGGGAGAAAAAAATAAATGAATATTTTCAAAACTTTGAAAGAAAAGATGAAGACAAGAATAAGGCTATCTCAAGCAATCGTTGATAAGTATCAAAAAGAAATATGCTTTGTGATCAAGAAAGATGAAATTTTGATGGAGGCAGTTATCCCTAGCACTATTTGGGTCATAGAGATGGGATATGAGGCAGATGAAAATATAGTTGAAGCCTATGCAAAATCCCTCTTAGAAGCACCTAAGAAACCAACTGAGAAAGTTTTTGGCAATGCAGAGACCATAGAAAGAAAAATCTAATCTGAGAAAAGAATCAAGAAAATTGAACAGATAGTGAGGAAGGGAACAAGATAGGCAAAAGCAATATAAGAGGATGTATTGAACAAACCTTGTATTAAGGAGAGTGAATTGGAAGGACTACAACTGGAAGCACATATTTCATTGATTGCTACCTCCTCTGACAGTGAAATACGAGAAGAATTTAAAAGGGTAGTAAGGAAAAGAAAACCTTCACCGACACCTGCTCCTACACCAAAAAGAACAAGACAAAAACAACAAGCAATTAGGGCTTTGGGAAGGAAGTTGACACCAAAGAAAAGGAAAGAAAAATAGGTTATTCCACCTTTGGACAAACTTCTGGATGAGGTAACTGAGGATGGGAAATTGGCTAACATCAACAACTTGTATAACACACTATCAGATGATGAAAAGGAGAGCATAGAAAATAGTGTAATCTTACACTTAGACATTTATAAGAAATTTTTGATGGAAATTGTTGATGATATACCAAATGACTTATACAGATGATTAGTAGCTAGAAGGGTAGCTATTGTGGAATTAGATAAAAATAGAAAAACTACTTGCAGTTCACCCAGTGAACTCCACTCATGAGATAGATGAATTAATTAGTGAGGCTAACCAGACAGTATTCTCAACCGGTCACTGACACGTAGCACTGATGGTAGGCAGAGTAAATGAAATATCAGAAGAAACTGCAGACAGGTGGGATATATTCTTTGTTGAAAAGGAGAAACAAGAAGAGCTTAAGAGACCAAAGACTTTTAAAGTCTATCAAAAAGAAAAGGACAAGGATAAGGAGAAAGGTAAGTTAGGTGGACCTCCAAGCATAAAGGTGACAGATAACTTAACCCCACCTCCTTTTGATACTCCACCAGTACAAACTGTTGACAGACAACCGACAATGGAGAGTATGGAAACACCACATGAGGATACAAATCCTGATTCTGAGGTACTATATACAATGAAAATTGACACACAAGAAATCAATATTGTGGTGGATAAGGAAACAACTGACAAAAGAGATGTGGCAACTGATCCACCAGTAGGAAATATTGTAGTTGAAAACATTGGAATTCGGGCAGAACAACAAACTGAAAAATCAAATGAACCCCTAGACACAAGAAAGGCAAAGACCACAGGTGTGCATAGTGATGCATCTACTGAGCCACCGAAAACTACTAAAACTGGAAAACCTACTGAGTCAGCGACAATAGACAGTACAGAGGTTAACAAAGAAAATTCAAATGTGGACACCATAGTAAAATATTTAGAGGCACAAACATAGACACCATCAGGAGAGGACACTAAGAAAATAGTACAACAATAGGTCCATACTGAGAAAAACATTGAGAAATAGGTAGAGCAAGAGGCTCCTTCACAGATAGTGCCATCGGCCACATCTGACAAGCCCAAGACTTTGGTAGTAGAAATGCAAACTCAAATTGATCCTCTAGAGAAAGAGGAAATAAAAGCTATCACTATCACAGACAGATTGCAAATTGTAAAAATAGTTGGACAGTCATCCGGAACATCCATGACAAATTTTAGGCCAACAAATGTAAAATAGGTACTATTAGATTCAATAAAGAAAATAATAGAGTTCAATGCACAAGCTTATAAGGCTATAGATGACACTTTCCCAATTTTGAAGATGATAGCTCCAAAGTTTAACATAGAAAATAAATATTCCTTGAGCCAATTAGACACATTGTCCAAGTATATAACCATCAACCTAATAACATTGGATCAGATAAATGAAGACACCTTCAGAGAGAAAATGAATAAGGAAAAGGAAAAATTCTTTGAGGAAACAGTTAGGAAGAATAAGGAACATATGGAAACCTTATTACTGGTATTAGGCAAGACAATTTTGGACTTCAAGAAATTGTATAGAGACACATGCAAAATAGACATTTTGACAAAATACATAGATAAAGAGATCGACATAGCCCAAAAGGAAATAAATGATATCGCTGACAAATTGATAGGTTCATCAGATTCAATATCAGTAATTGAATAGGAAATTGTAGGATTTGAAGGAAAAATAGAAAAACTTGAGAAAGACAAGGAAAGGATGAAGTTTAAGGCAAAAGAACTTAAGTGTAGACTAAGTCCTAAACTAGATATCCTCATCTCCTTGAGAAAATAGATTTTTGAGGCTCTTGTTCCAGGACTTAAAACATCGGAAGAGAAAATGCAAATTCTCATCGATACAATTCAGAGAACAGAAGCAGCAATAAAGGATAGTGACAGGTTCAACAATAGTCTGAATGTTGTCGTAGCAGAAATTTATTAGATTGTAATCAACTGGTCATAGGGAACTAGACACAAACTACACTTAATTGACACTGAATGACAACCTTTGTCATTGATTCCAAAGGGGGAGTAGTAGTAGATGAGAAAAAGGATAACATAAGAGACCATTTTCTCAGGGGGAGCACGTAGAGCACACAGTTTTGACATTTTTGGTAAGACATTTTTTGGACTACACTTTTTGGATTTTTCTCACGAGTGTTGCCATCAATGCCAAAGGGGGAGATTGTTGGAAAATGTACACTCCAATGAGAAATTATAGGTGATTGAAGGTATTGTCATTGATGGCAACCTTACAATCCTATGGAACCAATAGACACCGACACAGGCATAGACACTGGTAGCGGTAGCGGAAAAGATGTTCACTGGCATCCTGGCTGACAAGATTTTATTTATTGTATTTTGTAATTAATTGTAATATCCTTTTGTAAGACGACAAGGCAAGTTGTAATATGACTCATATATGTATGAGCTCTTGTAAATTATCATTTAGGACAGAAGCAGATATGCTTGGATTATTGCAGAATTAAGATGCGAATATTAAGGCAAAGTTTGGAATAAGGTTTTGGAAGTTATATGAGCTTAAACCAGTACTAAACCTGGCATAGTAGATGCTGATTCAAAGTAGTACATGACATTGGATTTTCATAACCCACTTTTGTAAGTCAGTGAGACTTCTCTTTTGTATTTAAGTAGTGAGCTTTAGGCAGTTGGCCTTCCTCCATGTGTAGGCCCCTATTGCAACAGTAATATTCTCTTATTGGCCAGGAAGCGAATATTGTGGGTCACAAGTCCCACTGAGGTTTTTCCCACACTGGGTTTCCTCGTTAAAAATATTGTGTTATGGTGTGCCTTTTATGTTTTATTTATTGTTCTTATTTACTGCATTAATTCTGGTTTACTGGTATACAGTTTTGGAATGCTTTTCATTTAATAAGTTAAAAAAATCCTTTAACTGGCAAGATACTGATTCACCCCCCCTCTCAGTATCTTTGGGAATCCTAACAATACCTCTATAGTAGTAAATTATTCCTCTTCTATTGGGGTTCTTGATGGAGTTGGTGGCTCGAGTTGAGCTCTGTTGTAAGTGATAAGAAACTTTGGAAACAAGGCGGGATTAATCTTTCCTCCCCTATTAAGGTGTTGGTTGAATGCTGCTTTCTGAATGTAAGCCCTACTTCTCAAAGGTTCTATTGTTCACCAAAAGTGATAACCCAAGAACACCTACAATTGATCTATGAAGTAGCCAATTCAATCTATGAAGAACCTTAGGGCTTGGACAACATGACAAGGATGTGAATCCTTCTACTCTTTAGGCTCTGCAAAACCTAGGCGGGTATACCTTTGATGCCTAGAATTAAACCTATTACACACCTATGACAACATCAACATAAACAGATAGATCTCACTAGGCTCTAAAACAAGTAGTTTATTGCAGATGGGATAGATCTACACATAAAACTCAACTATGCTTGAGCATGAGATAGATGAAACATTTCAAAACATAACATACACAAAAGATATTCTGATTGGATTTTAAATTGGTTTGAGAACCCCCTTAATTGCAAGATCAGTGCCTTATCCAAGGGCAACAGAATCACAAATCAAACTATAGCTGAAAACTTATACTTCAGATTCATCTTAATTCTCAAGTATTCCTGCATTTAATGCCTTGCATAAATGCATTACTCAGCTCATCCACAGGAAAATATCAGATCCAGAAACATAATCCCTATTTTATTAATGTTTGTTCACAAAGTTTAAAATCTTCCTTGAAGATTACCTACAAACCAACATTACACTCACAGACACAACTGCTCATGACCAACATGATCCTCCTTAAGAATCAGATTTGAATAAAATGAGATTACATTTCAGAGACAAATTCTGCATGAATTTGTCCATGCCTTACATACACAAGAACCTACAACTAAGAACACCTATAGCAAAGAATTGAACTCCATTGCTGAAAGAAAAACCCTACCCTGTACAATCTTCAAGAATACTCAAAATTGGAAGCCATGAAAACTGGAATCATTCTCCAAATTTTTGGAACCCTTACAAATGAGAAAAATTGGGAATAAGGAGGGAAGAAAATCAAATCTGCAACTGGAATTGTCAAGTGTCTTCTCTCTAATTGAATTTCATTCTTTTCGAAACTGCTCCCAAAATATCTGATCTTTGTCAAAATTGACTATATAATTGGATTTCTCACTCTGAGAGCTTTCCGGAAACATATAATACTTCATATTTTGGCCAAAAATATAGCCATAGTCTAATTAATCCTTCAAATGTGCACCATCATTTAATTTTTTGAATTATTCATATAGTTGAAACTAAATCATTAACATGATTTTAATTTTAATTTTTGCCTCCCCTTTGGTCCTGATGCTTTGCCACATGACAGCCTCTGATTGGTCGATGGGGTTGAGTGGATGTCACCTGGGATGACATCTCATCACCGCCATGTCATCCACTTCGTCACTGCCACTTGGCCGCCACTTGTACACCACCTCAGTGCCATGTCATCACCACCTCTGTGCCACATCATCACCACCGGGACGGGACCTACTTGCTGGACATCTGACTGTACCTGCCACATCATCACCACCTAGACTTTCCCATTTTGCATTTCACCTTTCGCCATTTCGTAGCCTCTAACAGGTGAGCATCTTCAAGCTCTAAAATCATGCAGGCCGTTGATCTGCTCGCAACTTGTTGGATCTTTACCTTAGTTTCCGTGCACGTGGATTTCGCTATTTCACGAAGGGTATTTTTTGATCATCTTCCCTTCGTGAATCAACATGAGCCGTTGATCTTCTCCAAACCTGCTCGCTAGTTAAGTCGGCCTTTCTCTGCAAAATTTTGCCCATTCACCTTAGGAAGCGCGCTTGCGTGGGGTCCACCTGGTCACCGCTCAGTCACCACCTAGGTCGCATTGGGATCCACACCCCTAGATGGGCCCACCTTGGGTGCCCAACGAGACCATCTGTCAAAACCCTTGATGGCTTTGACATTATAGATGTGTGTCTTATTTGTTTTAAATACCATAAAATCCCATTTCCCAGTGAATGTGGGATATATGGTTTTGCCCCAAAAATGCATTTTGAAGCTTTTGCCTAAGCTTTAATGGCTGCCAATTGGATCTACTGAAACTTGAAAGTTCATTCTTCTTATTTCACACCATCTGCACTCACTTGGAGGGCTCACGTGGAGGGAGGATGCTGATGTTTGCATTTTGCTTAAGGTTTTCTATGGTCTTTTCAATAGTTACAACAGAGAGGGAGTGTTGGCTTGCTGCCAAATACTATTACTTCTGAAAACTCAAATTGCCCACTCCACTTGTAGGGAGGACATTGGCACCAAATTTATTTGTGTATGGAGCTCCTTCTCCATCACCACGCAAGGGGAATTCTGCCAGCCAACATGCATTTGCTTGAAAGTCTTCATCAAAACCCTCTTACCAGCCATGCAAAGGGAGGATTTTGGAATTTGTTTGAATGGTTTTGATATCTTTCCCAACCAAAACGTGGTAGGAAGGAGGATGTTGGCAGAATGGCATGAATTTTGGATTTAATTTAAAGTTTAATGTTGCTACTAACATCTCTCAAGATGCCCCTTTACATGCCACACCACATTTGCTTTGGAATTTGCATGTGACTATTGTTTATAAAACAAAATACCCACTCCATACATTGCATGGAGGATACCATGCCATTTGTAATTGCTAAAAGTTAAATGAGCTGTTGTAGCTACTACCGGAGGCTTCATGTGGGGGGAAACAACACATTTCACTCTTGCCAATGAACTTGCTACAAGTTTCAATGCCCAGTCATTGCATTTTCTCCATGTTTTAATCGATGCCCTTTATATTCAGAAAATGCTACTAGAAGGCGTGGAACTTGGCTTTTACGCTTGACATTTGCATTGTTTGAAAACTTTTGCTCTTTATCCAGTCAGAAGAATAAAATGAAATCCTCTCTCCAAATCAAAATTTCAATTACAGTTGAGCTGGTATTGATATGCATTACTTTGAATTAAGACTATTTTGCCATTAAAAATAATGCACGGGCATGAGCCAGGTCGGGCCCCAAAGTGGGTCCGACTAAAAAAAAATTTGTTTTCATGCAATTGACCTCTGAAATGCTTCAGGAACCTCAAAGACACCTCTGGAAATGATCGACATCATTTTCAGATCATTAAACTAAGTTTTGTGACTTTCAAGCAATTACTCCATATTTTTGCATTTAATCGCGAAGAAGTAATTTCCAAAGTGGTCAAAACACCTTTCTGGACTTTGCCATCTGATAGGTGTGTACTCTGATATACAAGGATGAACTCTACCAAATGGTTTCTCAAGATGAGTCTTGAGAAAAGAGATATTAATTTTCAAAAATGCCCAACTGGCTTTGTCGACACTGCGGACCTGATGAAGTCAATGTTCTGGCAACACATGATGCCTTTCTCAAAAATATCAAATGACCTTCATAGGCTCTCAAATTTGAAACACAGGTACCTTGAAGTACGTACTAAATCTTTGGATTCTCAATTCGACCAAAAGTCTGACTGGGTGCAAATGGCGTGCTCATAAAAATGGCTACTTTAACTGATATAGCACTGAAAGTACGAATCACTGAAAATGATGACTCAATGAACCCTTTTGAAAACCAATCAAACGGATTGGCAGAGGCTTGAAATTTGAAACATAGCTCATCATTTATGCCAACATTAACCCGAAATAAACATTACATAATAACACTTAGTGAGGCAACTTTTTCACTTATGCGAAACAGGGCTCCAACTAGGCGCTAAAACAGGGACTTGTCAAACCATACAAATTGCAAACATATTGAGCTTTGAAAACTAAGAAAATGAATTCATGAAGACTTGAAATTTTGCATGGAGGCACACTTCTATGTATAGAATTCAATCCATTTTGAATTTCATCATGAAAATCAGCAGGGCAAAAGATATAAACGCCCGAAGTAGGCTTCTTAGTAAAATATGCATTTGTACCTAAAATGCACTTTCAGCTCACCACTCAAAATGGGTAACTCATAAACTTATCCAAACTGAATTCTGAAAGTTGCACATCACTGAATAGGCCAAATGAAAGGTGTAGGACACGAATCTCGAGCCTTACCTCTTGAAAATCAACTGGCTCCACTTTACCCTCTCTAACTAGACCATTCAAACCGACTCATTTGGAAATGCAAAGCAAAAGTTTGAATTAGGCCTCAAAACTTGACTCAATTTTAATAAGTCCCAACAGTGGCTCTGACTGGGGATGGTTGATTGCAAGATCAACACAAGAATCTAGAATCAATGGTTAAGTAGACCACCCAAAAACGGATCACATCTCTTCTCTTCTCAAAAACAGGGCTTCCTTATTCTACCCAAACAGCAGGGCACTTTATTGAAAACCACACAACTGAAAGAAAAGCAACTATACAAGATTTACAAATTATAAATGGCCCCGGGCCATCAAAAGTGAAATCAATTCTTACCTCTGTCAAACACTTGATTTTCATTTCCACTAACCGGAGGTAATTTGAGATCATCATTCCAATCTGCCTAATCAAAAACACTTCCACTTCTAATCAGCTGGTCACATAAAACATAATCATCAACATGTTTATAATCATGATATCACTGAAAATCAAACACACGCTGAGAGGGTTGGTCACTAGGTGAGTAAAGAGTGCCATATTTTTTACAATCACTTCTCTGCTGAAATGAGAAGTAATCCAACTCCCTCTGAAAGTTGGGAATATCAGAAAGATCCTTATTGCTAGTTTGCTGAAATAATAAACACTCTTTCACAATAATATCCTACAAGCTAGAGAGGAAAACTTCCTCATAACATGACTGCACTTCAACTTGCTGATCACAAAAACTATCAGCATTTTGCACACATGAAAATACATGATTTTTACTTGCCAATGGTTCATTTCCTCCTTGCAAATCTGAGAAAAACACCTCATAGCTGTCATGTCTTTTAAGAGGTAGATCCACATAATGCATATCAAAGCCAAAGTTCATACCAACATATGAATTTACATCATCATACCTATCAACCATATATGCATTATCATTTTGTCTGTCAAATATAGGAAGAGAATCAACATCATATGTATCATTTTTCACACCCTCAAAAACATCATCAGTATCAAAACATATACTGAATGGGTATGAAAGATTGGGCACATTTTTGAATCCACATCTCTGAAAATCAGCAGCTAAGAGTTCTGAAATTTGTTCACTACTTAGTGAACCTTCCTTTTTATTTTCATCTTCTCTAGCTTCAGCCTCTGAGCTGCAAACATTGTCCCCAACTAATAAAGGTATTGGATCTGCAGTGCTCATGTCTTTATACACATTTATTTCATCATCACAACAACTTCCATCTACATCATATCCTTTATCACGCTGCTCATAATGTGTTGCTACATGTTGCAACATAGTTTCACAACTTTGTTTGCCAACATTTGTGGATTGAAATCAACAACAAGGTGATCTACATCATTAGCATCTGAAACCTCAATGGGCTCATGATTAGTTGAACAATTATTGTTCTCACAAATTTCTTCTCGCTCTGAATACACATCTAAAACTGTCATACTGAGAATAATCACATTCAACATCATAGGAGGTACATCCACTCAGGGGCTCATCTCCTTCATTATTTGTAATCTTGTGTATATTTTCAGATTGAATTCTTTCAATCATATCTATCCATTCTTTAATACATTCAACACATTCTTCTCTGAAGGCAATAGACCAATTAACTGAGTCAGGCTCATAAAGCTCTAAGAATAACTCAATCAAAATAGACTCATGGGGTCTAGTATTAGCTGAAAGCTCATTTGATGCAGTTAAAATTCTTCCATAGAAAACATATGATGATTCTTCTTTTTTTCTTGTCCCTACTTTCCTTTTTAACAACGAGACAAATCTCTCTTGGATCATTTGAAGACATATTATAATTTCTCTATTGATATCTTTCAGATTTGACAAAGGATTCTTGGATCTAGGAACTATGTCTGGATCCATTAGTTTTATAGCATTCACTGAACCATTATCATGCATCTTACTATTTTATAAATTCTTTTAAAACCTTTCAGTCATTAACTTTCAGAATTATACACACTTCTTTAATCATTTAACTGAAATTTATTTCAAAAACATGAAGTATGCATATTGTAAATTTCTTTTCCTTTTAACGATGACTTTTTCACCTCATAAGGAACATGAATTGTCTCATTAATACTTTGAGGAATACCTGGAGAAAAAATTGTTGCTACTGTTCACATTACTTCTGACTAGAGATTTGAAGAACTCCTCCAAATCTTAGGTTCATTCTTACAGAGTCGCCACCTCCCTGAAGAGGAATAAAACTTAACCACTAATCTTCACTCTGAACACTTTTAGATCTCTGGGTCTCACCACACACAGTAGAGTCACATAATATTTTAAATTTCAAAGCAACAAGACTTTCCAAGATACACACTTTCAAATCTAAAAATGACTTTCAGATTTCTAAACTTCTAAGACTCTTCTCCAAATGAATTTTGGCAAGACTCATGGGTTTCATTTAACAAAATTTTTACATCATTCTCCCTAGCAAAGTTGCCATTTTTGTTGTTCACCAAAAGTGATAACCCAAGAACACCTGCAATTGATCTATGAAGTAGCCAATTCAATCTATGAAGAACCTTAGGGCTTGGACAACATGACAAGGATATGAATCCTTCTACTCTTCAGGCTCTGCAAAACCTAGGCGGGTATACCTTTGATGCCTAGAAGTAAACCTATTACACAGCTATGACAACATCAACATAAATAGATAGATCTCACCAGGGCTCCAAAACAAGTAGTTTATTGCAGATGGGCTAGATCTACACATAAAACTCAACTATGCTTGAGCATGAGATAGATGAAACATTTCAAAACATAACATACACTAAAGATATTCTGATTGGATTTTAAATTGGTTTGAGAACCCCCTTAATTGCAAGATCAATGCCTTATACAAGGGCAACAGAATCACAAATCAAACTATAGCTGAAAACTTATACTACAGATTCATCTTAATTCTCAAGTATTCTTGCATTTAATGCCTTGCATAAATGCATTACTCAGCTCATCCACAGAAAATATCAGATCCAGAAACATAATCCCTATTTTATTAATGTTTGTTCACAGAGTTTAAAATCTTCCTTGAAGATTACCTACAAACCAACATTACACTCACAGACACAACTGCTCATGACCAACATGATCCTCCTTAAGAATTAGATTTGAATAAAATGAGATTACATTTCAGAGACAAATTCTGCATGAATTTGTCCATGCCTTACATACACAAGAACCTGCAACTAAGAACACCTATAGCAAAGAAATGAACTCCATTGCTGAAAGAAAAGCCCTGCCCTGTACAATCTTCAAGAATACTCAAAATTGGAAGCCATGAAAACTAGAGCCATTCTCCAAATTTTTGGAACCATTACAAATGAGAAGAATTGGGAATAAGAAGGAGAGGGAAGAAAATCAAATCTGCAACTGAAATTGCCAAGTGTCTTCTCTCTAGCTGAATTTCATTCCCATCCAAACTGCTCCCAAAAATATCTGATCTTTGTCAAAATTGACTACAGAATTGGATTCCTCACTTTGAGAGCTTTCTGGAAACATATAATACTTCATATTTTGGCTAGAAATATAGCCCTGGGTGAATTAATCCTTCAAATGTGCACCATCATTTAAATTTTTGAATTATTCATATAGTTGAAACTATATCATTAACATGATTTTAATTTTAATTTTTGCCTCCCCTTTGGTCCTAACGCTTTGCCATGTGGTAGCCTCTGATTGGTCGATGGGGTTGATTGGATGCCACTAGGGATGACACCTCATCACCACCATGTCATCCACTTTGTCACTGCCACTTGGCCGCCACGTGTACACCACCTCAGCGCCATGTCATTGCCACCTCTGTGCCACATCATTGCCACCAGGATGGGAACTACCTACTGGACATCTGACTGTACCTACCACATCATCACCACCTGGACTTCACCATTTCATGGCCTCTAATGGGTGAGCATCTTCAAGCTCTGAAATCACGCGGGTCGTTGATCTACTCTGAACTTGCTCGATCTTTACCTTGGTTTCCGTGCATGTGGATTTCGCTATTTTGCGAAGGGTATTTTTCGATCATCTTCCCTTCACGAATCAATGCAAGTCGTTGATCTTCTCCAAACATGCTCACTAGTTAAGTCAGCCTTTCTTGTAGGGTCCACCTAGTCATTGCTTAGTCGCCACCTAGGTCGCATTGGGATCCGCACCCACGCGTGGGCCCACCTTAGGCCCCCAATGGGACCATCTGTCAAAAGCCTTGATGGCTTTGACATTATGGATGTGTGTCTTATTTGTTTTAAATACCATAAAATCCCATTTCGCAGCGAATGTGGGATATATGGTTTTGCCCAAAAAATGCATTTTGAAGCTTTTACCTGAGCTTTAATGGCTGCCCATTGGATCTACTGAAACTTGAAAGTTCCTTCTTCTTATTTCACACCATCTACACTCACTTGGAGGGCTCACATGGAGGGAGGATGCTGCTATTTGCATTTTGCTTAAGGTTTTCTATGGTCTTTTCAACAATTATAGTAGAGAGGGAGTGTTGGCTTGCTGCCAAATACTATTACTTCTAAAAACTCAAATTGCCCACTCCACTTGCAGGGAGGACATTGGCACCAAATTTATTTGTCTATGGAGCTCCTTCTCCATCACCACGCAAGGGGAATTCTACCAGCCAACATGCATTTGCTTGAAAGTCTTCATCAAAACCCTCTTACCAGCCACGCAAAGGGAGGATTTTGGAATTTGTTTGAATGGTTTTGATATCTTTTCCAACCAAAACGTGGTAGGAAGGAGGATGTTGGCAGAATGGCATGCAGTTTGGATTTAGTTTAAAGTTTAATGCTGCTACTAACATCTCTCAAGATGCCCCTTTACATGCCACACCACGTGAGCTTTGGAATTTGCATGTGACTGTTGTTTATAAAACAAAATACCCACTCCATACATTGCGTGGAGGATACCATGCCATTTGTAATTGCTAAAAGTTAAATGAGCTGCTGTAGCTGCTACCAGAGGCTTCATGTGGGGGGAAACAACACATTTCACTCTTGCCAATGAACTTGCTACAAGTTTCAATGCCCAGCCATTGCATTTTCTCCATGTTTTAATCACTGCCCCTTATATTTAGAAAATGCTACCAGAAGTTGTGGAACTTGGCTTTTACGCTTGACATTTGCATTGTTTGAAAACTTTTGCTCTTTATCCAATCAAAAGAATAAAATGAAATCCTCTCTCCAAATCAAAATGTCAATTACGGTTGAGCTGGTATTGATATGCATTACTTTGAATTAAGACTATTTTGCCATTAAAAATTGCATGGGCATGAGCCAGGTCGGGCCCCAAAGTGGGTCCGACTAAAAAAAAATTCGTTTTCATGCAACTGACCTCTGAAATGCTTCAGGAACCTCAAACAGACCTCTGGAAATGATTGGCATCATTTTCAGATCATTAAACTGAGTTTCGCGCCTTTCAGGCAATTACGCCATATTTTCGCATTTAATCGTGAAGACGTAATTTTCAAAGTGGTGGAAACACCTTTTTGGACTTTGCCATCTGATAGGTGTGTACTTTGATATACAAGGATGAACTCTACCAAATGGTTTCTCAAGATGAGTCCCAAGAAAAGAGATATTAATTTTCGAAAATGCCCAACTGGCTTTGTCAACACTGCAAACCTGATGAAGTCAATGTTCTGGCAACACATGATGCCTTTCTCAAAAATATCAAACGACCTTCATAGGCTCTCAAATTTGAAACACAAGTACCTTGAAGTACATACTAAATATTTGGATTGTCAATTTGACCCAAAGTCTGACTGGGTGCAAATGGCGTGCTCATGAAAATGGCTACTTTAACTGATGTAGCACTAAAAGTACGGATCACTAAAAACGATGACTTAATGAACCCTTTTGAAAACCGATCAAATGGATTGGCAGAGGCTTGAAATTTGAAACGTAGCTCATCATTTATGCCAACATTATCTCAGAACAAACATTACGTAATAACACTTACTGAGGCAACTTTTTCACTTATGCAAAACAGGGCTCCGACTAGGCGCTGAAACAGGGACTTGTCAAACCATACAAATTGCAAACATATTGAGCTTTGAAAACTGAGCAAATGAATTCATGAAGACTTGAAATTTTGCATGAAGGCATACTTTTATGCATAGAATTCAATCCATTTTGAATTTCATCATGAAAATCAGCAGGGCAAAAGATATAAATGCCCAAAGTAGGCTACTTAGTAAAATAAGCATTTGTGCCTAAAATGCAGTTTCAGCTCACCCCTCAAAATGGGTACCTCATAAACTTATCCAAGCTGAATTCTAAAATTTGCACATCACTGAATAGGCCAAATGAAAGGTGTAGGACATGAATCCCAAGCCTTACCCCTTGAAAATCAACTGGCTCCACTTTACCCTCTCTAACTAGGCCATTTAAACTTACTCATTTGGAAATGCAAAGAAAACATTTGAATTGGGCCTCAAAACTTGACTCAATTTTAGTAAGTCCCAATAGGTTCTTTGTCAAATATTTGGGTTTTTCCTTAGATATACAACATGTATGACGCAAGAATGCACAATGTGATTTAAAGAGTTGATTGTTGATATAGAAAAAATTACTCCTTTTGATAAGTGAATTAGACCTGGGTTGTCTCTTCTTCAACTTAGTCTTTTGATGAAGACTTCTTCTCAAAATATGGGCAGTGATCATACATAAATGATCAATGTTGATGTTGATGTTGGATATGGATACTTCATTTTGGAAACTCAAGTTTACTTGTCAAGTAGAAGTTTAGTTTGGTTCGCTTCTACGACAAAGTGTGCCAAATGATACGAGTCAAGTTTCACGATCTATAAACCTAATTTGATCACTTCAGAACCTAACTAGGTATTGATTTGATAGGATTCATTGGATGGTGGAACCTTCGATCACTGTTTTTGATACTCCTCAATTTTGTTGGATGAAATCTGATCTTAAGACAGTTGAACATTTAATATCTCTTTCTAAGGGTGCTTAGTTGGATTTGGAAATTTCTCACTTATGATCCTTTTTTGAAATTTTGTTATTGGATTTGTCAGAGGACCTAAAAGGGTATCCGAAATTTTTCATGAAAATTTCACAAGGTGACTGGTTTGCTCTTTGTTTTTCACTAATTTTGATCATGTGCTAGAACACAGACCTTATGTGCTAAAGGATGCCCCCAAAATGCCACAAAATGTTCCAGATGTGCTATGTTGCCTCTTAAATGAGTTATTTTATTCTATTTTATAACAAAATTGTTGAATTGGTTATGTGCTAATATATCCCTTTGAGGCCCTAATGTTTGGTACAAATGTGCTATAGTATGGTAGAGATGTGTTAGGCTGATGTTCCTATGTGCTATAGTGATGTTGGCAAGCGTTATCTAAGGTTTAACTAGTATGATACTGATCATGTACTAATGTGATTGATGGAGGTGCTAACTGTTGGTTGGAATGCACTATCGAATGGTTGAGATGCGCTTGGATGTTGCTCCTACGCACTAACTTTCCTGATTATCTTGTTTTGTTGATTTTGATGAGATGTTGAGAAATGATTTATGTGCTTTGATGGATGATTTTATGATAAAATGATTTGAAAACATAGCAGATAGAAGTGATAACAATTTGTCTATGCTAAACAAATAGTGTATGTTCTTTTGAGGATGTTTTCAAATCCTCGATGTTTTCACTGGTCTGGATTATAAAGAAGACATCTCAGATGGACTCTTTATTCAAAGGTCACTAACAATATCATATCCCACTAGTCTTGATAATCCGTCAGCTCAAACAGCCTTGTCACCCCCTAGAGGGTGCCCATTGTTTTTGCCTTTTGTGAATATTAACCCAAAGTAAATTGCTTCACAATTGGGTAATTATCTTGGGAGATATATGGTGAGTAATCTTGGGGGTGGATTCTTCTCCACCCTTGCACTATTATATTGCCAATTTTTGGTAACTGACTTAGCTCAAAGCTTCTACTTCTATGGTTTTTAATTAGGATTTTGTTTGGTCTTCAGTGATAAACTCCCTCTAGAGGCTGCCCAAATTTTAGAACAAAGGCTTTATGTATATTAAAGATACTGGGGGAAGACTAATCACTGAGAAAAGTCATTGGGGGGGGATTTTCATCAGCCTCCACATTTGATTATAGTAGGTTGGAATACTTGGCTATAAAATCATTTCCCACTTAGGTTGTTCCCCTCTCACCGACCTTAATGGCACCCTATGGGAAACTCAAGAGGGAAGGCCTTCTAAAGGTGTTAATTCATGAAACTGAAAGAAAGCATAAAAGAGATGGTCCTGGTTTTTTGATCACCTATTGAAGGTGAGAGCATATACCTATCACCTCACAAACACAAAAGACAAGGATTATTTTTAAACCTGATAGTTCTGATACTTAATATAAGTACAGATCCAATAGCCAACAAGATGAGAGGGGGGGGTGAATCATACAAACTTAATCATCCATAAATACATCAGATTCAACCTTGGTAACATATATATCAGTCATATAACCAAAAATATCAAACAAGCAAACTCAAAAGCATATGAACAATATAAACCTCATAACACCAGATTTAACGTGGAAACCCAAATAGGGAAAAACCACTATGGGATTTCAGACCCACTAAGAAATATACTCTTCTAGAGTATGCTCAGTTAAAAGCAAATCCTGTTAAAGATTACAAACACATTGCTAGATGTGACCCAGTTAAGGGATTTCCCTTAGATCTGTTAGGATCTTCACTTTGTTAGAAGTGACCTTGTCAAAGGATTTCAAACACTCAATCAAAATGTCACCTTGCTAGAGGATTTACATATAAGACTATTAAGTCCACTCAGTTAAGAGATTTTTTGTCACTTTCACAAAATAACAATAATAAAAATCTATCTGCAACTTCACATCTAAAATGCTAAAGCAAATTCTTATTTGTTCAATACAATCTAGACATAGAACTAATCTTGTCTATCTGCTACGCTTCTATACTCTGTTATTCTAACAGGTCTTCAAACTTCTGTGCTCGGTAATCACTATGTAGCATCCCTGTGCATACACTTGCCCGCATACATTGTTTATCAATAGTTTCCTATTTATAAACAATTAGGTAACTACTTAATCTCCTTGATCACATTTCCCATGATCAATCATAGCCATCAAATCTTCAAACTTGTCCAGGTTCAATGCATCTTTCGATCTGAAAATATTTTACCCTGCCTTGGAACTTGCATAATAGTCTTGGAACTTGTGCCAATGTATTGCGGTTCAATCTGAGTTGTAGATCTTCATGCCAAATTTCTATTGCCTTAGATTTGTTAACAAACTTCTTCCATGACTTACCAATCATTGATCCACTCCAGCTCATCAGCTTCTTTCATTAAATACCGCATGCAAACATTTAATGCATTCTGTTATAGCTCGGTTACAACTCAGTAACAACTCGGTGAATACTAAACTTCACTCAGTAGACATTCAACCTTCATTAACCGATAGTGATAACCTTAGGGTTTACTGACTAGGTTCCTTAGGGTTTACCGACTAGGTTCTTTGCCTGATAACATAGTATAGTATTAACCTTTACATTTTACAACATATGTATGATGTTAAAAAAATCTAAAGCATCATGATCTCATCATTGTCTGACTCAGTAATAGTTGCCCATTGAATACCTTATTCATCCCTTTATTCATCATATTATTTCCTGTGTCTTTTATCAACTTCTTTATAATCTTCATATCATACTTCTCAAGATATGACAACATCATACTGAATTAGAAAATCAATTTCTTGACATCAATGACAAAATAATAATATCAAGATAGTAAAACATCTTTAATCAGTTATATCCATAATCATCAACAACCTTCTCAATATCCTTAAGAAATGCCAACAATCTTTCATTGTCTGTTATAATGCAATATTGCCAACAAAACCTTCATTGCAAAAATTATCTAAGCTAGATGGAGATGTTTCTCCAAGAAGAAATGATGTTTTTTAAATCCAAATATAGCAATGTGTGAAAATGAAAAGATCTTTGAACTTAAAGAAATCTTAGTCAACCAAAGTTAATTCATCAAATGAATAACAATAGTTTTGTAATCTTGAAAGATTTTTTGAAATGATCCCAAATGAAAAATGAGGTTCATTTTAATCAACACCAAAAGAAAAATGATGTTCAATTTTAACCCTTTGCAGAAATGGGAAATTTTGTTTTGTTCCTTTTAGAGCCCAAAGAAAGATGATCCTATCTTGCATAAAAGGAAAGATTTGTTTTTGTTGTTCTTTTTAATTATGCAAGAAAGAAAGATGAAGTCTATTTTAGGCACAAAAAAGAAATGATGAAGTTCTTTTTAAGCATCCAAAAGAAAGGTGAAATTCATTTTAAGCCTTTGCAATAAGAAAAGTGAGCTCTTTTTACCAACTTATAAAAGAAAGTAAATAAAACTGACTCCTCCTTTTCCTGCACTGAAAAAATATTAGAACCTACACACAATTAGTCAAAATTAAATCCTAATAGTGGGCTTCACAAGCCTAATTTTTTTATTTGATTCTATTATAAATTTTCTCTCTGCCAGATATGGTAAAGTATGGTGTAGAAGCGCTAAAAGAGAGTGCATACACGCTATTTCTATGCTTCAATGTGCTAAAGTAGTGCTCCTATGCGTTTTGACAAACAAAGAAGAGTATGCACCAAAAAGATAGTAGGATGCACTAATTTATGGTCTCTATGCACTAAAATTCACCACAGATGCGCTAAAGAAAGTCCTAGATGTGCTAGTTTTCAATTCTGACGAGATTGTTGTCTTCTATCTGCACACAAAATGATGTTATTTTTGGGGACGTGCCCCACGGTGGGGCACCAAAAATGTACGCAGGAAAATGGGGTGACAAAACGAATAAATTGAGATCAAATGACCTACATACCAATGAGACTCTTGGTGCAAGTATATGAACTAATTGAACTATTTTAACTTCCCAAGGGGTATCCCATTTTTCTCTATCTCACAAGATCCTTAAAGCCAATGTTTTTGCTCTTAGATCATTGAGAAAATGACTTAGGAATGACAAGTCCAAGAAAGAGTGATATTGTGATCTATATGCATGAATGCACTCTAAGATCTATATCATGTGTTACAACTATGAGGATTAAGTTAAGATGAAGATAGTGATATGATAAAAGATTAACAAATTATCATAACATGATATACTAGCCTAGCATGAATATTCTATGATATGAAAAATGCTTATTAATGTTATGATGATATTTTAATAAAGAGAGGCTAAAATGCTTAGTAAATTAGACTATAATGTAGATGCATGAAATTTGGATCCTTCAAAAATGAAGAATGAGAGCTCTATTTATAGGGAAAATAGGGCAATGTATGGTTAAGATTGAATAATTTTAACAAGGGCTAGGATTGAAAGTTACTCTATCCATGTTTACAATTTTCACCAATGAAATGGTGACAATTGTCAACAAGAGGTTTCTTGATGGGAGATGTAAGAGGCATTAAATGCCTAAGAATACATGAAGGTTACCTTAGGAGGTAAGGGTTAAGGTTAGGTTAGGGTTATCCATTGGATAAGGATTTTACCTAAGGGGTAAACTCTTGTGCAAGGGTTAATAGGATAACTAGGGTCAAAGCCATGAGTGCTTGATGAGCCCCTTGAATTAGATGAAGGTTAAGTTAGAGAGGAACTCTCTAACAATGTCGGAAGGTTGAGTTAACCATTAATGGTTAGGAAGACTTTGGGGACAGAATTGTAAGGGTCCTTCCAAATTTGGGGGAAGTCAACAAGTTAGCTTGTTGAATGGAAAAAGTCTTAATTGCTTTTAGAATACTTTCCACCAATTTTGAGAAGTGACCTTCTCAAACTTAAGGAAATGACAGGATTAAGGTTAATTAAGGATAATTAAGATGGTTTAGAAGAATCTAGAAGGCTCTAGAAGAGGTTAAGGAGGCAAGTGGGAGATGTAGAAAAATGCAAGTGGGTGAGGGAAAAGGATTTTATTTAAAATAAAATTACTTTATTTCAACCAAAATAGATGCAACTTGCATAAATACAATTGGGAGGATTTTATAAATAAATTAGATTTATTTATTTGCAAGGATCAATTTAATTAAATGTAAATTTAATTAAAAAGGGACAAAGGGGATTAAATTAAATAAAGTGATTTATATAATTAAAGGCAAGAAAAGGTTTATGTGAATTTAATTAAATAAATTGAGTAATTTATTTAATCAAATAGATGAATGCAAAGAAATTAATTAAATAGAATTTAATTGATAAGGGGATATGGTTTAAATAAATATTAAATATTTATTTAAGAAAGGTGGTCACATGTATATGTGTATGTATATGTATATGTATATGTATATATATTTGTGTGTGTGTGTATATGTATATGTATATGTATATGTATATGTATATGTATAAATATGTATATACTATTAGCATTCTACACTCTAATGAGAATATGGTTGATGTTGTCATTGATGGCAACTAGTCGGTATCAGGATTCTACATGCACTAGCATCGCAAACACAATCACTGACAAGCACCAACACCGACAAACATATTCACCGGCATCCAGATTACATCGGCAAATGAAATATACCAGCACCCAAGCCGACATGTGACAAGTTTTGTTTATGCAAATTGTATTGTAAATATAATTATCTTTTGTAAAGCCGACTTGGTATATTGTAAAGACTCATATATGTATGAGATCTTATAGGTCATTTTATATATGGTTGAATAAAATAGGAAATTATTGTATAAGGTAATATAGTGGACAACAAAGGTTTTTGTTAAGGTATATGACTGAGCTTAAACTGGTACTGAACCAGGCATTAGAGATTCTATTTTGAGCAGTGCATCGTATTGGATTTAATTATCCATATTGTAGTCAGTGAGACTCTTCATTGAGCAGTGTGCTCTAGGCTGTTGGCCTCCCTACATGTGCAGGCCCCTATTGTAAGTAGTATTTATTCATATTGGCCAGTGAGTAAATATTGTGGGTCACAAATCCCACCGAGGTTTTTCCTACATCGGGTTTCCTCATTCAAATATCTTGTATTATGGTGTGCGTTTATGTTGTCTCTGTTATTTCTGTTTATGACACTATTTCTTATTTACCGATACATTGTTTTGGGTTGCAAAGTTATAAATAATTTCAAATATTTAATTAACCAGTTAGATACTGATTCACCCCCCCACTCTCAGTGTCTTTGGGACTGTCATTGAATCTAACAATTGGTATCAGAGCTTAGTCCTCTATTTGCAAAAGCCTAACAACTTGAGGAAGATTTTGAAACTAGTACAGATGGAGAATTTAAGAAAATAGTTGGAAGGAGCTCTTGAAGATTTTGATGCAGAAAAATTGAAGAATATCAAACTTGAAGATGATCTGAGGACTGCTAAGGAATTCATTAAAGGACTTCAGGAGAACTTGGTTATAGCACAAAATAAGAGAAGAACTTCATGAGAAAATGCAGAAACATGATGATGAAAAGGAAACTCTTAGTGATATTGCAGACAAGTTGAGGCAAGAGAACACTAACATGAGAAATGAAATGCAAGACTTAACCATGAGGCTATGTAAGGATCTTGAAGACAAAAAGAAGAATGAAGAAGACTTGACTAGGAGACTTAATGATGGAGGTAGTGAAAATCTGAGAGTTTGTCATGAAATTGATATGCTAAAGACAAATCTGATTCACATGCAACATGATAAAGATGAGTTTGTGAGACAAGTTGGAATTCTTGAAAATGAGTTGATCACTACAAATGAACACAAAGACAAATTCAAGAAAAGTTTAGAAAGACTTGATGACATGCTGAAAAGACAAAAACCTGATGGAGATACAATTGGACTTGGATTTGAACATGGAAAAATTTCTGGGACTACCTAATGCTTATAAATTCAGAGTAAACCGGTAAGACAACCTAATGCTTATAAATTCAATGGGAAATGTTTTAATTGCAACAAGTTTGGTCATAGAGAAAATTAGTGCAGATTTAGAAATAATCAAAATACAAACTTACCCATCGATCAATGTTCCAAATGCAATAAAGTTGGTCACAATTAAGAAAATTGCAGAATGAATGTAAAATGCTATGTTTGTGGTAGATTTGGGCATTTATCTAATCAATGTAGAACACAAACTACTCAAGGATATGGAAAACCTATTCAAAGGAATAATGTAACTTGTTATGCATGTAACAAAATTGGACATATTGCAAAATTTTGTAGAAGCAAGACTATACCGACAAACAATAAAGGATCTAGTGTGAAAGGAAAAGAAAAGGTAAGCTAAATAAAGCAAGAATTTTTAAAACAATGGATTTAGAAAGGAGATCATAAAGTTGATGAATCTATCTCTACACTGGTAGAATAGAGTAACCCTCCACCGGTAGGAGATTCTTCATCTAACTAAGGAATATTCCTTAGGGGGTATTGCAGAAAATTGAAAATCATGCATTCTACCCTCGGTTGATGGGAAGGAGATACATATCTTCTTTACCGGCAGATATGTTAATTTTTCACTTAACCGACAAGCATTTAATGCGATTTTTGAAGAAATTTTTGGCTATAAAGCACTAGAAAACCCTCATTTAGACTCACCAAGCTTTCAAGCATTCAGAGAGCACAAAATTGAGCAAGGACATTCTAAGGCAAAGCAGCGAAGTGATTTTCAAGCATTCAAATTTCAAGTAAGAGGTATTTATCTTTCGAAATGGCATCTTCATCTTCTGCACTGGAGTTTATTGCAAACACTATTGTGGTAGAAAATGTTAAGTGCCCGAGGCCCATGTTTAAAATCATCCCTGGAATTGCCAAGCAAGATGATTCTATCGGAGTATTTTCAAAAATTTTGAAGGGAGTCACTTTTGCTAAAGACCCTAGAATCTACATTCAGTGCAACATACAAAATCTAGGAACTGATGATTTGGAGAACATGTACAATGGTGTCATTATTGATGAACAAGGTTTAATCAAACCAGAGCATAAGATAGTTGAAGACTTAGGATTCATTGAGATACTGAACATATCTAAATTTCCTAAGGAGGTAGTCCATCTAGTTCTGAGTAGAGTTCATGTGGCTTGACTCTATTTTTAAAATCTCTAAGGAAACAATTAAGGCAGTTACTGGTTTACCCTCAATTGGTAGTAGGCCCAACAAAACCAAGAAGATTCCTAATAAAGGATTTATGGAGTTAACCAGAGAAACATCTAACAACAGATCTCTTAGAGTCAATGGCATTACTGATGCAAATGTTAGATATGTGAGTATGGTACTTGGCTATAGAGCAACACATGCAAACAGACTGAATTTGGTTTCTAGCCTTTGTATTCACAGTGCATATTAGATGGTAAAGAACAACACTAAAATTGATGTTTGTGAATGGCTTAAGGATGAATTGATTGATAACTTGAAGAAGATTAAAGGTGACAAGAAAGGGACATTTTGTTTAGGCAACCTTCTTGTGTGTCTAATACTTTACTTCACCAAAGGTCATAAGGACTTTGGATATGACATCCTGGTAGGAAAACAAATCAAGGAAGTTTTCACCGGTATGGGCATAGATTGTGACAAGATCATAAAAAATTACTTCAAAACATTTCAAACTAAAATGAAGGCAAGAGAGAGGTTACCACAGAGCATAGTAGACAAGTATGACAAGCAAATCTACTTTGTAATCAAACATGATGAGACATGGATGGAAGCAGTTAGCCCTAGAACTATTTGGGTTACTGAAATGGGTTATGAAGTGGATATAAAAATTCTTGAAACATATGCAAAAACATTACTTGAAGCACCTTGAGAACCAACTGAATAAACTTTTGGAAATGCTGAGACCATTGAGAGTGTTGTTACAATGCAAAAATAGAGAAAAAAAAGAGAAAATTCTATAAGATATGCATCCAAGATAGCCAAGGAGATCAAAGAAAATGTGATGAACATAAGTGGTATATCCACCCATGATCTAGAAGGATTGAAACCGGAAGGTCATGTTTCATCGGTTGTTACTTCTTCAGATACTGACAGTGGGAAAGCAGCCGAGTTCAAAAGAGTAGAAAGGAGGAAGAGAAAACCCTCACCGGTACCCTCTCCTTCTCCCAAAAGGACTAGAACTCTGAGGAAGAAGTAGTAGGTAGTTAGGCAACCTAAGAAGAAGCTTACACTGAAAAAGAAACAGACACTAGTTACCCCTACTCTGGAAGAACTATTGAATGAGATAACATGGGAAGGAAATCTGTCGAATGTGAATAAATTGTATAATTCTTTTAAGGATTCTGATAGGGAAACAATAGAAGAGAGCATAATTTTACATCTTGACATCTATAAGAAAGTTTTGATTGAGGTTGTGGATGTTTTACCTAATGATTTTTATCTGAGACTTGAGGCTAAACGACTATCAGTGATGGAACTTGATAAGAAGTTGAAAGTTGAAGCATTGTTGGCGGTACATCTTGTAAATTCAAAAGAGAAAATTGATGGATTAATCTCTGAAGCAAACTAGTCAGTACTTATCAGTGGACACTGGCAAGTGAGCCTAATGGTTGGGAGAGTTAAGGAGATTGCTGATGAGACTACAGATAAATGGGATATATTCTTTGTTGAAAAGGAAAAGCAAGAAGAAAGGAGCAGAACACAAATGGAAAAGACCTTTAAGGTATAACAAAAGTATAAGGGAAAAGGAAAAGTTGGTGGTGTTCCTTCAATAAAGATTACAGATAATCTTCCACCTTCAGCTCAAGATATCCCACCGGTACATTCAATCAGTCCATGTGATATGGGAACTCAAAATGTTACTCTTGATAACACTAACCCGGATTCTGAGATTCTTTTTTCTGTGAACGTTGATAAATAGGATATTAACATTGTTGTAGACAAGGAAACTGCAGAGGTTAAGGCAGATAATGCTAAGATCAGTGAGATCTCTAAGTCACCAGCACAAACTATTGACTCTCAAAACACTAAGAAATTGGCACAAGCTAAGCAACCGGAGACTGAGATACCGATAGAAGATAAAGGAACTAATACTGAGAAACAATCTAAGGAAGAGGTTCATGTTGAGTCTAAGAAACCAGCAGTTGTAGAGGTGCTTAATCAAACTAAAAAACCAAAGGAAGCAGAAGAAATAACACAAACAAAGAAACTGGTAGACAATGTGAATAAAGAGGAAGCAATTGATGGAAATAAGGAAGAAATAGTGAAGGTAATTGGAGAAGCATCTGCTAAGACGAAAGCTATTTCTGAACCGAGCACATCTACAAGTCAATTTAGACCCACTAATGTAACAGAGGTTCTATTGGATTCCATTAAGAGGATAAAAGATTGCAATGCCTTAGCATTTAAGGCTATTGATGACACATTACCTATCTTGAAGATGATTGCACCAACCTGTAAGATAGATCACATTAAGGAATATTTAGGCAAATTGGACACATTGTCCAAATTTATTGTTGAAAATGTTCTAACTATAGATAAGGTGAATGAGGCTACTATTAAGGAGAGAGTTGATAAAGAGAAGGGTGAATTCTTTTTTAAGCACTATTAAAAACTATACAGACCACTTAAATTCACCGTTACGGGCACTTAATTCTACAATTTTGGAGTATAAGGAGTTGTATAGAGAAGCCTGTAAACCTCACTATTTGACAAAGGACATTGATGAGGAGATTAAAAAGACACAAAAAGAGATTGATGATATTGCAGATAATATGATAGGTTCTTTGGGACTTATCTTAGTTTTTGAGCAAGAAATGGTAGTTTTTGAAGAGAAGTTAGAGAAACTTAAGAAAGAGAAAGCAAGGCTAAGGTCAATAGCCTGGGAACTCAAAAGTAAAATTGGTCAAAAATTGGACTGTCTCATTACTCAGTGGGTTGAGCTATCAAAGGAAATAGTTCAAGGAGAACAATCATTGGAACAACAAATGCACTATCTAACCAGCATGACCCAACAGACTGAGACCATTCTCTCCGACAGCAACAAATTCATGTAGAGCCTAAATCTAGTTTTGGCAGACATTTTTCAGACTATAACCAACCGGTTACAATCTATGAGGTAGTATTTTTGTATTCTTTTCTTTTTGACATCCTTTGCCATTGATGTCAAAGGGAGAGTAGTAGTATGGAGAAAAATAATTGCACAGAGGAGATAACTTGCTCAGGGGGAGCACACATTTTTGGGGATCATATTTTGGACTTCACTTTTGGATAACTATTTTTTTAAATTTTTCTCATGAGTGTTGTCATCAATGCCAAAGGGGGAGATTGTTGGCATTCTACACTCTAATGAGAATATGGTTGATGTTGTCATTGATGGCAACCAACCGGTATCAGGATTCTACATGCACTGACATCGTAGACACAATCACCGATAGGCACCAACACCGGCAGGCATATTCATTGGCATCTAGATTACATCGGCAAATGAAGTATACCAGAACCCAGGCTGACATGTGACAAGTTTTGTTTATGTGAATCGTATTGTAAATATAATTATCTTTTGTAAAGCCAACTTGGTATATTGTAAAGACTCATATATGTATGAGATCTTATAGGTCATTATATATATGATTGAATAAAATAGGAAATTATTGTATAAGGTAATATAGTTGACAATGAAGGTTTTTGTTAAGGTATATGACTGAGCTTAAACAGGTACTAAACTAGGCATTAGAGATGCTATTTTGAGCAGTACATTGTAATGGATTTAATTACCCATATTGTAGTCAGTGAGACTCTTCAATGAGAAGTGTGCTCTAGGCTATTGGCCTCTATGCATGTGCAGGCCCCTATTGTAAGTAGTATTTATTCATATTGGCCAGTGAGTAAATATTGTGGGTCACAAATCCCACCGAGGTTTTTCCCACACCGGGTTTCCTCATTAAAATATCTTGTGTTATGGTGTGCATTTATGTTGTCTCTGTTATTTCTGTTTACTGCACTATTTCTTATTTACCGGTACATTGTTTTGGGTTTCAAAGTTATAAATAAGTTCAAATATTTAATTAACCGGTTAGACACTGATTCATCCCCCCTCATAGTGTCTTTGGGACTGTCATTGAATCTAACATATACATATACATACATGTGTGTGTGTGTGTGTGTATATATATATATATATATGTATATGTATATATATATATGTATATATGTATATACATATATGTATATGTATATATGTATGCATCTATATCTATGTGTATGTATATACATACATGTGTGTGTATATATGTATGTATATGTACACACACATACACACACATACATATATATGTATATACAAATATATATCTATATATGTATATATATATATATATATATATAGACACACACACACACACACACACACACACACACACACACATATATATGTATATTGTCATGCCCAAACTTTTGGGCAAAAATGGAACAACAAATTTTTTTGAACAACCTAATAAAACTAATTAAGCTATAACAAAAAAATGCAATAATAAGTCTTGTCTTAACTATGTTTAAATTCTAGAAATTTAAAAGAGTTTTTTTACTAAAGTAAATCTAGTTAACTTAATCAAGCATGCGAAAATAATTAAATGCGGAAATAGATTCTCCAAAAGAATCATTATTATTTCATTAATTAATAAATTAATTTAACAAAAAATCTCTAACTAAATTGACAAGAGATATTATTAATCTCAAATAATCTTTTAATTGCTCTAGGAATTAATTAAATTAATTCTAACCTTTAGATTATTAAAATTTAATAATCAATTGAGCAATAAATATAATGTCTCAAATTTGATTAAGTTAATCCTTAATAAAATTTGCCCTATAGACTTTAATTAATGTTGGCCAAATAAATAGACCCCTAAGGTCTAATTATTAATTAAGTATTTATTAAAAATATTAATAAAAATAAATAAAACCAAATGGGATTCAACTTAAACCTCTTATATATATATATATATATATATATATATATACCCAAACTAAACTACACATACACAATTTTGTACACATATATAAATATATATAAATAGATATATAAGCAATATTAAAATTAATTGATTTAAAATTAATAAAAAATCAATTATTACCAAATAAACATGGGATACCCTATTCAAATTTTGAATAGGGTTCCCCCCTTTTATTCACATAAACTATTTAAAAATAACATATGAAACCCTAAAAATAAAAGTTATATATAAAACTACAAATCTAATCCTTAAACTAACTTATCTATTTACCCTAACCCGAACTGGGTTAGGGTTTTTTTTTTTCGTTTTTATTATGCAGGTCTTAGTTCGAAACAATGGCAGAGGGGCGTATTGGTGGCGGCGGTGGTATTGTAGGGCGGTGTGTTTGAAGGGGAGCCGTGGAAGGTAGCGGGGCCACTGTGAGTCGTGGCCAGCAGTGATGCCACGATGACCCTGAGGGATGCGGCCCGTAGCGGCGACCACGGTTGCCTCTACGAGTCATGGCCCGCAGTGGCGCCTCTGTGGGTCATGGCCCACAGAGGGCCTGCGCCGCCCGAGGGGGGCTTGCACGAGCCTCGGCTCTGGGGATACCCTCAGGTAGGGTTGCAATTTTTTTTGTTTAAATTTTTTTGGTATATATATTTTTTATTTAGTTGAAATTTTAAATTATATATATATATATATATATATATATATATATATATATATATATATATATATATATATATATATATATATATATATATATATATATATATATATATATATATATCTGTTCTTTTTTTTTTTTTGTATGCAGCAACATAAAAAGAATGTAAAATATTGACTGATAGATAAAGAAAAAAAATAGCAACATTCAATAGATGTACATTTCATTTTGTAGAATAAAATGTATAAACCCCTATCATGTATATGCATATTTGGACTGATAAAAATGATAGGAGGTGGAACTAACCCCTTTATTTTTATTTTTTTATTTACTTAACTTGCAGATAGGAGGAATAATGCATGTACAGATATATATTGTATATCTATATGTTTCAACATGCTTATTTAAATGAATGTAATGTTTCTATAACTTTTCAATATGCAGGGATATAATAAAAATAGTGAATGTCAAAAGGCAAAATTAAACAACAATGCAATAGTTATCTATTTTATCATTTCTTTAAATAGGTTTAAAGTAAAAAGCTTTTTGATAAGAATACAATAGATTTTTCATAAGAACATTAAAGCAGAATATTGTAGGCTAGATTTAATGTATCTCTTTTCATTTTAATCTCTAAAAGTTAACTATAGGAAAATATTATTTTATCTACTTTTATTTTCTACATTTTTTTTTTTAACTAAATGACAGAAGTAAATAAAATTTACAGCAACATTAAAATAGTCTAGAAAACACTTAAAAACATTATCAATGTAATACCCACCCTAGCAACTTTTCTTGGCATGGACATTATTTGTTATATTTGGTGATGTTGGACTCTATGTTTCCTTGTTAGAGTAGATGATGAGACATATTTAGTTATATTTGCACCTTTATGGTTCAGTATGTTATCTGATGCATTAGTGAGTTAGGGGTTTCATTGGTTTATGTACATGATTTCATTATGATAATCTTTTCATATGGCTGCTATATTTTATATTTATTATCTTGAGCTAACAATGCTAACCCAACCATGCTTGGAATAGATTACTATATGAGATATCTGTAGGATGAGGGGAGGTAGTTGTAGTTACTCTATGGAGACCCACACAATGTCGCACTCCCCCTCCTTGTTTATCATTTGTATATGGATATATATTTCGGTGATGCAGGATTGCAAATACTGGGCATCGACTCCACCTGGCTACACAGGTCTGAGCGTGCCTCTAAATCCTCGAATGTTGTTGTTGTTGAGATAACACCAAGGTTCCCAAAAGTAAACCTATTGGACGTAGGTCTCTTGTTTAGGAAGATCACCCTATCTTGAGGGTTGGGCAATGTCATGTTTATGATGGGTATTGGGTTGAGTATTTTGATTGGTTCAGATTTATATTGTTCATATTTTTTTTATTATTTCTTTGATAGGATACCTACACATTAAATGATTTAAGTGGTTTATGTTATGTTGCATTAAAAAGATGAAACACAAGTAATATAGATTTATTATATATATATATATATATATATGTAAAATAAGATTTGTTTTTATTAATTCTATATATAAAAAAAAGGATAAAATAAAAAGATTGAGGTTTAAAATAATGTTATATTAGTCAATGAGTTTTGAACCTATGACTTCTCTTGTATGAGTCTTGATAGTTACCATTGAGCTCTATGTGTTATTTGAGATTTTTGTTAGCTATCTAGTATTTAGTATGCTTATTTATGTGGGGTATCTATTAAATTTTAAATAAACTATTATAGTTAGTGTTAATAAATAATACCAACCATAGAGGTTGGAACGGTTGCTTCCCGTAAAACAACCTCTCCAACTATACAAGTTGGTATTATTTATTGAAGTTTGTATTTTTGGAGAAGGGGGTTGGTATTTTCCGGGAAGGTAATTAGAAGGAATTTGAAGGTTTAGGAGCAGAAAGAGAGATTTGTACAGGAAGAGGTTAGATTTTTTCTTGTTCTTTCTCAAAGGATTTTCTCCGTAGGAACTAAGGTAGGCCTCATTCCAAGAAGAATCCATGTGGCTTGCTTGTGCTACGCTTGCATAATTTAAATAAATACTAGATGAAAATTTAAATTTAAAAATCTAAGTGTTATTCTTGAAATACTTTCTTCTGCTTCTTTCTTTGTTTGTGTAAGGGATATGCTTGGCTGGGACATTCAACCTAGAGAAAATGAGTGTCACGTTGGGAGTAATAACTCTTGTATTTGTTTTAGTTTTATTTTTTATAATTTTTAATTGTCCCAGTTTTGTTAGTTCTGATTCTATTATTCATAACTTTCACTACGGAATTATTTGTCAAATCGCTTCACTGAAAACGTAGAAATCTAGGCTTACTAAAACATATTAAAAATTTAGAAAAATCCAACGGTTAGTTTAAAAGTTATGTTCCCTGTCCTAAGACTAATTTTCTGTCAATCAAAACTAAAAATCATTCATTGTTTGTGTTACTAGGGCATCAAATCTCTTCCTCAAACTAAAACGAAATGATTATAAATTAAATGGATATGAAATAAAACTCCAAATATTATAATAATCCATCATCTTTTAATGATTTAAAATTAATTTATGAACATACTCTTTTACTCAACTCTATCAAAGAGGGTTTTAAATAGTTTTAATAAAATTTATTTAAACTTTTATTATAATCTTTGGTTGAGGCTAAAATTAAATATAAATCATTATACTATTTTCTCAAATATATTTCAGTTTTCACTCAAACCATTTATCAAGATAAATATCTATTAAACAACAAGAAACATGGTTCAATTTTAATAGGTTTTTGAGTTGTTCTTTGGGTTGATTTTCCTTCTTAGGGGTTTGGGTACTTTCTATAGTAGGTACCTCTATTTTAAAGACTCTAATTCATGTATGTGAGGTGTTCATGATAAAAATAAAATAAAATAATTTATATATGTTATGTATTGGCCACCTCCTTCTCATGCTTGATTGTGGCTTAGGGATTTGGGTCAACTCATCCTTATGGTTTGGAGTACATGGGAGAGTACTTGAACTTATATGCTTATTGTGCGAGATGAATTATTATTATTTTTATTTGATAAATGTTTTGAGTAGGGTAACTAGATGCCCTAGGTGGGTGGCTCACTATAGGTTACCAGGACCCAAAGTGGTTTCTAGGAGATCCTATGAGTGGGTTTAATTCAAGTGATAACCTTTTTAAAAATGAACTTGGGTTGGGTAGGGATATAACACACTAATACAAGATAAATGATTATTTTAGTACATATATGCCTATTGGAGTACCACAACCATTGTTACAGGTTGGGTTGGTCCTTTTGAGAGGGGACCGCGGTACATGGTAGGTAGGGTGGATCCCAACATTAAGGCTGTATGATGACACCCACCTAGTAGATGTTCTGGTTCTCTCTCTCTCTCTCTTGTGATGTTATTTAATGTTGTTATGTGATATGTGGTTCTTGTTTATTGTTTTGGGGAAACATGTCTCATGGCCTTAGTATTGCCCTAGTACTTGCGTGGACCTTGGTTTTATCTCCTAGCACGGGGGAGTGGACCTCTGTGGTTCCACGTGGTTGGGTGGTAAATATTTTTTTCGAGGTGTGTTCGTGATCTCTTTTGATGATGCTTCTTGATCCTTGATTGAAGATGTTGAAGACCTTTCTTTTGAGCTAGTACATTCAAATATTGTAAATATTATTTGTAAGCTATGAATGGCCTTATAATAAACATGTAATTTTATGAAAAGCATTGTAAAAGGGAGGATAGTTTACAGGAACTATGATAAGGGATGATTACTTTGTATTTGAAACAATGTTTTTAAAAGTTATGTTACCCTTCCTAATCTATCCCTTTATGATCTTATTGTGTTATTATGAAAATTGAGTAGAAGGCATTAATAGAAATTGCAATTGCATTATTATATATGTTGTTATCAAATGAAAATTATTAATTGTATGGATGTTGTAAATAATAATCAAGGGGAAAATGATGCAAAGGATAGTATTCATTCTATAGTGGGAATGGGATTATGGGAAATGGGATTGTTATGTACTTTTACTTTGGTCTCAAGTGAAATGATAAAAGCTTTGTAGCATATTCAATAGATAGTAAAGTTAATGTGTTGTGAATTATTATATCATGCTCATAATTAAGAAGATCATTGTATGTTTATTTTATGCACATTATGTTATGTGTTAAGCAGTTATATCTCTCAATTATGTTGATGAACATAAAAGGGAAACTTGTAAGGGCATTAAGTATGTTTACTTTCTAGAGGTGGTAGATGTATGTTATATTAAAAAAATATATTGTAGCATATTTTGGAACTTTTGTTCTTGTCCTACCAGGTTCCTTGGCGGGGCATGACAATTTGGTATCAAAGCCCTAGGTTGCTACACTAGTAACTCTAGGGTCTATTATGCTTAGTTAGAATATATTTTGCATCTATATATATCCTTTCTTATGTTGTGTTACTCTCCCAGATGGCCCCTGTTACCCATAGAGCAGCTAGGGATGGAAACCGAAACTCTGCCTCTAGGTCTCAACAAGAGAGTTTCCAAGGGGACCATGAGGGAGAACAATCCCAAGATACCCATAGGGAAGAGAGAGATGCAAGTCAGAATAATGAATCTGAATGGGTTCAATTGAGGTGCATGATGGGGGAGATCCTATAGAGGTTAGATACAATTGAAAATAAAGAAAACCATGAGGAAGGAAATAACTCTCAACATCATGACAAGGAAAGAGATAGGAGCCCTAGGAGAGAGACAAGAAGACCAGATAGTGATTCTATTGCTCACATGAGGGATTTACTTAGGGCTAAGATACCTCTTTTCTTTGGCAATGAGGGGGGATCTACGGCAGAAACTTGGATATTTGATCTTGAAAGATGTTTCACCATGCACCCTTTTAGTAGCAATGTTAAAGCTAGATGTGCCATTATGCACTTAAGAAAGTTTGCTTCAACATGGTGGCGAATAGAGGAAGAAAAACTCCAGGTTAGCATAGACACCATTTCTTGGGAATTATTTTTAGAAAGCTTTAAAGATAGATTCATGTTAGATCAATGGAGATAGGGTAGAGCAGAAGAATTCCATCACCTAAAGAAAAACAACATGTCGGTTGAGGATTATGAGCGAAAGTTCTATGAACTTAAGCCCTTCTCAGGTTACAAGGAGGATGGACCTATGTTGGTGCAACATTTTATTAGGGGATTGAATGGCCATATTTCTAGGGATGTAGCGGTCTTTGAACCAAAGAGTCTTCAAGATGCAATAGCCAAAGCCTTTCTAGTGGAGAGGAATGTTAATTTGGGTTTAGGAGGTCATTCTGACAATCAAGGTAATAGTGTTGGGGCCATCTCTAAGGGGAACCAATATCAAGGGATGACAGGCTCTAAGAATCAACAATCAACTCTCAGAGGAGGACATTTCTCACACAAGAAAAAGTCCCAGAATTACAATCAGAGTGGTAGAAAATTTCAATACCAACAAAATCATGGTAATTCTCGCACCCAGCAGAAGTATACCCCTCAACCATCCCAAAATTCTTAGAACATTAATAAAGGGAGTTACCAGCAATCGAGTGCACCATCTACAAGAAATTTTGTGAGAAACATGGGTTGTTATTCTTGCAGGCAGCATGGGCATATTGCAGTACATTGTCCTCAATGCGCCAAGTCCCTCGCAAACCAAAATCAGGCAGCCTCTGAACCCACAGTAGGAAATGCAGGCTATTCCCATAGAATATTTGCCGCAATAGAGCAAAAGCAAACTGATCACCAAGGCACGGTTATTAAAACCACAGGTTCGTTAAAGGATAAAACTATATCTATTTTATTTGATTCTAGAGCAACTGATTCCTTCATATCTCCATCCTTAGTAGAAAAGTGTTGGCTAGTGGCAAAAGGGCAAGGAGTTAAGTGGCAGGTAGAACTAGCCTCTGGGACCAAAATGAGCACAGATCTATGTGTCCAAGAATGTGAACTGGGATTAGGACCCTTCACTACAAAGGTAGACCTTCATGTAATCCCTCTTGGCTCTTATGGGGTTGTTTTAGGTATGGATTGGCTAGAAGAGCATGAATCCAACATAGAGTGCAGAAAGAAAACTATATATTGTATTGATGGTTCTGGTGAGCATAGAGTGATAGTAGGTATTCAACAACCCATATCTCTCCATATGATATCTGCCATGCAACTCAAGTGATGTATGTGAAAGGGATGTCAACTTTTTGTAGTCTCAGTTAATGATCTTGATGAAGAGGAAAGTAAGGAAGTAACACTTGATCACCCCTTGCTTCAAGAGTTTGTTGATGTATTTCCTAAGGAAATCCCAAGAATGCCTCCAAAAAGGGATATTGATTTTTGTATAGACTTGGTACCGAGAGCGAAACCCACCTCCAAAGCTCCATACCACATGACTACTCAGGAACTAAGTGAGTTAAAGTTACAACTAGTGGAACTATTGGAAAAGGGTTTTATCAAGCCGAGTGTATCACCATGGGGTGCTCCAGTGATTTTTGTGAAGAAGGATGGTTCTCTTAGGATTTGTATTGACTATCGACAACTCAATAAGGTTACCATTAAGAATCGATACCCACTACCTCGTATTGATGACTTGTTTGATCAGATGAAAGGGGCAAAGGTATTTTCCAAAATTGACCTTAAGTTAGGATACCACCAGCTAAGGATCCTTGAGATTGACATCTATTATATAGCCTTCCGTACTTGATATGGCCACTATGAATTCACTGTGGTGCCTTTTCGTCTAACTAATGCTCCTTCAGTATTCATGAGCCTTATGAATGGAGTATTCAGAACTTACTTGGATAAGTTTGTGATATTTTTCTTAGATGATATATTGGTGTACTCAAAAATAATGGAAGAGCATGAACAACATCTACGCCAAGTGTTACAATGCCTACGAGAAAATTAGTTATATGCTAATGTTGAGAAATGTGAGTTCTTTCAAACTAAAGTTAAGTATCTTGGTCACGTCATCTCAGGGGAAGGAATATCTGTGGACCCAACAAAGATTCAAGCCATAGTAGAATGGCCAACACCCACTAATGTCTTAGAAGTTCATAGTTTCATGGGCCTAGCTAGCTATTATCGACATTTTGTTATGGGTTTTTCCAAGATAGCTCATCCTATCACTTCCTTGCAAAGGAAGGGGAAGAAGTGTATTTGGACTGAAAAATGTGAAGAAGCTTTTCAATGTTTAAAGGAGAAGCTAACCAATGCTCCAATTTTGGCAATACCTAGCCCCTCAGAAGATTTTTTGGTCTGCACAGATGCTTCCTTGGAAGGCATAGGGGCAGTATTAATGCAAGAAGGTAGAGTTATTGCTTATGAGTCTAGGAAGTTGAAAAACCATGAACTCAACTATCCTACTCATGATTTAGAGTTAGCAGTTGTAGTTCATGCCTTGAACCGATGGAGACATTTCTTGTTAGGACATCGATTTGAACTCCATACAGATCACTGTAGCCTTCAGTACATATTTACTCAGCCTAATCTCAATGTCAGGCAGTGCAAGTGGATGGAATTTTTGTGTGAATATGATTTTGAAGTAAAATACATTCAAGGAAAAGAAAATATAGTTGCAGATGTCTTGAGCTGTAGGAGGCATGAGATATCAACAGTAATAGTTGAAGTTGATTTGAAGAGTAAGATACTTAATGCACTCCCATTAGATGACTAGTATCAAGAGGTCCGATCAAAGATTTCTTCGGGCAGAACACTAGAAGGTAGATATACTAGATATTCAATGGATATTGATGGTCTTCTTAGGTGTATGGGACATATTTATGTTCCACCCTCCGATGGACTTCGAAGGTTAATTTTAGTGGAAGCCCATCGTGCACCTTACTCAGCACATCTTGGTGTCAAGAAGATGCATGCAGATTTGAGGAAACTCTACTATTGGGCAGGAATGAGGAGAGACATAGTAGACTTTGTATCTTGTTGCCTTAAGTGTCAAAGGGTGAAGGCAGAGCACCAACATCCAATAGGATATTTACAGTCCCATGCAGTTCCAAAATGGAAATGGGACATCATTTCTATGGATTTCATAGTTGGCTTGCCTACATCTTCGTGACATCATGATACCATTATGGTTACCATTGATTGGTTGACTAAGGTCACTCATTTTTCACCTCTTAGATCTTCATATACAACATCTTCAGTAGCACAAATTTTTGTCAGAGACATTGTTAGATTACATGGAATTCCACGTAAGATTATTTCAAATCAGGATCCATTGTTCACTTCGTCTTTTTGGACAACCTTGCAACATGATTTAGGGACTCAGCTAAACTATAGTACTCCTTACCATCTCGAGATCGATGGTCAGACAGAGCGAGTTAATCAGATTTTGGAGGACATGTTAAGGATGTATGTGATGGATCGACAGTCTGCTTGGTTGGATTACTTGTATCTAGTCGAGTTTGCATATAACAATGGGTATCACAGTTCCATCAGCATGTCACCATATCAGGCCTTGTATGCTAGACCTTGTCGTAGACCCTTGAGTTGGGATAGATTGGATGATAGGACACTTCTTGGATTAGAAATGTTATAGGATATGGAAGTACAAGTTCAGGGTATCAGAGAACATTTGGCACCTGCACAAGATAGACAGAAGAAGTATGCAGATGCTCATAGGGTTGATAGGTAATTCGTAGTTGGTGATAGGGTATTTTTGAGGGTCCACCCTCATAAGAGCCAAATTCATTATCGAAAAGGTTCTAAGCTGGCACCTAGATTTGTAGGTCCATTTGAGATCCTAGAGAGGATAGGACCAGTTGCTTATCAACTCGCCCTGCCACCTAGCCTTGCACGTATTCATGACGTATTTCATGTTTCTATTCTTAGAAAATAAATTCCAGATTTGACACATGTATTGGATTGGACTTCTTTATAGGTCGCAGACGAGCAACTGGCTTTGGAGACCCATAGAGCAAGCAAGGGTCCAATGAGACCCAAATAATGAAACATCAGCTACATGGGAGGATTTGGGCAGACTTAGAGCTACTTACCCCTATTTGTTTATAGGCTTCTAGGAGTAAGCCTAGTTCTAGGGGGGGAGGATGTAATACCCACCCTAGCGACTTTTCTTTGCATGGACATTATTTTTTATATTTGGTGATGTTGGACTCTATATTTCCTTGTTAGAGTAGATGATGAGACATATTTAGTTATATTTGTACCTTTATGGTTCAATATGTTATCTGATGCATTAGTGAGTTAGGGGTTTCATTGGTTTATGTACATGATTTCATTATGATAATCTTTTCATATGGCTGCTATATTTTATATTTATTATCTTGAGCTAACAATGCTAACCCAACCATGCTTGGAATTGATTACTATATGAGATATATGTAGGATGAGGGGAGGTAGTCGTAGTTACTCTATGGAGACCCACATGATGTCGCACTCCCCCTCCTTGTTTATCATTTGTATATGGACATATATTTCGGTGATGCAGGATTGCAAGTACTGGGCATTGAATCCACCTGGCTACACAGGTTTGAGCGTGCCTCTAAATCCTCAAATGTTGTTGTTGCGGAGATAACACCAAGGTTCCCACAAGAAACCTATTGGACGTAGGTCTCCTATTTAGGAAGATCACCCTATCTTGAGGGTTGGGCAATGTCATGTTTATGATGGGTATTGGGTTGAGTATTTTGATTTGTTCGGATTTATATTGTTCATATTTTTTTAATTATTTCTTTGATAGGATACCTACACATTAAATGATTTAAGTGGTTTATGTTATGATGCATTAAAAAGATGAAACACAAGTAATATAGATATATTATGTTATATATATATATATAGGCATATATGTGTGCACCCATATATGCGAATATATATATGTGAGTATATATATATATATATATACTCACATATATATATTCGCATATATGGGTGCACACATATATGCCTATATATATATATATATTGTATGTATGTGTAAAATAAGATTTGTTTTTATTAATTCTATATATATAAAAAAAGGATAAAATAAAAAGATTGAGGTTTAAAATAATGTTATATTAGTTAATGAGTTTTGAACCTATGACTTCTCTTGTATGAGTCTTGATAGTTACCGTTGAGCTATATGTCTTATTTGAGATTTTTGTTAGCTATCTAGTATTTAGTATGCTTATTTACGTGGGGTATCTATTAAATTTTAAATAAACTATTATATTTAGTGTTGTAGACGTCTAAAAATGGTCAACGCTTGTGGAGTCATACTTTAACATTTGCGCATTGTCTTATTTTAGGGTTCTTGCGTCCCCTTAACATTTCTTCTATGTTGTGCACTTGGTCTTTATCATTTGTGAGCATTGAGTCCTTCTTCTTCATTCTTCATTTTTATCGCTTTCGAATTAGGTCTTGTCGATAGCAATCTTCAGTCATGATTTTGGTCGATCTTATCCTGTTGCATCACGGTGCATGCTCATTTATCATCATTTTGGACAACGTCAATCCTAATCGATGATAGAATTAGGTTTTTGTCCTCTTGTCAATCTTTCAATCATCTTTGGTTTGTTAGTAATCATTTGCGTTTATCAACTTGTCAATTTCATCATTTTGCAATCGATTCGTCATCAATCCTTGTCCTTGTCAGCCTTGTCATTTTGCGATCGATTAGTCATCGGTCCTTGTCCTTGTCAATCTTGTCATCTTGCGATCGATTCATCATCGATCCTTGTCCTTTTCAATCATGTCAATTTGCATTGATTAGTCATTGTTCCTCATCAATTGGCGCCTATCAATTTGATCTCCTTGTCAATCTTGGTCAATTTGTCATTGATTTTTGTCAACCAATCTCAATCATTTATCAACATTGGTCCTTTGTCAATTAGAATCATGATCGAACCTACAATAATTTCTTGTTGTCTTGACCTAATTCCTTGTCCTCTTATTTCTAGGGTTTTATGATTTGTTTATTTAATCCTTTTCTTCTTCTTTGTGGGTTAAAGAAATCTATTTATTTAGTCCTAGGTCTCTTTCATGAATTAATTAATGGATGAAAACCTATTAATTAATTCACCTAATTTCTATTTCATCTTTTTCCTCAATTTTCTAATTTGCTAATTTCTCCTAATTCCTAATTTCTATTTCTCCTATTTTCTTTAATTTTTCTAATATTTCCCCTAATTTCATTCCCTCATTTTCTCCTATGTTTATGCTTCCATTTGTTGCAATCATGGAGGCTATTTTCTCTCTTCACTTTTGTCATGGGAATGGCATTTCAATCTTGTCATAATTTGTCATACATCTTGCATAGCAACTTGTCATAATTTGTGCATAATTTGTCATACACCTTGAATAGAAAGTGTCACACATTTGTCATAATTTTGCCATTCTTGATTTGAATTTCCTTCAAATCTCTTCATGCTAATCTTTTCCTCTCTCTAATTTGTCTATAAATTGGATGATTTTCTTCAATGAAAGGGGGAATCAATCACATTTTCGAGTATCCCTATGCTACGAGTTTCATCTCTCAACAACTTGCTTTCCACTTGCATTTTGCACTCGTAGGTGAGATCCACATCAAATTTGAAGGTGAAAGAAGAACAATGGAGCCACATGAAGGAGATATCTATGTTGGTTTGCTTCGATTTCATTTGATTTGAATATCTTGTCTTTATGTCTTCATTGATTGGATTTAGGATTGCTTTCATAGCAGCTTTAGATTTTGTGGTTGTCCTAATTGCTATTGTTTTGATGATTTTCAATTTCCTGATCTACATTTTCTGGTGAACCCGATGTGAACTAACCCCTTAACCATGTTTTGAGTGCTTTTGAGCTGTTTGGAGGTGAAAAACTCAAGAAACAAGGTGACTCGAAGCTCTTTGGACACTTCTACGCCTGTGTTGAAGTTTTTTGCACTTATGTTTGAGTTTTTTGCACTGGTGTTGAATTTTTCTGCACCTGTGTTAATAATTATGTGCCTGTGTTGAAGTTTTATGCACCTGTGTTGATTGGTTCTGCACCTATGTTGAGGCATTCTACACCTGTGCAAGGCCAGAAATAGAGGTGAAATCAGTTGTTTTTACTTGCAAATTTGTTTGTTTTCATTCTGTTTCTTGCATTCTGGTTTTTCTTTGGTACTAATTCTCTGTGCAGCATCTTGGCATTACGTGTGATGAAGACTAAAAATGCAACTACTAATGAATCTTATGCAGGACGTGGTCAAAGGGTCTCATTAAAACATCTTGCTTGTGATTTTTAAAGTAGTTGCACATTTCATTTCTTCAAGGTTAACGAACACCATGCATGCTTTTTCTATTTTTAATTTGATTGCATGTTTTAACCCTTAGAACTGGGCCTACCTCCCGATTTGCCTGGCACTTCACATAGGCATTGGTGAGAGGGAATGACCCAAAGTGGTGACAGGCTAAAGCCAAGCTCTTCTGAACCACTCTAAATAACTGTGGATGCAACGAAAGTTGTAGACAATGGGTGCTAGAATGGTATTGCGACGATTTATTTGTCGGATCAATACCCACCTGAATGGATGCCCTTACTAGAATCTCTTGTTTTTAGCAAGTTCCTGGGAAGTGATGCCCCTTGAACTCGAAGCTTGGTATGCCCGAGAAGTGAGTGCGCTATAAGGGGGAGCCAGTGCTACCAAGTGTCTAGCTATCCGGCTGAGTGTTGTATTTTATGGTTAGAGGATTCAACAGATGTTGCCCTTGCCAGCCATAGGATTTGTTGTGAATGTGCTTGATTGTCTTGAGTCAAATTCAAACAAACATTTTGTCTTCCATGATTGTCAAAGCTTAAATCAAAAAAAAACTTTCAAAAGTGCTCATAATCAACTTGGGTTTTCAAAATCAACAACCTTCAATTCAAAAAAAAATCCAAACAAAAGTCCAAATTTGTCCAAGTATTCATCCAACATTTGAACATGGCTTGTCAAAACATTGAATATCTTTGTTTCAAAATTCATGTCACTTTAGGCTAGGTTTTGCATAGTCCAACTTAGGTCCTAGGGCATATTCTCCCTTCATTGTAGTCCTTTTCATTGCAAGCGTCCTCATTTTGCACTTAGGTTAAAAATCATTTCCCTAAGTTTTCATTTCATTGTCATATCCAAGCTATATTTCCATTTAGGTGACATTCATGCATTATCCTTGTCATGCTAAAATTAGGTCTTGCCTAGGTTGCATTTTGCATATTCCAAGTCATTGGTCTTTGCATATCCTTATCATTGTATTGTCATCTTGTCTTGGCTTCATCTTGTCATATCATATCCTTAGATCATTTTCATGTCATATCCTAATTCATTGTCATAATCATTTCCTTCTTGCATTTAGTATCAAAAATTTGGTTTCTCAAACTTGAAAAATCAAAACTTTGGATGATACCCTAAGTTGTTGTTAGGGAGTCTTGACCTTGTCTAAAATTTGTCCTTTCATTAATATCATATTTGTCAAACATAGCTTAGTATCCAAGCATATAGGTGAGACATTGTCAATTTGTCATATTGTCATTTGGTCCTTTGTCCTTTAAGGTCTTGGCTTCATTTCAACTTCCCAAGGTTGAGTCTTTAGGTTTGCATTCCAAAAAGTTTGTCCAAATCTTGAAAAACAACAAAAACATAGGTTGCATTCTTGCCATAGATTGTATTTTCATCTATTTAGGTTGCATTTAGTTGCATATCATACATCATCCTTTTAAAATCAAAAAAATCCCAAAAATATTGCATTTGCATAGTGACATACATGTTGAAACAAGGTCAAAATCTAAGAAGATGGGCGAACCAACATATCAACCCATTGACAACGTATCGAACTCACAGTTTCAACGTAGTCAAACATTACAAATTGAAGGTTCATCAAACACATCAATACCACAATATGGAATGGTTCAACTTGGACCACCTCCATTATATGAGTCAGTGTTTGTACCCATGAAACTAGGATATGGGAGTGTTCCACCAACACCAAGGGAAATTGCACCTTTTGACTGGAATCAACTGAACCTACAACATGAAATTCAAACTCAAACATTACATGAGGAAAAAACTCTTTCACAAGGATTTGGTTCAGATCAAGGCATTCAACAAGAAATAAATCCAAATGTTTTACCAGATTCTTCATCAGATTCTGATGCTTCCGATGATGTTGATATGCTCCTTAAAGATCTGAAGGTGACAAAAGGATGGATAAATTCTTGAACAAAGTCTTTAAGATGTTTCCACAAAAATATCTTGATATGATGAGTAATGTGACCTCCTCAAATGAGAAAACTAATGTGCAAAAACAACAAGGCAGTGATCTGTTAAGTTTCTCTCCATATCCAAATGAAGAAAATGTGCAACAAGAACCTCAACACACGTTGTTGAGTAAGCATGCTTCAAAAACTTTGACAGTGACTATTCCATAAAAGTCAACATTCGAAACAATAAACAATCCATTGTTTAATGCAACCCCTTTAACACAAGATCAAATGATGGCCACACAAATGTTGACAGGTGTCCCTCAACAAGAAGTGATTCCTCGAATACCTATAAGTGGATCCAAATCTAAGATGCAAGAAAGCTTTACGACTGGAATGCTTGATGTTATGAATGTTCAAAACAATTCTACAATGCAACAAAGTTCATATGTCCCATCAAGTTCAATACAGTTGCCAAATACTCAAGTACCTGTTATGCAAAATATTGTGACAGATCCTTTGATAGTGGCAACACAAAGAGCCACAAATAGTGGTGTGCACCAAAAACAAGTGTAACAATTGAGGAATGCACAAAAGGCACAATCGAATGTGCAAACAAGTAATGCACAACAACAACAATATTGCATTCAAAAACAAGTTGTAGTGTCTTCTACACCATTACAAGTCAATTCAAACTTGCAACCACCACAATGGATTGGACAAACAACATAGCAAGTCAATGCAAGTGCCATACCCCATCTAAAGGAGAAACAACAAAAACCTCCCAAACAAAGTTTTTTGCAAATGATGGGATTTACATTAGGACAACAACAATTGGCACAAAGTTAGCAAATTTTGATTTGTCAGTATCAACAGCAACATGTGCCTGAATATGTGCCAAGAAAAATAACTTATTATACATCACAACCACAACTGATGTCCATGCAATATCAACAACACTCTCAATTACAATATCAACCAAGGCTACAAATGATGATCCCATCACAAGAAGCACAACAAAAGGGTCAATGTCAAGGCATGGAACAACCACAACAACAAGAGCTGTATGATGAACTTTATATGCTAGAGACACCAAAGATAGCAATTTTAGAGCATCAACAACCAATGGAGAGCATGATGTGTCGACAAAGAGTACACCCAAGAATGAATGATGAACTTCCAAAATCTTCACTATCTGACACAATTGCACAACAACTTGAGAAGTTGCAATGACAAATCGATGCATTTAAAACCAAAGGGACAAATAAATTATACATAGATCAAGATTTATGTCCTAATCCATTTGACAAGAGCTTGTACATGCGTCCCTTTCCTAAGCATTTTGAGGCACCTAATTTTGAGAAATATAAAGGGAAAGGCAATCCAAAAGACTATATTCGAGCATTTTTTGCAGCATGTACTGAAGTGAGCTATGAGGAAACATATTTGATGTGCTTATTCACATGAAGTCTCACAGGACAAGCCATGGATTGGTATTCGCATTTTCCAGGGAACATAAAGACATGGCTGGAATTGGCTCAAAAGTTTATATCCCACTTCACATTCAACATTGACAATGAAGTGACCATGTCAAATTTATGCAACACAAAGAAAAAGCAAGGTAAACCATTAGTGACTTTCTTACAAAGATGGCAAAGCTTGTACAGTCATTCTTCCCTAGATATACCTGAAGAACAACAAGTGAACTTATTTATTCAAAATTTGGTCCCAAAAATGATGTATGAGCTCAAACTGAAAAGTCCTAGTGCCATTGAGAAGCTCATTAAGAAAGGGATGAACATTGAAAATGCTCTTGTAGCTAAGGGACTCATTAAGCTCAATAAAGACAGTGACAACACAAACAATTCAGGGGACAAAAATAGATTTTGGTACAAAAACAAGAATGTCACTAATGATGGAGTTGTCGACGCAAGAGTAGTGAATGCAAATCAACCCAAGTTCATGATAAAGAAATTGAGTGCTCCTAATATGTCGACTATGCAACAAAATCAGACCCAAGCAAGCAATGTTATTCAATAGCCACAATACCAACAGTATAATCAACAACAAGGTCAGCAACAAAACCAGCAACGAAAACCTTTCAGATCAAGGGATGGGCCTCCTCGACAGTTTACGCCATTGGGAAAACCTATTGAATTAGTAATGAAAAAATTGATACAAGCAAATTTTATCAAGTTACCAGATGTCAAGGAAGAACCATTGGTAAAGCCGCATTGGTGGAATGATAATGCATATTGTGAATACCATCGGTCAAAAGGACATAAAACCGCATCGTCTTTTCAATTGAAACATATGATTCAAGACTTGTTAGATCAAGGGGTAATTGAGGTAGACCCACCCAATGTGACCTCTAACACTGATCATACAATTTTCAAAACTCCTTTGCTTGATCATGACAAGGGAAAAGCATCTTCTTCAAACTCTACCCAAACAGCGAATCTTAATTATGCAAATACTGGTTATAACAATGTCATCAATTGTTTTCGAGCATCAAATGAGTATGTTTCCACCATAAGAATAAAGGGACAAGGTCCTTCTTGTGCAGTGACCACTCGTTGATCCAAAATAGTCCTGAAAGGAGCTCCTGCAATTCCTCCCAAATCATCTCCTACGAGTCAGTATAATCTCCTAGATCATCTGGGAATGACACCTGCACAAATATCAATTCTTGAGTTGTTGAAAATGTCCCCTATGCATCACACAATCCTAGATAAAGCTTTAACTGAGTCCACTATCCCAACATACATTGATGTTGACCAGTTTCAAGCCCGAATTGGACATCTCACTGTTTCCCAACATGTTTCCTTTTCTGATAATGATAACGGTATTTCCCCTGATAAGCTCCCTCATAATGATCCTTTACATCTTGAAGTCTTTGTCCATAATTTCAAGATCTGACAAGTCTTGATAGATGGCAGAGCAGGTCTTAACATCTGTATCTTGAGAGTAGTCATTGGTCTTGGTCATACAGAAAATGACATTGATTCTTCCAGAAGAATAACAATCAAAGCATATGATGATGTTGAGCGCCCATCTAAGGGGTAATTTCATTGCCTATCAGAGAAGGTTCAGTGACAGAAAACACTTTCCTATAGGTCCTAGACCTTGATCTCCCTTACAATATGATTCTTGGTCATCCATGGATCTACGCAATGAAAGCATTTCCATCTACTTATCATCAGTGTTTAAAATATCCTTACAATGGGACTGAGATAACAATTCCAGGAGATCGTAATCCATTTCAATTTTGTACTAATCTAAAGGATTCCCCGCAACAACAAGTCCCAGTCAATATAGAGGCCCACTCACATAATTGTGTGGATCCTAATAAGTTGTTAGATGTTGTCAAAGGCAAATTGAAGATATAGGACCAAGGATGTGGAGAGTATTCAATGGCTCAAACATTCCTCATTGGGAATTTACCAATATCTCCAAAATCACATGGCAAACCACATTTTTTGCAAAAGGAACCTAAGATAGTCATTCAATATCAGCCCCCCACTACATTTACAAAATGGGGTGAACTTAACAAAGAAACTTTGGATGATGATGTAACAGATTGGCTTTATAAGGATCAAACTGATACACCACCTGTCAAATTGCCAGTGGAGCGGTATGGAAAAGGGTTTACTATAATGCAGAAAAAGGGATATGATGGCTATAGTGGTTTGGGCCCTGACAAGAAAGGAAGACTAGAACCTATTATACCTAAGATGCGACATCCAACTTTAGGGTTAGGTTTTGTACCATTGCGAATTGGAACCTCATCTACCAAAGTGACCACATGTGGAAAGGGGCATGACTCTGATGATGAAACAACACCTGAGGATATCCAACCTGAAACTGATTCCAATGAATGGGAGTGGAGTTCCTTTTCTTCTAGCTCCTATGCCCTTGAAAATGTTTTCCTTGACCCTGATGATTTGCCCATGGAAGACAAACATGAAATAACTCCCCCTCCCAAAACGTGTCCTAATGCTTGGATAGAGTCATTCTGGGACCCAAGCTCCGCATCAGATATGAGTAGTTTAGACAGTGATACCACAAACATTTTTATCCTTACCATCTTGGCCCTAACACTCCTTGAAATCGATGATGACATGCCCCTTGTCTATCCACAACTTATCCAACATGACCAACAAGAACCACTCAAATTGGATTGTTTTCAAAATGACAAAGCAATTGCAGAATTCCTTGGACTACGGGAAGGCATACCACAAGGTGATCATAAGGTAGGGTTTGCTATTGATTTAGATTCCACAACATATTTTGGGGAGTCAACTCCATCTTCTAGTCATCAAAATGAAAAAGAAAAAGAAAAAGTAAAAAATCAAAAGAATGGGTCTTTGAGTTAAAATCGTAAGGCACTCTCTGATCATGGAAAAGTAAAAATAAAAGACGTACCTATGGGTGAAAACCTCTCTGAGGTGCCCAAAGGTGGAAGATTGGACATACCCTTGTCAAGTCAGGATAAATCAACATTGCTTGTGGAAATGACCAAAGAGATAAATTTGGGTACACCTGACAACCCTAAGGTCATTCATTTCGCTGCTTCTTTATCAAAACAAGAAAAGATAGATTTTGTCAATTTCTTTCTTGAGAAGAAGATCAGTTTTGCACAGTCTTATGCAGATATGCCTGACCTTGATCCAGAATTAGTCCTTCATCACTTGCCATTAAAACCAGATGCCAAGCCCATCAAACAAAAACTCAGAAAGATGAATCCCCAGGTGGCTCTCTTAGTCAAAGTAGAACTCAAAAAATTATTAGATGTGGGCTGTATCAGCCCAATTGATTATGCAGATTGGATTTCAAATTTGGTACCAGTTAGCAAAGTAACTAGGGGCATCAGAATCTATACAGATTTTAGGGATCTCAATAAAGCATGCCCTAAAGATGACTTTCCACTACCAAATATAGACATCATAGTTGACATGACTGCTGGATATGAGATTCTATCATTGATGGATGGTTTTTCTGGATATAATCAAATTCACATTGCTCCTGAAGATCAACATAAGACTGCATTCACATGTGCTTGGGGTACCTACTGCTAGAATGTGATGCCCTTTGGCCTTAAAAATGCTGGACCAACATATCAAAGAGCTATGACAACAATTTTCCATGATTTTATGCATACTTTGATGGAAGACTATGTTGATGACCTATTATGCAAATCCATCACAAGAGATAGTCATCTAGCCATCCTTGGCCCAATCTTTGATCGAATGGAAACCTACAAGCTCAGACTCAACCCAAAGAAATGTTTCTTTGGTGTCATAGCCGGCAAATTATTAGGGTACATTGTTTCTCATAGAGGCATAGAAGTAGACCCAGAAAAAGTTAAAGCAGTAATGGATATGCCTCCTCCTTCCAATCTCCATCAACTAAGAAGTTTACAAGGGAAGTTACAGTCAATCCACCGGTTTATAGCTCACTTGGCAAACAAATGTCATCCCTTCCAACATTTATTGCATAAAGGTGTCACTTTTAAATGGACTGAGTAATGTCAATCAACATTTCAAACTCTCAAGGATTATCTGATGTCGCCACCTATTCTAATGCTTCCTATAGCAAGGAAGCCATTCATATTGTATATCACTACAACTGAAACGGCACTAGGAGCTCTCTTAGCCCAACAAGATGAGAAAGGCAAAGAATGGGCTATTTATTATATCAGTCGGACACTAGTGGGCTATGAACTGAATTATTCAACTATTGAATGGGCATGTTTAGCAGTGGTATTTACAACATAGAAGCTTCGACACTATATGTTAAATCATCAGACATTGCTAGTTGCAAAAATTGATCCCTTGAAATACTTGCTTAGCAGGGCAACTTTGACAGGTCACCTGGCAAAGTGGGTTATGATCCTAAGTGAGTTTGTTATTGAGTACATTGAGAGAAAGGCAATAAAAGGATAAATCAAAGAAGATTAACTTGCAGAGGCACCTATTCATGATGATCATCCAATGTTGACAGATTTCCCTGATGAATCAGTATTTGCTCTTACTTCTTCTAAGGAATGGCAATTATACTTTGATGGATCTCACACAAAGTATGGCTCAGGAGCAGGTATATTGTTTGTCACCCCTCAAGGAGATGCTATCCCAAAGTCATATAGGATCATTTTCCATTACACCAATAATATTGTAGAATATGAAGCTTTGGTCATAGGACTCAGAATAGCAATCCAATGGAACATTACACATTTGCAAGTCTATAGAGATTCCCAGTTAGTCATCCGTCAAGTGAATGATGACTATGAAACAAAAGATGAAAAGCTTCTTCCCTACAAGCATATGGTGGATTTCTTCAAGACAAAATTTACTGATATCCATTTTAGTCAAGTTCCAAGAATTCAAAACAAGTCAGCAGATGCTATGGCAACTATTGCTTCCATGTTAAATATGCCCCATAATATGGACAAATGTGAATTTTTGGTCGAACAGTTGCTGGTGCCTTCTTTTGAAATTTCGACAATAGATGTGATGTGTGTTCTTGTTGGTCCTAATTCCCCATGGTACAATGACATCTATTGGTATTTGAAATCCCAAACCTTACCACCTAACCTTTCCTCTAACCAATGTTGAGCCTTCATACGCCAAACTGCCAAATATGTCACCATTGCAGACACCCTTTACCGTCATTCCTTTGACCACAACCTCCTTAGGTGTTTGGATTCTAATGAGGCACAAATGGCTTTATGTGAGGTTCATGATGGTATATGTGGGGGCCATTTCAATGGTCTAAGTCTAGCTAAAAAGTTGGTTCATGCTGGATATTATTGGCCCACCATGGAAAAGGATGCTCATAATTTTGTCAAGAAATGCTACAAATGTCAAATACATGAAAATTACATTCATGAACTAGCTCAAGAACTTCACTCTATCATATCTCCGTGGCCCTTTTCTCAATGGGGATTGGATCTTATTGGCAAGATTCACCTGACATCTGTAAACGGACAAAAATTCATCATCACAGCCACATAATACTTTACAAAATGGATCGAGGCTATCCCTATGACCTATATCACTGGTGTTCAAATTTTAAAGTTTCTACTAAATTATATCATATGCAGATATGGGGTTCCCCTTGCAATAGTCATAGATAATGGTCATCCATTCAAAAATAAAGATGTCAAGGAACTCTATGAAAAGTTTCACATCCAACACTGTTTCTCCAGTCCTTACTATCCACAAAGTAATGGTCAAGCCGAAGCATCAAATAAAAGATCTTGATAAAGGTTGTCAATAATGCTGGTCGAGATTGGCATGTATAGTTGAATCCAACACTATGGGCTTATCGCACTTCCATCCACACACCTACTAATGCAACACCTTATTCCTTGGTGTATGGTGCAGAAGCCATTTTACCCTTGGAAGTGGAAATTCCCTCTTTGCGTGTTTCCCTACAACATTTGATTGATGATGAGATGCACAGAGTCTCGAGGCTTCATCAGCTTGAGATGTTAGATGAGAAATGTCAAACAACCCTGACACATTTGCAAGCATATCAAAACCGTCTCCGTCGCTCTTATAATAAGAAGGTCAAAGGGCGACACTTTGAAGTGGGAGATTTGGTCCTAAAGGTGAACCCAAAGAATACACAATCTACTGGCATCATCAAAGGAAAATTTGAGCCTAATTGGGTTGTGCCTTTCATAGTTACTGTAGCCTATGGTTCAGGGGCATATCAGCTTGCAACCCTAGATGGTGAACCTTTGTCAGATCCTGTAAATAGCATGCACCTTCGAAAGTACTGGGCATAGTTTTTCTATCAGTAGTTCTTCAATATGATCCTGAAAAAAAATTAAAAAAAATCAAAAGCTCAAAAATACAAAAAAATCAAAACAGTGAAAAATTGAAAAGAAGAAAAAAAAAAGTAAGTAAAGAAAAATAATTCGCCCTCTAGTGAAAACCTGGCAAACATGTGCTTTGGGCAAGTACCATGGTGAAAACCTGGCAAATAGGTGCCATGTGTAAAAGACTATTGCTCTGTTATCTATCATGACTCCTAGCTGTACTTTCCCCCTCGCAGGTTTATCACGATTATCCTTGCCCTAACCCAATGTTCTATTCCAGGCCTGTGATTGGTCAACATCATTGTCTTGCATACTCAGGTTTCCACTCCTTATGCATATGTTTTGGTCCTGGTCACTGTATATGTCTTTCAAATTTTCATTGGGTGTGCGCCCCTTGTCATGATCAATTACTGGAGTTATTGTTGCATGCGGACTGGAGCTTTCTTATCATATAATGTCCTGAAAAAATCCCTAAAAATCAAATAATGTCCTAAAAAAATCCCTAAAAAGTCAAATAAAGTCTTGAAAAATGAACAAAAAAATTGTAAAAAACTCGAAATTCCTACAAAGTGAAAAACATCAAAATCCAAAAACAATTTCTTTGGCATTTTGCATTTTGTCAATAAATGGTCCCTTTTGTGCATAGACAGACCGTTGAGCATACATCCAATGACAATCAATCAAACATTGTGATTTAATGAAATTATGCATTAACAGATAAACTATTCGACCAAACAAGCATTCAACCTAATCATAGTTGTCACATCAATCCAAATAGCATAGACATTACCATTGGTCCTTGTCAACATTATCATGGGTCTTATACAGGGTGTGGTATACTTGAAACTAGACTGTGTCCTGTCTTCGATGGGGTACTGCATTCCCTAAAACTAGACAGCATGATCATTCTTGTTTTCCACTTTTGACAATGATGATCAGACTATTTGTTTGACTTGGTTGAATTTGTGCGTCTTATCTTTTTATTGATTTATCTTTGGCTTCAATCATGTTCCTATGTTGCTCGATGATGTCACTGAGTGATTTAGAGTGACCCGGATGGTTCATGGTCCCTTTCCTTTTTTTGTTGTGTTTGTTGTTTGTGGAATGCTTGTCCCAAACTGGGGCAACTATATCATTGGGTGTTTGTGATAAGTACGTTCGCTTTGTGAATGCCACACATACCTTGACCCTTGATGTATGCACCCTAGGATGCTTCACTCATTCCTTGTGTGTGATGTGTCTGTCTTTTGCATAAGGGGTTGCATTCCAGCTCTGGCCTTCAATGCCATGATGCTCTGTATCCGCTTTGCTACAATAAATAAAGGTTCTCGCCAACTTATGTGCATTTGTGAAAGCAAGTTTTCCTTCATCTCTAACTGTCCTTTGTCTAATTTCTTCTTACTAACATTTCTTTCGTCAGTCTTGGTAGTCCGTTTGGTTTAGTTCTCCGATCTCCTAAAAATAAAAAATAAAAAATAAGCTACATCCTGCATTCATTGGTTAGTACATTTGCATTATATCAAGCCCATACAAAGAATTTTATCCATTTCATCTTATAAATGCATCAAAAACATAAACAACATTCATACATGTTCCAAAGATAGTACATAGATAGTGCATAAGAAATCCATACATGGAAAGTAAACATAAGCCATAACACATTGCATCCCATCATATAGCTGCATATCATATCATATATCAAAAAATAAATAAAAAAATATCGGAGTACAAAATTGGACTGTCTGTCCTACGTATGGCCCATAGGATGAGTACATAATGACAAACTATATATGTCTCCATCATAAGCAACATGTGCCTTTGTCACTGGGTGCTCCCTCTGTCCTCCTCATCCCTGCCATGTCTCAAGGATGAAGCCCCGCAATGTCTCGCAATCAAGCAAAATTCATGAAATTGAACATATGGGTTTTTGAGCTACATACCACTACTCCCACGTCATCCGATCGTCTATAGAAGTGTACACATTCTCCAAGGTGATCTGCCATTGGAATGTTTGCCATCTCTCTGCAAGGGTCCTTTTTCCCAAGCAACAACTCCTCCACTTTGGCCAGTGCAAATGAACTCTTTTCCTTCTCCTTGTCTCCTATATAGATCTTTGTTAGTACCTAGATGGACATTCATTCTCTCTATCTTATGATGGTTGTAGTCTTTTGCACCTTCCACTGCTTGTCCTTTGTGCCTCTGACCTTCAATTTTTTATCCATTTGACCCTATCGTCTTCTGTCACTCTTATCGATCACTTGGCCTCTTTTTTGGATTTTTCCGACCAATTCCTCGAGGGGGAATGCATATGTCATTATTATAGTCTGGGTCATTTTCATTATTGTTCTTTGAAACAACGCTTAAAGTCACATTGTCTCAAAGAGGGACAAAATGTAGACGTCTAAAAATGGTCAACGCTTGTGGAGTCATACTTTAACATTTGCGCATTGTCTTATTTTAGGGTTCTTGCGTCGCATTAACATTTCTTCTATGTTGTGCACTTGGTCTTTATCATTTGTGAGCATCGAGTCCTTCTTCTGCATTCTTCATTTTTATCACTTTCGAATTAGGTCGTGTCGATAGCAATCTTTAGTCATGATTTTGGTCGATCTTATCCTATCACATCATGGTGCGTGCTCATTTATCATCATTTTGGACATCATCAATCCTAATCGATGATAGAATTAGGGTTTTGTCCTCTTGTCAATCTTTCAATCATCTTTGGCTTGTTAGTAATCATTTGCGATTATCAACTTGTCAATCTCATCATTTTGCGATCGATTCGTCATCAATCCTTGTCATTTAGCAATCGATTTGTCATCGATCCTTGTCCTTGTCAATCTTGTCATTTTGTGATCGATTCATCATCGATCCTTGTCCTTTTCAATCATGCCAATTTGGATTGATTAGTCATTGTTCCTCGTCAATTGGCGCTTATCAATTTGATCTCCTTGTCAATCTTGGTCAATTTGTCATTGATTTTTGTCAACCAATCTCAATCATTTATCAACATTGGTCCTTTGTCAATTAGAATCATGATCGAACCTACATTAATTTCTTGTTGTCTTGACCTAATTCCTTGTCTTCTTATTTCTAGGGTTTTATGATTTGTTCATTTAATCCTTTTCTTCTTCTTTGTGGGTTAAATAAATCTATTTATTTAGTCCTAGGTCTCTTTCATGAATTAATTAATGGATGAAAACCTATTAATTAATTCACCTAATTTCTATTTCATCTTTTTCCTCAATTTTCTAATTTGCTAATTTCTCCTAATTTCTAATTTCTATTTCTCCTATTTTCTTTAATTTTTCTAATATTTCCCCTAATTTCATTCCCTCATTTTCTCTTATGTTTATGCTTCCATTTGTTGCAATCATGGAGGCTATTTTCTCTCTTCCCTTTTGTCATGGGAATGGCATTTCAATTTTGTCATAATTTGTCATACATCTTGCATAGCAACTTGTCATAATTTGTGCATAATTTGTCATACACCTTGCATAGAAAGTGTCACACATTTGTCATAATTTTGCCATTCTTGATTTGAATTTCCTTTCAAATCTCTTCATGCTAATCTTGTTCTCTCTCCAATTTGTTTATAAATTGGATGATTTTCTTCTATGAAAGGGGGAATCAATCACATTTTTGAGTAACCTTATGCTGCGAATTTCATCTCTTAACAACTTGCTTTCCACTTGCATTTTGCACTTGTAGGTGAGATCCACATCAAGTTTGACGGTGAAAGAAGAATAATGGAGCCACATGAAGGAGATATCTACATCAGTTTGCTTCGATTTCATTTGGTTTGAATATCTTGTCTTTATGTCTTCATTGGTTGGATTTAAGATTGCTTTCATACCAGCTTTAGGTTTTGTGGTTGTCCTAATTGCTATTGTTTTGGTGATTTTCAATTTCCTGATCTACAAGTGTTAATAAATAATACCAACCATAGAGGTTGGAACGGTTGCTTCCCGTAAAACAACCTCTCCAACTATACAAGTTGGTATTATTTATTGAAGTTTGTAGTTTTGGAGAAGGGGGTTGGTATTTTCTGGGAAGGTAATCAGAAGGAATTTGAAGGTTTAGGAGCAAAAAGAGAGATTTGCACAGGAAGAGGTTGGATTTTTGCTTGTTATTTCTCAAAGGATTTTCTCCGCAAGAATCAAGGTAGGCCTCATTCCAGGAAGAATCCATGTGGCTTGCTTGTGCTATGCTTGCATAATTTAAATAAATATTAGATGAAAATTTAAATTTAAAAATCTGAGTGTTATTCTTGAAATACTTTCTTCTTCTTCTTTCTTTGTTTGTGTAAGGGATATGCTTGGCTGGGACATTCAACCCGGAGAAAATGAGTGTCATGTTGGGAGTAATAACTCTTGTATTTGTTTTAGTTTTATTTTTTATAATTTTTAATTGTCCCAGTTTTGTTAGTTCTGATTCTGTTATTCATAACTTTCACTACTGATATTATTTGTCAAATCACTTCAGTGAAAACATATAAATATAGGCATACTAAAACATATTCAAAATTTAGGAAAATCCAACGGTTAGTTTGAAAGTTAGGTTCCTTGTTCCGAGACTAATTTTCTTTGAATCAAAACTAAAAATCATTCATTGTTTGTGTCACTGGGGCATCAAATATCTTCCTCAAACTAAAACCAAATGATTATAAAATAAATGGATATGAAATAAAACTCCAAATATTATAATAATCCATCATCTTTTAATGATTTAAAATTAATTTATGAACATACTCTTTTACTCAACTCTATCAAAGAGGGTTTTAAATAGTTTTTATAAAATTTATTTAAACTTTTATTATAATCTTTGGTTGAGGCTAAAATTAAATATAAATCATTATACTATTTTCTCAAATATATTTCAATCTTCACTCAAACCATTTATCAAGATAAATATCTATTAAACAACAAGAAACATGGTTCAATTTTAATAGGTTTTTGAGTTGTTCTTTGGGTTGATTTTCCTTCTTAGGGGTTTGGGTACTTTCTATAGTAGGTACCTCTATTTTAAAGACTCTAATTCATGTATGTGAGGTGTTCATGATAAAAATAAAATAAAATGTTTTATATATGTTATGTATTGGCCACCTCCTTCTCATGCTTGATTGTGGCTTAGGGATATGGGTCAAACTCATCCTTATGGTTTGGAGTACATGGGAGAGTACTTGAACTTATATGCTTATTGTGTGAGATGAATTATTATTATTTTTATTTGATAAATGTTTTGAGTAGGGTAACTAGATACCCTAGGTGGGTGGCTCACTATAGGTTGCGAGGACCCAAAGTGGTTTCTAGGAGATCCTATGAGTGGGTTTAATTCAAGTGATAACCTTTTTAAAAATGAACTTGGGTTGGGTTGGGATATAACACACTAATACAAGATAAATGATTATTTTAGTCCATATAGGCCTGTTGGAGTACCGCGACCACTATTACAGGTTGGGTGGATCCTTTTGAGAGGGGACCGCGGTATATGGTAGGCAGGGTGGATCCCAACATTAAGGTTGTATGATGACACCCACCTAGTAGGTGTTCTGGTTCTCTCTCTCTCTCTTGTGATGTTATTTAATGTTGTTATGTGATATGTGGTTCTTGTTTATTGTTTTGGGGAAACATGTCTCATGGCTATAGTATTGCCCTAGTACTTGCGTGGACCTTGGTTTTATCTCCTAGCACAGGGGAGTGGACCTTTGTGGTTCCACGTGGTTGGGAGGTAAATATTTTTTTCGAGGTGTGTTCATGATCTCTTTTGATGATGCTTCTTGATCCTTCATTGAAGATGTTGAAGACCTTTCTTTTGAGCTCGTACACTCAAATATTGTAAATATTATTTGTAAGCCATGAATGGCCTTATAATAAACATGTAATTTTATGAAAAGCATTGTAAAAGGGAGGGTAGTTTATAGGAACTATGATAAGGGATGATTACTTTGTATTTGAAACAATGTTTTTAAAAGTTATGTTACCCTTCCTAATTTATCCCTTTATGATCTTATTGTGTTATTATGAAAATTGAGTAGAAGGCATTAATATAAATTGCAATTGCATTATTATATATGTTGTTATCAAATGAAAAGTATTAATTGTATCGATGTTGTAAATAATAATCAAGGGGAAAATGATGCAAAGGATAGTATTCATTCTATAGTGGGAATGAGATTATGGGAAATGGGATTGTTATGTACTTTTACTTTGGTCTCAAGTGAAATGATAAAAGCTTTGTAGCATATTCAATAGATAGTAAAGTTAATGTGTTGTGAATTATTATATCATGCTCATAATTAAGAAGATCATTGTATGTTTATTTTATGCACATTATGTTATGTGTTAAGCGGTTATATCTTTCAATTATGTTGACGAACATAAAAGGGAAACCTGTAAGGGCATTAAGTATGTTTACTTTCTAGAGGTGGTAGATGTATGTTATATTAAAAAAAAATATTGTAGCATATTTTGGAACTTTTGTTCTTGTCCTACCAGGTTCCTTGGCGGGGCATGACAATCAATATGTACAATGCAAAAATTGTTATACTTCTAAAACCTATTTAGCCATATTTGCATTTGGAGTAAATAAATAACTAGGACTAAAGATTTATTTTTATCTTACTAACATTCCTGCTTTTCTACTTCATAATATTTCCATTATACTTTTTCCTTTTTTTTTTTTGAATAAATGACAGAGATAAATAAATGACAGCAACATAATATAGTCTAGAAAACACTTAGAAATATTTAAAAATGGAGAACTATGATTCCTCTAATATCCATTTAACCCTCTTTTGCAATATCAACTTAAGAAGATGCATTTCTTATAAGAATAATTTGAATACAATTTGTCAACTTTTACAAATGGGTGAAATACCCAACTAGCCCCTCATTCCCAATAAATGAGGACTTCAATAAATAAATAAATTTCTTTTTTAAAATAAATACGACATAAAACTTTGTCCTTACATTTCTACCACTGAAATACAATATTATATTCCCTATTCTTTTTCTGCAACTAAAATAGAATCAACAAGACCATATCCAAGTTTTTCCTTCAATCCCTTCCCAAAGCAACCTGCAATACAAAATCTTAAGGTTGTGACCATAGAGGGCTCACCTCCCAACCTAGGCTTACTAAAAGCCAACCCTGAGCTTGGAGAACCAAGACCTAGATGAGTTACACTCAAATAATACACAAACAAGCAAGGCAAAACTCAAAACAATCACATTCCCATCCCAAGGCTGAACTTCATCACATAATGTGATTTTTACATGGGTGGAAGTGAACCAAGTACCTTGAGGAGAACTGCAAGATAGTAGATCACAAGCCATCTCATGGAAACCAAGAACACAACACAAGTCTATCTTGACCTTGTTGGGACTCATTAAATTTGAGTCAGATTTAGAGGCCAATTTCAAAATTTTGTTTTGCTTTCCCAAATGATCATAAAATGAGTCAGTTTGAATGGCCTAGTTAGAGAGAGGGCAAAATGGAGTCGGTTGATTTTCAAAGGATAAGGCTTGAGAAACATGTCCTACACCTTTCATTTGGCCTATTCAGTGATCTAAAACTTTCCAAATTCAATTTGGATCAATTTATCAGGTACCCATTTCAAGGGGTGAGCTGAAAGTGCATTTTGGGCACAAATGTATATTTTATTGAGTAGCCTACTTTCAGTTCTTACATCTTTTTCCCTGTTGATTTTCATTAAGAAATTAAAAATGGATTCAATTCTATGCATAAATGTGAGTCAGCATGCAAATTTTCAAGTCTTAATGAATCCATTTGCTCAATTTTTAAAGCTCAATCCATTTGCAGTTTGTGTGGTTTGACTAGTCCCTATTTCTGCTGCTAGTCAGAGCCCTATTTCGCATAAGTGTAAAAGTTGCCTCAGTGAATGTCATGTCAGAACGTTTGCTCCAGGTTATTATTGGAATAAATAACAAGTTATGTTTCCAGTTTCAGGCTCCTACCAATCTGTTGAGTCAGTTTTCAAAAGGGTTCATTGAACCATTGTTTTCGGTCTTCCGCACTTTCATTGCTATATCAATTAAAGTAGCCATTTTCACGAGCGTATTATTTGCACCCAGTCATTCTTTTGATCAAACTAAGAATTCAAAGATTTCATATGTACTTCAAGGTACCTGTGTTTCAAATCTGAGGGTCTACGGAGGTTGTTTGGTAGTTTTGAGAAAGGCATCATGTGTTGCCAGAACATTGACTTCATCAGGTCCGTAGTGTTGACAAAGCCAGTTGGTCATTTTTGCCAATTAATATCTCTTCACTCGGGATTTGGCTTGAAAAATAGTTTGAAAGAGTTCATGCTTGTATATCAGAGTACACGCTTGTCAGATGGCGAGGTCCAGAAAGGTGTTTTGACCACTTTGAAAATTACATCTTCCCGATTAAATGCGAAAATGTGGCGCAGGCACCTGAAAGTCACGAAACTCAATTTAATGATCCGAAAATGGTGTCGATCAATTCCAGAGGTATGTTTAAGGTTCGTGAGGCATTTCAGTGGTCAATTGCATGAAAAAAAAAAAATTTAGTCGGACCCACTTTGGGGCCTGACCTGGCTCACACCCATACGTTATTTTTATGGCGAAAATGTTCTTAGTACATGACTTTATGATGCATAAAGATATGGGATTGCGTAGTAATGTTATTATGAATTCTTGTTGAATATTCTAGTCCTGGTATGGAAGAGGAAGAGATTGACATGGTCAATGAGGCAATTCCCAATATGGAAAAGAGTATATTTTTGGAGAATAGAAAAGTCCTTTTCTACTATGGCAATAGACAATTTTCATAATCAAACTTATGCATTGGCAAATGAAAAGGAAAAGCACAGATCATCTAATTACTAGCAACAATAAATCTTCAATTCCTATTATGCATGAGCTGGAGAGTGGCCATCAAGATTTCTAGTAAATTCAAATTTGACAAATGTAATGTCAAATTCTCCTTCAGCAATAGAGATTTACATGAAACCTCAATCAACTGCATGAAACCAAATCCTCCCTGTGTGGAGTGAAGTGGTGAAAAAGGAAAGGCGTTGAAATAAAAACAATCTGCCATAACTAGCGGCATCCTCCCATCTTCGTGGCACATGGTGTGTGCAGCAACTTTTAATAAAAATCAGGCAAATGCAAGTGCTGAGTTGTATGGGTAAGAAGCATAAAAAACTTTAGCAGTGCTATTGGCTGGTATTAAGCCAAATCCCCCTCCTTCAGTATGGCATCCTCCCTATTATGTGTGCATGGTGAAGAAGGGTGGAATGGTGCTGGTGGCAATTTCTGAAAGTCTTTCAAAACCAAAGAAAATGCCATTTTCCCTCCTGCACAGTGGCATATAAAAGGCAGCAAAAATTTCAAATAAATTGCAATGCAATTTTTAGGAGTTAAACTTGCAAATTCCCCCGCTCTACCATGGAAGTAAAAATGAAAAGGTTTTAAAATCTTTAAAGTAAATGCACTTAACAGATGTAAAATTTTCCACAATCTTTGCCAGTTATACCTAATGTGCGTGGAAATGGGGAAGGTTTTTGAAAATTTTAAAATTTTCAAAATTGAAATACCAACATCATCTCCTATGCAGTAGTAATAAAGGGCGGAGCATTTAAAAGTTTTAAGAAAATGTTGTTTGCAGCTATAATTATTTCCTCTATGTGGTAGAGAAGTTGGAGAGTGGCATGGTTGAAAAGGCCATTAAAATTTCAAGGCAAATGCAACCTGCATTTGTTACTTTCCTTTGGCATGGCAAATGCAAATGGGTAAATTGTCAATCAAAGGAATTGAAATCCCTCTACGTGGTGTTTTGAATAAGGCAATAGAAGGTTTCAAAGCATGAAAACACTTAGGAAAACTTTAAAAAGTGCAGTCCCAGGCTAAGTGCATTATCCCACATTGGCTGGGGAGTGAACTTTTTTGATATTTATAACCAAAAGCACACTCATCTAATATGTCAAAGCTTAAAGGATTTTGACGCAAGGCGCCTGATGGGCGCCCAAGGTGGACCTCACATGTGTGGGGGTGGATCCCAAGGTGATCGAGGAGGTTGATTGAGTGGTGACCAGCATGCAGGCACAGATCCTGAGGCAAGCAAATTTTGTAGAGGAAGAGAAGATTAACCAGCGAGCATGTTGAGGAGATCGGATGGCTCGCATGATTTCGTGAAGGAAAGTAGCTCACCAATTAAGATCTATGAAATGGTGAAAAGCTCAATGAAAGGAGTTAAAGATCGAGCAAGTCCAGAAGATCCAAAGGCTTGCGCGTTTTCGGAGCCCAAAGATGCATGTCGGTTAACCATTGCGAAATGGCAAAAGCCAGGTGGCGGGTCCAGCTCGCAGGTCCCAGTGACATGGCACTGAGATGGCACATAGGTGGCAGACACGTGGTGATGATGTGGCAATGAGCAAGCAACCTAATGGCAGACACGTGGCGGAGTGATGAATTGTCATCCGAGGTGGCACCCAGTGGATCCCATCAACGAATCAGAGGCTGCCATGTGGCAGGGCGTCATGCAAAAATCAGAGGCAAAAATGGATGAAAAATTAAAATTAAATATATAGTTTCAACTATATAGAAAATTCAAAAAATTTAAATGACAAAGCCACATGAATGATTAATTCGCCTAGAGGTCTATTTTTGGTCAAAATAACAAGTATTACATATTGGTAGAAAGCTCTTAGGATAGGGAATCCAATCAGGCAGTTAATTTTAACAACTATGGGATATTTCAAGAGCAGTTTCCACAGGAAAGAGAAAGGGATTGAAATCCAGTTAGGAAAAAGGACACTTGGCAGTGTGTTATGCAGATCTGATCTTTCCCTCCTCTTCTTATTCTCAATTCTTCTCAATTGTAAGGGTTGCAGAATTCTGTGAGAGTGGCTCCAGTTTTCATGGCTTCCAATTCTGAGTTCTCTTCAAAATTTTACAGGGCGATGTCTTTTTCCATAGAATAGAGTTTCTTCTTTCTATAAATGTTTTCTGTTGCAGTCACATATATGTAAGGCATATACAATTTATTGGATTGTCTTCGGGCATTCTTCATTTTCAATAAATCCAATCTTCAAGGGAGTTTGAGTTTATCCTCCTAAATGAGAGTGTAATTCTTGTTCTTAGGCATCCTTTACAGAAGGGATTTAAATTCTATGAGAAAAAATTATGAATCTAAATTATTGTTTGGATGTGTATGATCCTCTGTCTGAGCTTAGAATGCATTTTTCTAAGGCATTAATGTAGGGATATCTTTCTTCAAATAAATTGGATTTTCAATACAAGTTTTCATTTTACAGATTGATGTATGACTCTGTTGCCCTTGGATAAGTCATTGATCTTGCATATTGGGGAGATTTTAGAGATTTTAAATCAATATCCTCATTTAATTTTATGTTTGTAATGTTAATTTGTTCTATCCATCTCAGGATTCAAACATTATTGAGTTGCAAGTGTGGATCTAGCTCATCTGCTGTAACCTCTTAGTTTTTGAACCTTTTGAGATCCATCTTCTTTTGTTGATGCAATCTACTATGTAATGTGTCTGATTAAATGCATCACAGGTACACCCACCTAGGTTTTGCAGAGCCTGAAGAGTAGAAGGATTTAGGTCCTTGTTATGTTGTCCAAGCTTTGAAGTGTTTCATTGATTGAGATTGGTTATCCCATAGATAGATATGCAGGTGTTCTTGGGTTAACCAGATTTGGTGAACAACAAAAATAATGACTCTGCAGGGGAAAGAGATGTAAGAATTTTGGCAAGTCAGTCTGGCCATATCCATTTGAGAGAAGAGTCATAAAAGTGCTGGAAATCTGAAAGTTTTTTTGGATCTATTGTTATCTGCCTGGTAGTGTTGTATGAAGTCAAGAATGTTTTCTTTGTGAGAGTCAATTCCTATCCAAGTGTTGAAAGTTTGCTATCTTTTTATCTTTGTGTAAGTCCAGATCTGTTCATGTTCTATATTGATTTTATAAATTCTCACAGCAGTGAGTGGTGACTCTGAAAGATCTTTGCACCAGTGTGCACTATTGTAAAATATTTAAAGGATTTGGTGAGCCTTGCAGCAAAGAGGTAACAGAGGCTTGGAGTTTTGAGATTGAAGGTCTCAGTCAAGGGAAAATGAAGTGAACAACAGCAACATTGATTTTCCCAGGTATTCCTCAAAGTATCTATGAAATTATATGTTCCTTATAAGGTGAAACCAAGGAAAATGGAAATGAAGTGAGCACTACTGATTTAATACCTTAATCAGATTGGGACAATGTTTATAGCTCAGAGGATGAAGCCAAGGAAAATGGAAATGAAGAAGGTTCACTAAATAGTGAACAAATTTCAGAGCTCCTAGCTGCTGATTTTCAGAGGTATGCATCCAAAAATGTGCCCAATCTCTCACACCCATCCAGTACCTATTTTAGATACTGATGATGTTTTTGAGGGTGTGAAGTATGATACTTATGGTGTTGATTCTTTCCCTATATTTGATTTGAGTGATGGACAAAATGAAAATGCATATACAGTTGATAGGTGTGATAATGTAGATTCATATGTTGATATGAACTTAGATTTTGGTATGCATTGTGTGGATCTTGCTGCTAAAAGGCATGACAAGTCTGAAATTTTTTTCCCTGATTTGCAAGTGGGAAATGAACCATTGACAAGTGACAATCATGTATTTTCATGTGTGCAAAGTGCTGATAGAAATTGTGATCAATAAGTAGAAGTGTAGTCATGTTATGAGGAAGTTTTCCTCTCTAGTTTGCAAGCCATTATCGTGGAACAGTGTTCATCATTTGAGAAAACAAGCAATAGAGATGTGCCTAATGTTTTCAGCTTTTAGAATAAGTTAGGCCACTTTTCATTTCAGCTGGGAAAGAATGGTAAAGAGTATGGCACTCTTATGTCACCTAGTGATCAGCCCTTTCAGCATTTGTTTGGTTTTCAAGGATTTTATGATTATGAACATGTTGTTGATTATGTTTTATGTGATCAGCTGATTAGAAATGGAAGTGTGATTGATCAGGAAGATGTGAATGAAACTTCCAGTTTACCTCCAGTTTGTCCAAATGAAAGTCATGTCTTTGACAAAGGTAAGAATTGATTTCAGTTTTGATGGCCCGGGGCCATTTATAAGTTGTATATTTTGTACAGTTGCTTTGCTTCGGTTGTGTGGTTTTGAATAAAGTGCCATGCTTCTTGGGTAGAATAAGGAAGCCCTTTGCTTTTGAGAAGAGAAGAGAAGAGATGTATTCCATTTTTGGGTGGTCTGCTTAGCCATAGATTTTGAATTCTTGTGTTAATCTTGCAATCAACCATCCCCAGTCAGAGCCACTATTGGGACTCATTAAATTTGAGTTAGATTTAGAGGCCCATTTCAAAAAATTTCTTTGCTTTCCCAAATGATCATAAAATGAGCCGATTTGAATGGCCTAGTTAAAGAGAGGGCAAAATAGATCCGGTTGATTTTCAAAGGGTAAGGCTCGAGAAACATGTCCTACACCTTTCATTTGGCCTATTAAGTGATATGCAACTTTTAGAATTCAATTTGGATCAGTTTATCAGGAACCCATTTCGAGGGGTGAGTTGAAAGTGCATTTTGGGCACAAATGCAGATTTTATTGAGTAGCCTACTTTCAGTGCTTACATCTTCTTCCCTGTTGATTTTCATGAAGAAATTTAAAATAGATACAATTATATGCATAAATGTGAGTCAGTATGCAAAGTTTCAAGTCTTAATGAATCCATTTGCTCAGTTTTTAAAGCTCAATCCATTTGCAATTTGTGTGGTTTGACTAGTCCCTGTTTTAGCTGCTAGTCAGAGCCCTGTTTCGCATAAGTGTAAAAGTTTCCTCAGTGAGTGTCATGTCAGAAATTTTGCTCCAGATTATTATTGGTATAAATAACAAGCTATGTTTCCAATTTCAGGCTGTTACCAATCCGTTGAGTCAGTTTTCAAAAGGGTTCATTGAACCATCATTTTCGGTCTTCTGCACTTTCATTGCTATATCAGTTAAAGTAGCCATTTTCACAAGCGCATTATTTGCACCCAGTCATTCTTTTGATCAAATTGATATCTCAAATATTTAATATGTACTTCAAGGTACCTGTGTTTCAAATTTGAGGGTCTACGGAGGTCGTTTGGTATTTTTGAGAAAGACATCATTTGTTGCCAGAACATTGACTTCATCAGGTCCGCAGTGTTGACAAAGCCAGTCGGTCATTTTCACCAATTAATATCTCCTCACTCGGGATTCGTATTGAAAAACCATTTGGTAGAGTTCATGCTTGTATATCAAAGTACATGCCTGTCCGATGGCGGGGTCCAGAAAGGTGTTTTGACCACTTTGAAAATTACGTCTTCACGATTAAATGTGAAAATGTGGCACAGGTGCCTGAAAGGCACGAAACTCAATTTAATGATCCAAAATGGGTGTCAATCAATTCTAGAAGTATGTTTAAGGTTCGTGAGGCATTTCAGTGGTCAGTTGCATGAAAACAGATTTTTTTTTAGTCGGACCCACTTTGGGGCCTGACTTGGCTCATACCCATGTGTTATTTTTATGGCAAAAATGTTCTTAGTACATGACTTCATGATGCATAAAGATATGGGATTGCGTAGTAATGTTACTATGAATTCTTGTTGAATATTGTAGTCCTGGTATGGAAGAGGAAGAGATTGACATGGTCAATGAGACAATTCCCAATATGGAAAAGAGTATATTTTTGGAAAATAGAAAAGTCCTTTTCTACTATGGCAATAGACAATTTTCATAATCAAACTTATGCATTGGAAATTGAAAAGGAAAAGTACAAATTCTCTAATTACTAGCAACAATCAATCTTCAATTCCTATAATGCGTGAGCTGGAGCATGGCCATCAAGATTTCTAGTAAATTCAAATTTGAAAAATGTAATGTCAAATTCTCCTTCAGCAACAGAGATTTACATGAAACCTCAATCAATTGCATGAAACCAAATCCTCCATGTGTGGAGTGAAATGGTTAAAAAGGAAAGGCATTGAAATAATAACAATTTGCCATAACCAGCAACATCCTCCCTTCTTCGTGGCACATGGTGTGTGCAGAAACTTTTAATAAAAATAAGGCAAATGCAAGTGCTGCATTGTATGGGTAAGAAGCATAAAAAACTTTAGCAGTGCTATTGGCTGGTATTAAGCCAAACGTCCCTCCTTCAGTGTGGCATCCTCCCTGTTATGTGTGCGTGGTGAAGAAGGGTGGAATGGTGTTGGTGGCAAGTTCTGAAAGTCTTTCAAAACCAAAGAAAATGCCATTTTCGCTCCTATGCAATGGCATATAAAAGGCAGCAGAAATTTCAAATAAATTGCAATGCAATTTTTAGGTGTTAAACTTGCGAATTCCCCCCTCTACCGTGGAAGTAAAAATGAAAAGGTTTTAAAATCTTTAAAGCAAATGCACTTGACAGATGTAAAATTTTCCACAACCTTTGCTAGTTATCCCTGCTGTGCATGGAAATGGGGAAGGTTTTTGAAAATTTTAAGATTTAAAAAATTGAAATACCAACATCATCTCCTGCACAGAAGTAATAAAGGGGGAGCATTTAAAAGTTTTAAGCAAATGTTGTTTGTAGGTGTAATTGTGTCCTTTGTGTGGTAGAGAAGTTGGACTGTGGCATGGTTGAAAAGGTCATTAAATTTCAAGGCAAATGCAACCTACATGTGTTACTTTCCCTCGGCTTGGCAAATGCAAATGGGTAAATTGTCAATCAAAGGAATTGTAATCCCTTTGTGTGGTGTTTTGAAGAAGGCAATAGAAGGTTTCAAAGCATGAAAACACTTAGGAAAACTATAAAAAGTGTAGTCCCAGGCTAGGTGCATTATCCCACATTGGCTGGGGAGTGAACTTTTTTGATATTTATAACCAAAAGCACACTCATCTAATATGACAAAGCTTAAAGGCTTTTGATGCACGGTGCCAGATGGACACCCAAGGTAGACCCCACATGCATGGGCATGGATCCCAAAGCAACCGAGGAGGCTGATTGAGCCACGACCAGGTGGATCCCATGCAAGCACAAATCCCGAGGCAGACCAATTTTGCAGAGGAAGAGCAGATTAAGTAGTGAGTATGTTGAGGAGATCAGATGGCTCACAAAATTTTGCGAAGGATAGAAGCTCACCAGTTAAGGTCTGCAAAATGGCGAAAAAGCTCAACGAAAGGAGTTAAAGAACAAGCAAGTTCGGAAGATCCAACGGCTCACACAATTTCAGAGCCCGAAGATGCACGCCGGTTAGCCATTGCAAAATGGCAAAAGTTAGGTGGTGGGTCCAGCTGGAAGTCCAGCTCGTGGGTTCCAGTGACGTGGTGCTGAGATGGTGCACAGGGGAAAGACATGTGTTGATGACATGGCAATGAGTAAGCAACCTGGTGGCGGACATGTCGCGGAGTGATGAAGTGTCATCCGAGTTGGCGCCCAATGGATCCCATCGGTGAATCAGAGGCTACCACGTGGAAGGGCGTCAGGCAAAAATCAAAGGCAAAAATGGATGAAAAATTAAAATTAAATATATAGTTTCAACTATATAGGAAATTCGAAAAATTTAAATCACAGAGCCACATGAATGATTAATTTGCCCAGAGGTCTATTTTCGGTCAAAATGGCAAGTATTATATATTGCCGGAAAGCTCTCGGGATAAGGAATCCAATCAGGTAGTGAATTTTAACAAATATGGGATATTTTGAGAGAAGTTTCCATGGGAAAGAGAAAGGGATTGAAATTCAATTAGAAAAAAGGACACTTGGCAGTGTGTTATGCAAATCTGATCTTTCCCTCCTCTTCTTATTCTCAATTATTCTCAATTGTAAGGGTTCCAAAATTCTGTGAGAGTGGCTCTAGTTTTCATGGCTTCCAATTCTGAGTTCTCTTCAAAATTGTACAAGGCAATGTCTTTCTCCATAGAATAGAGTTTCTTCTTGCTATAAATGTTTTCTGTTGCAGTCACATATATGTAAGGCATATACAATTTATTGGATCATCTTCAAGCATTCTTCATTTTCAATAAATCCAGTCTTCAAGGGAGTTTGGGTTATCCTCCTAAATGAGAGTGTAATTCTTGTTCTTAGGCATCATTTACAGAAGGGATTTAAATTCTATGAGTAGAAATTATGAATCTAAATTATTGTTTGGATGTGTATGATCCTCTATCTAAGCTTAGAATGTATTTTTCTAAGGCATTAATGCAGTGATATCTTTCTTCAAATAAATTGGATTTGCAATAGGAATTTTCATTTACAGATTGATGTATGACTCTGTTGCCTTGGATAAGGCACTGATCTTGCAGATTGGGGAGATTCTTAGAGATTTTAAATCAATATCCTCATTTAATTTTATGTTTGTAATGTTAGTTTGTTCTATCAATGTAAGGATTCAAACATTATTGAGTTGCAAGTGTGGATCTAGCTCATCTACAATAACCTCTTAGTTTTTGAACCTTTTGAGATCCATCTGCTTTTGTTGATGCAGTCTAGTTTGTAATGGGTCTGATTAAATACATCACAAGTACACCCACCTAGGTTTTGTAGAGCCTGAAGAGTAGAAGGATTTAGGTCCTTGTTATGTTGTCCAAGCCCTGAAGTGTTTCATTGATTGAGATTGGCTATCCCATAGATAGATTTGTAGGTGTTCTTGGGTTAACCAAATTTGGTGAACAACAAAAATGGCGACTCTGCTGGGGAAAGAGATGTAAGAATTTTAGCAAGTGAAATCCATGAGTCTGGCCATATCCATTTGAGAGAATAGTCATAAAAGTGTTGTAAATCTAAAAGTGTTTTTAGATCTATTTTTATTTGCCTAGTAGTGTTGTATAAAGTCAGGAATGTCTTCTTTGTGAGAGTCAATTCCTATCCAAGTGTTGAAAGTCTTCTATCTTCTTATCTTTGTGTAAGTCCAGATTTGTTCATGTTCTATATTGATTTTATAAATTCTCACAATAGTGAGTGGTGACTCTGAAAGATCTCTGCACCAGTGTGCACTATTGTAAAAAATTTAAAGGATTTGGTGAGCTTGCAACAAAGAGGTAACAGAGGCTTGGAGTTTTGAGATTGAAGGTCTCAATCAAGGGAAAATGAAGTGAACAACAACAACATTGATTTTACCAGGTATTCCTCAAAGTATCTATGAAATTATATGTTCCTTATAAGGTGAAATAGTCACCATTAAAAGGAAAATAAATCTACACTTTACATACTTCATGTTTTGAAAATTTCAGTTAAGTGATGGGAGAAGTATGTGATTCTGAAAATTTATGACTGTATGTGTTTTGAAAAGAATTTATGAAACAGTAAGATGCATGGTCATGATAATGGTTCAATTGATGTTTTAAACCAGATGGATCTAGATGTAGTTCCTAGATCTCCAAATCCTTTGTCAAATCTGAAAGAAAATGACAAAGAGATTGCAATATGTCTTCAAGAGATCCAAGATAAATTTGTCTAGGTTTTAAGAAGGAAAGTAGGTAAAAGAAAAGAAGAGTCATCATATGTTTTCTATGAAAGATTTATAGCTGCATTGAATGAGGTTTCAGTTGATGCTAGACCCCATGAGTCTGGTTTGATTGAGTTATTTTTAGAGCTTGATGAGCCCGATTCAGTTAATTGGTCTACAACCTTGAGAGAAGAAAGTGTCGCATGTATCGAAGAATGGATGGATAAGATTGAGCTAAATAAATCTGAAAATGCACATAATATTGAATATAATGATGTTGACAGTTAAATGGGTGAATACCAAAGTAATGTAGATGAATTTGTGAGCAAGGATATCTCTTGTGATTTTGAAAATGATTCTTATGATCAGCATGACAATACAAAATTTTGTTCTCAGTGTGAGGAGGATGAAAATATAGATTGTTGTTCTAGTGTGTATGATTGTAACTCTTTAGAGTTTTCAGATTTAAATAATATGAATGATAGTATTGTTAAAGTTCAATCCTCAAGATGTTTGCAACCCCAGTTATGAAACTATGTTGTAACATATAGAAGCACTTTATGAGCAGTATGATAAAGGTTATGATGCGGATGAAAGTTGTTGTAATGATGAAATGAATGTGCATAAAGACACGAGCACTATTGATTTAATACCTTCATCAGATTGGGACAATGTTTATAACTCAGAGGATGAAGCCAAGGAAAATGGAAATGAAGAAGGTTCACTAAGTAGTGAACAAATTTTAGAGCTCCTAGCTGCCGATTTTTAGAGGTATGCATCCAAAAATGTGCCCAATCTCTCACACCCAACTAGTACCTATTTTATATACTGATGATGTTTTTGAGGGTGTGAAGTATGATACTTACAGTGTTGATTCTTTCCCTATATTTGATTTGAGTGATGGACAAAATGAAAATGCATATACAGTTGATAGGTGTGATAATGTAGATTCATTTGTTGATATGAACTTAGATTTTGGTATGCTTTGTGTGGATCTTGCTGCTAAAAGGCATGACAAGCCTGAAATTTTTTTCCCTGATTTGCAAGTGGGAAATGAACCATTGACAAGTGACAATCATGTATTTTCATGTGTGCAAAGTGCTGATAGAAATTGTGATCAGCAAGTGGAAGTGCAATTGTGTTATGAGGAAGTTTTCCTCTCTAGTTTGCAAGCCATTATCGTGGAAGAGTGTTCATGATTTGAGAAAACTAGCAATAGATATGTGCATGATGTTTTCAACTTTCAGAATAAGTTAGGCCACTTTGCATTTCGGTTGGGAAAGAATGATAAAGAGTATGTCACTCTTATGTCACCTAGTGATCAGCCCTTTTAGCATTTGTTTGGTTTTCAAGGATTTTATGATTATGAACATGCTACTGATTATGTTTTATGTGATCAGCTGATTAGAAATGGAAGTGTGATTGATTAGGAAGATGTGAATGAAACTTCCAATTTACCTCCAATTTGTGGAAATGAAAGTCATGTTTTTAATAGAGATAAGAATTGATTTCAGTTTTGATGGCCTGGGGCCATTTATAAGTTCTATATTTTGTACAGTTGCTTTTCTTCTATTTTGTGGTTTTCAATAAAGTGCCATGCTTCTTGGGTAGAATAATTAAGCCCTTTTCTTTTGAGAAGAGAAGAGATATATTTCGTTTTTGGGTGGTCTGCTTAACCATAGATTCTGAATTCTTGTGTTGATCTTGCAATCAACCATCCCCAGTCAGAACCACTATTGGGACTCATTAAATGAGTCAAATTTAGAGGCCCATTTCAAAATTTTGCTTTGCTTTCCCAAATGATCATAAAATGAGCTAGTTTGAAAAGCCTAGTTAGAGAGAGGGCAAAATGGAGCTAGTTGATTTTCAAAGGGTACGGCTCGGGAAACATGTCCTACACCTTTCATTTGGCCTATTCAGTGATGTGAAACTTTCAGAATTCAATTTGGATCAGTTTATCAGGTACCCATTTCGAGGGGTGAGTTGAAAGTGCATTTTGGGCACAAATGCAGATTTTATTGAGTAGCCTACTTTCAGTGCTTACATATTTTGCCCTGGTTATTGTCATGAAGAAATTCAAAATGGATTCAATTCTATGCATAAATGTGAGTCAGCATGTAAAGGTTCAAGTCTTAATGAATCCATTTGCTCAGTTTTTAAAGCTCAATCCATTTGGAGTTTGTGTGGTTTGACTAATCCCTGTTTCAGCTGCTAGTAGGAGCCCTGTTTCACATAAGTGTAAAAGTTGCCTCAATGATTGTCATGTTAGAAAATTTCCTCTGGGTTATTATTGGTATAAATAACAAGCTACGTTTCTAGTTTCAGGCTCCTACCAATCCGTTGAGTCAGTTTTCAAAAGGGTTCATTGAACCATCATTTTCAGTCTTCCGCACTTTCATTGTTGTATCAGTTAAAGTAGCCAATTTCACAAGCACGTTATTTGCACCCAGTCAGTCTTTTGATTAAACTGAGAATTCAAATATTTAATATGTACTTCAAGGTACCTTTTTTTCAAATTTTAGGGTCTATGGAGGTCGTTTAGTATTTTTGAGAAAGGCATCATGTGTTGCCAAAACATTGATTTCATTAGGTCCACAGTGTTGACAAAGCCAGTTGGTCATTTTCGCCAATTAAAATCTCTTCACTCAGGATTCATCTTGAAAAACTGTTTGGTAGAGTTCATGCTTGTATATCAGAGTACACGCTTGTCAGATGGCGAGATCTAGAAAGGTGTTTTGACCACTTTGAAAATTAAGTCTTCGCGATTAAATGCGAAAATGTGGCGAAGGCGCTTGAAAGTCGCAAAAATCAATTCCAGAGGTATGTTTAAGGTTCGTGAGGTATTTCAGTTGTCAGTTGCATGAAAATGAAAATAATTTTAGTCGGACCCACTTTGGGGCCCGACCTGGCTCATACCCGTGGATTATTTTTATGGCGAAAATGTTTTTAGTACATCACTTCATGATGGATAAAGATATGGGATTTCATAGGAATGTTACTATGAATTCTTCTTGAATATTGTAGTCCTGGTATAGAAGAGGAAGAGATTGACATGGTCAATGAGACAATTCCCAATATCGAAAAGAGTATATTTTTGGAGAATAGAAAAGTCCTTTTCTACTATAGCAATAGACAATTTTCATAATCAAACTTATGCATTGGCAATTGAAAAGGAAAAGCACAGATCATCTAATTAGTAGGAACAATCAATCCTCAATTCCTATTGTGCGTGAGCTGGAGTGTGGCCATCAAGATTTCTAGTAAATTCAAATTTGACAAGTGTAATGTCAAATTCTCCTTCAGCAACAGAGATTTACATGAAACCTCAATCAACTGCATGAAACCAAATCCTCCTTGTGTGGAGTGAAATGGTGAAAAATAAAAGGCATTGAAATAGAAACAATCTGCCATAACCAGTGACATCCTCCCCTCTTCGTGGCACATGGTGTGTGTAACAACTTTTAATAAAAATCAGGCAAATGCAAGTGCTGCGTTTTATGTGTACGAAGCATAAAAAACTTTAGCAGTGCTACTGGCTGGTATTAAGCCAAACCCCCCTCCTTCAGTGTGGCATCCTCCATGTTATGTGTGTGTGGTGAAGAAGGGTGGAATGGTGCTGGTGGCAAGTTCTGAAAGTCTTTCAAAACCAAAGAAAATGCTATTTTCCCTCCTGTGCAGTGGCATATAAAAGGCAGCAAAAATTTCAAATAAATTGAATTGCATTTTTCAGGTGTTAAACTTGCAAATTCCCCCCCTCTGCCGTGGAAGTAAAAATGAAAAGGTTTTAAAATCTTTAAAGAAAATGCACTTGATAGATGTAAAATTTTCCACAACCTTTGCCTGTTATCCCTGCTGTGCATGGAAATGGGGAAGGTTTTTGAAAATTTTAAAATTTTCAAAATTGAAATACCAATGTCATCTCCTACGCATTAGTAATAAAGGGGGGAGCATTTAAAAGTTTTAAGCAAATATTGTTTGCAGGTGTAATTATTTCCTCTGTGTGGTAGAGAAGCTGGAGTGTGGCATGGTTGAAAAGGCCATTAAAATTTCAAGGCAAATGCAGCCTGCATGTGTTACTTTCCTTTGGCATGGCAAATGCAAATGGGTAAATTGTCAATCAAAGGAATTGCAATCCCTCTATGTGGTGTTTTGAAGAAGGCAATAGAAGGTTTCAAAGCACAAAAACACTTAGGAAAGCTTTAAAAAGTGTAGTCCGAGGCTAAGTGCATTATGCCACATTGGCTACGGAAGCACACTCATCTAATATGTCAAATCTTAAAGGCTTTTGACACAAGGTTCCTGATGGGCACCCAAGGAGGACCCCACGCGTGAGTGCATGGATCCCAAGGTGACCGAGGAGGCTGACTGAGTGGTGACCAGGTGGACACCATGTAGGCACGGATCTTGAGGCAGGTGAATTTTGTAGAGGAAGAGAAGATTAAATAGCGAGCATGTTGAGGAGATCAGACCACTCGCAAAATTTCATGAAGGAAAGAAGCTCGCCAGTTAAGGTCTGGAAAATGGCGAAAAGCTCAGCAAAAGGAGTTAAAGATCAAGCAAGTCCAGAAGATCCAATGGCTCATGCAATTTTGGAGCCCGAAGATGCACGCTGGTTAGCCATTGCAAAATGGTGAAAGCCAGGTGGTGGGTCCAGCTGGAAGTCCAGCTCACGGGTCCTAGTGACGTGGTACTGAGATGGTGCACAGGTGGCAGACACACGGTGATGGCATGGTGATGAGCAAGCAGCCTAGTGGTAGACATGTGGCAAAGTGATGAAGTGTCATCCAAGGTGGCACCCAATGGATCCCATCAAAGAATCAGAGGCTGCCACATGGCAGGGCGTCAGGCAAAAATCAGAGGCAAAAATGGATGAAAAATTAAAATTAAATATATAGTTTCAACTATATAGGAAATTCAAAAAATTTAAATGATAGAGCCACATGAATGATTAATTTGCCCAGAGGTTTATTTTTGGTCAAAATGGCAAGTATTATATATTGCAGGAAAGCTCTCGGGATAAGGAATCTAATCAGGTAGTTAATTTTAACAAATATGGCATATTTTGAGAGAAAGTTCCATGGGAAATAGAAAGGGATTGAAATTTAGTTAGAAAAAAGGACACTTGGCAATGTGTTATGTAGATTTGATCTCTTCCTCCTCTTCTTATTCTTAATTCTTCTCAATTGTAAGGGTTCCAAAATTATGTGAGTGGCTCCAGTTTTCATGGCTTCCAATTTTGAGTTCTCTTCAAAATTGTACAGGGCAATGTCCTTTTCCATAGAATAGAGTTTCTTCTTGCTGTAAATATTTTCTGTTGTAGTCACATATATGTAGGGCATATACAATTTATTGGATTGTCTTCAGGAATTCTTCATTTTCAATAAATCTAGTCTTCAAGGGAGTTTGGGTTTATCCTCCTAAATGAGAGTGTAATTCTTGTTCTTAGGCATCCTTTATAGAAGGGATTTAAATTCTATGAGAAAAAATTATGAATCTGAATTATTGTTTGGATGTGTATGATCCTTTGTCTAAGCTTAGAATGCATTTTTGTAAGGCATTAATGTAGGGATATCTTTCTTCAAATAAAGTGGATTTGCAGTAGAGGTTTTCATTTATAGATTGATGTATGACTTTTTTGTCCTTGGATAAGGCACTGATCTTGTAGATTGGGGAGATTCTTAGAGATTTCAAATCGATATCCTCATTTAATTTTATGTTTGTAATGTTATTTTGTTCTATCCATTTCAGGATTCAAACATTATTGAGTTACAAGTGTGGATCTAGCCCATCTGTAGTAACCTCTTAGTTTTTGAACCTTTTGAGATCCATCTGCTTTTGTTGATGCAGTCTAGTCTGTAATGGGTCTGATTAAATGCATCATAGGTACACCCACCTAGGTTTTGCAGAGCCTGAAGAGTAGAAGGATTTAGGTCCTTGTTATGTTGTCCAATCCTTGAAGTGTTTCATTGATTGAGATTGGCTATCCCATAGATAGATTTGCAGGTGTTCTTGGGTTAACCAGATTTAGTGAACAATAAAAATGGTGACTCTGCTGGGGAAAGAGATGTAAGAATTTTGGTAAGTCAAATCCATGAGTCTGGCCATATCCATTTGAGAGAAGAGTCATAAAAGTGTTTTAAATTTGAAAGTGTTTTTAGATCTATTGTTATCCACCTGGTAGTGTTGTATGAAGTCAGGAATGTCTTCTTTGTGAGAGTCAATTCCTATCCAAGTGTTGAAAGTCTGTTATCTTTTTATCTTTGTGTAAGTCTAGATCTGTTCATGTTATGTATTAATTTTATAAATTCTCATAGTAGTGAGTGGCGACTCTAAAAGATCTTTGCACCATTGTGCACTATTGTAAAAAATTTAAAGGATTTGGTGAGCTTCCAGCAAAGAGGTAACAAAGACTTGGAGTTTTGAGATTGCAGGTCTTAGTCAAGGAAAAATGAAGTGAACAGTAGCAGCATTGATTTTACCAGGTATTCCTAAAAGTATCTATGAAATTATATGTTCCTTATAAGGTGAAATAGTCACCATTAAAAGGAAAAAAAATTTGCAGTTTACATACTTCATGTTTTGAAAATTTCAGTTAAGTGATGGGAGCAGTATGTGATTTTGAAAATTTGTGACTGTATGTGTTTTGAAAAGAATTTATGAAATAGTAAGATGCATGGTCATTGTTATTCTCAAATTCTGATTCCCTCTAACATCCCTGGTAATAAAATAATAAACTTTGTCTGCAAAAGAGAAATCAAAGAGAAGGAAAACTTTAGAGCAACATATGACAAGGTTTTATGACCTTCTACACTTCGAACTTATAAAAAGTTCAGGCAGGTATACCCTCGGTGAATTCTTTCACACTTTTAAACAAAACCTACAGTAACCATTGTCCCAAAAACCAGTGGATTTCATCACCTTGGAACTGATTGAAATAGAGAAATAAAACTTAAATTCATGTTTAGTATTGACCTACAAGATATGCAGAAGAAAACTACAACAGATACCAATGCCTTATCTAGGCCACAGAGTCATCTAAGTTTCTACAATACTCCCACAATCATATATCCCCACACATCCCATCACCTCAGCTTCTATAAAACCCCACACATGCTTAACATACGTAAGAATTAACCCTTAGCAAAACTAGATTGCATTTATCAAATTCAGAGTCTTCAACAAAGAAATTACTGATAGAAGTTCTTCATGCATATTTAATTTCCCTCCTGAAGAGAAAAGCTAAGAAACTCTCCTATTTAAGATTGCCTTGCAACCCATATTCAAATGAATAACCCTAGATTATTCAAATCGAAAATAGTAAATATTTGGAAACACATTTGAAGACAAAACAAATTCTAGGATCAAAGTTGATGGTCTGTGTATTGATATTATCTCAGAAAATATTATAAAAACATTTCGATGTTCTTCATGATACTTGGAAAAGAGCTCAGATTAATTTCTGCAGCATTTCTTTACAATTCCTTGTGATCCTCTTACATTGGTCCTGGTATCCATTTATATAATCATGGATGCAAACAAGCTTCGGACCATCCTTTCAAAAATTTTGTTACAAAATACTATTTCACTCAAGAAGCAGTTACATGTCCTTTTCTGCTTCAACCACTTCTTCAGTTGGTGGCTCTTCCACAATGTCCTCTAACCATTCAAGAGCTCCTTCTAACTATTTTAGAGCATCTTCTTCTTGAACCTCCACATCGGCCACTGCATACTTACTTTTGGGACTATCCTTGGAAAACATCATCATTAGGCCATGAGTGGCCAATAATTGTTTTATTCAACTTTAACAACTTTTTCTAGGTGTTCCTCACTTTCCTTACCTCTGAATCCAAAAACCCATAATGAGATTTGATCTTCTCTATTTCCTCAATTGTTTTAACAAACAAAGAGGTGTCATCTTTATTGATTATCTCATTTACCCTTAAGGATAAATTAGCACCTAACTCATCTAGCCATGCCTGTTTATCCTTAAACTGATTGTGGTTGATAAAACCTCTAGGGAACAATGCAAATTTATGCTTGGTATATTCTTTCTGATGCAAATTATCTTTTCTTTCCACATTAGCTCTTCCTTCAACCAACTTTGTCAATTCTTTTACCAACTTACATGTAGACTTGATAGTAACATCAGCCTCTACCTCATCATATGATGCACACATCAGTTCTAAGTCCACTTCCCTGGGCAACCATTTATTCATAATAGGCTCTAAAATAGCCTTTTCCTCATTCAACTCATTAAGAGTATCCAAAATTCTTTTCATATTGAGATATACTGTAGGAGCATCAATAGTGTCAGCAAAGCTTGAAATTGTTGCCTTTATCTTCTCCCCATACTTGCTTGCAAATAAGGCCTGGGCCTGTTTCAACTTTTCCATTTCATGTTGATAAGTCTCATTCGGTCGGAAACCAAAAGGCATAGGAGAAGGAGGGAATTCTATAATTGGACTAGTAGGTGGGGGTCTTGCTAGAGAGGAAGCGATCATCAATGTTGAAGGCTCACCTTGATGATGTTGACTTGCCAATTGGCTCTGGAGTTTAGTGATGATGTTGTCCCTATTGGCTATTCCTTCCTTAGCTTCATTATAAGCTTTTAAAATAGTCTCCAACTTCAATTGAAGAGTAGCCTTTTCTTGGGCTTCTTTCTCTGCTGCTGCCACATTAAACTTTGCAATTTCTAGAACAGTACTAGCTGCATCCACCACTCCCGTGTCCTAAACCCTCTTGACAATCATTCCTCCAAAGAGGCTAGAATCTAAGGCATTTGTCTTACTCTTGTTCTCATATTTCTTTAATGACCATAGGACAAGAGCAACATTATCCTTGTTGAAGGTCACACCTTCCATTGGCTTTGTTTCCTTTCTTACTGCTATGTCCCATTTAGGGAGAATTAACACACCAACTTTATCCAACATATCCCTCCCTTTCTTAGGGGTGATTGCTTTGAACTCCTCCATCATTTCTTTCTTAACTTCTTCTTCTACTTGGGCTGCATCTTTGAGACGCTGCTCATTTACCCTTTTCTCACATCTGATCTTGAATTGATCAATGTTTTGTTTCCAAAGAAATTGTAGAAAAGCTTTGATGTGACGAAGTTACTGTTGGCTAGGAATTCTTCACTAGCTTTCTTAACAGTAAGGTCCAATTATTGGCCCTTTAACTCACCATCAGTTAAATCTACTTCAGCATTTGGTGGCTCTTCGAGCATCCCTTCTTAGGTCTCCTCATAAGTATAGGCAATCTCACCAAGACTCCCTAACTGCAATAATTGTTCAGCCACATCTTGTTCATCTCCAATGTGGATAGGAGACTGAGATGGGGAATATTGAGGCTCATTAGTTTCAATTTCTTTTCCCACTTTTTGCCTCTTAGGGGAATCCTGAATGTCTACAATATCTTCAATTTTCCTTTTCCCTTTTGAAGAGGAAGGCTCACCTGTCACTGGCATCATTACAATGTACTTTGGTCTCTTGAGCATTGCATAGTCACTGGGTGGGATTGCTTTAGCAAAAGCAGGCTTGGCCAAGACCATCTTAACCTTATCAAGATCATTTTTCTTTATGGCCTCCATTTTTTCCTTTAGGTTCTGCATTACATCTTCAAAATAAAGAATCAAAAACTTTATTTTCTCCTCAAATGGGGTGAAGCTAGACATAGGGTCATAGCTAGTGTCAAACTGATGAATAAAATCAAGGGCTTTCTTATATGCCACCCACTTCTCCTTCCTCAATTCCTACTCATCTAAGCTGAACTCATTCCTAATCAAATCCTTAGGAAACTAAAATTGATGAGGTCTACCTCTGCACACTACTCTTTTCCTGAACATGCCATTGAAGAATTCCTCAGGGTCTGCACATCTTGACATTGCAGTTGATAACCTATATGGTTTAAAGAAATCTTCAAAGAATCTCCATCCACCCTTAGTGATTACAAAATGGTGGGCCATGGTAATAGTTGGGAAAATAGTCCCTTTACCTCTGTTAGTCAACTCAGCTTCCTGCACCCCTCCAATCTGTCTTAACACTTCTGCAATCCCTATTTTCAATGGGACCTGATAGGGTAGTAAATAAGGGGTGCCTCTAAATACAAACACTCTGAAAACAATAGAAACAGGGTACAAATATATGTCTCCCCAATTGTGAGCAATCTTGATATCCTCTGCAAACTCCTTAGGTCTAATAAATTCCAAAAGAGCTTTAGGGATTCTAGGGTTTTCTCTACATAAGAGGATTCTGATCTTAGATGCAAAGCATCTATCAAACTTCAAATAACTCGCATCCTCTCTATCCCATGATAAAACAATACTCCACAATTGTACTAGCATTTCCTCATTATCCTTGACCTTAACCAGGTCCATCTCCTTTGCAAAGTAATCAGCACCCTTGAACAAGAACATGTGCATTAACATAGAATACCATCCAAATGGCTTGTCAACCTTACCATTCTTGATTCCTACTAACCCTTTATGAATGGCATCAGCAAGGTATGAAGCATAATCAAATGTAATGGCCAAATAAGGATTCAAAATTTGGGCAATCATAAGCATATAATGGGTTGGCATATTCTTTTCAGCATCTTCCCCAAAGATCTGGCATAAGGCCCAATACATACCCTTAGCTCTCAGGGTGAATAAATTCAGGGAGAATGGTTCCATTGTGTTGGGGCCTACAACTGTCAACCTTGTTAGGGATCCCACAGATACTGAGAGGGGGGGTGAATCAGTATCTGATCAGTGAATGGAATTTCTTAACTTAAAACATGTAAAACATAATATAACAATGTATCGGTATGCAAGAAATAATGCAATAATCAAAATCAAGAACATCCACATGAAAAGCACACCATAACACAAGATTTTAATGAGGAAAGCTGGTGTGGGAAAAACCTCGGTGGGATTTGTGACCCACAATATTCACTCACTGGCCAATAAGAGAATATTACTTACAATAGGGGCCTACACATGCAAGAAGGCCAACTGCCTAGAGCTCACTGCTCAATGGGAAGTCTCACTGACTTACAATAAGGATTATACAAATCCAATATCTTGTACTGCTTTACAATAGCGTCTTCAATGCCAGATTCAGTACCGATTCCTGCTTCATTCTTTACATATACCCCTTAACCTATATTTTGCACAATAGGTCTGCCTAATATTTTCCTTTTTTGCTTACTTCTCCTATTTTAAATGTCTACAATGATCTCTTTTATATATAATAGTCATTTTACAATTTGCCAAGTTGGCTTACACATTTTTACAATAATAAACAAAATATAATATAACAAAATCTTGTCGGCCTCTGTGCCGGTGCCGGTGTCCTGAGTGCCGGTGTAGAGTGTGACCTGCTGGTGCTGGTATAATGCCTTTTCCGGTGCCATAAGATTGCAAGGTTGTCATCAATGACAAAAGCTTCAATCACATACAATGTCTCATTGGAGTTTGCTTATGCCAACAAACCCCCCTATCTTCACAAAGAACTCTCTTAATGGGCCATTCCTAAGATGATCCCTCTGTATGTTGTAAATCTAGGCTAATGATTCAAAATCAATAGGCTCTAACAAATTGGAGGATTCACTAAGTTTGAAAGCTTTTCTGAATTCATCTTCATTGATTTCAATTAGGACTGACCCCTTTATGTTCCTGACGCACTTTGCCATAGAGTCATAATTCTATGCAATCTAAGTTAATAGGTCTGTATCCATAAAAACACCTGGGACCACAAGCTTTCCTACATCCTGTTCCCATATGCCATTCACAGGAGCTAGGGAATTTTTCCCAAAACCGACTTTGAAAAGTCCTAAGCCTGGCATTCCTATTTTAGGGTCTCTCAACCAATTACCCTTATCATACAAGCCATCTCCAATTTTTAGACAAGGGTGTTTGGGTACTAATTCTTTGATCTTAGCCCCAACATTGGTGGACATAGTTACTTGTTCTAAAAAATCATCACATATATTTCATTCTTGGTAGTCCACCTTCCTGGTGAATTCTCTTCTAGGTGCCATTTTGGACAAGCAACTACACCACTAGCAACTAGCATAGACCTCTAACAAAGTAATTCACACGGCAAATATTTGAGAACATATCAGAGTTATCAAGAAAAGCACAAAAAACCTGATTGTTCTCTTGAAGAAAATTGCTCTGCAACAAACTTTGATGAAACGATATTAGCAATCAAGTTGATGCGGACTATAGAAGACAAGTTGGAATTAAGTTTTTTAGGAATTAACTCCGCATGCTTCGTCTTTCTTTTCATAATTGAATTCACCAAAATGAATTCAAAACTAGCTCCAATGGGTCATGATTCCTCTGAGTCTTTCCTTTGTTTCACTCTTTCGCTATTTTGCAGAGCATAAAACTCGTGCTCTTTTCTTTCACGAAGCAACGCTGGCCGTTGGATCACGGGAACTTGCATTGTCTTTACCACTGCTTAATCTCTCTACTTGAGTTCTAGGCCCTACCATATTTTCGCCACTTCGCAATACTTAACAATTGAGCACTTCCCCTTCGTGAAGTCACGCCAAGTGTTAGATCTAACTCAAGTCACCTAGCCTTTAATTCCATCTGGGACTGTCAATCTTTCTAACTAGCCATGCCTCACCCTGACAGTTAGCAGTTTTTGCCATTTCACTGAGGTTAATCTATGGGCATCTTCACGCCATGAATCAACAAGAATCGTTGGATTAATCCTAAGATGAATGCCTTTTAAGTGGGCCCTACATCTAGGAATCACTTACACCACCTTTTCATCAGTAAATACATGCCACATGGCAGTCAACCATTAGCAATGGCAACTCACTTGGGTTCCATTCTGGATCTACCACGTGCCATCTTTCATTACTCCCACATAATCGCCAGTTACACCTTGGCGAGCCCTTAACAATCTTTTAGAACTACATGTCACTTGACATGTCCCTATCGAGCTCCACAAAAGTAGCAACTATTTTGCCACGTCACACCTATGTGTGACTTCCACCTGTCTTTCATGACTTCGCGAACACTAATCATCATTCAACTTACGGCCATGAAATCATGAGAACCATTGGATCAAAACAAAGTTAATCGGCCTTTAACTTTGTGCTTAGCCTTCCTTTTGGGCCCACCAACCCTTTTTGCAACTTCGCAATGAGTAAACCATAAGCATCTCTTGGCTGTGAAACAACACGAGCCGTCGATCTCAGCTTGATCTGATCACCCTTTAACCAAAGGGAAAGTCATCATTGTTGGGTCCCGCCAAACCTTTTCATGATTGCACGATAGATAAACCATGTTTATCTTGATCTCAAGAAATCACGCTGCCCGTTCGATCAGATGGGACTTGACTGGTATTTAACTTTGGCTTGAATCTATGTGCGGGGTCCACCTTTCTGCCTTTCACTACTTCACGATAGATAAATTGTGAGCACTTTTAGGTCGCAAATCAACACGGACTGTCAGATCAACAGAAAGCTGTGTGGTGCTTACAAGGCCCGACAGGCATTTAGAAAAAGGCATATTTAAAAGCGAGGATTAAAACATTTGAAGGGACCACCTAGGTAAATTACAAGGTGGGGGGGAACATTTTCACAACAAAGGGACCCATTACTTAAGTGAATAAAGTAATGCAGAAATAGAAGCCAAAGGATTTTTATCAGTCATTAAAGCAATTTAAAACCTAAACTCTAAACCCATTTGGACTTGAAATAGTCTTGAAGCAACAAGAACATACCAGACTCAAAAAACATTATGGACTTAGCCAATAATGGAAAAAGCGTACCCATTTTTTAAATAGTGATAACAGCGACTTTGACTGGGGATAGTTGATCGCAAGGTCAACATAATAACTCAGAAAAATCTGGAGAAATAGACCAAAACACAAGCCCAAAAAACAAGCAACATAAAGAAAACAAATATATACAAACAAAGGACCTACTGTGCATGGACTTCAAGAGAAGTAGTGATTCAGGAATTGTCCATGCACTGGAAATTCTTGTACTTCATCATTCATATTCTTCAAAAAATATGAGTCCTTTCCATTTTGATCATAAACCATAGAAGGGCCAATCCATAATGACTCAAACTTTTTATGCTTTCCCTTGTCTTGTCCTTTTGCATTCCACTGAAGAACAACATCAACAATTTGACACTTTCTCAATGATGTCCTTTTATCAAATAGATATTTAGACTGCAATTGGATCTTCAGATTTCTCTTATGAGATAGAGTTCTAATCTCTTCCACTTCCACTATCTGAATCATTCGGTTCTCCATAGCTTCAGATAGCTCCATGTCTTCAACTTGCAAGACTTTATAAATTGGAAGAAGATTGTTTACTAGTAGTCTAGCTTGTGTACCATAAACCAGTTCAAAAGGTGACATTCCAATGGCCTTCTTAACAGTTACTCTATCAGCCCACAAGGCTAATTTCAACTTTTGATCCCAAGACCTCTTGTTCTCTTCTAGGATTTTCTTGATGATTTTCAAGAGGCTTTTATTACTAGATTTAGCTTGTCCATTTCCCTAAGGATGATAGGGTGAAGATTAAGACAAATTATTCCATGACTGGTACAAAATCCAACAAACTCTTCTGACCTGAAACTCATGGCATTGTCCATTACTAATTTTGCAGGGATTCCAAATCTAGTTATAACCTTATCCATCAGGAAGTCAATGACAACTTTACTTGTAGCTCTTCTTGTGGGAATAGCTTCAATCCATTTAATTAAATAATCAGTGGCTACTATGATCCATCTATGACCTCTTCCTAATCTCTCAACAATCTCTCCAATAAAATAAATGCCCCATTGGACAAAAGGGGCTTCCACTGTGACTAGATTTAGGGGTAAAGCTCCTTCATACTTCAATTTGGATGAAAATGTTTGACATGGGTCACATTTTCTGACATGTTCATGAGCATCCTTGAATAAGGTAGGCCAATAGTACCTAGCCTAGATTATCTTACCAGTAGTTGTCTTAGCAGAGTAATGGCCTCCACATACTCCATCATGCATTTCAATCAACACCCTTTTAGCCTGGAATTCATCCAAACACATTAGCAGTTCTCCATCTCTTTTTCTCCAAAATAGATCACCTTGAATGAGAACATATTTTTGTGACTTGAGTTTTAGAGTTCTTCTCTAATTATGTGTCATTCCTTCTAAAAATGTAGCATCTCTTAAAAATTGGACTATCTCTAAATACCAAGGTTGCCTTTCAATACTGGTGACCATGGTGTTATCAACTTCAACATTATTTACCTTGATATCAAGAAGATTTGATTCAGTCATGAGCTTTGCAAGGCCTAAACCTCTTACCAATTTAGTAATCTTTATCTCTAAATCAAACTCTTGAATCCTATTTATCCATCTGCACCTTTTTCCTGTGACCTCAGATTGGGATAAAATGTCCTTGACTGCAGCATGTGGAACATAAACAACTACTTGTGCACTTACCAAGTAGGGTCTAAAAGCCTTGACAGCTTTGACCAAAGCATATGCCTGCTTTTCCATGATTTCATATCTTAATTCTACTACATGTAAAGACTTGCTATAGAAGGCTATGGGATGTTCATGTCCCTTATTATCCTTTTGCAACAACACTACAGCTACTATATGAAATGAAGCAAAAGAGAATAAAGAAAAGGGTTTACTATAATCCAGGGACTGCAACACAGGTGCTTCCTGAATGGCCTTTTTAATTTCAGTAAAAGCCTTTGAGGCTTCTTGATCCCAACAAAACTTGGTATCCTTCTTGAGCAACTTGACAATGGGCTTAACTATCTCTACAAAGTTTGCAATGAATCTTCTAACAAAATTTACTTTGCCTAAAAAGGATTGAATACCTTTAACACTCTTTGGTTCAGGCACTTTGTTTATTGGTTCAATTCTTTCAGGGTCTATTCTTACCCCTTCCTTGGAGACAATATGCCCTAGCAACTTCCCTTCAACAACAACAAAATGACACTTCTTGGGGTTTAATGACACACCAAATTCTAAAGCCTTATTGAACACCTTTCCCAAATGTCCACAATGATCATCAGCCCTTTTGGAGAAGCATGTTAAATCATCTTGGTACACTAGCATGATGATATTAATGAATTCTTGGAAGGCTACATCCATAGCTCTCTGAAATGTGGCTCCAACATTTTTTAATCCAAAAGGCATTCTAACATAAACATATGTTCCCCAAGGGGTGGTGAAAGTAGTTTTGAATTGCTCAGATTCCTTCACCAACACCTGATTATACCTTGAGAAACCGTCCATCATTGACAAAAGATCACAACCAGTTACTCTCTGCAGTATAGCTTCCATATTGGGAGAAGAATAATTACCCTTCAAGGAAGCAACATTTAAATTTCTGAAATCAACACACAATCTTATGTCCCCATTCTTTTTTCTTCCTGAGACCAAATTGGAGACCCATGAGGAATGTCTTATAGGTTTAATAATCCCTCCTTCTCTTAGCTTGGATAATTCTTGCCGCATCTTATCTTCTAACAAGGGATTAATAGGTCTCTGCTTTTGTCTGAAAGGCTTAGCATCTGGAAGTAAAGGAACTTCATGTTGAAACAAGTCTTGTCTATATGCCTTTAGGTCTTCATAAGACCAAGCAAACACATGCTTATACCTTTTCAATAAATTAATGAGATTAGTTCTTACATGAGGAGGCAAGTTTTTTCCAATGTATACCAACTTAGGGGATGATTCAGTCCCTAAGTTTACTTCCTCCAAGTCTTCTGACTTGGTAGTAGATTGCTAATGCAAGTGACTGTCATTATAACTGAACATGCCCTCAAGCTCTACCAACCCCTTAGGTATCTCATTTGTTTCCAACTTAACCAAGTCATTTCCAAATACTGTCTCTCTATTATCAACCACCTCCACCAATGCATTGTAGTCAATCTTCTGTCCATCATAATCATCTATGCATTGTATGAACCTAAGAATATCTTCATCATCAGCAAAAACTTGCCAATTATACACAATATCAGGGATGGTAGGCCTAGACTTTATTTCCATAGTGGATATACCAGTTAGTGTTGCATCATCATCCTTTAATGCAACATTAGCTAAGAAGTCTGCCATGATATTCTTTGATATTTCTATCCAATTAATAGAAAATGCACTAAAATGCTCAATAACATCCCAGACTGCATGTTCATATCTTTTCAATCTATCATTTTTTGATGCATATTTGGATCTTACCTGAGAGACAACCAATTCTGAATCTCCTAAAACTTTCAACAGTTGGATTCCATGCCTCTTTGCAACCTCAAGCCCCAATAATAGGGCTTCATACTATGCAGTATTATTTGTGCATTGGAAAGACAATAAGAAAGAATACTTAAAAGTTATACTTGATGGGGATACAAAAAGAACCCCTACTCTAGATCCTTCTTTGGAGCAAGCTCCATCAAAGTATATTTGCCATAGACCATACTATTGTGATTCTAATTTGATCACAATGGGGTTAGTATTCTTTAACTGAGGTAAAATTGGTTGTAGTCTAAAATTATCAAGATCTACATCAATCATACAACTGAGCATATTAGGATCTACATTTTCAAATACTCTAGGACCACGTGGTTCTTTATACAAGTTGACCTGATTCCCATTGATTGGGATGGTAGCATAAGATAAGTCCAATTGGACATTTCCTCCTACTGTTGTTGCCCACTGCCTGGATAACAACATGCCATAATGAGGCTTAGTATCAGTGACAATAACATCCATTTTATAGGTTGCTTCAGGAATGCTGCTATTTTCACTTCAACATCTTTCATTGTACCTATCATAGGCACTTCTTTGTTATCCATAGCATAAGATCTCCCATACATTGTAGTCACTGATAATCCTAATTCTTTCATAACACCATAAGGCATTACATTAGCAGTTGCACCTGAATCTATCATACAATTTTTAATCAACTGGTTATTCACTAATAAAGTGACATAAAAAGGATCTACCTATGATGGTTCTTGAGTAATAGTTGTTCCAACATAAACCTTTGGGGTTTGGAACTCCTGATCCTTTCCATTTTTAACTGAACTGGTGGGTAAAACTGTGTTACTATCAGATATGTTAGAAAATAAAGACAATGTTGCTTCCCTATGTTCTTTTATTTTCAATAATTCTATTAATGGGATAGTAACTTTCATTTGTGTAAGATCTTGAGCCATGTCAAATGTGGAATTACTACTCAATTCAGTATTAGCTCTAACTCTTTCTGGCTTAGGCTGACTTGCCTTCTTTGTTGTGGCATCTCCTTGTGTATCATTGGTATTATTATCATCTGTACTCTTGGGTACATCTTTAATTTGATCTTTCTTTTCTTGACTCATTTGAGGGTGAATGGCACTACTTGTTGTCTTTTTCTGAATAACCTCTTTTATAAACATGGAACCGGGTTCACCCTGATCACTATCCTTTCTGGTGCTCCTTAGGTTGTAATTGTGCTTTGCCTTAGCTATAGCAGCCTTGGTGAGATTTTTCACTTCTTCATCGCTAGGTCTTCTAAGATGAACTTCTTCATCTTCAATGGTTACCACATTCAGTGTAGGATGCCAATCAAGTGTTAGTTGTCCTTGGTAGGACCTTTTACTGTCCAACACATCACAATCACTAAATTCACTCTACAGAGACTCCTCATCACTTTCTATAATGGTCTCAAACATGTTAATATTAGGCTCAGCCTCTTGTTTCATGGACTCTTCTAAGGCTTGAGCAACTGCACACTGATGAGGGGAATGTAGCCCATCACAAGCAATACACCAAGGAGTGCTCTACATGTTATGAACATTTTTTCCTTTCAAAGGATCAGGGGTGTCTTAGCTCTGAGCAATCTTAGGCTTCTCATTCTGAGGCTTACCATCCTTCCAGTTGGTGTTATAAGGCATATCATGCAATCTAGGAGGTCTATCTTGCCAATTGTAGTAAGTCTTATCATTCTTATTTACCTTAACAGTTAGATCCTTCATAGCAGTGACTAACTTTTCTATCTTATCCTCCTCCTTAGCAACTTTTTTTTATTGTTGTTTTGTTTCTTGCCACAGCCTACCATCAGTTCTTCTTCCTAGTTTTCCAGATGCTTTCCTATTGCTCTATACATTGATAGCAATTCTGAATGCATCTCTCAGGCTATGTGGATTTTCATCCCTGAATATATAAACCATTTTGGAATCAAATGCATTGTAATAAGTGTTCAGGCACATGTTATCATCTAACCTCATTACCTGATACAACCTATGCATGGCTTTCTGAAACCTAGCATTGAAATTAGTGACCATTTCATTATCAAATTTTTTGATATTATTAAATTCATTAAGAATGAAACTGTGTGGGAGAAAAAGTGACACTAAGCAAACATGCCCTAATCTCACTTTCAATCACACACTTGTGGAATACGAAAGAGCCTAGAGGTATCACATAATTGGCTACTTCTTTTTGTGGAAGAGAGAGCCATGAGCTACCTATTAGGATTTCTATTCCTTTGTTGCAAATGATAGATAAAATGATGCAAGTTCAACTACTAGCCCTAGAGTGCAAGTATGAACTAATAACAAGATTGCAGAATTGAACTTAAACAATGAAAAGATGTAAACACAAGGATAAAAGGAGAATGCAGATGTGTACCTAGGGTAGAAATCTGAGTGGAAATGTTCGGGACGGGGGCGTGGGTGCCACTATCCTGATTCTGCACCTGGAACTGCTCCTAAAACTGCTGTTTTGCAACCTTAAAAGTTGTCAAAAATGCTGAAACTGCTGTCTGATAGAAGGACCAGGGTGCCCAGCACCCCTATCCCAGGGACAAGGGCACCCAGTGCCCCTATCCTGGCAGGACCAGGGTACCCCACGCCCCTGTCCTAGTCTTTTTCTCTGCAATTTGGTGTGTTGTTCTATCGCAGTCTGCTTCTGTCGAATCTGCAACTTGCGGCGTCGTCTGAATCCGAAACCTGCACTTATATCTGAAAAGGTATGGTGGGCGGCTATACAGGTTTTTGCCTTAGTCAAACCCCCGCTTTGGGGATTTCCACCTCCACAAATAGCCAAGTTGTATTGTAAAAGTAGTGTGTGTGCAGACCTTGTGTGTGTGCAAGATCCTAAAATGCAAGTAAGCAAACTAGAGCAACCTAGAAAGTAAACCCTAATTGCTTGCAAATGATAATGTAAATGCTCCAAATCAAGATGTAAAGAGATCTAAAGCATGAATACAAGTGATATAATGAGGCTTATGCAAAGACATGAAAACAACATGAAATCATACCCAACCCCAAGGGAGGGGTACAAGCCAATCTTCAGTCAATGATCCCTTATTGTTCTTCAATGCCTTCAAAGCCCTAAATGAATGAATGAAATTGATGAATGCTTGATGGATGGATGTTGAATGTTGTTGAAGTCTTCAAAGATCTGCTCTTTTGCTGCATAGAAGGTCCTTCAAAACCAAAATTCTCCTCCTTTCAAATGAAGAAAGAGAGCTCTTATATATGAAACCCTAGGGCTTAATTTCAACTTTTGGCCGACCTATAGATTGAATCTCCCGCCAATTTCTTGGGGTTAAGCTTTATTTTATGATTGGGTCATGCTCCTAAAATTTCAAGAAAAATGTCCAGGACCATGTGCACGCTGGGCGCCATGGTCCCAACAACTTTTCACCAAATTTTTAGGGCCGTCGGATATGATGATTTTAGAGAGAATCCCAAAGTTACAGGTGATTTCAAGATGTTTTGACCCCCGAAATCAAGCCCCCAAGTTCAAAATAGGACCTAATTAGGGTTTTTGATTAAATGATATATTGGAAGAATAAAATGAAAGGGGCACACTTTAATTAAAAGGGCCCAACTTTATGATATGGGAGATGATAAAATAGAACCTTAGACCTAATTAATTTAATTAATTAAGTGCTAAAGGGGAAATGCAATGCAAAATGCAAGATGCGCCAAGGCAGGTGCTAAACTAGGTGTGAAATTGTACCACCCTAGCAAGTGTGTACAATTTATGATGCCACATTTAGCCCCCACTTTATCGGTCATATGAACACTACGTGCATATGCAAGCTAAAGTATAGAAAAGTAAACATTATTTGAAAAAGGATATATCCATAAGTTGTCGGATGAAGCCCCCCAGCGGTATCTGCAGTACACAGTTAGGAACCGCACCCTACAAAACACACGTTAGATCACAAAATCACCTAATGCTTACTAAGGAAGGTGATGAAAATTCGAGGGTAGCTATATGCCCCCCCCTGTTTCGGCTTGCTAATTTTAGTGAGTTGAAATAGGGTATCATGTTTACCACTTCGAATTGTTAATGAATATTGATAACAAATGCTCACAAGAAGATTTGATATGAGATCAAAAATGAATGGAGATCATTTGGTAAGAAAGAGGACTAAATCTCAATTCCAACACAACAAAGAGTGTGAGGATTTGAGAGTTCTCTAACACAAGATGAAGGATGTAAATGGAAACAAAATGTAAAGAGAAGAAAAGAAAGGAAAAAAAAGCATGAATACACACATTTGTGATCCATGAGAAGAATAGTGAGAGAGAAAACATGGACTTCTCACCACTAGATCTTGTCTAGGTGATCCATGGGAAAAAAGGACATGGAAAACTAGCCCCTAGAGCCTGTCTAGGTGATCCATGTAAGGGAGGAGAGTAAGAAAGTCTAGCCTTATGCCGCTAGTTCCACTCCACCTCATGCATGTGTGTGTAAGTGAGGTTAGAAGCATCTCATAGGAGTCTATGCCCGAGTATGCTACAACCTATATATGTATAGTACAAAAGCGTGACATCTTGCTCTAAGAGTCTGTGCTCTGGTTCCGAGAATAATCACCTTGCATAAAATAAAAATGGAGACATCTCACTCTAGGAGTCTGTGCTCTGGTTCCGAGAATGACCCATTGCTCAAAAAGTGTAATGTTTACGTCATAAGAAAAGTAGAACAAGGATACCTACCTTCATCACAAAAGAGGATACCCCAAAAATGCAACAATGTCATAGATCCAAGCAAGAGAGTTTTGCATTCTTTAAGCAAGGATAAGATAGTTGAAAAAGGGATATCTTGTAGTATGTGTAAAGGAGATCCTTAGAGGAGAAGAGATCTTTGTACAAAAGACACCTATCCCCGAGAGGAATTGTGTTAGACAAATATAACATCTTCTAGAATAATACAAAGAAGAGAATAAGAATGCAATACTTCCTTCTTTTGCGAGGTGAAAATGATTCTTAATGAAGGATGACGCTCTTTTTTAACCCAATTGGGAGAGTGAATTCATTATGGATGTATTTTACCAAGTGCAAAAGAGGTTGTAGTCAAGGACTTAAACCTCTTGTAAGAGAGAATCCTTGAACAAACAACAACAAATGCATACAAGGAATAACATCAAGTAATAAAGTTCACACCATCCACGAAAATAGGAAAAAGTGGATCCTTAGATAAAAATAAGAAAAGACCATTGCTTCCCAAGGATAAGGACAATGAGGAGGACTTACACAATCTTCTAGGGAGAGATTTAGACAGAAGCAAAATGTACTACATACTCACATGAGTTCATGCGAGCAAGACATTAGTGTATGTAAAATGCTCCTTACAAGAAGTCGGTAGGATAAGAAAGAGAATACACATCTTCTCCCATATCTAGGAAAAGAGGATTGTAAAGCAAAGATGATCAATATTTCCATACTATTACCTCATAGGAAAAAGAGATAACATAGAAAAATTAGGCTATTATGTTGCTTCAAAAATATGATTGCACTTGAAATTGTACCATCATGAATGACAATGAGCCCCCAGTAAATGAGCTACCAATGTCACATAATGATGAGCAACATAATAGCCATTAATGTTATTTAAAGACATGATAGATTGAATGAGGTATTTGAATATGACAAGCTGAATGCTCAACTATAAGTGAGATCAAAAACATGTATAAAATGATAAAAATTGAAGAAGCAAAGTTACGAGAAATCTTAGAAGAGAGATGAGTGTAATTTATTAGAGCCTTATCCCTAGAAGAAAGGACTTTATGATGAATAGGAGATAAAGATTCATAAGTGGATTTAGAAATTTGAGGGGAGTCATAAAGAGATTTGTTCATCACCAAGATTTCCTCATGAGGGGAATGAGAGTTGATAGAAGTAGAAGATGATTTAGTTGAAGTGAGATCATCATCACTACTAAATATAGCATTCACATTGAGAGATGGTCTTTTAGATGCTTTGGTGGGCTTAGAAAGATTATATCCAAGTCCAAATGAATATTCATGCATGTTATGTTCTAAAGGAACTTTAATTCCTTGTTCATTTGCGCCACAACCATTTCCACTATAGCCACTCTTAGCCAAAATATGGAAACCACGACCATAACGATTAGCCATTTCAGAAAGAAAAGGTGGCTTTTCATAAGACAAAGAATCAAATTCTTCAGAATTAGAGGTGTGAGGAGAAGAAGTTTGAGAAGCGGCCACAAAATTATTGCTCATAGGTTCAGGTAAGACTGATTGATCTCTAGTTTCTTCCTTCTTTTTAACTTTAAGCTCTCTAGGAGGAACCCTATACTCACCTACAAAGGTGGGATTGAAATCAAGAGATCCCCAATCATCTTTTGCGAGAACCTTCTCAAGATGAAAAGCCTTTTCATGTGTAGATTCAAGTTGAGAAGAATCTTCTTCAGGAGCTTCAGACTCATCCAAAGAATTTTGATTATCAGAGGGTGATGATTCATCCATAGGTATCTTGTTTAATGAGTCATCACTAGAAGAGGAAGGCTTAGAAGAACTCCCTTTGGAAGTAGATGTTTGCAAACAAGCTTGAAAATTAGTATCACCTATCAAGGTATATGTCTTATTATTATAAATAAATTTAACTTGTCTATGCAATGTAGAGGGGACAGCTTGCATACCGTGAATCCAAGGTCTCCCTAATAACAAGTTGTATGTTAGATTTCCTGACATAACATGGATAGGAGTAGGCAAAGTAACAGGTCCCACTGTGATGGGTAAGTTGATAATACCTAATGAAGACTTAGCCACATTATCAAAGCCTCGAATGGGATGAGAGTCAGGCTCAATAAGGGATGTATCCACATTCATCTTATGCAATAGATTAATGCTACACACATTAAGGCCAGAGCCATTATCTACCAGTGTTCGTCTTATAGCAATGTCATTTATGACAACCACAATCATCAAGGGATCACATTGATGTTGAATTTCACTAGTAGGCAACTCATCTTGAGTAAACACAATTTGAGCTTTAGGATTCATCACAGAGTTAACCAAAGACACTATATTACTAGATGTATTAGGTGGAGGAACATTCAAATCTTTCAAGACATCTTGTAACATTCCATGATGAGCAGAAGAAGTTTGGATCAAATCCCAAAGGGATATCTTAGCAGGGGTAGCTTTAAGTTGTTCTATGAGATCATATTCCTTACCGAGAACTTGTGAAATACATGGAGCTTGCGAAAGAATAGGTTGGGAAGGAGGAAGTGAAGTTGGGATAACTGGAGGAGGATTAGGTTGCCTATTATTTCTTGTGTTATAGGTATGAGCAACTGCATGATAACTCTCTCTAGTCAGTTGCTTAGCATACTCATAAGGGCTCTTAGTAGAATAACCTTCTTGCACAGTAATAATAGGTTTCTTAGGAGTGCAAAAAGAATCATTAGCATAACCACCTTGAACCACTAAGATAGGCTTATTTAAAGGTTGAGAATTTTGAGAAGGACAAGCACCTTGGACAATGAAGAGAGGTTTGTTAGGAGTTTCATTCACATGTATCAAATTGATTGAGGATAGTTTAGAGGAATGAACAAAAGTGTTGGAAAAATTATTGATAGTCTTCTCTTGCACTAAAATCTTATCACGGATTAAATCAATTTTAGGAGAGAGACAAGGGGTAAGCATTGATGTTCTAGTAGGAAAAGTAATACTAGGAAAGGTCATGTCATCCTCTATCATCAAAGGATCTACATGGGGAATAAACTCTCTAGGAGAAGAATCAACATCACTCTCTAAAGTCTCACTTTTGAGAGGGAGATCTTTGAAAGAGATGTTAACCATCTTGCTTTGAACTAGGGTTTCCTTATGAGTAGAACCAAGTTGAGGAGAGGGAGAATAATTGAGATTCAAGGAAGGTGAGAAGCTATCAAGGGAGTTTTCAATCTTGATTTCATCCCCTTTGGCTAGGGGTAGAGAATAATCTATACCTTCTTCTAATGGTTCATCCCAAATAGTGAGGTTGTTGAAAGGAATGTTTGAAGTATTGTCAATTTCGGGAGAGGAGATAACATTGTTTATTAATTCCTCATCCTTAGGAGGGAGAGGATCAATAGATGTGTTAAACTCATCCTCTTTCCTCAAAATATGTTCAATATGTTATTTAGGGGAGAGAGAGTTAAGGAAATTGCTTATTATTTCATCTTCTTTCTCTAAGGGATGTTTATGGGTAAGACAAACTTTAGGAGAAGGGTAAGCATTTATCATTAATTCATCATCTCTAATGGGAATTTTGTTGGAAAAGAAAATGCCATCACTAGGAAATGTAGGGATAATGTCATCTTCTTGCACAAAAGAATCCTCATGAAGGGAGTGTTTTTTAGGAGGAACATGAACATATTTCTCCAAAGATTCATGCTTAGGAAGGAGATCTTTGAAAAAAGTGTTCATAACCTTTTGTTGCACTAACATGCCCCCATTGGAAGGACCAACTTTAGGAGAAAATAAGTCAATGTCCATCAATACCTTTTCACTTAGAGAGGCATCATGTAGGGAAGGTGAAGTAACATTAAGAAAGGTGTTTATGATATCATTCTCTTCCTCTAGGATAGCTAAATAGGAAGGGCACATTTTAGGAGAATTGTCAAGATCACTCTTAAAGTCTTCATCCTTAGAGCATGGGAGAGTCTCAAAGGGATAAAAAGCAACTCTTTTAGGCACTAAAATGTTGTTATAGATGGGGGGAGGTTCTTTAAGAGAAGGAAAAATTGAAACAAGGGAAGCTAACCCATTATCAAATGAATGCATCATGACAACAATTTTCCTCTTTCAAATGATAACACATGCAAAATAGAAGGAAATGTTCAATTTTAACCAATGCAAGCACTTAGAATGTAGATTTAGAAAATGAAATTTATGATTCAAATGAGTTCCTAAATCAGATTGATCCCAATTAAGCTATCCACAAGTTCAACTTTGAATTGAAAAATTAGGGTTTTAGCAAAAAATTTCCTCTAAATTTTTGAATCTTGCAAGAAATTAAAACTTGTAAATGCAAATTTGAATTTGAAATAGCATAAATACTCAAATTTGAAAACATAGATCAGAATTAGAGAAGATTGGAATTCACGTCAAGTTCACCAAAATGTGTGGGAGAAAAAGTGACACTAAGCAAACATGCCCTAATCTCACTTTCAATCACACACTTGTGGAATACGAAAGAGCCTAGAGGTATCACACAATTGGCTACTTCTTTTTGTGGAAGAGAGAGCCATGGGCTACCTATTAGGATTTGTATTCCTTTGTTGCAAATGATAGATAGAATGATGCAAGTTCAACTACTAGCCCTAGAGTGCAAGTATGAACTAAAAACAAGATTGCAGAATTGAACTTAAACAATGGAAAGCTGTAAACACAAGGATAAAAGGAGAATGCAGACATGTACCTAGGGTTAAAATCTGAGTGGAAATATTCAGGATGGGGGCGTGGGTGCCACTGTCCTGATTCTGCACCTGGAACTGCTCCTGAAACTGCTGTTTTGCAACCTGAAAAACTGTCAAAAATGTTGAAACTGCTGTCTGACAGAAGGACCAGGGCACCCAGCGCCCCTATCCTAGCAAGACCATGGTGCCCCACGCCCCTGTCCTGGTCTTTTTCTCTACAATTTGGTGTGTTGTTCCGTCTCAGTCTGCTTCCGTCGGATCTGCAACTTGCGGCATCGTCCGAATCCGAAACCTGCACTTATATCTGAAAAGGTATGGTGGGCGGCTATATAGGGTTTTGCCTTAGTCAAACCCCCGCTTTGGTGATTTCCACCTCCACAAATAGCCAAGTTGTATTGTAAAAGTAGTGTGTGTGCAGACCTTTGTGTGTGCAAGATCCTAAAATGCAAGTAAGTAAACTAGAGCAACCTAGAAAGTAAACCCTAATTGCTTGCAAATGATAATGTAAATGCTCCAAATCAAGATGTAAAAAGATCTAAAGCATGAATACAAGTGATATAATGAGGCTTATGCAAAGACATGAAAACAACATGAAATCATACCCAACCCCAAGGGAGGGGTACAAGCCAATCTTCAGTCGGTGATCCCTTATTGTTCTTCAATGCCTTCAAAGCCCTAAATGGATGAATGAAATTGATGAATGCTTGATGGATGGATGTTGAATGTTGTTGAAGTCTTCAAAGATCTGCTCTTTCGCTGCATAGAAGGTCCTTGAAAACCAAAATTCTCCTCCTTTCAAATGAAGAAAGAGAGCTCTTATATATGAAACCCTAGGTCTTAATTTCAACTTTTGGCCGACCTAGAGATTGAATCTCCCACCAATTTCTTGGGGTTAAGCTTTATTTTATGATTGGGTCATGCTCCTAAAATTTCAGGAAAAATGTCTAGGACCATGTTGACACCGGGCACCATGGTCCCGACAACTTTTGACCAAATTTTCATGGCCGTCGGATATGATGATTTTAGAGAGAATCCCAAAGTTACAGGTGATTTCAAGATGTTTTGACCCCCGAAATCAAGCCCCCAAGTTCAAAATAGGACCTAATTAGGGTTTTTGATTAAATGATGTATTGGAAGAATAAAATGAAAGGGGCACACTTTAATTAAAAGGGCCCAACTTTATGATATGGGAGATGATAAAATAGAACCTTAGACCTAATTAATTTAATTAATTAAGTGCTAAAGGGGAAATGCAATGCTAAATGCAAGATGCGCCAAGGCGGGTGCTAAACTAGGTGTGAAATTGTACCACCCTAGCAAGTGCGTACAATTTATGACGCTACAGAAACTCACATTTGTTTTGTCACCATACTGCTCTTGAAAGCAATTTTTAAAGTCCTCCCAAGACCAATGCTACTAACAGGGAGACCTCTATACCAATATCTCGCATCATCTATTAGGGACTGGACAAATAGTTTCATTATGACATCTTCATCTACTATCTCATAATCATTTATCAGGTCACCAAAAGATTTTAAATGTTCCTCTACACTAATTGCATTATTTCCAGCAAACTTAGGGAGTCTATCTCTTAACTCAGTTGGAACATGGTTAGGATATCGAGGGATTCCATCAAAAAATAATTGCCTGTACTGCTCTAAGTTGATGGGTCTTCTCTGGAATGGGTTAACGGCATTGTTATTACCCATGTTCATTTTTATATTGGGGGCTTGAGTTTGAGAGATCTGATTATTCTGATTAATAATAGGGGCTTGACTAACTGTTGCGATATTAACAGGAAAGGTTGGTTGGATTTTAATAGGAGGGAGGGAAACTTGCTGAGGTATAGGTTTATTCAGACCTTCTGATGGAAAGATAACGGGTGGAGCTTTTAGATAACCAATTTTTCTTTTAACCTCTTGGTTAGCAGCCTCTAACTCAGTTTTCTCCAATTCCATTTGTAAGTCTTCTTTTTTTTCCTCATTCTTTCCATCTCCCTTTCATGTGCTAATAATCTATGAGAGATTTCCACTGTAGTTTTAGATCTCGACCCATCTTCCATGTGTTTCTGCTTCCCTTTATCAACCTCATTTCTGACAGGCTGTGGGTCACTAAAAAGCTCCCTATTTGGTCGGGTTACTGACTTACATGCTATTTTGGCCTTAGGGACTAGAATTTCCCTGATCACAGGACCTTCATCCTCACTCTTTGCCTTTTCTTGAGCAAGGACCTCAAGATCTGCAATCTATCTCAGAAGCCTGTCTCTTTCCATCAATTTGGCTTTAACTTCTCTCTCTTTATTGGCTTCTTTTTGGGTTCTCAAAGAGATGAGATGATGGAATTTTCTATTTAGGTCCTCTATCTCTTGGGATATCTTATCTTCATCAGGGAAAACTTCTTCTGAGTCTGATATATTGACCTGATCAATATCAATCAAGCTAATGTTTCCATCAATTGTCCTAGGTACAAAACTCCTGACTATATTTGAACTAGTTATGTCTCTTCCAGAGGCACTAGTATGAGGTATATCTTGATTTAAAACATTAACATCTTCTACATTTCCGAACAAACCAGAATAGAAACCAAAAACATCATGTTCAGATTCTTTTGAAGAAGAACTTGATCTAGCATAGATAGGTCTTTCAAATATCTTACCCGTATTATTGCTTTTCTGGACCCAAGCAACATTCGACGGCTCATGCAACACTGACCTTTTTGACCCCTTCTTGACTGTTCAGGTAACCCTTCCCGCAACATTTCACGAGGAAGTTTTTTCATGAAAGATCAAGTATGCTTTCCTCCCTGCATTGCACTTGTTTTCTTTTTAGAATTTCCTTATTTCTAAAAGAACTGGTTTAAACAAACAGATTTAACACCCACATATCTATGGGAAATATGAAAACAAGTTGGATTTCATAGTATGACTCTCCCTAGCAGAGTCACCACTTTTGTTGTTCTCAAATTCCGATTCCCTCTAACATCCCTGGTAATAAAATAATAAACTTTGTCTATACAAGAGAAATCAAAGAGAAGGAAAACTTTAGAGCAACATATGACAAGGTTTTATGACCTTCTACACTTCAAACTTATAAAAAGTTTAGGCGGATATACCCTAGGTGAATTCTTTCACACTTTTAAACAAAACCCATAGTAACCATTATCCCAAAAACCAGTGGATTTCATCGCCTTAGAACTGACTGAAACAAAGAAATAAAACTTAAATTCATGTTCAGTATTGACCTACAAGATATACAGAAGAAAACTACAACAGATACCAGTGCCTTATCCAGGCCACAGAGTCATCTAAGTTTCTACAATACTCCAACAATCAAATATCCCCACACATCCCATCACCTCAGCTTCTATAAAACCCCACATATGCTTAACATACGTAAGAATTAATCCTTAGCAAAACTAGATAGCATTTATCAAATTCAAAGTCTTCAACAAAGAATTTACTGATAGAAGTGCTTCATGCATATTTAATTTCCCTCCTGAAGAGAAAAGCTAAGAAACTCTCCTATTTAAGATTTCCTTCCAACCCATATTTAAATGAATAACCCTAGATTATTCAAATCAAAAATAGTAAATATTTGCAAACACATTTGAAGACAATACAAATTCTAGGATCAAAGTTGATGGTCTGTATATTGATATTATCTTAGAAAATATTACCAAAACATTTGGATGTTCTTCATGATACTTGGAAAAGAGCTTAGATTAATTTCTGCAACATTTCTTTACAATTCCTTGCGATCCTCTTACATTGGTCCTGGTATCCATTTATATAATCATGGATGCAAACAAGCTTTGGACCATCCTTTCAAAAAGTTTGTTACAAAATACTACTTCACTCAAGAAGTAGTTACATGGAATTTTCTACTTCAACCGCTTCTTTAGTTGGTGTCTCTTCCGCAATGTCCTCTGGCCATTCAGGAGCACCTTCTAACTGTTCAGGAGCATCTTCTTCTTGAACCTCCACATCGGCCATCGCATACTTTTGGGACCATCCTTGGAAAACATCATCATTAGCCCATGAGTGGCCAATAATTTTTTATTCAACTTTAACAACTTTTTCCAGGTGTTCCTCACTTTCCTTTCCTCTAAATCCAAAAACCCATAATGAGATTTGATCCTCTCTATTTCCTCAATTGTTTTAACAAACAAAGAGGTGTCATCTTTATTGATTATCTCATTTACATTTAAGGATAAATTAGCCCCTAACTCATCTAGCCATGCCTGTTTATCCTTTAACTAATTCTGGTTGGCAAAACCTCCAGGGAATAATGCAAATTTATGCTCGGTATATTCTTTTTGATGCAAATTAGCTTTTCTTTCCACATTAGCTCTTCCTTCAGCCAACTTTGTCAATTCTTTTGCCAACTTACATGTAGACTTGATAGTGACATCAACATCTGCCTCATCATATGATGCACACATCAGTTCTGAGTCCACTTCCCTGGGCAACCATTTATTCATAATAGGCTCTAAAATAGCCTTTTCCTCATTCAACTCATTAAGAGTATCCAAAATTCTTTTCATATTGAGATATACTGTAGGAGCATCAACAATGTCAGCAAAGCTTGAAATTGTTGCCTTTATCTTCTCATCATACTTGCTTGCAAATAGGGCCTGGGCCTGTTTCAACTTTTCCATTTCATTTTGATAAGTCTCAGCCGGTTGGAAACTAGAAGGCATAGGAGAAGGAGGGAATTCTATAATTGGACTAGTAGGTGGGGGTCTTTCTGGAGAGGAAGCGATCATCAATGTTGAAGGCTCACCTTGATGATGTTGACTTGCCAATTGGATCTAGAGTTTAGTGATGATGTTGTCCCTATTAGCTATTCCTTCCTTAGCTTCATTATAAGATTTTAAAATAGTCTCCAACTTCAATTGGAGAGTAGCCTTTTCTTGCTCTTCTTTCTCTGCTACTGCCATATTAAACTTTGTAGTTTCTAGAATAGTACTAGTTGCCTCCATCCCCAGTCAGAGCCACTGTTGGGACTCATTAAATTTGAGTCAGACTTAGAGGCCCATTTCAAAATTTTGCTTTTCTTTCCCAAATGATCATAAAATGAGCCAATTTGAATGGCCTAGTTAGAGAGAGGGCAAAATGGAGCTAGTTGATATTCAAAGGATAAGGCTTGGGAAACATGTCCTACACCTTTCATTTGGCCTATTTAGTGATGTGCAACTTTCAAAATTCAATTTGGATCAGTTTATCAGGTACCCATTTCGAGGGGTGAGCTGAAAGTGCATTTTGGGCACAAATGCAGATTTTATTGAGTAGCCTACTTTCAGTGCTTACATATTTTGCCTTGGGTATTGTCATGAAGAAATTCAAAATGGATTCAATTCTATACATAAATGTGAGTCAGCATGCATAGTTTCAAGTCTTAATGAATCCATTTACTCAGCTTTTATAGCTCAATCCATTTGGAGTTTGTGTGGTTTGACTAGTCCCTGTTTCAGCTACTAGTCGGAGCCCTGTTTCGCATAAGTGTAAAAGTTACGTCAGTGAGTGTCATGTCAGAATGTTTTCTCCGAGATACGATTGGTATAAATAACAAGTTTTGTTTCCAATTTCACGCTTCTACCAATCCATTGAGTCAATTTTCAAAAGGGTTCATTGAACCATCGTTTTCAGTCTTTCGCACTTTCATTGCTATATCAGTTTAAGTAGCCATTTTCACGAGCGCATTATTTGCACCCAGTCAGTCTTTTGATCAAAATGAGAATTAAAATATTTAATATGTACTTCAAGGTACCTGTGTTTCAAATTTGAGGGTCTACGGAGGTCGTTTGGTATTTTTGAGAAAGGCATCATGCGTTGCCAGAACATTGACTTCATCAGGTCCGCAGTGTTGACAAAGCCAGTTAGTCATTTTTGCCAATTAATATCTCTTCACTCGGGATTCATCTTGAAAAAGTGTTTGGTAGAGTTCATGCTTGTATATCAAAGTACACACCTGTTAGATGGCAAGGTCCAGAAAGGTGTTTTGACCACTTTGAAAATTACGTCTTCACGATTAAATGTGAAAATGTGGCGCAGGCACCTGAAAGTCGCCAAACTCAATTTAATGATCCGAAAATGGTGACGATCGATTCCAAAGGTATGTTTAAGGTTCATGAGGCATTTTAGTGGTCAGTTGCATGAAATTTTTTTTTTTTTAGTTGGACCCACTTTGGGGCCCGACCTGGCTCATACCTGTGCGTTATTTTTATGGCGAAAATGTTCTTAGTACATGACTTCATGATGCATAAAGATATGGGATTGCGTAGGAATGTTACTATGAATTCTTGTTGAATATTCTAGTCCTAGTATGGAAGAGTAAGAGATTGACATAGTCAATGAGACAATTCCCAATATGGAAAAGAGTATATTTTTGGAGAATAGAAAAGTCCTTTTCTACTATGGCAATAGACAATTTTCATAATCAAACTTATGTATTGGCAATTGAAAAGGAAAAGAAAAGATTGTCTAATTACAACAAACAATCAATCTTCAATTCCTATTGTGCGTGAGCTGGAGCGTGGCCATCAAGATTTCTAGTAAATTCAAATTTGACAAGTGTAATGTCAAATTCTCCTTTAGCAACAGAGATTTACATGAAACCTCAATCAACTGCATGAAACCAAATCCTCCCTGTGTGGAGTGAAATGGTGAAAAAGGAAAGGCATTGAAATAAAAACAATCTGCCATAACCAGCGGTATCCTCCCCTCTTCATGGTACATGGTGTGTGGAACAACTTTTAATAAAAATCAGGCAAATGCAAGTGCTATGTTATATGGGTAAGAAGCATAAAAAACTTTAGCAGTGCTATTGGCTGGTATTAAGCCAAACCTCCCTCCTTTAGTGTGGCATCCTCCATGTTATGTGTGCATGGTGAAGAAGGGTGGAATGGTGCTGGTGGCAAGTTCTAAAAGTCTTTCAAAACCAAAGAAAATGTCATTTTCCCTCCTTCGCAGTGGCATATAAAAGGCACCAGAAATTTCAAATAAATTGGAATGCAAGTTTTAGGTGTTAAACTTACAAATTCCCCCCCTTTGCCATGGAAGTAAAAATGAAAAGGTTTTAAAATCTTTTAAGCAAATGCACTTGACAAATGTAAAATTTTCCACAACCTTCGCCAGTTATCCCTGTTCTGCGTGGAAATGGGGAAGGTTTTTGAAAATTTTAAAATTTTAAAAATTGAAATACCAACATCATCTCCTACACAGTAATAATAAAGGGGGGAGCATTTAAAAGTTTTAAGAAAATGTTGTTTGCAAGTGTAATTGTTTCCTCTGTGTGGTAGAGAAGCTGGAGTGTGGCATGGTTGAAAAGGCCATTAAAATTTCAAGGCAAATGTAACCTGCATGTGTTACTTTCCTTTTGCATGGAAAATGCAAATGGGTAAATTGTCAATCAAAGCAATTGCAATCCCTCTGCGTGGTGTTTTGAAGAAGGCAATAGAAGGTTTCAAAGAATGAAAACACTTAGGAAAGCTTTAAAAGGTGCAGTCCCAGTCTAAGTGCATTATCCCACATTGGCTACAAAGTGAACTTTTTTGATATTTATAACCAAAAGCACACTCATCTAATATGTCAAAGTTTAAAGGCTTTTGATGCAAGGTGCCTGATGGGAACCCAAGGCGGACCCCACGTGCATGGGCACAGATCCTAAGGTGAATGAGGAGGCTGACTGAGTGGTGACCAGGTGGACCCCATGCATGCACGGATCTCGAGGTAGGTGAATTTTGCAGAGGAAGAGCAGATTAACCAGTGAGCATGTTGAGGAGATCAGACAGCTCATGCAATTTTGCGAAGGAAAGAAGCTCACCAATTAAAGTCTGCGAAATGGTGAAAAGCTCAGCAAAAGGAGTTAAAGATCGAGCAAGTCCGGAAGATCCAACGGCTTGCGCGATTTTGGAGCCCAAAGATGCACGCCGGTTAGCCATTGTGAAATGGCGAAAGCCAGGTGGCAGTTCCAACTAGAAGTCCAGCTCGTGGGTCCCAGTGATGTGGCACTAAGATGGTGCACAGGTGGTAGACATGTGGTGATGACATGGTGATGAACAAGCAGCTTGGTGGCAGACAAGTGGCAAAGTGATGAAGTGTCATCAAAGGTAGCGCCTAGTGGATCCCATCGGTGAATTAGAGGCTGCCACGTGATAGGGTGTCAGGCAAAAATCAGAGGCAAAAATGGATGAAAAATTAAAATTAAATATATAGTTTCAACTATATAGGAAATTCAAAAAATTTAAATGACAGAGCCACATGAATGATTAATTCACCTAGAGGTCTATTTTTGGTCAAAATGGCAAATATTATATATTGCTGGAAAGCTCTCGGGATAAGGAATCCAATAAGGTTGTTAATTTTAACAAATATGGGAAATTTTGAGAGAAGTTTCCAGGGGAAAGAGAATGGGATTGAAGTTCAGTTAGAAAAAAGGACACTTGGAAGTGTGTTATGTAGATCTGATCTTTCCCTCCTCTTCTTATTCTCAATTCTTCTCAATTGTAAGGGTTCGAGAATTATGTGAGAGTGGCTCTAATTTTCATGGCTTCCATTTCTAAGTTCTTTTGAAAATTGTACAGGGCAATGTTCTTTTCCATATAATAGAGGTTCTTCTTGCTATAAATGTTTTCTATTGTAGTAACATATATGTAAGGCATATACAATTTATTGGATTGTCTTCAGGAATTCTTTATTTTCAATAAATCTAGTCTTCAAGGGAGTTTGGGTTTATCTTCCTAAATGAGAGTGTAATTCTTGTTCTTAGGCATCCTTTACAGAAGGGATTTAAATTCTCTGAGTAGAAATTATGAATCTGAAATATTGTTTGGATGTGTATGATCCTCTATCTGAGCTTAAAATGCATTTTTGTAAGGCATTAATGCAAGGATATCTTTCTTCAAATAAATTGGATTTGCAATAGAAATTTTCATTTACAGATTGATGTATGAGTCTGTTGCCCTTGGATAAGGCACCGATCTTGCAGATTGGGGAGATTCTTAGAGATTTTAAATCAATATCCTCATTTAATTTTATGTTTGTAATGTTAGTTTGTTCTATCCATCTCAAGATTCAAACATTATTGAGTTGCAAGTGTGAATCTAGCCCATTTGCAATAACCTCTTCGTTTTTGAACCTTTTGAGATCCATCTGCTTTAGTTGATGTAATCTACTGTGTAATGGGTCTGATTAAATGCATCACATGTACACCCACCTAGGTTTTACAGAGACTGATGAGTAGAAGGATTTAGGTCCTTGTTATGTTGTCCAAGCCCTGAAGTATTAATAGATAGATTTACAGGTGTTCTTTGGTTAACCAGATTTGGTGAACAACAGACCCAACATCCTTATGACCCCCATGGCATACATGCCATAATTTCTCCCCTTATGACCTCCAAATGCATAAAGAAAACTATGCAGCAAGGGTCACATAAACAAACCATTGAGATCACTCTCTTAAAGAGAGCCTCTCACTCTAAGACTATCAAACACCTTCCACCCCCAAGACCATTTTTCCCTCCCAAGGGTAAGATGGGCTTGGATACTCCCAAAACACAAGAAGTGCATACCAAAAATAAGAGAAAAATCACATAAATATCTTCACAAAGAAAAATACATGGGAAGCAAACAACTACATTCAAGCAATCTTTCAAAATAGATTTTCAACATACAAAGTAAGAAAATGAACCAACCTTGAATCTGCCAAGGGTTTGCTAGGGATAGTTTGGAGAAGAGCAGCCCAAATCCACACTTCTTTTCTTCAACACTTTGCCAAAAATTCTATTCTAAGCTGGTTTCAAAACTGCAAGATCTCCTCTCCAAAGATGGAGAGTGGGTGATTCACTTTCTAAGAAGGCTTCTCTCTCTCCTTCCAACCTCTTAGATAGAGTGAGAGCTCCCATTCGTTGGTCTTCACTAGGTCTTACACACTCCCTAACCAAGGCACCTCATGAAGAGGAATAGAATGGGGGAGAGGAATGACACATACCAAGAAGGTTATCTAACCAAGGATGGCACTCCTAAAGATGAAATTCGGCCATCTTGGGAAATCTACTTTTTGGGGAGGTTAAACAAGTCCTAGGGGATGGACACATGGCCAAATTTGGCCTTCACCCATAGGTACATCATGAGGCCCATTAAAAATGCTCCAAAACTGACTCTAGGAGTTGGTTTAACCCTTTGAAAGTCCACCTAAAGTTTACCTACGGGTCAGCTCTAAGTTGACCCTCCTAATGGCTCACTATCCTAGATTTACTTGGGACCTTCAAGGATAATTTGGAAATATATCATTGGTAAAAATAAATTTCACAAACAGTGACATGACAATGCCAACTCAACATACAACATATGTGTCAAGTGACACTACAAAAGGGAATTCCACATCACAAATACACACATGCAAATTGTCTCATGTATGATTTAAACAAATTAATAAATACAATTTAACACACATGCAAACATTTACGTTTACGAATAAAATATGATACATATAGGGTGTTGTCTATCCAAATAGACAACCCTTGGTTTTACGAACGTACATAGGTCTAGGCTTGATTCTCCATAATGTTTCCATGGTCACATAGATAATTTTCCTATGCATCTTGTAAGGCCTACCCCAAACCAAGCTTTGATTTACTTAGTTGACCATGTTTGACCTATTAATAAATGCTTTATAATTCAATAGAATGGACTGTGTTAGACAGATAGATTGGTGAGAAAGGTAATTGAACCAAGTTATAGAGTTATTGCACCTTGTGGTGTGCATTTTGATATATTATGAATTTGAAATCCTAAAAGATTCAATGACTGGATAATCTTGATTTAATGTATGTCAGCTATGTCTGAATGTAGAACGTGTATGATTCTGTGATTGGGTAACATTTATGAATGTGGATGCTTCATTTATATGCTTTATAGATACAGAACTCTAGATGATCCTAGAATAGGATAAATTTGAGAGGAGGTATGCCATTATTGAAAATTGCAGGACTTTACTATGAATATAGAATTATGATGTATGGTTAAGTTATGTGAATTGGGATGAAACTGCTTATGTGAATTTGCTTGATAAAAGATGTATTTAATCTGTGCAGATGAAAATTGTATGCAAGTGATGATGTGTATTGTTATTCCTTTGAATTACATTATATGTGGATATTTGAAAGTACTAATGTGTAAATTGAGATGCGCAGGAAATTTACCATGTGACCATGGAAATTACGGAAAATCAAACCTAGACTTATGTATGTTCATAAGCCAGGGTTTGTCTATTTGGAGAGACAACACCCCATTTGTGTTGTATTTTATTCGTAACAGTATACGCTGCATGAGTGTTAAGTGTTATTTAAATTTATTGTGTAAAAACCACAAGAGACAATTTCATGTTTTATTTTTATAAAAGTGTTTTATTGGTGTCACTTGACACATGTGTGGATTTAAATTTATATGTTTTATCTTGTCTCTTGGTGGGAAAGTGTTTAATTACAGTTATTCTTAAATAAAATAATGTGTTGTCATAAATGCTTTGGGAATATAATATTTGGGGTGGTCAACTTATGTTTGACCCGAAAATAAACTTCAGAGGGGTTTAAAATGGGTTAAATGAACACCTAGGGGTAGTTTAATAGGATTTCCTAAAGCCCATAAGGTATACCTAGGGGTTAGGGGTAATTTTAGGCAAGTTTCTACTTTATAATGATCTTTTTAACGCTTTAAAAATTGGCTTTTTTGAGTTGAGCGAAAATTGAAGATTAGAAGTTAAATCTAATCAAGATTTTTTTCCTTTTGGAATGAGAGTCTTTTTGCATTTTTGCTTTCTTTCCTTTTTGGTTTTTTTTTTTGAAACTTGTGAGAACTCTGTGAGTGAGCTTCTTAAGCAAGATTTTTGAGAATTGGGGGGTAATCACCCACTCTCCATTTTTGGAGACAGAAGAAAATTTGAAAAGAAAATAATGTTATGGAATAGAAAAAAATTGATTAAGGGTAGAAGGAAAAAGATTTGTGGATTGGGCAGCTCTTCATCAAATATCATAATACCTTTGGGCAGAATAAGGTTGGTTTTCAGTTATTCATTTTAATGTCATCTTCTTGTTTATGTCTGGAAGTTGTTGGTGTAAGAAATCTGTGTTCTTGAAAGTTTGTGTTAGAAAATCTTTTGGTATTTTTGCTTTATGAATTGTTGTGTTTTGGGAGTTTTTCTCAAGATCTCTTACTCTTGGGAGAGAAGAGGATCTTGAGGGTGGTAGTAGTGACAACCCTCAAGTGAGAGACTCTCTTTTGAGAGCGATCACAAGGGATCTTTGTGTGACCCTTGCTGCATGGCCTGTTTGTGCAAATGGGGGTCATAAGGAGGGATATAAGGCTAGAATGCCTTTGGGGGGCATAAGGAATAAGGGGTTGAGATTCTTGATATTATTATTGTGCCATGAGGTGGCTTCTTGATATATTTATTCTGCCATGAGGTGGCTTCTTGTTTATTTCATACTTGCAGTTCTCCTCAGGGAATTGATCCACTACCACCCATTGAAAATGTTCATCACCAAAGTGTGGTGCTGTGAAAGCCAAGTTGGGAATGTGTCTGGAATATCTGTATGCATTGCTTTCTATGTGTTTGCCTATTTGTTACCCGTCTAGGAATTGGTTCTCCGAGCTCGGGGGTGGCTACCAGTTAGCCTAGGCTGGGAGGTGAACACTCCGTGGTCATATTTGTGTTTTATCTATTATGCAAGAAAGTCAGGAGAAAGAGAATAAGAACCATGAAAAAGATACAGAAGATTATTATTGAAGATACTTAAATCCAGTTGCAGATATTTGTTTAAATTTGCTATAGAAGTTTGCCTCATTCATGGAAAAGAGAAGCAAGTTGTAATTCTTGAAAATAGACTTGAAGTTTTATTGTTGTGGCTATACAAAGAAACATCCTGTAAATTGGTAGAATATCTTAGAGTGGTTTAAAAAAAAAAGAAAAGCTTGTTTTATTTCTACTTCTGGTTTTTAGTAAAAGAAAAGTTATTTTGAGTTGCATGTAAAAGCTTCTTTGTATTATGAAAAAAAAAGAATAGATTTCATTTAAATTTTATCTATATTTTACTTGTGGCAAAATAGGAATTTATTTTTACTGAAAGATCTTATGTATATAAAAAAAAGAAAGTTTTAAGTTATTGCTTGTATAGTTGAAAAATCAATGAATATTTTTATTAAAGAGAAGTATATTGTTTTTCCTGAAAAGTATTCTAGATTGTATTTCTAATTAGTGTGGGTTAAAAAACTTAACAATTGATTTTGCTTCATTCCTCTATCAGCAATTAGAAACAAATAATTAAAAAAGAATCTTAAGTCTATATAAATATATATATATATATTTAAATAAATATATATATATATATATATATATATTTATACATATGTTTCTGAATTACCTTAATGCTTTTCCTTTGTTATATTAATTTAAAATTGTTGCATGTAAATCTTTTTTTTTTTTTTTAAATATATATATATATATTGAAATATTTTCACCCTTTTTAACTATGGTTATAAATTTATATAAATATATATATATATATATATATATATATATATATATATATATATAAATTTATATATATTATATTTTTAAAGAAAAAAAATAAAATAAATTAAATTTTTTTTTTAAAAAAAAGGGGAATTGTAATGGGTCCACGTGGACCCCACTGTGTGTACGCACAGTGAGGGCCGCGCGGCGCCCACTGTGTGCACACACAGTAGAGCCGCTTCGGCTCCCACTGTGTGGACACACAGTGGACGGCTGCGGCCGCCACTGTGTGGCCACACAGTGGGGAGCCGCTAGCGGCGCCCACTGTGTGGACACACAGTGGTGCCGCGGCGCCCACTGTGCGCCCACACAGTGGCGCCACAGCCCTCGCCGCCTCCAACATCTGTAACCTACAACAAACAAATAGCCATGGCCGCCTTGGGGTTTCGGCCCAGCAAGAAAATATTCTTTGTTTAAAAAATATGGATTAAACCCTAGCCCGGGTGGGGCTAGGGCAGATGAATTTTTTTTAAAAAAATAATATGATGATTAGATTTGATAATAATTATATAAGAAATTAGAACCCTAAATAGGGTTGGGGAAATATGGATTAATATTTAGAAAGTAATGTGCTTTTGAATTAGAATTAAAATATTTAAAAATATATGTAATATATATATATGTATCTATATATATATATATGATTATAACCAGGATTATATTAATATATATATATATATATTTATATATACATATATATATATATATATATATATTTATAATTAAATACTTAATCCAAATATGACTAGAATCTATATATATACATGTATATATATAGATTCTGGTCATATTTGGATTAAGTATTTAATTATAAATATATATATATGTATATATATATATATAATCCTGGTTATAATTTGGAGCAAATAATAAAGAGAAATTTAAAAAATGGTTGATTAGACTATATAGTCATATTGAAGATTAAATTAATTTTTCTCTCTTACTTTTCTTTAACGTGATTGACTTAATAAACCTAAAGACTAGGTATATCATGGAGATAAAATTAAACCAGTTAATTTTCCGCAAATAATATTTAACAATCTATCGAAGCTTGGTTCATCTCAGAACTAGCTCGAATTTAATAATGGAAATTTCAATAACGCTTGTCGTGTGAGTGAACTTGTTAATTAAATTAGTATGTTTTTAAAAAAAAATTTGTTCCGTTTTTGCCCTAAATTCTGGGCATGACACATCTCAATTACACATTAGTAATTCCCAAATAGCCTCATATAATATTAAACACATAAATAAGATACAAATCAATCACTTTGCATATAATTGACATCATACAAATTAATTTACCATATAACAAAGCAATCCACATAAGCAATTTATCACAGTCTTCATAAATTTAATCCATTCATAAGATATGCATCATATTTCTAACATCATAATAAAGTCCCGCAAACCAAATAAATGACATACACCATCTCAATGTTATCCTACCCTAAAATTATATAAAATTCTTTATCCATAATGCATAGAAATGAAGCATCAACACATATCAATGTTATCCCATCCTGGGATCATATAAAGTTCTATCTCCATAATGCATAAAAATAAAGCATCCATAATAGCTCCACATGAAAATCACTAAAATGCTAGGATGGGTCGAGGTAGGGCCTCACATATATGTATATATACAAGTGTATATATATGTATGTATGTGTGTGTGTATATATATATATGTATGTATGTATGTATGTGTATATATATATATGTATATATATATATATACATATATATATATATGTATATATATATATATATACATATATATATATATATGTATATATATATATATGTATATATATATTTATGTATATGTATATATGTGTGTGTATATATGTATATGTATTTGTACATGTATGTATGTATGTATGTATGTATGTATATGTATGTATGTATCTATCTATATATAGAGATGTGTGTGTGTGTGTGTGGGCACACACACATGTATGTGTATGTGTATGTGTATGTGTATGTGTATATATGTGTATGTATATATATATACATATACATATATACATATATACATATATACACACACACACACATATATATATATGTATAAACATGTATATATATGTATATATTGTTGGCATTTTTGATGATGTTGTGATTGTCATTCATGGACACACACTTGTTTTATGATCACTTCCCTATGTATGAGTTATGCTCAACCAGTAATTGTTCCAACCGATATTATGAATTATAGTCTTTAGACTATCGATGTTTTGCAGAACATATTTACCAGTCACAAGCGATATGAAGACCTCAAGAGGTTCGAGGATCCCAAAGCAATATGAAGGAACAAAGCGGTTGTTAATGTTTTCCTAGTCTTCATTTTGACAAATTGGTAACTAGTAAAATGTATGAACCGGTATTACTCTATGATGAGGTACCAACCGGTATTTCTGTGATGAGTTATCATCCACCGACACTTTGGCGGTGATTTTGTGTCGTGTTACCAAATGTGTCTAGATGCACTAAACTCAGGAACTTGCAATGTAATCCTATTGGACCGACATGAATTCGGATTCCTTTATAAGGACATCATGTCTAGAGTTTTAGTGTGTCAATAGGGTTTTAGCAGTGTATGAGGTTTTTGTATGTGCGATCATAGAAGAGAAGATTAGGTCTATGTGAAGAAATAGTGTGGAGATACTGAAGACTAAAGTAATGCTAAATGTGCATTAACAATGAGCTATCAAGGATCTAACCAAGCATATGTGCTAGTATATAGATCACTCACTTGTTGATTACTCACATCTTCGACAAGTTTGAAACCCTTAACTGGGTAGGCCTGGCAAAGCCTTTGTAAATCCTCTAACAAGGTGGTTCACAACTATGGATCTGAAATCCTCTCACAAGGTAGTCTTTAACAGGACTTATCTCCTAACAGAGATCTAGATTCCTAATAGGATCTGTTCTGGTGAAGAACAATGTATGACCTTAACTGGTCTAACCTTAACTGGTCTAGTTACTATTCTGCAGATAGTTACTTGTGAGTTTCATCTCACCATGGTTTTTCCCATTTGAGTTTCCACATCAAAACCTCTTGTGTTATGGTGATTGTTCTCTTGTGGGTGAATGCTTTATTTGCTATTTGGTTTGCATTTGTCTTAACCAGCTTGTTAGTAAATTTGTTATACTGGTTAACTGCTAAACTGTTTAAGAGTTTAAGTTTAGTAATTTTTGGTATACTAATTCACCCCCCCTCTTAGTATTCATCAATTGGTATCAGAGCCAATCTTTCTATAAGTTTAACCAATTGGAAGGAGATATGGGGGAATACACTGTGAGGGAGCTTACTCATCATCTCACTCAGATTGAGAAAGCCTTTGATGAACTTAAAGTCAAGTATAAAGCCTCTCTAGCAAAGAGAAGAGAGCATGCTGAGAAACTGATGGAGCTTATCGAAAATAGTTCTTCTGATGAAGGAGACATGGAAGCCGTAGTTGAAGAAGTTAAAAAACTTAATGAATCTAATGCTAACTTGAGAAGGGAACTGGAAGGACTGACTAGCAGAATGTGCCAAGAGCTTGAGAATAGGAGGAAAGCTGAAGACCTGGTAAAAGACAAAGATCATGAGATTTCCAAGCTGAATCAAGAAATCAATGCCCTTACTGCTCATCTCCAAGAGAGTAAAATGGAAAAAGAAGAAATGCAAGGTGAACTAAACATGGCTATTTCTGAGAATGCAACCTTGAAGGAATCCAATGCTACTATTTCCAAGGAACTCACTGAGTCAAAGGAAATACTTACCAAATTCAATAAGAGCACTGTTAAGCTAGAACAAAAGCTTGAATTAGCAAAACCGGTAAAGAATACCACTGGACTTGGTTTTTTCTGGTTATGAGGAAGGTGAGACCTCTAGAACAAAAGATGGAGCATCAAAGAAGCAACTGACACCAAATGATAAAGGTAAGAAAAATTTTAACATGCATGCTTTAATTGTCTCAAGGAAGGACATATTGCTAATGTGTGTAGAAATACGACCTACAATAATTTTCCTTATTTTCTAAACAATAAGCCTAGATCCAATAAATTCAATGGTAACTGTTATGCATGTAACAAGTTTGGGCATAGAGCATTTGAATACAAGTCTATTATACACAACACCAGGAGATATCCTCAAAGGACTCAAAGAGTTTTTCCTGAATCCTCTGTGAACTGGAATCCAAGCTGGTATACTGCCTATGACCATCAGTCAGGTGGTGGTAGCTATCAAGTGGCAACTGGTTGGAGAGCAACTTGTTTGATTTGCCTTGGTAGCGGTCACACTGCTGCAACATGTAGGAGGAAGAATGGTAGAATGAACAATGGACCATGGAGAACACCTGGAATGGTATGCTATCATTGCAACAAATCGGGACACCCTGCCAGAACCTGCAGAATGAGAAAGAACCTATCAGATGACATTTCGGCCACTCCAGAAGAGAAGATTGATGTTGAAACCATTCGAGCAGGAATGAATAAAACATGGAATAAGAAACCTGAATAAATGTCACAAGATGAACTGGTTTTTGCACCTAGTGTGGAAGTCGTTGAACCGGCAAACTAAGCTTCAAAAAAGCTTAGGGGGAACAAATCACTGAAATGTTTTGAACCCCTAGTTTACATCGGTAAAAGAGCTTAACCGGTATGCATTACCTAACAATTGGCAAAAGATTGTGAAGTGGTAAAAGGAAAATTAGGGTTTGTGCCTTAGCGATGGAGCATTTATTATGGTAAGTGAAGAATTCGTTTAAAAGGGATTTTCAAGTCATTTTCACTTATCAGATTTTGAGCGAAGAATTTTTCAAGAGTAGAGTCACAAAAGGCGATTCAACTTGCGATTCAGAGAGATTTCAAATCCTTGTAGCAGAATCTGGAGATAATGTCAATCAATCAAGTGAAGAACACAAAGTGGTAATCCAGCAACCTAAGTGGTGTGAAGCAAAGCTAAATTTGCAAACCCTAAATCTCAAAATTCTGAAGGTATTTCTCAAAATTCTTGTTTATTAGTTAATCATGGCTTCTGCATTGCACTCCAGTTCTAGTACACCTGTCAATTCAGTGGATTTTATCCAATGGAAGATGAAATACAATGCTCTATCCTAGATACCTACTGGAGTCATAGTGGACGATGATATTTCAGGGTACATTGACTACAAACTGAAAGACCTAGGATCTCTATCGATTCACTCTCAGTTAGGTCTATTTTGTGGGAATGACAAGAAGATCAAACTAAAACCTCATAATGCAGTTTATTTCCTTGAAGATCACATCTGCATCATTCTGAGTAGAGTGCATGGCGACAAGATGTATCTCGAAAGGATGCATGACATTACTCCTGAAGCAGTTCATGTCGTCACTGGTTTTTGCAATAGAGGTGAGGTACCAGCCCTAAGGTAGATCGTCAAGAATGAAATGACTAAGCTCACTAGTTCTCTAAGCGACCAACAGGGAATGACCGTCAACACCATCAAAGACGACTTGGTCAAGTATGCTTGCATGGTGATTGGATACTAGACATTTTATGCCAGCAGGATAAACTCTGTCTCTACTGCTATGGGTAATACTGCCTACAGAATAATCAAGGAAGATGCTTCATTTGATCTATGCACCTATATGTAGAAGCAACTTCTACAAAACTTGAAGTCCATCAAATAGGACAGTGCCCTAAGGTTCAAATTTGGACAACTGTTGGTCAGCCTATTTTCTACTTCCAAGGCTATTTCCTGAGAGTCGGTGATAATCAATGGTCTACTGACCAACCGGTCACCAAACAAATTAGGGAAAGTCTCCAAGTGGTGGGAACCAGTTATCCTGATGTCTTGAATAAATATTTTGATGAATTCGGGTGGAAGATGAGCCAAAGGATGAGGATATCTAGAGAAATTTTTAAGAAATATGAAGAGGACATCTGCTTTACCATTAAAGTAGATGAGTGCATAATGGAGGTAGTAGAGATGAGATAGGAAGAAGTAGAACCTATGGGATATGAGGTCATGTATGACATGTTCGACAGGTATGCCTCTACCTTGCTTGCCTCACCGCTTGATGCTAAGGCAAAGCACACCGGTACCTACTTAGAGAGGATAACACCTTTAGTTGAGAACTCTAAAGAGAAAAAGGGCAAGGCAGCACTGATGGTATCGACACCTATTATCTCAGCTAGCCCTAAAGTGACCAAGCTGTCACCAGCCAAAAAGAAACTGGAAGTTGCTCCCGCTAAAGTTTTTGAAAGGAAGCAGAAGACCAAGAGAAACTCACTAGAATCTGAGGATACAGTTACGGAAGTACAGCCTTAAAAGACTAGGAAGACAAGAAAGAAAGCAAAAACTATTGGTAATACACTTGCCTCATCAGCACCGGTAAATATTGATATGTCTTCTTATAAGCTGATGACACATTGTCAGAGGACTATTAAGAACATTAAAAGAAAACTGCTTAGTGATTTGAAAGAATATTTTGATGATTTTAGCAATAGTGAGAGAGAAGAAGTAGAGCGGGAAATCATTAATTATTTATGTGTTTATGACCAACTGCCATCATAAATTAGATCTGAGACACCTGATTCTTTATACAATTCCTGATAATAAATGGTGCATTGCCATCGAGAAAGAATAGGAGATCAGAGAGAAGATTTTTGCAGAATACTTCCCTGATGCTTCTAACTCTAAATTGTTTGAAATCATGAATTGGTACAAAGGCCTCTTCTTCATGAGAAGAAGAAGACTCTTGTTAGTAGAAGGAAAATTCTTTGAAGTGGTGAAAGATACACACTTCCATGCCAAAGCTGCTCTGAAAATGCATCAAGTAGCTAATGCCAATAGAAAGGTTGAACAGGAACCCAAAACTGGAAACCCGGTTGAGGCATTTGATGATGAGGAAGAACAAGCTACAGAATAGGTGGAAACTATTGATGTGGATGCACTGGATGGTGATGATATCACTCCTGACAAAGACAAGGAGAAATAGGAGAAGGAGAAAGTTGACAAAGAGAAAGAGGATGAGAAGAGGAAACAAGAGGAAGTGAAGAGAAAAGAAGAGGAAAAGAGGAAAGAAGAAGAAAAGAAGAAAGAGGAGGAGAAGAAGAAAGAGGAAGAGAAAAAGAAAGAAGAGAAAAAGTGGAAAGAAGAGGAGAAGAGGAAACAAAATGAGGAGAAGCGGAAGGAAGAAGAAAGGACGAAGGAAGAAGAGATGAAAAAGAAAGATGAAGAGGAGCAAAAGAAGGCAGAAGAGGAAAAACAAAGAGCTGAAGAGCAGAAGGAAGTAGCAAAGAACACACAAGTGGAGACCCCAAAGGCAACCAGTGGTCAAGCCAAACCAGTTGACATCACAAGTCCTATTGACCTCCAATTTGCCGATGAATGAGAGCTGCTACAAAGCATAAAGCTAGCTTAGGAGAGACTGGAAACATTAAGGAGGAAAAAGGAACAATATGTCATTCAAATTGTGATTGACACTCTTACCAGTCTAATTCCTAGTACCAACCTCCCCGGTATCGATTCCTCTCTGGGAAAACTAAAACTTCTATGTATAGTTGTGGAGGACTAGGTACAATGTCTAGAAGAGGTTGTTGAAGCTAATGCACTGAAGAAGCATCAAAAGGCACTAAACACTGCCTTAGTGAAGAAACTAAATGAGCTCCGGTGTGAACTTCTAAAACAACAAAAGAACATAAGAGATGTTATGGATGAGGGCAAGCTACTGATAAACAAAATCAGCCAACCCCATCTATTTTGTGATGATGTGCTTGCACAAAAGGATAAACTGCAATCTAATTTGCAGGCATACATAAGCACCTTTAACATGCCCTATGATTCTTTTACTACATATGGGCAAACTGTTCACCGGTATCAGCTTCAGTTTGCCAAAATAGAAGTGGAGATTAGCAACTGGGCAAGAGATTTGCGGGAGCTTCAACTAGTTTTATTACCTAAACTGTAAATTCTTCAAAAGTGCTTTCTTAATCTGGAAGCATTAACAGCCACTCAAGAGATGAGCACAATTGATGCCATGGAAGAATAGGTATCACAAATGCAGACGGAAAGTGAGGTGGCTACCTCATTACTTGAGTCATGGTCATTATCCATGAAGACTTTTATGCAGGATTTTAAATCAGTTTTTGATAAGTTTCACTCATTATTGTCATAAATACTTATTTATTTTTAATGATAATGAGAAACAAGGGTTATTCTGTAGTACTTTGTCATTGTTGGCAAAGGGGGAGTAGTATCTAAAATTTTGATGAATGTTATGTATACTTTCATGTTATTTCTTTGAGCGAGTAGTATACATTGTATTTTCTGCAAAAGGGATAGTGTATATGCTTAGGGGGAGAAATTTTGATTATGGCAATTTTCATTATAAAACACTTAGATGTAAAAATTTTCCTAAGTGTTGCCATCAATGCCAAAGGGGGAGATTGTTGGCATTTTTTATGATGTTGTGATTGTCATTGATGGACACATACTTGTTTTATGATCACTTCCCTATGTATGAGTTATGCTCAACCGATAATTGTTCCAACCAGTATTATGAATTACAGTCTTTAGACTATTGGTGTTTTGCAGAAGATGTTTACCGGTCACAAAGCGGTATGAAGACCCAAAGAGGTATGAAGACCTCAAGCGGTTCAAGGATCCCAAAGAGGTACAAAGGAACAAAATAGTTGTTAACGTTTTCCCAGTTTTCATTTTGACAAACCGGTAATTGGTAAAATGTATGAACTGGTAATCGGTAATGAACCGGTATTACTCTACGATGAGTTACCAACATTTATGTGATGAGTTATCATCCACTAACACTTTGGCGATGATTTTGTGTCGTGTTACCAAATGTGTCTAGATGCATTGAACCTAGGAACTTGCAGAGTAATCCTATTCGACTGACATGAAATCAGATTCCTTTATAAGGACATCATGTCTAGGGTTTTAGTAGTGCATGAGGTTTTTGTACGTGTGATCATAGAAGATAAGATTAGGTCTGTGTGAAGAAAAAGAGTGTGGAGATACTAAAGACTAAAGTAATGCTAAATGTGCATTAACAATGAGCTATCAACGATCTAACCAAGCATACTATGCTAGTATATAGATCACTCACTTGCTGATTACTCACATCTTCGACAAGACTAAAACCCTTAACCAGGTAGGCTTGGCAAAGCCTTTGTAAATCCTCTAACAAGGTGGTTCACAACTGTGGATCTGAAATCATCTCACAAGGTAGTCTTTAACAGGACTTATCTCCTAGCAGAGATCTAGATTCCTAACAGGATCTATTCTGGTGAAGAACATTGTATGACCTTAACCAATCTGGTTACTATTCTGCAAATAGTTACTTGTGAGTTTCATCTCACCGTGGTTTTTCCCATTTGGGTTTCCACATCAAAACCTCTTGTGTTATGGTGATTGTGCTCTTGTGGGTGAATGCTTTATTTGTTTTTTGGTTTGCATTTGTCTTAACTGGTTTGTTAGTAAATTTGTTATACCAGTTAACTGCTAAACTGTTAAGTTCAGTAATTTTTGGTATACTAATTCACCCCCCCCCCCCCCACTCTTAGTGATGTCATGGAAATGGGGACAAGGCAACAACAAAGTTCAATGTTAATAAGTTAGTTTCAACCATAAAAACAAAACAAAGAACTAAAAACCATTCCAAACATATCAAGAGAGATTTCAAAAAGCACGAAAGAAGTTTAACAAAATAAAAGAAAGGAGAAGAGCCTCCCTAAGATGCTTCCATGATGCCTTTTGATGCTTCTCCCTTGTTTCTCTCCTCTCCAAGTCCCAAATGAGTGTAGCTCTCAGCTTTTAGCACTAGCCATGGATGCCATATGGAGATTCAAGATGGTTGAATATGATAAGCAAATACTATGCAAGAGTAGATAGTGATGCTATGAAAAAGCTCTATGCTAATGCCAGTATAACAACAATACTCTAAAATGCTTCTCTTTTGCTTGAGGAGAAGGGTTCTATTTATAGAAGAAATGGGGAAATGAAGGGTTAAGATTGAATGGTTTAATCAAGGGCCAAGTTTGAAAGTTGGGGATCCATGTGCACAATTGGCACCAATAAAATGGTGACAAGTGTCAACATAGGATTGGGTTGAGAGAAGAGGTTGGAGGCATTAAAGGCCTGAGAAGACCTCATGGTTATCTAGAAGGTAAGGGTCAAGTCTAAATTAAGATTACCCATTGGATTAAGAGTTAATCCAAGGATAAACCTTTGTGCAAATGATTAAGAGATAATCATGGTCAAAGCATTAATGGCCTGATGAGACCTTTGGGTTGGGTAGAGGTTGAGTCAAAACAAATGTTTTAACCATGTGGGAGGGTTGAATTAACCATTAATGGTTATTAGAGACTTTGGGGATTAAGTGGTTGAAAGTTGAAAGCTTTCAAAGGTTATCCAAGACTTTGAGGGTTAATTTGTTGAACACACAAAACATTAATTGCTTTTCAAAGACTTTGGAGTCTTTGAGAAGTGACTCCAATTTGCTTAGGAATGTGACAATATTTAGGGGATGGATTAGGCTAATTAGGAAGGGTTTAGAAGAATCTAGAAGGGGTTTAGGCATACAAGTGGATTTTGTAGGAAAATGCAAGTGGGAGAAATTTTGGTATTTTTAATTAAAATAAAATCATTTATTTCAATTAAATGGTGTAATTTGCATTTGGATAAATATTCAAATAAATATTAATTTATTTAAATGAGAAAAATGAAGATAAAGCATTAAAATGCTTGAAGACTTTGAGGGAAACCATTAAAGGCTTGAAGACTTTAAGGAAAACCATTAAAGTCTTAAGAAGATTATAGAAGGAAGCCATCAAGTTTGAAGACTTTAAAGCCATCAAGTTTGAATACTTTAAGGGAAACCATTAAAGGTTTCAAGTGGGTGAGGATAAATAAGATTTTAAATAAATAATTTATTTAAAATAGTTGTGCAACTTGCTTTTGTAGGAAAATACAAGTGGGTGGAGGATAAAGGTGTTTTAAATAAATTATTTATTTAAAATAATTGTGCAACTTGCTTTTGTAGGAAAATACAAGTGGGTGGAGGATAAAGGTGATTTAAATAAATGATTTATTTAAAATAATTGTGCAACTTGCTTTTGTAGGAAAATACAAGTGGGTGGAGGATAAAGGTGATTTAAATAAATGATTTATTTATTTAAATGTGAGAGGTGGGATTTTGGGGGTTTTAAATAAATATTAATTTATTTAAATGTGAGAGGTGGGATTTTGGGGGATTTAAATAAATATTAATTTATTTAAATGTGAGAAGATTTAATTAAACAAATATGATTTATTTATTTAATTAATGGTATGAATTTGGTTAAGTGAATTAAATCAAATAAATTGAATAATTTATTTAATTAATAGGAGAAGAGGGTCAAGATGAATTAATTAAATATTAATTTAATTAATTATTAATTGATGGTAAATAATCAAATAAATACTAAGTATTCATTTAATTAAGTGGATAGATTTATGTGACTACATTTGCCCCTCTTTGAGACGGTGCAGTTTATCGCGTCGTTTCAAAGAAACAAAAATAGGTGTGAAGAAATGCCCCATAAAATGTAAATTTAATGGGTGGTATGCCCCCTCGAGAGATGGGCCGAATTTTATTTTGAAAAATCGGGCGATCTCTCGAAAAAGAATGCAAAGTGGAGGGGAGGTAGAATAGAAGAAATTAGAACTAATGATGAAAGAATGGGAGAAAATGGAGTGAATATGAAGAAACAACAAGCCAGCGAGTACCTTGAGGTCATGCAAGAGATACATAGCAGATGTAGTGTGGGGTTTGGATTGATGCTATACAATTGATCAAAATTGGTTGGACAATCTGGTGCAATCGGTTTAATTGCCCCGGTCAAGTCAAAGCGTGACAGTTGATGTCAGTTGGTCGCTTGGACATGATAAAGTCTGAGTAAGTGAATCAAAGTGACCTGATGTGACTTAGACAATTGATGTAATTGCCCGATGAAGTCAAGGTATATGAAGCAAAATACTCGTTGAGACGTAGACAATTGATGTAATTGTCCGTTGGATTGTGTTTGATTGGTTGATCAATTGATAGTGTGTGCGTGTGATGGATGGTTGTGGGGAATCATGGCAACCCCGTTGAGACTAGGTCATTGTGATAAATGCCTGATGTAGTCTAGGATTACCATAATCGATTACCTGTTGAGACCCGAAGATACTTGATCAGAGTATCTGTTGATAGTCTAGGTGTGTGGGAGTCGATGTATCTGTGTAGATAGAGTAACTGGCTTAATTTTGTGGATGAGTGAGGATGGGAAGCGATGAAGGGATTAGGATGATGTTGATGATCAAGATAGGGAGGGTGAGGGGGGATTTGATGTTAGATAGAAGATATGGAGGACTAGGACCGAGTCCTATGGAAGAAGATGAGTAAAATAGAGTATGCATTATTATGACTATGTATGCATGATATGCAGCTATTATGAATGTATGGATGGGTGGAATGCAACGAAATGCAATATATACAAATGAGATGGAATGACGATCCATGGTGCTTTATTTTTCATCATTGAGCTTTAAAATGTTGTAAGAAAATACAAGCAACTTGACATAAAGATTCAAGATGACCAGAGTATTTCTTACATGGATTTTTATATAGCAAGTTAATACAAGCAACTTGATATAATGGATCAAGTTGACCTGAGTATTTCTTGCGGAACAGATAAGGATTATCTCCTTTCATGCATGACTTGGAACGTCCTCCTTGATCTTAGGCTAATCATATCCTGAGACAAGTGCATACTGTAATAAGAGATAAAACCTTTATCCAGTTTGGATGAGGTAGGAGGAACCAAAGAAAGAGAATTGTACCTGCAAACAAACAATATATACATAAAGAATAAAGAATATGGATCCTTGGTAATGGTTCATTCTCATATGGTCGAGGTATACGCTGTAGTCAGCAAGCCGTAATGATCTATGACTGCATTTTTCATAAGATCATGTAGTATGGTGAACTTCCCACGTAGACACCATTAGTACATGCCCCAGAACTTCATCGGAAGTAATGCGCAAATGATACAAAACAATGCTGAAAGATCCCGATACAGATAAACAAATGATTGTACTCATAAATCAACCAAGTATTTGATAGCTTAACATAATTTTCTTGTCAAAGAAAATGTCATCTTGTCTTTGTTTTGATAAGGAAGGATGCATCCTTGTTTAAGACAGTTTGGATTGTTGATGTTGATTGCGTTGGTCGAGTGATAAGTGGTCATTTGTGTGAGTATTTTGTCAATGTTTGTTTTGTATTTGATCGGATGAATATGTACAAGGTGTTGTCATGTTTTTGGGTGATTTTGATGGTTTTTTGGATGTTTTTGGATTTTGTGTAATAGTTTTTGAATGTTTTTGGATTTTGTATTGTTTGTGAATGTTTTTGATATTTTCTTTAGGACATTTTTCTGAATGTTTTTGCCAATGAATCACCAGTAATGTAGAATCCACTTCCATCATCTAGATTGTAAGGGCATTGCCCCCAAGTTGGACATGATTTATGAAAAAGCGGGATGCTAGACGCATGAAGTACTTTCTTGGATGATAGATCAAATAACAAGCCATGGTTAGATGGATGGATGTGTGTATGTATGAATGTGATCGCAACGAGCCTAAAAGATACTGGAGCCATTGCCTTTACGAGTGGCGCCTGTTTGCCAGGTTTTCGCCATCGTACTTACCCAAGGTGCCACTGGAGTGGTTGTTCACCATTTGGATGCATGATTTTTCTTTACTGTTTTGAATGTTTTTGTATTTTCTTTAGGACATTTTTCTTAATGTTTTTGGTATTTTCTTTAGGACATTTTTCTGAATGTTTTTGGTATTTTCTGATATGCAGGGGAGCCTGATGCCTTGTACACCTTAGGTATAAAACCATTTGAGGTGCATGCTATTGATTGGATCTGCGAGCGGTTCTCCGTCTGATGTAGCCAACTGATATGCCCCGGACTCGAATACAGTAGTGACAACATATGGGCCCAACCAGTTTGATTCAAACTTGCCTTGATGTTCTCTGTTTGGTTGGTTGCGAGGATTTTCTCGAAGAACAAGATCACCTACCTCAAATGTACGAGATCTAACTCGGTGATTGTAGCTTCTACTCATGCGCTGCTGATAGGCTTTGAGGTGATTGTATGCAGCTTGTCGCTTCTCATCTAGTAACTCTAAGTCCTAAAGACGGGATACTCTGTATGCTTCATCATCGATGAGATTGTGCAATGAAACTCGTAAGGATGGTATCTCGACCTCAATAGGTAAGATAGCTTTAGCACCATAGACCAATGAATAAGGAGTTGTACCTGTAGGGGTCCGAATGCTAGTTCGATATGCCCATAGCGCTGGATTCAATTGAACATGCCAATCACGGCCAACATCATTGACTGTCTTCTTTAGGATCCTCAATATGTTTTTATTGGATGCTTCGGCCTGACCATTGCCTTGTGGGTAATAGGGAGTGGAAAAGCGGTGTTGGATATGAAATTTCTCACAAAGCTCACGGACATCCTGATTTTTGAAAGGAAGACCATTATCTGTGATGATGGAGATGGGTACACCATACCGGCAGATGATGTAGTTGAGGATGAATGAGGCGATCTGCTTGCCGGTGACTTGGGTAAGTGGAACAGCTTCGATCCACTTGGTGAAATATTCGGTGCCGGTAATAATGAATTTATGGCCATTGGATGAAGATGGATGGATTTTACCCACAAGGTCAAGGCCCCATTGACAAAAAGGCCATGGTGTTGTGATTGGTTGCAGTTCTTGTGCTGGTGCATGTATCAGGTCGCCATGAACTTGACATTTCTTGCATTTTCTGACAAAGTAGTAGGAATCCTTTTCCTTAGATGGCCAATAATATCCAGCTCGCAAGAGTTTCTTGGCGAGTGACGGACCACTTGAATGAGTCCCGCAAATTCCTTCATGTACCTCTTCCAAAACCTTTGTTATCTCATCCTGTTCCAGACATCGAAGGAGAGTACCATCAAGACTATGTCGGTATAGGGTTTCAGCAATAATGGTATATCGAGCAGTTTGGCGAATGAAGGTTTTTCGTTGGTTATTTGATTGGTTAGGAGGAAGGGTGTGATCACGGAGATAGGTGTAGAACTCACCATACCATGGGGATTCTGAACCGACAAGGCGACATATCATCTCGGATTCAGGGATATCATAAGCGGGGATCCAAAGCTGTTCTACCAAGAACTCATAGCGTGTTGAATTCTGTGGAAGATCTAGTAGAGATGCGATGGTAGCCATGGCATCAGCAGCTCGATTCTGATCTCTTGGTATCTGCTCAAAAGTGATAGTAGTGAATGATGTCTTTAGACTGTCCACCATTTGCTTGTATGGCATGAGTTTATCATCTTTGGTCTGATATTCATTAGTTGCTTGTCGAATGACCAGTTGTGAGTCGCCATATACTTGTAGTTCTTGTAATTTCCATTGTACGGCTAACCCGAGTCATGTGATCAAGGCCTCATACTCTGCTATGTTGTTTGTGCATGGAAATGTGAGCCTGTAAGACTTCGGGATGCTATCACCTTGAGGTGTGATAAACAGAATGCCTGCCCCCGAGCCGTGCCTAGTGTATGAACCATCAAAATATAGTTTCCATGGTTGTGCTTCTGTGATCATGAATATCTCTTCATCTGGAAAATTGGAAATGAGAGGATGATCGCCTATGAGTGGTGCATCGGCCAATTGATCTACAATGACCTGCCCTTTGATAGCTTTACAGTCTACATACTTGATGTCGAATTCACTTAGAATCATTACCCATTTGGCCAAATGACCTGTCAATGCTGCTTTGCTGAGTAAGTACTTGAGTGGATCAATCTTTGCGATGAGTTGTACCTTGTGTGTCAATAGATAGTGCCGCAATTTAGTGGCTGCCAGGATTACTGCTAGGCAAGCTCGCTCAATAGGTGTGTAATTGAGTTCATAGCCAACCAGTGTACGAGAGATGTAGTATATAGCACACTCTTTGGCTTCTGCATTATGTTGTGCCAATAATACACCTAATGTTGTACTTGTTGCTGAGATATAAAGTAACAACGGTCTACTTGGATCTGGTGGCATCAGCAATGGTGGATTTATGAGATAGTCTTTAAGCGCTTGAAATGCTTGCTGGCATCTGTCATCCCACTGAAAGCGGATGTTCTTGTGTAGCAGGTGTGTGAATGGGTGACACTTATCAGCCAATTGTGCAATGAATCTGCGGATGGATTGAAGTCGTCCTTGTAGTGTCCTTAGCTGACTGATATTCTTTGGTGGTGGCATGTCCATGATTGCCTTAACCTTTGCTGGATCGACCTCAATGCCTTTGTTTGAGACAATGTATCCTAGAAGCTTCCCGGAGGTCACTCCGAAGACACATTTCTTTGGGTTGAGTCGAACATGGTATTGTTCCAGTCTATCAAAGATTCTCTTCAAGATGTGGAGATGCCCTTCTCTGGTGAGTGATTTTGCTAGTAAATCATCCACATAATCTTCCATCATACTATGCATCATGTCATGGAAGATGGTGGTCATTTCTCTTTGATAGGTCGTTCCTGCATTCTTTAGACCAAAAGGCATTACATTCCAGTAGTATGTGACCCATGGACATGTGAAGGTTGTCTTATGTTGGTCCTCTGGTGTGATCTTTATTTGATTGTATCCCGAAAAGCCATCCATGAGTGAAAGCATGGCATGTCCTGCTGTCAAATCTACTATGATGTCGATATTTGGTAGAGGGAAGTCATCCTTAGGACATGCCTTATTCAGATCTCTGAAGTCTGTACAAATGCGGATGCCCCCTTTTGGTTTGCCAACTGGTACAATGTTGGAGATCCATTCTGCATAATCAATTGGTCTAATGAAACCAACATCCAGGAGTTTCTTGAGTTCTGTTTTGACTAGCACGGCAATCTGAGGATGCATCTTACGAAGCTTTTGCTTGATAGGTTTGGCTCCTTTTGCTACTGTGAGATGATGCATGACTGAATCAGGATCAAGCCCAGGCATGTCTGCATATGACCATGCAAAGTTGATCTGGCGCTGTTGGAAGAACTCTATAAATTGAGGCTGTTCCTCTGGAGTGAGAAGAGATGCCAGATGTATGATATGAGGGTTTTCAGGAGTCCCCACATTGTATTCTTTAGTCTCCTCAATGAGAATCGTCGATCGTTCCTGTTGTGTACTAGCAGGGAGAATGTCAAACCCTTCATCCTCAAGTGCCTCAGAGAGGTTTTCACCGTTGGATACGCTCTTTCTTTTTACTTTTGTTGGATCAAACAGTGCCACAGTGTGGTTTTCACTGGAAGATCCATGTTTTAATGTTATATTTTTGTAGCTGAAGGGTTTGGCGTCCGCCCCGAAGTATGCTGCGCTATTAAGTTCAATGGCGAATCCAGCTTTGTGATCCCCGCTTGGTATATTATCCCTTAATTCCAAAAAGTCAATGATAGCCTCATCGTTTTGGAAGAGGTCAAGACATGGGGGATTTGGTTGGTTCCATTCGATGAGTTCAGGGTGGATAATAGGCATTATTTCATCGATTAAGTTAAGTGCGGGAGATGTATCAGTGAGGGTTAAGACAGTGTGATGAAGGTCGTTGATGGTACTTTCCCTATCAGAATCAGGCATAGGATGAGACGTAGGGTCTGTGGAAGATGTTTCCAGCTCAGGTACCCAAGTGGTCTTTATCTGTGCTTCTCCGTAAACAGGGATGTCTTTGTGGGGTGGAGGTGGTGATGTGTCTTCCTCATCTAAAGTGTTAAGTTGCACTGAATTGAATTCCCACTCATGTGAGTCGGTCTCTGAATCACTTTCCAGCATCCAATTGCTATACCATACTGGGATGTCGCTAGAGTTGAATACTGCAGGCGTAACTGGTTTATGTACCTTTGAGGTGATCGGTGCTGCAGGAACCGTGATGGGGATAAAAGAATTTGTCACTGGAAGTATTGGTAGTGTTGATTTAGTGGCTTCTATTGGAACGGCTGGTGCCATAGATGCTACTGCAGGTTCCAATATAGTTGCTGCTATGAATGGTTTTATTGATGTGATGACTGCTATGGATGGGATTACTGGTTCGATTGGTGGGATGTTTGGTATTGTAGATGGTTGCGGTGGAGTTGTGAGCCTTGATGGGGTAGTGGCACTATTGCTTGATGGTGCTTTGATTATGAAAGGTGTCCTTTTTGCAGTAGGTGGGCAAAATGGTTTGCTGGGTTTACCTTTGAATCTGAGTTTAGGAAGGATCTCTTTTTCAAAGCCTAGGCCTGTATTACCTTTGGGCTTGAACTCTGGCAGCAGCGGTTCATGTCGTCCTTGTTTGTAGTATCCCAAAGCACTCTGACCATAATATCCCATTCTTTGCATAATGAGGAGGCCTTTGCCATATTGTTCCGTAGGAAGTGTAACTTGCGGTTTGTCAGTGGTGATGGGATCTTTATAGATCCAGTCCACCAGGTCCTCATCTTATGTCTCTTCCTCTTGACTCTTTCCAAGAATGAAAGGCGTTAAGGCACATGGAGGCGTGATTAGTGGTTGCTGGAGCAACTGCTGTGGTTTACCATGTGTTCTAGGAGAAGTGGGCATTTGTCCCACACAAAAGAGCTAACTCAAGTTGTATTCTCCAGGACCTTCTTCTACGATTTTCATCTTAAGCTTTTCTTGCTTGGGTATAGGGGTGTTTGAACTGGCAAGAGAGGCGGGATTTACATATGATGTGGAGGAAATGGCTTCCCTATTATTAGGAACAGTAATTTCTAGTTGATGGCTGATATTATGGCAAAATGCAAAGGGATTTGCATCGCCCAGGATTGTGATCTCTGCACCATTATGTGGGAACTTGATACATTGATGGTAGGTAGATGGAACGGCTTGCATGGCATGTATCCAAGGTCTCCCTAATAATAGATTGTATGGTAGAGGAAGGTCCAAAACCTGACAGATGATGTGCTTTACCACAGGGCCCACTCGGATTGGTAGTACCACAGCTCCTTTGGATGAACGCTCTGCATCATCATAGGCCTTGATGGTGATCTTCTTGCGAGGATCCACTGATTCTATTGCATATCCCAATGCTGTGACCAATTGTAGCGTACAAATGTTTAGGCCTGCTCCATTATCAATCAAGACTCGCTTGATCCTGTGTTGGTTGACAAAGCCTTCAATGTGTAGCGAAGCATTATGAGGTTGTTGGAAAGAAGAGTTTTCACTTTCGGAAAAAGTGAGACAAGGTGATGACTTTAGATTTCCAACCATGGCTTGAAATTGGTCTGTGTTCAGGTTTGCAGGGACTGACGCCTCTTGGAGTGCTTGATCCAAGATTGTTTTATGAGATGGCGATAGGCGCAATAGTTCTAAAATGGATATGAGCGCAGGCGTTTTATCTAATTGTTCCACAAGATTATATTGCTTTGGGACGGAGGTGGTGCCCTGTGGAGCTGCCTTGATGGTGACCTTGCCACGATGTGTAACAACATTGCAATTTGAGGTGGGATTTTTGAAGGTTATAGTTGCAATTTGTTCACTGGCATCATACAGGTGATTTACAGTGTAGTTATACGCAGCCTGCGTATAATCAGTGGTATCAGTGCCTCACCGGGAAGTGGAAGGACCCCTTTGATCTTGCGATGGAAGTGGATTCTTGAACATCTGATGATCATTATTGGTTGTTTTTGGGTCATGCCCTTCAATTTCAATTTCTCCTCGGTCAATAAGATCCTGAATAAGATCTTTCAATCGGTGACAATTACTTGTCTTGTGTCCTCTTCCTTGATGGAACTCACAATGTTCAGTATCCTTCCACCATGCTGGTTTGACTTGGGGCTCATAATTTGATAACTTAGGTAGAGTGATCAAATTCTGAGAAATAAGTTGTCGCATCACCGTTTCAATGGGTTCCCCTAAGGGAGTGTATGTGCGTTTTTGTTTTTGTGGACGGGGTCTTGGTTCATCATGAGATGTGATGCGACCTTGATTAGGAAGAACATTTGTGTTATTTTGAGGTGGAGGATTTTGTCCTGCAAATCGAACCACAGGTTGTGCATTTTGGATAGTTCGAGCATCCACAACTCCATCATTGACGATATTCTTATTCTTGTTCCAGAAGTTTGGTTTATCACTATTGAAGCGCGGGCGAGGACCATCTTTTGGTTCATTAAAGATTTTGATGAGTCCTTTCTTGATGAGTGCCCTTTCACATTTTAAACCCTTGGTGATCATATCGTTAAAAGAGTCTGTGTCTTTGACATCCAAGTGAAATTCCATTTCTTCGTTTAAGTTGGAAATGAAAATTTCCACTAGTTCTCATTCAGGTAACTGAAGAGAACGTCTGCTAGACATTTGGCACCATCATTGCAGGAATACTGAGAATAATTCACCTGGTTTTTGTTTGGTGTTGCACAGATCAGCCATGGTGATGTCACGTTCAATATTATAAGAGTAATGAGATAGGAACTTCTGGATGAGTTCCTCAAATGTTCTTATGCCACCTGGTAGTCGGGAAAACCATGATGTGGTTGTTCCTCCCAAGCTTTGGGGAAAAAGGTGCATTAGGTATGTGTCCTCATAAGCGACTTCGAGACAAGCGGAATGAAATTCTCGGACATGATCGCGGGGATCTCCCTTTCCTCTATATTTTTTGAATTTTGGTGTTTCGAACCCGCGTGGAAAGGGTGGCATATAAAGATTCCTATCAAACGGATAGGGATAGATGTCATTAAGTGAGAATTGATTGGTCTTAACACCACTATGAAGTTGTTGGGCGAGATTCTCGACTTGTTGCCGCAACATCTCCATTTCATTTGGAGGAGGAGGTGGTGGGTTACCTCGAGGGATGTTATATCTGATGTGATTTCTACCTCTTTCCTCCTCATGGCGACTTTGTCTTTCTGATGCTTGTCTTAATTGGGCAAGATCAAAGTCTGAGGGGAGTTTGGCTCCTTCTTGAGCAAGTCTTAAGAAGTGAGCATCCGCATTGCTCCTGAGTATTTCGTCAAAAAGTCTGTTAAAGAGAGGGTTATGCTGAGCCCTTTCTATTGTTGCAGGAGTGGGAGTACTTGGGTTTTCGTCATCTGCATTTCCTCCAAGTGCTTCTTGAAATTCATTGAGATTTTCCTCTTCTTCTTCTTCTCTTTCTATATCTCGTTGTCTCGACTGTGATCGGGTTTGAGCCATTTTGTTTGCAAGTTTGTGTTTGAAGTTGATTGAAGATGATGATGAGTTGGTGATGAAATGAAAGATTGATGGTTGGTGATTTGTGTTGTATGGGGATCTCTAGCACTTTAAGGTAGATGTAACCAAAATTCCTTCTTTGAATTGCTTGTTTGTTTGATAAGTTTGGATGTGATAAGGTGTAGAGAAATCTGAGATGTGTTACAGATTTTGACTACCTAGCAATGAGAAGATTCACTCATGAACTAGTTTTAACCTGCGTAGATGTGTCTCTTAGGATGAGCTTATCCTAGATGTAGAAACAATCTAAAAAGTGATGTGATGTGTTTGATTTCAAGCAATATCTAAAAGAGAACTTGGGACAAGAACCTCTTAATGTTTTGAGAGTTGGGATGGATTGATGATGAAGTGATGATGTATGAGTGAGATGATGGATGTTTTTGTTTTTCAACTTTCAATAAAAACTTTGTGTCACAAATGGGACAAACTCTTCTTCTTCCCTTTCAGACGTTGGTGGCACTTCTCGAGCTGTGTTGTAGGTGATATAGATGTTTGGGAAGAAATTGGGATTAATCTTTCCTCCTTGATTTTTGTGATAACTCAGAGCTCTATATTGCATAAAAGCTCTACGGTTCAATGATTCTGAATCAAACTCGTTTGTTTTACCTTGAAGGTATAGACGCATGCGATGTAGAAAGACTCTATGGGAGACAAAGATTTGTCGATTGATATAGAAGAATTTCCTCCTTTTGATTAAAGCCTTTGAGCTTAGTGGTCTCCTTTTCAAGGTGATACTCTGATGACACTTCTTCTTTCGCAAGATGTGAAGAATGGTCATAAATTTTTGACTCTTTGTTTGTTTGCACTTTGTTTTTGGTATTTTTGGTTGTGTTGACAGATGTTGGATGAATACTTTGTTTTTGGGATTGATTTTCTGATTTTTCTTTGACAAGAAAACAAAGCAAGCACACAAACACAAGATTGTAGCCTCAAAGGCACAAATGAGTATGGGTCTAGATCAACCCAATTCTTGGACTTGTTTTATGACCCTTCCTTTAGATTTATTTTAAAGTGTATTTCCAAAGCCTGAAGTCGGCTCAATTTGCACTAGGTCTGTAAAACGAACACACTTCAAACACTTTTTATCCCTAAGGTCAAATGGCCAGTTGTGATAAATTTAGCCCACATCTTGATATTTCTTCAACTTTGGTACTACATACCTTATGAATCCCGCCATGGCAGGTAAGGATGTGATATACTAAGTCTTGCACGAGCATAACAAATAGATGATCCCTATGATGGGGGAGTCACCACTTTTATCAAGCCACAAGTGACTTTTCAAAAAGCTATGTTTCTACTCAAGGAAATATGTATGGTGATTATCTTGGGAGCAAAACCTTCTATGCTCTTGCACTAAATTGTATCTCAAATATCCTCAATCAATAGAACGGGTGGGCTACTACTTAAAGGTGTTTAGTCATGTTCGATATTTTTGGACATAAGTTCATTCTGCAGTGACTCACTTAAGAGCCTTGTAACTGGTGGTGGGGCCCATTTGTCCTTTCGGCCAGTTACACTGTAGGAACAACTATACCCAAGGCTACAGCTTTTGCTCTCACCTGATTTCTATAGCGGCTCGAAGGATTTACCGCTCGAGGTCGTTCCCAAGAGTATCGATCCCTTGGCAGGCCTCTCTTAAAAAGATAAAATTTGAGCGTTACTAACACTTTTCTCTTGCACCTAGGACCACGACAGCCAAGGGAGAGGATAGTGTGTGTTAGAGGTAGGACCACTCGACCAACTCTTTTGCACAAGTGTGCCAAACACAAAATTCACTTGTTCCTTTTAATTTGTCATCGCAATGATTTTCTATCTATTTGGAGATGTTGCTCCAACAATCATGGTGTTCTTTTTAATTTTCAAAGGCAATTGTTGGAGTAAACTAGAATTTGAAAATCCTAGTCAACTTAATGAAAAACACGCTTGCATGAAGTAAAATTGCTTTAAAAATGAGACAAGTTGATTGTGAATTTTATTTGCACCAAAAATGGAAGTGTGGATTGTGAGTTTTATCTTGATGCAAGAAATAAAATTTGCCTTGTTGATTTTAAGCACCAAAACGAAGTTTGTTTCCTAACTTGCAAAAAAAAAAAAAAAAAAAAGTTGTTTTTGTATAAGTTTGTGGTTCTTTTTACCTTGGAACAATGAAATTCTTTTTAAGAGCCCCAAACAAATGTGTGATTCTTTTTTTAAAAGCCCAAATTTGAAATGTGAAGTTAATTTTAAACCAAAATAAAAAGTGAATTCATTTTTAAAACCAACTTCAAAAAACAAGTTAGTAAAAAATATAAATCTACTTTTTAATCTAATTTAAATCTGCACAAAAGAGAAAAATAGTTAGTAAAATCCGCCTATTTGGTGGGCTTCTACAAGCCTAATTTTTATTTTTTTTGGTTACAAGGTGATTTGTACAACGTTTTGTTACAATAGCGCTAGTCTGCATTTGAATAGAGGCACTATTTAACACAAACGCACTAAAAGAAAGGGAAAGACAGAGAAGCGAAAAGCACTGAAACAGAGTGAATAGCACCAAAATAATGTCAAACGCACCAAAACAGTGTCAAAAGCGCAACCTGTGTGACATTTTCAACATTCAAACATGTTATTGGTTAAAAAAAAAAGTTGATCTTTTTGGTGTTTGGATTCACGTCGGGTTCACCAAATGATGTCATGGAAATGGGGACAAGGCAACAACAAAGTTCAATGTTAATAAGTTAGTTTCAACCATAAAAACAAAACAAAGAACTAAAAACCATTCCAAACATATCAAGAGAGATTTCAAAAAGCATGAAAGAAGTTTAACAGAATAAAAGAAAGGAGAAGAGCCTCCCTAAGATGCTTCCATGATGCCTTTTGATGCTTCTCCCTTGTTTCTCTCCTCTCCAAGTCCCAAATGAGTGTAGCTCTCAGCTTTTAGCACTAGCCATGGATGCCATATGGAGATTCAAGATGGTTGAATATGATAAGCAAATACTATGCAAGAGTAGATAGTGATGCTATGAAAAAGCTCTATGCTAATGCCAGTATAACAACAATACTCTAAAATGCTTCTCTTTTGCTTGAGGAGAAGGGTTCTATTTATAGAAGAAATGGGGAAATGAAGGGTTAAAATTGAATGGTTTAATCAAGGGCCAAGTTTGAAAGTTGGGGATCCATGTGCACAATTGGCACCAATAAAATGGTGACAAGTGTCAACATAGGATTGGGTTGAGAGAAGAGGTTGGAGGCATTAAAGGCCTGAGAAGACCTCATGGTTATCTAGAAGGTAAGGGTCAAGTCTAAATTAAGATTACCCATTGGATTAAGAGTTAATCCAAGGATAAACCTTTGTGCAAATGATTAAGAGATAATCATGGTCAAAGCATTAATGGCCTGATGAGACCTTTGGGTTGGGTAGAGGTTGAGTCAAAACAAATGTTTTAACCATGTGGGAGGGTTGAATTAACCATTAATGGTTATTGGAGACTTTGGGGATTAAGTGGTTGAAAGTTGAAAGCTTTCAAAGGTTATCCAAGACTTTGAGGGTTAATTTGTTGAACACACAAAGCATTAATTGCTTTTCAAAGACTTTGGAGTCTTTAAGAAGTGACTCCAATTTGCTTAGGAAAGTGACAATATTTAGGGGATGGATTAGGCTAATTAGGAAGGGTTTAGAAGAATCTAGAAGGGGTTTAGGCATACAAGTGGATTTTGTAGGAAAATGCAAGTGGGATAAATTTTGGTATTTTTAATTAAAATAAAATCATTTATTTCAATTAAATGGTGTAATTTGCATTTGGATAAATATTCAAATAAATATTAATTTATTTAAATGAGAAAAATGAAAATAAAGCATTAAAATGCTTGAAGACTTTGAGGGAAACCATTAAAGGCTTGAAGACTTTAAGGAAAACCATTAAAGTCTTAAGAAGATTATAGAAGGAAGCCATCAAGTTTGAAGACTTTAAAGCCATCAAGTTTGAATACTTTAAGGGAAACCATTAAAGGTTTCAAGTGGGTGAGGATAAATAAGATTTTAAATAAATAATTTATTTAAAATAGTTGTGCAACTTGCTTTTGTAGGAAAATACAAGTGGGTGGAGGATAAAGGTGTTTTAAATAAATTATTTATTTAAAATAATTGTGCAACTTGCTTTTGTAGGAAAATACAAGTGGGTGGAGGATAAAGGTGATTTAAATAAATGATTTATTTAAAATAATTGTGCAACTTGCTTTTGTAGGAAAATACAAGTGGGTGGAGGATAAAGGTGATTTAAATAAATGATTTATTTATTTAAATGTGAGAGGTGGGATTTTGGGGGTTTTAAATAAATATTAATTTATTTAAATGTGAGAGGTGGGATTTTGGGGGATTTAAATAAATATTAATTTATTTAAATGTGAGAGAAGATTTAATTAAACAAATATGATTTATTTATTTAATTAATGGTATGAATTTGGTTAAGTGAATTAAATCAAATAAATTGAATAATTTATTTAATTAATAGGAGAAGAGGGTTAAGATGAATTAATTAAATATTAATTTAATTAATTATTAATTGATGGTTAAATAATCAAATAAATACTAAGTATTCATTTAATTAAGTGGACAGATTTATGTGACTACACTTAGTATTCATCATATATGTATATGTATATGTATATGTATGTGTGTATATATATATATATATGTATATGTATGTGTATATGTATGTATATATATATATGTATATATATATATATATGTATGTATATGTATATGTATGTATATGTATATGTATATGTATATGTATATGTATATATATATATAATGGATAATGGATTAGGGTTGTCATTGATGGCAACTTTTCATGAAAATCCTATCCTTTAGTTATGGATTTTGGTAACCGGTAGAGGGAGTGATATAGTAATCTGTCTCTAGTATTTTATGATAAAGAGAGCACTTTTGGTCTAGAATCTTTGTGGTGATTGCGATGGTCAAATTCATGCATGGGATGATAGGGCCAACATGTAGAAATCGTTTTGACATCATTTGGTTGATCTACATATGTTTTATTGATCTAGTCTAAGCCGACACCCAGTTACACATACATTGCATATTATGGATGCACGACTTGATGAATGTTTTATTTTGTGATTGTAGATATATATGATCGATGTAGAAGATCTTTTTGGGTATTCCATGAGTAGTGGTGATCGCGAAACCTATTTGGCATAATTTCATGTGTGTATTCTCGATCTAATAGCTGAATGAGAAGAAGAATAGAGCAACAGGCTTTTTGCACTTAACCGGAACTCATCCAGAAATTGTTTGATGCTATTTTGGAGTTCAATCATTGTATTTATCATTGTTAATGATCTGTAAGTTAGTGAGACTTTCGTATTGTGATTGAACTTGTGGTTCTAGGCAGTGTGCTTGAATGCATGTGCATCCCCCTTTTGTAATATTTATGTACTCTTGATCACAATATATGAATATTGTGGGTTCCAATCCCACGATGGTTTTTCCCTTTCTGAGTTTCAACGTAAAATCACCATGTTATGATTTTGTGGTTGATTATCGTGTGTTTTTGTATTTTACTTTCTTGCATTTTTTTCTAGTGGTCTGAGAATAAGTTTGAAAATTTATTTACTAGTAGAAACTTGAATACAACTAAAGACTTTAGTAATGATTTGAATGATCAAGTCAACACTTCAAGAGACAAGTGGAAAGAGTTGAAGGAGAAAGAAGAACAAAGCATGGAAAATTAGGAAAAAGATGATGAATGTGATAACCTTGCTAGAGAGAATGTTGTATTGAAGAATGAGATGCAATCCATTGTGATGAAGTTGATTAAGGAGATTGAAGACTGGAAGAAGAATGAAGAAAGTATGACTCAATAATTGAAAGACATATCAGATGAATTATTCAGGCTTACCTATGAGAATGATCAGTTGAAGCTTGAGTTGACACAATCAAGGAATAATGGTCAAGAACTTGAAAGATAGATTGTTTCCCTGAGAGATGAACTTGCTACTATAAATGAATACAAAGAAAAATTTAATGCTAGCTCAACAAGGCTAGATGAGATGTTGGATAGTCAGAGACATGGAAAAGACATGAGGGACATGGATATGAGAAAGGAGAATCCAATGGTTCTAGACAAAGCAATGCAAAACCTAAGAGAGAATCCTCTGGTAAGACAACTTAATGCCTCGAAATTAAATAGTAGATGTTTTACTTGCAATAAATTTTTTCATATGGCAAATTAATGAAGAAGTAGGATGAATAATGGAATGAATAACATGAATAATGGTCCTACCTTTACCAGATAGTGTTTCATATGCAATAATTTTGGTCACAAGTCAAACATGTGCAGAGCAGTAATGAACAATCTTCAGAGCAAGAGATCTTATGCTTGTGGGATGTTTGGACATATCTCTAACCAATGCAAGATGAGACTGAATCAGATGAATTTTAGACCTATGCAAAGAAATGTTGTTTGTCATGCATGCAACAAAACCAGTCACATTGCAAAATTCTGCAGAAGCAAGAATAATGCTCTTGTAGACAAGAACAAAGGAAAACCAAATGAGAAAGGCAAAGCAAAGGTAGAAAAGATTTGGAACAAGCATGAGAAGATGTGGGTTAGGCAAGATGAATCCAAGGCAGCTAATGGGTCTACACCTGAATCCAATGCAAGATCTTTATCCAGTAACTAAGGCATTTGGTCTTAGGGGGTGGCATCTTCATGAAAAATATTGAGGAACCCCCTAAAGAGATCTATGATCAATCAAGGTTGATTGCAAATGCTTGGAGATGATTATCTGTAATTCATCATGTTGATCTTGGAATCCAGTGGAATGGATTATGCTGAATAGGAAATCTGGTTGAACTTTACAATTGTATTTATTTCAACTTAAAGGTAGGGTTTGCAAAGTTAAAAAGGGCATAATATGAATCATTTCACAAATTACAAATGAAAAGTTGAAGCTGCAAAGCGAGGCAAACTAGTTTTCAAGGTGATCAAAAGGCTAATTGCAAGCCAACTAGATAAGGAAATGAAAGAACATGAATTGATGAATATCAGTGCTTGCATCTCTGAAGAGATGTTGATAGACTCATGGATCTAGCCAACAAGAAATAATTTTGAAGAAAAAATAGGGCAAACAAGCTTATGGTTGGAATGGTTGAGGAAGTTAGAAAAGAAAATGAAGAGATATGGAAAAACTTCCTAAACATCAATCGCATTCCAATCAACCCTAAGAATGATGATGTCTCTCAAAAGGAAGATACCTATCATCCAGAATATCGGGCTAATGCAACCCTTGATGTAGAGAACAATCAAAATCCTCTGGTTGACGACCTAGAGGTGATGGAAGGGAAAGTTGAACAGGCCAAGGAGACACCAAAAGATGATACTGCAACAAGTGGTGACATTGGTGCACAGATTGAAGAAAAAGAAAAGGATAAAGAAGAAGGTTCATACTGAGCAAGAACTAGAAACGGATCCAGGAAAAGAAGAATCAAATAAGGACAAGGTACAAGATAAAGGCAAAGAGGGAAAGTAGAAAACTGATGATCTCCCAGTAATCATGGAAATTGACACACAAAAGGACAAAGGGAAAAATATTTTCCCACAAATCTCCATTAATTTTGATAGACCTATTGACATTGGACAGATGTCTCCAGCTGAAAAGCTAATGGTTGTTGGAGCAATCTAGACTCAAGCTAGTCAAGACTTGGTTAAATCAAAGACTAAGGACAAAAGGTTGATTGAGATGTCTATAAGTGTTTTGCAAAAGGTGGTACCGGAACTGCAATTAAATCCAAATTCTAACCCCTCCAGTAAACTACTACAGTTAATCAACAATATTTGTACTAATTTTTGTTCGCATTATGGATGAATTGATTATATGTTGCATTATTTTTTTGTCATTGATGTCAACACTAGCTATTATGATCGGTTACCGATAGAAAGGTTTTGGTTACCGGTAGAAGATCTAGTGTTACCAACAGAAGAGACTATCTGTTGGGCACTTTCGGCATGTTTGGATTAGTGAATTATGTTTGATTTCATCTGTTATATGCTCCATGAGCATGTTTTGGTTAGTTGGTATTGTCTTGGCAATCAGATGCTATCATACACTCTGGTAAACCCTTACTAGCACTAGTTTAAGGCTTTATCGCTAGAGCTTTCATTGAGGAATCGTGAAAGGATGCATAATTGGTGTTGGTGCAGCTTCTTCATGGATTTCAAGATGTTGGAGATGTTCTTTGATCATGCTTCAACTTCTTGAAGAAATTGCTTTGGTGTGGTGGACCCAGAATAGGTCTAGTACCTATCTAGGTTATGGACCGATATCATGCTAACGTGTATGCTACACGTTACCGAGATGTTTCAAGAGGATTTATGAATTTGTTATTGTTGTTTTGGTCTTAAACCGACATGGCATATTATTGTAATAAGGAATTATGTAATGCTCTCTTTTAGGTGGCCGACTAGTTGTTTTGGTCTTAAGTCGACATGGCATATCATTGTAATAAGGAATTATGTAATGATCTCTTTTAGGTGGCCAACCTAATTGGTTTAAGCCTTAGGGTTTGTATAAATAAGAGGTAGAAACTCTTTATAGTGAATCATGGTTAATGAAAAGGTCATGGTAAAGAATGTAATGTGTGAATATTGTAATATCATTTAGGCAGAGGAGTCGGTCGATCATTAGTGATCGAATTGGATTCAGGAGAGGATTTAGTCCTCCGACACTGATCTTAACTAGGACTATAATTAGGCATGGTAGATGTTATCTTTGGCAATTCACTCTATTGGATTGTTGTCCATTTATCTTGAGATGGTTGTAGCCTCTCTATAGTGAGTGAAACTCTTTTGTAATGAGCACTACGCTCTAGCCAATGTGTCTTCCTGCAAGTGCAAGCCCCTCATTGTAACACATACTTTCTATAGAAGTATCATTTGACTATGGGTAGGCTTCCCACCATGGTTTTTCCCTTTCTGGGTTTTCCACGTATAAATCATGGTGTTATGTGGTATGGTTTCTTTGCATTGATTATCAAGTTAATTTATAAATTATATTATTTACCTGTATCTGTTCCTATCGGCATCTGTATGTGCTTTATCGGTACTTGATTTGTTCAAGGTTGTATTGTGGATTAAAAGTTATAAATTGCTAAAAATTGATTCAGCCCCCACTCCTCTCAGTTGTTCACCGATTATCCTAACAATTGGTATCAGAGCTTTGGTCCTCTTTTGCAGAATCTTAACCACTTGAGGTAGATCCTATGGCAACTAACACCTCTAATCTACGGGCAACTATTTTTAGAAGAGAAATCCCTAAGCTTGATGGAACAAATTATGGGATATGGAAAATTAGAATGGAGACTTGTCTTAGATGTCTTGGTAAGGATATTTGGGAGATCACTGAGAAAGGATACACACCTTATGATCCTAGCAATCTTGCTCCTATAGCTTGGATAAGAATATTGAAAATGATTGCAGAGCTAGAGAAGCTCTCTTGTGTGCACTTACTGATCAGCAAATCATGGGATTAACTGATATATCATCGTCTAAAGTTATGTGGAAAAAATTGCAAACTTTGAATGAAGGTGATCCTATTGTCAAAATTGCTAAACTTGATGGTTACCGGGTAAGATATGAAAACTTGAAAATGGAGCTGTAAAGTTTGAACCTGCTTTTCATGCATCATCATCAACATCTACCAGCAAAAGTGATTGGAAAGACCTATATGCAAAATAATTGGAAGACACGAGGAAAGAAGATAAAGAACTTGATCAACTTGAAGCCTTATTTTCTAGAAGAGTACCTAAATGACCAACTGGAAGTAAGTATGAAGGAAAAGCACCTTTTAAATGCTTTGCATGTAATAAGATTGGTTATTTTGCATCTAGATGTCCTGAAAGGAATGCAAGGTTTGAGGAAAGAGTTAAGAAATATTTTAAGCCTAACCAGTATAGATATAGATTCAAGAAAAGTAAACAGTGCTACATAGTAGATGAGGAATGAGTAACTGATGACTCTAGAGATGAACTAGTAGAAGACTCTGCTAGTGGATCTAGAAATGGAAAAGAAAGGGTGTTCTATGCTTTGAAGGAAGATGAACCTAAACCGGCTATCAAAAATAAAGAAAAGGCCTTGGCAGCAAAAGTTGAAGATAAGGATGAATGGGTAATTAATAGTGGATGCTCACATCATATGACTGGAGATAAAGGGAAATTTATGTCCCTGCAAGAATACAATGGCGGTCAAGTCAGGTTTGGAGATGACAAGGCATGTATGATCAAAGGTAGAGGTATTATTTCTTTGGATGGAAACCATAATACTGATAATGTCTATTATGTAGAAGGTTTAAATCATAATCTTTTGAGTGTTGGTCAATTGGTTTATAAGGGTTTTCAACTTCATTTTAAAGATAGAAAATGCAAAATCATTAACAAGACTGGTTTGGAGATTGCAACCAAAATTTAGACTGGAAGTAATATCTTTCACTTGAACACTAGTAATAAGACATGTTTAATTTCTCATATTGATAAGAGTTGGATATGGCATAAGAGGTTGTGTCATGTCAATTTTGATTGTATTGTTAAGATTAGTTCAACTACAACAGTCAAAGATATACCTAAGATTATGAAGCCTCATAATCCGATATGTAAGGAATATCAATTGGGAAAGAAAGTTAAAAGTTCTTATAAGAGCATACATGTTAAATCTAATGATGTACTTGATTTGATTCACACTGACTTATGTGGTCTAGCAAGGACTAGAAGCTTTCAAGGTGATAGGTATTTCATGTTGATTATTGATGACTATTCTAGAATGATGTGGGTGACTTTTCTAAGGGAGAAGTCTGAAGTTTTTGAGAAATTCAAGATCTTTAACATGAAGGTTGAAACAAAAACTGGTTTGAAAATCAAACCTTTAAGATTGGATCATGGCGGTGAGTTCACTTCTTATGAATTTAATAGTTTTTGTGAGACAAATGGAATTAGGAGACAACTAACTGCACCTAGGACTCCTCAGCAAAATGGAGTAGTGGAAAGAAAGAACATAACCATTTTGGATGCAGTAAGATCTATGATGATGGAAGCCAAATTTCCTCATATCTACTAGAGAGAAGTAGTGAGTACAACAGTCTACACATTCAACAGAGTTCGCATCAAAGGTGAAATCGGTAAGAGCCCTTATGAACTATGGTTTGGACATACACCTACTGTTAAATATTTTAGAATTTTTGGAAGTAAATGCTATATCAAAAGAGATGATTCAATTGGAAAGTTTGATCCTAGATGTGATGAAGGGATATTTCTTGGTTATTCAATTCAAAGAAAAGAATATAGATGTTATAACAAAATATTGCAAAAAATTGTGAAGAGTGATAATGTGAAAGTGGATGAACAATACATAAATCATTCTATATCATATGACAAGGAACTGGAAGTGGAAATGATCATAACTGAACCAGCAATGCTCAGTTGGTATAGGAAGCTGAGACAATTATACTGGCACAGTTAGAAAATTCAGCTGTGAGTGATGATTAGAGCAGTGAACCTGAAGCTCAAAAGACACCAAGGTATGTAAGATTAAATCATTCTGGAGCTCAAATTATTGGAGATAGGAACAAGGGAGTTATGACAAGAAGAAAACTGGCAAATAAAGAGGTATGTCTTATTTCTCAAGTTGAACCACCAACTATTATTGAATCTTGTAAGGATAAACATTGGTTAAAGGCTATGGAAGATGAATAGATCAGATAGATAAAAAAAAGGCTTGGTCTTTATTTCCCTGGCCTAAAAATAAGAATGTTATTGGAACTAAATGGGTTTTTAGGGATAAACTAAATGAGGATTGGTTAGTTGTAAGGAACAAAGCTATATTGGTTTGTAAAGGTTATTCTGAAATGGAAGGAGTTGATTATGGTGAGACATTTGCACCTGTAGCTAGAATTGAAGCTATTGGACTATTTCTTGCCTATGTAGCTAATAAGAACTATAAGGTTTATCAAATGGATGTTAAATGTACATTTTTAGATGGTGAGCTTGAGGAAGAAGAATTCATTAAGCAACCTGATGGATTTTCATTGACAGATGATAAAGATATGATTTGCAAATTGAAGAATGCTTTATATGGTTTGAAATAGGCTCCTAGAACTTGGTATGCAAGGTTGGATAAATATCTTTTGAAGCTTGGTTTTACTAAAGGTAGTGCTAATAGTAATCTATATTATATTTTTAATGATAATGATATTCTGATTATTGAAGTATTTGTTGACAATATCATTTTTAGAGGAGAAGATAAATTGTGCATGGAATTTGCTAACAACATGAAGAATGAATTTGAAATGTCCATGATTGGTGAGATGAAATTTTTCTTAGGTTTGCAGATTACTCAAACTAAAAAAGGCATTTTTATCTGTCAAACTAAGTATCTGAGGGAATTATTGAAGAAGTTTGGTATGGATAATTTGAAACCGGTAAGTACTCCTATGGTGACAAGTGAGAAATTATATATCAACGATACTTCTACACTGATAAATCCGACAAGGCATAAGTCTATGATTGGTGGTCTGCTATATCTGTCTCAGACTAGACCTTATATTATGAATGTAGTAAGTATTGTTTCAAGGTATCAAAGTAATCCTAAAGAAAATCATGAATGTGTAGTAAAGAGGATATTTTGGTATTTGCAAGGAACAACGGAATATAGTTTATGGTATTCTAAATATGATAATTTCACTATATCTGCATATACTGACTCAGATTGGGTAGGAGATATTGATAATAGGAAGAGCACTTCTGCTAGAGCTTTCTTTCTTGGAAAGAAACCAGTTTCATGTATCAGAAAAACATAGTCATGCATTTCTTTATCTATTGTAGAAGCTGAGTATGTTGCAACAGCAAAATAATTGCTCTCAAGTCTTGTGGATGAAGAAAATGTTGAAGGATATCAGGGTAAATTGTAGTGAACCAGTAGTTATCTACTGTGATAACTCTGCATCTATTGGCATGTCAAAGAATCTGATTTTTCACTCTAAGACTAAGCATATTTCAATAAAGTATAACTTTCTGAAGGACAAGGTAGAAGAAAAGGAAGTCAAATTGGTTTATGTGAACACTAAAGAATAGATTGCAGATATATTCACTAAAGCACTGTCTAAGGAATAATTAAGTATTTGAGAGACAGACTAGGGGTTTTTGCCCCTTCGATAAAGACTTGATTGATGAAGTTTGTCATCAGTCTAGCATGCATTATCAGAGACATTATTCATTCTAGCACTGATGAGTGGTGCTACTACTTAGGAGGAGTGGTCAGCTTTGAGATTCAGAGGTTTATATCATTGCTTTGATATTTTTGTCTGATTTTTGGCATTGATGTCAAAGGGGGAGTGATAGTAATGTGAAAAATCATTTAGAACCTTACATAGATATCACTCACAGGGGGAGAGCTATTGATATTCAGGAGATTGTTGGTTGTCTTCCACCAGGAGATACTTCTTCGAAACTTCTTGGTACTTAGATGTTTTTCACATCTAGTGTTTCCATCAATACCAAAGGGAGAGATTGTTGGCATTATGGATGAATTGATTATGTGTTGCATTGATATTTTGTCATTGATGTCAAGACTAGCTATTATGATTTTTTACTGACAAATAGTTTTTGGTTACCAGTACAAGATCTAGTGTTACCGATAGAAGAGACTATCTGTTGTATACTCCTGGCATGTTTGGATTAGTGAAGTATGTTTGATTTCATGTGTTATATTCTCCATGAGAATGTTTTGGTCAGTTGGTATTGGCTTGGAAATCGGATACTATCATACAAATTGGTAAACCCTTACTGACACTGGTTTAAGGCTTTATCGACAGAGCTTTCATTGAGGAATCGTGACAGGATGCATAATTGGTGTTGGTACAGCTTCTTCATGGATTTCAGGATGCGGAAGATGTTCTTTGATCTTGCTTCAATATTGGCAAATGCACACTCCAATGAGAAATTGTAGGTGATTGAAGGTTTTGTCATTGATGGCAATCTTGCAATCATATGATACCGCCAAGACAATTATACTAGCATCGACAACGACAAACTCTACACCGGCACACAGAACACCGACAATGAAAGAAAGGATACTGGTACCCAAGCCGACATGAATTTTATTTGTAATATATTTTTTAATTAATAGTAAAATCATTGTAAGCCAACATGGCAAGTTGTAAGATGACTCATATATGTATGAGATCATTATAGAACATTTGAAATATGAAATATAGGTGAAATAATGTAGACCTAATATGCGAATTTTAGGTTAGGGTTTATGTATAAAGAAGAGCTAAAACCGGTATTGGATCTGGCATAGCAGATGCTATTTTGAAGCAGTACAAGATATTGGATTATTATAATCCATTTTTGTAAGTTAGTGTGACTTCCTTTTGTAATTGAGCAGTGAGCTCTAGGCACTTGGTCTCCCTATATGTGCAGGCCTCTATTGTAGCAATAATATTCCCTTATTGGCCAGTAAGTGAATATTGTGGGTCACAAATCCCATCGAGGTTTTGCCCACACTGGGTTTCCTCATTAAACTACTGTGTTATGGTGTGCTCTTCATGTGGTTGTTGTTTTTCTTGTTTACTGCATTACTTTTGATTTACCGGTACACTATGGTGACATGCTTTACATCTTTTAATTCAAGTAAATTAAGAAACTGATTAGATACTGATTCACCCCACCCCCCCTCTTAGTATCTTTGGGAATCCTAACAATTGGTATCATAGCTTGGTCCTCTATTTTTAGAAGTCTAACAGCTTGAGGAAGATCTTGACACCGATAGAGATGGAAAACTTGAAGAAACAATTGGAAACAACTCTTTCAGACTATGATGCAGAAAAGTTGAAGAATATCAAACTTGAAGATGATATGAAGGCTGCTCGGGACATTATTCAAGTGCGTCAATAAAATCTTACCATTGCAAGAAATAAGAGAAGAGAACTTTGTGAAAAGATGCAGAATGATAATTATGAAAAGGAAACTCTTAATGATCTGGTAAAGAAGCTAAGACGGGAGATCAGTACAACAAAAAATGAGATGTAGGATATGACTATGAGATTTTGTAAAGAAATTGAAGATAGGAAGAAGAATGAAGAAGACTTGGCCAGAAGACTAAATGATGCTGGAAATGAGAACACAAGACTTAGTCATGAAAATGATATGTTGAAAACAAATTTAATGCACACACAAAATGATAGAATTGAACTCATAAGACAAAAAGGAATCTTGGAAAGTGAACTAACTACTGCAAATCATCACAAAGAAAAAATCAAGAAAAGTTCAGAAGAACTTGGTGACTTGCTGAAGAATCAGAAACCTAATGGTGATACAAATGGGCTTGGCTTTGAAGTGGGTGAAAGATTTGGTACTACAAATAATCATGATCATAGCAAACTGATAGGACAACCTATTGCTTACAAATTTAATGGCAAATGCTTTAACTGTAACAAGTATGATCATAGAGCAAATCAGTGTAGATCTAGAAATTATCAAAACACTTATACACCCACTGGTCAATGTTCTAAGTGCAACAAAGTTGGTCATAATTCAGAAAATTGTAGAAAGAATGTAAGATTTTATGTTTGTGGAAGATTTGGACATTTATCTAATCAATGCAGAACACATACTGACATAGGGTATGGGAAAGATATTCAGAAAAACAATGTGACTAGTTATTCCTATAACAAGATTGGACACATTGCTAAATTTTGTAGAAGCAAGACCTCACCGGCAAATAACAAAGGTCTTAGTTTGAAAGGTAAAGAAAAGGTTGAAGAGGTAAAGCAAGAATTCTCAAAATAATGGATTAGAAAGTTAGATCAAAATGTTGATGTGAATACTCCTCCACTGATAGAACAAAGTAACACTCCACTGGTAGGAGACTCTTCATCTAACTAAAGGAAAATCCTTTGAGGGTTTAGCAACTAAATGAGAAACATGTTATTATTCCCTCGGTTGATGGTAAGAAGTTGAAATTACTTCTATACTGGAAGATAAGTTAAGTCATTACTTAATCGGCAAGCATTAAATATGGTAGGTGGAGATAATGACATTATAAAGCAAGTGTTTTGGCTCCATTTTCATTCACCGAGCATTCAAAATTTTGAGAGCGCAAAAATTTTCAAGTGAAGGCACCCTTAGCAAAGCAATTCATCAAGAAAATCATTCCTTAAGGTAGATAAAGGTATTTATAACCATGGCTTCTTCATCTACTCCTGAATTCATTGCAAACCCTACTGTTGTTGAAGTAGTTAAGCACCCTAGACTCATCTTCAAATTGGTTCCCAAAATTGCTAAGAAAGATGATGACATAGGTGCATTCTCCCAAATCCCTAAAGGAGTAGTTTCTGCTGAAGACACTAGAATGTATATACATTGTCATATAGAATAATTGGGTGATGATGAAATCAAAAACATGTATAAATCTGTAATTTGTGATGAATCCAGAAATGTCAAAACTAAACACAAGATAATAGAAACCCTAGGTTTTATAGAAATTCTTAGTATCCCAAATTTTCCCAAGGATATCATAAGAATTGTACTAAGCAGGGTTCATGGTGAATTGTTTTGGCTGGACTCTATTCACAAGATTACTAAGGAAGTTGTCAAAGCTGTAATAGGGTTACCTTCCATCTATAACAAACCTGACAAAACCAAGAGAGTCTCAAATGACACAGTGATAGACCTAACTGGTGCAACATTTGACAAGAGATCACTGAGGGTAAATGATGTAAGGAATATCAATGTCAAATTTAGCAATATGATCTTAGGCTACAAAACTACACATGCAAATAGGTTAAACTCAATCTCTAGCCTATGCATTAAAAATGCCTATGATATGGTAAAAGATAATGGAAGAATAGATGTGTGCAAATGGCTTAAAGATGGACTAATTGATAATTTGGGAAAGATAAAGAAAGACAAAAAGGGAACATTCAGATTTGGAAACCTACTTGTTTGTCTGATGTTGTACATAACCAAACAATTACCCGGTATTATTATTAGAAATTTTGGTTTTGATATACCGGTAGGAAAACAATTGTTACATTTACTGAACAACATGGGAGAGAATAGGGAAAAGAACATAAATGAGTATTTTCGGGCATTGAAGGCCCAAATGAAAACTAGAGTTAGATTGTCACAAGCAATTGTGGACAAATATAAGGATGAAATTTATTTTGTAATAAAGAAGGATGAAATTTGGATGGAGGCACTTATTCCTAGAACCATCTAGGTAACTGAAATGGGGTATGAAACTAATGACAACATAATAGAAACTTATGCAAAAGCCCTCCTAGAAGCTGCAAAGGAACCTGAAGAAAAAGTTTTTGGCAGTGCTAAAACAATAGAAAGCCAAATTCAATCAAGAAAAAGGGTTAAGAAGGTTGAGGCAACTATTAGAAAAGGAACCCGACAGGCAAAAGCTATCAAGGAAGATGTATTAAGACAAACCGGTATTAAGGAGAGTGAACTGGAAGAACTTCAACCGGAAATTCATCTGTCATCGGTTGCAACTTCCTCTAAGAGTGGCATACCGGCTAAATTCAAAAGAGTTGAAAGGAAGAGAAAAAATTCACTGGTACCCTCACCTTCTCCTAGAAAAACAAGATAGAAGTAACAAGCAATGAGGCCCCCAGCAAAGAAATTGACTCCAAACAAAAAGAAGATGAACCCTAAGAAGAAGACTCAACAAACTATTGCTCCCATTGATAACCTTCTCAATGAAATAACAAAGTATGGAAAGCTGAAAAACATTAACAAAATATATGACACACTATCGGCTGATGACAAGGAGAAAGTAGAGAACAGTGTAATCTTACACTTAGATATTTACAAGAAATTCTTTATGCAAGTTGTTGATGAAATATCGACAAATCTGTATAATAGACTAGAAGCTAGAAGGCTAGCTATTATTGAGCTTGATAAGAAAATAAAGATTGGAAAACTACTCATTGTACATCTTGTCAACTCACCTGATGAGATATATCAATTGATCTTTGAGGCTAACCGGTTAGTATTTTCAACTGCTCACCGACATGTAGCACTAATGGTAGGTAGAGTGAATGAGGTAACAGAAGAAACAACTGATGCTTGGGATATATTCTTTGTAGAGAAGGAGAAACAGGAAGAGTATTGAAGCCCTAAACCCATCAAGGTGTATCAAAAGGATAAAGGAAAAGGTAAGGTTGGTGGACCACCCAATATAAAAATAACAGACAACTTATCCCCACCGCCTCTAGATACTCCATCAGTAGTTACTACTAACAATCAATTGGCTACTGAGAGTATGGACACACCACATGAGAATACAAATCCGGATTTTGAGGTGTTATATTCAATGAACATTGACACTCAAAAATTCAATATTGTGGTGGATAAAGAATCAACTGGGAAATCAAATGTGGCAAGAGAGCCACCGACAGAAAACATTATAGTGACCCCGGACACTAGAAAGGCAAAGACCACAGATGTACAAAATGATTCATCTACTGAGCCACTAAAAACAGGTAGTACAGAAGAAAAACCGGCAGTAGAAAACACTGAGAAATAGTCAGAGCAATAGGCTCCCTCATAGGAACAGGTTCATGCAGGGACAGTGCCAACAACAAAAGTTGAGAAACCCAAACCTTTTCTTAGAGAAATGCAAACACAAACTGACCTACCAGAGGTCACTACAAGCAAAGAAGTTACTCACATCGGTGGAATACAGATTGTTGGTTCTTCCATGGCAGAATTCAAACCAACAATGTGACAAAAGTTCTATTGGATTCAATCAAGAAAATAATAGAGTGTAGTGCACAAGCATACAAAGCTATTGATGATACAATCCCAATTTTGAAAATGATAGCACCCAAGTGTAATGTGGATAATAAAGATTCTTTAAATCAACTTGACACATTGTCCAAGTATATTACTGACAACATTGTGACAATTGAACAAATAAATGAGGAAGCATTCAAAGAGTAAATTGAGAAAGAAAAACATAAATTCTTTGAAGAGGAAATAAAGAAGTGCATGAGACAATTTGACACTCTTTTACCAACACTATGTAAAACACTAAAAGAATTTAAAAAGTTGTACAGAGATACATGTAAAACAAATTTTTTGACAGTGGATATAGACAAGAAGATCAGTATGGTATAGGAAGAAATAAATAAATTAGCTGACAATTTCATTAATTCATCTGAACCATTATCAATTTTTTAGCAGAAACTAACAGGTTTTGAGGACTAACTTCAAAAATTTGAAAAAGAGAAGGAAAGAATAAAAAGAAAGGCAAAAGATCTGAAATGGAGACTTAGTCCAAAATTGGACTACCTCACCTCCTTGAGAAAAGAGATATCTGAGGTATTGGTTCAAGGATAGAAGACACCGAAACAACAAATGCAACACCTCACCAGTACAATTTAGAGGACAAAGGCCACATTAAAGGACAATGAATGGTTCACTAAGAGCCTGAATCTGGTATTGGCAGACCTTTTTTAGATTGTAACCAATTAGTTATAGGGATGAAGCTGGAAACCACACTCAGTTGACACTTTGACAACCTTTGTCATTGATGCCAAAGGGGGAGTAGTGGTAATGAGAAAAATAATTAGCAGAGAAAAATGATTAGCAGAAGACATCATCAGCTCAGGGAGAGCACATATGGTTTGGCACATAGTTTTTGGTAAGATAGTTTTTGGTAAAACAATTATGGTAGATTCCTTTTGGATGATACTTTTTGGATTTTTCTCATGAGTGTTGCCATCAATGCCAAAGGGGGAGATTGTTGGCAAATGCACACTCCAATGAGAAATTGTAGGTGATTGAAGGTTTTGTCATTGATGGAAACCTTGCAATCATATGATACTGGCAAGACAATTATACAGGAACTGGGAACGACAAACTCTACACTGGCACATAGAACATCGGCAATGAAAGAAAGGATACTGGCACCCAGGCCGACATGTATTTTATTTGTAATATATTTTGTAATTAATTGTAAAATCATTGTAAGCTGACATGGTGAGTTGTAAGATGACAAATTTATGTATGAGATCATTATTGAACATTTGAAATATGAAATATAGGTGAAATAATGCAGACATAATATGTGAATTTTAGGTTAAGGGTTTATGTGTGAAGTAGAGCTAAAACTGGTACTGGATCTGGCATAGTAGATGCTATTTTGAAGTAGTACAAGACATTGGATTATTATAATCCATTTTTGTAAGTCAGTGTGACTTCCTTTTGTAATTGAGTAGTGAGCTCTAGGCACTTGGCCTTCCTGCATGTGCAGGCCCCTATTGTAGCAATAATATTCCCTTATTGGTCAATAAGTGAATATTGTGGGTCACAAATCCCACTAAGGTTTTTTCCACATCGGGTTTCCTCATTAAACTACTATGTTATGGTGTGCTCTTCATGTGGTTATTGTTTGTCTTATTTACTACATTACTTTTGATTTACCAGTACACTGTGGTGACATGCTTTATATGTTTTAATTCAAGTAAATTAAGAAACTGGTTAGATACTGATTCACCCCCCCCTCTCAATATCTTTGGGAATCCTAACATTCAACTTCTTTAAGACATTGCTTTGGTGTGGTGGACCTAGAATAGTTCTGGTACCTATCTAGGTTATGGATCGGTATCATGCTAACATGTAATCTACACGTTACTGGGATGTTTTGAGAGTATTTATGGATTTTTTATTGTTGTTTTGGTCTTAAGCTGACATGACATATCATTGTAATAAGCAAGTATGTAATGATCTCTTTTAGGTGGCCGACCTAATTGGTTCAGGCCTTAGGGTTTGTACAACTAAGAGGTAGAAACTCTTTGTAGTGAATCATAGTTAATGAAAAGGTCATAGTCAAGGAATGTAATGTGCAAATATTGTAATATCATTTAGGCAGAGGATTTGGTCGATCATTGGTGATCGAATTGGATTCAGAAGAGGATTTAATCCTCTGGCACTGAGCTTAACTGGGGCTGTAATCAGGCATAGTAGATGCTATCTCTAGTAGTTCACTCTATTGGATTGTTGTCCATTTATCTTGAGATGGTTGTAGTCTCTCTGTAGTCATTGAGACTCTTTTGTAATGAGCAGTATGCTCTAGGCAGTGTGCCTTCCTTCAAGTGTAGGCCCCTCATTGTAATGCATACTTTCTGTAGAAGAATCATTTGACTGTGGTTTATCCCTTTCTGGGTTTTCCACGTACAAATCATGGTGTTATGTAGTATGGTTGCTTTGCATTGATTATCTGGTTAATTGTTAAATTATATTGTTTATTGGTATCTATTCCTATCGACATCTGTATGTACCTTACCGGTACTTGATTCATTTAAGGTTTTATTATGTATTAAAAGTTGTAATCTGTTAACAACTAATTCACCCCCCCTCTCAGTTGTTCACTGATTATCCTAACAATTTTGAGTCATTGGAAAAGGAAACCACCAAGAAAGTATTAGACTAATTCAAGGAGGTGCATATGCAAACTTTTTAGAAGATGATTGAAGATGAGAGAGTTAGACTGAAGAAAGGAATGCAAACTATCTCTGAGGCATTGAGTGACAAAGGAAAGATATATAAGTCATGCCTTATATTTCCCAAATTCATATCAGATATAGATTGTTTTCCATTTGGTGGAATTGATTATGTGTTGCATTAATGTTTTGTCATTGATGTCAACACTAGTTGTTTGGATGCTTTACCAGCACCCTTCTAGTCCCGGTAGGTTGAGTTTGTTTTGGTTGATTTGGATCTGGCATGGTCTGGTAGGCTCTGGTATCATTTGGTGATGGAATAGGCTTGTTCATGATACTCATGCACATATTCAATTAGTTGGTTTTGGTCTGGTTATCGGATGCTATCCTGTTTGCTTAGAAGCTTGGTTTCTGGTTTTGGCAAGGGTTTCACTGACACAGATTTTAATGAATATCTTTGATGAATTGCATAAGTGGTGTTGATGTAGCTTTTGGTGGAGTTTCAGGATGTTGATGGTGATCATGTTCGAGACTTGGAAAATGGAGATCATTGTTGTAGCGTGTGGACCTATACTGGGTTCCGGTTGATCTAGGTTATGCAACAACTTTAATGTAACATGTGGATTGGACCTCTTGATGTGTTTCTGGGATGTCTTATGTGTTGGATATTATTTGTTTGGTCTAAGGCTGACATGGTTTGTAATTATGGAATTAGTTTATTATTTGGTGGTCAACCTAATTGTTTCTGGTCGAGGGTTTGTATATATAGATGTAAGATCTCATTGTAGATCATCATGGTTATGTTAGAGGTCATGGTCAAGGATTGTAATGTGCAAATAATGTAATATTATTCAGGCAGAGGATTTGGTCGATCATTGGAGATCGAATTGGGTTTATGTAAGAGGATTTAGTCCTCTCGTATTGAGCTTAACCAAAGCTATACTCAGGCATAGGAGATGCTATCTTTTACAGTTCAACACTTATCTAGATTGTAGTCTAGATTTCTATGTAGCCAGTGAGGATCCCTTTATGATGAACAATGCACTCTAGCTTATTGGCCTTGCTCCAAGTGCAAGCCCCTCAATTGTAATTTACATACTTACTACAGAAGTATTATATGACTATGGGTGGGCTTCCCACCCTGGTTTTTCCCTTTATTGGGTTTTCCATATATAAATCTTGGTGTCATGTCGATGGTATTTATTCTATGATTACTGTATATGCTTAATTGGTTTAACTGCTATTCTGGTATTAATGTTTTGGGTTCTGATATTAAAGTTTTAATTGTTAATGGTTCTGGTAATCTATGACAACTGATTCATCCCTCCCCCCCTCTCAGTTGTCTTCAAGTTATTTGAACTGTCTAACAAATTGTATCAGAGCATTGGTCCTCTCTGCAGAAAGCTTAACCACTTGAGGAAGATCGTATTGGCATATGTGCAAAGCATGGTAGCATGAATATATTGTATGTTGTCATTGATGTCAATATGTTGAAGTATGAACCAGTATATTGTAGTAAGCAAACTGGCAAGAGAAATGGTATGATATTGTGAATCGGTATATGTAAGAACTGTTATGATGATGTAAACTAGTATATATGAAATAGTGAAATGGTATGTTTGTTCAAGGTGAACCGGTATGTTGGAATGAGAACCGGTATATGGAAGTTTTGTATCGAGGTCTCATTTGGCACGACTACCGGTTGGTAGTCTCATTTTTAGGGTTTCCGATTGATGCACAGCTTGTGTGATTCAATCAATGACATCTTGTGATGAGTTAGCATTGTAATGAAGACCAAATAGTGTTGCCATGTCAGCCTTGTGCGCGTGAAGGATTTCCTTAAGGATCTTGCATGGAGATTGATCCTATCTACCTAGGAAATGTGCGAAGTCTCTATAAATGGTGGAGAACACGTGATGGGTTATCAACTTTCTGAAGCGGCAAAGAATGAACATTGGAGAACATGTTGAGATCTATTCAAGATTTCTATATTTGGTGCAGTGTGATTAACAGTCGAGATTGAACCGACTAAATTGTTAAACCTAAATGTTTAGGGTTTAAGGTTTATGCTACTGACCTATCTGTTTCCTATAAGGTCGATGATGTGTTTCATTTTGAAGTTGTTTGCAAATGTTATGTGTGTATCCAAGTGAAGAGATACTTGATTCTTGCCAGACTGGAGAAGTGTGTTGATACCTGCATAGTGTGATTACAGAAGAAAAGGAGCTAAAGTGGATCTGCCTTGGCATTGAGTGTTGTAATCAGATCAGTGTATTACCTATTGACTTCTAACCATTTTAGTAGTTGGAAAATCCCTTAACCGGGTAGCTTTAACAAGATTTTGTGTAAATCCTTTGACAGGGTGACTCAATTCAATGAGTTCTTAAAATCCTCTTTCGAGGTAACCTCTAATAGGGTTTTAACCTTTAACTAGGTATTTAGCCATCCCCTAACCAGGTGATCCCTAGCAGGATCGGTTCCTAGCAGAACCTATTGTAAAAGTTTCTAATTGGACTAGGCTCCTAACAGAGCGGACTTTAAAAGAGTTCAAGAATAGCTTGTGGGTATTCATCCCCACCGTGGTTTTTCCCAGTTGGGTTTTCGCATGAAAAATCAGCATGTCATGTGTGATGCCTTTCATGTGATGGTTTAGTGTTTTATGTCAAAGTGGTAAAACATGTTGAGCTAGCAGTCATTATATTTCTAATGATAGATTACTTGTTTATGCATAAGGGTCAAGTGGAAATGAGGTATTAGATTGTGTGAAAAGATAAGAGTTACCGCTTTATGTCTTTTACATTCTCACTCTGTTTTACCAGTAGTAATCTGATTTAGACCGGTGTTATTGCTTGCCAATCAAGTACAATGTTTGCAATCATCCCGGTTTAGGGAAAGTGTTTTTTTTTGTACTGATTCACCCCCCCTCTTAGTACTGGTTTGGTACTAACTGTTCATCATTTATTTATCAATTGGTATTAGAGCATCCTCCAAGTCCTCTATGTTGTAAGCTTAACCGCTTGAGGAAAAGATCCTACTCTAATGATGAAGAGGGAAGGAACAAAGTTCAACAAAGACAACTTTAAAATATGGAAGGACAGAACGAAGATATACATCAGAAGCATGGGTGCTCAACACTAGAGTTATGTTGAGAATGCTTATGTTATCCCTGCCGGTACTCTCACCGATGATCGAAAGAGAGAGATTCAGGAGCATGGGCAAGTCATGGAAGCCCTAATCAGCAATCTCTCTAACATTGAGTTTATTGATGTTCAGGATAAAGACAATCCCAAAGAAGTATGGGATTCTCTTGAGAATATCTATGTTGGTGATGAGCATGTCAAACACACTAAGGAAGAGAGCCTTAGGGGAAATTTTGAAGACATACGGATGGTTGAAGGAGAGACCATTCAACAATATGGAATAAGAATCAAAATTGTTGTTGGAAACATCAAGAGTGCATGAGGTAAAATTGACGATTCCACTGTTGTTAGCAAGGTCTTGAGATCCTTGTTACCAGTCTATGCAATAAGCGTTGCTACTATCTAGGAGTTGAGGTCTATAGACAAGACAAAGGTATCCCTAGACTCCATCATTGCAAAGTTGACTGCATATGAGCTAAATAATTATGATAGTAGTATTCAGAAGACTGAATCATCCTTTAGAGCATCTACTGCACCATCTAGAAAGAGAAAAGAAGCAAGTACCAGTTGTGAACCAAGACAAAGCAAAGAAATGGATGATGAGGAGATCCTAATGGAATTTGAAGCTCTTCTTCCCAAGAGACTTCCTAAGGGAATTGGTAAATACAGAGGTAAGCTTCCCTTGAAATGCTTCTCTTGCAATAGGATAGGCTACATTGTTGTAAACTATCTAAATGGTGATAACAAGGACAAATGGGAGAAGTTCAAGAAGTTCAAAGGAGGAAACAGGAGAAATTGTTTTGTAGTAGTTGATGAAGGTGTCATTGATGAGGAATCAGAAGATGAAGAAAGTGAAGACATTGTGTTTGTAGCAGTTAAGGAAGATTTGTCAGACAAGAAGGCTTTTGTCTCCTACTTTGATAATTCCAATGAGTGTATTATTGATAGTGGTTGTTCTCACCACATGACTGGTGACCGGAGTAAGTTTATGTCTCTGGAAGAGTATGATGGTGGTGTTGTCCGATTTGGTAATGATGCACCATGTATGGTAAAAGGCAGAGGGTCCATCTCTCTGATTGGAAAAAGCAATGTCGATAATGTGTATTGGGTAGAAGGTCTCAGACACAACCTTTTGAGTGTTGCCCAACTGAATGATAATGGATTCACTCTAGAATTCAGAGATGGAGTATGCAAAATAAAAGGAAGGAGTGGTGAAATGATGGCCACCGTTATGCAGACTAGAGGTAACTTATTTTAGCTGAATGCAAATATCAATACATGTCTAATGGCTAAGTTTGATGATGGCTAGATATGGTATAGGAGACTCTACCATGTAAAATTTGATAATATTGTGAAGGCCAATAAGATCAAGGTAGTTAGAGGATTGCCTGTCCTGAGCAAACTAGAGAATCCTTTGTGGAGAGAGTGCCAACTGGGGAAAATGTCTTCCTCAACCTTCAAAGGTAAATCTTTCACTCCAGACAATTTACTTGATCTCGTGCATACTGATTTGTGTCGTCCTATGAAAACTAGGAGTGTGCAGGGAGAGGTATTTTATGATTCTTACTGATGATTGCTCAAGAATGATGTGGGTCACATTCTTGAAAGACAAGTCTGAAGCTTTTGGAAAATTCAAAGCCTTCAGAGCACTGGTTGAAAAAGAAACCGGTAAGAGGATTAAGTGCCTAAGAACTAATCAAGGAGGAGAATTCACTTCCAATGAATTCAACAAGTACCTATGAAGAGAATGGCATCAAGAGGCAATTGTCTGCCCCCTGGACTCCACAACAGAATGGCCTAGCAGAGAGGAACAACTGTACTGTAGTTGAAGCAGCTAGAACAATCCTGATCCAAGGGAAAGTTGTTCACACTTTTTGGAGAGAAGTGGTGAGCACTACAGTCTACACTATGAACTGGGTACTCATCAAGGAAGGCAAGGATAAAGCACCTTATGAGTATTAGACCAGTAAGACTCCTGTGGTAAGCTACTTTAGAGTGTTTGGTAGCAAATGTTATATCAAGAGGAGTGAACATCAGAGAAAGTTTGATGCAAAATGTGATGAGGGAATATTCCTAGGATATTCCACCAAGAGTAAAGCTCTTAAGTGTTTCAACAATAGGACTCAAAAAATTGTTGAAAGTATTAATGTCAGAGTTGATGAAACCTCAGAGAAGCCTGAGGAAACTAACAGCGAGCAAGTAGAAGATGAACCGGTAGTAACCTTCTAGGAACCAGTTGCAAAACAACCTAGTACTAGTAACTATGCTTCTACGTCAGTATATGCCGATGCTGATGAAGAAGAAAAGCAAGAAGAAATGGCTAAGATCATTCCTAGGTATGTAAAGTTGAATCATGATCCAAAGCAGATCATAGGAGACAAGGATGCAAGAATTCTTGCAAGAAGAAAGGTCAGAGAAAATTCTTGCATGATCTCTGAATTTGAGCCTAAAACATTTAAAGAGGCACATAAAGATGAAGACTAGATCAAGGCAATGGAAGAGGAACTTAACCAAATAGAAAAGAATTGTACATGGTCTTTGGTACCCAGACCTGAGCATAAATATGTCATAGGCACCAAATGGGTTTTTAGAAATAAGCTAAATGAAGATGGCACAGTGGTAAGAAACAAAGCCAGACTGGTGTGTAAAGTATATGCTCAAGAAGAGAGAGAAGACCATGGAGAAACCTTTTCTCCTATAGCTAGATTGGAAGGAGTTCATATGCTTCTTGCATATGTAGCCTTCAAGCGATTCAAAGTATATCAAATGGATGTAAAATCTTCATTTCTGAATGGAATACTTGAAGATGAGGTGTATATAGAGCAACCAGATGGGTTTCCCCCATCAGAAGATAGTGACATGGTGTGTAGGATACATATAGCCTTGTATGGAAGTAAGCAGACACCTAGAGCATGGTATGAATGCTTGCACTCCCATCTTGTGAAGATTGGATTTGAAAGAACAAGTGAAGATAGAAATAACTATTTGAAGTCAGAAGTAGATCAGATTCTGATCTGTGAGGTATTTATTGATGACATAATTTTTGGTGGAGATGACAAGATGAGTCATGATTTTGCAGATGAAATGAATAAGGAATTTGAGATGTCACTTATAGGGGAGATTAAGTTCTTCATTAGACTCTAGATTCAACAAATGAAAGATGGTATCTTTATCACTCAGTCCAAGTATGTCAAAGAGGTGTTGAAGACCTTTGGCATGGAAGATAGCAAACCAGTTGGTACCCTAATCGTGACCAGTTATAAATTATCAAAAGAGGATGACTCAGCGTTGGTGAATGAGAAGGAATACCTATCAATGATTGGTAAGTTGCACTATGTAGTACATAGCTGACCGAATATTGCACGTGTAGCAGGAATTACTGCATGGTTACAGAAAAGTCTAAGAGAATCCCAATTGGTAGCAGTCAAGTAGATTCTGAGATATCTGAAGGGAACTATTGACTATGGATTATGGTATCCATACAGTAATGATTTTAATCTGAAAGTGTTTATAGATGTTGATTGGGCTTGTAATGTGGATGATCTGAAAACCATAACCAGTGGTGCATTCTTTCTTGGTGGTAGGCTAGTCTCATGGATGAGTAAGAAGCAAAGTTGTATCTCTTAGTCTACAATAGAAGCGGAATATGTTAGAGCATTTATGAACTACACTCAGACAATCAGGATGAAGCATGTATTAAGTGGCTTCAAAGTTCCTGTATCTGAACCGATAAGTATATTTTGTGACAACACAATTACAATTAACATTTCCAAAAATACAGTTTTACATGCTAGAACCAAGCACTTCGAGCTCAAGTATTATTTCTTGAGGGAAAAGGTTTAGAACAAAGAGGTTGTACTGGTACATGTTTCCAGTAAGGAGCAGTTAGTAGACATATTCACCAAGCCTCTACCAAAGGCTACATTTACCTATTTGAGAGGTGAATTAGGGGTGTTTCCCCTTCAAGAGGTGAACTAAAGGTGTGTGCTTCACATCAGTCAGGTATTACATTGATAAATCTTCATTCAAGATTGGTGTGTTGAAGGATGCTACTCCTTAGGGGGAGCAACATAGTGGGACATAGTTGTTTGTGCCTCCACTTTGGCATTGTTGTCAAAGGGGGAGAAGATGTGAAGCAGAGAAGATATCTACAGTATTAGGGAGAAGAAGATGCGAAGCCGATAGATATCTTTGTATATTGCCATCAATGCCAAAGGGGGAGATTGTTGGCATATGTGCAGAGTATGGTGACATGATGATACTGTATGTTGTCAATGATGTCAATATGCTAAAGTATGATCTGATATATTGTAGTAAGAAAATTGGCAAGAGAATTGGTATGATATTGTGAACCAGTGTGATGATGTAAACCAGTATATGTGAAAAAGTGAAGCGGTATGTTTGTTCAAGGTTAACCGATATGTTGGAATCAGAACCCATTTATGGAATTTTTATATCGGGGTCTCATTTGGCATGACTACCGATTGGTAGTCTCAGCTTTAGGGTTTTCGATTGATGCATAGCTTGTGTGATTCAACCTATGACATCTTGTGATGAGTTAGCATTGTAATGAAGACTAGATAGTGTTGCCACGTTAGCCTTGTCCGCGTGAAGGATTTCCTTAAGGTTCTTGCATGGAGATTGATCCTATCTACCTCGGGAATGTGCAAAGTCTCTGTAAACGGTAGAGAACATGTGATGGGTTATCAGCTTCCTGAAGCGGTAAAGAATGAATGTTGGAGAACATCTTGAGATCTATTCAAGATTGTTGTATTCGATGCAGTGTGATTGACGGTCAAGATTGAACTGACTGAATTGTTAAACCTAAATGTTTAGGGTTTAGGGTTTATGCTACCGACCTATATATTTTCTATAAGGTCAATGATGTGTTTGAGTTTGAAGTTGTTGGCAAATGTTATGTGTGTATCCAAGTGAAGAGATACTTGATTCTTGCTAGACTGGAGAAGTGTGTTGATACCTACAGAGTGTGATTGTAGAAGAAAAGGAGCTAAAGTGGATTTGCCTTGGCATTGAGTGTTGTTATCAGATCAATGTATTATCTGTTGACTTCTAACCATTTCAGCAGTTGGAAAATCCCTTAAACGGGTAGCTTTAACAGGCTTTTATGTAAATCCTTTAACAGGGTGACTCAATTCAATGAGTTCTTAAAATCCTCTTGCGAGGTAACCTCTAACAGGGTTTTAACCTTTAACTAGGTATTTAGCCATCGCCTAACTAGGTGATCCATAGAAGGATCGGTTCCTAGCAGAACCTATTGTAAAAGCCTCTAACCAGACTAGGCTCCTAACAGGGCAGACTTCAAAAGAGTTCAAGAATAGCTTGTGGGTATTCATCCCCACTGTGGTTTTTCCCAGTTGGGTTTCCACATGAAAAATCAGTGTGTCATGTGTGATGCCTTTCATGTGATGGTTTAGTGTTTTATGTCAAAGTGGTAAAACATGTTGAACTAGCAGTCATTATATTTCTTATGATAGATTACTTGTTTATGCATAAGGGTGAAGTAGAAATGAGGTATTAGATTGTGTGAAAAGCTAAGATTTACTAGTTTATTTCTTTCACATTCTCACTGTGTTTTATCGGTAGTAATCTGATTTAGACCGGTGTTATTACTTGCCAGTCAAGTGCAGTGTTTACAGTCATACCGGTTCAGGGAAAGTGTTTTTGTCTATACTGATTCACCCCCCCTCTCAGTACCAGTTTGGTACTAAATGTTCATCATTTATTCATCAGATCCTATGGTGACTAACAATTCAAGTTCATCCAGTTCTTCTAGAGCTGTCTTTCGAAGAGATATTCCAGGGCTTGATGGAAGAAATTACACAGTATGGAAGATTCAGATGGAGACTCATCTGAGATGTCTTGCCAAGGAGATTTGGGAGATCACACAAAATGATGTCACACCCTTTAATCTGGGATCTTGCAATCCTCCTCCAGAAAACCTGGATAAGGAGCTTGAGAATGATTATAGAGCAAGAAAAGCCCTCTTTTGTGCACTTTTTGATCAGCAAATAATGGGATTAATCGACAAATCATCTAGAAAGGCTATATGGGATAAGTTGGACTCTTAATGAAGGTTACCCTACAGTGAAGATTGCTAAACTTGATGGTTATTAGGTGAGATATGAAAACCTGAAGATGGAAGAAGATGAAAGGATTACTGCATTCATGGAAAGGGTAAATGAGATTGTTATGGGAATTCAATGTTTTGGTGGAACTCTTAGTGAAGATAAAATTGTTTCTAAAGTTCTGAGAGCCCTACCACCGGCTTACAAAATGAAGGCTACTACTATTAATGAGTTGAAAACAATGGCTAATACATCTATCAATAGAGATACTTTTGTTGGGAAACTATCGGCTTTTGAGCTTGAAGAATTTGGACCTTCTAGAGCAGTGAAGACTGAACTTGCTTTTCATGCATCTACATCTGCAATGTATAACCAAGATTGGAAAGCTTTGTATACAAAAGAATTGGAATATATGAAGAGAGAATATGATGTTTTTGAGCAACTTGAACCACTATTTGCAAGAAGAGTACCTAAAGAACTGGTAGGAAGTAAGTATGAAAGAAAAGTTCCTTTTAAATGTTTTGCATGTAATAATATTGGTCATTTTGCATCTAGATGTCCTGAAAGGAATTCAATATTTGAAGAAAGAGTTAGAAGATCATGAAAGCCTAACCCTAGATAAAAGAACAAGTATAAGTATAGGAAAAGCATACACAAATCATGCTACATAGCAGATGAGGAAGGCATTACTGATTCCGATGATGAACCAACAGAAGATTCTGCTAGTGGTTCTGACAATGTAAAGGAATGGGTGTTCTTGGCTATCAAGAAAGATGATCCAGCACTGGAAGAGAATGTACCTGAAGAGAAGGAACTTGCTTCTAAAATTGAAGACAAGCATGAATGGGTAATTGCCAATGGTTGTTCACATCATATGACTGCAGATAAAGGGAAGCTTCTATCTTTGCAAGAATTTGATGGCCGTCTAGTTAGATTTGGAGATGACAAAGGATGTATGATCAAAGGAAAAGGAAGTACATCATTGGATGGTAAGAACAATACTAACAATGTTTATTATGTTGAAGGTTGAAGGCATAATCTTCTGAGTGTAGGACAATTGGTAGATAAGGGATTTCAATTATAGTTCAAGGATGGAAAATACAAAATCATTAATAGATCTAGTTTGGAGATTGCAATCAGTACACAGACAAAAGGTAATATATTTCATTTGAACTCTGGTGTAAAGACATGTTTGATTACACAGATTGATGATATTTGGCTATGGCATAAAAGGTTGTGTCATGTGAATTTTGATTGCATTGTGAAGATCAGTTCAACTAAGGCAGTTAGGTATATACCTAAGATTATAAAGCCCTATAATCCGGTATGTAAAGAATGGCAAATGGGTAAAAAGGTCAGAACCTCTTTTAGGAGTATACAAGATAAATCAAATGATGTTCTCAATCTTATTCATACTGATTTGTGTGGCCCTGCTAGAGTTAAAAGTTTTCAAGGTGATAGATATTCCATGCTAATCATTAATGATTATTCTAGAATAATGTGGGTTACTTTTCTAAAAGAAAAATCTGAAGCATTTCAAAAGTTTAAAATCTTTAATGCTAAAGTGGAAACTAAGACAAGATTGAAGATTAAATGTTTGAGGTCAGATCGTAGAGGAGAATTCACATCTAGTGAGTTTAATAACTTTTGTGAGAATCATGGCATAAGAAGTCAATTTTCTACTCCCCGAACAACTCAATGGAATGGAGTTGTGGAAAGGAATAACAAAACTATCTTTGATATTGCTAGAACAATGATGATGGAAGCTAGTCTACCTCATATCTACTAGAGAGAAGTAGTGAGCATAGCAGTTTATACATTCAACAGAGTACATATCAAAGGACAAACCGATGTGATGAAGGCATATTTCTTGGTTATTCTAATGAAAGCAAAGCATATAGATGTTATAATAAGAGATTGCAGAGAATTGTGGAGAGTGCTAAGGTAAAAGTAGATGAGCTAAACAGAAGTCAAATCAAATTTATGAGAAGGAACTGATAGTGGAAATAATTATATCTGAACCAGTAGTACCTTTACCGAAATAGAGCGTTGAACCAGTTACCTTAGTAGTATCAGAGAATTATACAGTAACTGAAGAATAGGGAAGAGGAACAAAGAGTCAGAGGACTCCTAGGCATGTGAGATTGAATCATACAGAAGATCAGAGCATTTGGGATAAGAGCAATGGAGTGATGACAAGAAGAAGACTAACAACTAATGAGGTATGTTTAATTTCACAAGTTGAACCAATATCAGTAATTGAGGCATGTAAAGATGAATATTGGTTGAAAGCTATGGAAGAAGAATTAGATCATATTGAGAAGAATAACACAAGGACTTTGGTTCCTCGGCCTAAAAATAAAAATGTTATTGAACTAAATGGGTTTTTAGGAATAAACTGAATGATGATGGTCAAGTTATAAGAAATAAGTCTAGATTGGTTTGTAAAAGATATTCTCAGAAGGAAGGAATTGATTATGGAGAAACTTTTACACCTGTAGCTAGGATTGAAGCTGTAAGATTATTTCTTGCCTATGTTGCTTTAAAAACTACAAGGTTTATTAGATGGATGTTAAATGTGCATTTTGAATGGGGATCTTGATGAAGAAGTTTATATTGAGAAAACTAATGGTTTTTTACTATCAAATGATACAAACATAGTTTGCAGGTTAAGAAAAGCTTTATATGGATTAAAACAAGCACCTAGAGCTTGGTATGCAAGGTTGGATAAATATCTTTTGAAGCTTGGTTTTACTCAGGGTAGTGTTGATAGTAATATATATTATAAGATCATTGATGATGATATACTGATTATTTAAGTATTTGTTGATGACATTATTTTTGGAGGTGAAGATAAGTTATGCATAGAATTTTCTAAGAATATGGAGAAAGAATTTGAGATGTTTATGATTGGTGAGATGAAATTTTTATTAGGTTTGCAGATTAGTCAGACTGACAAAGGTATTTTTATCTATCAAACTAAGTATGCTAAGGAATTGTTGAAGAAATTTGGTATGGGAGATTCTAAACTGGTAAGTACTCCTATGGTTACAAGTGAGATATTGACAAGAAAAAATGTTTCTGCACCAGTAAATCCTACAAGATACAAATATATGATTGGAGGTCTGCTTTATTTGACTCAGAGTAGGTCTGACATAATGAATGTTGCTTGTATTGTTTCAAGATTTCAGACTGATCCTAGAGAATATCATGAGAGTGCAATGAAAAAGATTTTTAGATACTTACAATGTACGTCAGAATATGGTCTGTGGTACCCTAAGGAAGATAAATTTACTTTATGTGCATATACGAATGTTGATTGGGCTGGAGATGTTGATGACTAGAAAAGTACTTCTGGTGGAGCTTTCTTTCTTGAAAAGAAGTTGGTTTCATGGATCAACAAGAAAAAGTCATCTACTTCTTTATCTACTTCTAAAGCTGAGTATGTTGCTGCTTCTAATAATTGTACACGGGTTTTATGGATGAAGCAAATGTTGAAGGATATAAAGGTGGATCATGATGTACCGGTAGTTATTCACTATGATAACTCTGTTGCTATTGATATATCAAAGAATCCGGTATTTCATTATAAGACAAAGCACATATCTATCAAGTATAACTTTTTGAAGGAAAAGGTTGAAGCAAATGAAGTTAGACTAGTTTATGTGAACAATAAAGAGAAGATTGTAGATATTTTCACAAAACCTTTGCCCAAGGAATAATTTGAGTAATTGAGAGATAGATTGGGAGTTTTTGCCCCTCTAGTAGAGACTTGATTGATGCAAATTAGCATAAGTCCAGTATGCATTATCACATATACTATTCATTTCGGCACTGATGTGGCGATGCTACTGCTCAGGGGGAGTAGTTAGCTTTGTGATTCAGTGGTTTATGTTTTTTTTTTGCTTTGATATTTTTGTCAGATTTTTGGCATTGATGTCAAAGGGGGAGTGATATTGATGTTAAAAAGGAAAAGAAAAATAAAAATAAAAGGGAGAGATTTAAAGCTTTACGAAGATATTATTTACAAGGGGAGTTTGGTGTTTGTTTCAGAACCTCATTGCTACATCTATTTGCGGGAGACTGTTGGTTATCTTCCATTAGGGGAGACTTGTTTGGCATTTCTTGGTACTTAGATGTTTTTCACATCTAGAGTTGCCATCAATGCCAAAGGGGGAGATTGTTGGCCATTTTGTGGAATTGATTATGTGTTGCATTGATGTTTTGTCATTGATGCCAACACTAGCTATTTGGATGCATTACCGACCCCCTTCTAGTCCCGGTAGGTTGAGTGGTTTCCGGGTGATTTGGATCGGGCATAATCTAGTAGGCTCTAGTGTGATTTAATGATTGAATTGGCTTGTTCATGATATTCATGCTTATATTCAGTCAGTTGGTTTTGGGCTAGTTATCAGTGTTGGCCTTTGCATGAAGATTGCATTAATGATATTGTAGCGTCGTAAATTGTACGCACTTGCTAGGGCAGTACAATTTCACACCTAGTTTAGCACCCGCCTTGGTGCATTTTGCATTTTGCATTGCATTTCCCCTTTAGCTTTTAATTAGTCAAATTAATTAGGTCTAAGGTTCTATTTCATCATCTCCCACATCATAAAGTTGGGCCCTTTCATTAAAGTGTGCCCCTTTCATTTTATTCTTCCAATACATCATTTAATCAAAAACCCTAATTAGGTCCTATTTTGAACTTGGGGGCTTGATTTCGGGGGTCAAAACATCTCGAAGTCAGCTGTAACTTCGGGATTCTCTCTAAAATCATCATACCCGACGGCCCTGAAAATTTGGTGAAAAGTTGTCGGGACCATGGTGCCCGGAGTGCACATGGTCCTGGACATTTTTCCCGAAATTTTAGGAGCACGATCCAATCATAAAATAAAGCTTAACCGCAAGAAATTGGTGGGATATTCAATCTCTAGGTCGGCCAAAAGTTGAAATTAAGACCTACGGTTTCATATATAAGAGCTCTCTTTCTTCATTTGAAAGGATCCGAATTTTTGGTTTCAAGGACCTTCTATGCAGCGAAAGAGCAGATCTTGGAAGACTTCAACAACATTCAACATCCATCCATCAATCATCTATGAATTTCATTCATCCATTTAGGGCTTTGAAGGCATTGAAGAGAAATAGGAGATTACCGACTGAAGATTGGCTTGTACCCCTCCCTTGGGGGTTGGGTATGATTTCATGTTGTTTTCATGTCTTTGCGTAAGCTTCAATATATCATTTACCCATGCTTTAGATCACTTTGCATCTTGATTTAGAGCATTTACATTATCATTTACAAGCAATTAGGGTTTACTTTCTAGGTTGCTCTAGCTTGCTTACTTTCATTTTAGGATCTTGCACACACACAAGGTCTGCACACACATTACTTTTACAATACAACTTGGCTATTCGTGGAGGTGGAAATCACCAAAGAGGGGGTTTGACTAAGGCAAAACCCTATATAGCCACCCACCACACCTTTTCAGATATAAGTGCAGGTTTCGAAATTCGGACGACGCCGCAAGTTGCAGATCTGGAAGAAGCAGACTGAGACAGAACTTCACACCAAATTGCAGAGCAAAAGACCAGGACAGGGGCATGGGGCACCCTGGTCCTACCAAGACAGGGGCGCTGGGCGCCCTGGTCCTCCTGACAGACAACATTTTCAGCATTTTTTACAGCTTTTCCAGAGTGCAAAAACAACAGTTTTCGGAGCAGTTTCAGGGGCAGAATCAGGACAGTGGCGCCCGCACCCCTGTCCCGAACATTTTCACTTAGATTTTAACACCGGGTACGCATTTACATTCTTTTCTTGTCCTTGTGTTTACAACTTTCCACTTTCCATTATTTAAGTTCAATTCTGCAACCTTGTTATTAGTTCATACTTGCACTTTGGGGTTAGGGATTGAACTTGCATCATTTTATCTTTCAATTACAACAAAGGAATAGAAATCCTAATAGGTAGCCCGTGGCTCTCTCTTCCACAAAAAGAAGTAGCCAATTGTGTGATACCTCTAGGCTCTTTCGTATTCCACAAGTGTGTGGTTGAAAGTGAGATTAGGGCATGTTTGCTTAGTGTCACTTTTTCCCCCACACATTTTGGTGAACCCGACGTGAACTCCAATCTTCACTAATTCTGATTTAAGTTTTCAAATTTGAGTGTTTATGCTATTTCAAATTCAAATTTGTATTTACAAGTTTTAATTTCTTGCAAGATTCAAAAATCTAGAGGAAATTTTTGCTAAAACCCTAATTTTTCAATTCAAAGTTGAACTTGTGGATAGCTTAATTGGGATCAATAATTTCAAATCTGATTTAGGAACTCATTTGAATCATAAATTTCATTTTCTAAATCTACATTCTAAGTTCTTACATTGGTTAAAATTAAACATTTCCTTCTATTTTCCATGTGTTATCATTTGAAAAAGGAAAATTGTTGTCATGATGCATTCATTTCATAGATGTGATAATGGGTTAGCTTTCCTTGTTTCAATTTTTCCTTCTCCTAAAGAACCTCCCCCCATCTATAAAAACATTATAGTGCCTAAAAGAATTTCTACCAATCCCTTTGAGAATCTCCCATGCTCTAAGGATGAAGACTTTAAGAGTGATCTTGACAATTCTCCTAAAATGTGCCCTTCCTATTTAGCTATCCTAGAGGAAGAGAATGATATCATAAACACCTTCCTTGATGTTACTTCACCTTACCTACATGATGCCTCTCTAAGTGAAAAGGTATTGATGGACATTGACTTATTTTCTCCTAAAGTTGGTCCTTCCAATGGGGGCATGTTAGTGCAACAAGAGGTTATGAACACTTCTTTCAAAGATCTCCTTCCTAAGCATGAATCTTTGGAGAAATATGTTCATGTTCCTCCTAAAAAACACTCCCTTCTTGAGGATCCTTTTGTGCAAGAAGATGGCATTACCTTTTCCAACAAAATTCCTAGTAGAGATGATGAATTAATGATAAATGCTTACCCTTCTCCTAAAGTTTGTCTTACCTATAAGCATCCCTTAGAGAAAGAAGATGAAATAATAAGCAATTTCCTTAATTCTCTCTCCCCTAAAGATCATATTGAACATATTTTGAGGAAAGAGGATGAGTTTAACACATCTATTGATGCTCTCCCTCCTAAGGATGAGGAATTAATAAACAATGTTATCTCCTCTCCCGAAATTGACAATACTTCAAACATTCCTTTCAACAACCTCACTATTTGGGATGAACCATTAGGAGAAGGTGTAGATTATTCTCTACCCCATGAGAGAACCCTAGCCAAAGGGGATGAAATCAAGATTGAAAAATCCCTTGATAGTTTTTCACCTTCCTTGAATCTCAATTATTCTCCCTCTAAAAATAAAGCATCTCCCTCTCCTCAACTTGCTTCTACTCATAAGGAAACCCTAGTTCAAGGCAAGATGGTTAGCATCTCTTTCAAAGATCTCCCTTTCAAGAGTGAGACTTCAGAGAGTAATGTTGATCCGTCTCCTAGAGAGTTTATTCCCCATGTAGACCCTTTGATGATAGAGGATGATATGACCTTTCCTAGTATTACTCTTCCTACTAGAACATCAATGCTTACCCCTTGTCTCTCTCCTAAAATTGATTTAATCCGTGATGAGATTTTAGTGCAAGAGAAGACTATCAATAATTCTTCCAACACTTTTGTTCATTCCTCTAAACCATCCTCAATCGGGTGAATCCACAAAGCTGGTTCCCACTTTTTGGTACATCCTGATTTTTGCTGAAATCATACATTTTTTGGAAAATATAATTATTTAAGCTTTAAGAGGTCCCATTTGAAGTAATTAATTGAAGAGAGTTAGATCAAAGGCTCTTAGATCAAAATTTCTTGGATAGAACCTCTCTACTTCTAAATCATACTTGCAATGGAGTCTCCTTTGCATCTATCAAATACTGATAAAAAACTAATTTTACATTAGCTTTTGAGGGGTCAAACGAATTCATTTAGAAGTTTTGTTTTCTTGAGGATTTAGTCCTTATTATAAGCTTTCCAAATAGTATAATTTTTAATATATTTAAGTTTATTAATATATTTTTATTTTATTTTTTATGAATGTAGGTTTTTCACCGAACATGAACTTCTTTGTTCAATGCATTGGGAAAAATAGCAAACTAATTCAAAAAAATTCTGAAAAATATCTATGCCCTAGGTATTGATGTCTTCTTTCTAACAAAAAAAATAAAACTTAATTTTGATATATATAGAGCAAGTTATGTGTTCAAACGTACACCTATATCTAAATTATAATTAGTCGGATTTCAAAACTTAATAAAATAAAAAATATTCAACATATCACTATCAAACCAACTGCATGCCCTAGGTATTGATGTTACAAACCAAAATTTAAAAGAGATAAGTTTTTATCATTTATAGAAAAAAATTTATATGTTTTGGGATGCACATCACTCTTAAAAAATGTTGTTTCCTGTAAAAAACTACTTTTGAGGGAGATGGAAAAATCAATAAAATTTTATTCAAAAAAATTTGAAAAAAATATATTTAGAATTTACAAAAAGGATGTTACAAATCACTAGTTTACATCATCTTCAAATTCTTAACGATTTAAAAGTTATAGGTGTCAGAAAGTGAAGGGTTTTTGCAAAATGTTCATCTAAGTGTCAAAGTTGGTCAAAAAGTGGGAACCAGTATTGTGAGTTCACCCAATCAATTTGATACATGTGAATGAAACACCTAACAAACCTCTCTTCACTGTCCAAGGTGCTTGTCCTTCCCAAAATTCTCAACCTTTAAATAAGCCTATCTTAGTGGTTCAAGGTGGTTATGCTAATGATTCTTTTTGCACTCCTAAGAAACCTATTATTACTGTGCAAGGAGGTTATTCCTCTAAGAGGCCTTATGAGTATGCTAAGCAATTGACTAGAGAGAGTTATCATGTGGTTGCCCATACTTATAATACTAGAAACAATAGGCAACCTAATCCTCCTCCAGTTATCCCAACTTCACTTCCTCCTTCCCAACCTATTCTTCCCCAAGATCCTCATATTTCACAAGTTCTTGGTAAGGAATATGATCTCATAGAACAACTTAAAGCTACCCCTACTAAGATATCCCTTTGGGATTTGATCCAAACTTCTTCCGCTCATCATGGAATGTTACAAGATGCCTTGAAAGATTTGAATGTTCCTCCACCTAATACATCTAGTAATATAGTGTCTTTGGTTAACTCTATGATGAATCCTAAAGCTCAAATTGTGTTTACTCAAGATGAGTTGCCTACTAGTGAAATTCAACATCAATATGATCCCTTGATGATTGTGGTTATCATAAATGACACTGCTATAAGATGAACACTGGTAGATAATGGCTCTGGCCTTAATGTGTGTAGCATTAATCTATTGCATAAGATGAATGTGGATACATCCCTTATTGAGCCTGACTCTCGTCCCATTCGAGGCTTTGATAATGTGGCTAAGTCTTCATTAGGTATTATCACCTTACCCATCACAGTGGGACCTGTTACTTTGCCTACTCCTATCCATGTTATGTCAGGAAATCTAACATACAACTTGTTATTAGGGAGACCTTGGATTCACGGTATGCAAGTTGTCCCCTCTACATTGCATAGACAAGTTAAATTCATTTATAACAATAAGACATATACCTTGATAGGTGATACTAATTTTCAAGCTTGTTTGCAAACATCTACTTCCAAAGGGAGTTCTTCTAAGCCTTCCTCTTCTAGCGATGACTTGTTAAACAAGATACCTATGGATGAATAATCACCCTCTGATAATCAAAATTCTTTGGATGAGTCTGAAGTTCCTGAAGAAGGCTCTTCTCAACTTGAATCTACACATGAAAAGACTTTTGATCTTGAGAAGGTTCTCACAGAAGATGATTGGGGATCTCTTGATTTCAATCCCACCTTTGTAGGTGAGTATAGGGTTCCTCCTAGAGAGCTTAAAGTTAAAAAGAAGGAAGAAACTAGAGATCAATCAGTCTTACCTGAACCTATGAGCAATAATTTTGTGGCCGCTTCTCAAACTTCTTCTCCTCACACCTCTAATTCTGAAGAATTTGATTCTTTGTCTTATGAAAAACCACCTTTCCTTTCTAAAATGGCTAATCGTTATGGTCATGGTTTTCACATTTTGGCTAAGAGTGGCTATAGTGGAAGTGGTTGTGGTGCAAATGAACAAGGGATAAAAGTTCCTCTAGAGACTAATTTTCACAATTATGCCTTTGGACTCGGCTATAATCCCTGCAAATGTACCAAAGCATCTAAAAGACCATCTCTGAATGTGAATGCTATATTTAGTAGTGATGATGATCTCACTTCAACTAAATCATCTTCTACTTCTATCAACACTCATTCCCCTCATAAGGAAATCTTGGCAATGAACAAATCTCTTTATGAATCCCCCCAAATTTCTAAATCCACTTATGAATCTTTATCTCCTATTCATCATAAAGTCCTTTCCTCTAGGGATAAGGCTCTAATAAATTACACTCATCCCTCTTCTAAGATTTCATGTGACTTTTCTTCTTCAATTTTTATCATTTTATACATGTTTTTGATCTCACTTATAGTTGAGCATTTAACATGTCATATTCAAATACCTCATTTAGTCTATCATGTCTTTAAATAACATTAATGGCTATTATGTTGCTCATCATTATGTGACATTGGTAGCTCATTTACTGGGGGTTCATTGTCATTCATGATGGTACAATTTCAAGTGCAATCATATTTTTTGAAGCAACATAATAGCCTAATTTTCTTGTTCCTATGGGGACAAGAGTGATTTCATACATCTCTTCTTTTGCTTATGTCCAAATCTCTCCCTAGAAGATTGTGTAAGTCCTTCTCATTGTCCTTATCCTTGGGAGGCAATGATCTTTCCTTATTTTTATCTAAGGATCCACTTTTTCCTATTTTGTGGATGGTGTGGACTTTATTACTTGATGTTATGCCTTGTACGCATTTGTTGTTGTTTGTTCAAGGATTCTCTCTTACAAGAGGTGTAAGTCCTTGACTACAACCTCTTTTGCACTTGGTAAAATACATCCATAGCGAATTCACTCTCCTAATTGGGTTAAAAAGAGCATCATCCTTCATTAAGAATCACTTTCACCTCGCAAAAGAAGGAAGTATTGCATTCTTATTCTCTTCTTTGTCTTATTCTAGAAGATGTTATATTTGTCTAGGACAATTCCTCTCAGGGATAGGTGTCTTTTGTACAAAGATCTCTTCTCCTCTAAGGATCTCTTTTACACATACTACAAGATATCCCCTTTCATTTATCTTATCCTTGCTTAAAGAGTGCAAAACTCTCTTGCTTGGATCTATGACATTGCTGCATTTTTGGGGTATCTTCTTTTGTGATGAAGGTAGGTATCCTTGTTCTACTCTACTTATGACATAAACATTACACCTTTTGAGCAATGGATCATTCTCAGAACCAGAGCACAGACTCTTAGAGCGAGATGTCTCCATTTTTCTTTTATGCAAGGTGATTATTCTCTGAACCAGAGCACAGACTCTTAGAGCGAGATGTCACGCTTTTGTACTATACATATACAGGTTGTAGCATACTCGGGCATAGACTCCTATGAGGTGCTTCTAACCTCCCTTACACACACATGCACGAGGTTGAGTGGAACTAGCAGCATAAGGCTAGACTTTCTCACTCTCCTCCCTTACATGGATCACCTAGACAGACTCTAGGGGCTAGTTTTCCATGTCCTTTTTCCCATGGATCACCTAGACAAGATCTAGGGGCGAGAAGTCCATGTTTTCTCTCTCACTATTCTTTCCATGGATCACCAATGTGTGTATTCATGCTTTTTTCCTTTCTTTTCTTCTCTTTGCATTTTGTTTCCATTTACATCCTTCATCTTGTGTTAGAGAACTCTCAAATCCTCACACTCTTTGTTGTGTTGGAATTGAGATTTAGTCCTCTTTCTTCCCAAATGATTCTCCATTAGTTTTTGATCTCATATCGAATCTTCTTGTGAGCATTTGTCATCAATATTCTTTAACAATTCGAAGTGGTAAACATGATACCCTATTTCAACTCACTAAAATTAGCAAGCCGAAACAGGGGGGGGCATATAGCTACCTTCGAATTTTCATCACCTTCCTTAGTAAGCATTAGGTGATTTTGTGATCTAACGTGTGTTTTGTAGGGTGCGGTTCCTAACTGTGTACTGCAGATACCGCTGGGGGCTTCGTTCGATAGACTTATGGATATATCCTTTTTCAAATAATGTTTACTTTTCTGTACTTTAGCTTGCATATGCACGTAGTGTTCATATGACCGCTAAAGTGGGGGCTAAATGTAGCGTCGTAAATTGTACGCACTTGCTAGGGTGGTACAATTTCACACCTAGTTTAGCACCCGCCTTGGCGCATTTTGCATTTTGCATTGCATTTCCCCTTTAGCACTTAATTAGTCAAATTCATTAGGTCTAAGGTTCTATTTCATCATCTCCCACATCATAAAGTTGGGCCCTTTCATTAAAGTGTGCCCCTTTCATTTTATTCTTCCAATACATCATTTAATCAAAAACCCTAATTAGGTCCTATTTTGAACTTGGGGGCTTGATTTCGGGGGTCAAAACATCTCGAAGTCAGCTGTAACTTCGGGATTCTCTCTAAAATCATCATACCCGACGGCCCTGAAAATTTGGTGAAAAGTTGTCGGGACCATGGCGCCCGGACTGCACATGGTCCTGGACATTTTTCTCGAAATTTGAGGAGCACGATCCAATCATAAAATAAAGCTTAACCCCAAGAAATTGGTGGGATATTCAATCTCTAGGTCGGCCAAAAGTTGAAATTAAGACCTACGGTTTCATATATAAGAGCTCTCTTTCTTCATTTGAAAGGATCCGAATTTTTGGTTTCAAGGACCTTCTATGCAGCAAAAGAGCAGATCTTGGAAGACTTCAACAACATTCAACATCCATCCATCAAGAATCTATCAATTTCATTCATCCATTTAGGGCTTTGAAGGCATTGAAGAGCAATAGGAGATTACCGACTGAAGATTGGCTTGTACCCCTCCCTTGGGGGTTGGGTATGATTTCATGTTGTTTTCATGTCTTTGTGTAAGCTTCAATATATCATTTATCCATGCTTTATATCACTTTGCATCTTGATTTAGAGCATTTACATTATCATTTACAAGCAATTAGGGTTTACTTTCTAGGTTGCTCTAGCTTGCTTACTTTCATTTTAGGATCTTGCACACACACAAGGTCTGCACACACATTACTTTTACAATACAACTTGGCTATTCGTGGAGGTGGAAATCACCAAAGCGGGGGTTTGACTAAGGCAAAACCCTATATAGCCGCCCACCACACCTTTTCAGATATAAGTGCAGGTTTCGAAATTCGGACGACGCCGCAAGTTGCAGATCCGGAAGAAGCAGACTGAGACAGAACTTCACACCAAATTGCAGAGCAAAAGACCAGGACAGGGGCGTGGGGTGCCCTGGTCCTGCCAGGACAGGGGCGTTGGGCGCCCTGGTCCCTGGGACAGGGGCGCTGGGTGCCCTGGTCCTCCTGACAGACAACATTTTCAGCATTTTTGACAGCTTTTCCAGAGTGCAAAAACAACAGTTTTCGGAGCAGTTTCAGGGGCAGAATCAGGACAGTGGCACCCGTGCCCCGTCCCAAACATTTTCACTCAGATTTTAACACCGGGTATGCATTTACATTCTTGTCTTGTCCTTGTGTTTATAGCTTTCCACTTTCCATTATTTAAGTTCAATTCTGCAACCTTGTTATTAGTTCATACTTGCACTTTGGGGTTAGGGATTGAACTTGCATCATTTTATCTTTCAATTACAACAAAGGAATAGAAATCCTAATAGGTAGCCTGTGGCTCTCTCTTCCACAAAAAGAAGTAGCCAATTGTGTGATACCTCTAGGCTCTTTCGTATTCCACAAGTGTGTGGTTGAAAGTGAGATTAGGGCATGTTTGCTTAGTGTCACTTTTTCCCCCACACAGATATGTTGTCATTGATGTCAATTAAACCGGTAATGATATTGTTGATATTGTTGTAATATTGTTACTGTAACTGATAGGAAGAATTTGTGGAGTGAACTGGTAACTGGTGTAAACCTTATCTATTGTTATAACTGGTAAACCCTACCTCTTGTTTTTTATAAAACCTAACCGATTAAGTTTGGTGAATTGGTTATGCTAGTTTATGATCTGATGATGAGTGGTAATGATGATGACACACATGATTATTGTATAAGATAATTCCAAGAGATTTTCATGAGTTGTTGTAACATTTTTTGTTTAGGGAATGAGAAAATGTATTGCATCTAATACAAAGCATGTGATGAGTTAATAAGTTCAATGAAGTGATCAAGGAGCGATCAAGGTTTTCTTGATTTATGTGTAGAGATTGCTATGTAATCCAACGGTCATACTTGAACCGAATTTGTTTGTAATCTCGATGAGAGTTAGGTTTTTGTTGTGTTATTGACCTGATTGATTTGTATTTAAGTTTGATGATGTTTTTTAGTTTAATAGAGTTGGCAAAGAGATAGACACAGTTCAACTGAGTGTGTGGTTGCCAAACTGGATGATGTATCTGTAGTTTGAGTAAAGGCAAATAGGAGCATGAAATGGATCTGATCAAGCAAGTGTAGTTCTATTCAGACAGATTAGCATACTCCTATTGTTTTCTAAAAATTACAACATAATTGAAATCCCCTAACCGGGTAAGCTCTAACAGGCTTGGTGCTATTCAAATCCTCTAACAAGGTAGTCCATTAGATTGGATTTTCAAATCCTCTATTGAGGTTACTCCTTATAGTGTATTACTTCTAACAAGGCATTTGTAGTCAATCCCTTAACCAGGTGAATCCTAATATGATCGGTTCTTAACAGGAATTTTTGTAAAGCTTTAACCGTCTAGGCTCCTAATAGGGTGAACTTGAAAAGAGTTTAGATATTATCTTGTGAGTCTCATCTCACTATGGTTTTTACCTATTTGGGTTTCCACATGAAAAGTATTTATGTCAACTGGTGAATGTTTTTGTTGTTATGTTTTCATGGTTGATTTACTTAACTACTTAACTATTTTTGATAAGTCATTATAACCGAAAGTATTGAGATATGAAGAAGTTGTTTACTGTTAATTTGTTCTAACAGACAACGGGTTTATCTTATGAGTTTTTATCTTGACAGAGTTATTATTCTAAGTTTACTTTGAGAGATTGATTGGTGAAGTTTAATATCAGTTTTTTCTATCTACTGATTCACCCCCCTCCTCTCAATAGTTTATCAGATACTTATTCTTTCATCATACTATCAATTGGTATCATATATTTTCAGGTCCTCTAAGGTCTAAGCCTAATAGCTTGAGCTAAAGATCTGTTGATCATGATGAAGGAAGGTCTGAAATTTAAGAGAGAGAACTACAGGATATGGAGTGACAATGAAAATTTATATCAAGAGTCTAGGAAGTCAGTATTGGGGACATGTCGATCCTAAGTATGTTGCACCTACTGGGATGTTGACTGATGATCAGAAGAAAGAGCAACAATAAAATCATGAAGCATTGGAGGCTATTATCAATTCTTTGTCTCATGCAGAGTATGTAGATGTTCATGGTCTTGAAACTACATATGGGGTATGGAAACAACGTGAAGAGACTTATAGGAGTGATAAACATGTTAAGATTGCTAAAGAGGAGAGTCTAAGAGGAAAGTTTGATAACATGCAGATGGCTGAAGGTGAGAATATCCAGTAATATGCTCAAAGGATAAAAGAGATAATCATTGAAATTAAGAGTGTAGGAGGTAAAGTGGAAGATTCCACAGTGATCAGTAAGGTACTGAGAACCCTACTACCGGTCTACACTATCCAAGTTGCAGCTATCCAGGAGCTGAAGTCCATTGAAGAAACTAAGGTAACTCTTGACTCCATCATTGGCAAGATATAATGATCACTGACACATGGAATGATATGGAAGATACTTGGTAATATCAAAGACATCGTGTGGACATCTTATCTTAATGAATTAATCATTGGTATATTCATATTTGCATATTTGCTTTTACCGGCAAATAGGTCCAAGGTTATCTAGGGTTACACCGGTAGGTTTATCTTTTCCAGATCAGCATGGCACGCTATGGAGATGATTAATTATTGTTGTAAATGCATTAAGCTGACATGTTCAATCAGTTATTGCATTAGATATTATATTGTTTATAAAATGTTTATTATAATATCTTGTAGAGCCGACCTAGTAGAATTTGTCTTAGGTTATGGTATAAATGTAAGATCTTATTTGTAAGATCAAGTGTGGAATGCAAAAAAGAATTGTGTGAAGGTATATGCGAGATTAAGTGGTGCAATACACGCAGACATCATTTGAAGGCGAAGCTAGGTTTTTGTGAAAGCATATCAACATTACACCGGTACTAAATCTAGCATATGAAGATGCTATTTTGTGCAGTACATTCTTATTGGATTTAACCATCCAAATGTAGTTAGTGTGACTCCCATTTTGTGATGGAGCAGTGAGCTCTAGGCTGTTGGCCTTTCTGCATGTGCAGACCCCATTTATGTACACTTACTATCTACAGTAGTATCATCTAATTGTGGGTAAGGTTTCCCACCGTAGTTTTTCCCATTATAGGGTCTCCACATAAAAATATTGGTGTTATGTGTTGTGGATGACTTTGTGTTTATGTTTCATGCATTAATCTTTACCGGTATAGCAATTAACTATTAACACTATCTACCGACATACTTAACTGGTTTACCAGTATTAAGCATTAAGTTGGTTAAGTTGTTTTTGGTTTGAATTTAGTTGACAACTGATTCACCCCCCCTCTCAATTGTCTCTGAGACCTAACAATTGGTATCAGAGCCTAGTCCTCTTTTGCAGAAGTTTAACAGCTTGAGGAGATCCAATGTCTACTAATTATTTCAGGAAGGACAGTCCTAAACTTGATGGAACCAACTATGGCATACTGAAGATTAGAATGGAGACACATCTGAATTGCATTAGAAAAGACATCTGGGAAGTTACAAAGAATGGTTATACTATTGTTGTACCTGGTCAGCCAAGTCTAGCTAACTTGACAAAAGATGAGGAAAATGATTACAAAGCAAGAGAAGCACTTTTGAGTGCATTATCAGATCAACAAATCATGGGACTATTAGATAGGTCTACTGCTAAAGCTATTTGGGATCATTTGGAAACACTGAATGAAGGAGATTCCATAGTCAAAATTGCAAAAACTGAAAGCTTTTAGGTTAGGTATGAACATTTGAAAATGGAAGAATATGAAAGGATTTATGCTTTTATGGAAAGAGTAAATGAAATTGTTTTGGGTATTAAATGTTGTAGAGGAACCTTAAGTGAGGATCAAATTGTTTCAAAAGTTTTAAGAGGATTGCTAGTGGAATATAAAATGAAGGTTACTGTTGTAAATGAGTTGAGAACAATGCCTAATACATCAGTAACTAGGGATACATTGATTGGGAAACTTTCAACTTTTGAAATTGAAGAATTTGGTCATGTTGCTACTATAAAGATAGATTTGGCCTTTAAAGCATCAACATCATCTACTCCATCATTTGAAAAATCTGATTGGAAAGCCTTTTATGCAAGAGAACTTGAAGAAAGTAGGAAAGAAAATGAAGAACTTGAAGCACTATTTGCAAGAAAAATGCCAAAAGGTCCAATTGGAAGTAAGTATGAAGGTAAAGCACCCTTTAAATGTTTTAACTGCAATAAGATTGGTCATATGGCTTCAAGATGCCCTAATAGACATGCTAGACTAAGAGAAGAAGCTAGAAGAACATACAAGCCTAACCTTGAATATCAGAGATACAGATTTAAGAAGAATAAAGATTTTGTTACATTGTTGATGAAGGTGTGACTGATGATTCTGATGAGGATCCAACTGTTAACCGACACCTACTGCCCAACTGGTAGAACAAGCCCTAGTAGCTAAAGTGGAAGTAAAGGATGAATAGGTCATTGATTCAGGATGCTCACATCATATGACAGGAGACAAAGGTAAATTCTTGAACTTTCAAGAATACAATGGAGGTTTAGTAAGATTTGGAGATGACAAAGCTTGTTCAATCAAAGGTAAGGGTACAATATCTCTTGATGGTAAGCATAACACTGACAATGTTTACTATGTTGAAGGATTAAAGCATAATCTTTTAAGTGTTGGTCAATTAGTTGAGAAAGGATTTCAGTTACATTTTAAAAATGGAAAATGCAAAATCATGAATAGACCTGGATTGGAAATTGCAACCGGTAATCAAACTAGAGGTAATATCTTTCATTTGAATAACAGTGAAAAGACATGCTTGATTGCACATATAGATGAAAGTTGGTTATGGCATAAGAGACTCTGTCATGTAAAATTTGATTGCATGGTGAAGATTAGTACTACTAAGGCAGTAGGATATTTACCTAAAATTGTCAAACCTCAGAATACAATATGTAAGGAATGTCAATTTGGAAAACAAGTTAGAGCTAGTTTCAAAAGTATTCCAGAAAAATCCAATAATGCTCTTGATTTGATTCACACTAATTTATGTGGTCCAGGTAGTACTAAAAGCTTACAAGGTGATAGATATTTCATGGTAATCATTGATGACTATTCTAGAATGTGTTGGGTTACTTTTCTCAGAGAAAAATCCGAAGCACTTGGAAAGTTCAAACTATTCAAAGCAATGGTTGAAAATGAAACCGGTAAGAAAATCAAATGCTTAAGATCAGATTAAGGAGGAGAATTCACATCTAAGGACTTTAATACATTCTATGAAGTGAATGGAATCAAAAGATAGCTATCAGCACCTCGAACACCACAGCAGAATGGAGTTTTTGAAAGGAAAAATAGAACTATCTTGGATGCAGCAAGAAGTATGTTATTAGAAGAAAATTTACCACATGTGTATTGGAGAGATGTAGTCACTATAGCAGTCTATACATTCAACAAAGTTCACATCAAAGGTGAAACCGATAAGACTCCTCATGAACTATAGTTTGGTAATACTCACACTCTTAAGTATTTCAGAATCTTTGGAAGTAAATGTTATATCATAAGAGATGATTATATTGGCAAATTTGATCCTAGAAGTGATGAAGGAATATTTCTTGGTTATTTATCTAAGAGCAAGGCATATAGATGTTTTAACAAGATATTGCATAAAATTGTTGAGAGTACAAATGTAAAGATTGATGAACAATTCAGAGGAACTTCAAGGTATATAGACTCTAAACCGACAAAAGAAATTGTGACAAATGAACCTACACTAAATCCACTGGTATAGAATGAAGATCCAGTTACCCCGGTACCATCTGAAGATTACACAGTAATTGAAGAACAATAGCAAACAAAGACACCCTGGTATGTAAGATTGAATCATTCTGAAGATCAGATAATTGGAAACAAGTTTAAAGGAGTTATGACAAGAGGAAGATTGGCAAATGAAGAGGTATGTCTTATTTCTCAAATTGAACCATCATCTATTAATGAGGCATGTGAAGATAAATTTTTTATTAAAGCTATGAAAGAAGAATTAGAACAAATTGAGAAAAATAACACTTGGACATTAGTTCCCCAGCATAAAGATAAAAATGCCATTGGAACCAAATGGGTATTCAGAAACAAACTTAATGAAGATGGTAAGGTTGTCAGAAATAAAGAAAGACTAGTGTGTAAGGGATATTCTCAGAAGGAAGGTGTTGATTACAATGAAACCTTTGCACCGGTAGATAGAATTAAGGTAGTTGGATTATTCTTGGCTTTTGCAGCACACAGGAACTACAAAGTTTATCAAATGGATATGAAATGTACATTTTTGAATGGAGATGTTGAAGAGGAAGTATACATTGAACAACTTGATGGATTTTCTTTGACAGATGGCAATGATATGGTTTGCAGGTTAAGAAAAGATTGGTATGGATTAAAACAAGCTCCAAGAGCTTGGTATGCAAGATTGGATAAGTATCTTTTAAAGATTGGTTTTACTAAAGGAAATGCAGATAGCAATTTATATTACAAAATAACTAATGATGACATTTTCATTACAGAAGTATTTGTTGATGATATAATCTTTGGAGGAGAAGATGGTTTATGTAGGGAATTTTCTATTAAAATGCAGCAACAATTTGAAATGTCTATGATTGGAGAAATAAAATTCTTTTTAGGATTGCAGATTTCACTGACTGATAAAGGTATATTCTTGAGTCAATCCAAATACTTGAAAGAGTTACTAAAGAAATTTGGGATGGAGAACTCTAAACTGGTAAGCACACCTATGACTACAAATGACAAATTATCTCAAAGGGATGAATCTACACCTATTAATCCAACTAGATACAAATCTATGATAGGAGGTTTACTGTAATTGACATAAACCAGACCTGATATTATGAATGCAATATGTATTGTTTCAAGATTTCAAAGTAATCCTAGAGAAAATCATGAATCTGCAGTTAAAAGGATTTTCTGGTACTTACAAGGCAATATAAATCTTGGATTATGGTATCCTAGAGATGAAAACTCTGAATTATATGCATACACAGATGCAAATTGGGTAGGAGATGTGGATGATAGAAAAAGCACCACCGGTGGAGCATTCTTTCTTGGAAATAGACTAGTTTCTTGGTTGATTAAGAAATAGAGTTGTACATCTTTATCAACATCAGAATCAGAATGTGTTGCAGCAGCAACTAACTGTACATAGGTACTATGGCTTAAGCAAATATTGAAAGACATAAAGTTAAAATGCAAGGAACCTATTACTATATATTGTGATAACGCAATTGATATATCTAAGAATCTAGTACTACATTCTAATACAAAACATATTTCTATCAAACTGAATTTTCTAAGGGAAAAAGTTGAAGAAAAGGAGATAAAACTAGTTTATGTGAATACTAAAGAACAACTTGTAGATATCTTTACAAAACCTTTGCCTAAGGATACTTTTGAATATCTCAGAGATCAGCTTGGAGTCATACCACCACCGGTAGAGACTTAGACAGTTGATGATTGTCATCAACCAACAGAATCAACAGACAAATCTTTTACTCTGGTCTTTGATGAGGAAGCTACTTCTCAGGGGGAGTAGTTGGTATATTGAATTGATTGGTATTTTGTATATGAACTTAGTTTTGTTGTAACTTTGGCATTTGATGTCAAAGGGGGAGAGATATCTATGGAAAACACATTATCCTTTGAGGAGAGATTGGTATTAAAAAAAACTTTGGATAACACATGTTGATTCTAGGGGGAGAGATTGTTGTTTGGGAGAGACTATTACTCTCTATATGTATTTTGATTTTTGGTTATGATCTTTTTGGAGATTGTTGGTTTTCGGTATTTGGCATTTTTGTTTTGGCACTTTGATGGTTTTTCCATCTTGTGTTGCCATCAATGCCAAAGGGGGAGATTTTTGGTATTTTGGTATGGTTTTGTCATTGATGTCAACACCTACTAAAACACTAGCACTTTGGAGATCCAACAACATTCACTGGCAAGCAAGTAACTATTGCAAAGTTACTAGTATATGGTACACCGGCAAGATATAATGATCACTTGGTAATATCGAAGACATCGTGTGGACATCTTATCTTAATGAATTAATCATTGGTATATTCATATTTGCATATTTGCTTTTACCAACAAATAGGTCCAGGGCTATCTAGGGTTACACCGGTGGGTTTATCTTTTCCAGATCAGCATGGCACGCTATGGATATGATTAATTATTGTTGTAAATGCATTAAGCCGACATGTTCAATTGGTTATTGCATCGAATATTATATTGTTTGTAAAATGTTTATTGTAATATCTTGTAGAGACAACCTACTAAAATTGGTCTTAGGTTATGGTATAAATGTAAGATCTTATTTGTAAGATCAAGTGCGGAATGCGAAAAAGAATTGTGTGAAGGTATATGTGAGATTAAGCAGTGCAATACATGCAGACATCATTTGAAGCTGAAGCTAGGTTTTTGTGAAAGCATATCAACATTACATCGGTATTGAATCCAACATATGAAGATGCTATTTTGTGCAGTACATTCTTATTGGATTTAACCATCCAACTGTAGTCAGTGTGACTCCCATTTTGTGATGGAGCAGTGAGCTCTAGGTTGTTGGACTTTCTGCATGTGAAGACCCCATTTATGTACACTTACTATCTGTAGTAGTATAATCTAATTGTGAGTAAGGTTTCCCACCATGGTTTTTCACCTTATAGGGTTTCCACGTACAAATATTGGTGTTATGTGTTGTGGATGACTTTGTGTTTATGTTTCATGCATTAATCTTTACCGGTATAGCAATTAACTATTAACACTGTCTACCGGCATACTTAACTGGTTTACTGGTATTAAGCATTAAGTTGTTTAAGTTGTTTTTGGTTTGAATTTAGTTGACAATTGATTCACCCCCCCTCTTAGTTGTCTCTGGGACCTAACAATATCTTCCTTCTTGTTGGGCTTCTCAATCTGTTCTTCAATCTGATCTTCAATATTCTGTACTCGGTAATCACTTTAGCAGCATCACTATTCTTCTATTTTCTCGCCTCCTATGTTCATCAACTTTTCCTTATTTATAATTAATTCATAATCCGCTTAATTTCCTTAATCACATTTCCCATGATTAATCTTAGCCATCAGATCTTCAAACTTGATTAGGTTCATTGAATCCTTCGAACTAAAAAATGTTTTATCTTGCCTTGGAACTTGTATACCTTCCTTCGTACTTGTGCTTGGTTATGACCGTTCAATCTATGTTGTAGATCTAACTCTTGAATTTTCATTACCGTTGATCCTTAACAAACTTCTTGCATGACATTCCAATCTTCTATAAATCTCTAGCACATTAGCATCCTTCATTTAATAATGTATTTATTCATCCAATGCATTCTATTACTGCTCAGTTGATACTCGGTAAATACAGAACTTTACTCGGTAGACATAATTTCTACTTTAACCGACATTGATAACCTTGGTGTTTACTGACTAGCTCCTTGGTAAAATAGAATAGTATCAAACCTTTACTCATTCTATTACATGAAATCTTTTCCTTCTTATTCAGTCTTCGAATACACATATATAGGATATCAAAACAATCAGAATAACATAATCTCATCACTGGCTAACTCAGTAATAGTTGCCCATTGAATAAATTATTACTCCCCTTCATTTTCACATTCTTTCTGTGTCACTTACCAACATCTTTATACTCATCAAAACATACTCTTTAAGATATGGCAATATCATACTGAATCAGAAAATCAATTGCTTGACATCAATGACAAAATAATATTATTAAGACAGTAATCATCCTATATCAATTATATCAACAATCTCCAACAACCTTCTCAATATCAACAAACTTAATGTAATGCCAACAAACCCATCTATGAGGAAAAGTAGAGATGCCAATCATAGTTATGAATCCAGATCCAACAGAGAAGCTGATGATGAAGATAGTCTAGTTAAGCTTAAAGCATTTTTGGCGAAGTGGTTGCCTAGAGGTATAGGTAAATATATATGTAAATTACCTTTGAAATGTTTTGCATGCAACAAGATTGGACACATTGCTACAAATTGTCCTAATGGTGATAATGAGCACAAATGATAGAAATTCAAGAAGTACATGGATAAAGGCAAAAGAGATTGTTTTATTGTTGTTGATGGTAGTATCACTGATGAGGAATCTGATGGTGATGCTAATGAAGACATTGTGTTTGTAGCCATTAAAGAAGAGATGTCAGACCAGAAGGCATTAGTATCTAGTATGGATAAGTCTAATGATTGCATCATTGATAGTGGTTGTTCACATCACATGACTGGTGATCGGAGAAAATTTCTTTCTCTGAAGGAATTTTATGGCGGAGTTGTAAGATTTGGCAATGACTCACCCTGCATAGTTAAAAGTAAGGGAACTATTTCTCTTAATGGAAAGAGTAGTGTAGATGATGTCTATTGGGTTGAACGTCTAAAGCACAATATTTTGAGTGTGGCACAACTCAATGATAGAAGATACCCTTTGAAATTTAAAAATGGTATGTGCAAGATCTATGACAATAAAGGTGAACTGGTTGCAACTGGGAAGCAAACTAAAGGTAACTTGTTTCATCTTAATCCTAAAGTCAGCAACTATTTAATTGCAAAGATAGATGATAGTTGGCTTCGACATAGGAGATTTTGTCATATAAACTTTGATAACATTGTTAAAAAGAGTAAGTCCAAGACAGTGAGAGGTTTGCCTCAGTTAGACAAACTGGTTAATGCTCTGTGCAAAGAATGTCAGTTGGGAAAGATGACATCCTCAACTTTCAAGAGAAAATATTTTTCAGTGAAATATTTGTTAGATTTGGTTCATACAGACCTTTGTGGACCAATAAGAACAAAATCTATTCAAGGTAATAGATATTTCATGGTCTTCATTGATGATTGCTCAAGAATGACATGGGTCACATTCTTTAAGGATAAGACTGAAGCTTTTGGTAAGTTCAGGGCATTCAGGGCCTTAGCTAAGAAAGAGAGTGGTAAGAAGATAAAGTATCTGAGGACAAATCAAGGCAGTGAATTTACTTCTGAGGAATTAACTAGGTATTGTGAAGGAAATGGTATCAAGTGACAACTTTCTGCACCAAGGACACCACAATAGAATGGTATCATAGAGAGAAACAACCAGTTAGTTGTTGAAGCTGCTAGGACAATTTTGATACAAGGAGGTGTAGCGAAAACTTTCTGGAGAGAAGCTGTTAGCATAATTGTCTACACTATGAACTAGATTCTAGTAAAGAGAGGTAAGAAAAAGACTCCTTATGAATATTGGTATGGTAGATCATCTGATGTAAGTTATTTCAGAATATTTGGAAGCAAACTTTTTATTAAGAGAGGTGATTATATTAGCAAATTTGAGGCTAAAAGTGATGAAGGTATATTTCTTGGCTATTCCACCAAGAGTAAGGCCTACAAGTGTTTTAACAACTAGACACAGATAATTGTTGAGAGTGTTGATGTTTGAGTAGATGAATTTCTTGAAGTCTCAGAGGAAACCAGTTCAGAGAAAAGGATGAAGATCCTTGCATTTTAATTTTGGAACCAAAAACTATGAAATCTGAAACTGGCAAAGCAAATATTGATGTACCAGTCCAACCAGAACAAATAAATTTAGAAGAAGATGATGATAATGAAGAAATTGAACTTGAAGATAATGATCATGTTATTCCAAGATATGTGAGACTAAATCACAATCCTAAATAGATTATTGGGGATAAGGATGTTGGAGTACTAACCAGAAGAAGAATCGGGGAAAATTCTTGCATGATCTCCACTATTGAACCAAGAACTACTAAGGAAGCATTTGGTGATGATCATTGGGTTAAAGCTATAGATGAGGAATTAGATCAACTTGAGAAGAACAACACATGGACCTTGGTACCCCAACCGGTAAAAAAAAAAGTGATAGGAACTAAGTGGGTTTTCAGGAACAAGTTGAATGAAGATGGTGTTGTGGATCGCAATAAAGCTAGGTTGGTTTGCAAAGGTTATGCACAAGAAGAAGGACAAGACTATGGTGAGACTTTTGCACTAGTAGAAAGACTGGAAGGTGTTAGAACTTTCCTTGCATTTGTTGCAGACAAGAAATTCAAGGTATACCAAATGGATGTTAAGTCAAAGTTTTTGAATGGGATACTTGAAGAAGAAGTATACATTAAGGAGCCAGATGGTTATGCTCTAATTGATAAGAAAGACATGGTATGCAAATTGCATAAATATTTATATGGATTAAAGCAGGCACCTAGAGCATGGTATGCAAGGCTTCATACAAATCTGATGAAGATGGGCTTTCTACGAACCAGTGATGATAGTAACATATATCTCAAATCTGAAGGAGATAAAATAATAGTCAGTGAAGTATTTGTTGATGACATCATATTTGGAGGTAATGATAACATGAGCAATAGTTTTGCAGATGAAATGAAAAATGAGTTTGAAATGTCTTTAGTGGGGGAAATAATTTTTTTCATAGGCTTACAAATACAGCAAATGAAGAATGGTATTTTCATCACATAGTCTAAGTATGTGAAAGAGGTCTTGAAGACATTTGGCATGAGTGACTGTAAATAGTTGGGACACCTATGATTACAAGTTGTAAGTTGTCTAAGGAAGATGAGTCCAAATCTATTGATGAGAAGGAATAAAGGTCAATGATTGGAAAATTGCACTATGTTACTCACAGCACACTGAACTTAGCTCATGCAGTTGGCATAGTTGCTAGATTTCATAAGAATCCTAAGGAAACACATCTGATAGCAACCAAAAGAATTTTTAGATACTTGAAATGTATTGTTGATTATGGGTTATGGTATCCATATGGAGGAAATTTTGACTTGAAGGTGTACACAGATGTAGATTGGGCAGGAAATGTTGATCACCAGAAAAACACAACTGCTGGAGCATTTTTTCTTGGAGGAAGGCTTGTTTCATGGAGTAGTAAGAAGCAGAGTTGTACTTCACAATCCACTTCTGAAGCTGAGTATGTTGCAGCTTACATGAAATGCACACAAGCTATATGGACGAGGAACATTTTGGAAGATTTTAAGATGAAGATTTCAGAACCTATAAAGATTCTATATAATAACACAAGTGCCATAAATATTTCCAAGAACCTTGTTTTGCACGCATGAACCAAGCATATTGAATTGAAGTATCATTTCTTGAGGGAAAAATTTTAGTGTAAAGATGTTATCTTGGAGCATGTTTCTACCAAAGAGAAGCTAGCAGATATTTTTACTAAACCTCTACCTAAGACTACTTTTGAATATCTTAGATGTCAATTAGGGGTTGTCCTTCTTTATGAAGTTAGTTAAGTATGATGTAGATTACATCAATCTTGGAGCTACTTGCAGAATTGGATAGGAGGATTGGTGTAAAAGTGGATGTATTCCATAGGGGGAGCATTAAGTTGCAGATTGTTGATGATGCATAGTGAAATTTGACTTTACAAGTTTTACTTTCAATTTGGCATTGTTATCAAAGGGGGAGATGGATTATGTGATTATGAGAAGGAGAACCAGCGACAAGCTGACAACATAGTGAGCATGGTGAATACTTGGTAATGTAAACCAAGATTCTTATTCACAATAATGCAACAATCAATGCTATTGATATATGTATTGCCATCAATGCCAAAGGGGGAGATTGTTGGCATTTGCACAAAGATTGCATTAATGATATGTTGTCATTGGTGTCATTTAAATTGGTAATGATATTGTTGATATTGTTGTAATATTATTACTATAACTAGTAGGAAGAATTTGTGGAGTGAACTGGTAACCAGTGTAAACCTTATCTATTGTTGTAACTGGTAAACCCTACTTGTTGTTTTTGATAAACCATAACCGATTAAGTTTGATGAATTGGTTATACTGGTTTATGATCTAATGATGAGCAGTAATGATGATGACATGCATGATTATTGTATGAAGACAATTCCATGAGATTTTGGCAATTTTTTGTAATGGTTTTTTTCTAGGGAATGAGCAAATGTATTGCATCTAATGCAAAGCATGTGATGAGTTACTAAGTTCAATGAAGCGGTGATCAAGGAGCGATCAAGGTTTTCATGATTGATGTGCAGAGATTGCTATGTAATCCAATGGTCATACTTGAACCAAATTTGTTTGTAATCTTGATGAGAGTTAGGTTTTTATTGTTTTATTGACCTGATTGATTTTTATTTAAGGTTGATGAAGTTCTTTAGTTTAATAGAGTTGGAAAAGAGATAGACACAGTTCAGTTGAGTGTGTGGTTGCCAAACCGGATGATGTATCTGCATTTTGAGTAAAGGAAGATAGGAGCATGAAATGGATCTAATCAAGCAAGTGTAGTACTATTCAGATAGATCAACAAACTCTTGTTGTTTTCTAACAATTATAGCAGAATTGAAATCCCCTAACCGGGTAAGCTCTAACAAGATTGGTGCTATTCAAATCCTCTACCAAGGTTACTCCTTACAGGTTATTGCTTCTATCAAGGCATTTGTAGCCAATCCCTTAACCGGGTGATTCCTAACATGATCAATTCTTAACAGGAATTTTTGTAAAGATTTAACAGGATAGGCTCCTAACAGGGCAAACTTCAAAAGAGTTCAGATATTATCTTGTGAGTCTTATCTCACCGTGGTTTTTACCTATTTGGGTTTCCACATCAAAAATATTTGTGTCAAGTGGTCAATGTTTTTATGGTTATGTTTTCATGGTTGATTTACTTAACTACTTAACTATTTTTGATAAGTTGTGATAACTGGAAGTATTGAGATATGAAGAAGTTGTTTACTATTAATTTGTTGTAATAGACAACTGGTTTATCTTATGATTTTTTATCTTGATAGAGTTATTATTGTAAGTTTACTTTGAGAGATTGACTAGTGAAGTTTAATATCAGTTTTTCTATCTACTAATTCACCCCCTCTCTCAGTAGTTGACTAGATACTTATTCTTTTGTCATACCATCAATCAGATGATATCTTGTTTGCTTAGAAGCTTGGTTTCTCATTTGAGTGAGGGTTTCACCGGCAAAGATTTTGATGGAGATATTTGATGAATTGCGTAGGTGGTGTTGGTGCAGCTTTTGGTGGAGTTTCAGGTTGCTGATGGTGATCATGTTCGAGACTTGGTAGATCGAGATCATTGATGTAGCATGTGGACCTATACTAGGTTCTGGTTGATCTAGGTTATGGACCGACTTTAATGTAACGTGTGGATTGGACCTCTTGATGTGTTTCTAAGATGTCTTATGTGTTGGATATTATTTTTTTGGTCTAAGGCCAACATTGCTTGTAATTATGTAATTGAATTATTATTTGGTGGTTGACCTAATTCTTTATGGTCGAGGGTTTTTATATATTGATGTAAGATCTCATTGTAGATCACCATGGTTATGTTAGAGGTCATGGTCAAGGAATGCAATGTGCGAATAATGCAATATAATTCAGGAAGAGGATTTGGTTGATCATTGGAGATAGAATTGAGTTTATGTAAGAGGATTTAGTCCTCTGGTATTGAGCTTAATCAAAACTGTACTCAATCATAGGAGATTCTATCTTTTACAGTTCAACACTTCTCCGGATTGTAGTATGGATTTCTATGTAGTCAGTGAGGCTCCTTTAGTGATAAGTAGTGCTCTCTAGGCTATTGGCCTTCCTGCAAGTGTAGACCCCTCAACTGTAATCACATACTTACTGCAGAAGTATTATTTGACTGTGGGTAGGCTTCCCACCATGGTTTTTCCCTTTATCGGGTTTTCCACATATAAATATTGGTGTCAAGTGGATGGTATTGATTTTGTGATTATTGTTTATGCTTAATTGGTTTAACTTCTATTCTGGTATTAATGTTTTGGGTTCTGATATTAAATTTTTAACTACTAATGGTTCTGGTAATCTGTGACAACTGGTTCACCCTCCCCCCCCTCTCAGTTGTCTTCCGGTTATTTTAACTATCTAACATAGACAAGCAAATCATTATTTTCAAGGGCAATCTTGATGGTATATCTCAGTCATTTGATTCCAATGCAGCCCTTTCCAATGGTATAGAAGGTAAGATGATGGCTCTAATTGATCAAAGATTGAGGCTAAATTTAGAAAAGGATTGAATACTAGGGCGGGTTGGTGAGCTCTGGAACCTTATTGCCCTTCAGATGGACACCATGTTGAGCAAAAAAATTGATTGCATGAAGATAATGGCATGAACAGTTCCAACTAAATTGAAAGATGTGGAGATATATGCTTATGTTTTTAGTGCTTTCATCACAATTTTGGACAACTTGAAGAATGGGTGGGATACACATAGGATTTTTGAAGACCATTTTTGCAGATATCTTCAAGTATGTATAATATATATCCTTGTATATAATTTTTTGAGTAGCACCCCATATTTGGCATTGATGTCAAAGAGGGAGAGTGGAATGAAAAATGTACAGAGAATGATACAAGTTTTTGGTTGATATTATTTTTGAGTTTTTGGTCTAAGGGGGAGCCTTAGAAATTTTGATCTGGTATATAGGTTGACACTTAATCATTTTTCACGAGTGTTGCCATCAATGCCAAAGGGGGAGATTGTTGGCAATTGACACTCATCCAGAGGATTCTAGTGCAAGGATAATGGATTAGGGTTGTCATTGATGGCAACTCTTCATGGACATTCTATTCGATAGCTATGGATTTTGGTAACCGATAGAGGGAGTGATCCGGTAATTTATCTCTGGTATTTCAAGATAAGCAGAGCACTTATGGTCTGGAATCTTTGTGGTAATTGCGGTGGCCAAATTTGTTGGAAATATGATGTAATTGATATTGTGTTGCATTTATGTTTTGTCATTGATGTCAACACTAGTTGGTATGGTTATTTACCAACTTCCAATAGAAGGATTGGATTGGGAAGATTATCAATTGATTGTCACCGGTATGATCCGAATGATGGAATAAGTTTGCATGGATGGTTTATATGCTTATGAAGTATTTTTTAATCAGTTGGTATTGACTTAATGATCTGATGTTATCTTATATTCTAGTAAGCTTGCTTTATTGGTCCAGTAAGGGTTTCACCAACATATCTTTATTGAAGATGTTTGATGTAATGCATAAGTGGTGTTGGTGCAGCTTCTAGAAGGGATTCAGGATGCTGATGGTGATTGTGTTCATGCCTTGACCAATTGGTGTCATTTCTTTGGCATGTGTGGACCTAATTTAGGTCCAATGTTATCTAGGTTATGGACCGGTTTTCATATAACATGTTGGATCCTCCGATGCACTTTCAGGATGTTTTATTGATTGGATGATGTTTTTTTGGCCTTAGGCCAACTTGTTTTATGATTTTATTTCAGGATTATGTAATGGATCTATTGAATTATCATTTGAGTGGCCGACCTAATTGGTTAGGTCCCAGGTTGGTATAAATATATGTAAGATCCCATTGTAGATCATGTATGAATGGGAAAGGAGTGAATAATGTAATAATAATTTGTGCAAAGGATTTGGTCGAACATAGGTGATTGAGTTGGGTTTATGTAAGAGGTTTTAGACCTTTGGTATTGAGATTAACTGGAACTGTAATCTAGCATGTTTGATACTATCACCGACAATTCTTCTTTCTAGATTATTGTTCAAACATTTTGATGTGGTTGGCCTCTTTTGTAGTCAGTGACACTCCATTGTGATGAGTAGTGCGATCTAGGAAGTGTGCCTTCTTGGATGTGCAGGCCCCTATTGTAATCATATACTTTCTACAGAAGTATCATCTGACAGTGGGTAGGTTTTCCTATCATGGTTTTTCCCTTTATTTGGTTTTCCACGTATAAATCATGGTGTTATGTGTTATGGTTGCATGTTATTGATTCTTTAGTTTTCAATTATGCTTTAATTCTTTATAAGTTATTTTGGTATAAGGTTTTAAGTATTTTAATTCACATAATATGTTAACAAATAATTCACCCCCCCCCGCCTCTCAGTTGCTCATCGGTTATCCTAACAATTGGTATCAGAGCTTGGTCCACTTTTTGCAAAAGCTTAACCGCTTGAGGAAGATCCTATGGCAACTCATATTTTAACTACTATTTTCTGGAAGGATAGCCCTAGGCTTGATGAAACAAACTATGGAGTATGGAAGATTCAGATGGAGACTCATTTAAGATGCATTAGGAAGGAAATTTGGGAAATAATTCAAAAAGGTTACACTCCTCATGATGTGGAATCTGGCAATCTTGCACCGATGGATTTGGAAAAGAACATTGAAAATGACTACAGAGCTAGAGAAGCCCTCTTAAGTGCTTTATCAGATCAGAAAATCATGGAACTATTATATAAATCATCGATGAAAGCTATATGGGACAACTTGGAGACTCTGAATGAAGGTGATCCTACTATTAAAATTGCAAAACTTGAATGTTATTGGGTAAGATATGAAAACTTGAAGATGGAGAAAGATGAAAGAATTTTTGCATTCATGGAAAGGATAAATGAAATTGTATTAGGAATTTAGTCAATAGAGATACTCTTGTTGGGAAGATATTTGCTTTTGATCTTGAGGAATTTGGTCCTCCTAGAACTACAAAGATTGATACTGTATTTAAGACATCTACATCATCAACCGGCAAGCAAGATTGGAAAGTTTTGTATGCAAAGGAATTGGAAGAGATTAGGAAAGAAGATAAAGAGCTTCAGCAACTTGAAGCCATATTTTCTAGAAGGATACCTAAAGGTCTGACAGGAAGTAAGTATGAAGGAAAAATGCCTTTCAAATGTTTTGCATGTAATAAGATAGGTAATTTTGCATCTAGATGTCCTGAAAGGAATTCAAAATTGGAAGAAAGAGCAAGAGGATATTTTAAGCCTAACCCTTAATATCAGATCAAGCATAAGTATAGGAGAAACAAAAAAAAATCATGCTACTATGTTGATGAGGAAGGAGTAATTAATGAATCAGAAGAAGAACTGGCAGGAGATTCAGCTAGTGGATCCAACAATGGAAAATATTAGTATTTGTAAAGCGGAAAATCGCGGTCGAACCCTAGTTGTTCTCCCCTCTTCCAACTCCGAGGAGAGAGAAGGGAGGTTCGCTAGGATTCGATGGGTTTTCACTTAGGGGGAAGACTTTACATTCAAAAGAGGGGTTGAAACTCATAAGATCCAATCCCACGTAATGCAAGATTGGATGCTAAATGAATTTCAAGGGTTAGGAAAGCAAGGCTACCCTCTTTTGTAAAGATTAAGGAAATTAAGCTAAGGATGCATAGAAAGTCATAAAGATTCGCTTATAAACTGAGTTCGGGTTATAGGATGAAGCTGCGGACCTGGAATTAACAGTAAAATGTCGATATGGCACTGTCCTACAAATTTGAGTAAAAGTTGTCGGGACGATGGCGCTCGGCGCCACGGTCCTCCGAAAAATCCGCAAAACGAAGGGGGATCTGTTCGTCTCTGCACAAGGATTCCAGATCTTCAATTTCAGCCGCGTACCTGCAACCTACACACAGAAAAGCGAAGACAATTGGGGGGTTAGGGATTAGGGGTTTGCCTTTAGGTCAAACCCCGGTTTTGGAATTAACCAAGAAATGAGCAAGAGCTGTAAATGTAAATGACTGTAATATAAAACAAGTACTAATACCTTGTTCTAAGGATGTTTGTATCCTTATGTACAAAGGTTTAGATGTTGTATGTTGTATGTTGTATGTTGTATGTGATCTCCTCTTCAATGGTTGAATCCTTATCTTGAATGCAACACTTAGCCTTGAATGGAGACTTAGAAGGGATGCTTGAATGCTTGAATGTTTGAATGCTTGAATGCTTGAATATAATTTCCATGTCTTTTCCCTCATCTCAAATGAAAGAGGAAAATGTAGTTTATATACTTGTCAATTAGGGCTGATAGGCTGATTTTCCCGACCTTAGGCCGACCAGGGAAGTATATTTCCAAATTGCAATCAAAAAGACACGATATCACTTAGGAAACCGGGCCCAAAATAGGACCCAGGGACCAGGGCGCTGGGCGCTCTGGTCCTACCTCCCGGGACATCAGGGTGCAAGGAGGTTCAGGCCAGGGTGCTTGAAAAATGCAGTTTTCAGTGTCGTGAGCGAGTTTTGGGGTCTCCATTCAGGTTGCGTGTTGTGTCGCCATCGTGAAGACCGAAATGCAGTCAAAATTGCAAGTGTCACAATTTTAGGACGCTACATTTAGCCCCCACTTTAGCGGGAGTATGTATGCTCATACTTCCGGTAAAGTACAAGGAAACAACATTGAAAGACTTTCACCACGTCAAGGAGGCAAGATACACCAAGCCCCCAGTGGACTAAGGATCTTACAACTTCGATTGACAAAGTAAAAGAGAAGATCACGAGGAAGAACCATGACTGTCAGTAGTAAGGTTCCCTCGCTATGAGTCATGCAAAAGAAATACCAAAAATCTTCAAGACAAAGCTAAGTTTGCCAAGAAATTTTCAAGTATCTTTGAAAGGATAGACAGGGTGTATGCCCCCCTACGTTAAAGCGATCGCACATGCCTCAACGGGGGTGATTGTTTTAACGTAGTGATACACATAAGAAATGAGAAAGGGAAAAGGAGCACGTTATCGCAAGGATTTAGCCCCCAAGTGTGAGATAAACCCAAGGATAATAGACACAAAACACAAAGCACGAGGTGACTTCGCTTTCCTCAAGGTCAGTATGCTGTATGATAAGTCATGTATATATCATATGTATGTATGCATAATTGTTCTTCATTCCCCAATCAAGGAAGGTCACCTAGAAGAAGGGAACACATGTGTCTTTTGAGTCAACATGAGAGAGATCGAGAGATCTCAATGCTTTGCATCGTCCTCAAGTAGACAACACTAAGGACGACAAATAGAAGAATGAGAATAACATATAGAAGAAGTAACAAAAGAGAGGGGGAGAGAGTCTACTATGCTAATGTAACTAGTCTAGCATGTCATCTACCCCCCGATCTTGCTGATCAATGTTTCGGGAAGGCAGGGAACACGCTAGAGGAGGAACATCCAACACAGCAGATGGAGCTATCACAAGATCCAAACAAGGGCTATGTTCATGTTCCAAGCCACATTGTTCTTGTCTAGGAGCTAGGATAAGTGCTTTAGAAAATTCATTAGATAAATGGTTATCAACATCAACAAGTTCATATTCACTATCAGAAGCAAGAGGAGTAATATTTTCATCTATATCATCATCAAGATTTATAAAAATAGGATCTTTAACTCGCACAAGATCAAGACCATCATGCATCTTATGTTTAGGAGATTTAGGCTCAATATCCGGCTGAGGGGAAAATGGAATAATGCTTGTTGAAGGTGTTTTCGGAGATTACAAAGTTTGAGAAGCAGCTGCTTGAGCCCTAAGACGACGCTTTCGTCGACATTCCCGTGCAGAACGATTATGTCTAGTCTTAGTAGGAAGTGTAGAAGATAGAGGAGGAGGAATGTTCTCATCCCTATCACTTGGGTGTTTAGGTTGTGGTCTCTTAGGCTGGATAATAGGAGAAGAAGAAGGTCTCTGCTCTCTATAGAAGGCAGGAGGAGGAACTGCTCCATATAAAGGAGGAGTTTTTGGTTTAGGAAGAAGACCAAGTCCATCATGACGAGGAGGTATAGGTTTACTTTTAGAAGATTTATTAGGCATAGACATAGTCGCATCCATAGGGACGGGTTGGGAATCTTCTTGGCGAAAGACATTAGTTTTGTCTTTCAAAGGAAGAATTTCCTTCTCAAGAATGATAGGAATATCAAGTTTAGGTGCTCTAGGTTCACTTAGAGATAGGATCATATCTGTTTTCCACTTTTGATAAGATTTGAAAAGATGATCACTTCGTGGAGGAAGAGATTGGAATTGTTTAGGCCAAAAGTAATCAATAGGAACACTAGAGGTTCTTTCAGCTGGTTTAAAGAGACTATGATTGACAGTAACAACTTCACCATTATGGGGAAATTTCAAACACTTATGAATAGGAGAAGCAATAGCTTTCATGGAAGATAGCCAAGGATAGCCAAGCTTCACACGAAATTGTTCGGAAGATGGAATAATAGCAAAGTTCACATCAAGAGATTTGTTATGGACCTCAATAGGCAATGTAATAGAACCAATTGCAGGAGAAGAAAATGTATCAAATAGTTTCACAATCACATCTGTTTTGTCATAGATCACTTGATTCAATTACAAAGTAAAAAGAAATTCTTCAGTAATAACATTAACCATGCACGAAGGATCAATAAGCACCCCACGGCAAGGCATATTCTTGACTTTTGCAACTATGTATAAAGGACCATCAGGTGCCCTAATGGTTTCGCTAGAATCAAATGTGATGGAAGCTTCTTTAGGGTTTTCTTACTGCTCTACAAAGTTAATCACATTCGGAGTCATAGACACAAGACCATCAGATGAGAAAGAGGAATCATTAGCCTCAATCACATTAGAAGTATGAGAAGTATGAGAAGGTAATGGATCAGTAAAAATATGAAGATTTTGGTTAGGAGGAGCTATAGATGTGTTGCCTGTATCATTCACTCCAGAAACAGAAATAGTATTATTATCAATCAAATCTTGAATTTTACCCTTTAGAGAAAAACATTTTTCAGTATCATGCCCAGGCTGACGATGAAAGTGACAAAAAGCTTTGTGATCAAAATAAGGTGAAGTAATCTTTGCAGGATCAATTTGTCTTATAGGAGGAAGGGTAAGCACATTTTGTCCCAATAACTTATTCATAATATCATGCAATGATTCATTCAAAGGATTATACTTTCTTTCTTTCTTGAAAAATTTAGAAATAGGAGGCACACCTGATGCTGCATTCACATTGTTGTTGATGATGTTTTCATTGAATTTGATGGAATCTCTGTTCGGTTTAAACTTCCCAAATGGTTGTTGACTACTATCACCCTTATCACTCGGAGCCATAGGATGTGATTGTTCCATTTGACTCACAGTCAGTTGATAATTGTGAAGAGTGGCGCACAACTGTTGGAAAGAAGTAATCTCAGAAAACAGGAGTTTGTCTCGAATATCTTTTTGCAAATTAGAAATAAAGATTCTTTGAATATCATTATCAGGCACTGGAAAAGAAATTTGAGCATACAAATGCTTATATCTACCAATGAAATCAGTCACTTTTTCTTTAACACCTTGTTTACAATGCATTAAATCAATCAAAGTAACTTTTGGACTTATATTATTTTGAAATTGTTGAATGAAAGCATTTGCAAGTTGTTCGAAAGAAGTAATAGAATAAGAAGGCAACGAGCAATACCATTGTAGGGCTTTGTCTCTTAATGTTCTGGTGAATAGTTTTGCAAGCAACCTTTGGTCATAAGCAAAATCAGTACATATTGTTTGAAAAGTCTTAACATGTGTTAGAGGATCTCCTTTACCATTATAAAGCTCCAAATGCGGGATTTCAACATGCTTAGGAGGAATAGCTCGAACAATGTCAAGAGAAAGTGGGCTCGCAACATCAAATGTGGGCACACTAAACTTAGATTGATTCATGGAGGCAATTTGTTGCTGTAAAGAAGAGACAGTTTGTGCAAGATTATTAATGGTAGCTTTAGTCGAAGAGTTCATATTAGGTGTGTTAGATTGAGATGGAGGTGTGATGTTATTGAAAGATGGTAAAGAGTAAGGTGGTGGGACCCTATGATAGTCAACCATAGGGGATGATTGGATAGGAGGAACACTACAAGGAGGAATGGAATGGTTAAATGAATTGCCCCCTTGTGTCATGTTCATTTGTGAAGATGTAATAGGAACACTTATTGAAGGAATAGGGTTAATTGAAGAAGGAGGATTGCCCCCATGACTAGTGATCACAGGAGGAATTTTTTGTATAGAGGTAGCCATGATGTTTGATGTAAAGGTAGGTAAACTAGCAATAGAAGTGGTCAAAGTAATAGAATGATTGACTTGTGTAGGAGGTTGTGTATAACCTAAAGATTCAACACAACTCTTCATAGGCATCACATTCGAATTCACAATATGTGAAATACCACGCAAGACATCAATTCCATACTTATCATTTTGAAGCATACGTTTTAGACCCTCAATTAAAGGAAGAGCTTGACTATCGGGATACTCATGAGACATCCATTGGTGAAAATCGTCAAATTGGTTATCCAATTTGGAAAGTTGTTCAACAGAAACTTCATGGGGAGCTTCTTCATCATTAGGAGGATTAGAGGAATTACCCATGTCCTCATTAAAAAGACTACTCAAATTAGGTTCCATCTCCTCAGTAGTTAAACCTCGGAAAGACTTAATTCTACGGCTTCGTCTAACGGGAATAGTGTAAGTAGGGCTTATTGTTGTAAAACTCATGCACTAGAGAGAGAGAGAAGATTTTGATTTTAGAGGTAGCAATTTTCAGTAAAACCAGCCAATCTTCCAGATTTAAGCTGTTAAATGCAATCACAACAGTCTCCCGAAATTTCAGAAAAAATGTTCGGGACCGTGGCGCTCGGAGTGCAACACGGTCCTTGCAACTTTTTTCAAAATTTGCAGGGATGAAAGGTATGATGATTTTAGAGCTAATCTGAAAAAATTGAGGGATTTTACGATCTGTAGATAGGCCAAATTAAAGTTGCAAATTCAAAATTGAACCCTATCAAGATTGTCGAAAAATGCAAAATTTGAATTTTGAAAAAGAGAGGGAAACTAAAATTTTGAATTTTATGATTTTAGAGGGAATGTCAAAAGCAGTGCAAGTTTTGAAATTTAAAAATTAACTCAATTTCACGCAAAATTCAATTTTGAAAGCGAAAATCAAAGTTGTTGTAATTAGGCACTTAATTTCAAAAGTCACAAAATGCAAATATTTGAATAAAGCACTGAAATTTCGAATGAATGCAAATACAATTTTCAGATCTAAGATAGTAAGAACACAATTTTGACACAAAATTTCAGTTTCGATAATTTTTGAATGATTAGGAGCCTTAGACCAAGCAATCACAAGACCAACTTTGACTGTAATTTTGAAGGTGTTATAATTGACAAAATCAGCCAAAATTCTGGATTTTAGTAGGAAAATACAGCAAGATCTCGCTCCCGAAATTTTGCAAAAAATGTCGAGGACGATGGCGCTCGGAGTGCAACACGGTCCTCGCAACTTTTTTCCAAATTTTCAGGGATGAAAGATATTGTGATTTTATTACAGAATCCAAAGTTACAGCTGATTTGGAGATGTTTTGATCGGTCAAATTGTCGGACAAATGTTGAATCAAGAGGGTTTCAAAAATTAGGGTTTTGACTTTTAACCACTTAATTTTCAGAATTAAAGCACAAATATGAATTGATAATTTGTAATAGAAGGATAGATCTGAAACAAGCATTAACATTTAGACATTTCGCAAGTTTAATTACTAAAAAGAAATTTTAAGGTTTTAATGCAATCACCTCTAAAACTTTGCAAAAGATCAATCATGGAAATGTAATCAATTTTTTCAGATCTAAGCATGAAAAATCAGAAAGGATGTTCACGTCGGGTTCACCAAAATGTAAAGTGGAAAATCGCGGTCGAACCCTAGTTGTTCTCCCCTCTTCCAACTCCGAGGAGAGAGAAGGGAGGTTCGCTAGGATTCGATGAGTTTTCACTTAGGGGGAAGACTTTACATTCAAAAGAGGGGTTGAAACTGATAAGATCCAATCCCACGTAATGCAAGATTGGATGCTAAATGAATTTCAAGGGTTAGGAAAGCAAGGCTACCCTCTTTTGTAAAGATTAAGGAAATTAAGCTAAGGATGCATAGAAAGTCATAAAGATTCGCTTATAAACTGAGTTCGGGTTATAGGATGAAGCTGCGGACCTAGAATTAGCAATAAAATGTCGATACGGCGCTGTCCTGCAAATTTGAGTTAAAGTTGTCGGGACGATGGCGCCCGGCGCCACGGTCCTCCGAAAAATCCGCGAAACGAAGGGGGATCTGTTCGTCTCTGCACAAGGATTCCAGATCTTCAATTTCAGCCGCGTACCTGCAACCTACACACAGAAAAGCGAAGATGATTGGGGGGTTAGGGATTAGGGGTTTGCCTTTAGGTCAAACCCCAGTTTTGGAATTAACCAAGAAATGAGCAAGAGCTGTAAATGTAAATGACTGTAATATAAAACAAGTACTAATACCTTGTTCTAAGGATGTTTGTATCCTTATGTGCAAAGGTTTAGATGTTGTATGTTGTATGTTGTATGTTGTATGTGATCTCCTCTTCAATGGTTGAATCCTTATCTTGAATGCAACACTTAGCCTTGAATGGAGACTTAGAAGGGATGCTTGAATGCTTGAATGTTTGAATGCTTGAATGCTTGAATATAATTTCCACGCCTTTTCCCTCATCTCAAATGAAAGAGGAAAATGTAGTTTATATACTTGTCAATTAGGGATGATAGGCTGATTTTCCCGACCTTAGGCCGACCAGGGAAGTATATTTCCAAATTGCAATAAAAAAGACACGATATCACTTAGGAAACCGGGCCCAAAATAGGACCCAGGGACCAGGGCACTGGGCGCCCTGGTCCTGAGGGACCAGGGCGCTGGGCGCTCTGGTCCTACCTCCCGGGACATCAGGGTGCAAGGAGGTTCAGGCCAGGGTGCTTGAAAAATGCAGTTTTCAGTGTCGTGAGCGAGTTTTGGGGTCTCCATTCAGGTTGCGTGTTGCGTCGCCATCGTGAAGACCGAAATGCAGTCGAAATTGCAAGTGTCACAATTTTAGGATGCTACAGTATTTTATGCTGTGAAGGAAGATGATCTAAAAACAGTTATCAAAAATGAGGAAATGTCCTTTGTAGAAAAAGTTGAAGACAAAGATGAATGGGTAATAGATAGTGGATGTTCTCATCATATGGTAGGAGACAAGAAAGTTTCTAACCCTGCAAGAATTCGATGGTGGTCAAGTCAGATTTGGTAATAACAAAGCATGCATGATCCAAGGAAGAGGATGTTAGGTCCCGAAGGCAACTGAGAGGGGGGGTGAATCAGTTGTCTATTAATTTCAACCAAATATACTTTAACCAAACTTAGTGCATAATACCGATAAACCAAACTTTAATCTCGGTAGACAGTTTAATGGATAATTGCAATACTGGTAAAGTTTAAATCATGAAACAAAAAGACAAATAACATACACAACACATAACACAATTATTTGTACATGGAAACCCTGTAAGGGGAAAAACCACAATGGGAAACCTTACCCACAACCAAATGATACTATTGCAGATAGTATGTGTGTACAAATGGGATCTGCACATGCAAAAAGGCCAACTACCTAGAGCTCATTTCTCAATCACAAAATGCAAGTCACACTAACTACAATTGGATGGTTAAATCCAATAATAATGTACTGCTCAAAATAGCATCTTCATATGATGGATTTAGTACCGATTAAGATTTGATTGCCTTCTTCAAACCTTCCTTGAATCTTCAAATGATGTTTGCATGTATAGCTCTGCTTGTATTTACATATACCTTATTACAATCCTTTTCACACTTCTACCACATAATCTCATAAATGAGATCTACATATATACCAAAACCTAAGACCAATTGTGTAGGTTCGCTCACTAAGATATTACAATTAAATCAATTACAAATGAATCAATATGCACTGCATGATGTTGGTTCAATGCATTTTCAACAATAACAAATCATCTCCATAATGTGTCGTGCTGATCTGGAATAGCTAACGCTTGTTGGTCCATAACCTAGACCTATTTGCGAGTAACAACAAATATGAAAACTCGATTGTACCAATAATCAAATCACCAAAACCAAGTGTCCAAACAATGTCTTCGATATATTCAAGTAATCTCCAGATGACAACAAATCATCCTTAGTATCAGTGAACAATATAACCTATTGGTTAACCAGATACCGGTGACTGTGCATAAGTCACTGAACATGCCAGTGAATATAATCAAAGATCTCCATGTTGGTAGTGGGCCAACATCCCTCATGGGGATTCGTGACATGGTTTAACAACCTCCTGTAGATTTTATAAGTCTAGTGGTTGTATCGAGCATTGAAAGGTTGATATTTTGGTGCAACGACAACCCTAGCTTGTAACAAGTGGTATCAGAGCTTGGTCATAGGTTTGAATCACACAAGCCATGATGAGTGACATTGGGAGGGGGATTTTAGGTAGTGGGCCAGCATACCTCATGGGTATTCATGATATGGTTTAATAGCCTCCTATGGATTCTATAAGTCTAGTGGTTGTATCAAGCATTGAAAGGTCGATCTTTTGGTGCAACGACAACACTATCTTGTAACACTCCAAGTGTTCTCAAGCGTTGACATCAATGACAAAACCAATGCAACACATCCATAATACCAACAATCTCCCCCTTTGGCATTGATGACAACACAAGATGGAAAAACCATCTAAGTGACAAAGCAGAAATGCCAAAAACCAAAAACCAACAGTCTCCCAAAGAGATCATTAAAATATAGATACAAAGAGTAACAATCTCTCCCTCAATGAATAATCTCTCTCCAAAAGATAATGTGTTTTTCCATAGATATCTCTCCCCCTTTGACATCAAATGCCAAAGCAATACAAAACCAAATACAATCAATTCATAGAACTTATTACAATTGTTATAACCAAATTTATTCAATCTACTCCCCCTGAGAAGTAGCTCTCCTTCATCAAAGCCGGAAAAAAATTTCTCTGTTAATTCTATCGGTCTGATGCCATGATCCAACTGTCTAAATTTCTACCGGTGAGGGTATAACTCCAAGCTTCTCTCATAGATATTCAAAAGTTTCCTTAGGAAAAGGCTTAGTAAAGATATCTATAATCTTCTCTTTAGTATTCACATAAACCAATTTCACTTCTTTTGCTTCAACATTCTCTTTTAGAAAATTGAATTTGATAGAGACATGTTTAGTTTTAGAGTGAAATACTGGATTCTTTGATATATATATAGACGTCTAAAAATGGTCAACGCTTGTGGACTCATACTTTAACATTGGCGCATTGCCTTATTTTAGGGTTCTTGCATCGCATTAACATATCTTCTATGTTGCGCACTTCATCTTTATCATTTGCGAGCATCGAGTCCTTCTTCCACATTCATCATTTTTCTTGATTTTGAATTAGGTCTTGTCGATAGCAATCTTCAGTCATGATTTTGGTCGATCTTATCCTATCACATCATGGTGTGTGCTCATTTATCATCATTTTGGACATCGTCAATCCTAATAAATGATAGAACCTACATTAATTTCTTGTTGTCTTGACCTAATTCCTTGTCCTCTTATTTCTAGGGTTTTATGATTTGTTTATTTAATCCTTTTCTTCTTCTTTGTGGGTTAAATAAATCTATTTATTTAGTCCTGGGTCTCTTTCATGAATTAATTAATGGATGAAAACCTATTAGTTAATTCACCTAATTTATATTTCATCTTTTTCCTCAATCTTCTAATTTGCTAATTTCTCCTAATTTCTAATTTCTATTTCTCCTATTTTCTTTAACTTTTCTAATATTTCCTCTAAATTCATTCTCTCATTTTCTCCTATGTTTGTGCTTCCATTTTTTGCAATCATGGATGCTATTTTCTCTCTTCCCTTTTGTCATGGGAATGGCATTTCAATCTTGTCATAATTTGTCATAATTTGTCATACACCTTGCATAGCAAATTGTCATACATTTGTCATAATTTTGTCATTCTTGATTTGAATTTCCTTTCAAATCTCTTCATGCTAATCTTGTCCTCTCTCCAATTTGTCTATAAATTGGATGATTTTCTTCAATCGATCAATCAATCAATCACATTTCGAGTAACCTTATATTACGAATTTCATCAACAACTTGCTTTCCACTTGCATTTTGCACTTGTAGGTGAGATCCACATCAAATTTGAAGGTGAAAGAAGAACAATGGAGCCACATGAAGGGGATATCTGTGTCGGTTTGCTTCAATTTCATTTTATTTGAATATCTTGTCTTTATGTCTTCATTGATTGGATTGGGATTGCTTTCATAGTAGCTTTTGGTTTTGTGGTTGTCATATTTGCTATTGTTTTAATGATTTTCAATTTCTTGATCTACATCTTTTGGCGAACCTGATGTGAACTAACTCCTTAACCATGTTTTGAGTGCTTTTGAGCTGTTTGTAGGTGAAAAACTCAAGAAACAGGGCAACTCGGAGCTCTCTGGGCACTTCTACGCCTGTGCAAGGCCAAAAACAAAGGTGAAATCACTTGTTTTTACTTGCAAATTTGTTTGTTCATTCTGTTTCTTGCATTCTGGTGAATTCTTTGGTACTAATCCTTTCTGCAGCATCTTGGCATTACATGTGACGAAGGCTAAAAATGCAACTACTAACGAATCTTATACAGGATGTGGTCAAAGACTCTCATTAAAACATATTGCTTGTGATTTTTAAAGTAGTTGCACATTTCATTTCTTAAATGTTAATGAACACCATGCATGCTTTGTCTATTTTTAATTGGATTGCATGTTTTAACCCTTAGAACTGGGCCTGCCTCCCGATTTTCCTAGCACTTTGCACAGGCATTGATGAGAGGGAATGACCCAAAGTGGTGATGGTCTAAAGCCAAGCTCTTTTGAACCACTCTAAATAACTATGGATGCAACGAAAGTTGTAGACAACGGGTGTTTGAATGGTATTGCGACGATTTATTCATCGGAACAATACCCACCTGGACAGATGCCCTTACTAGAATCTCTAGTTTTTAGATGCCAAAATCCTTCTATCTATTGGCTCAGGCGTTGTGGTAAGCGCATGCCAAAGACACCTCTCATGTACTCCTCAGTTAGAGATAGCAAGTTCTTGGGAAGTGATGCCCCTTGAACTCGAAGCTTGCTATGCTCGAGAAGTGAGTGCACTATAAGAGGGAGCCAATGCTACCAAGCATCTAGCTATCGGACTAAGTGTTGTATTTTATGGTTAGAGGATTCAACAGATATTGCCCTTGCCAACCATAGGATTTGTTGTGAATGTGCTTGATTGTCTTGAGTCAAAGTCAAACAAACATTTTGTCTTCCGTGATTGTCAAAAGTTAAATCAAAAACAAACTTTCAAAAGTGCTCATAATCAACTTGGGTTTTCAAAATCACCAACCTTCAATTCAAAACAAAATCCAAACAAAAGTCCAAATTTGTCCAACTATTCATCCAACATTTGAACATGGCTTGTCATAACATTGAATATCTTTGTTTCAAAATTCATGTCACTTTAGGCTAGGTTTTGCATAGTCCAACTTAGGTCCTAGGACATATTGTCATCTCCCTTCATTTTAGTCCTTTTCATTGCAAGCATCCTCAGTTTGCACTTAGGATCAAAATCATTTCCCTAAGTTTGCATTTCATTGTCATATCCAAGCTATATTTCCATTTAGGTGACATTCGTGCATTATCCTTGTCATGCTAAAATTAGGTCTTTGCATAGGTTGCATTTTGCATATTCCAAGTCATTGTTCTTCGCATATCCTTATCATTGTATTGTCATCTTGTCTTAGCTTCATCTTGTCATATCATATCCTTAGATCATTTTCATGTCATATCCTAAGTCATTGTCATAATCATTGCCTTCTTGCATTTAGTCTCAAAAATTTGGTTTGTCAAACTTGAAAAATCAAAACTTTGGATAATACCCTAAGTTGTTGTTAAGGAGTCTTGACCTTGTCTAAAATTTGTCCTTTCATTAATATCATTTTTGTCAAACCTATCTTAGTATCCAAGCATCTAGGTGAGACATTGTCAATTTTTCCTATGGTCATTTGGTCCTTTGTCCTTTAAGGTCTTGACTTCATTTCAATTTCCCAAGGTTGTGTCTTTAGGTTTGCATTTCAAAAGTTTGTCTCCAAAAATTCAAAGGGTACAAAAACATTAAGTTGCATTGTGATCCTTTTAGGTTGCATTTGTCAATCCCATTAGTTGCATTGCATAGTGACATGTTTGTTGAAATGAGGTCTCAACCTTCTTACGAAGCCATGTCATCACAATTGAGAAATCAATCATGTCAATCCAATCTCTACATGTCTCAGAACTTGGATCAAACTTATCATGATGATGTGAATGTCCAAATACAAAAACTAGAGGAGAAACTCGCTCAAGAAAAGGAGATTTTGGAACAAAAAGTGAAAAACATTGCGAAGAATAGATCACAAATGTCTAGAATGTTTCAAAAATTTCCAGGTCGAAATCCAAATATTGAGCCAATTAATGTAAGATCTCTTATTGAAGGATCAGACATACTAGCTCTCCTCTCACAAATATAGATGATGAAACAATTTCAAGAAAAGAGACAACAACATTATGTGCCTCCACAACAAGAACAAGAAGGTGTTTACTATCAATCACATTTTCAACCATCACAACAAATTGTTCAACAGTTCCAACATTTCCAACAGACACAACCAATGGTCCAACATATACAACCAACACAACCAATGGTCCAATTTCAACAATATGTCCAACCAACTATACAATGTCCACAAATAGTTCAACCAATGGTGGAATATCAACAAGTTCAATCAACATATCAATGTCAACAACCACAACCAAACATTCAAAAACAAAGGTTGCAACACACACCAAGCCAAATTTTTAACATGTCAAACCAATTTGATCAACATCTAGTTCGAAATCAAAACATGACATCAGACTAGAACCAACTCCTTGCCAAACAAGTTCAAATTCCAGATACAACCATGTCAAAACCTCAAAAGAAAGGTGGCCTTATTGCAAGGATCTTAAGGAAACTACCAAGTGAGTTCTTTGAGGAAGATCAAGATAATACACTTATGTCTAGCAATGACTCATCCCCCCACAAACAAATTGACTCTCCAATGGCATCTATCCCTACACCTTTAGAAGTTTCACAAGAACCTTCCATATTGTCCTCATCAAACAATACACCCAAGGATGAAATTATCCAAGGGCTATCCATAATTGATTGCCAAGATAATCCAATTCATGATGCACATCCTTGTCATGTTTCAGAAATACAAGACCCAATGCCACCATGCACTTTATTGCCATTACCTGTTTTAGAGGACCCCATTCGAAGTCCCTCTTCCTCATGTTCAACCATTGATTCCTTGCCAAAATCCATCACAAATGTTCAAAGTGCATTTCCTTCATGCCAAAACATTGATCCCTTGTCAGAATCCCCCATGCATATCCAAAGTCCAACCCCATGTCAAGAGGATAATTTAGAGCATGAACAAAAGTGTCTTATGTTATCACTGATTAAAAATGGGCTTTTCTTTTCCCATGATTGGCTATGGTTTGTTGAATTTTTAATAAGGTGCAGTTTCAAATGCTTCAGCTTTGTTCTAGACCTCAAGGGTTTAAGGGTTTGATTTTAGATCCTCTTGTGTTTGTTTTAAACCCTCTGATTTCTAATCTTTCATTACTTTATTCACTTAAGTAATTGGTCGTGGGGTCATAGGAAATGTCCCCCCATGTTGTCTTCCTAGGCGGTTATGTTAATTAATCAAAAAATTTATGCCTCGTATGTTTTTCTCCTAAAGTTGTCGGGCCCAGTAACTAGTGCGCATCTCGCGGATGGATCCACGGCTCGCATTATTTTGCTAGGCAAAGTTGTACGTAGTTTAAAACCAGCAAAGTTCCGAAAACCACATGGCATGCCACATAGACGGTCCAGCTGGCTGCGGACAGTGAGTAAAATGGTGGCACGTGGCACAAGTCACAATAGTCACTGGGTCAAGATTAAAGGCTAAAAGGTGGGCCCCAAAGGTGAGTTAGGTCACAATCAGGAGATGACCTGGCGGGTATAGCTGTTAAGAGTAGATTGTGGCCCCGTGGTTTCCTTTTGGCGTATGCAAAAGTGACAAGTCAACTCCGATGGTGATTGGACACCAGGTGTTCACAGTGAGTCAGTGAGCCCACCCCTCCCAAGAGCCTTTTCAAATGATTAAAAGCAGATCAACTTAAGAGAAGATCTGACGGCCCACGCTATTTTGCAAGGGTAAGATGCTCATTCTTTATACCCCGCAAAATAGCGAGAGTGCATGAGAGCTGTCCACATGTCATGATGGTTTCCCTGGAGGATACAGTTGTTAAGAGTTGGTTGGGGCCCCATGGTTTTTTCTCGGCCAATGCAAAAGTGACAAGTCAGCTCCGACGATGGCTAGACACTAGGTATTCACAATGAGTCGGCAGGCCCACCCCTCCCAAGAGCCTTTTCAGGTGATTAAAAGCTGATCAACTTAAGAGATGATCCAATGGCCCGCACTATTTTGCAAGGGTAAGATGCTCATTCTTTATAGCCCGCAAAATAGCGAGAGTGCACGAGAGCCGTCCATGTGTCATGATAACAAGTGGTCTAAGAAGAAAGTGTGGGCCCACCAAGGTGGAACCGGCAGTATAAAGGAAAGACACGCAGCCAGCATTAAGTTGAATGCGAAGGAAATTTCAAGGCCAATGGTTGGGAGCCACATGTTATCATATAGCCATAGAGAAGCGGGACCCAGCACGGAGCCAAAGTTGTTGGTTAATCTAACGCTTGATCAAGTTTCTTTTGATCGAACGGTCGGCACTATTTCGCAAGACTAAGCTGCCCGCTAGTTATGCTTCGCGAAGTTGCGAAAAAGAAAAATGAAACACTTGCAGGAATGTTGTGACCCGTTGGAGTGAAAAATACGAATTCTTGTATGAATTCAATTTCAAAGGGATGACCGAAGCATGCAGAATCAATGTTGTAGTTAAGGCCCTGAGTACAAATATTTGATTTCCTATCAACTGGGTGAAGATATCTTTTAAAGGATTTTGTAGAAGAGAAGATGCAGAGTTATTTTCTTCAGGTACAGAGCAAGTCGGTTCAGTTGTAGAGAAAATTCCTTCAAGTGAATAACAGGTTCTCTCGTATTCTTGTGTAGCAATTCTTGTGTAGTGTTTTTGATAAGATAATTGATCCATCATAGAATTGTTTGGGAGTGGCTTTCATTTCTTACATTTTCAAAATGGCTCCTAAAAGAGAGTTTTCTGGCAAAGTTAACTATTTAGAAAGGAGTGTTTATGATGATTTTTTAGAACAGTTGACATTGTCAACTAATCAGGCTTCAAAGGCAAAAGAGTTAGTGCCCAAGGCTCCCCGTTTAAAGATAGGAGAAGGATTATATGACAAGGGTAACTGGTTGAGAGACCCACAAGTTGGATTGTCTGGGTTGGGGTTGTTTAAAGTTGGATTCGGAATGAGAAATTCTCCTGCCCCACAAAACAGTATCTGGGAATTAGATGTAGGGAAATTAGTAGTCCCAGGGGTATTTATGGACACAGATTTGCTGACCCAAATTGCACTCAACTATGATCCAGTCACAAGAAGCATTCAGGATGTAAATGGGAAAACCCTTGTTGAGATTAATGTTGAAGAGTTCAGGATAGCTTTTGGGCTTAATGAGTTCACCAATTTTCTCGAACCTATAAATTTCACATCATTAGCCCAAATTTACGGTGCACAGAAGAGTCATCTTAGGAATGGGCCTCTCAAGGAATTTTTTGTGAAAATAGGAGGGTTAATAGTTGTAGGACCCAACACATAAGAGCCCTTTTCATTAAGTATGTTCACCCTGAGGGCTAAAGGAATGTATTGGACACTTTGCCAAGTTTTGGGAGAAGATGCTGAAGCAAATATGCTGAATCATTACTTGTTAATGATTGCTCAGATTTTGAATCCTTCTCTTGCAATTACATTTGATTATGCCTCTTATATTGCTGATGCTATTCATGAAGGGTTAATAGGAATAAAAAATGGAAAGGTGGATAGGCCTTTTGGATGGTACTCACTCCTGATGCATCTTTTTCTCTTCAAAGGTGGTGATTACTTTGCTAGTGGACTGGACCTTGTTAAGGAGAAGGAAGGAGAAAAAATGCCGGTACAATTATGGAGTACTGTGTTGTCATGGGATAGAGAGGATGCTAGTTTTTTGAAGTTTGATAAATATTTTGCATCTAAGATAAGGACACTCCTCTGCTTTGAGAACCCAAGAATCCCCAAAGTTCTTCTAGAATTCATAAGACCAAAAGAATTCCCAGAGAACATAAAAATTGTTTATAACTGGGGTGACATTTACTTGTATCCAGTCTCCACAGTTTTCAGAGTGTTTGGTTTCAGATGCACCCCATTTTTGCTACCTTACAAGGTCCCTCTCAAAGTGGGAATCGTAGAGATCCTTAGACAAATTGGTGGCTTACAAGAGGTAGAGTTGACAGGCAGGGGTAAAGGGACTATTTTCCCTGCAGCTACCATAGCTCACCAATTTGTAATAACAAAAGGAGGCTGGAATTGCTTTGAGGATTTCCTCAAGCCTTATCATTTGTCCACTGCAGTGTCTTGGTGTGCTGATCTAGAAGACTTCTTCAACGGTATGTTTAGGAAGAAGGTAGCATGCAGAGGTAGGCCTCATCAATTCTAGTTTCCTGAAGACCTCATCAGAAATGAGTTTGATCTAGATGAGCAGGAGCTAAGGAAAGAGAAGTGGGTTGCTTATAAGAAAGCCTTGGATTTTGTGCATCAATTTGATGCTAGCTATGACCCATTGTCTAGCTTTTTCCCACTGGAAGAGAAAATAAAGTTTTTGATTATTTGCTTTGAAGATGTCATGCAGACACTAAAGGAGAAGAGGGAAGCTGTAATCAAGAGCAACCCTGAGAAGGCAAGAATGATCCTTAGTAGGTCAGCTTCCAGCAAGGCAATCCCTCTTGGTGATTACACACTGCATAAGAAATCCAGCTATAGTGTGCTGATGCCTACAATAGGAGATCCCTCTACCTCCAGAGGAAAGAGGAAGATACAAGATGTCATTGACATCCAAGAAAGCCCAAAGAAGCCAAGGGTGGGGAAAGAAGTGCAATCAGATACACCTTTGTATTCCCCATCCCAATCCCCTATCCATATAGGAAATGAGCAAGCAGCAGTTGAGCAACTCCTACAGTTAGGTAGTCTAGGGGAAATTGCATACACTTATGATGAAGTGGAGGAAGGAATGCCAGAAGAACCCATTGTTGCTGAAATGGATATCACTACCACTGAGCTCAAAGGCCAGGAGTGGGATCCTGAGATAAAATAGGCAAGTAGTTCCTTTTTAGCTGATAACAATTTTGTCACATCAGAAGCATTTATGCAATTTATATGGAAACAACACATAGATAAATATAATGCTAGATGCGAAAGGAGGAAAGCTGAGCAACCCAATAAAGATCCAGCCCTGGTGGAAGAAGAAATAAAGCAAGAGATGACAAAAGAATTCAAAACCATCACCCCTAAGCAAGGAAGAGATATAGTAGCACAAACTGGAGTGCTTATCTTACCCGAATGGGATATAGCAGACGTCCTGGTACTAGATGCAGTGAGAAAAGAGACTAAACCCATGGAGGGGATAACTTTCAATAAGGACAATGCTACACTCATTATGTGGTCTCTCAAGAAAAATGAGATTAAGAAAAGCAAAGACAACCCAGGGTCGAGTTACCTTGGTGGAATGATGGTGAAGAGAGTGCAGAGTACAGGGGTAGTGGAGGCTGCTAGCACTGTGTTAGAGACTACAAAATTTAGTGTTACAGTAGCAGAAAAGGAAGCCAAAGAGAAAGAGGCCCTCCAAGTTAAGTTGGAAATAGTTTTGAAGGCCTATAACAATGCCAAGGAGGAGGTAAGAGGTAAGGAAAGCATCATTGCCAATACCATCAAGGTGAGTCTTCAACACTGATGATTTCCTCTTCTCCTGCAAGACCTCCACCTACCAGCCCTATCATTGAGTTTCCACCGTCTCCAGCACCCTCTAGCTCTCAAATGGTTGAAATTACTCCTCAAGAATTGGAAAACTTGAAATAGGCTTAGGCCTTATATGCAAAGAAGTATGAGGAGAGAGTAAGAGCTACAATTTCTAATTTTGCAGATACAATAAATGCCTCATTTCTCTACAACAATGTAGGTAAAATTATGGATATATGGAATGAGCTTAGGAGAGACAAGGCCATTTTGACACATATTTTTGATAAATGGAGGCCTAGGGAGCAAGATTTAGAGTTTATGTGTGTATCCTACGATGAGGCAAGGGCCAATCCTATCATCAAATCCACTTCTAATGTTGCTAAAGTCTTAGTACAATTAGCAGCAGAGGTGGATAATGTGGATAGGAAGGTTAATTTGTGCAAGAAGGAGTACACTGATCAAGTCTTTGAGTTGCTCCCAGAAGTTTTTGCTAGCTCGGATCAATTAAAGGACAAACAAATGTGGCTTAAGGAGATAGAAGCTAAATTGTCAACAAGAGTTAAAGGAATTATTGATCTTGATGATGCTTCTTTCTTTGTTGTGACAATACAAGAGATAGAGAAAATTAAGTCACATTATGGTTTTCTCAATTTAGAAGTCAACAAAATGAGAAATTCTTGGAAAAGGTTGACTAACACTAAAGATAAAGTGATTAATTTCTCATGGCCAACAGAAGAGGTGTATGGTGAGTGGACAACTAAATATGCCACCCATGATCCAGAATAGTTGGAGAGCGCCCCTGAAAAGGTAGAAGATGTTGCAATTGAATAGCTTGTTGAAGGAACTGCAGAGGCTGAAAAGAGCTTGTAACTATTATTGTGAAAAGCTTGTAACCTCTTTATTTTGAAAGAAATGATTGTAACAAACTCTCCTCGAGAAGTCCGAAGCTTTGTGCATCCATGTTGTTATAAGTGGATACCAGGACTAGAGGAAAAAAGATCACAAAGAATTGTAAGAAAACGCTGCAGAAATTTATCTAAGCTTTTCTAAGTCTAATAGAGAATACTCAAGATTTCTTGTAATATTTCTTGAACTAAATATCAATATACAAACCATCGGTTTTGAGTAAAGCTTTGTGTTATCTTCAAGTGTGTTTACAAATTTGTTTACTACTTTCATTCTGAATAATCCAGGGTTGTTCTGTTGGAATGGAATTACAAAGCAATTTTAGTAGAAGTGTTCGTTAGCTTTTCTCTTTAGGAGGGAAATTAAAGATGCGGGGATCACTCATACCAGTAAACTCTTTGGAAGAGACTTTGAATTTTGATGATCATAGTTTAATTTGGAATGCATGAATTCTTGTAGGTGTTAGGCATATACAAGGATTAATAGAAACCAAGCCAATGAGAAGCATAAAGATGTTTTTTTTAAGGAGTCTTATTTGAGTTTAGATGACTCTGCGACCTTGGATAAGGCACTAGTATTAATTGAAGTTGTTTATTACATGTTTTGTTGATCGAAATGCTAAATTTAAGTATAATTTCCATTCTTTGTTTTCAGTTGATTTCAAGGTGAATAGATCCACTAGTTTTTGGACTATTTTGCTGTGGGTTTATGTTTGAAAGTGTGAATTCAATTCACAAAGGTATACCCACCTGGGCTTTGAGTAAGTCCAAAGTGTAGAAGGTTCAATCAAACCTTGTCATATGTTGTCTTGAGAATTTATTTATCTTCAATGTCTCTTCTGCACTGAGTTTAACCATATTATTCTAAGGATGTTAAAGGGAATTAGATTTTGAAGACAACATCTTAAAAAAGATCAAAATCAAGATCCTGAAACCTTATCATCCCATCCAATTGTTGACCAGGACCTCATGTTCCTAGACACTTACGATGATTCCCCCATTCTTGTCCATCCTATCCAAAGTCCTATTGATACTCCATTTCCTGAGCAAGATCAAGATATCCCAGTCCATCCAATCCCAAACGATCCTCTTCCATTTCATGAAAACAATGTCCTTTCAAATCCCATTGGCATTCCACTTCCTAAGAGAGATCAAGATATCCTTTCCATCCTTTATGATGATCCCATTAAAAGTCAAGAGCAAAGCACCTTTAAAGAGGATTCCAATGATCTTCCTCCTTGTCAAGATCAAATTATTCCTTTAAATCCTCCACAAGATCCTTTTTTTCCTCCATCTCCTTGTCTCAATGCTCCATATACACTCCAAGATCGCATTTCTTTTGATGATCCCATTATTTCTCCCATTCCATCTCTTGAAGAGCCTATCATTGAACCATGTCCACTACATAATCCTAGTCCCCCTCATGATCCTAATCCCCCTCATGATTCTAACATGTTAGTGCAAGATGTTCATGAACCCTCGACATGCACAATGGGTTTTTCCACTTTGGTCCATTCCAATCCACTTTGTGATCTCATTATTTCTGTCATTTCATGTTCACCTAATAATGGACTTGCCTCTTCCTCTAAAAGAAAAGAGTATCCTACAAGTCAAGATATTCATAATGGCCAAGGGGTAGGCCTTCATAAGAAAGAACCCCTCCATATCAAAGAAGATCTTAAGGCTCATGTCTACACAACTCACTCTCAAGACGTTGGTATCCCTCCATCAAAATCAAAACATACTCCTTCCCCATCATACTTTCCATCCATCTTAGGTCCCTATATCCCTTCGTCCTCTATGCAAGGTCAACAAAGGAACACATATTTGAGTAACTTTCATCCATGCAAAAGACCTCCACTTCATTCCTATCCATCCATGCATTCCTTTCCCCCTCCAAGCAATTTGGATGCCAAGCATAAAAGTCATAAGTCTAAAAATCCACATGTATTCAAGGATCAACATGTCCAATCTAATAAACATGTCAAAACAAAGAAAAATTTAATCTGTAAAGAAAAGGAAAAATCCAAAAGGTCACAAAGGCCCATTGCTCAAAAACAAAATTCAAAATATATATGGGTTCCTAAATCCCTTGTGCAAACAATGCACTCCAAAGAACCACAAAAGCATGAAAAATCAAAAACCATGTGGATCCCTAAGCAACTCCTTGAAGCACAAAAGCCTAAAGAAAAATCAAAATTTGCATCTAAAATTGCTATTCCTCCATCACCTTCTTCATCCATTTTGGGCCCTTATGTCCCAAAATCCCAAGCTATTCCTCCATCCAAATCTCACAATCTGAGATCCATTTTTCCTCCATCAATCCACCACCCTTCAAGGTGTGTTCCAATGTTGATCTTTCCTTCATTTCCATCCAGTGAAGCCCAATTCTTCCAATACCCTTTCCATTATCCAATGCATATTTTCCATCCTTCGATCCCTTTGGTCCAATCCTTTGCATAAATCCTTTCCTTAGTTCCATCTCATATTCCATATCCTTATCCTACCAATGTCTTTGAGCATGCTTTTAAAGGTCATGGTCCATTTATTTCAAGGTTACTATCCAAACAAAAAGATGTTTGAGTCCTTCTTCCATTCCCTATCATGTGTCCATCTTCTATTGAAAAAGTCAAAATAAAAAAATAAAAAAAGTGAGAAAAGAAAAAGAAAAAAAAAAGTAAAGCACAAATAATTCATCCACTGGTGAAAACCTAGCAAACAAGCACCTTGGGCAAGTACTGTGATGAAAACCTGGCAAATAGGCTTCATTCATAATCTATGAACTTCTTGCATACCATACTTGGGGATAGGTTTTATCCTATCATATCCTTTTTTTCTTCATTGTTCCATTATCCTATCGAACCCCTGTCATTACCCTTCATATCCTATTGTCCCTCATGTCCAATTTCCCTTTCCACCTTTGATCTTGACAAGGCTAAGGATTGTCATGAGCATCATGCATCTTGTTTTCAGCTTTTAGTCCATCATAGCTTTTGGTCTTTATCCATTTGCTTATTATAACCTTTCATCCATATTCCCTAGCTTATTGTAACTTTCTGCCACTATCCCTTAGCCTACCTCGACCTTCAGTCCATGTCCCTTATCCATTCTTGGTCTTTCTTATCCTATCCATATCAAATCACTATACATACACTCTTTTTTTTTGTTCCTTGAGCTTGATCTGACATAAGGACGCAAAATTTAAACATGGATTCAAAAACCTCTTGACATGTCCCTCATGCCATGTCCCTGCTTTACATTGTCATATCCAGTCTCTTGTCCCATCACGCAATAGCCCTTGAAAATTGCATCCGTATTGTCTCCATGATAAAAGGCCTTTGTCTTCCCTCTATCCACCAACATTTCAGAAAGCCTATTTATTCACCTGTCATATACCTTGCCTTGCTAGACACTAGGGGCAAAATCATAAAAATTGAAAAATGTCCTGAAATAATTTAAAAAATTGAAAAAATCCTGAAAACATTCAAAAACATCAAAAAAATCATGTGTTCATTTTTAGCTAAAATTTCAAAATCCCTAAAAATCAAATAATGTCCTAAAAAAATTCCTAAAAATCATATAATGTCCTTAAAAAATCCCTAAAAATCAAATAATGTCCTGAAAAAATCCCTAAAAAGTCAAATAAAGTCCTGAAAAATGAACAAAAAAATTGTAAAAAAACTCCAAATTCCTACAAAGTGAAAAACATCAAAATCCAAAAACAATTTCTTTGGCATTTTGCATTTTGTCAATAAATGGTCCCCTTTCTGCATAGACAAATCGTTGAGCATACATCCAATGACAATCTATCAAACATTGTGCTTTAATGAAATCATGCATTAACAGATGAAGTGTTCGACCAAGCAAGCATTCAACCTGATCACAATTGTCACATCAATCCAAATAGCATCAACATTACCATTGGTCCTTGTCAAAAGTATCATGGGTCTTATACAGGGTGTGGTATACTCAAAACCAGACTGTGTCCTGTCTTCGACGGGGTACCGCATTTCCTGAAACTAGACAGCATGATCATTCTTGTTTTTCACTTTTGACAATGATGATCAGACTGTTTGTTTGACTTGGTTGAATTTGTGCATCTTATCTTTTTACTGATTTATCTTTGGCTTCGATCATGTTCCTATGTTGCTCGGTGATGTCACTGAGTGATTTAGAGTGACCGGGATGGTTCATGGTCCCTTTCTTTTTTTTTTGTTGTTGTGTTTGCAGTTTGTGGAATGTTTGTCATAAACTGGGGCAACTATATCATTGGGTGTCTGTGACAAGTATGTTCACTTTGTGAACGCCGGACATACCTTGACCCTTGATTTATGCACCCTAGGATGCTTCACTCATTCCTTGTGTGTGATGTGTCTGTCTTTTGCAAAAGGGGTTGCATTCTAGCTCTGGCCTTCAATGCCATGAGGTTCTGCATCCGCTTTGCTACAATAAATAAAGGTTCTCACCTACTTATGTGCATTTGGGAAAGCAACTTTTCCTTCATCTCTAACTATCCCCTGTCTAATTTCTTCTTACTAACATTTCTTCCATCAGTCTTGGCAGACCGTTCAATCTAGTTCAGTCATAAGTGCACAATTGCGCTTGTGCACACTATCTTGTGCTTGTGCAGCATCAAGCTGTGCCTATGTACCTTACACATGCATAGAACATCTCTGCACAGGCGCAAAATGCACCCACACAAGTGCAGATCTGCATTTTTCCCTCCCCTGTGGGCCCTGCAATGTCCTGCAATCAAGCAAAATTCATGAAATTGAACATATGGGTTTTTGAGCTACATACCACTGCTCCTGCATCATTCGGTTGTCTGTAGATGCGTACATGTTTCCCAAGGTGATCTGCCATTGGAATTTTTGCCATCTCTCTGCAAGGGTCCTTTTTCCCGAGCAACAACTCCTCCACTTTGGCCAATGCAAATGAACTGTTTTCCTTCTCCTTGTCTCCTATATAGATCTTTGTCAGTACCTAGATGGATGTGCATTCTCTCCATCTCATGATGGTCACGGTCTTTTGTGCCTTCAACTACTTGTCCTTTGTGCATCCGACCTTCAATGTTTGATCCATTCAAACCTATTGTCTTCTATCATTCTTATCGACCACTTGGCCTCTTTTTTGGATTTTTCTGGCCAATTCCTTGAGGGCGCATGCATATGTCATTGTCATTGTCTAGGGCATTTTCATTATTGTTCCTTGAAACAATGCTTAGAATCACATTGTCTCAAAGAGGGGGAAAATGTAGACGTCTAAAAATGGTCAACGCTTGTGGAGTCATACTTTAACATTGGTGCATTGCCTTATTTTAGGGTTCTTGCATCGCATTAACATTTCTTCTATTTTGTGCACTTGGTCTTTATCATTTGCAAGCATCGAGTCCTTCTTTTGCATTCCTCATTTTTCTCACTTTCGAATTAGGTCTTGTCGATAGCAATCTTTAGTCATGATTTTGGTCGATCTTATCCTATCGCATCATGGTGCGTGCTCATTTATCATCATTTTGGACATCGTCAATCCTAATCGATGATAGAATTAGGGTTTTGTCCTCTTGTCAATCTTTCAATCATCTTTATCTTGTTAGTAATCATTTGCGATTATCAACTTGTCAATCTTGTCATTTGGCGATCAATTCGTCATCGATCCTTGTCCTTGTCAACCTTGTCATTTTGCGATCGATTCATCATTGATCCTTGTCCTTGTCAGCCTTGTCATTTGTGATCAATTCATCATCGATCCTTGTCCTTTTCAATCATGTCAATTTGGATCCATTAGTCATTGTTCCTTGTTAATTGGTGCCTATCAATTTGATCTCCTTGTCAATCTTGGTCAATTTGTCATTGATTTTTGTCAACCAATCTGAATCATTTATCAACATTGGTCCTTTGTCAATCAGAATCATGATTGAACGTACATTAATTTCTTGTTGTCTTGACCTAATTCCTTGTCCTCTTATTTCTAGGGTTTTATGATTTGTTCATTTAATCTTTTTCTTCTTCTTTGTGGGTTAAATAAATCTATTTATTTAGTCCTAGGTCTCTTTCTTGAATTAATTAATGGATGAAAACCTATTAATTAATTCATCTAATTTCTATTTCATCTTTTTCCTCAATCTTCTAAGTTGCTAATTTCTCCTATTTTCTTTAACTTTTCTAATATTTCCTATAAATTCATTCCCTCATTTTCTCCTATGTTTATGCTTCCATTTGTTGCAATCATGGAGGCTATTTTCTCTCTTCCCTTTTGTCATGGGAATGACATTTCAATCTTGTCATAATTTGTGCATAATTTGTCATACACCTTGCATAGCAAATTGTCATACATTTGTCATAATTTTGTCATTCTTGATTTGAATTTCCTTTCAAATCTCTTCATGCTGATCTTGTCCTCTCTCCAATTTGTCTATAAATTGGATGATTTTCTTCAATCAATCAATCAATCAATCACATTTTGAGTAACCTTATACTACAAATTTCATCAACAACTTGCTTTCCACTTGCATTTTACACTTGTAGGTGAGATCCACATCAAATTTGAAGGTGAAAGAAGAACAATGGAGCCACATGAAGGAGATATCTACGTCAGTTTGCTTCGATTTCATTTGATTTGAATATCTTGTCTTTATGTCTTCATTGATTGGATTGGGATTTCTTTCATAGCAGCTTTAGGTTTTGTGGTTGTCCTAATTGCTATTGTTTTAATGATTTTGAATTTCCTGATCTACAATATCAATTGCTGCCATATTATCACAGTAAATGATTATAGGTTCTTTCCATTTTACCTTTATATCCTTCAACATTTGCTTGATCCATAATACTTGTGTACAATTAGTTGCTGCTGCAACATATTCTAATTCAGCTATTGATAAGGATGTACAACTTTGTTTCTTGCTCAACCATGAAATTAGTCTGCTGCTAGGAAAGAATACTCTATCGGTGGTGCTTATTCTATCATCTACATCTCTTGCCCAATTTGCATCTATGTATGCACATAAATCAAAATTTTCATATTTAGGATACCATAAACCAAGATTTGTTGTGCCTTGTAGGTACCAGAAAATCCTTTTTACTATTGATTCATGATTTTCCTTAGGATTACTCTGAAATCTTGAAACAATACATACTGCATTCATAATATCAAGTCTTGTTTGTGTCAAATATAGTAAACCTCCTATCATAGACATGTATCATGTCGGATTAATAGGTGTTGATTAATCCTTCAAAGATAGTTTATCAGTTGTAGTCATAGGTGTACTTATCGGTTTAGAGTTTTCCATGCCAAATTTCTTAAGTAATTCCTTCAAGTACTTTGATTGATTTATGAATATACCTTTATCAGTTTGTGAAATCTGCAATCCTAAAAATAATTTAATCTCTCCAATCATAGACATTTCAAATTCTTCCTGCATCTTATTAGAAAAGACTTTACACAATCCATCTTCTCCTCCAAAAATTATATCATCAACAAAAAATTCAATAACCAAGATTTCATCATTAGTCACTTTGTAATATAAGTTGTTTTCAGCATTACCTTTAGTGTAACCAAGCTTCAAAATATATTTGTCCAATCTATCATACCAAGCTCTAGGAGCTTGCTTCAATCCATATAAAGCTTTCCTTAACTTGCAAACCATATCTTTGTCATATGTCAAATAAAATCCATCAGGTTGTTCAGTGTAAACTTCCTCTTCAAGATCTCCATTCAGAAATGCACATTTAGCATCCATTTGATATACTTTATAGTTCTTGTGTGCTGCAAAAGATAAGAATAATCTGACTGCCTCAATTATAGCTACCGGGGCAAAGGTTTCATTGTAATCAATTCCTTCTTTCTGTGAATATCCCTTACACACTAATCCTTCTTTGTTTCCGATTATCTTACCATCTTCATTAAGCTTATTTCTGAATACCCATTTAGTTCCAATTAAATTTTTTTTTTAGGTTGGGGAACCAATGTCCTTGTGTTATTCTTTTCAATTTGTTCCAATTCATCTTCCATAGCTTTAATCCAATGTTTATCTTCACATGCCTAATTAATAGTTGTTGGTTCAAATTGAGAAATTAGACATACCTCTTCATGTGTCAGTCTTCCTCTAGTCATAACACCTTGATACTTATTCCCAATTATCTGACTTTCAGAGTGATTCAATCTTACATACCTGGGTGTGCTCACTTGTTGCTGTTCTTCAGTCACTGTAGAATTCTCAGATGATATCGATGTGACTGGATCAACATTTTGTACCATTGTACTTATAGTAGGTTCATTTTTTATTATCTCAACTATCGGTTTAGAGTCTATAGACCTTCTAAACTGTTCATCAATCTTCACATTTGCACTTTCAATGATTTTTTGCAATCTCTTATTAAAACATCTATATACCTTTCTCTTAGATGAATAACCAAGAAATATTCCTTCATCACTTCTAGGATCAAATTTGCCAATATAATCATCTCTCCTAATCTAACATTTGCTTCCAAATAATCTGAAATATTTAGGAGTAGGAGTATTGCCAAACCATAGTTCATGAGGGGTCTTACCAGTTTCACCTTTGATGTGAACTCTATTGAATGTATAAACAGTTGTATTTACTACTTCTCTCCAATACACATGAGGTAGGTTTTCTTTTGATATCATGCTTCTAGCTGCATCCAAAATAGTTTTGTTCTTCCTTTCCACAACTCCATTTTGCAGGGGTGTCCAAGGTGCTGATAATTGTCTTTTGATTCCATTCAGTTCATAGAATGTATTAAATTCCTTAGATGTGAATTCACCTCCTTGATCTGATCTCAAACATTTGATTTTCTTACCAGTTTCATTCTCTACCATGACCTTGAATAGTTTGAATTTTCCAAAAGCTTCTGGAATACTCTTAAAAGTTGTTCTAACTTGCTTTCCAAATTGAGATTCCTTACATACCGGATTGTGAGGTTTAACAATCTTACCCCAATCCCTTACTGCCTTAGTTGTACTTATTTTCACAATGCAATCAAAATTTACATGACACGGTCTCTTATGCCATAGCCTACTTTCATGAATATGTGCAATCAAGAATGTCTTCTCATTGTTATTCAAATGAAATATATTACCTCTAGTCTGATTACTAGTTGCAATTCCAAACCAGTTCTATTCATGATTTCTCATTTACCATTCTTGAATTGTAATTGAAATCCCTTTTCAACTAATTGACCAACACTCAAAATATTATGCTTCAAACCTTCAACATAGTAAACATTATCAGTATTGTGCTTACCATCAAAAGATATAGTGCCTTTCCCTCTAATCAAACAAGCTTTGTCATCTCCAAATCTTACTAAACCTCCATTGTATTCCTAAAAGGTTAAGAATTTACTCTTATCACCAGTCATATGATTTGAACATCTAGAATCAATGATCCATTCATCTTTTTCTTCAATTTTAGCTGTTAGGGCCTACTCTACTGGTTGAACAATAGGTGTTGGTTGATCTTCTGTTATTGCAACAAAAGCCCATCCATTGTCTATCAGTTCCTCATCAGAATCATCAGTAACTCCTTCATCAGCATAGTAACATGATTTGTCTCTATTCTTCTTAAATATGTACCTCTGATATTCAGGGTTAGGCTTATATGTTCTTTTAGCTTCTTCTTTCAATCTTGCATGTCTATCAGGACACCTAGATGCCATATGACCAATTTTATTCTAGTTAAAACATTTAAATGGTGCTTTACCTTCATACTTACTTCCAACTAGACCTTTAGGCATTTTCTTTGCAAACAGTGCTTTAAGCTCTTCAATTTCTTCATTCTCTCTTATGATTTCTTCAAGTTCTCTAGCATAGAGTGCTTCCCAATCATATTTTTTTAGATGATGATGATGATGATGTTGTAGATGATGAAGCTTTGAAAGAAAAATTTGTCTTAATTGTAGCAATAGGACCAAATTCCTCAAGTTCAAAAGCTCAAAGTTTTCCAACCAAAGTATCTCTAGACACTGATGCATTAGGCATTATTCTCAATTCACTAATAGCATTTACTTTCATTTTGTATGTTGGTGGCAAAGCTCTTAAAACTTTAGAAACAATTTCATCCTCTTAAGAATCCTCCACAATATTGTATACCCAACACAATGTCATTAACTCTTTCCATAAAAGTAGAAATCCTTTCATCTTCTTCCATTTTCATATTTTCATACCTAACCCAGAAGCATTCCAATTTTGTAATTTTGAGAGTGGTATCACCTTCATTCAATGTCTCTAATTTATCCCAAATAAATTTAGTAGTAGATCAGTCTAATAATCCCTTGATTTGTTGATTTGACAATGCACTCAAAAGTGCTTCTCTTGCTTTGCAATCATTTTCCTCATCTTTAGCCAAGGTTGGTGGATTAGGTTGACCTTGAGTAGGAACAACATAGCCATTCTTTGTAACATCCCATATGTCCTTTCCAATGCAATTCAGATGTGTCTCCATTCTGATCTTCCATATACCATAGTTGGTTCCATAAAGCTTCAGACTGTCCTTCCTAAAATAGTTAGTAGACATAGGATTTGCTCAAGCTGTTAAACTTCTACAAAAAGAGGACTAAGCTCTGATACCATTTGTTAAGTCCCAGAGGACACTGAGATGGGGGGGTGAATCAGTTGTCTATTAATTTCAACCAAACTTAGTGCATAATACCGGTAAACCAAACTTTAATGTCAGTAGATAGTTTAACAATTAATTGCAATACTGGTAAAGTTTAATGTAGAAATAGAAAGACAAATAATATACACAACATATAACACAATTATTTGTATGTGGAAACCCTGTAAGGGGAAAAACCACGGTGGGAAACCTTACCCACAATCACATGATACTACTACAAATAGTATGTGTCTACAAATGGGGTCTATACATGCAGAAAGGCCAACTGCCTAGAGCTCACTGCTCAAGCACAAAATGGGAGTCACACTGACTACAATTGGATGGTTAAATCCAATAATAATATACTGCTCAAAATAGCATCTTCATATGCTGGATTTAGTATTGGTTAAGCTCTGATTGCCTTCTTCAAACATTCCTTGAATCTTCAAATGATGTTTCCGTGTATAGGTCTTCTTGTATTTGCATATAACTTATTACAATCCTTTTCACACTTCTACCACATAATATCATAAATGACATCTTACATATATACCAAAACCTAAGACCAATTGTGTATGTCGGCTCACTAATATATTACAATTAAATCATTTACAAATGAATCAATATGCGATGCATGATGTCGGCTCAATGCATTTAAAACAATAATAATGTTAGGTCCTGGAGACAACTGAGAGGGGGGGGGGTGAATCAGTTATCGAATAAATTTAAACCAAAAACAATTTAACCAATTTAATACATAATACCAGTAAACTAGTTAAGTATGCCGGTAGACAATTATAATAGTTAATTGCTATACTGGTAAGGATTAGTGCATGAAACATAAACACAAAGTCATCCACAACACATAACACCAATATTTCTACGTGGAAACCCTATAAGGGGAAAAACCACAGTGGGAAACCTTACCCACAATCAGATGAGACTACTGCAGATAGTAAGTGTACATAAATGGGGTCTGCAAATGCAGAAAGGCCAACATCCTAGATCTCACTTCTCAATCACAAAATGGGAGTCACACTGACTACAGTTGGATAGTTGAATCCAATAAGAATGTACTGCACAAAATAGCATCTCCATATGCTAGATTTAGTACCGGTGTAATGCTGATATGCTTTCACAAAAACCCTCCTTCAATCTTCAGATGATGTCTGCATGTATAGCTCTGCTTAATCTCACATATACCTTCACACAATCTTTTTTTGCATTTCATATTTGATCTTACAAATAAGATCTTACATTTATACCATAACCTAAGACCAATTTTAGTAGGTCGGCTCTACAAGATATTACAATAAAAACATTTTACAAACAATATAATATCCGATGCAATAACCGATTGAACATGTCGGCTTAATGCATTTACAACAATAATTAATCATCTCCATAGCATGCCATGTTGATCTGGAAAAGATAAACGTGTTGGTGTAACCCTAGACCTATTTGTTGGTAACAACAAATATGCAACTATGAATATACCAATGAACAAAACTCTAGGACAAGATGTCTAGATGATGTCTTCGACATAACCATGTGTCTTCAATGCCATTCAAAGTGTCGGTGATCATTATATCTTGCCGGTGTATCAGATACCAGTAACTCTTCAATAGTTACTTGCTTGTCGGTGAATGTTGTTGGATCTCCAAAGTGCTAGTGTTTTAGTAGGTGTTGACATCAATGAAAAAACCATACCAAAATACCAATAATCTCCCCCTTTGGCATTGATGGCAACACAAGATGGAAAAACCATCAAAGTGCCAAAACAAAAATGCCAAGTACCAGAAACCAATAGTCTCCAAAAAGATTATAACCAGAAATCAAAATACAGATATAGAGAGTAGCAACAATCTCTCTAAACAACAATTTCTCCCCCTGGGAGCAACATCTGTTTTCCAAAGTTTTTCCACACCAATCTCTTCCCAAAAGATAATAAAGATAATGTGTTTTTCCATAGATATCTCTCCCCCTTTGACATCAAATGCCAAAGCTACAATAAAACCAAGTTTATATAGAAAATACCAATCAATTCAGTATAGCAACTACTCCCCCTAAGAAGTAGCTTCCTCGTCAAAGACCGGAATAAAAGATTTCTCTATTAATTTTGTCGATTGATGACAATAATCAATTGTCTAAGTGTCTACCGGTGGTAGTATGACTCCAAGCTAATCTCTGAGATATTCAAAAGTCTCCTTAGGCAAAGGTTTCATGAAAATATTTGCAATCTGCTCTTTAGTATTCACATAAACTAGTTTTATCTCCTTTGCTTCAACTTTTTCCCTTAGAAAATTTAGTTTGATAGAAACATGTTTGGTTTCAGAATGTAATACTGGATTCTTAGATATGTCAATTGCTACAGTGTTATCACAATAGATAGTAATAGGTTCCTTGCATTTTACCTTTATGTCTTTCAACATTTCCTTAAGCCATAATACCTATGTACAGTTAGTTGTTGTTGCAACATATTCTGATTCTGCTGTTGATAAAGATGTATAACTTTGTTTCTTACTCAACCAAGAAACTAATCTGTTTCCAAGAAAGAATTCTTCACCGGTGGTGCTTTTTCTATCATCCACATCTCCTGCCCAATTTGCATATGTGTATGCACATAATTCTAAGTTTTCATCTCTAGGATACCATAATCCAAGATTTATAGTGCCTTGTAAGTACCAGAAAATCCTTTTTACTGCTGATTCATGATTTTCTCTAGGATTACTTTGAAATCTTGAAATAATACATACTAAATTCATAATATCAGGTCTGGTTCATGTCAAATACAGTAAACCTCCTATCATAGATTTGTATCTAGTTGGAATAACAAGTGTAGATTCATCCATTTGTGATAACTTGTCATTTGTTGTCATAGGTGTGCTTACCGGTTTAGAGTTCTCCATCCCAAATTTCTTTAGTAACTCTTTTAAGTATTTGGATCGACTCAAAAATATACCTTTATTAGTCTATGAAATCTGCAATCCTAAAAAGATTTTTATTTCTCCAATCATAGACATTTCAAATTCTTGTTGCATTTTAATAGAAAATTCCTTACATAATCCATCTTCTCCTCCAAAGATTATATCGTCAACAAATACTTCTATAATTAAGATGTCATCATTAATTACTTTAAAATATAAATTGTTGTCTACATTTCCTTTAGTAAAACCAATCTTTAAAAGATACTTATCCAATCTTGCATACCAAGCTCTTGGAGCTTGTTTCAGTCCATACAGAGCTTTTCTTAACCTACAAACCATATCATTGTCATTTGTCAAAGAAAATCCATCAGGTTGTTCAAAGTATACTTCCTCTTCAAGATCTCCATTTAAAAATGCACATTTAATATCCATTTGATAAACTTTGTAGTTCTTGTGTGCCACAAAAGCCAAAAATAATCTTACTACCTCAATTATAGCTACCGGTGTAAAGGTTTCATTGCAAGCAACTCCTTCATTCTGAGAATATCCCTTACACACTAGTCTTTCTTTATTTTTGACAACCTTACCATCTTCATTAAGTTTGTTTCTAAATACCCATTTGGTTCCAATTACATTTTTATCTTTAGGCCAGGGAACTAATGTCCAAGTGTTATTTTTCTCAATTTGTTCTAATTCTTCTTCCATAGCTTTAATCCAAAATTTATCTTCACATGCCTCATTAACAGATGATGGTTCAATTTGAGAAATAAGACATACCTCTTCATTTGCCAATCTTCCTCTTGTCATAACTCCTTTAAATTTGTTTCCAATTATCTAATCTTCAGAATGATTCAGTCTTACATACCGGGGTGTCTTTGTTTGTTGTTGTTCTTCAATTACTATGGAATTCTTAGATGATACCAGGGTAACTGGATCTTCATTCTGTACCGGTGGATTTAGATTAGGTTCATTTGTCAAAATTTCTGTTGCCGTTTCAGAGTCTATATACGTTGAACTTCCTTTGAATTGTTCATCAATCTTTACATTTGTACTCTCAACAATTTTCTACAATCTCTTGTTAAAACATTTATATGCTTTGCTCTTAGAAGAATAGCCAAGAAATATTCCTTCATCACTTCTAGGATCAAATTTGCCAATATACCCATCTCTTTTGATATAACATTTACTTCCAAAAATTATGAAATACTTAAGAGTAGGAGTATTACCAAACCATAGTTCATGAGGGGTTTTACCAGTTTCACCTTTCATGTGAACTTTGTTAAATGTATAGACCGTTGTGCTGACTGCTTCTCTCCAATACACATGTGGTAGGTTTGCTTCTGACAACATACTTCTTGCTGCATGTAAGATAGTTCTATTTTTCTTTTCAACAACTCCATTCTATTGTGGTTTCCGAGGTGCTGATAGCTATCTTTTGATTCCATTCACTTCACAGAATGTATTAAATTCCTTAGATGTAAATTCACCTCCTTGATATGATCTTAAACATTTTATTTTCTTACCTATTTCATTTTCAACCAATGCTTTGAATAGAATGAACTTTCCAAGTGCTTTTGATTTTTCTTTGAGAAAAATAACCTAACACATTCTAGAATAGTCATCAATTGTTAGCATGAAATATGTATCACCTTGTAAGCTTTGAGTTCTAGCTGGACCACATAAATCAGTGTGAATCAAATCAAGAGCATTATTTTATTTTTCTGGAATACTTTTGAAAGTAGCTCTAACTTGTTTTCCAATTTGACATTCCTTACTTACTGTATTCTGAGGTTTGACAATTTTAGGTAAATCTCTAACTACCTTAGTAGTACTGATCTTTACCATGAAATCAAAGTTCACATGAGAGAGTCTCTTATGCCATAACCAACTTTCATCTATATGTGCAATTAAGCATGTCTTTTCATTGTTATTCAAATGAAAGATATTACCTCTAGTCTGATTACCAGTTGCAATTTCCAAACCAGTTCTGTTCATGATTTTGCATTTTCCATTTTTAAATTGTAACTGAAATCCTTTCTCAACTAATTGACCAACACTCAAAATATTATGCTTTAATCCTTCAACATAGTAGACATTGTCAGTGTTATGATTACCATCAAGAGATATTGAGCCCTTACCTTTGATTGAACAAGCTTTGTCATCTCCAAATCTTACTAAACCTCCATTGTATTCTTGAAAGTTCAAGAATTTACCTTTGTCTCCTGTCATATGATGTGAGCATCCTGAATCAATGATCCATTCATCCTTTACTTCAACTTTAGCTGCTAGGGCCTGTACTACAGATTGAGCAGTAGGTGTCGGTTGATCTTTTGTTATAGCAATAAAAACCCATCCATTGTCTGTCGGATCCTCATCAGAATCATCAATCACACCTTCTTCAGCAATGTAACAAGATTTGTCTTTATTCTTCTTAAATCTATATCTCTGATATTTAGGGTTAGACTTGTATGTTCTTCTAGCTTCTTCTCTTAGTCTAGCATGTCTATCAGGGCATCTGGAAGCCATATGACCAATCTTATTGTAGTTAAAAAATTTAAAGGGTGCTTTACCTTCATACTTACTTCTAACTGGACCTTTAGGCATTTTCCTTGCAAATAGTGCTTCAAGTTCTTCAAGTTCTTCATTTTATTTCCTACTTTCTTCAAGTTCTCTTGCATTAAAGGCTTTCCAATCAGATTTGTCAAATGATGGAGTAGATGATGTTGATGCTTTAAAGGCCAAATCTGTCTTTATAGTAGCAACAGGATGAAATTCTTCAATTTCAAAAGCTGAAAGTTTCCCAATCAATGTATCCCTAGTAACTGATGTATTAGGCATTGTTCTTAACTCATTTATAGCAGTGACTTTCATTTTATATGCCGGTGGCAATTCTCTTAAAACTTTTGAAACAATTTCATCCTCACTTAAGGTTCCTCCACAACATTTAATACCCAAAACAATTTCATTTACTCTTTCCATAAAAGCAGAAATCCTTTCATCTTCTTCCATTTTCAGATGTTCATACCTGACTTAGAAGCTTTCAAGTTTTGCAATTTTGATTGTGGAATCTCCTTCATTCAGTGTTTCCAGATGATCCCAAATAGCTTTAGTAGTAGACCTATCTGATAGTCCAATGATTTGTTGATTTGATAATGCACTCAAAAGTGCTTCTCTTGCTTTGCAATTATTTTCCTCATCTTTTGTCAAGTTAGTTGGACTAGGCTGACCTTGTACAACAATAGTATAACCATTCTTTGTAACTTCCTAGATGTCTTTACCAATGCAATTTAGATGTGTCTCCATTCTGAACTTCCATATGCCAAAGTTGGTTCCATCAAGTTTAGGATTGTCATTCCTGAAATAATTAGTAGACATTGAATCTTTGCAAGCTGTTAAACTTCTGCAAAAGAGGACTAAGCTCTGATACCAATTATTAGGTCCCGGAGACAACTAAGAGGGGGGGGTGAATCAATTATCAAATAAATTTAAACTAAAAACAATTTAACCAACTTAATGTTTAATACCGGTAAACCAGTTAAGTATGCAAGTAGACAGTTATAATAGTTAATTGCTATACCGCTAAGGATTGGTGCATGAAACATAAACACAAAGTCATCCACAACACATAACACCAATATTTGTACATGGAAACCCTGTAATGGGAAAAACCACAGTGGGAAACCTTACCCATAATCAAATGATACTACTGTAGATAGTAAGTGTATATAAATGGAGTTTGCACATGCAGAAAGGCCAACAGCCTAGAGCTCACTGCTCAATCACAAAATGGGAGTCACACTGACTATAGTTGGATGGTTAAATCCAATAAGAATGTACTACACAAAATAGCATCTTCATATGCTAGATTCAGTACTGGTGTAATGCTGATATGCTTTCACAAAAACCCTCCTTCAATCTTCAGATGATGTTTGCATGTATAGATCTGCTTAATCTCACATATACCTTCACACAATCCTTTTTTGCATTTCACATTTCATCTTACAAATAAGATCTTACATTTATACCATAACCTAAGACCAATTTTAGTAGGTTAGCTCTACAAGATATTACAATAAAAACATTTTACAAACAATATAATATCCGATGCAATAACCAATTGAACATGTTGGCTTAACGCATTTACAACAATAATTAATCATCTCCATAGCGTGCCATGTTGATATGGAAAAGATAAACCTGTCGGTGTAACCCTAGACCTATTTGTCAGTAACATCAAATATGCAACTATGAATATACCTGTTGTTCTCAAATTCTGATTCCCCCTAAAATCTTTTATATTAAAATAATAAACTCTGTTTGTAGAAGAGAAATCAAAGATAAGGAAAACTTTAGAGCAACATATGACAAGGTTTCATAACCTTCTACACTTTGAACTTATCCAAAGTTCAGGCGGGTATACCCTAGGTGAATTCTTTCACACTTTAAAAATAAATCCATACTAACCATTGTCCTAATAACCAGTGGATCTTATCAACTTGAAACTGACTGAAACAAAGAAATAAAGCTTATATTCATGTTCAGTATTGACTTGCAAGAATATGTAAAAGATAACCACAATAGATACCAGTGCCTTATCCAGGCCACAGAGTCCTCTAAGTTTAAACAATACTCCCACAATCAAATGTCTCCACACATCCCATCGCCTCTGCATCTATAAAACCCTACATATGCCTGACATACATAAGAATTTACCCTCATTAAACTAGATTGCATTCATCAAATTCAAAATCTCCCATAGAGAATTTACTGATAGAAGTGATTCCTGCATATTTAATTCCCCTCTTGAAGAGAAAAGCTAAGAAGCACATCTATTTAAGATTGCCTTACAACCCATATTCAAACGAATAACCCTAGATTACTCAAGTTGAAAATAGTAATTATTTGCAAGCACACTTGAAGACAATACAAATTCCAAGCTCAAAATCGATGGTCTGTGCATTGATATTATCTTAGAAAATATTACAAAAACACTTGAATGTTCTCCATAAGACTAAAAAGCTCAGATAAATTTCTGCAGCATTTCCTTACAATTACTAGTCCTGGTATCCATTTATAATAACATAGATGCATACAAGCTTTAGACCTTCCAAAGAAAGTTTTTTACAAACAACAATCTCTTCTAAAAAGTAGTTACAAATCCTTTTCAACATTTGTGGCTTCCTCTGCTTGTTGTTCTATTGTAACTTCTTCCAAGTGCTCTACATCTAGCACCACATATTTTCTTGTCCATTCCTGATATACATCATCAGCAGGCCACGAGAAGCTAATCACTCTTCCCTTCATCTTGGCTAATCTTTTCCAAGAGTTCCTCATTTCGTTGACCTTTGAATTTAGAAAACCATAGTATGATTTGATTTTCTCTATCTCCTCAATTGTTTTGACAAATAAAGAAGTATCATCTGTATTGATGATTCCTTTTATTCTTAATGATAAATTGGCTTCTAATTCATTAAGCCATATTTGTTTGTCCTTCAATTGAGTTGGACTGGAAAAACCCCTTAGGAGTAATTCAAATACTTGATCAGTGTACTCTTTCTTGTACAAGTTGATCTTTCTATCTACATTATCTACTCCTTCTACTAACTTTGCTAGATCCTTTGTCATATCACAAGTGGATTTAATAATGGGGCCAGCTCCTGCCTCATCATAAGATACACAAATAAGTTCCAAATCCTGCTCTCTGGGCTTCCGCTTGTCAAAAATAGGCATTAGAACAGCCTTGTCTCCATTTTGCTCATTTCACATGTCCAAAATTTTGCTCATGTTATTGTACATTAATGAAGACCCTATGGTGTCAACAAAACTTGAAATTGTAGCCCTCACTCTCTCTTCATATTTCTTTGCAAATAGGGCTTGGGCCTGTTTTAGCTTCTCCAATTCATGGGGAGTGATCTCAACTGGTTGGGAACTAGAAGGTGCTGGAGATGGCAGGAATTCAATGATGGGGCTAGTAGGTGGACGCCTTGCAGGAGAAGAAGAGATTGTCAATGTTGAAGACTCACCTTGATGATATTGTCCTGCCAACTGACTTGTCAACTTGGCAATCATGCTATCTTTACCCCTCACCTCTTCCTTGGCATTGTTGTAAGCTTTTAAAATTGTCTCCAACTTAGCTTGGAGATCTACCTTTTCCTTGGCTTCTTTCTCTACCACTATAACACTAAACTTTGTAGTCTCTAGGACTGTGCTAGCAGCCTCCACTACCCCAGTGCTCTGTACTCTTTTCACTATCATTCCTCCAAGGTAGCTTGACCCTGAGGTGTCCATTTTCTTCCTATTTTCATCTCTTTTTAGAGACCACATAACCAAGGTAGCATTATCCTTGTTGAAAGTGACTCCTTCCATAGGCTTGGTCTCCTTATTGCCTCTAAAACCAAGGCATCTACTATATCCCATTTAGGGAGAATGAGTACACCAGCCTTTGCTACCATGTCTCTTCCTTGCTTAGGAGTGATGGTATTGAACTCATTGACCATTTCTTGCTTTACTTCTTCCTCCACCATAGCTGGATCCTTTTGGGGCTTCTCACTCTTCCTCTTCTCACATCTAGAATTAAACTGATCAATATTCTGCTTCCACATGAATTGCATGAAAGCTCCTGATGTGACAAAGTTGCTATCAGCTAAGAAATCCTCACTGTCTTGTTTAATATCAAGATCTAACTCCTGGCCCTTGAACTCATCAGTGGTTATGTTCATCTCAGCACTAAGGGGTTCTTCTGGCATTCCCTGTTCTACTTCATCATAGATGTAAGCTATCTCCCCAAGACTGCCTAATTATAACATTTGCTCAGCTACTGCATGTTCATCTCCTATGTGAATAGGGGATTGAGATGGGGAATACAATGGTTCTTCAGATTGCACTTCCTTTCCCATTCTTTGCCTCTTTGGGCTCTCCTGAATGTCAATGACATCCTGTATCTTCCTCTTCCCTCTTGAGGTAGAAGGCTCCCCTGTTGTTGGCACTAACACACTGTAATTGGACTTTTTATGTAGCATATAATCACCTAGAGGGATTGCTTTAGTAGATGTAGACCTAGTTAAAACTACTCTTGCCTTCTCAAGGTTATTCTTAATCACAGCCTCCCTCTTCTCTTTCAATGTCTGCATTACATCCTCAAAACAAAGAATCAAGAATTTTGCCTTTTCTTCAAAAGGGTGGAAACTCATAGCTGGTATCAAATTGGTGCACAAAATCTAGGGCCTTCTTGTAAGCCACCCACTTTTATTTCCTTAACTCTTGCTCAACCAAATCAAACTCATTCCTGATGAGGTCTTCAAGGAATTGGAATTGGTGAGGTCTACCTTTGCATATTGCCCTTTTTCTGAACATGTCATTGAAGAAATCTTCAGGGTCAACACACCTTGATACTGTAGTTGATAAATGGTAGGGTTGAAGGAAATCTTCAAAGAACTTCCAACCCCCTTTGGTTATTACAAATTGATGTGCTATAGTTATTGTAGGGAAAATGGTCCCTTTACCTCTACTTGTTAACTCTACCTCTTGCACACTACCAATCTGCCTGAGGACTTTTGCAATTCCTGTTTTAAGTTGGACCTGATATGGAAACAAAAATGGAGTGCCCCTGAAACCATACACTATGAAAACTGTGGAAACAGGGTATAAGTACATATCACCCCAATTGTGGACAATTTTTATACCTTCAGCAAATTCCTTTGGCCTAAGGAACTCCAAAAGAACCTTAGGGACTCTTTGATTTTCTGAACATAAAAGAATCCTGATCTTGGATGCAAAGCACTTATCAAACCTCAAGTAGCTAGCATCTTCTCTGTCCCATGACAACACTGTACTCCATAACTGAACTGGCATCTTCTCTCCATCCTTTTCTTTCACAAGATCCATTCCATTTGCAAAGTAATCACCACCCTTGAATAGAAACAGGTGCATGAGGAGGGAGTACCATCCAAAAGGCCTATCCACTTTTCCATTCTTTATCCCTATCAAGCCCTTATGGATGGCATTAGTAATATAGGGAGCATAATCAAATGTCGCTGCTAGAGAAGGATTCAAAATTTGAGCAATCATTAACATGTAATTAGTTGGCATGTTTGCTTCAGCATCCTCTCCAAAAATTTGGCAAAGTGAGTAGTATAATCCCTTGGCTCTAAGAGTGAATAGATTTAAGGAGAAAGGTTCCATAGTATTGGGTCCTACAATAGTTAATCCACCTATCTTAACAAATAATTCTTTAAGAGGCCCATTCCTAAGGTGATTCCTCTATGCATTGTAAACCTGAGCCAATGATTTAAAATTGATAGGTTCCAAATAATTGGAAAATTCACTAAGCCCAAATGCATTTCTGTACTCCTCATCATTTAATTCAATGAGGGATTTTCCATCTATGTCCCTAACACTCTTTGTAATGGGGTCATAGTTGTGTGCGATTTGAGTTAGGAGATCCACATCCATGAACACTCCAGGAACCACCAATTTACCTACATCAATTCCCAAATACTGTTCAATGGGGATGGGGAGTGTCTCATACCAAATCCGACCTTGAATAAGCCTAACCCAGACAACCCTGTCTATGGGTCTCTCAATAAATTTATTTTGTCGTATAATCCTCCTATTCTCAGGTGAGGGACTTTTGGCACTAACTCTTTAAACTTAGCTGCCATGTTAGTTGACATGGTTAGCTATTCTAGGAAATCGTCACAGATTGCCCTCTCATGGTAATTAACTTTCCTTGAGAACTCCCTTTTAGGTGCCATCTCAATAATACTATGTAAGTTGATTAATTACTAGCCACAATAGTTCTATAACAGATCAAAACCCCAATTCAAACAAACTGTCAAGTAATTGATAAGCAAAAATACAAGAAAACCTGTTCTTGGCTTGAAGAAATCTGCTCTGCACCTGCTCCTTCACAACAGCTCTTCGAAATGATTCCTACATTCAATTGATGTGAGACCATATATGGTAATTGGGCTCTTAACTACAACATTGATACCTCATGCTTCGGTCATCCCTTTAGAATTGAATTCATGAAAGAATTCAAAAATTTGGCTCCAACGGGTCATAACATGCCTGTGTATTTTCTTTTCGCTCTTTCGCCATTTTGTAGAGCATAAAACCCTTGCATGTTCATCTAGTGAAATCACACCAGCTGCTAGATCACATCAAAATTGCACTTCCTTTACCCTTTTACCTTTCCTCATTCGGCAATGGGCTAAAAATCCTTTCGCTACTTCGCATACAATAGCCAACGTGCACTTTAACCTAGCGAAGCCGCGCCAGCCATCCGATCGGATGGAACTTGATCGGTCTTTATCTCTATTTGACCTCTTTACCTTAGTGTTGGGCCCTACCTTCTTTTCTCCACTTCGCAGGCCTTAACCCTCAAGCATTTTCCTTTCACAAAGTTGCACCAAGTGTTAGATGGAACTCTAATCACTTGGCCTTTAACTCCGACCGGGACCGTCAACCTTTTTAACTAACCGTGCCTCATCTTGACAGCTAATGTTTTTTGCTATTTCACAAAGGTTAATCCACTTCCATCTTTGGGCCACGAAACAATGAGAAGTGTTGGATCAATCTTGAGATGAATGTCTTTTAAGTGGGCCCTTTATCCGGGTATTACTTACCCCACTTGTTCACCGGTTAAAAAATGCCACATGGCATTCGACCATTACCCCTAGAAGCTCCTTCGGGTTCAGTTCTGAGTTAGCCACATGTCTTACTTCACTATTCCTACATAACCCTCGGTTACACCTAGGCAGGCCCTCAATCACCTTTTAAAACCACGTGTCACTCAACACATCATTATCAACTCTAAGAAAAGCAGTAGCTTTCATGCCACATCATGCCTTCATGTGATTTGCACCTGTCTTTCATGACTTTGTGAATATTAATCTCCAGTTGGTTTGTAGCCACTAAGTCACGAGAACCATTGGATCAAAACAGAGTTGATCAGCCTTTACCTTTATGCCTTGCCTATCCTTTGGGCCCACTGGCCTTTTTGCCATTTCACAGGCTTTAATTTACAAGCATCTTACCTTCGCGAATTCACGTGAACCGTTAGATCTCAAGAACTTGCATGATGTTTTAACAACTTGCTTAAAACCGGCAGACGTGGGTCCTCTGACTCAGCTTTATCCACCTGGCGTTTGATCCCTCTTGAACAGATGTGTCACTTCTCAACTTGTAGTGTGACTCACCTCCATGGCCCCACCCGTTAGTCCTCAAATTTAATTTGTTGACAATTTTGATTTTAGGCCACATGTCACTTTCTTACTTGCCATCTCAACCAACTAGACTGCTCACTTGGAATGCCATGTCATTTTCGCCACTTTGTGAAAACTATTTTCCGAGCATCTTCATCTTGTGAAACTACACTAGCCATTAGATCTCAGGGACCTGTGCATCTGTTATGCCTCTTATAAACCTCCTCGCCTGGGCCCATCAACCTTTCACCATTTTGTGAAGAGTAAACTACAAGCATCTCTTGATCGCGAAACAACGTGGGTCGTTGATCTCTTTCAAACTTGACCGCCCTTTAGTTGTGGAAACTCTTAACTACTAGGTCCTACCAAACCCTTTCGCTACTTCACGATATGTAACTTGCATGCTTGTTTCAGCTACAAATCAACATGAGCTATTGGATTCAAAATAAGATGGAGTCTCGTTAAGCTAGCTGCCAATGCACTCGGTCCAGCCCGCTTGGGCCTTTCGCTATTTCGCAAAGGCTAACACACTAGCAACTCTACCCAATGAAACAGTGAAAGTCATAGATTTATCTGAGAGTTGCACGATACTTATTGGGCCCGACAAACATTAGAGAAGGCAAATTAAATATGAAAAGAATTAAAAGATTTAAAGGGACCACCTAGGTAAATGACAAAGAGGGGAACACCTTTATGATAAATGGACCCATCACCTAAGTGAATAAAGTAACGCCAAATTGGAATTAAAAGGGGTTTTTCTTAGACATTTTTAAAGCAATTAAAGTTTAAACCCTAAACCCCCCTTTAGGACACACAACAGTTAGAAGTAACAGGCCATACTAGACTCAAAAATTTCATAGACTTAGCCAATTATGGAAAAAGAATACCCATTTTTAAATAGTGATAACAATAACAATGAACAAAACTCTAGGAAAAGATGTCTAGATGATGTCTTCAACATAACCATGTGTCTTCCATGCCATTCCAACTATCGGTGATCATTATATCTTACCGGTGTATCAGATACCAGTAACTGTGCAATAGTTACTTGCTTGCTAGTGAATGTTGTTGGATCTCCAAAGTGCTAGTGTTTTAGAAGTTGTTGACATCAATGACAAAACCATACCAAAATACAAACAAATAAATCATCTCCATAACATTTCGTGTTGATCTGGAATAGATAATGCTTGCCGGCAATAGCAAATATGCAAACTCGATTGTACCAATAATCAAATCACCAAAAGCAGTCTCCAAACAATGTCTTCAACATAACCAAGTAATCTCCAGATAACAACAGATCATCCTTAGTGCCAGTGAAAAATATAACCTATCGATTAACCAGATATTGGTGACTATAAATAAATCACTGAATATGTCGGTGAACATAACCTAAGATCTCTAAGTGTTCTCGAGTGTTGACAAGTGTTGACATCAATGTCAAAACCAATGCAACACATCCATAATAACAACAGAGGAACCATTTCATTGTATGTTAAGCATAACACTAAGAATATCTATTATATTGAAGGTCTCAAGCTTAATCTTATGCGTGTATGATAGTTGGTAGACAAAGGATTTCAATTACAATTCAAGGATGGAAAGTGCAAAATCATTAGCAAATCAAGATTGGAGATCGCAACCTATACACAGACAAAAGGTAACATCTTTCATTTGAACTCTGGTGAAAAGAAATGTTTCATTGCACATATTGATGAAAGTTGGCTATGGCATAAGAGGTTGTATCATGTAAATTTTTATTGCATTGTAAAGATCAGTTCAACTAAGGCAGTTAGAGATTTACCTAAGATTGTAAAGCGTCATAATCTAGTATGTAAGGAATGTCAAATGGGTAAGATAATCAGAACTTCTTTTAAGAGAATACCTAATAAGTCTAATGATATTCTTGATTTTATTCATACTGACCTATGTGGTCCTACTAATACAAGAATCTTTCAAGGAGATAGATATTTCATGTTAATCATTGATGACTATACTAGAATGATGTGGGTTGCTTTTCTAAGGGAGAAATCTGAAGCCTTTGAGAAATTCAAGATCTTTAAAGATATGGTTTAGACATAGACAAGAATGAAAATCAAGTGTCTAAGATTAGATCAAGGGGGTCAATTTACATCTGATGGATTCAACAGCTATTGTGAGAAAAATGGCATTAGGAAATAGTTATCTGCACCCGGACACTTCAGCAGAATAACACTGTGGAAAGAAAGAACATAACCATTTTGGATGCAGCCAAAACCATGATGATGGAAAATAACTTGCCTCATATCTACTAGAGAGAAGAAGTATGTACAGTGGTTTATACATTCAATAGAGTTCATATCAAAGGAGATACCGGTAAGACACCTTATGAGTTATGGTTGGGTCATTCTCCTACTCTTAAGTATTTCAGAATCTTTGGAAGTAAGTGTTATATCAAAACAAATGATTCCATTGGAAAGTTTGACCCTAGATGTGATGAAGGAATATTTCTTGGTCATTCAAATAAAAGCAAAGCATATAGATTTTATAATAAAAAATTGCAGAGAATTGTGGAGAGAGCTACTGTGAAAGTGGATGAGTAGTACATAGACCAACCTATTGTTAGGCCCAATATGGAAAGCTAATGTACTAAGAGGGGAGGGGTGAATCAGTACTCCAAAACCTTTCTTCAATAATAACCTTACTGTTATGCATAAACAGAATAGTGCAGTAGCATAAAATAAAGTTAAAACAAATAGATAACAATCATACATGATTCACTCCATAACACATATATTTTGGTTACATAGAAACTCTTGGTTCTAGAGAAAAACTGTGGTGGGGATGGCACCCACAACATCACTACTACAATAATAAAGATTGCTCGGTTAGAGCTACATTTAGCTATTTCTGATAGCTTACCCTGTTAGGAGTAACAAGATCTGTTAGATCTACCTTGCTAAAGGATTTTACAACATTAATCTGAATGTTGCACCTGGTTAGAGGCTTTACAATTTATAAACTTGGTTAGTGTCTTTTACCCTATTAAAGGTTTCTCTTTCAACTTCACAGTATTACAATAAAATCATTACAAACATCTGCAACTTTACATCTGAAATGTTATAGCAAATTCTATGTGCTCAGAATATGACTACCTTGCTTATAGCATACCTCGGTAACCCATATTGTAACTCGGTAAACCCTTCTGTTTACTCTGTTCTTTGATTGTTCTTTGAAAACCTTCTTGGTGACCTCTATGTCTTTGTAACAATCTTCCTTCATACATATATGCACACACCTTGTTCTTAATTCATGTTGTATAAATAGATCTCTTAAAATGGTGACCTAATTCATTGCTTCGATCTTATAAACAAGATTCCTTGAATGAATAACTAAACAAAATATTTCATTGGCTAGATTGACTTTGCAATCATACACAATCTTCTAGTGCAATTTCTAATGTAATAATGGTTAGATGTGCCTCGATCTTGTAACATGTTTTCATATGCATGTCCAGGTTCAATGTATCTGGTAACACATTTCACTCGGTGAATATCAACTCGGTGTGTTAACATTACTGCTCGGTAGCCATAAAAAGATACTCGGTAGACAGCTCAGTGAATACTGCGTTCAGTGACTTATTTCTTCTGTAACTGACTAGGCTGTGCATACCAACTTCTCTGTTTATACCGACTGCATGATTCAGTAGTGCTAATTGACTATAACATATAGTATGACTTTGAATATAAAAACTAATGGCAACTTGATAAGTAGTAACAATCTCCCCTTTTGGCATTAGTTGAGATGTTTGACAAAAACTACTTTCAAAGTCATAACTCAAAAATCTATATACTTTGCAAAATGACTACACTTGACAATATATACAATAGTCAATGAAAAAGTATATGTAGATATACTCCCCTTATCATTATTTTGTACATAACTCAGATTTTGCAAGTTTGGATCTGTTCTGTGCTTATGTGCTCTACTTTCTCTATATGCTCTGTATATTCTGCTCGGTATACTCCCCTTGTATACAATACTCAAAAATTGTATTACCAAAATTGTGTCACTCTCCAAATAAGTATTACTCCCCCTTTGTCTGGTATTACTCCCCTATGTAGTATTAATCCCCCTCTTTGACAAACATCAAAAACTTAAGTTCCATCTGGGGGCGATAATTGATCAAAAATAGATTTGTACTTGTTTCGGGCATCGGTGAGTGCGATTGAGAGTGCATCCTTTACACTTTCCATTAAAGAATTTTGTGCTTGAATATTAGCCAATAGTGATATTAAGCCATCAAGAGTGCTTCCCTCTTGTGTAGTTGATAGGCATGTAGCTCAATTAATCTTCTCTTGAACTGATGAGAGATGAAGAAGGAATAATGTCTAGAGGGTCATTATATCCATCCTGATCTTATGCTCTTCATTTTTGAGTTCTAACTGTTGAGCCATGAGTTGTTGAAGCTTGGTATAAAAATTTTGAACTGAATTAGGCTCGGTGGCCAACTTAGTTGAGAGATTGGTGATCTCTTTCTCAATTGCATCAGTTTTATTCTTGATATCTTTAATGAATAAGGAAAATGTACAAAGTTTCTGAAGTAAATAAAGAATATGCTTGAGTTGAGGGGACAACTCAGCAATGAATTTGACAAGCTTTACTTTTCCTATAGCTAGAGATTTTTGTACCTCTTCAATCATCTTTGTTGTAAGCTCTTTATCTTTTAGCTTGCTCAAGTACTCAGATGCATCAACTCCAGATGTTTCTATTTGAGTAAGGAGTTCATCCAGTTGAATATGGATGGCTACATCGGTAGACACTATTGTTGAAGGTAGCATTTCTATTAGTAGTGTCTTTACCTTCTGTAGTACTTTATTCTTCTTTTGAATGGCCAATTGTTTTTCTTGTCTAGCCTTTGCTTTGCATGGTTCACCGAAATCAATAAGTGCTTGCCCTTTTAATTTAGAGATATCAAGCTTGGACAACACTATTGGTTTAGTTAAGTCAACTTTGAAACTATGCTTTCTCACCTTCTTCTCTTTACCTTTGATCAGTTGTACTAAGACAAGTGCTTGTGAGGCTTGCTGACCCTCGGTGGGTTGCTCAGTAGATGCAATACTTTGGTCTATTCCTGTAGCCATTGTGGTGTCCTTGGGTGTCTTGATACTAGGGGTCTCAGCTGTAACATTTGCAGTACTTGACAGTGCTTCAGATGTCTGATCTTTAGTTGTATCTTCTGCTACTTCAGACTTGTGAGCTTTAGTGCCTTGTTCTATATCCTTAGGAGCTTCAGTGGAGATAGGTCGCTTGACCGGTGGATAAGGTTGAACATGTTCTAAAACAGATTCACTAGGTACAAGTTTTGCATAGGTAGTGCCTTCTATCATTTTCTGCTCCGGTGCTTCTTCATCCATGACATCTTCCTCAATTTGAATAGTGTCAGCCGGGTCTTCCTTGGTAGCATTAGGACCTTGCTCAGTGATATTAGGATCTTAATCAATGACATCAACAATTTCAACTTGAGATTGTTCATCGACATCCTTTAGTTTGAAGATTTCCTGCCACTTGGCTTTTGTCTCATTTTCTACATCAATGTATAGCCCATTCATCAATTTTAAGGCTCTCTATTTGACAAGAAATTTAGAATTGTATGTTGTCAAATGATCCTTAATTTCTGCTACAGATATATTCGGAAATAGATGGACTAGACTTCTTTCTCTTATTTGTTTCTCTGAGTCCATTGCATATTTCCATCTGTTATCAATATGTAAGTATAATTCACTCGGAAGTGACTTTACTAGTTCTAATGGAGCTAGCCGAAACTTTAGAAGTGTGCAGATGACAGCTTCTTCAATTTGTCACTTCTAATCATTATTCCTAGTCTCATACTTGACATATCTAAATCTGCAAATCCACCATATTCTTTAAGATTGGCACAAAAAATTTCAACACTATGAATATTTACCTTCTTGCTTTTTACAATCTAAAATTTGTTTGCATCATCAGATTCTATATCACTAGACTCTTTTGCCAAAATGAGTCTCCGAGTAGATTTCTTATAGGTCTTGGTTACTTTGGGAATAGTAACACTCTTTTGTTTCTTACTCGGTGATGCAGCTGATGCTCTAGTGTTAGGTCTCTTTGTTCATGGAGTCGGTAAGGCCTTTGAAATGTCCTGTTTCTTTCTTTTCAAAACTTTACCCTTAAGCAACTCGGTACTTAATGTTATTGCTGCCTCTTGAGCTTCTATTTCCTCTTCGGTAATGGCAACAGTGCCTTTGACAGGTGTAGAGGAGGATTCTTCTCCGAATTTCTTAGATAAAACCTTTATCATCTTTGTAGCTTTTCTTGTAGCCTTGGGTACTACAATGCTCATTTTTACTTTTTCCTTCACCTCTTCATATGTTGCATATCTTAGTTTGGTAGCATGCCTTGGCAATGATAGATAGGCATCAATTTACTGTTGTGTTATATCATAGTCAATCTCATAACCCATTGGTGGCAAAGATTAAGTCCTTGGTTCAACAACATTCATATAGAAATAATCAGCGTCTACCTCAAAACATATATCATCCTTATATTTCTCTACCAGCTGTGGTGGAATTTGGTACCTGTTGTGCATCTTCTCTTGAAATTTTATGAAATAGTCATCCATGATATCATTAAAGTTATCTCCCAATTTCTTGATAAAATCATTGATTTGATGGGTGATAGGTTGGTGTAGCTCCCAAATTACTTTAACGACTGAGGGAAAGAACTTCTCAAAGTAGAAAAACATGCATACAAGAAGTGAACCAAACTTCAGTGTATTTGCCGAGTTGTTCTTCTTTGGCTTCCTTATTGTGTTCAGGTTCTGAAACAAGTTCTTCAGGAGTACTTCACATAAATCTACTTTCATTCCCTTTTTCACTATTCTCTAGGCTAAGTCAACTGTGGCACATGGTACACTATTTTCCCTTTCTGATTGGAAGAAACAGTAACCAATTACTCTAATTACAAACTTAAGTTCTGCATCAGTGACATTGTTCAATTTCAGTCCTTGGTAATCAGATTCTACTCCAGTTAAACTGATTAGCTCTTCCTGTGATATCATTTTCTATGCTCATGCATGATCATAGATAGGATACCTAGTGATCACGTGAATGATTAGCCACATAAAATCATCATGAACTTTGCTTAAAACAAACTTAACCCACTGGGGTTTGAGCACACGGGGATAGGCTAGGGCTTCAGTTAATCCCATGATTTTGACATGCTCGAACTTGCTATCCATTTTTCCATCGATACAAAGCATCATATGTGTCACTAATCTCAACATGACCAAGTTCTTCAACATGACATTTGGTGAAGAATCTAACATCTTCGACTAACAAGACTCGATCAAGGATAAGTGAAAATGCAGTTTTGTCATCCAGTTCAGAGGTGACTTTGGGAGTCAAAGAGTACTTCAGCGAGGGCTTCTCCACCTTTTTGACAACTATGGGATCTTGGATCTTGGGCGCCATTGTAGGTTTCAGGTAAAACTTAGCAAACTATCCTTAGGGTTTACAAATGACTGACGCTTCACACTCGATAGATAATAGCAATTTGACAAGATCAGAAACCAACTTAATAGTGTGAATAGATTTGATGTAAATACCTTGAAATTCACTTTGAGTGAAGTTTGATCACCTTGATTTGCTCTGCTCTGCTCTCTTGAAAACATGGTGAATGAAAAGGACCTTGAAAAACCTTTATGTACAAAATACCTTATCGAGCTCTGTGTGAGTTAGGTCAAAATATTAAATGCACTCAGTTCTCCTTTAACCGATTTACTCCTTTTTCCTTTTAACCGAGTAACCAAATTTCCTTCATTAACCGACTTGACAGGCTTCTTGTATACACCGACTTGACAGGTTTCCTATAAAGTACTTTGATAGAATTTCAAACTTAATAATTACATCTTAACTATGCAGATTTTGAATTTTGTACATAATAGAATAGGAACTGTTAAGATTTAACCTTTAGAGAATACAGTCCCTTCATACCTTTTCTAATTAATTTGGAATAGGTGCACCTAACTTGGTAGGTAAGGTGCTTTCTTCATCTGACATGATTTCCTTCTTTTTCCAAATCATCTTCAATTTTTCTTTTATCTCTTCAGTGTCTCTTCTAGGTTAATCTCTGCAATCTCCGGCTAAATGTCCAACTTTGTGACAATGAAAACATGCCATACCAGGATTTCTCCATGACCTTTGGTTGTTCATTCCAAACCTTATAAAACAGTTGGCACTAATATGTCCATATCTTCCATAACATTCACACCATATCTTTGTATTGTAATCTCATGGTACTGCTGCATATTGTCAGTAAGGATTTGTGTGAGTTCCGTAACCTCTAGTGTCTGCTTGATGTGGACACCGCATGTAGTTCTTTTTCTTAGACCAGCACTTCTCGATACTATGTCCATATCTATTGCACTCTCTACAAAACCCTTTTAATTTTGCCTTCTGATAGTTGTTAACAGACTTTGTCCTACATTGATTAGGTGTGTGACCATATTTATTGCAATTGTAACAATATCCACTGGACTTAGTGATATTCGGTTGCTTACCTTTTCTAATCTGGCATATGTTGGCAGTATGACTTTGATTTCCATAGTAGTAACAAATAGGCTTCTTCCTTTTGATGTTATTCCTTTTTCTAGCTTGCTTTGATGATTCTCCTCTCTCGATAGTATGAATTCCTTTCTCAATAGAGTCTTTTCCTTTGTAACCGAGTCCTGCATCTTTGTTGGGTCTTCTTGTATTCAGTTGCTCATCCAACATCTTTGATGCATCATAACTCTTCTTCAATGTTTCTTTTAATTTCTTCTCTGTTTCAAGTTCACCAGTCAACCTTGATACTTCAAGTTTCAATGCTTCATTTTCATCATTCTTTAGAATAGCTTCATGATGTGCATAACCTAGTTGATCTGTCATATTTTATTGAATACCAGTTAGCGTTATGATTTCATCATTCTTATCACATACTAAGAATTCAAGTTGTTGTTTTTCTCTTTGTAGATCTCTTGCTTTATCCTCAGCTATCCTTAATGCATCTAGATTTTTAGTCATCTGTATACTGAAATGTTCATGTTCTCTTTTCTTTGCTTTTAGTTGATCAACCAATGCTTTGTTCTTTTCTTTTAACATTCCAATCATTTCTTCAGTCTCTTCAAATATACTATTCTCAGATGATGTCTTGATTTGTTCCACTAACTGTTGAGAATTTTGCAAGTCATCAAATAATCTTCTTCTTACTTTCAGAGATTTTTGCATTTGCCTTTGTATGTCTACAATCACTTGATTTGTATGATCCAGCTCTTCTTGTAGATATACAATCCTCTGAGATTGTTTATAGCCTTCCATTGATAAGATCTTTCTCTTCAGGTAGTTAAACTTTTTTCCAAGATTCAAGCTCTGATACCAATTGTTAGGCCCAGTATGGAAAGCTAATGTACTAAGAGGGGAGGGGTGAATCAGTACTCCAAAACCTTTCTTCAATAATAACCTTACTATTATGCATAAATAGAATAGTGCAGTAGCATAAAATAAAGTTAAAACAAATAGATAACAATCATACATGATTCACTCCATAACACATATATTTTGGTTACGTAGAAACTCTTGGTTCTAGAGAAAAACTGTGGTGGGGATGGCACCCACAACTTGACTACTGCAATAATAAAGATTGCTTGGTTAGAGTTACATTTAGCTATTTCTGATAGCTTACCCTGTTAGGAGTAACAAGATCTGTTAGATCTACCTTGCTAAAGGATTTTACAACATTAATCTGAATGCTGCACCTGGTTAGAGGCTTTACAATTTATAAACTTGGTTAGTGTCTTTTACCCTATTAAAGGTTTCTCTTTCAACTTCACAGTATTACAATAAAATCATTACAAACATCTGCAACTTTACATCTGAAATGTTATAACAAATTCTATGTGCTTAGAATACGAGTACCTTGCTTATAGCATACCTCAGTAACCCATATTGTAACTCGGTAAACCCTTCTGTTTACTCTGTTCTTTGACTGTTCTCTGAAAACCTTCTCGGTGACCTCTGTGTCTCTGTAACAGTCTTCCTTCATACATATATGCACACACCTTGTTCTTAATTCATGCTGTATAAATAGATCTCTTAAAATGGTGACCTAATTCATTGCTTCGATCTTACAAACAAGATTCCTCGAATGAATAACTAAACAAAATATTTCATTGGTTGGATTGACTTCGCAATCATGCACAATCTTCTAGTGCAATTTCCAATGCAATAACGATTAGATGTGCCTCGATCTTGTAACACATTTTCATATGCATGTCCAAGTTCAATGTATCTGGTAACATGTTTCACTTGGTGAATATCAACTCGGTGTGTTAACATTACTGCTTGGTAGCCATAAAAAGATACTTGGTAGACAGCTTGGTGAATACTGCATTCAATGATTGCTTTCTTCTGTAACCGACTAGACTATGCATACCGACTTCTCTATTTATACCGACTGCATGATTCAGTAGTTCTAAATGACTAGAATATATAGTATGACTTTGAATATTAAAACTAATGGCAACTTGATAAGTAGTAACACCTATACCTTATGATATTGAACCGATAATAGAAATGATCATAACTAATCCAATAATGCCTGTACTAGAATAGAATAATGAACCAGTTACCCTGACATCACGAGAAAACTCAACTCTAACTAAACAGCAACACAGAGAACCTGAAAATAAAAAAATACCAAGTTATGTAATGCTAAATCATTCTAAAAATTAGATCATTGGAGACAAAAACAAGGGAGTTATGATAAGGAGAAGATTGGAAAATCAAGAGGTATGTTTCATTTCTTAGATTGAACTGACATCAATAATTGAATCTTGTAAAGATAAATGTTGGATGAAAGGTATGGAAGATGAATTAGATCATATAGAAAAGAACAATACTTGGACTTTGGTTCCCCATCTTAAATATAAGAATGTTATTGGAACTAAATGGGTTTTTAGAAACAAACTGAATTAGGATGGACAAGTTGTAATAAACAAGGCTAGATTGGTCTACAAAGGGTATTCTCAAAAGGAAGGAGTTGATTATGGTGAAGCTTTTGCACCGGTAGCTATAATTGAAGTTGTTAGACTATTTCTTTCATATGCAGCCTATAAGAACCACAAGGTCTATCAAATGGATGTTAAGTGTGCATTTCTAAATGGAGAACTTGAAGATGAAGTCTTTATTGAGCAACCTAATGGATTTTACTAACAGATGACAAAAATATGGTTTGCAAATTAAGGAAAGCCTTATATGGATTAAAATAGGCTCCTAGAGCTTGGTATGCAAGGTTGGATAAGTATCTTTTGAAGCTTGATTTTATAAAAGGTAATGCTGATAGTAACCTATATTATAAGACTACTAATGATGATTTTCTAATTATTGAAGTATTTGTTGATGATATCATTTTTGGAGGTGAAGAAAAATTATGCATGGAATTCTCTGATAATGTGGAGAGTGAATTTGAAATGTCTATGACTAGAGAAATGAGATTTTTTCTAGGTATGTAGATTACTCAAACTAACAAAGGCATATTCATCTGTCAAACTAAGTATCTAAGGGAATTATTGAAGAAATTTGGTATGGAAAATTCCAAACTGGTTAGTACTTGTTAGATGCAATGACAGTCCCAAAGACACTGAGAAGGGGGGTGAATCAATGCCTAACTGATTAATGGAATATTTGAACTTACTTATAACTTTACAGCTTAAATTAATGTACCGGTAAACAAGAAATAGTATAGCAAAGAGAAATAATAAAGACAACATAAATGTACACCATAACACAAGATGTTTTGGCGAGGAAAACTGGTCTGGGAAAAACCTCGGTGGGGTTTGTGACCCAAAATATTTACTCACTGACCAATATGAATAAATATCACTTACAACAGGGGCCTACACATACAGGAAGGCCAACAACCTAGAGCTCACTACACAATAGAAGAGTCTCACTGACTACAAAATGGATAATTTAATCCAATACAATGTACTACTCAAAATAGCATTTGCAATGCTTGATTCAGTACCGGTTTAAGCTTTGTCATAAACCTTAACCAAAAACCTTGCTGGTGAATGATATTCACTTACATAACCTATCTGCCTTATCGCATAACCAGAACACAAGAATGTCATAGGTATCAAATGGGTATTAAGGAATATGTTGAATGAAGAAGGCACATTCGTAAGGAACAAGGCAAGACTTGTATGCAAGTGATATGCTCAGGAAGAGGGAGAAGACTATGGAGAAACCTTTACCCCAGTGACTAGACTGGAAGGTGTTTGAATGCTACTTGCATTTGCAGCATTTAAGGGATTCAAGGTATACCAGATGGATGTGAAGTATATATTCTTGAATGGAATCCTAGAAGAGGAAGTGTATATTGAGCAACTGGATGGGTTCGCCTTATTAGAAGATAGTAACATGGTGTGTAGATTACACAAGGCCCTATATGGATTGAAACAAGCACCAAGGGTAGGGTATGAATAGTTACACTCTCATCTTGTGAATATAGGATTTCAGAGAACAAGTGAGGACATCAACATCTACTTAAAATCTGAAGGTGATTAGATTTTCATCTGTGAAGTGTTTCTAGATGACATAATCTTTAGAGGAGATTATGAAATAAGCCATGCATTTGCATATGGAATGAAGAAAGAGTTTGAGATGTCTCTGATTGGAGAGAAGTTTATTCATTGGTCTATAGATTAAGAAGATGAATGAGGGTATCTTTATTACCCAGTCCAAGTATGTCCAAGAGGTATTGAAGACCTTTAGCATGGAGGAGAATAAACTGGTTGGTATAACAATGGTGACCAACTGTAAATTGACTAAGGAAGATGATTCAATGTTGGTGAATGAGAAGGAGTACCGGTCAATGATCGGTAAGCTACACTATGTGGTACACAATAGACCGGATATTGCTCATGCAGTGGGCATTGTGGCCTGTTTTCAGAAAAATCCAAGAGAATCCCACTTGGTAGTAATCAAGAGGATTCTTAGATACCTAAAAGGGACAGTTTATTATGGATTCTGGTATCCATAAAATAGTGATTTTAATCTCAAATTATTTACCGATGTACATTGGCCAGGTAATATGGATGATGAGAAGAGCACAACCGATGGAGCGTTCTTTCTTGGTAGAAGACTAGGCTCATGGACGAGTAAAAAGAAGAGTTATATTTCCTAGTCTATAGCTGAAGTGGAGTATGTGGTAGCATTTATGAATTACACTCAGCAAATCTAGATGAAACATGTATTGGATGGTTTCAAAGTACCTATATCTGAACCAGTGAGTATATTTTGTGCCAACACAAGTGCAATAAATATTTCCAAGAATCTGGTATTGTATGCTAGAACTAAGCACATTGAGCTCAAGTATCACTTCTTGAGAGAGAAGGTTCAAAACAAAGAGGTTGTATGAGAACATGTTTCTAGTAAGGAGTAGCTAGCAGACATATTCACTAAGCCCTTACCAAAAACTACATATACCTATTTGAGAGGTGAATTAGGGGTTTTGCCCCTTCATGAAGAAAACTAAAGTTTTGAGCTCCACATTAGTCAGGTACTATAGTGTCAAATCTTTTAGGATTGATGTGTTCAAGGATGCTACTCCATAGGGGGAGCAACATAGTGGAGAATGGAAGCTTGTGCCTCCACTTTGGCATTGTTGTCAAAGGGGGAGAAGATATCTGATGATGAATATTTTGTTATAGTTTCACTGGTCTATGTTGTTTATAGTTGTAATGCTACACTGAGTATTGCCATCAATGCCAAAGGGGGAGATTGTTGGCATATGATGAAGCGGTGACAGATTATGTTGTCATTGATGTCAATAAGTGTAGGTAAACCGGTATGAAGATTGGAAGAAGTTGTTATTGATGTTCAACTAGGAGAACCGGTATGAAGGGATGAAGTGGACCGGTGTCAGGGTTTCACTAAGTGTGACTACCGGTTGGTAGTCTTAGCTCTAGGGTTTCTTGTTTGGCAATGTAGCTTGAGTGATGCAACCAGTGACATTCTGTGATGAGTTAGCTAAGAGATAAGGATGAGATCAAGATGCCACATCAATTTTGTGCACATGTAGGATTTCCTCTAGGATCTTGCATGTGAAGATCAATTGCATTAAATGTCTACCTCGGGAATGAAGATTCTTCTTAGCGGTATGTGAAGAGTTACTAATTTCCTTATGCGATGAAGAATGGATGATACAAAATGACTTGTGATTTGTTTGAGATTGTTTTATTCTATGCAAAAGTGTTTGAATGGTCAAGACTGGACGGCTTGCAATTGTAAACCTAAAATGTTTAGGGTTTAGAGTTTATGCTACTGACCTAATTGTTGTCTATAAGGTCGATGATGTTTGTTATTGTTTGTGTTGGCAAATGTTGTGTTTGTATCCGAGTGATGAGATACTTGCCAAACCAATGAGTGGAAAACTATAGAGTGTGATTGCAAAGTAGAGGAACTAAAAAGGATCTACCTTAGCATGTAGTGTTGTTATCAGATCAGAGCTTTTGTTATCAGATCAGAGCTTTACTAGTTGTCTTCTAACCATTTCAACAAAAGGAAAATCCCTTTGTCGGGTAGCTTTAATAGGCTTATTGTAAATCCTCTAACCAGGCAACTCAAGATCATTGAATTCTTGAAATCTAGCAAGGTAACATTTAACAGGCTTTCAACCTTTAACAGGGTATATAGCCATCCCTCAACAGAATGATCTTTAACAAGATCGGTTCCTAACAGAACCATATTGTAAAGTCTTTAACCAGACTAGGCTCCTAACATAGCAAGCTTCAAAAGAGTTCAAAAACAAGCTTGTGGGTATTCATCCCCACTGTGGTTTTTCCCATTTGGGTTTCCACGTGAAAAATCTTTGTGTCATGAGTTGTACATTTTTCATGTGATGATTGAGCAGTCTTTGTTTAGGTGAATATGCATGCAAAGCTAATGATTATGGCATTACTGATACAACACATGCATAAGTATATTGGTGAAGTAGTTATCAAGTGTTGAATGTTATTTGAAGTATTCAGTTTTACTGATTTAGTTGTCTAAAGTGTTATTGTGTTTAACTAGTATTGCCACAGTTAAGTTCAGTGATGAAGACAACTAGTTAGCATTGTTTTAACTTGATATGTTGTTGAGAAGTTTTTGTATGTACTGATTCACCCCCCCCCCCACTCTCAGTACTGATTATGGTATTTGTTGTTCATCATTATTCATCAATTGGTATTAGAGAAACTCTAGGTCCTTAGTGATATAAGCTTAACTGCTTGAGGTAAAAGATCCTACTTTAATGATGAAGAGAGAAGGTCCTAAGTTCAATAGAGATAACTTCAAAATATGGAAGGACAGAATGAAGATTTATATAAATTGTTTGCGTGGTCAACACTGGAGCTATGCTGAGAATGTCTATGTTATCCCCACTGGCACTCTAATCGATGATCAGAAAAGAGAGATTCAAGAAAATGGGCAAGTCATGGAAGCCCTTATTAGCAGCTTGTCTGATATTGAGTTTATTGATGTACAAGATAAGGACAACCCTAAGGATGTATGGGACACTTTGGAAACCATTTATGGTGGTGATGAGCATGTCAAGCAACCTAAGGAAGAGAGCCTTAGAGGAAAATTTGAAGAGATGAGGATGGTTGAAGGAGAGACCATTCAACAATATGGCATAAGGATCAAGACTGTGGTTGGAGATATCAAGAGCACTAGTGGAACAATTGATGATGCCACCATTGTCAGTAAAGTTTTGAGATCATTGTTATCGGTCTATGCAATCAAAGTTGCTGCTATTCAGGAGCTAAGGCCTATCGACAAAACCAAGGTATCCTTAGACTCTTTCATTGCAAAGTTGACTACATATGAGCTGAATAGATATGATGGCAGTGTTTAGAAGACTAGGTCAGCCTTTAGAGCATCTGTTGCACCAACCAGAAAAGGAAAAGAAGTACCAGTTATGAATCTAGGCAATGCAGAGATATGGATGATGAAGAGATTATGATGGAGTTTGAAGCTCTTCTTGCCAAGAGGCTTCCAAAAGGCACCGAAAAATACAGAGGTAAGCTTCTTTTAAAATGTTTTTCCTGCAATAAGATAGGACATATAGTTGTTAACTGTCCTAACAATGACAATAAGGATAAACCAGAGAGGTTTAGAAAGTATAAAGGAGCAGGTAGGAGAAATTGTCTTATTCCAGTTGATGAAGGTGTTACTGATGAAGAATCTGAGGATGAAGAGAATGAGGACATAGTGTTTGTAGTTGTAAAGGAAGAAGTGTCTGACAAGAAAGCCCTTGTCTCTTGCATTGACAACTCTAATGAGTGGATTATTGATAGTGGGTGTTCTCACCACATGATTGCTGACCGGAGAAAGTTTCTATCTCTAGAAGAATATGATGGAGATGTTGTCCAATTTGGCAATGATGCACCATGCTTGGTGAAAGGTAAAGGATCCATCTCACTGAATGGAAAGAGTAGTGCAGATGATGTCTATTGGGTAGAAGGTCTTAAGCATAACCTTTTGCGTGTTGCTCAACTAAATGACAAAGGAATCATTCTAGAGTTCAAACATGGAGTTTGTAGTATAATTGGAAAGAGTGGTGAACTTATTACCACCGGTAAGAAGACTAGAGGTAACATTTTTCAGTTGAATCCAAGATTAGTCAGTGTCTGATGGTGAAGTTTGATGATAGTTGGATATGGTATAGGAGACTTTTCCATATAAACTTTGACAATATTGTAAAAGCCAATAAGATCAAGGCAGTAAGAGGATTGCCTTTGCTAAACAAGCCAGAGAATTTTTTGTACAGAGAATGCCAACTTGGGAAGATGTCTTCCTCAACTTTCAAAGGTAAGTCTTTTTCAGCAAAGAACTTACTTGATCTTATGCACACCGATCTATATGGTCTAATGAAAAGTAAAATTATTCAGGGAGATAGGTATTTCATGATTCTTACTGATGAATGCTCAAGAATAATGTGGGTCACATTCTTGAAAGAAAAGTTTGAGGCATTTGGAAAGTTCAAAGCCTTTAGAGCATTGGTAGAGAAGGAAAGTGGTCAAAGGATAAAATGCCTAAGAACTGATCAAGGAGGTGAATTCACTTCTGATGAATTCAACAAGTATTGTGAAGAGAATGGTATCAAGAGGCAGTTGTCTACCCCAAGGACACCACAATAGAATGGCATAGCAAAAAGGAATAACAGGACTATAGTTGAAGCGGCTAGAACAATGTTGATCCAAGGAAAGGTTTCTCACACTTTTTGGAGAGAAGCGGTGAGCACTGCAGTCTATAATATGAACCAGGTACTGATCAAGAAAGGTAAAGATAAAACCCCTTATGAGTATTGGACCGGGAAGACTCCCACTCTAAGATATTTTAAAGTATTTGGCAGTAAGTGTTATATCAAGAGAGGTGAGCATCTGAGAAAGTTTAATGCTAAATGTGATAAACAAATATTTCTGGGATATTCCACTAAAAGCAAAGCTCTCAAGTGATACAATAATAGGACTCAAAAAATTATTGAGAGCATCAATGTCAAGGTTGATGAATCCCCTAAGGAGCCTAAGGAAACATATAGTAAGCAAGTGGAAGATGAACTGGGTGTAGCCTTCTGGGAACTAGTTAAGAAAGAAACAAGCAAATACCTCAGTGTTCCTGTACCGGTAGAATCTGTAGTAGGTGGAGAAGAACATGGAGAATAAGAAGAAGAAGAGGAAAAGAAAGAACCAGCTAGAGTCATTCGTAGATATGTGAAACTACATCATCATCTAAAGCAGATCATAAGAGATACAGATGCAGGGATACTCACAAGAAGAAAGGTGAAAGAAAACTCTTGCATGATTTCTATATTTGAGCCTAAGACCACTAGAGAGGCACTTAGAGATGAACACTAGATTAAGGCAATGGAAGAGGAGCTTGACCAAATAGAAAAGAATGCAACATGGTCTTTGGTACCTAGGTCAGAACACAAGAATGTCATAGGTACCAAATGGGTCTTCAAGAATAAGTTGAATGAAGAAGGCATAGTTGTAAGGAACAAGGCAAGACTTGTATGCAAGGGATATGCTCAGGAAGAGGGAGAAGACTATGGAGAAACCTTTTCCCCAATGGCTAGACTGGAAGGTGTTTGCATGCTAATTGAATTTGTAGCATTTAATGGATTCAAGGTATACCAAATGGATGTGAAGTCTACATTCTTGAATGGAATCCTAGAAGAGGAAGTGTATATTGAGCAACCAGATGCGTTTGCCTTATCAGAAGATAGTAACATGGTGTGTAGATTACACAAGGCCCTATATGGATTGAAACAAGTACCAAGGGCATGGTATGAATGGTTACACTCTGATATTGTGAAAGAACAATTTAGGACAACAACATCTACCTAAAATCTAAAGGTGATTAGATTATGATTTGTGAAGTGTTTGTAGATGACATAATCTTTGGAGGAGATGATGAAATGAGCCATGCATTTGCAGATGAAATGAAGAAAGGGTTTGAGATATCTTTGATTGGAGAGATAAAGTTATTCATTAGTCTAAAGATTCAGTAGATGAAAGAGGGTATCTTTATTACCCAGTCCAAGTATGTCAAAGACATATTGAAGACCTTTGGCATGGAGGAGAGCAAACCGATTGGTACACTGATGGTGACCGGCTATAAATTGACTAAGGAAGATGATTCAGTGTTGGTGAATGAGGAGTACTGGTCAATGATCGGTAAGCTGCACTATGTGGTACACAACAGACCAGATATTTCTCATGTAGTGGACATTGTGGCCTATTTTTAGAAAAATCCAACAGAATCCCACTTGGTAGCAGCCAAGAGGATTTTTGGATACCTAAAAGGGACAGTTGATTATGGATTGTGGTATCCATACAATGGTGATTTTAATCTCAAAGTATTTACTTATATAGATTCGGTAGGTAACGTGGACGACTGGAAGACCACAACCGGTGGAGCGTTCTTTCTTGGTGGAAGACTAGTCTCATGGATAAGTAAGAAAAAGAGTTGTATTTCACAGTCTATAGCTGAAGCGAAGTATGTGGCAGCATTTATGAACTGCACTCAAGCAATCTAGATGAAACATGTCTTGGATGGTTTCAAAGTACCTATATCTGAACCGGTGAGTATATTTTGTGACAACACAAGTGCAATAAATATTTCCAAGAATTCAGTATTGCATGGTAGAACTAAGCACATTGAGCTCAAGTATCACTTCTTGAGAGAGAAGGTTCAAAACAAAGAGGTTGTATTAGAACATGTTTCTAGTAAGGAGCGGCTAGCAGACATATTCACTAAGCCCTTACCAAAAACTATATTTACCTATTTGAGAGGTGAATTAGGGGTTATGCCTCTTCATGAAGTAAACTAAAGTTTTGAGCTCCACATCAATTAGGTACTATAGTGTCAAATCTTTCAGGATTGATGTGTTGAAGGATGCTACTCCATAGGGGGAGCAGCATAGTGGAGAATGGAATCTTGTGCCTCCACTTTGGCATTGTTGTCAAAGGGGGAGAAGATATTTGATGATGTATGGGGGAGAAGATATATGATGATGAACATATATGTTATAGTTGCATTGGTCTATGTTGTTTATAGTTGCAATGCTACACTAAGTATTGCTATCAATACCAAAGGGGGAGATTGGTTGCATATGATGAAGCAGTGACAAAGTATGTTGTAATTGATGTCAATAAATGCAAGTGAACTAGTATGAAGATTGGAAGAAGTTATTATTGATGTTCAAGTAGGAGAACCGGTATGAAAGGATGAAGTGGACCGGTGTCGAGGTTTCACTAAGTGTGACTACCAGTTGGTAGTCTCAGCTCTAGGGTTTCTGGTTTGGCAATCTAGCTTATGCGATGCAACCAGTGACATTTTGTGATGAGTTAGCTAAGAGATAAGGATGAGATTGAGATGCCACATTAATTTTGTGTACATGAAGTATCTCCTTGAGGATCTTGCATGTGAAGATCGCTTGCATTAAATGTCTACCTCTGGAATGAACATTCTTCTTAGCGGTATGTGAAGAGAGTGTGATGAGTTATTGATTTCCTTATGCAGTGAAGAATGGATAATGCAGAATGACTTGTGATCTATTTGAGATTGTTTTATTCTATGCAAAAGTGTTTGAACGGTCAGGATTGGACCGCTTGTAATTGTAAACCTAAAATGTTTAGGGTTTAGGGTTTATTCTACCAACCTAATTGTTGTCTATAAGGTCAATGATGTTTGTTATTGTTTGTGTTGGAAAATGTTGTGTTTGTATCTGAGTGATGAGATACTTGCCAGACCAGTGAGTGGATAACTGCAGTGTGTGATTGCAGAGTAGAGGAGCTGAAAAGGATCTGTCTTAGCATGTAGTGTTGTTATCATATCAGAGCTTTACCTATTGTCTTCTAACCATTTCAATAGTAGGTAAATCCCTTTGCTGGGTAGCTTTAAGAGGATTATTGATCCTCTAACCAGGTGACTCAAGATCATTGAGTTCTTTAAATGCTCTAACGAGGTACCCTTTAATAGTGTTATTGTTTTAACATGATATGTTGTTGAGAAGTTTTTTAATGTACTTATTCACCCCCCCCTCTTAGTACTGATTAGGGTATTTGTTGTTCATAATTATTCATCAATGACAACATCAACCATTCTCATGTGAGTGTAGAATGCCAACAGTACTTTTATGGTTACAAGTGAAAAATTGTCAATTAAAGATGTATCCCCTCTAGTAAATTCTACAATATATAAATCCATGATTGGTGGTTTGCTATATTTAACTCAAACTATACTGGATATAATGAATGCAATTAGTATTGTATCAATATTTTAAAGTAATCCAAGAGAAAATCATGAAAGTGCAATAAAAAGGATATTCTGGTATTTGCAAGGAACAACTGAATATGGTTTATGGTATCCTAAAGATGAAGACTTTACTTTATGTGAATATATAGATGAAGATTGGGTAGGTGATGTTGATGACCAGAAGCGTACATCCGATGGAGCATTATTACTTGGGAAGAAGTTGGTTTCATGGATCAGCAAGAAGAAGTCATTCATTTCTTTATCTACTGTTGAAGCTGAATATATTGCAACCGCAACTAATTTTACTCAAGTTCTATGGGTGAATAGATGTTGAAGGATATACAAGTGAGTTGTAATGATTTGATAGTTATTCATTGTGATAACTCTGTAGCTATTGACATATCCAAGAATTTGATATTTCACTCCAAGGCTAAGCACATATCAATAAAGTATAAGTTTTTGAAGAAAAAGGTGGAAGCAAAAGAAGTCAGATTGGTTTATGTGAACACTAAGGAACAGATAGCAGACATCTTCACTAAACCTTTGTCCCAGGAATCATTTGAGTATTTGAGAGATAGATTGGGGGTTTCTACCCTTCCGGTAGAGACTTAAATGTCTATTCAGTATGCATTATCAAAGATATCCTTTTCTCCAAATTCATGAAATATTGCTACTACTCAAGGGGAGTAGTCAGCCTTGAGATTTAGAGTTTTCATATTCTGTTTGATATCTATGTCATATGTTTGGCATTGTTGTCAAAGGGGGAGGAATATATGTGAAAATCCATTGCTATTTATTTTTTAGATTGATTGCACTCCTTAGGGGGAGTTTTGTGGTATTTGGTATTTTGATTTAGATTTGGTTTAGAGCTTCATTGCTATATAATTTTATTGGAGATTGTTGGCTATCTTCCATATAGGGAGACTTGTTTGGTATTTCTTGGCACTTGGATTTTTTTCACATAGTGTTTCCATCAATACCAAAGGGGGAGATTGTTAGCAATATGATGGAATTCATTATTTGTTGCATTGATCTTTTGTCGTTGATGTCAACACTAGTTGTTATGGTTATTTATCAGCTTCTGATAGAAGGATTGGATTGGGAAGATTATCAGTTGATTACCACCGGTATGATCCGGATGATGGAATAAGTTTGTATTGATGGTTCATATTCTTCTAAAGTATGTTTCAGATAGTTTGTATTGACTTAACAATAGGATGCTATCTTATGTTCTAGTATGCTTTCTTTATTGGTCCGGTAAGGGTTTCATCGATAGAGCTTTATTGAAGATCTTTGATGTAATGCATAAGTGGTGTTGTTGCGGCTTCTAGAAGGGATTTAGGATGTTCATGGTGATTGTGTTCATGCCTCAACTGATTGGTTGCATTTCTTTGGCATGTGTGGATCTAATTTAGGTCTAGTGTTATCTAAGTTATGGACCGGTTTTCATATAACATGTTGGTGGATCCTTCGATGCGCTTCTAGAAAGTTTTATTGATTGGATGATGTTTGTTTGGCCTTAGGCTAACATTTTTTATGATTTTATTTCACGATTATGTAATGGATCCATTGAATTATCATTTGAGTGGCTAACCTAATTGGTTAGGTGATCAAGTTGGGTTTATGTAAGAGGTTTTAGACCTCTGGTGTTGAGCTTAACTGAAACTGTACTCTAGCATGTTTGATGCTATCACCAGCAATTCTTCTTTTTGGATTGTTTTCCAAACATTTTGAAGTGGTTGGATATTTGGAGGAATTGATTATGTGTTGCATTGATGTCAACGCTTGCTATTTTGGATGCTTTACCAACACCCTTCTAGTCCTGGTAGGTTGTTTGGTTTCTTGTTGGATTTGACTTGGTATGATCCGGTATTTTCTAGTATGTTTGGGTTATGGAATTGGCTTACTCATATTCATGTTGAGTTAGTTGGTTTTCTTCTGGTGATCAGATATTATCTTGTTTTCTTGGAAGCTTGGTTTGTGGTTCTGACGAGGGTTTCACCGACATAGCTTTGATGAAGATATTTGATGATATACATAAGTGGTGTTGGTGCAGCTTTTGGTATGGGTTCAGGATGTTGATGGTGATCATGTTCAATACTTGGCAGATTGAGATCATTTCTTTAGCATGTGTGGACCTAAATTGGGTCCTGGTGTATCTAGGTTATGGAGCAGCTTAATGTAACGTATGGATTGGACCTCTTGATGTGTTTTTGGGATGTCTTATGGGTTGGATATTATTTGTTTGGTCTAAGGTTGACATGTTATGTAATTAATTAATTGGTTTATTGTCTGGTAGCTGACCTGATAGATTATGGTCGAGGGTTTGTATATATATGATGTAAGATCTCATTCTAGATGATATTATGATATAGGAAAGGCATATGGATATGTAATGTGTAAATAATGTAATATCATTCAAGTAGAGGATTTGGTCGATCATTGGACATGGAACCTTCTAATTTTGATTTTTCGCACATCTTAGAAAACCCACTTTTTGGGGTGACTAAACAGTCACATGGGAGTAGACACATGCCTAAAAATAATCCTAACCCATAGGTATACCTTATGGGCTTTAGGAAACACCTTTAAACTACCCCTAGGAGTCCATTTGACCCCTTATAAACCCATCTGAAGTTAACTTTCGGGTCAAACCTGAGTTGACCACTCCGAAGACTCTCTACCCAAGGAAATTTTAGAACCACATTCAAATGTTTGAAAAAGCTATAGTTGAACAACTCCCTCCAAGAGACAAGTCAAAAATCAAGACATAAATCAACACGTGTCAAGTGACACAATAAAATACATTACAAAATTACACATGAAATTTGTCTCTTGTTGGATTTACACAAATTAATAAATTTAATTTAACACACACACAACATTTACTTTCACAAATAAAATACGATACATATGGGGTGTTGTCTCTCCAAATAGACAACCCTTAGCTTTACGAACGTACATAGGTCTAGGTTTAGTTCTCCATAATGTTTCCATGGTCACATGGATAATTTTCCTGCGCATCTCAATTACACATTAGTAATTCCATATAACCTCATATAATATTAAACACATGAATAAGAATACACATCAAACACTCTGCATACAATTTACATTTAAATAAATCAATATATCTTATATCCAAATAAATCCACATAAGCAATTATCATAATCCTCATAATTTTGATCCATACATAAGACATGCATCCTATTTCTATCATCATAGTAAAGTCCTGCAAATCCAATAATGGCATACATCATCTCAAAGTTATCCTATTCTAGAATCATATAAAGTTATGTATCCATTACACATCAAAATGTACACCTCAAGGTGAAATGATTTTGTAACTTGGTTCAATTACTTTTCTCACCAATCTATCTGTCTAACATAGCCCATCCTATTGAATTATAGCATTTATTTCTAAGGTCAACCATGGTCAACTGAGTTAACCAGTGCTTGATCAGGGAGGGGCTCTACATCCTCCTCCCCTAGAGATCGACTTACTCCTGGAAGTCGCATGAGTAGAATACGAAATAGGGACATAACATTTCCCACAATTTCAATAGGTTACTCTAAATCTTATCTTTCCTACTAAAAAGATGTATTACCAAAACCAACTTATTACTGTAATTAGCTTACTATCTTCATAAGGTTAAATTCTTATGTTTCCCTTCAATCTCAAGTAGGTGTTTACAAAAATTCTATCTTTAAACAACTTACGTTAAGGAACCATCCAAATTATATCAATAACACACATCAACTCCCATAATCAAGGTTACACATGATAGTTTACTTATTAATTCCTAGGAGTCATACTTATTAAGGGTTCGTGTAAAACATATTTATCCGACTGCAATTGTCATCCATGCTCGCCACTAAAGAGAATTGACATCACAGTTTATCCATAATAAACCTACTTATTTTACATCAAGGTGCCTCATAAGGGGTTAATTACATATTTGGTAAACCAACCTAGGTGCATGATTCCTTCCAACATCCTTAGGCAACAAGGAACAATCAAGTTTAAGTCCTTTGAATCTACCCATAAGTAGGGAAATTTTCTACAATGCTTGGTATTTCTAGGCACCAAGGTTTTGGTTTCATAGGTACATTATTCGCAAAACCCAAACATTAAGGTACATAACCATCCCATTCTAAGGGAGTGAGGAAAATTAATAATACTTATTCTCTTTTTTTTTTATCTCATCCATGCAATCATCTCCATAAACATGCCAAATTTACCAGTCTGCAATTATCATCACTTTCGCAATTCATTTGGTCTAGATCACACACACACACACACACACACACACACACACACATATATATTTATTTTATTTTATTTTTGTTATAATTTTCCTCTCTTAGATTACTCACAAATAATTTTATTTAGGAGAATATTCCTTTCTTTACCCTATATTCAAAATAACATTCTTTGTTTATTTTGTGTGTCTAATTTCACTCCTTGTGGTATTCTCCCTTGACACACTATCAGTGGTTCAATGAACATGATAGACATTACACAAATCACATCACTAGGTCTAGCTATAATGACGTCAAAATGACCACTGACACTTTAAAAGATCAAAATAAAAGTTACTTTCACCAAGTCCAATTAAAGAAGAAAAGTGTCGGCAATTGAAAAATATTAAAATTAGAAACATGGCAAGTGCCATAGCTCCAATAAATAGAAACATAAATTTAGTGGTCCTTTCAACATAAAAATAAATAAATTAAAATAAAGTACTACCCCTAGATCGCAAAATACTATTCAAAGAAAGTAAAAAATACTGTCAAATCAAAACTCGAAACAAGATGACCATACTAGCCATGCTATAGGGAGTAACCACAACACATCACCCAAGATCACATGTCCTGAGTGTGTTAGGAAGTGATTATTAGACTCTTGAGATTCTTAGATTATCTATATTCCTTTATTATTTATGAAATATCTTATACACATGAGATTACAATCATTTTATAGATCATGTTCCATTTTAACCTTCACATGATTGCTAGTGCAAGCCACACTTTTTGACATACTCTGTTATCTATTTAGGGTTATTAACATCCATAATTATATCTAACAGGTGAATGCACTAACTCTACCATCCTCCATCCATTCTTCTAGGACTTCCATTAACTTTCTTGATATGCTAAATCTTGGTTCAATAGTACGTGGTAACTCATGCATCGACACTTTCATGTCTTACTCACATGCAGTGGATAGTTCGGCACAAAATTTTCACTTGTGTACTTAGTACACTTAGGACTTGAAAAAAAAATAAAAAAATGTAATCATATAATTCTACTAGGGACATAGTTTGTTTTCTTAGCACCTTTTCTAGCTCCTTGAATTTTCACCTTTAATCATCCTTTTGTTCTCATCAATAAGGAGCATCTTGCCAAATTACTAACACCTATGGTTAAGGACCATTTGGGGTGGACTAATTGTCAAGTAAAATCAATAACGCTTGACAACTAATTGCTTCCCACACATTTCATGACATATTTCAAACAATGCAGAGAGATGACTTATTCCCTCCTACTTCCCTTAGGCAACTTATGATATCAAGGGGGGGGTGTACTCGAGAAGTGACCAACACTCACCCTATTAATTAAAATTTGGTAAAATAAGTTATCTTTTCTATATTACTTAATTATATTTACTTACTAGCCAATTTTGGGCATATCACAACTTACAATTTCCTTCAAACCACGTAAACCACCTTATCATCATAATATCCTGTTACCCAATAATGGTATAACATAAGGGTGTCCAATAATTACCAATGTCTTAAGACTCCCATAATTTCCAAGTTCTCCCTTGGCTAACCACATAATTCAGCTCCTTATCCATGTTCTCATAAAATATCTTATACTACCAACTAATCGTCATTAAAACCTTCGTATTATAATACTGCTATACTATCTTTCCATAAGCCATTTCCATCTGCATGTTTTTTTCATCCATACTTAATGTTTTCGCATACCTTCACACTTGAGTGCCATAAATTTACAAACCTACTTCGGTTGTGTCAAGTAGTTAGATTGTGTTACATATTGTCTTGTAACTAGCGACTAGCCATGGTTGGGTTGCAGTTTTCTCCTTAGGTTCTGTACGAATATTAGTTACCCATTCCAAGAGTATAAGATCCTAATACTTTTGCACTCCTTGCACTTCAATAGGGATTTTTGTATGATTCCCAAATCATCCCTACTTTCCTTGTCATTAATTTCTCCAAGATTGTCTTCCCATAAGGGAACTAGTTGTGGCTTTACTTTGCTTGTTTCCCCAATTATATAACTATGGATGAACTTAGGGTTTATTGCAATTACATGCTTTAACCCAAGAAGTTCATGTATCCTTTCTCCTTAGTTAATTCATCTATAATATTGCTAGGGTCCACTTATCAAGGAGATTGTCATTCATCATTTTAGTCCTTATCTTCAGGGTTATACAGCTCTAGCTTCTCTGCATTGCTACAAGGATTGTCTAACAAATGCTCTTAATGAGCAACCTAGCCTGACCACATGCTTAAGGCACCTATTCATTAGGATAGGTTAATGATTCTTTCTAATATTCGCAAGAGTACCTCTTAACTCTTCTTCATTGTCATCTCAAATGGCGATCGTGGTCCTCAAACCACCAAAAATTTTGCATAGCTTTTAAAAAAATTAGCTTGAGTTGTCGCTATCTCAATTATCTTGGTTATTGCACCTTCATCTTATGTCTAACTAGCTTGCTTGACTTGCCAAGTCAAGAACATACCTCGATGGATGGTATTCTCTTAGTTACCATCAGAGGTATTTTCATTGTAGAATTAACTCCTTATACTTGATTCGATTAGGGCAATAATTGCATTTGGGTTCCAATTGAATGGTAACCTTATAAGTACTAATGGTCTAAATTTCGTTTATTAAATACCAAGAATATTTATAATTTTAAAATTTTTTTGCAGCCTTTGGCGTCTTATTATGTCATAAACATTATGACCAATTAGTTTCAAATTTCAGGGCTTTTAGTGACCCTAAAAACCCCTTGAATTGATGTATGTTGATCTGTTGATTTAGATGAGTTTCCACTTATGTTTCACTCTATTATTTCACAAGTTTCCACCTAGGTATTATACTTCGAAGCCATAGTTTAGTTCAACTAAGTTATGAATGTAGCCCATGTTCACCAATGTATGAACCTAGGGCTCTAATACCAAAATGTCATGCCCAAACTTTTGGAAAAAAACACACACAACAATTTTTTTTTTTTGGAACACTTAATTATATGCAACCTATGCTTAATTAGATGTGACAACTAACAGGTTGTTCCAAGCGAAATCTTAAATTATAATAAAACATTCTTCTAACGTGAGTGATGAAAAGAACAAATTTATCTAGAAGCCTTAGGTTTCTATAAAACTTCTAGATGACAAAGTTAGGATATTCCTAACATATCAAATGATGACAACTCTTATAATCAAATGGAACAAAATGATTTTTATAAGGACGATAATAAATTCACATCGAATGTCCCTTTTATTACCGTTTGCAAATTATAATTCTTAATTAGATCTGTTTCTACTAAATAGGCATTAATATAATTACTTGATTCAAAATTAATTATTTATCTCCTAACAAGTTTCCTCTGTCTGTGATAATAAATCCTTCCTTGATACTCGATTAAATCTTGCGTCTATAAATTAATTATTAATATGATTTTAGCGTAATAATATTAAGTTATCGAACAATTGAAAATTGAAGTGTCATATGCTAAAATGTTAATTGCTTTATTTAGTATAAGATTCCATCTAGGCTAAATGAGTTCGCAAGATCAAGGTCTTGGACTTATTTTTGAATATATATAATTCCACCATGATATCCTCTTCCAAAGAATTTATTCCATTTAATAAATAAATTATTTCATTTAATCAATAATTCCCAATAACCTTTTAATTACTTAGAAACTAAATTAATTAGTCCTGGCACGAAGATTATTAAAACCTATTATTCAATTTAACAATAATAAAAATGTGCCTAACAATCTCAACTAAAGGGCCAAATAAACCCATAGTGGAAATTGCTCTAGAAAATTAAATCTGGACTTGCCTAAATTTGGGTGGACTAAAAATAATCCCTTATGGTCAAAATAATTTATAAAGTCATTATAAATTTCCTAAAAGATTAAATCCCAAGGTAATTTAAAATTTAAAACATCATATTTAAAGGTTTATATGAACATATATAAAATATGAATGTTTAAATAAAATAATTAAACTGAAGTTGGAGTATACATTCATATATATAACTATACCTATATATATATCTAATACACACCAGTATGTATATATATATATATACACACACATATCTATATCTATATACATATATACATATATGTATGTATATATACATATATGTACATATATATATAAATAAGGATATAGGGTTTTTAAATTCTTACATTTTAAAATAAACATGAACCCTAAAATTTTAAAAGTTATAAAAAAAAGAATTCATACTCATTTTTTTTATTATTTTTATAACTTCGAAATACCCTAACCCAAACTGGGTTAGGTTTTCTTGATATTTTTGCAGGGAGGAGGAACTGAATTGCATGGTGGAGGCGGGGGGGTCGGATTTACCCACGGAGCTGAGAGAGCCATGGCAGAAGCATTGCACGGGGGGACGCGGGGGTTTCTTTGTTGTGCAGCGGTGGTGGACACTGTGGGGGCTCCCCACAGGGACGACTGCAGTCGTGCTTGTGGGTCGCAGCCTAGAGAGGCAGCCTTGGCCACCGCTGGGGGGCACCGCCCACATGGGGGGTGGCGGGAGAAGCCTCCCCGACACGGGGGGGGGGGGGGGGGGCAAGGCTCCCCTTTTTGCTTATCTTTTTTGTTTTAAACAAAAAAAATAATTTTAGATTCCCTTTTTTTAATATTTTTCAAAATATAATATATATAAATATAAATATATATGTATATATATATATATATTTATGTATATATGTATATATATATATATTTATATATGTATATATGTATATATATTTATGTATATATATATATATATGTATATATATCTTTCTGTGATCATAAAGTTTTCTTCTTTTTTTTTAAAAAGAAGTTTCACAAACGGAGAAATATTATTAAATAAAATGTGTAGTTTATATATATGCACACTTCAGCAATCTATATATATATATTTTTAACCTTTCTAAATCATGCAGAAATTATTAAAATATTGATAGCATGATAATAGAGAAAAATTTCTTTTAATTACTTTAAACAATCTGTTTGTTTCCCTTTTTTTTTTAAATCACTTAAAGCAGATTTTTAAAACTAACATATTTAAATAAAGCATTTCATTTTTTTTATTGACAATGTATTTGCTAACTTTAGAGATGAATTACTAATTCTAGGTTTATTTACTGCAAATAAATTAAGTGACAGAATTTAATAAATTTTAACAGCAACTATATCAGACTAGAAATCATTTAAAATAAACCTTAAAGATTAACAATTTAAATCTATTTAACCATGATATGTAAGTGGGAATAAAAAGATGCTTACTTTTCTTTTACTAAAATGTAAGCTTACTACTTCTCACTTTTCCATTACTTCAATATGCATAAGGGGATTTAATGAACTTTTATTTTTCAAAAATAACATGAATGCAATAAATATTATTTCAGTAACTATAGGAGCTTAAACTAAGAATAAACATTTCTTTTCTTTTACAATAACAACTTGAAAGAATGCTACATTTCTTTAAAACATATTTAGAATACAATACAGTCAATATTACAACTGGGTGAGATACCCAACTAGCCTCTCATGTCTATTGAATGAGAACTTTAAATAAAATGAATGCATTTCTTTTTCAAAGTAAATACAACCTATAGCTTTTCCTTTACATGGTTGCAACTAAAATATGGCAATCCATTCCTTAATCTTTTTCTGCAAATCAAGTAAAACCAACAACTTTCAAACTTGTCTTTTTCTTTACCTTCCAAGCAATCCTGCAAATAAATCATAAGGTTTTGACCATGGAGAGCTCATCTCCTAGCCTAGGCTTACTAGAAGCCACCCCCGAGCTTGGAGAACCAATCCCTAGATAGGTTACAAACATGCAAGCACAACAATCAAGGGAAAAACATATAGAAAACGCTTTCCCAACCAAGGCTACACTCCATCATAAAATGTGATGATTTTACATGGGTGGTAGTGGACCAAATACCCTGAGGAGACTACAAGAATGGTAGATCACAATTCCACTTCATGGAAAACAAAGATATTTCATAAGTTCATTAACCCCACATTCCTTATGCCCCCCAAGGCATTCATGCCATACTTTCTCCCCTTATGACTCCCAAATGCACAAACCAAGCCATGCAGCAAGGGTCACATATACACCCCTTGAGTTCTCTCTCATAAAGAGAGTCTCTCACTCAAGGGTTGTCAAACTTCTACCACCCACAAGACCATCCTACTCTCCCAAGAGTAGAAGGCCTTGGTTACTCCCAAATCATAGGAAATGCATAAAAGAAAATAAAATACAAATCGCATAATAGTAATTTTCACAAAAGGAAATACAAGAGAATCACTTTCACATACAACCAAACTTTCCAACATAGACATGCAACGTACAAAGCAAGGAGATGAACCAACCTTCAATCTGCCCAAAGGTATGCTAGAACTAGTTTGAGGATGAGCAGCCCAAATCCACAATCCTCCCTTCTACACTTAGCCAACTTTTGAATCCAAAAACTAACTTTTCAAAATGCATAGTCTCCAAAAATGGAGAGTGGGTGATTACCCACAAAGTCTCTCATTCTTGCCTAAAAAGACCTCAGTGAGAGTTCTCACAGGTTTCTAAAACTGAATAGGAAAAAGTAAGAGAGAGATCAAAAAGGATCTCTCATCAAAAGGGAAGGTTATCTAACCTAGATGGCACCTTCTAATTTTGAATTTTTGCACATCTTAGAAAACCCACTTTTTGGGGTGACTAAACAGTCACATGGGAGTAGACACATGCCTAAAAATAATCCTAACCCATAGGTATACCTTATGGGCTTTAGGAAACACCTTTAAACTACCCCTAGGAGTCCATTTGACCCCTTATAAACCCATCTGAAGTTAACTTTCGGGTCAAACCTGAGTTGACCACTCCGAAGACTCTCTACCCAAGGAAATTTTAGAACCACATTCAAATGTTTGAAAAAGCTATAGTTGAACAACTCCCTCCAAGAGACAAGTCAAAAATCAAGACATAAATCAACACATGTGTTAAGTGACACAATAAAATACATTACAAAATTACACATGAAATTTGTCTCTTGTTGGATTTACACAAATTAATAAATTTAATTTAATACACACACAACATTTTCTTTCACAAATAAAATATGATACATACGAGGTGTTGTCTCTCCAAATAGACAACCCTTGGCTTTACGAATGTACACAGGTCTAGGTTTGGTTCTCCGTAATGTTTCCATGGTCACATGGATAATTTTCCTATGCATCTCAATTACACATTAGTAATTCCAAATAACCTCATATAATATTAAACACATGAATAAGAATACACATCAAACACTCTGCATACAATTTACATTTAAACAAATTGATATATCTTATATCCAAATAAATCCACATAAGCAATTATCATAATCCTCATAATTTTGATCCATACATAAGACATGCATCCGATTTCTATCAACATAGTAAAGTTCTGCAAATCCAATAATGACATACATCACCTAAAAGTTATCCTATTCTAGAATCATATAAAGTTATGTATCCATTACACATCAAAATGTACACCTCAAGGTGAAATGATTCTGTAACCTGGTTCAATTACTTTTCTCACCAATCTATCTGTCTAACATAGCCCATCCTATTGAATTATCGCATTTATTAGTAAGGTCAACCATGGTCAACTGAGTTAACCGGTGCTTGATTGGGGAGGGGCTCTATAGTGACCCTACTGTGAAGATTGCTAAACTTGATGGTTAGTGGGATAGATATGAAAACCTGAAGATGGAACAAGATGAAATGATTATTGCATTCATGGAAAGGGTAAATGAGATTGTTATGGGAATTCAATGTTGTGGTGGAACTCTGAGTGAAGATGAAATAGTTTCTAAAGTTTTGAGGGCCCCAGCACTGGCTTACAAGATGAAGGCTACTACAATTAATGAATTGAAAACAATGGCTAATACTTATGTCAACAGAGATATCTTGGTTGGGAAATTATCTGCTTTTCAACTTGAAGAATTTGGACCTTCTAGAGCTATGAAGTCTGAACCTGCTTTTCATGCATCTACATCATCAACCGGTAAGAAAGATTGGAAAGCTTTATATGTAAATGAAATGGATGATATGAAGAGAGAATATGATGAGTTTGAGCAACTTGAAGCACTTTTTGCTAGAAGAGTACCTAAAGGACCGATAGGAAGTAAGTATGAAGTAAAAACACCTTTTAAATGTTTTGCATGTAATAAGATTGGTCATTTTGCATTTAGATATCTTGAAAGGAATTCAAGATTTGAAGAAAGAGCTAGAAGGTCTTTTAAGCCTAACCCTAGATATCAGAACAAGTATAAGTACAGGAAAAAAAGAGACAAATCATGCTACATAGTGGATGAGGAAGGTGTTATTGATTCTAATGATGAATCAGCAAATGACTCTACTAGTGGTTCCTTTTGGAAATCAATAACACTAATTGGGGAGGTGAATCAGTGTTATACTGAAATAGTAGATTTTAGCCTTATTAAAACATTCATACACCAACCAGTATACCGATATAAATAGAATTGAAAGAAGTAAAGAAACTAATAAATCAATCACATAAATAAGAATCCTAACACAGAGATTTATTCATGGAAAACCTCAAAGAGGAAAACCCACGGTGGGATTTATGACCCACAATAACAATCCACAGGCCATATGAAGAGATATTACAAAATATAAGGGGGCAGCTTATAGCCTAGAGCACACTGCTCAATCACAATAGGAGCCTCACTGACTACATAAAATTCCAGACAACAATCTGGAGAAGTGTGAACTGCTAAGATAGCATCTTCTATGCCAGAATACAGTTTTGGTTTAAGCTTTGTGTGTTTCAGTTGGAACCCTAAACCTTTGTACTAGAATAACCCTTACAATAAATTCCTCACATACATGATCTCTCTGATATATTTCGCATGATATTACATTCGCATATTCATAATCTCTTATCTCATTTCTATCTCTCTATCTATATCAAAATGATCTAATCAAGCTGCCCTATATACCCTATACAATTTTTATACCTTATGTCGGCTCACAAAGATATATACAATATCAGATTACATGTCGGCCAGATAACATAAATGTATAAACATTAAAACAAGTTGTCGATGTTGGATCTAAGATATGTCGGCCTCCAATACCGATAACTTTTACCATACCATGTCAGCTTGCATGGCATGTGACCAAAGAAGTCCTCTGTACTGCCGATGTTGGTATCAGTGTAGAATCTGTGAAGTGTCTACCGGTATACCATAGAATCAAAACATAAAGCCAAAACACAAAATCATGTTGCCATCAATGACAACATAGAGAAACCAACCAATAGAGTGTCAATTGCCAAAAATCTCCCCCTTTGATATTGATGGAAACACTCATGTGAAAAATGGTCAAGGTTTCATCTGTCGGTTTCATCTTGCCCTACTTCCATTGAGCTGAATATGTAAAATACTCCATATCTCCAAAAACTCTAAAAATCTATAACTCCCCCTAATGTATACAACTCTTTTATTCTTTTTGACATCTTTACCACTCCCCCTTTGACATCAATGCCATTAAAAAAAATGTCAAAGAATAATAACTGTACAATGAATATCTCCAAAATTGTCTTACTAGAGCTTGACCAACTTCAATATTTTTAGATAAGTCTTCTCCAGTAACTCCACATAAGTATCATAGCTAGTTTTGAATGTGCCAAAAATAGATACAAGTCCACTCAATAAATTTGCAAAAGACTCTTTCTCATTTACCTTTGTCAGTGTGGGCTTTCCCACCATATCCATACATTCTTTCTTGTGTACACAGAGTGAATCCAATCGTGGACTCACCAATCCTCTCAGACTTCTGGGTCTTCGAATTATTTTGTCTCTTTCCTTCTCAAAAGCAGAAATTTGGTTCTCCAAAATCAAAATTTGACCATCAGTGTGATAACTTAATGATGAGCGAATAGTACCAAACTGGTACTGAGAGGGGGGGGTGAATCAGTACAAACAAAAATACAGTCCAAAACCGGTTTGACAGCAGACACTTCAAATGACTGGCAAACAATGACACCAGTTTGAAATAGAGTGCAACCGATAAAGCTAAGAATGTCTGAGACAAGCATTAATTGATTACTCACTTATCTTTTCACTCAACTCAAGACTACACTACCATTTCACTCTTATGCATAAATAGGTAATCTATCATCAGATCATAATAATAGCTAGTTCAACATGTTTAATTGACAGGCATAAAACATAGAACCATCATATGCTTGATAGACAATAGCAAAGCATAACATGATAAAATCATCACACATGACACACATATTTTTCACATGGAAACCCAACTAGGAAAAACCACGGTGGGGATGAATACCCATAAGCTATTTTTGAACTCTTTAGAAGTCTGCTCTGTTAGGAGCCTTGTCCGGTTAGAGACATTACAAAAGGTTCTGCTAGGAACCAATCCTGTTAGAGATCACCCAGTTAAGGGATGGCTACAATACCCAATTAAGGGTTAAACCCTATTAAAGGTTACCTTGTTAGAGGATTTCAAGAACTCAATAGCTAAAGGATTCTGAACTCAGTAGCTTTGAGTTACCCTATTAAAGGATTTTCAGCAAGCCCGTTAAGGCTACCCTGTTAAGGGATTTTCCAACTATTTAGGTGGTTAGAGATCAACAAGTATTGCAATGATATGGTAACAACACTCAATGCCAATGCAGATCTGCTTAAGCTCCTCTTCACCTTCTATGCTTACACTCTGCAAGTATCACTTCTCTCCTTTTGGTCTGGCAAGAATCACGTATCCCTTCTCTTGGATACACACACACAACTTTTGCCAACAACCTCAGAAGGAGACACAACATCAACCTTATAGGAAAACAGATAGGTTGGTAGCATAACCCCTAAACCTGCTAGGTTAAGGAATTCAAATGGTTCAATCCTGACCGTTGAGCACACTGCATTAAATGCAGTAGATCTTGATCCAAACTCAAGATATTCTCCATCGTCCATTTCCACTGATTTTATGGTGGTTGATAACCCATCACATGTTATCACCATTTTATAGACTTCACACATTCCTGAGGTAGATAGGAACAATCTCCCTCATGCAAGATCCTTCACGCACAGGCTTGTGTGGCAACACGATTTGTTCTCCTTTATTATGCTAACTCATCACACAATATCATTGATTGAGTCACACAGGCTTGAAGCACATCAACCGATAGTCATACAATACTTCCATATGCCAATTCCCATAACTATATGCTGGTTCATTATGAACAAGCGCACCGCTTCACTTTGGCACAAATGTCTGTTCGCACCTTGTTATACCGGTTCTCACATATGCCGGTTCACACCTCTTCATCATATTGACATCAATGACAACATACAATGTCATTATGTCCTCATACCGGTTCACATAATGCCAACAATGATGTTGTTAATGAAATTAATTCAACAAAAGAGTTAGCAATACTTGTAATTTTCTCCTGAATCTCCTTTATCTGTTTATCTATATTTGTTGTAATTATTTTTGTATTGCAACATACCCTATATATATTTGTACATTGTTTCAAAGAGTTTTCTATTAGCATTAGCTTCTTCTCAATCTTTTTCTTCTTTGTTTCAATTACCTGATCAAAAGTGGCTCTCTTAGCCTGATTAAACCTTTCTAGTGCTTATCGGTTTGAGATTTGTTGTAAGGATTGAAATTCTTTTGATATGTGCTCAATGATTATCTTAAGCTTTCTAGATGGGCTCACTTCATTTTCAATCTGATTTTCGGGACCAATCTATGTAGAATAGTGATTGATTGATCTACAATCCCTTTGAATGTGGATCCCTCCATCAGTTTTTGAGCATCCATCATCATCAGTTCAGTGGGACTCATTTCACTAATGGTTTTCTTTTCTACTTGAGAACTGTCAATTGACAATAATGATGGACCAACAACTGGTTCCCTATTGGATTCCCCTATTTTCTATTGTGATGTTTTATCCTTTATAACCTCCTCACTTGCACCGATGGATTCGCCACTTGGTGCAGTCTATTTAACTATCAGTTCCTCTGTAGGAACGGTATCCTCAACCTGTACATTTGTATCCAAAGGACAATTGTCCTGAATATTAGTATCCTGTACAAGGTTAGCTTGTTCATTCTCAGTATCAATCGGTATCTCAGTATTTGTCTATACATATGTATTTATCTTCTTGCATAGCTTATAATCTTCTAGCATCTAACATGTTATATAATTCAACTAATATTTGATTTTCTATCTCTATTAAGGCTTTCTTGTAGATATCCAAGTATAATAGGACTGCTTCTTCTACCTCTCTCTATTCACCATCCTCCAAGTTTTCATAAAAAAATTTAACATTCTTCGGCATGCCATCTTTAGTGATTTCATCTACAACTTCTGCACAAGTTATAGGTAAAACCTTACCAGAATCAGTGTCATACTTCTTCTTCCTCTTGACAGTACCAAATGCAGCTCTAGGTGCTTGCTTCTATGTCGGTAGCTTGATTGTGACCTTCCTAACCTGTTGCTTCTTTTCTTCCACCTTTGTTTCCTCTGGTTTCTTCCTCACAACCCTCATAAATGCTAACGGTGTGTCATCCTCTAATTTAGATGCTGCAGTAACAGGTTCAATATGAATTTCTGGATCCTTCATCCTTCTGTCTTTCTTCAGTACAACATCAATTAGTGCTTTGATGTCCTTTGAGACCTTCTGCAAAAACTTACATGATTTTCCCTCCCGTTTGTCTCTTTTCTTCTAGTTGAAATTTGTTTTAACCTCTTGAGTTTTCTATTGTGCAATACCATAGGGCTTCTCTACCTCATCAATTAGTGCATCAATAAGCATTTTTATGTAGGCATCAATAATCTGTGTATCTACCTCATAGCCCATTTCTTCAATCCAAATCTTTTGGGGCTTAACTACTTCCATGAGAGTCTCATCCTTCTTAACCATGTAGCATATGTCGGTAGACTATTTTTCTATAATATGCTCAGGTACCAGTATCCTTGACCTCATAGATTTTTGAAATTCCTTAAAATAACCCCATATCTTATCATCTCTTTGGCTTCCTAATGCAACAATTGATTGTTTCAATTGTCTTCCTACCAGAATGTCAAAACCCATTGTCTCTTACCAGAACTAGGTGAATCATTCAAAAATTATAGCATCAAGCAGACTAACAAGTTCCCATACCGAAAAGTGCCCTTCTTCTCACCCTTAATCTTTCTGAAGTTTATTAACAACTCATCAAGCATCCAACTGCATAGGTCTAATTTTACATTATCTCTCATCATTTTGTATGTAGCCAAAATGCATGAACTGGAAATAGAATTCAATCGGTTTGACTGAGTTACTTTATATCTGATAATCATGCTACCAAATTTGATGTCTGTGTCGGTGATAGTGCTCACTTTCATGAATCTTTTGTCAGATTTAGCATTGGTGATCTTCCTCATGAAGCCATTTGAAACTTTCTTATCTGGATGTTTCCCTACCAATGGCAAACTAGTAATTGCACGAATGGCTTCCTTGGTGATTTTGTAAGGTCAGTTCAGCCATATGAATTCCCCATGTACTATGCTCAGTACATATCTGATTATCTCATCCTCAAACTCTAAAATATCCAGAATATCTATAAACCCTAGTTCTTCAATATGTTTATATGCAGGTTTGATCTTTCCAGATTCTCCTATTAGCTCACTCATATACATTCCCTTGATTTATGAAGTTCCCAAGTCCTTGATATGATAGTGAATATATTCCCTAACATCCTCTATATACACAACTCCCTCCGAAACATGAGAAAATGCTCCAACCGATTCTTCTAGGGTAGCCACATGTGGATACCACTTGAAAATTGGTCTGGGGCAATCCTTGACCTCTACGACAATTGGGTTTGCAACAAAAATAGGAATAGAAGATGATCCCGCTTCTATGTTTCAAGATAAATACCTTTTGATCACTCTCGGTGAAAACCTTCAACGAATTCTTCTATGTTGTTATTCTAAACTCTAATGAGAAATGATGGTGTTGTCATTGATGGCAACCTACTGGCAACCTTCTGGCATTCAGCTGGTAAAGCCACCGGCAGGCACTAGCACTGGCATAGACATCTACATACACAGGTAGGCACTTCACTGGTAGTAGCTACAATGCATACCAGCACCCCAGCCGATACGGAATAAACTTTTGTTTATTGTATTTAATGTAATTATCCTTTGTAAAAGCCAACATGGCATATTGTAAAAGACTCATATATATGTATGAGATCTTATAGGTCTTTTTGTGTAAGAAGTATGGTAGAAGGATAACATGAATGAATGATATTTTTGTATAAGGAGATACAAGTTGACAACGAAGGTTTTGGTTATAGAATGAACTTTAAACGGTACTGAACCTCGCATAGTTGATGTTAATTTGAAGCAGTACATTGTATTGGATTTTGATAATCCACTTTTGTAGTCAGTGAGACTCTTATTGAGTAGTGAGCTCTAGGCAGTTGGCCTTCCTCCATGTTAGACCCCTCATTGAGTAATATTTATTCATTGGCCAGTGAGTGAATAATGTGGATCACAAATCCCACTGAGGTTTTTTCCACAATGGGTTTCCTCATTAAACATCTTGTATTATGGTGTGTTTTCTATACTATCTTTATTGTTCCTATTTACTACATTAATTCTTATTTACCGGTACACTATTTTGGAATGCAAAATACTTAATAAGGTTAAATATTCTGTTAACTGGTTAGATATTGATTCACCCCCCCCCCCCCCCCTCTCAGTATTTTGGGACTATCATTAATCCTAACAATCAATTGGTATCAGAGCCTGGTCCTCTATTTTCAAAAGCCTAACAGCATGAGGAAGATTCTGACACCGGTATAGATGGGGAGCTTAAGAAAGCAATTGGAAGGAGCTCTTGTAGACTATGATGCAGAGAAGTTGAAGAATATCAAACTTGAAGATGGTCTAAGAACTTCACAAGAATCTTACTATAGCCAGAAATAAAATAAAAGAACTTCATGAGAAGATGCAGAATGATAATGATGAAAAGGAAACTCTTAATGAACTTGTGAACAAGATGAGATAAGAAAACCTTACTATGAGGAATGAAATTCAAGATATGACTATGAGATTTTGTAAAGTCATTGAAGACAGGAAGAAGAATGAAGATGACCTGACTAGGAGACTCAATAATGCTGGAAATGAAAATCTAAGACTGAGTCATGAAAATGATATGTTGAAGACAGATCTGATTCACATGCAACATGATAAAACTGAACTTATGAGACAAATGGGAATTTTGGAAAATGAGTTGGCTAATGCAAATCATCACAAAGAGAAATTCAAGAAAAGTTTAGAGGAAGTTGATGATATGCTGAAAAGTCAAAAACCTAATGGAGATACTAATGGACTTGGATTTCAAGTTGGTGAAAGTTTCGGTACGGCAAACAATCATGATTATAGTAAACCAGTAAGACAACCTAATGCTTATAAATTTAATGGGAAATGCTTTAACTGTAACAAGTATGGTCATAGAGAAAATCAGTGCAGATCTAGAAACAATCAGAACATTAATGCACCCACCGGTAAATGTTCCAAATGCAATAAAGTTGGTCATAATTCAAAAAACTACAAAATGAAAGTAAGATGTTATGTTTGTGGAAGATTTGGGCACTTATCTAATCAATGCAGAACACAAACCGGCATAGGATAAGGAAAGGCTATTCAGAAGAATAATCTGACTTGTTATGCTTGTAACAAAATTGGACATATTGCAAAATTTTGTAGAAGCAAGACTTCACCCGACAAATAATAAATGACCCAGTTTGAAAGGCAAAGAGAAGGTAGATGAGGTAAAGAAAGAATTTTTAAAACAATGGATTAGGAAGATATATCAGAATGTTGATGAGACTATTTATTCACTGGTAGAACAAACTGTTACTCCATTGGCAAGAAATTCTTCATCCAACTAAGAAGTAACCCTTTCAAGGTATTGCAGCAAGTTGAATATCATGCAGATTACCCTCGGTTAATGGTGAGAAGATACATTTCTTCTATACAGGAAAATGTGTTAATTTTTCACTTAATCGGTGAGCATTTAATATGGTTGTTGAATGAAAAGTCATTATATATCATCAGTTTTCCCTCATTTTTTATTCACCAAGCATTCAAATTAGCAGAGAGCACGAAATCCGAGAAAAGGCATTCAAGGTGAAGGTGTGAAGCAATTCCTTTCAAGAATTCAAACATTATCAGGTAGCTAAAGGTGTTTTTCAAATGGCTTCTTCTTCTCCTCTCGAATTTATTGCAAACTCTACTATCGTGGAAAACATAAAACACCCTCGGCCCTATTCAAAATTATTCCTGAGATAGCTAAGCAAGATGATTCCATAGGCACATTTTCAAAGATTCCTAAAGGTGTAGCTTATGCTGAAGACCCTAGGATTTATACTCACTGGAATATTGAAGAATTAGGTTCTGAGGAGGTGTTAAAAATGTTGAGAACCGTAATTTGTGATCAAAATGGCATTGTCAAACCCAAGCACAAGATTATTGAGACTTTAGGTTTTGTGGAAATCTTGAACATCCCTGAATTTCTGGAGGAAGTTGTGAGAATTGTCCTAAGTAGGGCACATGGAGAATTTCTTTGGTTAGATTCAATCTGCAAATTCACCCGGTAAGCAATTAGGGAAGTAATAGGTTTACCCACAACCGGTAGCAGACTAGACAAAACTAAGAAGGTTCCTAATAACAAAGTCATGACCTTAACCGGAGCAACATCTGATAGTAGATCTCTGACAGTGAATGACATCAAGGACATCAATGTGAGATTCATAAGTATGATTTTAGGCTATAAGACTACACATGCAAACAGACTCAATTTAGTTTCTAGTCTTTGCATTAATAGTTCTTATGAAATGGTAAACAATAATGCAAAAATAGATGTGTGTGAATGGATGAAGGATGAACTAATTGATAACTTGAAGAAGATAAACGATGATAAGAAAGGGACATTTCATTTTGGTAATATCTTCGTATGCCTTATGTTGTGTTTCACAAAGGAAATTTCCAGTATTGGACAAAAAGACTTTGGATATGACATATCGGTAGGCAAACAATTGCAAGAAGCTTTCACCGGCATGAGTACTGCTAAGGAAAACAATATAACTAAATATTTCAAAGATTTCCAAACCAAGATGAAAACAAGAGAAAGAATACCATAGAGTGTAGTAGATAAATATGATAAGGAAATATGTTTTGTAATTAAGAAAGATGAATGGAAGTTGTATTACCTGGAATCGTATGGGTAACAGAAATGGGTTATGAGGTAGATCTGAACATTGTTGAAACTTATGGAAAAGCCTTATTAGATGCACCTAGAGAACCATCAGAAGAAGTTTTTGGTAGTGCAGAAACAATTGAAAGTGGTGTACAAACAATGAAACAAAGGAAGAGAAGAGAAAAGTATATAAGATAAGCTTCCAAGCAGGTAAAGGAAATAAAAGAAAATGTTATGAACATTACAAGTATAAAGGCTAGTGAGCTGGAAGGACTGCAACTGGAGGCACACATCTCACCAGTTGGCACATCATCTAATAGTGAGATACCTATGGAATTCAAGAGAGTTGATAGGAAGAGAAAACCCTCACCAGTACCTTCTCCTTCACCCAAGAAAACAAGAACCTTGAGAAAGAAACAACAAGCAGTAAGGCAACCGGCAAAGAAACTTACACGCAAGAAGAAACAGAAACAAGTTATACCACCATTGGACAAATTTCTAAATGAAATAAGTGGTGATGGTAACTTGGCAAATGTGAGAAAATTGTATAACACATTCACTAATTCAGAAAAGGAAAGTATTGAAAACAATATAATTCTACATCTCAACATATACAAGAAAGTGTTAATTGAAGTTCTAGATGACTTGCCAAATGAACTATATAGGAGGTTAGATGCAAAGAGGATTGCAGTAATGGAGTTAGACAAGAAACTTAAAATTAAAAAAATTCTAGTTGTGCATCCAGTTAACTCTAAAGAAAAGATTGATGACCTAATTTGTGAAGCTAATAGATCAGTTTTTGCCAGTGGTCACTGCCAAGTGAGTTTGATGGCTGGTAGAGTTAATGAGATTGCTAAGGAAACGACTGATAAATGGGATATCTTTTTTGTGGAAAAAGAAAAATAAGAGGAATTGGACAGGTCGAAGAAAACATTCAAGGTTTATCAAAAGGACAAGGACAAAGGGAAAGGTAAAGTTTGTGGAATACCAAACATCAAAATAACTAACAACTTACCACCACCCTTGGATACTACCCTAATACATTCTGTTGATCCACCAGTTACTGACAGTATAGGTGTAACACATGATGACACTAATCTTGATTCTAAAATTCTATTCACCACGAATGTAGATACTCAAGAAGTGAATATTGTTGTGGATAAGGACAACACAAAGGTTAAGAATGACATTGCTAACAATGGAAACATTGATGAGCAACCAGTAGAGAATGTTGAGGTTGAGACACAAACAGAGCATACACTACAAATAGAACAACTATTGGACACTAGTATGAATACTGAAGGTACAAAGACTGGCACTGAGAAAGCTACTGAGATAGAGCTACCGACAGGTGAGAACATAGAGAAACCCATAGAGAAACCAACAGAGAAACCAACAAAGGTACAGGTACACATTGAGGCAGAGAAACCGGTAATCACTGAGAAACCCAAACCATCACAGGTTGAAACACAAACTCAGACTGATCCACCAAAGGATAATACAAGAAAATTGGTAACAAATGTTGGAAGCACTGAGGTAATTAAGAGAGTTGGTCAAACATCCTATTATCACTATTTAAAAAATGGGTTTTCCTTTCCCATAATCGGCTAAGTTTTTGAAATTTTGAATTAGACACACTATCAATTGCTTCAGCTCTGTGTTAGGTCCTAGGGGTTTAGGGTTTTAATCTTAAATCATTCAATGTTTTATCAAAAAACCCTCTAGTTTCTATTCCTTTGTTACTTTATCCACTTAAGTAATGGGTCTTGGGGTCATAGGAAGTGTCCCCCCTTGTTGTTTGCCTAGGTGGTTGTCGAATTAAATGAAAAATTTATGCCTTATGTATTTTCTTCCTAATGTTGTCGAGCCCAGTAAGTTGTGCGCAGTTCTTAGGAAGATATATGGTTTTTGCTATTTTGCTAGGTGAATTTGCACATGGTTTAAGATCTCTGAAATGGAAAAAGGGAGAAGCATTCTAAATGGCGCTTTTGGTCCGGTTGAAAGAGGCTTCATCTCGTCCAAGATCCAACAGCTCGCATTACTTTGCAGCCTGAAGTTGCAAGTGAAATACCTTTCACAAAATGGCGAAAGCATCTGGTGGGACCCTACATGTGAAGATTTTATAAGTGACTAAAGGGCGATCAATTATGATCTAATCCGACAATTCGTGTTGTTTCGCAGGATGAAGATGCTCGACAGTTAGCTTTTACGAAGTTCCGAAATGACATGGCACTCCAAGTAGATGGTCCAGCTGGTCGAGAGGGTGAGTAATATGATGGCACATGGCAAAGGCCACAATAGTCAACAAGGTGGGTCTAAGGGTTAAAAGGTGGGTCCCAGAGGTGAGTCATGTCGCGGGATAATAAGTGACCTGGTAGATATAGGTGGCAAGGATGTGGTGGAATCTAGTGTTTTCTCTCAGCAAATGAAAAGTTGACATGTCATCTTTGAAAATGACTAGATGCTAGGTGTTTGAGGTTGATTCAGAGGGCCCACGTCTACCAGAGTCAGTTCAGATTGTTAAGCATCGAGCAAGTCAAAAATAATCTAACGGCCCGCATGAATTTGCAGAGGTAAAGTGCTCATGCTTTATGCCCTGTGAAATGGTGAAAAGGGTTTTTGTCCCCAAAGATAAATAAAGCATGAGGTTAAAGGAGGATCAACTTCATTTGGATCCACAAGCTGGAGTTATTTTGTGGTTGTGAAGTGCTCGAAAGATATGCTTTGAGGAATAGCGAAAAGAAGAAAGGGTATCCAAGTGTCATGCTAGATGGTGACGTGTCCGTAGACATGTGGTTTCAGAAGAAGTTGAGGACCCACCAAGGTGTAACAGGTAGTATAAGGGAGAGACAGATGGTTGACGTTAAACTACGCTTGAATGGTTTTCTAAAGCTAATGGTTGATTGCCACGTGTTATCCAGTAACCAATGAAAAGGCGACGTAAGTAAAGCAAGCATAAAGGGTTTCCCTAAAAGGATGGTCATCTCCAATCTGATCCAATGCTTCACATTGTTTCATGGCTCGAAGTTGAAAGCTATTTAAGCTTCATGAAATAGCGAAAGACTGCTAGCAGTCAAGGTAAAGGCACGGTTAATGAAGATGTCGACAGTTTAGGTAAGAGTTAAACACTGAGCAGTTAGAGTTCCATCTAATGCCTGGCACGACTTTGTAAAGGAGAAGTGCGCGAAAGATAAATTCTGCGAAATGGCGAAAAGGAGGTGGGGCCCAGCGCGAAGGCAATACTATTAAGTTAGTGTAACGACCGATCAAGTTTCTTTTGATCAGACAGTTGGCGTCATTTCATTTAATGAAATTGCCTGAAGGTTATGCTTTGTAAAATAGAGAAAGAGAAAAATGGAAAGAATGTCCAGGAATGTTGTGACCTGTTGGAGTGAAAATTTGAATTCTCTCAGGAATTCAATTCTGAAGGGATGGTCGAAGCATGCGGTATCAATGTAGTAGTTAAGACCCTGGGTACCATATATGATCTCCTGTCGATTGAGTAAAGGTATCATTTAAAAGAATTGTTGCAGAAGAGCAGATACAAAGTTATTGTCTTCAAATATAGAGCGAGACAATTCAGTTGTAGAGAGGATTCCTTCAAGCTAAAAACAGGTTTTGTTGTACTCTTGTGTGGCAATTTCTTTGTGGTGTTTTAATTAAGGTCTTGATTTGTCACTAAACCATTTGGGGGTAGTATTTTAATTGCTTGCATTTTTAAAATGGTACCTAAGAGAATTTTCTGGGAAAGTTAATTATCAGGAGAGGGCCATTTGTGATGATTTTCTTGAGCAATTGACGTTGTCAACTAATCAGGCTTCAAAAGTAAAAGAACTAGTGCCTAGAGCACCTCATTTGAAAGTAGGAGAAGGGCTATATGATAAGGGAAACTGGTTGAGAGATCCATAGGTTGGGTTGTTTGGGTTGGGGTTATTTAAAGTTGGATTCGGAATGAGAAATTCTCCAGGCCCACACATTAGCATCTGGGAGTTAGATGTAAGGAAGTTGGTAGTTCCAGGAGTATTCATGGACATGGATCTATTGACTCAAATTGAACATAACTATGATCCAGTCACAAGAAGCATTAGGGACATAAATGGGAAAGCCCTTATCGAAATCAATAATGAGGAATTCAGAAGTTCTTTTGGGCTTAATGAGTTTACCAATTTTCTGGAACCCATTAATTTTAAATCATTAGCTCAAGTATATAGTGCACAGAGGAACCACCTTAGAAATGGGCCTCTTAAGGAATTTTTTGTGAAGATAGGTGGGTTAACTGTCATAGGACCCAACACTAAAGAGCCCTTCTCATTGAATCTGTTCACCCTTAGGGATAAGGGAATGTATTGGTCACTTTGCTAGAGTTTAGGAGAGGATGCTGAGGCAAATATGCCCAATCACTACTCGCTAATGATTGCTCAGATTTTGAATCCTTCTCTTGCAGTAACTTTTGATTATGCTTCTTTCATTACTGATGCTATCCATCGAGGGTTGATAGGAATAAAAAATGGGAAGGTGGATAGGCCTTTCGGATGGTATTCACTCCTTATGCATCTTTTTTTGTTCAAAGGTGGTGATTATTTTGCAAGTGGACTGGACCTCATAAAAGAGAAAGAGGGAGAAAAGATGCCAATGCAATTATGGAGTACCATGTTGTGATAGGATAGAGATGATGACAATTTCTTAAATTTTGATAAATATTTTGCATCAAAGATTAGGACTCTCCTCTGCTCAGAAAACCCAAGAATCCCCAAGGTTCTTTTGGAATTTGTTAGACCAAAAGAATTTGCAAAGAGTATAAAGATTGTTCATAATTGGGGTGATATTTACCTATAACCAGCCTCAACAATTTTTAGAGTTTTTGGTTTTACAGGCACTCCATTCTTGTTGCCCTATCAGGTACCTCTGAAAGTGGGAATTGCAGAAGTCCTCAGATAGATTGGTAGTGTACAAGAGGCAGAGCTGACAAGAAGGGGTAAAGGGACTATTTTCCCTACGGTTACCATAACCCATCAAATTATAATAAACAAGGGAGGTTGGAATTGTTCTGAATACTTTCTCAAACCTTATCATTTGTCAACTGCAATATCCAGGCATGCCGATCTAGAAGAATTCTTCAATGGCGTCTTTAGAAAGAGAGCAGTGTGCAGAGGTAGACCCCATAAATTTTAGTTTCCTAAAGACCTCATTAGAAATGAGTTTGATCTAGATGAGTAGGAGCTGAGGAAGGAAAAATGGGTGGCTTATAAGAAAGCCTTAGACTTTGTACATCAGTTTGATGCCAGCTATGACCCATTGTCTAGCTTTTTCCCTTTTGAGGAGAAAATAAAGTTCCGAATTGTTTGCTTTGAGGATGTAATGCAGACTCTAAAATAAATGAGGGAGGCTATGATTAAAAGCAACCCTAAAAAGGCAAGAATGATTCTAGGTAGGTCTTCCTCCACTAGAGTACTCCCTCCTGGTGACTATACATTGCACAAGAAATCTAGTTACAGTGTGTTGATGCCTACAGCAGGGAAGCCCTCTACCTCCAAAGTAAAGAGGAAGATACAAGATGTCATTGACATCCAAGAGAGCTCAACGAAGCACAGAGTAGGAAAAGAAATACAATTTGATACACCCCTGTACTCTCCATCCAAATCCCCTATTCACATAGGAGATGAACAGGTAGCAGCTGAGCAGCTGATACAATTAGGCAGTCTAGGAGAAATTGCCTATACATATGATGAAGTAGAGGAAGGAATGCCAAAGGAGCCCCTTGTTGCTGAGATGAACATGACCAAAAATGAGTTCAAGGGCCAGGAGTGGGATCCTGAGATCAAGCAGGCCAGTGATGACTTTTTGGCTGACAATAATTTTGTTACATCAGGAGCATTTTTGCAGTTCGTATGGGAGCAAAATATAGACAAATACAATGCAAGATGTCAGAAGAGAAAAGGTGAGCAGCCTCACAAAGATCCAGCTCTTGTGGAAGAGGAAATAAAGCAGGAAATGATGGATGAATTTAAGACCATCACTCCTGAGCAAGGAAGAGATATGGTGGCACAAGCTGGAGCACTTATTCTCCCTGAGTGGGACATAGTAGATGCCCTAGTACTGGAGGCAGTGAGGAAAGAAACCAAGCCCATGGAGGGAATTACTTTCAGTAAAGATAATGCTGCACTCGTCATGTGGTCTCTTAAGAGAGATGAGAATAAGAAAAGTAAAGACACCCCAGGGTCAAGCTACCTTGGTGGAATGGTAGTAAAGAGAGTGCAGAACATAGGGGTGGTAGAAGCTACTAGCACTGTGCTAGAAACTGCAAAATTTAGTGCTACAGTAGCAGAAACGGAAGCTAAGGAAAAGGAAGACCTCCAAGTCAAGTTGGAGACAGTTTTGAAGGCTTATAATAGTGCTAAGGAGGAGGTAAGAGGTAAGGATAGCATCATTGCTAAGTTGCAAAGCCAGTTGATAGGCTAGTACCATCAAGGTGAGTTTTCAACACTGATGATCTCCTCTTCTCCTGCAAGACCTCCACCTAGCAGCCCCATCATTGAGTTCCCACCATCTCCAGCACATTCTAGCTCCCAAATGATTGAGATTACTCCTCAAGAGTTAGAGAATTTAAAATAGGCTCAGGCCTTATATGCGAAGAAGTATGAGGAAAGAGTAAGGGCTACTATTTCAATTTTTGTAGATACAATAGTGCCTCATTGCTATATAATAATATAAGCAAGATTTTGGATATGTGGAATGAGCTTAATGGAGATAAGGCCATTTTGACACCTATTTTTGACAAGTGGAAGCCTAGAGAGAAGGACTTAGAGCATATTTGTGTATCTTATGATGAAGCAGGGGCCAATACTATCATCAAATCCACTTGTGATATCATCAAGGAACTAGTAAAATTAGCAGAAGGGGTGGACAATGCTGATAGAAAAATCAACTTGTACAAAAAGGAGTATGCTGATCAAGTTTTTGAATTTCTCCTAGGAGTTTTTGTCAGCCCAGATCAACTGAAGGACAAACAAGTGTGTCTTAAAGAATTAGAGGCCAACCTGTCAGCCAGAATAAAAGGAATTTTTGATTTAGATGATACTTCCTTCTTTGTTGTGACAATTCAGGAGATAGAGAAAATCAAATCTCATTATGGTTTTCTCAATTCAGAAGTCAACAAGAAAATATTGCGTGGCCAAAAGATGATGTGTATAATGAATGGACAAGAAAATATGCCATCTAGGATGTAGAGCAATTAGAGGGCACTCCTGAATAGCTAGAAGAGGTTGCAACCAGATAGCAAGTAGAAGAAGCTGCAGAGGTCGAAAAGGAATTGTAACTATTTTTTGTAAAAGGTTTTGTAACTTCTTCTAAAAAAGAAATGATTGTAACAAATTCTCCTAGGAAAGTTTGAAGCTATGTACATCCATATTGTTATAAATGGATACCAGGACTAATAGAAAAATGATCGCAAAGAATTGTAAGAAACCGCTGCATAAATTTATATCTGAGCTTTTCTAATTTTATTGGAGAATATTCAAAAGTTTTTGTAATACTTTCTTGAAGAATATATCAATATACAGACCATCGGTTTTGAGTAAAACTTTGTGTCATCTTCAAATGTGTTTGCAATTGTTTAGTATTTCATTCTGAATAATCCAGGGTTATTTTGTTTGAATAGGGTTGTAAGGCAACTTTCAGTGGATGTGTTTGCTAGCTATTCTCTTTAGGAGGGAAATTAAATATGTGGGGATCACTTCTAGCAGTAAATTCTCTGTAGGATACTTTGAATCTTGATGAACATAGTTTAATTTGGTATGCATAAATTATTATGTGTGTTAGGCATATATAAGGATTAATAGAAGTCGAGCCAATGGGATAAGGCACTGGTATAGATCGAAGTTGTCTATTACATGTTTTGTAGGTCAAAATACTGAATATGAGTATAATTTTCATTCCTTTGTTTCAGTTAGTTTCAAGGTGATTAGATCCACTGATTTTCTGGACTGGTTTGCTATGGATTTATCTTTTGAAAGCATGAATTTAGTTCACAAAGGTATACCCGCCTGAACTTTGAGTAGTTTTGAAGTGTAGAAGCTAAAATCAAACCTTGTCATATGTTGTCCTAAGAGTTTCCTTCCCTTTAATATCTCTTATGTACAGAGTTTAATCATTTTATTATAAGGATATTGAAGTGAATCAGATTTTGAAGACAACAAAAGTGGTGACTCTACTGGGGAGAGTCAGATTAAGGATGTAGACGTAGATTTGTGCTTAAGTTGTAAAGAAAACCATTGTGTTTGTGCAATTCTTACGTATTTTTCTAAAGCTTGTTTTCATAATTCCCATATTCTTGTGGGTGGTGACTCTATTATATTGGAACCAGTCCTTGTGAATTATAAATCATTCTAAAAGGAGAACAAGCATAATGCAAGGAGGAAAAAACACCAGATCATTCATGAAGAAGCATCCTCGTGAAACTTTGCAAGAGGGTTTGTCGGAGTAGTCACGAAGAGGTTAGTAAAGATCTATATTATACAAGCCATCAAATGCTACTTAAGTACAAAAGTATAATAATACTGGTAAGATGCCTGATCGACCTAGTTATGCAAAGTCTAATTCTTCTTCCAGAGATTCTGAATAAGATATATTAGGTTTCCATTCTGGATTGTTAGGAAATATTGATAATGCACATGTTTTAAATGAAGATTTATCCCATGTTAGTTGTAGATAGGGATCTGGAAATCATCAAAGCAAATCAATATTAGTCTAGTTCAATCATGAAAACTCAATTGCAATGGCCAATCCTAATTACACTCAATAAAGACATGAAAACAAGACATCAATTCAAACGCAAACCATTGCAAATGTGAATGTTATTGGTACATAGGAAATTGAGACGATAACATAAGGGAATGGACTTCTTTGTAGGAGAAATCAGAACAACACCTGCCCCCGATCCTGTACGACACTTAGAGCCATCAAAGTATAACTCCCAAGTTTCATCTTTCTTTGTACAAAGAATGAAGTCCTCAGGAAAAGACTCAGGGTTAGGGAAGGAGAAAGGTGAAGGGGCCTCAACTAAGTGATCGGTCAACGCTTGCCCTTTAATTGCTCTTTGTGAAACAAATTTAAGGTCAAATTCAATTAACATCATAACCCACTTAGCTAGGCACCCTGATAAATCAGTTTTAGAGAAAATATGCTTCAAAGGATCAAAATTTACCATGACACGGACTTCTGAATTTAAAAGATAATGTCTCAATTTCTGAGTTGCAAACACCAAGGCCAAGCATTGTCTTTCTATCGCAGAATATCGGGTCTCATAATCGAGTAAGGTATGACTTATATAATAAACCAGACACTCCTTACCATCTTTATCATGTTGTGCCAGTAATGCTGCGAGAGCATGAGAGGAAGCAGCTATATAAAGAAGAAAGGGCTTAGAAGGTTCAGCGGGTTGAAGGATAGGAGGATTAGCCAAATATACCTTTAAATCTTCAAATGCTTGCTGACAATCTTTGTTCCATTGAAAGGTGATATTCCTTTTGAGAAGTTGAGTAAAAGGAAAAGTACGATCCGCAAGTTGAGATACGAACCTACGAATAGCTTGATTCTTTCCTTGTAAGCTTTTGAGTTGAGACACATTTCTAGGAGGTGGCATGTTGACAATAGCATCTATTTTCTTAGTATCCACCTCAATCCCACGATGTGAAACTATAAATCCTAATAGTTTTCCACTATCCACACCAAAAACACATTTTCGGGGATTCAAGCGCATGTGATATTTATGAATTCTTTCAAAGATTTGACGAAGGATCTTAGTATGATCTATACGGAGAATGGATTTGGCTAAAATATCATCAACATAATCTTCTAAAATCTTATGCATGTAATCATGAAAGATAAGGGTCATCACTCGTTGATAATTTGTGCCAGCATTTTTAAGTTCGAAAGGCATCATTACCCAACAAAACGTACCCCAAGGAGTGGTGAAAGCAGTTTTGAATTGATCTTGAGGATTAATGAAAATTTGATTGTATCTGGAAAAACCATCCATAAAGGATAACAAAGCATGTCCTGCTGTAGAATCAACTATCATGTCAATGTTTGGGAGGGGAAAATCATCTTTCAAAGAAGCTTTATTTAAATCTCGAAAGTCAGTACACATTCTTATTTTATTATCTGATTTAGCCACAGCGACAATATTTGAAATCCACGGGGAATAATCAATAGGGCGGATAAATCCAGCCTCCAATAATTTTTCAATCTCAGCCTTAACAAGCAAAGCTACCTTACGATTCATTTTTCGAATCTTTTGTTTCATAGGCTTAGCATCATGAACTAAGACAATATTATGAGTAACAATTTTAGGATCTATACCAGGCATGTCAAAATATGTCCAAGCAAAGATCTCGGGGAATTCCTGTAATAAATCTGCATATTGTCTTTGTTCTTCTTCATCCAAACATTTTCCAATTCTAATAGCTTTTTCTTCATTGCAAGGATCCATCTTAACATCAATGGTGTCACTTATAAGAAGATTACTTTGTTGAGGAGTATCCTTTAACTGAGGGAATTCTTTCACAATCTCATCATTATCAGTCTCTTTTCCAAAATAGGCTTCAGTGTTCAAACAATAAGGGAATCCCCTATTGTGATGATAATGAGGAAGAGTATCATATGCTCCTAAAAACTCAGCTAAAGCATCACCGGTAGGAAAGACATCCAAAGCACAGGCACATGAAGGATCCCCATCAATATACTCAGGGTGTCGCATTGGTAGAGATGTAGAAATGACATTAACACTAATACATGGTCTCTTAGAAGCTTTAGTGCGCTTGTAGGGATTATAACCAAGTCCAAAGATCATATCATAAAGATTATTCTCTAGAGGAACCTTTATTCCTTGTTCATGAGCACCATAGCCATTTCCATGATACCCATGCTTAGCTAGAATACGAAAACCATGACCATAGCGATCAGCCATTTCAGAAAGAGAAGGTGGTTTTTCATAAGACAAAGAATCAAACTCTTCAGAATTAGAAGTGTGAGGAGAAGAAGTTTGAGAAGCGGCCACAAAATTATTGCTCATAGGTTCAGGTAAGATTGATTGATTTTTAGCTTCTTCCTTCTTTTCAACTTTAAGCTCTCTAGAAGGAACCTTATATTCACCTACAAAGGTGGGATTAAAATCAAGAGATCCCCAATCGCCTTCTGCGAGAACCTTCTCAGGATCAAAATCCTTCTCATGTGTAGATTCAAGTCGAGAAGAATCTTCTTCAGGAGCTCCAGACTCATCCAAATAATTTTGATCATCAGAGAGCGAGGATTCATCGATAGGTATCTTGTTTAAAGAGTCATCACTAGATGAGGAAGGCTTAGAAGAACCCCCTTTGGAAGTAGATGTTTGCAAACAAGCTTGGAAATTAGTATCACCTATCAAGGTATATGTCTTATTGTTATAAATAAATTTAACTTGTCTATGCAATGTAGAGGGGACAGCTTGCATACTATGAATCCAAGGTCTCCCTAATAGCAAGTTGTATGTTAGATTTCCCGACATAACATGGATAGGAGTAGGCAAAGTAACAGGCCCCACTGTGAGGGGTAAGGTGATAATACCTAATGAAGTCTTAGCCACATTGTCAAAGCCTCGAATGGGATGAGAGTCAGGCTCAATGAGGGATGTATCCACATTCATCTTATGTAATAGATTAATGCTACACACATTAAGGCCAGAGCCATTATCTACTAGTGTTCATCTTATAGCAGTGTCATTTATGATAACCACAATCATCAAGGGATCATATTGATGTTGAATTTCACTAGTAGGCAACTCATCTTGAGTAAACACAATTTGAGCTTTAGGATTCATCACAAAGTTAACCAAAGACACTATATTACTAGATGTATTCGGTGGAGGAACATTAAAATCTTTCAAGGCATCTTGTAACATTCCGTGATGAGCGGAAGAAGTTTGGATCAAATCCCGAAGGGATATCTTGGCAGAGGTAGCTTTAACTTGTTCTATGAGATCATATTCCTTACCAAGAACTTGTGAAATACGTGGAGCTTGTGGAAAAATTGGTTGAGGATTAGGAAGAGAAACTGGAGTAACAGGAGGAGGATTAGGCTACCTATTATTTCTAGTATGATAAGTATGGGCAACTGCATGATAACTCTCTCTAGTTAATTGCTTGACATAACTATAAGGACTTATAGGTTTTCTTCCTTGCACAGTGATGATAGGTTTATTCGGAGTAAGAAAGGAATCATACCCCCCTTGGACAGTAAGGAGAGGTGATTTAGGAACTTGAAAGGTAGGAGAAGGATAAGCACCTTGGACTTCAAAGAGAGGCTTATTATGCTCATTCAGGTTTATCATGTTAACTAATTTAGAAGTTTTGTTCTTGTTTAGAGATTTCGATAAAGCCACAAAGTCATCAAGAGCATCATCCAACAAAGCATGATCATATCTATTAAAAGGTTTATCTTTTGATTCAAAAGGAGACATCTCCTCATAGGGGGGATTATTGAAAACAACCATGTTACTAGATTCAGTGGAAGAGTTGATAGGAATGTACCCTTGAGAGGAACCATTCGACTTATCCTTCTCATCACAACGGAATGGCATAGTAACAAGGTTTATGAGTCTTTGGTAAAATGAAGGTTTGGCATCTTTAGGATTCAAAAACTCATCTAAAGCTTCATCTAATTCATCTTGGCTATACTCATAATCAACATAATTGCATACATCATCATAAACATGAACATCTTGCAAATAAAAATCTGACATTTTGAAATAAAAGTTGCATAGAATTTAAACACACAATACAAAGAAACAAAGAAACACACTCTTTTTTTTTTTCTTTCTTTTTTTTTTTGAAAATGAAACACACTAAATCTAGATCTAGATCTAACAAATGCAATGCAAGAGAAAGCAATAATAAGATTCACGTCGGGTTCACCAAAATGTGTGGGGGAAAAAGTGAGACTAGGTTAACATGTCCTAATCCTACCTTTTGACACACATTGCGGAATACGAAAGAGCCTAGAGGTATCACACAATTGGCTACTTCTTTTTGTGAAAGAGAGAACCACGGGCTACCTATTAGGGTTTCTATTCCTTTGTTGTAATTGAAAGATAAAATTATGTAAGTTCAATTCCTAACCCCAAAATGCAAGTATGAACTAATAATAAGATTGCAAAATTGAGCTTAAACAATGGAAAGCTATAAACTCAAGGACAAGACAAGAATGCAGATGTGTACCCAGAGTTAAAATCTAAGCAAAAATGTTCGGGATGGGGGCGCGGGCGCCACTGTCCTGATTCTACTCCTGAAACTACTATTTTACAACCTGGAAAACTATTGGAAATGCTATTTGTCGGAAGGACTAGGGCGCCCAGCGCCCCTGTCTCAGGGACCAGGGTGCCTAGCACCCCTATCCTGGCAGGACCAGGGCACCCCACGCCCCTGTCTTGGTCTTTTACTCTGCAATTTGGTGTGAAGCTCAGTCTTTGTCTGCTTCCGTCGGATCTGAAAATTGCGGCGTCGTCCGAATCCTGAAACCTGCACTTATATCTGAAAGGTATGGTGGGCGGCTATATAGGGTTTTGCCTTAGTCAAACCCCCGCTTTGGTGATTTCCACCTCCATGAATAGCCAAGTTGTATAATAGTAGTGTGTGTGCAGACCTTGTGTGTGTGCAAGATCCTAAAATGCAAGCAAGCAAACTAGAGCAACCTAGAAAGTAAACCCTAATTGCTTGTAAATGATAATGTAAATGCTCCAAATCAAGATGCAAAGTGATCTAAAGCATGAATACAAATGATGTGATGAAGCTTATGCAAAGACATGAAAACAACATGAAATCATACCCAACCCCAAGGGAGGGGTACAAGCCAATCTTCAGTCGATGATCCCTTATTGCTCTTCAATGCCTTCAAAGCCCTAAATGGATGAATGAAATTGATGGATGCTTGATGGATGGATGTTGAATGTTGTTGAAGTCTTCAAAGATCTGCTCTTTCGCTGCCTAGAAGGTTCCTGAAAACAAAATCCAGATCCTTTCAAATGAAGAAAGAGAGCTCTTATATATGAAACCCTAGGCCTTAATTTCAACTTTAGGCTGACTTAGAGATTGAATCTCCTACCAATTTCTTGGGGTTAAGCTTTATTTTATGATTGGATTGCGCTCCTAAAATTTCAGGAAAAATGTCCGAGACCGTGTGCACTCCGGGCACCATGGTCTCAGCGACCTTTCACCAAATTTTTAGGGCCATTGGATATGATGATTTTAGAGAGAATCCCAAAGTTATGGGTGATTTTGAGATGTTTTGACCCCGAAATCAAGCCCCCAAGTTCAAAATAGGACCTAATTAGGGTTTTTGATTAAATGATGTATTGGAAGAATAAAATGAAAGGGGCACACTTTAATGAAAGGGCCCAACTTTATGATGTGGAAGATGATGAAATAAAACCTTAGACCTAATTAATTTGATTAATTAAGTGCTAAAGGAGAAATGCAATGCAAAATGCAAACTGCGCCAAGGCGGGTGCTAAACTAGGTGTGAAATTGTACTGCTTTAGCAAGTGCATAGAATTTACGATGCTACACTTAGCCCCCACTTTAGTGGTCATATGAATACTACGTGCATATGCAAGCTAAAGTACAAAAAAGTAAACATTATTTGAAAAAGGATATATCCACAAGTCCGTCGAACGAAGCCCCCAGCGGTATTTGCAGTACACAATTAGGAACTGCACCCTACAAAACACACGTTAGATCACAAAATCACCTAATGCTTACTAAGGAAAGTTATGAAATTTGCGAGTAGCTATATGCCCCCCCTGTTTCGGATTGCTTATTAGGGAGGTGAAACAGGGTAGCATGTTTACTTACGACAAATTGTGTGAGAGATTATTGATGAGAGATGTTCACTAAAAAGGCTTCATCAGAGCACATTTTGGAACATCAAGTGAGTAAGGGAACAAAAACATTATTCCTATGCAACAAACGGTCCGAAAATCACATCTCCCAAACTCAAGTTATGATGAAATGAGTGATATAGAAAAATTAGGGTTTTGAAAGTAAAGGTAAAGGAATGAAAGTATATACCTTGAAAGTGACTATTGCATTTGTCACTTTGTTGATTTATGAGTATTGTTCATTGCAGCGGAGCCCACATAGCCATCATCATGCCTTCACAATGACCAAAGCGTCCCATGAGGATTGAGATCATGCGACAGGCCGTGATCGACGATGAGCCACTAGACGAGCTGAGTTGATTGAACTTTGACTTTCTGTATTTCTATTGACTTTGAGTTTCTGCGATCGAATGCGGGCCCTGGAATCTAACCCTGGGTCCCACCCAGGGTGCCATGGTCCCTGAAGGGCACCATGGTCCTTTCAGGGCACCATGGTCCTTGTGGGGTGCCATGGTCCCTGAAGGGTGCCATGGTCCTCTCAGGGCGCCATGGTCCTCTCAGGGCGCCATGGTCCCCTTAAGGCGCCATGGTCCCAATTAGGACTTGGCAAGGGTTAGCTTTCGATGGTCGTCAGTTTGCGTATTTGGCATAGATGATTTTGATGATTGATTACTGATTACACTGATGTTTTTGTATTGCAGGGTCTCCCATACATGAGAGAGCACACGGTGGGGTAGATTCTTCGTAGCTTGCGAGATCAGATTCCTTGGCTGACTCAGGCAGAGAGAGACACATTATCTATAGTAGGTTTGTGGTATATGATTCTTATGCCGGCCATTCGATTTCATCCTGCGATGCTGATGGCACTCATGGAGCGATGGGATCCTGATGCATGTACATTCCAGCTCCTAGTAGGAGAGATGACGATCACACTTGAGGATGTGTACCACATACTACGCCTATTTATCAGAGGAGCTACTGTGACATACATGACCTATCGGTCAGCGGAGGACCATCAGAGGGAGCAGGTATACTGCATAGGGAGAGTCATGCCTGTTGAGATGAGAGGTTGGATCATGGTCAGTTGGCTCTTACATCCTATAGGAGAGGTGCCCCTCATGAGATGTCTTATGATTGCCATCATTGCACTAGCCGTCTGCCCTAATGGGCGAGGTACACACATGCATGGGGGTCTCACATGGTGCATCAGGCCTATGGAGAGACATAGGAGAGTATACGCCTAGGTTCAGAGTATGCTTGCACATCTCTATCACAACCTCAAGGAGTATGTCTTTGGATAGGGTTGCAGCTTGATGACATGCACACTTCTACAAGTGTGGATATTTGAGCACTTTACATGCACCAGGCCTGTCGGCTATCCGATGAGTGCGGCTAGCGAGCAGCCTAGGGTGTTTGCTTATCCACTTACCAATGAGTGGGGATTTGGGGATCTATTATATTGGAGAGTGACATTCAATAGATTGACAGCTGAGGTAATAGTATGGAGACCATATCTGCGGATGCACAGATGGGATGGAATGGAGAGGCAGCTAGCATGCTTACAGAGGAACTGCCTACTAAGAGGACGATACCCACATATCATAGTCCCATTCTACTTTGACCAAGTATGGAGGTAGTTTGGGCTAGAGCAGTGTGTTCCAGTTGATGTACACATCTACACTCGACACTCATGAGTCCTTCCCAGACCCAGAGCAGTAGCGAGACCTACGATAGATGATATCGAGATCACAGATATAGAGGGGTCCGATCAGGGTGTGGTCACTAATTATGCCACAGATCCCGGAGCACAGCGCAGGTATCTCTTATGGTTTGTGAGGACATACGCAGGGCCTATCTTTCCACCAGATCACCCGATAGGCCATCCAGGTCCATGGAGACATGGAGACCGAGATGAGGATCAGGGATCCAGATCGGAGGAGCTAGAAGAGGGAGAGGGTCAGGAGGAGGTAGGTGATCCTGATCCACCCATAGGAGATCAGCCTAGTGCTGGGGAGGAGGAGGAAGGAGAGGAGGATGACATAGATAGAGATGATGATGAGGAGAATGAGGATGCAGATGAGGATGAGGATGATGTGGAGGAGGAGGATAGAGATGATGAGGAGAAGTCAGATGCAGCTCCCCACCATTCAAGAGATGATACCATAGCCTTGGATCCTCCTCTTATTCCCCAAAAGGGGGAACATGAGGTGATACAGAGACCTGTACCCATCGTGCACAGATCATTCGAGCGTGGGGAGCCTAGTAGTTCCCAGTCACAGATGCTACCATATCACGATCCCTATTGGCATGAGGGAGATCCAGGTATAGTAGGTTTATATTGATTGATTGATTGATGCTAATGTGCAGGAGTGACGGTCCCTGATCTAGCAAGTAGTGATAGATATTTCCATGATAGCACAGATCCCTAGTTCCTCACAGGTTGCTTATAGACCTCAAGGGAACGCGGGTCGGCATAATGACTTATTTTCCCCATTTTGAGTACAGGTGGAAATATGGAGGGAGAGAGAGCGAGCTCTATCAGAGGACCTTCAATGGGCACAGTGTGATCTAGCAGCAGCTCAGGCCGATGCTACCTCGTATCGTGCGATTCTTATGGATAGGGATCGTAGGAGTTCCTCTCAGAGTCACTCACGATCTATATCACGCTATACACCTATGGGTTCACCTTCACAGCCAGATCAGGAGGGAGCGTCTAGTCGTATCTGCTTCCGTCGGATCTGCAACTTGCGGCGACGTCCAAATCCTGAAACCTGCACTTATATTTGAAAGGTATGTTGGGCGGCTATATAGGGTTTTACCTTAGTCAAACCCCCGCTTTGGTGATTTCGACCTCCACAAATAGCCAAGTTGTATAACAGTAGTGTGTGTGAAGACCTTGTGTGTGTGCAAGATCCTAAAATGCAAGCAAGCAAACTAGAGCAACCTAGAAAGTAAACCCTAATTGCTTGTAAATGATAATGTAAATGCTCCAAATAAAGATGCAAAGTGATCTAAAGCATGAATACAAATGATGTGATGAAGCTTATGCAAAGACATGAAAACAACATGAAATCATACCCAACCCCAAGGGAGGGGTACAAGCCAATCTTTAGTCGGTGATCCCTTAATGCTCTTCAATGCCTTCAAAGCCCTAAATCGATGAATGAAATTGATGGATGCTTGATGGATGGATGTTGAATGTTGTTGAAGTCTTCAAAGATCTGCTCTTTCGCTGCCTAGAAGGTTCCTGAAAACAAAATCTGGATCCTTTCAAATGAAGAAAGAGAGCTCTTATATATACAACCCTAGGTCTTAATTTCAACATTAGGCCGACTTAGAGACTGAATCTCCTACCAATTTCTTGGGGTTAAGCTTTATTTTATGATTGGATTGCGCTCCTAAAATTTCGGGAAAAATGTCCGGGACCGTGTGCACTCTGGGCGCCATGGTCCCGACGACTTTTCACCAAATTTTCAGGGCTGTTGGATATGATGATTTTAGAGAGAATCTCGAAGTTACGGGTGATTTCGAGATGTTTTGACCCTAAAATCAAGCCCCCAAGTTCAAAATAGGACCTAATTAGGGTTTTTGATTAAATGATGTATTGGAAGAATAAAATGAAAGGGGCACACTTTAATGAAAGGGCCCAACTTTATGATGTGGAAGATGATGAAATAGAAACTTAGACCTAAATAATTTGATTAATTAAGTGCTAAAGGAGAAATGCAATGCAAAATGCAAACTGCGCCAAGGCGGGTGCTAAACTAGGTGTGAAATTGTACTGCTTTAGCAAGTGCGTACAATTTACGATGATACATCAATTATGAAAAATTATGACAAATTGAAATGTCATTCCCATGAAATTAGGAGAAAAATAGGAGAGAATTGAAAATTAGATGAATTAGAAATTAGGAAATTAGAAAATGAGGAAATTAGGAATTAGGAAAATCAGAAAATGAGGAAATTAGGAATTAAGTGAATTAATTAACAATTTTTCATTTATTAATTAATTCACAAAAAGGGAGGAATTAGTTAGCCAATTAAATAAACATTTAATTGTGACAAGAAGACTTAGGATAAATAAATTATTTAACCTAGAGGGAGAAATGACAAACAAGGTTAAATGATTAAATCATGAAACCCTAGAAGATGAATTAGCAATGCAAGGATGACAATTAGGTCCTGATTGAAGGATTGATTTGATCATGATTCTGACTTGATAAAAGACCAATGCTTATAAATGATTTGATTGATAAATGCGCCAATTGATGAGGAACAATGACTAATTGATCCAAATTGACATGATTGAGAAGATGACAACAATCGATGACAAATCAATCACAAAATGACAAAGCTGACAAGAGGACAAGGATCGATGACAAAATAGATTGCAAAACAACAAGATTGAAAATGACCACGATCGATGACAAATCGATCGCAAGATGACAAGATTGAAAATGACCACGATCGATGACAAATCGATCGCAAGATGACAAGATTGGAAATAACAACGATCTATGACAAATTGATCGCAAGTCAACAAGGTTGAAAATGACAATGATCAATGACAAATCGATCACAAAATGACAAGACTGATAAGAGGACAAAACCCTAATTCCATCATCGATTAGGATTGACGATGTCAAAATATGCCAAATGAGCATGCACATTGATGCGATAGGATAAGATCGACCAAAATCATACTGAAGATTGTTATTGAAAAAACAAAATTCGAAAGTGAGATAAATGAAGAATGCAAAAGAAGGACTCGATGTTCACAAATGATAAAGACCAAGTGTGTGACATAGGAGAAATGTTAATGCGACGCAAAAACCCTAAAATAAGGCAATGCATCAATGTTAATGTATGACTCCGCAAGCGTTGACCATTTTTAGAAACTAACTTCTGCGCTTGTGTGAGCACATCCTATGCTTTGTGTAGTGTATTTTGCACTTGTGTAGGGTACACAGGCGCAGGATACAGTACACAGGCACAGTTGTTCACTGGGAACTCAATTTTTGTCAAAAACAGCATGCGAATGATCCAAAAAGGGGGGATAAGGATAGGATAGGTCAAAATAGAGTAGAAACACCCTGATGTGGACATGAAACAAGGAAATGCAGCCTGTAGGAGCAAACCCTAAAACTGACAAAATGTGCTCCAATTGTGATGCAGAGTTGATAGTATCCATTGATCACGCGGGAGAACCGACCAGACTACTTCATGCTACGACATAGACTCAGGAGCACGGATAGAGATACACTAGCAAGACTTGGAATATACTATATCACATTCATGCCCGAGATTAGGGCAAACACAGGACTACTCACTGCATTGGCAGAGTGATGGCATTTAGAGACCTCCTCATTCCATTTGGCAACTAGAGAGGCGAATATGACACTAGAGGATGTATGGTGTATCCTCCACATTCTGATTCATGGGGAGATGATAGAGTATGACCCGGTGATAGGGAGAGATGCTTTCTGCAGATTATTCAAGTGCGACACAAATGATTTGGACATTGTAGAGAGGGAGATTGGCTGGGAGACCATGGCATCAGAGTATGATCGGCGAGATGTGGTGATAGCAGTGGTTATAGCATGCCTACTAGTAGGAGATAGATGAGGACATGGATTCCCTATTGGATGGGGAAGAGTGCTAGAGCGGATCATGACAGAGGGTACGGTGTACACATGGGGACCATGTGTGCTTGCTATGCTATATTTTCAGCTGCATCAGATAGCATATCAGGGAGTGCAGACTTTGAGTTGTGGAGTCACATTGTTACAGGTATGGGCATTTGATAACATAGCCATATGTTGACTGATTGTAGAGAGATAGGTATTAACACATTGCCCATATGTGTATTTCTATGGAGTAGCACTGAGACAAGGTCCTTTTAGATACATATTGTATTGGCAACATGAGCTAGATAGATTGAGAGAGTTCATATGGAGGCCATATCTTGATTGCCCTGGATGGTCAGATGATAGTGATGAGCTACTGTATTGTAGATAGGAGAGATACCTAATTGGGCAACCAATGAATCACTAGAGAGTGATTGAGATGTACCTGTCCGAGAGAGTCAAACGACAGTTTGGAGAGAGGTAGGATGTACCTAGAGGGACTGCACACTTTTCCCGATCTCACAGAGAGATGAGTCAGTGGGGGAGGATGATTTAGCCACACATAGCCTATGCCGATTTCACATAGCTACAATAGAGATAGTTGGATTGAAGATCAGATGTGGTGGACATCGGGATGACAAAGGAGTATGAGAGATGGTTTGCACGATGATAGCCAGTGCCATTGACAGATCCTGATATTTCGGTACCGAGGAGACAGGAGGACTTCCCACTCGCAGGAGAGGAGGAGGGAGATGATGAGGATGAGGAGGATGAGGGTGGTGATGAGGATGAGGGGGATGACAAGGATGGAGATGATGATGAGGGGGATGACGATTATGAGCCAGACTCAGTCGATCAGAAGTCATTGCAGGATATACCCATAGAGTTGGAGACAGCTAGCATAGAGGAGATGGAGATGTGCAGGGCTACCATAGTGAGTCAGCATGATCATATTGCGACATTAGAGAGATAGAATGCTATCTTGAGGACAGAGTAGGATCAGTTCAGAGCGGAGATAGTCAGACTTACAGTGGCTCGAGATACAACAATAGCTCAAGCACAGCAAGAAGAACAGAGAGTCACTGAGTATATTGGGTCGATTAGGGATGCCAATGCACGGGAGATGGCACAGATGTTGGTAAAGACTGGAGAGGAGATACACCATTGGAGGACATTATATGAGAGTATAGTTCCACTAGAGCAAAGAGCAGCATCATATCGGGCATGATCAAGGACAGAGAGTAGGGCACGCTGTCGGAGGTCAGTGAGCAGCATGGGGGTGAGTGGACCTATGAGACCACCACAGCCAAGACCAGGGATAGGAGGGACATCATCCTTGAGACATGGCAGGGATGAGGAGGATAGAGGGAGCACCCAGTGATAGAGGCATGTGCTCCTTATGATAGACATTGGACATTATGTAGTGTGATATTATGTAGTCAGCCTACGGGCCATACTTAGGACAAACAGTCCAATTTTGTACTCCGATATTATTTTGATATATCCTATGATATGCATCGATATGATGAGATGCAACGTGTTATGACTTATTTTATTTCCCATGTATGGATGGCGTATGCATTGTTTATTGTGGAACATGTATGGAAATAGTTTTATGTGTTTTTCATGCATTTATAATATGAAATGGATAAAATGCTTGATGTGATGCTTGATGTAATGCAAATGTACTAACCAAATGGATGTCAGATGCAACATATGTGTTTTTGTGTGGAGATCGGAGAACTAGACTGAACTAACTGCCCAAACTGATGAAAGAAATGTTAGTAAGAAGAAATGAGACAGAGGATAGTTAGAGATGAAGAAAAACTTGCTTTCAGTAATGCACTTTGTAGGTGAGAACCTTTATTTAATGTAGCAAAATGGATGCTTAGCATCATGGCATTGAAGGCCAAAGCTTAAATGCAATCCTTTTTGCAAAAGACAGACACATCACATACAAGGAATGAGTGAGGCATCCTAGGGTGCATACATCAAGGGTCGAGGTATGTGCGGCGTTCACAAAGCGAACGTACTTATCATAGACACCCAATGATATAGTTGCCCCAGTTTTTGACAAACATTCCACAAATAGCAAACATCACAAAAAAGGACCATGAACCATCTCGGTCATTCTAAATCACTCAGTGACATCATCAAGCAAAATAGGAACATGATCGAAGATAAATCAATAAATGATAAGACTCGCCAATTCAAACAAGTCAAACAAACATCTTGATCTTCATTGTCAAAAGTTGAAAGTGTTGATAGGACTATCATGCTGTCCGGTTTCAGGACATGCAGTACCCCGTCTAAGACAGGACACAGTCTGGTTTCGAGTATACCACACACTGTATAAGACCCATGATAGTAGTGACAAAGTCAAATGATATTGATTTTGATTGATTGATATGACAATTGTGGTTAGTTTGAATGTCTAGTTTTGATTGAAAAAGCTCATATGTTTATGCATGATTCTATTAAAGCACAATGTGTGGTTGTGTGTCATTGGAGGGATGCTCAGTGATTTGTCTTATGCACAAAAAGGATATTTTTTGTTTTTCTTTTTCGAGATTTTACAATTTTTTTTTTTTGATCATTTTTTCAGGACTTTATTTGACTTTTTAGTGATTTATTTCAGGACATTTTTCAATTTTTATGGATTATTTCAGGACATTTTTCAATTTTTTTGAATTATTTTAGGAAATTTTTTGAATGTTTTTGAATTATTTCAGGACATTTTTTAATTTTTTTTGGATTTTTTCAGGACATTATTTGATTTTTTAGGTATTTTTTTCAGGACTTTATTTGATTTTTTATGATTTTTGCCCCCAATGTCTAGCAAGGCAAGGAATATGATAGGTGAATAAATAGGCTTTCTGAAATGTTGGTGGATAAAGGGAAGACAAAGGCCTTTTATCATGGAGACATTACGGATGCAATTTTTCAAGGGCTATTGCGTGATGGGACAAGAGACTGGATATGACAATGTAAAGCAGTGACATGGCATGAGGGACATGTCAAGAGGTTTTTGAAAAATATGTTTTGCATTTCACGTCCTTATGTCAAATCAAGATCAAGGGATAGAAAGAGTGTATGGATAGTGATAAGATATGGATAGGATAAGAAAGACCAAGAATGGATAAGGGACATGGACTGAAGGTCAGGATAGGATACGAAATGGTGGCAGAAAGTTTTCAATAACCTAGGGAATATGGATGAAAATTTATAATAAGCAAATGGATGAATACCAAAAGCTATGATAGACTGAAAGTTGCAAACAAGATGCATGATGCTCATGAAGATCGTTAGCCTTGTCAAGATCAAAGGTGGAAAGGGAAAACGGACATGAGGGATGATAGGACAAGGAAGGGTAATAGGACATGAAGGAGTATGACATGGTATGATAGGATAATGAAGGGCAATAGGATATGAAGGAGTATGAAATGGGTTTGATAGGATTATGGAATAATGAAGGACAAAAGGATATGATAGGATAAAACCTGCCCCCAAGTGTGGTGTGCAAGAAGTTCATAAATTACGCATGACACCTGTTTGCCAAGTTTTCATCATGGTACTTGCCCAAAGCGCCTATTTGCCAGGTTTTCACCAGTGGATGAATTATTTTTCTTTTTTTTTTCTTTTGTCTTCTTTTTTTTTTCACTTTTTTTTTCTTCATTTTTTTTTCTTTTTTTTTTTTTCTTTTTTTTTCACTCTTTTTTTTGTATTTTGACTTTTTCAATAGAAGATGGACACATGATAGGGGATGGAAGAATGACTCAAGCATCCTTTTTTTTTTTTTTTTGTATTTTGCCTTTTTCAATAGAAGATGGATGCATGATAGGGGATGGAAGAAGGACTCAAGCGTCTATTTGTTTGGATAGTAGCCTTGAAAAAAAATGGACCATGACCTTTAAAAGTATGCTCAAAGACGTTGGTAGGATACAGACATGGAAAAAGAGATGAAATTAAGGCAAGGATTTATGCAAAGGATGGGATCAAAGGGATCGAAGGATGGAAAATATGCATTGCATAATAGATAGGGTATTGGAAGAATTGGGCTTCAGTGGATGGAGATGAAGGTAAGATCAACATTGGCACACACCTTGAGGGGTGGTGGATTGATGGAGGAAAAATGGATCTTAGATTATGAGATTTGGATGGAGGAATAGCTTGGGATTTTGGGACATAAGGGCCCAAAATGGAAGAAGGAGGTGATGGAGGAACAAATTTGAGAGGTTTGGATGGAGAAATAGCAATTTTGGATGCGAAGTTGGATGTTTCTTTAGGCTTTTGTGCTTCAAGGAGCTTCTTAGGGATCCACATGGTTTTTGACTTTTCATGCTTTTGTGGTTCCTTGGAGTGCATTGCCAACACAAGGGATTTAGGAACCCATATATATTTTGACTTTGCTTCATTTTTCTCAATGGGCCTTTGTGGCCTTTTGGATATTTTTTTTTCTTTATAGATCAAATTTTTCTTTGTTTTGACATGTCGATTATATTGCACATGTTGATCCTTGAATACATGTGGATTGCTAGACTTATGACGTTTACACTTGGCATCCAAATTGCTTGAAAGGGGAAATGAATGCATGGATGGATATGAATGAAATGGAGTTCTTTTGGATTGATGAAATTTACTCAAGGATGTGCACCTTTGCTGACCTTGCATAGAGGATGAAGGGATATAAGGACCTAAGATGGATGGAAGGTATGATGGGGAAGGTGTATGTTTTGATTTTGAAGGGATGTTGGATTTAGTAGGGGTACCAACGTCTTGAGGAATTTCACTAAGGCCATGACCCTTAATATTTTCTTTAACATGAAGGGATTTTTTCTTATGGAGAGCTACTCCTTTGCCTTTATGAATATCTTGACTTGTAGGATACTCTTTTCTTTGGGAAGAAGACGTGAGTCCATTATGAGGTGGATATGATATGAGAGAAATAATGAGATGTTGAAGTGGATCGGATTGCACCAAAGTGGAAGAACCCATTATGCATGTCAAGGGTTCATGAACATCTTGCATTGACACGTTAGAATCATGAAGGGGATTAGGATCATGAGGGGGACTAGGATTGTGTAGTGGACATGATTCAATGATAGGCTCTTCAAGAGATGGAATGGGAGAAATAATGGGATCATCAAAAGAAATGCGATCTTGGAGTGTATATGGAGCATTAAGACAACGAGATGGAGGAACAAAAGGATCTTGTGGAGGATTTAAAGGAATAATTTGATCTTGACAAGGAGGAAGATCATTGGAATCATCTTTAAAGGTGCTTTTCTCTTGACTTTTAATGGGATCATTGGAAAGGATGGAAGGGATATCTTGATCTTTCTTAGGAAGTGGAATGTCAATGGGATTTGAAAGGACATTGTGTTCTTGGATAGAATTGAGAGGAATACGTGAATCATTGCGAGTGTCTGGGGAAATGGGATCTTGGTCAACAATTGGATGGGATGATAAGGTTTCAGGATCTTGATCTTGATTTTCTTTAGGACTCATTTCTATGTGCTCTAAATTATCCTTTTGACATGAGGTTGGACTTTGGATATGCATGGGGGATTCTGACAAGGAATCAATGTTTTGGCATAAAGGAAATGCACTTTGAACATTTGTGATGGATTTTGGCAAGGAATCAATGCTTGAACATGAGGAAGAGGGACTTCAAATGGGGTCCTATAAAATAGGTAATGACAATAAAGTGCATGGTGGCATTGGGTCTTGTATTTCTGAAACATGACAAGGATGTGCATCATGAATTGGATTATCGTGGCAATCAATTATGGATAGCCCTTGGATAATTGCATCCTTGGTGTATTGTTTAATGAGGACAATATAGAAGGTTCTTGTGAAGCTTCTAAAGGTGTAGGGATAGATGCCACTGGAGAGTCAATTTGTTTGCGGGGGAATGAGGCATTGCTAGACATAAGTGTACTATTTTGATCTTCCTCAAAGAACTCACTTGGTAGTTTTCTTAAGATCATTGCAATAAAGCCACCTTTCTTTCGAGGTTTTGACATAGTGGTATCTAGAATTTGAACTTGTTTGGCAAGTAGTTGGTTATGGTCTGATGTCATGTTTTGATTTTGAACTAGATGTTGATCAAATTGGTTTGACATGTTCAAAATTTGGCTTGGTGTGGGCTGCAACCTTTGTTTTTGAATGTTTAGTTGTGATTGTTGACATTGATATTTCACCATTGGTTGAACCATTTGTGGACATTGTATAGTTGGTTGGACATATTGTTGAAATTGGACCATTGGTTGTGTTGGTTGTATATGTTGAACAATTGGTTGAACCATTGGTTGTATTGGTTGAAAATCTGATTGATAGTAAACACCTTCTTGTTCTTGATGTGGAGGCAAATAATGTTGAAATTGATGTTGTCTCTTTTCTTGAAATTGTTTCATCATCTCTATTTGTGAGAGGAGAGCTAGTATGTCTGATCATTCAAGAAGAGATCTTACATCAATTGGCTCAATCTTTGGATTTCGACATGAAAGTTTTTGAAACATTTTTGACATTTGTGATCTATTCTTCTCAATGTTTTTCACTCTTTGTTCCAAAATCTCATTTTCTTGAGCTAGTTTCTCCTCTAGTTTTTGTATTTCGACATTTACATCATCATGATAAGTTTGATCCAAGATCTGAGACATGTAGAGATTGGATTGACATGATTGATTGCTGAATTGTGATGACATGGCTTCATAAGAAGGTTGAGATCTCATTTCAACAAACATGTCAGTATGCAATGCAACTAATGGGATTGACAAATGCAACTTAAAAGGATGACAATGCAACTTAAAGTTTTCGTTGTTTTTCAAGATTTTGCAAACTCATGAATGCAATTCTAAAAATGAGACCCTTAGGAAATTGAAATGATGTCTAGACCTCAAAGGACAAAAGGACCAAGTGACAATAGGACAAATTCACAATGTCTCACCTATATGCTTGGATACTAAGCTAGGTTTGACCAAATTAAATTGATGACAAAAAGACAAAAGTTTGATAAGGTTAAGACTTCCTAACAATAACTTAGGGTTTATCAAAGATTTGCATTACTCAAGTATGACAAAACCTAGTTTTGACACTATATGCAAAGGGACAATTACTATGCAAAAGACCCTAATATGATATTATAATGACCTAAGATTAATGAAGAAACCTAGGGTATGCAAATGTAAATGTATGACAATGTCAACCTAAGTTTGAATTATGAAATGGTATTACTCTAATGCAAGAGGGCACATGCAAATGGATGACCTTTATTGATATGCAAAGGAGTATGACCTAGGTGAAACCTAACCTTGGTAGTTGACAATGAATTTGCAAAATGCAAACCTAGGATGAACCTAAATCTAAGTGACATGAATGTTGAGACAAGATTTTGAAAAATGTTTGACAACCATGTTTGAAGGTGTTTTGAAGTTTGTTGAATGAAATACTCTTGTGTTTAACCTTGTTTTGAATAAATTTGTCTTGTTTTTGAAATGAGACACAACTCAACTTTTGACAAGCAAACAAGCCAAGATATTTTAACTTAGACTCAAAACAATCATGCTCATTCACACATTTCTTATGGTAGGCTTTGGACAGTAGGTACTTGAGAGGTAGACTCATTATGAGATTCAAGGAGAATACATAGATGCTTGACCGCACAGGCTCCCCTCCACGACACTCGCTTCTCAGGGCAGCCAAGCATCAGTCCCCATGGAAATCTCCCCATGGCGAACTTAGTAACTCTTCCAAGTATCCAAACTTTTCCTTCTCAAGCAACTAGAAGGATTTTTGGCCTCTAAATACAAGGTGTTTAGTAAGGAATTATGTTAAGCGTTACTCCTTGGTGTCATGCAAGCATGATTGAGACATAAGCCCACCAAGATACCAAACAAATGTAGTTGCACAAGCATGATTTAGACCGTGAGGTCCTACTTAGATGTTGATATGAGAAAGAGTTCAAGGGTCATCACTTCCCAAGTAACTACAATTCCCACGTAACCCTTCCTTCAAAGCTTTCGCCCATCAGGTATTTATTTATAGTGAGTTAGAATGCCAAGGTATTCTAGCCATACTCACTTTGAGTCATTCCCTTCTCACGATTGTCACTTGCTTGCAAAAGCAAATGGTTGGGAAGGCAGGCCCTCTAAAGGTAACACACAATCAAAACATGAGAATGGTATCGAGGATCTAGATTTCTGATCACCCTAAGAAGGATGAGAGCATACTCTCCTACTCCAATGTCAAACTCAATAATCAAAGCAAACATGCATTCATTCCATCCTACTTAGCAATCAAAACTAGGTACCTAATTATGAATTACAAACACAAGGTTTAGTTGGAGTATAAGGCAACCTGCAAAATCACCAAGTTAGAAGTTTAATTTGTTTAGTCTTTGACTATCGAACCTGCATAAAATGTGTTAGTAGTTTCATTTGTTATCTTTGTCATGCGTAATTCCAAGGTGTTGCACAGAGAATTAGTACCAAAGCAAAACTAAAAAGCAGAAATAGAATGTAAAGCAAATCAATTTGCAAGTAAAAACACTTCTTTTTACCTCTGTTTCTGGCCCTACACAGGCACAGAATGTAGTAACACAGGTGCATATCCCTTTGACATAGGCACAAAAGTCCTTGACACAGGCACAAAATGCTTGACATAGGCACAAAACATTCTCACATAGGCACAGAAGTTCTCAAAAAGCCCTGCATTACACTCTTTCTTGGGTTTTTCACCTACAAATCATCTCAAAAGCACTCAAAAGGATGGTTAGGGGGTTAGTTCAAATGCAATCAGACACTCTATGCCTAGAACAATAGATGGAAATATTAGTTTCATTGACATAGATCAAGTCAATATATTAGATTCTAAGGAAAATTTCCCTTTTGAAGATAAAGTATCCCAAGAAATTGAAGATCTGAATAAAAGAGTTCACCATCTAATCTTTCTAAGAGCCCAAAAGGAAGCAAATAAGGAGAAGGAAGTCAAAGCTAAATTAATGGAGAGAGATAAGATTCTTAGACAAATAGTTGATCTTGAAGAGCTAGCTAAGAAAAAAGAAAAGAGTGATGAGGAAGGCCCTGTGATTAGAGAAATTCTAATCCCCAAAGCCAAGCAAGCATATAGGTCCGTAGTCCAACCAAACAGGGAAGTATTTAGTGATTCTTAGCTTCCTAGAACTAATGTGGATAAACTAAAACAAAAATGGGTAGATGATGGAATTGAATCTAAAACTGCAGAAGAAATTTCTCGTAGGTTGTTAGCACATGAGAGAGAAATGGAGAGAATGAGGAAAGAAAAGGAGGATCTCCAAATGGAACTAGAGAAAGCTGAATTAGAAGCGGAAAATCAGGAAGTAAGAAGAAAAATTAGTTACTTAAAGGCTCCCCCTATCACATTTCCATCAAAAGACCTTAGTAAGCCTGATCCTCAACAAGTTTCCCTTCCCCCGATTAAGATTCAACCTACAGTACCTACTAATATAACCTCAGTGAGTTGAATCCCTGTGAATAGTCAGTACACCCAAGTATCTCAGTCTTGAATTCCAAAAGTTAGGATGACCATGGGAAAAAATAATGCTATTACCCCTTTTCAAAGGAGACCATTCAATATAGAACAATATAGACAATTGTTTTTTGATGGGATCCCAAGATATCCCAATCATGTTCCTACTCAATTAAGAGACAGACTCCATAAATTTGCTGGGAACAATGCAATTAGTGCTAAGGAACATCTAAAATCTTTTGGGGACCTAATAAACAATTATGAGATAGTGGATGAAGATGTTATCATGAAACTGTATGTCCAATCCCTGGTTGATGATGCAAGAGATTGGTACAGAGGTCTTCCAGTTAATAGCATGGGCTCATGGGAGGATTTTAAAAATTGTTTTCAAGAGAAGTATGGTGATAAGACTAATGTGAGCTTCATGCTCAATGAATTAAATAACATCAGAAAGTCTTATAATGAAATGGTCATTGACTTCAATGCCAGATTCCAAAAGGCCATGCACAGATTGTATCAAGTGATGAGATTAGATGATAACATGTGTTTAAATACCTACTACAATGCATTTGATTCTAAGATGGCCTATATCCTAAGAGATAAGAATCCACATAGCTTGAGAGATGCTTTTAGAATTGCCATTAATGTAGAAAGTAATAGAAAAGCATCCGGGAAGTTAGGAAGGAGAACAGATGGTAGATTATGGGAAGAAGCAAAACAACAACCTAATAAAGTTGCTAAGGAGGAAGATAAGATAGAGAAGTTGGTTATTGCAATGAGGGATCTGACTGCCAAGGTAAACAAAAATGACAAACCTCATTATAACTAGCAAGATAGACCCCCTAGATTGCATGACATGCCTTATAATACACACTGGAAAGATGGCAAACCCCAAAATGAGAAGCCCAAAATTGCTCAGAATGAGGACACTCCAGATCCCTTGAAAGGGAAAATTGTCCATAATATAGAAAATACTCCATGGTGTATTGCTTGTGATGGACCACATTCTCCTCATCAGTGTGCAGTGGCTAAGGGTCTTGAAGAATCTATGAGACAAGAAGCTGAGCCTGACATCAATATGTTTGAAACCATCATAGAAAGTGATGAGGAGTCTGTACAAAGTGAATACAGTGATGTGCTAGATAATGAAAGGTTTATTCAAGGACAACTAACCTTAGATTGGCATCCTACATTGAATGTGGTAACAATTGAGGATGAAGAAGTTCATCTTAGAAGGCCTAGTGAGGAAGAAGTTAAAAATCTCACTAAAGTTGCCATTGCTAAAGCAAAACACAACTATAACTTGAGGAGCACTAAGACGGACACTGATCAAGGTGAACCTGGTTCCATGTCCATAAAAAAGGTCACTCAAAAGGGGGCAGGAAGTAGTGCTACTACTGTACCTAAGATTGGTCAAGAAAAAGGGGAAAAAGTTAAAGAGGTAGCCAAGAGTGCAAATGATAAAAACACTGGTGATATACAAGGAGCTGCCACAGTGAAAAAGGCAAGTCAGCTCAAGACAGAAAGAGTTAGAGCTAGTACTAAAATAAGCAGTAGTTCTACATTTCACATGGCTCAAGCTCTTACTCAGATGAAGGTCAATGTCCCATTAGTAGAATTACTGAAGATTAAAGAACATAGGGATGCAGCTTTGTCTTTATTTTCTAGTATATATGATAGTGACATAATCTTACCCACTGGTTCAGCTAGAATTGGAAAGGATCAAGAGTTCCAAACCCCAGAGGTTTATGTTGGAACCACTATTACTCAAGAACCTTCATAGGTAGATCCTTTCTATGTTACTTTGTTAGTAAACAACCGGTTGACAAAAAATTGCATGATAGATTCAGGAGCTGCTACTAATGTAATGCCCTATGGTGTTATGAAAGAATTAGGACTGTCAGTAACTACTGTATATGGGAAATGCTATGCTATGGATAACAAGGAAGTACCTATGATAGGTACAATGAAAGATGTTGAGGTAAAAATAGCAGCATTCTCTGAGGCAACTTATAAAATGGATGTTATTGTTACTGATACCAAGCCCCATTATGGTATGTTACTGTCCAGGCAATGGGCAGCAGTAGTAGGAGGAAATGTTCAACTGGACTTATCCTATGCCACCATTCCAATCAATGGAAATCGGGTCAAATTGTACAAAGAGCCACGTGCTCCTAGGGTAATTGAAAATCTAGACCCTAATATGCTCAGCTGTATGATTGATGTAGATCTTGATAACTTTAGGCTTCGACCAATTTTACCCCAATTGAACAATACTGACCCCATTGTGGTCGAATTAGAAGCATAATAGTATGGATTATGGCAGATGTATTTTGATGGAGCTTGCTCCAAAGAAGGATCTGGAGCAGGGGTTCTTTTTGTATCCCCATCAGGTATAACCTTTAAGTATTCATTCTTATTGGCCTTCTAGTGCACAAATAATACTGCAGAGTATGAAGCTCTATTGTTGGGGCTTGAGGTTGCAAAGAAGCATGGAATCCAGTTGTTGATAGTGTTAGGGGATTCAGAATTGGTTATATCTTAGGTAAGATCAAAATATGCATCCAAGAATGATAGATTGAAGAGATATAAACATGCAGTTTGGGATGTTATTGAGCATTTTAGTGAATTTTCTATTAATTGGATAGAGCGATCAAATAACATTATGGCATATTTCCTAGCTAATGTTGTCCTAAAAAATGATGATGCAACACTAAATAGTATTTCCACGGTGGAAATAAAATCTAGGCCTGCTATTCCTGATAATGTGTACAATTGGCAAGTTTTTTCTGATGATGAAGACATTCTTAGCTTCATTCAATGTGTTGATGATTATGATGGACAGAAGATTGATTGCAATGCACTAGTGGAGGTGGTTAATAATAGGAAAACAGTGTTTGGAAATGATTTGGTCTAGTTGGAAACCAATGAAATACCTAAAGGGCTGGTAGAGCTGGAAAGCATGTTGAATTACAATGACAGTCACTTACATCAGCAGTCTACCACCAAGTTGGAAGAACTAGAGGAGGTAAACCTGGGGACTGAATCATCCCCTAAGTTAGTATATATTGGGAAGAAATTACCCCCTCATGTCAAGACTAACATTATTACATTATTGAGGAAATATAAACATGTTTTTGCTTGGTCTTATGAAGACCTAAAGGCTTATAGACAAGATCTTTTTCAGCATGAAGTTCCTTTACTTCCAGATGCTAAGCCTTTTAGATAGAAACAGAGACCCATCAATCCCCTGTTAGAAACTAAGATGCAGCAAGAGTTGACTAAATTAAGAGAAGGGGGGATTATTAAACCTATAAGACATTCTTAATGGGTCTGCAATCTGGTCCCAGTAAGAAAGAAGAATGGGGACAATAGATTGTGTGCATTTTAGGAATCTAAATGTTGCCTCTTCAAAAGATAACTACTCTTCCGCAAATATGGAAGCCATGCTGTAGAGAGTGATAGGTTGTGACCTTTTATCCATGATGGATGGGTTTTGAGGATAGAATCAAGTGTTAGTGAAATAATCTTGACAGTTTAAAACCACCTTCGCTACTCCATGGGGGACATATGTCTACGTGAGAATGCCATTCGGATTGAAAAATGCTGGAGTTACATTTCAGAGAGCCATGGATGGAGACTTCAAAGAATTCATCAATATCATCATGATGGTTTATCAAGATGATCTAACTTGTTTCTCTATGAGGGCTGATGATCATTGTGGACATTTGAAAAAGGTGTTCAATAAAGCTTTTGAATTTGGTGTGTCACTAAATCCCAAAAAATGTCATTTTGGAGTCACTGAACGAAAACTATTGGGACACATTGTTTCCAAAGAAGGGGTAAGGATAGACCCTGAAAGAATTGAAGAAATAAACAAGGTGTCTAAACCAAAGAATGTAAAAGCTATTCAGTCCTTTCTAGGCAAATAATTATTGTGAGTAGATTCATTGCAAACTTTGCGGAGATAGTGAAGCCTATTGTCAAGTTGCTCAAGAAGGATACCAAATTTTGTTGGGATCAAGAAACCTCAAATGCTTTTGCTGAAATTAAGAAAGCCATTCAGGAACCACCAATGTTAAAATCTCCTGATTACAGTAAGTCTTTTTCTCTATTTTCTTTTTCTTCATATCATACAATAGTTGTAGTAATGTTACAAAAGGACAATGAGGGATATGAACATCCCATAGCTTTCTACAGCAAGTCTTTGCAAGATGCAAAATTGAAATATGGAACCATGGAAAACCAAGCTTATGCTTTGGTTAATATTGTCAAGGCTTTTAGGCCATATCTGTTAAATGCAAATATCATTGCCTATGTCCCTCATGCTGCAGTTAAGGATATTTTGTCCCAGTCTGAGGTGACAGGGAAAAGATGCAGATGGATTAATAGAATTCAAGAATTTGACTTGGAGATAAAGATCACCAAATTGGTGAGAGGTTTTGGTTTGGCTAAGCTCATGACTGAGTCTAATCTTATGAATGTAGAAATACATAATGTTGAAGTCAGAGATGCTTCAGTCACTAGCATTGAAAGGAAACCTTGGTACTTAGAGATAGTCCAATTCCTAAGAGATGTTGCATTCTCAGAAGGAATGACACCCAATCAGAAAAGAACTCTAAAACTCAAGTCCCAAAAATATGTGCTCATTCAAGGTGATCTGTTCTGGTGGAAAAGAGATGGAGAATTACTAATGTGTTTGGATGAATTCCAGGCTAAACGAGTATTGACTGAAATGCAGGATGTAGTATGTGGGGGTCATTATTCTGCTAAGACAACTGTTGGTAAGATAATCCAGGCTGGATACTTTTGGCCTACATTATTCAAAGATGCTCATGCATATGTTTGGAAATGTGACCCATGTCAGAAATTTTCATCCAAGCTGAAGTATGAAGGAGCCTTATGCCTAAATCCAGTCACAGTGGAAGCCCCTTTTGTCTAGTGGGGCATTGATTTTATTTGAGAGATTGTTGAGAGGTTAGGAAGACGTCATAGATGGATCATAGTAGCCACTAACTATTTCACCAAATGGATAGAAGCTATTCCTACAAGAAGAGCTACAAGTAAGGTTGTCATTGATTTCCTGATCGATAATGTAATAACTAGGTTTGGAACACCTACTAATTTGATAATGGACAATTCCATGAGTTTCAGGTCAGAAGAGTTTGTAGGATTTTGTACCAGTCATGGAATACTCATGTCTTACTCTTCACCTTATCACCCTCAGGGGAATGGACAAGCAGAATCCAGCAATAAAAGCCTTTTGACTATCATCAAGAAAATACTGGAAGAAAATAAGAGATCTTGGGATCAAAAATTAAAGTTAGCTCTGTGGGTAGATAGAATAACAGTCAAGAAGGCCATTGGAATGTCACCTTTTGAACTGGTTTATGGTACTCAAGTCAGATTGCCAGTGAATAATCTTCTTCCAGTTTACAAATTCTTGCAAGATGAGGGCATGCAGCTATCCAAACCCATGGAAAATAGAATGATCCAAATTGTGGACGTGGAAGAGCTCAAAGCTTTAGCTCATAAAAGAAATTAGAAGATCCAATTGCAGTCCAAATACCTTTCTGATAAAAGGACATCATTAAGGAAGTTTCAAATTGATGACATTGTTCTTCAATGGAATGCAAAAGGACAAGACAAGGGAAAGCATAAAAAATTTGAATCATTATGGATTGGCCCTTTTGTGGTCTATGACTTAAATGCAAGGATTCATATTTTGTGAAGAATATGAATGATGAAATGTAGGAATTTCTAATGCATGGACAATTCCTAAAACATTATTTCTCTTGATGTCCATGCACAATAGGTCCTTTGTTTGTATATATTATGTTTCTTTCCTGTTGTTTTCTTTGGGTCTGTGTTTTGGTCTATTTCTCCCGGGTTTCTGAGTTTTCTTGTGTTGACCTTGTGATCAACCATCCCCAGTCAGAGCCGCTATTATCACTGTTTAAAAAATGGGTTTTCCTTTCCCATAATTGCCTAAGTTTTTGAAATTTTGAATTATACACACTATCAATTACTTCAGCTCTGTGTTAGGTCCTAGGGGTTTAGGGTTTTAATCTTAAATTGTTCAATGTTTTATCAAAAAACCCTCTGGTTTCTATTCCTTTGTTACTTTATCCACTTAAGTAATGGGTCTTGGGGTCGTAGGAAGTGTCCCCCCTTGTCGTTTGCCTGGGCAATTGTCAAATTAATTGAAAAATTTATGCCTTATGTATTTTCTTTCTAATGTTGTTGGGCCCAGTAAGTTGTGCGCAATTCTCAGCAAGATCTATGGTTTTCGCTATTTTGTTAGGCGAAGTTGCGTGTGGTTTAAGACCTATGAAATGGTGAAAGGGAGAAGTGTTCTAAATAGCGCTTTTGGTCCAATTTAAAGAGCCTTCATCTCATCCAAGATCCAATGGGATGCGTTACTTCACAGCCTAAAGGTGCAAGTGAAATACATTTCACGAAATGGTGAAAGCATCTGGTGGGACCCTGCATGCGAAGATTTTCTAAGTGACTTAAGGGTGATCAAGTCCGATCTGATCCGACGGTTCACGCAATTTCATAGGATGAAGATGCTCGACAGTTAGCTTTCACGAAGTGGCGAAATGACATGGCACTCCAAGTAGACAGTCCAGCTAGTCGAGAGGGTGAGTAAGATGATGGCACGTGGCAGAGGCCACAATAGTCAGCAAGGTGGGTCCTAGAGGTGAGTCATGTTGCGGGATAATAAGTGACCAGGCAGATATAGGTGGCAAGGATGTGGTGGAATCTAGTGTTTTCTCTCAGCGAATGAAAAGTTGACATATCTATTTTGAAAGTGACTAGATGCCAGGTGTTTGACGTTGAGTTGGAGGGCCCACATCTTCCGGAGTCAGTTCAGATTGTTAAGCATCGAGCAAGTAAAAAATAGTTTAATGGCCCGCATGAATTCACAAAGGTAAAGTGTTCATTCTTTATGCCCTGTGAAATGGCGAAAAGGGTTTTCATCCCCAAAGATAGATAAAGCATGAGGTTAAAGGAGGATCAGCTTCATTTGGATCCAAAGGCTAGCGTTATTTTGCAGTTGCAAAGTACTCGAAGGATATGCTTCATGGAATAGAGAAAAGAAGAGAGGGTATCCAGGTGTCATGCTAGATGGTGACGTGTCCATGGACACATGGTTTCAGAAGAAGTTGAGGGCCTGCCAAGGTGTAACCGGCGGTATAAGTGAGAGACACGTGGTTGACGTTAAACTAGGCTTGAATGGTTTTCTAAAGCTAATGGTTGATTGCCACGTGGTAGCCAGTAACCAATGAAAAGGTGCAGTAACTAAAGTAAGCATAAAGAGTTTCCCTTAAAGGATGGTAATCTCCGATCTAATCCAATGCTTTGCATTGTTTCATTGCCCAAAGTTGAAAGTTATTTAAGCTTTGCAAAATAGAGAAAGACCGCTAGCAGTCAAGGTAAAGGCATGGTTAATGAAGATGTCAAAGGTTTAGGTAAGAGTTAAACACTGAGCAGTTAGAGTTCCATCTAATGCCTGGCGTAGCTTCGCGAAGGAGAAGTGCTCGAAAGATAAATTCTACAAAATGGCGAAAAGGAGGTGGGGCCCAATGCGAAGGCAAGGTTGTTCAGTCAGTGTAACAGTTGATCAAGTTTCTTTTGATCAGACGGTTGGCGCGATTTCATTTAACAAATTGCTTGAAGGTTATGCTTCGCGAAATAGCAAAAGAACGAAATGGAAAGAATGTGCAGGAATGTTGTGACCCGTTGGAGTGAAAATTTGAATTCTCTTAGGAATTCAATTCTGAAGGGACAACCGAAGCATGCAGTATCAATGTAGCAGTTAAGACCTTGGGTACCATATATGATCTCCTGTTGATTGAGTAAAGGTATCATTTAAAATAGTTATTGCAGAAGAGCAGATATAGAGCTATTGTCTTCAAATATAGAGCGAGTCAATTCAGTTGCAGAGAGGATTCCTTCAAGCTAAAAATAGGTTTTCTTGTACTCTTGTGTGGCACTTTCTTTGTGGTGTTTTAATTAAGGTCTTGATTTGTTGCTGAACGATTTGGGGGTAGTATTTTAATTGCTTACATTTTTAAAATGGCACCTATGAGAGAATTTTTCGGGAAAGTTAATTATCAGGAGAGGACCATTTGTGATGATTTTCTTGAGCAGTTGACATTGTCAACTAATCAAGCTTCAAAAGTAAAAGAATTTGTGCCTAGAGCTCCTCGTTTGAAAATAGTAGAAGGGCTATATGATAAGGGAAACTGGTTGAGAGATCCACAGGTTGGGTTGTCTAGGTTGGGGTTATTTAAAGTTGGATTTGGAATGACAAATTCTCCTGCCCCACAAAATAGCATCTTGGAGTTAGATGTAGGGAAGTTGGTAGTTCTAGGAGTATTCATGGACATGGATCTATTGACTCAAATTGCACATAACTATGATCCAGTCACAAGAAGCATTAGGGACATAAATGGGAAAGCCCTTATCGAAATCAATAATGAGCAATTCAGAAGTGCTTTTGGGCTTAATGAGTTTACCAATTTTCTGGAACCCATTAATTTTAAATCATTAGCTCAAGTATACAGTGCACAGAGGAACCACCCTAGAAATGGGCCTCTTAAGGAATTTTTTTTGAAGATAGGTGGGTTGATAGTTTTAGGACCCAACACTAAAGAGCCCTTCTCATTGAATCTGTTCACCCTTAGGGCTAACCGAATGTATTGGTCACTTTGCCAGATTTTAGGAGAGGATGCTGAGGCAAATATGCCCAATCACTACTTGCTAATTATTGCTCATATTTTGAATCCTTCTCTTGTAGTAACTTTTGATTATGCTTCTTTCATTATTGATGCTATCCATGGAGGGTTGATAAGAATAAAAAATGGGAAGGTGGATAGGACTTTTGGATGGTATTCACTACTTATGCATCTATTTTTGTTCAAAGGTGGTGATTATTTTGCAAGTGGACTGGACGTCATAAAAGAGAATGAGGGAGAAAAGATGCTAGTGCTATTATGGAGTACTGTGTTTTCATGGGATAGAGATGATGCCAGTTTCTTAAAATTTGATAAATATTTTGCATCAAAGATTAGGACTCTCCTCTACTCAGAAAACCCAAGAATCCCCAAGGTTCTTTTGGAATTTGTTAGACCAAAAGAATTTGCAGAGAGTATAAAGATTGTTCATAATTGGGGTGATATTTACCTATACCCAGTCTCACCAGTTTTCAAAGTTTTTGGTTTCATAGGCACTCCATTTTTGTTTCCCTATCAGGTCCCTCTCAAAGTGCGAATTACAGAAGTCCTCAGATAGATTGGTGGTGTACAAGAGGCAAAGCTAACACGCAAGGGAAAGGGACTATTTTCCCTATGGTTACCATAGCCCATCAATTTATAATAACCAAGGGAGGTTGGAATTGTTTTGAAGACTTTCTCAAACCTTATCATTTGTCAACTACAATATCCAGGTATGCCGATCTAGAAGACTTCTTCAATGGCATGCTTAGAAAGAGAGCAGTGTGCAGAGGTAGACCCCATCAATTTCAGTTTCCTAAAGACCTCATTAGAAATGAGTTTGATCTAGATGAACAGGAGCTGAGGAAGGAAAAATGGGTGTCTTATAAGAAAGCCTTAGACATTGTACATCAGTTTGATGCCAACTATGACCCACTGTCTAGCTTTTTCCCTTTTGAGGAGAAAATAAAGTTCCAAATTGTTTGCTTTGAGGATGTAATGCAGACTCTAAAATAAAAGAGCGAAGCTGTGATTAAAAGAAACCTTGAAAAGGCAAGAATGATTCTAAGTAGGTCTACATCCACAAGAGTAATCCCTCCTGGTGACTATACATTGCACAAGAAATCTAGTTATAGTGTGCTGATGCCTACAATAGGGGAGCCCTCTACCTCCAAAGTAAAGAGGAAGATACAAGATGTCATTGACATCCAAGAGAGCCCAAAGAAGCAGAAAGTAGGAAAAGAAGTATAATCTGATACACCCTTATACTCTCCATCCAAATCCCCTATTCACATAGGAGATGAATAGGCAGCAGCTGAGCAGCTGATATAGTTAGGTAGTCTAGGAGAAATTGCCTATATATATGATGAAGTAGAGGAAGGAATGCTAGAAGAGCCCCTTGCTGCTGAGATGAACATCAACACAAATGAGTTCAAGGGCTAGGAGTGGGATCCTAAGATCAAGTAGGCCAGTGATGACTTTTTGGCTGACAGCAATTTTGTTACATCAAGAGCATTTATGCAGTTTGTATGGAAGCAAAATATAGACAAATACAATGCAAGATGTCAGAAGAGAAAAGGTGAGCAGCCTCACAAAGATCTAGCTCTGGTGGAAGAGGAAATAATCCATAAAATGATGGATGAATTTAAGACCATCACTCTTGAGCAAGGAAGAGATATGGGGGCACAAGCTGGAGTACTTATTCTCCCTAAGTGGGACATAGTAGATGCCCTGGTACTGGAGGCTGTGAGGAAATAAACCAAGCCCATGGAGGGAATTAATTTCAATAAAGCTAATGTTGCACTTGTCATGTGGTCTCTTAAGAGAGATGAGAATAAGAGAAGTAAAGACACCCCAGGGTCAAGCTACCTTGGTGGAATGATAGTAAAGAGTGTGCAGGACACAGGGGTGGTAGAAGCTGCTAGCACTGTTCTAGAAACTGCAAAATCTAGTGTTGTAGTAGCAGAAAGGGAAGCTAAGGAAAAGGCAGACCTTCAAGTCAAGTTGGAGACAATTTTGAAGGCTTATAACAATGCTAAGGAGGAGGTAAGAGGGAAGGATAGCATGATTGCTAAGTTGCAAAGCCACTTGATAGGACATTACCATCAAGGTGAGTCTTCAACACTGATGATCTCCTCTTCTCCTACAAGACCTCCACCTAGAAGCCCCATCATTGAGTTCCCACCATCTCTACCACCTTCTAGCTCCCAAATTATTGAGATTACTCCTCAAGAGTTAGAGAATTTAAAACAAGCTTAGGCCTTATATGCGAAGAAGTATGAGGAAAGAGTAAGGGCTACTATTTCAAGTTCTGCAGATACAATGAGTGCCTCACTGCTATATAATAATATAAAAAAGATTTTGGATATGTGGAATGAGCTTAAGGGTGCTCCTGAACAGTTATAAGAGGTTGCAACAGAATAGCAAGTACAAGAAGCTACAGAGGTCGAAAAGGACTTGTAACTATTTTTTGTAAAAGGTTTTGTAACTTCTTCTAAAAAAGAAATGATTGTAACAATTTCTCCTAGGAAAGTCCGAAGCTATGTACATCCATATTGTTATAAATGGATACTAGGACTAATAGAAAAATCATCACAAAGAATTGTAAGAAAACACTGCAGAAATTTATATCTGAACTTTTCTAAGTTTCATGGAGAACATTCAAAAGTTATTGTAATACTTTCTTGAAGAATATATCAATATACAGACCATCAGTTTTGAGTAAAACTTTGTGTCATCTTCAAATGTGTTTGCAATTGTTTACTATTTCATTCTAAATAATCTAGGGTTATTTTGTTTGAATAGGGTTGTAAGGCAACTTTCAGTGGATGTGTTTGCTAGCTTTTCTCTTTAGTAGGGAAATTAAATATGCGGGGATCACTTCTACCAGTAAATTATTTGTAGGATACTTTGAATCTTGATGAACATAGTTTAATTTGGTATGCATAAATTCTTATGTGTGTTAGGCATATATAAGGATTAACAGAAGTCGAGCCAATGGGATGTGTAAAGATATCTTGTTTGGGGAGTATTGTTTGAATTTAGATGACTTAGTGACCTTGGATAAGGCACTGGTATAGATCGAAGTTGTCTATTACATGTTTTGTAGTTCAAAATACTGAATATGAGTATAATTTTCATTCCTTTGTTTTAGTTAGTTTCAAGGTGATTAGATCCACTGGTTTTCTGGACTGGTTTGTTGTGGATTTATCTTTTGAAAGCATGAATTTAGTTCACAAAGGTATACCCACCTAGACTCTGAGTAGGTCTGAAGTGTAGAAGGTTAAATCAAATTTCGTCATATGTTGTCCTAAGAGTTTCCTTCCCTTTAATATCTCTTCTTCACAGAGTTTAATCATTTTATTATTAGGATATTGAAGTGAATCAGATTTTGAAGACAACACATCTGGTACTTCATTAAGTGAATTTAGGCCTACCAATGTGACAGAGGTACTCCTAGACTCTATCAATAAGATAACTGACTGTAATGCATTAGCCTACAAGGAAAGTGATGATACAATACCAATTCTTAAGATGATTGCACCAAAATGTAATATAGATCATGTAAAGGATTCTTTAGGTCAGTTGGACACATTGTCTAAATTTATTGCTGGAAATATAATAACAGATGATAAGGTGAATGAGGACACCTTCAAAGAGAATTGAAAAGGAAAAGGAAAAATTCCTTAAGGATGGAATAAAGAAGTGCACAAAACACATTAACACACTTTTACCGGCACTTAATACTACAATTTTGGAATATAAGGAGTTGTATAGAGAAACATTTAAGCCACATCTGTTGACAAAAGAAATTGAAAAGGAAATAAGTAGAGTACATAAGGAGATAGATGATATAGCTAATAACATAATTGGTTCATCTGAACCTTTATCAGTTATTGAGTAAGAAATAGTAGGATTTGATGAAAAGTTGGAGAAATTTGAAAAAGAGAACGAAAGGATCAATGCAAATGCCAGAGAGCTTAAGTATTAACTTAGTCCTAAGTTTGATAATCTTATCTCTTTGACAAATCAGATATCTAAGGCATTACTTCAAGGAGAAAGATCACCAAAGGACCATATGCATCATCTCACCAACATGATCCAACAAACTTAGGCAACCTTAAAAGAAAACAACATATTCATGTAGAGTTTAAATTTGGTTTTGGCAGACATATTTCTGATTGTAACCAACTAGTTACAAATTTTGAGGTGAAATTTTTGCCTTTCTTTGACAATTTTTGACAACCTTTTATCATTGATGTCAAAGGGGGACTAGTGGACAGAGAAAAATGATCATTTAGAGGAGATCATCTGCTCAGGGGGAGCACATATTTTTGGTAACTTTTTGGACTTCACCTTTTGGAAATAGCTTTTGGATTTTTCTCATGAGTGTTGCCATCAATGTCAAAGGTGGATATTGTTGGCATTATACACTCTAATGAGAAATGATGGTGTTGTCATTGATGGCAACCTACTGGAAACCTTCTAGCATTTATGTGGTAAAGCCATCAGCAGGCACCAGCACCATCATAGACATCTACATACACTGGTAGGCACTTCACTGACAGTGGCTACAATGCATAACGGCACCCCAGCCGACAAGGAATAAGCTTTTGTTTATTGTATTTAATTTAATTATCTTTTGTAAAAACCGGCATGGCATATTATAAAAGACTCATATATATGTATGAGATCTTATAGGTCATTTTGTGTAAGAAGTATGGTACAAGGATAACATGAATGAATGATATTTTTGTATAAGGAGATATATGTTGATAGTGAAGGTTTTGGTTATAGAATTAGCTTAAACCGGTAATGAACCTGGCATAGTTGATGCTGATTTGAAGTAGCACATTGTATTAGATTTTGATAACACACTTTTGTAGTCAGTGAGACTCTTATTAAGTAGTAAGCTCTAAGCAGTTGGCCTTCTTGCATGTGCAAGCCCCTCATTGTAAGTAATATTTATTCATTCACCAGTGAGTGAATATTATGGGTCACAAATCCAACAAAGGTTTTTCCCACACAGGGTTTCCTCATTAAACATCTTGTGTTATGGTGTGTTTTCTATGTTGTCTTTATTGTTCCTATTTACTGCATTAATTCTTATTTACCGGTACACTGTTTTGGAATGCAAAATACTTAATAACGTTAAATATTATGTTAACCAGTTGGATACTAATTCACCCCCCCCCCCCCCTCTCAGTATCTTTGGGACTATCATTAATCCTAACATCCCAAACGCCTATAAAATCCTTCAAGAAGAAATTTGATTGCCTTGAATAGCCTCTAATCGCACTTAGTCACTCTTAATCACTCTGAAGTCACTCTGAATGCAAGGTGATTAACAATGAAGTGAATTCGATCTTTTAACCTCCATGAAAAACCCTAATCTTCCATTCACATAAATGATTGTCGATGAGAGATACTGGATCTCGCTCAAAACCTATCCATGTCGGATAATCCTCTCCAATATCTAGAAAATTATCTAGAATCTCTTCCCAGGGCATATGTAGCATCTTCATGAATTTTTCTTACACCTAAGGCATCTTCCTTAGTTACCAAATGTGCTCACTTTTGGTGCAGGAGCAGCCTCTTCTACCAGATAAGTAATGAAGAAATTCCCATCTGATGATTGTTCTTCAGTCTTCCTAACCCATCTCTGAGTATGATCTTTCTAAATTTCACTAACCTTCTCTTTTCCTTTCTCGTTTGATCCTTCATTACTAACCGGTGGATTTATGCTTCTATAGAACTTAGCAATATGTCCAACTTCATTACATGCACAACATGTAACATTGTTCTTTTGAATTGGTTTTCTAAAACTAGTGAAATTGGTTGACATGCACTAATTAGCCATATATCCAAATTTTCCACAAGCATAGCATTTAACATTCATTCTGCAATCTTTTGTCCTATGACCAAACTTATTGCATTTAGAACATTTACTAGGAGCAAAATCAGGGTTTTGATTTCTCTGTTTCTATATTGCCTAGCCATGTGACCAAATCTATTACAAATAAAACATCTACCATTGAATTTATAAGCATTGAATTGTCTTACTGGTGCCTTATGGTTTTTTTCTTCATTAGTAGTACTGAAACTCTGTCCTTGCTCAAATCCGAGTCCACTAGAATCTCCAATTTTCCCCTGTCTCTTCAATAACTCATCAAGCTGTGCTGAGTTGATCTTGAATTTTTTACTCCCTTGCAATCGTTAAATCTTCAATTAGTATTATCATTTGTCTCTCAAGCTCTTTCTCATTTCTCTAGGATTGTACTAAATCCGTTCTTAACATATCATTTTCATGAACCAACCTACCACATTCTTCAAACTTGTTCTTCAAGGATACAATAAGATTGTCTTCCTTTTTCTTTTTGTCCTTAATCTCCTTAGACATCCTCATAGTTATAACTTGCATTTCATTTTTCATTACCATGTTCTCCTATCTCAATCTCTAACATTGTTCCTTAAGTGCATTTTTCTCTTCATCGTCCTGATTTTGCAAAAGTTCCTTCCTACTATCTTGAATAGATTATAGCCTCTCTTGTATGAAAACAATGAATTCCTTACCAGAATTCAATTCATCTTGTAGCTTTAAGTTCTTCAACCTTTCAACATCATAATCTTCAAATGCCATCTCAAGTTGCTTCTCCAAAGCCATATTCTTTGATTCTCGTTTCAGGATCTTCCTCAAGTTGTTATACTTCCTCTGAGGCACAAGGCTCTGATACCAATTGTTGGAAACCAATAACACTGAGAGGGGGGGTAAATCAGTGTTATACCAGAATAGTAGATTTTAGCCGTATTAAAACATTCAAACAACAACCAGTATACCGGTATAAATAGAATTGAAAGAAGTAAACCAACTAATAAGCCAAACACATAAATGAGAATCATAACACACATATTTAAACATGGAAAACCTCAAAGAGGAAAAAACACCATGGGATTTGTGACCCACAATATCAACCAACTGGCCATATGAAGAGATATTACAAAATATGAGGGGCCTGCACTTGCAGGAAGGCTTATAGCCTAGAGCACACTGCTCAATCACAATAGGAGCCTCACTGACTACATAAAATTCCAAACAAGAATCAGGAGAAGTGTGAACTTCTAAGATATCATCTTCTATGCTAGAATACAGTTTTGGTTTAAGCTCTGTCTGTTCCAATTGAAACCCTAAACCTTTGTACCGGAATAACCCTTACAATAAATTCCTCACATACATGATCTCTCTGATATATTTCACATCATATTACATGCAGATATCCATAATCTCTTATCTCATGTCTATCTCTCTATCTATATCAAAATGATCTAATCAAACTGCCCTATATACCCTATACAACTTTTACTATACCATGTCGGCCTGCATTGTCGATGACCAAAGAAGTCCATGTCCTGTCAATGCCAGTGTCGGTGTAGAATTAGTGAAGTATCTACTGGAACACCATAGAATCAAAACATGAAGCCAAAACACAAAATCATGTTTCCATCAATGACAACATAGAGAAACCAACCAATAGAGTGTCAATTGCAAACAATTCTGACAATAGAAAGGAATGGGTGTTCCTGGCTATCAAGGAAGATGTTTCGGCACTGGAAGAGAAAGTACCTAAAGAAAAGGCACTTACTTCTAAAATTGAAGATAAGGATGAATGGGTAATTGACAGTGGATGTTCACATCATATGACTAGAGATAAAGGGAACTTTCTATCTTTGAAATAATGTGATGGCTATCTAGTTAGATTTGCAGATGAAAAAGCATGTATGATTAGAGGAGAACGAACTATATCATTGGATGGTAAGCACAATATTGATAATGTTTATTTTTTTAAAGGTTTGAAGCATAATATTTTGAGTGTAGGAAAATTGGTGTATAAGCAATTTCAATTACAGTTCAAGGATGGAAAACACAAAATCATTAATAAATCTGGTTTGGAGATTGCAACCGATACACAGACAAAAGGTAATATATTTCATTTCAATTCTGGTGAGAAGACATGTTTGATTGGACAAATTAGTGAGAGTTGGCTATGGCATAAGAGGCTATGTCATGTGAATTTTCATTGCATTGTAAAGATCAATTCAACTAAGGTAGTTAGAAATATACCTAAGATTGGGAAGCCATATAATCTGGTATGTAAAGAATATCAAATGGGAAAACAGGTCAGAACATCTTTTAAGAGTATAAAATATAAATCAAATGATGTTCATGATCTTATTCGTACTAATTTGTGTGGCCCTGCTAGAGTTAAAAGTTTTCAAGGTGATAGATATTTCATGCTAATCATTGATGATTATTCTAGAATGATGTGGGTTACATTTCTAAGGGAGAAATATGAGGCTTTTAAAAAGTTTAAAATCTTTAAGGATAAATAGGAAACTAGGACAAGATTGAAGATTAAATGTTTGAGGTCAGATCATGGTGGAGAATTCACATCTAGTGAGTTTAATCTTTTGTGAGAAGCATGGTATAAGGGGACAATTTTTGACTCCCCAGACACCTCAGCAGAATGGAGTTGTGGAAAGGAAGACCAAAACTTTCTTGGATGCTGCTAGAACAATGATGATGGAAGCTAGTCTACCTCATATCTACTAGAGAGAAGCAGTGAGCATAATAGTCTATACATTCAACAGAGTACACATCAAAGGAGAAACCAGTAAGACACCTTATGAATTATGGTTTAGCAATACACCTATAGTTAAGTATTTTAGAATCTGTGGTAGTAAATTCTATATCAGGAAAGATGATATCATTGGAAAATTTGATCCTAGATGTGATGAAGGCATATTTTCTTGTTATTCTAATGAAAGTGAAGCATATAGATGTTATAACAAGAGACTGCAGAGAATTGTGGAGAGCGCTAATGTCAAGGTGGATGAGTTGAATACAAGAAAATCAGAGTTTATGAGAAAGAACTGGCAATGGAAATGATTATATCTGAATCGGTAGCACCTTTACCAGAATAGAATGTTGAACAAGTTACTCTTGCAGTATCAGAAAATTCAATAGTAACTGAAGAATTGGGAAGAAGAATAGAGAGTCCAAAGACTCCTAGGTATGTTATATTGAATCATTCAGAAGATCAAATCATTGGGGATAAGAACAATGGAGTGATGACAAGAAGGAGATTGGCAAGTAATGAGGTATGTTTAATTTCTCAAGTTGAACCGGTATCAGCAATTGAAGCATGTAATGATGAATGTTGGTTGAAAGCTATGGAAAAATTAGATTAGATTGAGAAGAATAACACATGGACTTTAGTTCCCCAGCCTAAAAATAAGAATGTTACTAGAACTAAATGGGTTTTTTTGGAATAAAATCAATGAGGATGGACAAGTTGTAAGGAATAAGGCTAAATTGGTTTATAAAGAATATTCTCAGAAGGAAGGAATTAATTATGGTGAGACTTTTGCACCTATAGCTAGGATTGAAGCTGTAAGATTATTTCTTACCTATACTACCCATAAAAACTACAAGGTTTATCAGATGGATGTTAAGTGTGTATTTCAGAATGGGGATCTTGATGAGGAAGTTTATATTGAGCAACTTGATGTTTTTTCAATTTTAGATGATACAAACATGGTTTGCAGGTTAAGGAAAGATTTATATGGATTGAAACAGGCACCTAGAGCTAGGAATGCAAGATTTTAGAGTGATCCTAGAGAAAATCATGAGATTGCGGTGAAAAGGATTTTCAGATACTTACAAGGTACATCCGAATATGGTTTGTGGTACCCTAAGGATGATGAGTTTACTTTATGTGCATATACAAATGTTGATTGGGATGGAGATGTTGATGACCGAAAAAGTACTTCTGGTGGAGCTTTCTTTCTTGGAAATAAATTGGATTCATGGATCAGCAAGAAGCAATCATGTACTTCTTTATCTACTACTGAATATGAGTATGTTGTTGCTGCTACTAACTGTACACAGGTTCTATGGATGAAGCAATTGTTGAAGGATATTAAAGTGAATTGCACTGGACCGGTAGTTTTTCACTGTGATAACTCTGTTTCTATTGACATATCAAATAATCTGGTATTTCACTCTAAGATAAAGCACATATCTATCAAGTATAACTTTTTGAAGGAGAAGGTGGAAGAAAATTAAGTTAGACTAGTTTATGTGAACACTAAAGAGAAGATTGTAGATATTTTCACTAAATGTTTTCCTAAAGGATTATTTTAGAACCTGAGAGATGGATTAGGGGTTTATGCCCCTCTGGCAGAGAATTGATTGATGTAATTTGCCATGAGTCTGTTATGTATTATCTGAGATATTATTCATTTCAGCATTGATGTGGGGATGCTACTGCTCAGGGGGAGTAGTTAGCCTTTTATTTTAATGGTTTTTGTTTTTGCTTTGATATTCTTGTCATATTTTCAGCATTGATGTCAAAGAGGGAGTGATATATGTGAGAAACGAAGCTTTACAAAGATATTATTCATAGGGGGATTTTGTTCTTTGTTTTAGAACTTCATTGCTATATCTTTGTATGGGAGATTATTGGTTGTCTTCCATTGGGGGAGACTTGTTTGGCATTTCTTGGCAATTGGATGTTTTTCACATCTAGTGTTGCCATCAATGCCAAAGGGGTAGATTGTTGGTCATTTAGAGGAATTGATTATTAATTGTATTGATCTTTTATCATTGATGTCAACACTAGTTGTTTTGGATGCTTTACCCATACCCTTATGGTCCTGGTAGGTTGTTTGGTTTTTGGTTGGATTTGATTTGATATTATTTGGTATACTCCAGTATGTTTGGATTAAGGAATTGGTTTACTCATATTCATGTTAAGTTAGTTGGTTTTGTCCTAGTGATCAGATGCTATCATGTTTTCTTGGAAGCTTGGTTTGTGGTTCTGGCGAGGGTTTCACCGATAGAGCTTGGATGAAGATCTTTGATGATATGCATAAGTGGTGTTCGTGAAGCTTCCAGTATGGATTCAAGATGCTGACGGTGATCATGTTCAAGACTTGGCAGATTGAGATCATTGCTTTAGCGTGTGTGGACCTAAATTGGGTCCTAGTGTATCTAGGTTATGGACTGGCTCAATGTAACGTGTGGATTGGACCTCTCGATCTGTTTCCGAGATTTCTTATTGGTTGGATATTATTTGTTTGGTCCAAGGCCGACATGTTTTGTAATTATGTAATTGGTTTATTATCTGGTGGCTGACTTGATTATTTATGGTTGAGGATTTGTATATATATGATGTAAGATCTCATTGTAGATGATATCAGGATATAGGAAACACATATGGATATGTAATATGCGAATAATGTAATATCATTCTAGCAGAGGATTTGATCTATCATTGGAGATCAAATTGGATTTATGTAAGAGGATTTTAGTCCTTCGATATTGAACTTAACTGGATCTGTATTCAGGCATAGGAGATGCTATCTTTGTAGTTCATTCATTCTTCCAGATTGTAGTATGGATTTCTATGTAGTCAGTGAGACTCCTTTTTAGATGAGCAGTGTGCCCTGTTGGCATATGTGCAGAGCATTATGACATGATGATATTGTATGTTGTCAGTGATGTCAATATGCTGAAGTATGAACCAGTATGGTGTGGTAAGCAAACTGGCAAGAGAATCGGTATGATGATGTAAACCGGTGTTTGTGAAAAAGTGAAGCGGTATGTCTATTAAAGGTGAACAAGTATATTGAAATAAGAATCAGTAAATGGAAGTTTTGTATTGGGGTTTCATTTGGCATGACTACCAGTTGGCAGTCTCAGCTTCAAGGTTTCTAGTTGATGCATTCCAAGCTTGTGCAATTCAACCGATGACATCTTGTGATGAGTTAGCATTGTATGAAGACCGCCATGTCAACCTTGTGCGCATGAAGGATTTCCTTGAGGATCTTGCATGGAGAGTGATCATATCTACCTCGGCAATGTGCAAAGTCTTTGTAAACGGTGGAGAGCATGTGATGAGTGATTTGCTTCCTGAAGTGTTAAAGAATGAATGTTGGAGAGCCTCTTGAGGTCTATTCAATATTGTTGTATTCGATGGAGTGTGACTAACGGTCAGGATTGAACCGACTAGATTATAAAACCTAAATGTTTAGGGTTTAGGGTTTATGCTACCAACCTATCTATTTCTTATAAGGATGATGATGTTTCTCATTTTGGAGTTGTTGGCAAATGTTGTGTGTGTATCTAAGTACAAAGATACATGATTCTTGCCAGACCAGATAAGAGAATAGATACCTATAGAGTGTGATTGCAGAACGAAGGAACTAAAGTGGATATGCATTGGCATTGAAGTGCTGTTACCAGATTATTGTAATACATGTTTACCTCTAACCACTTCAACAGTTGGAAAATCCCTTAACAGGGTAGCTTTAACCGGCTTGTTGTAAATCCTTTAACAGGGTGACTTAAAATCTTTGAGTTCTTAAAAACCTCTAACAAGGTAACCTTTAAGAGGGTTTAACCTTAACTAGGTATTTTAGCCATCCCTTAATTGGGTGACCCCTAGCAGGATCGATTCCTAACAGAACCTATTGTAAAGTCTTTAACAGGACTAGGCTCCTAATAGAGTAGACTTCAAAAGGGTTCAAAGAACAGCTTGTGGGTATTCATCCCCACCATTGTTTTTCCCAGTTGGGTTTCCACGTGAAAAAATATGTGTGTTATGTGTGATGCTTTTGATGTGATGCTTTGTTATTTTCTGTCAAGTAGTAAAGCATGTTGAGCCAGTAAGTCTTTACATTTTTGTTGATATATTACTTGTGTATGCATATGGGTGAAGTGGAAATAAGATGTTAGATTGTGTGGAAAGCTAAGAGTTCCCGCTTTATGTCTTTCACATTCTTACTGTGTTTAACCAGTAGTAATCTGGTTTAGACTAGTGTTATTGCTTGCCAGTCAAGTGCAGTGTTTTTAGTCAAGCTGATTTAAGGAAAAGTGTTTTTGCCTATACTAATTCACCCCCCCTCTCTTAGTACTAGTTTGGTACTAATTGTTCATCATTGATTCATCAATTGGTATCAAAGTGTCTTCCAGGTTTTCTGTGTTGTAAGCTTAACCGCTTGAGGGAAAGATCCTACTCTAATGATGAAGAGGGAAGGTCCAAAGTTCAACATAGACAACATTAAAATGTGGAAGGACAGAATGAAGATATACATCAGAAGCATGGGTGCTCAACATTGGAGCTATGTTGAGAATGATTATGTTATCCCTACTTGTACTCTCACCTATCATCAAAATCAAGAGATTCGGGAGAATGGGCAAGTCATGGAAGCCCTAATCAGCAGTTTATCTGACATTGATTTTATTGATGTTCAGGATAAAGAGAATCCCAAAGAAGTATGGGATGCTCCTGAGAATATCTATGGCAGTGAAGAGCATGTGAAACAAGCTAAGGAAGAAACCCTTAGAGGAAAGTTTTAAGACATGCAGATGGTTGAAGGAGAGGCCATTTAACAATATGGAATAAGAAACAAAATTGTTGTTGGAAATATCAAGAGTGCAGGTGGTAAAATGGAATATTCCACTGTTGTTAGCAAAGTTTTGAGATCCTTATTACCAGTCTACGCAATAAGGGTTGTTGCTATTCAGGATTTGAGGTCTGTAGACAAGACAAAGGTATCCCTGGACCCCATAATTGCAAAGTTAATAGATTATGAGCTAAATAATTATGATGATAGTATTCAGAAGACTGAATTAGCCTTCAGAGCATCTGTTGCACCATCTAGAAAAGGCAAAGAAGCTAGTACTAGTGGTGAACCAAGACAAAGTAGAGAAATGGATGATGAGGAGATCCTGATGGAATTTCAAGCTCTTCTTGCCAAGAGACTTCCCAAGGGAACCAGTAAATACAGAGGTAAACTTCCTTTGAAATGATTTTCTTGCAATAGGATAGGAGACATTGTTGTAAACACTCCTAATGGTGATAGTAAGGACAAACCGAAAAAGTTCAAGAAGTTCAAAGGAGGAAATCGGAGAAACTATTTTGTAGTAGTTGATGAAGGTGTCACTGATGAGGAGTCAGAAGATGTAGAAAGTGAATACATTGTGTTTGTAGCAGTTAAGGAAGATGTGTTAGACAAGAAGGCTCTTGTCTCCCACTTTGATAATTCCAATTAGTGGATTATTGACAGTGGTTGTTCTCACCATATGACTGGTGATCAGAGTAAGTTTCTATCTCTACAAGAATATGATGGTGGTGAGGTTTGTTTTGGTAATGATGCACCATGTGTCGTAAAAGGCAGAGGGTCTATCTCTGTGAATGGAAGAAGAAGTTCTGACAATGTGTAATGGGTAGAAGCTCTCAGACACAACCTTTTGAGTGTTTCTCAACTGAATGATAATGGACTCACTCTGGAATTCAAAAATGGAGTGTGCAAAATTGAAGGAAAGAATCGTGAACTGATGGCTACTAGTATGCAGACCAAAGGTAACCTATTTCAACTAAATGCTAATGTCAGTACATGTCTAATGGCTAAGTTTGAGGATAGCTGGATATGGCATAGGAGACTTTTCCATGTAAACTTTGATAATATTGTGAAGGCCGGTAAGATCAAGGCAGTTAGAGGATTGCCTAAGTTGAGAAAACCAGAGAATCCTTTGTGCAGAGAGTGTCAACTGGGGAAAATGTCTTCCTCAACCTTCAAAGGTAAACCTTTCACTGCAGACAATTTACTTGATCTTGTGCATACTGATTTGTGTGGTCCTATGAAAACTAGGAGTGTGTAGGGAGATAGGTATTTTATGATTCTAACTAATGATTTCTCAATAATATTCTTGAAGGACAAGTCTGAAGCCTTTGGAAAGTTCAAATCCTTCAGAGCACTAGTTGAAAAAGAAAGTCATAAGAGGATTAAGTGCCTGAGAACTGATCAAGGAGGAGAATTCATTTCTAGTGAATTCAACAAGTATTGTGAAGAGAATGACATCAAGAGGAAACTATCTGCCCCCCGGACTCCATAGTAGAATGGCCTAGCAGAGAGAAATAGCCGGAGTGTAGTTAAAGAAGCTAGAACAATGCTGATCCAAGGAAAAGTTGCTCACACTTTTTGGAGAGAAGCGGTGAGCACTACAGTCTACACAATGAACCAGGTACTCATCAAAAAGGGTAAGGATAAAACACCTTATGAGTATTGGATATGTAAGACACCAGTGGTAAGCTACTTTAGAGTGTTTGGTAGCAAATGTTATATCAAGAGGAGTGAACATCAGAGCAAGTTTGATGCAAAATGTGATGAGTGAATATTCCTAGGGTATTCCACAAAGAGAAAAGCTCTCAAATGTTTCAACAATAGGACTCAGAAAATTGTTGAAAGCATCAATGTTAGAGTTGATGAAACCTCTGAGAAATCTGAGGAAACCGACAGTGAGCAAGTAGGAGATGAACAAGTAGTAACCTTTTGGGAACAGGTTGCAAAACAACCTAGCATCAGTAATAGTGCTCCTACACCGGTAGATGTTAATGTTGATGAAGATGAGGATGAAGAAGAAAAGAAAGAGGAAATGACTAAGATCATTCCTAGGTATGTAAAGCTGAATCATGATCCAAAGCATATCATAGGAGACAAGGATGCAGGAATTCTTACAAGAAGAAAGGTCAAAGAAAACTCTTGCATGATCTCTAAATTTGAGCCTAAAACATTCAGAGAGGCACATAAAGATGAAGATTAGATCAAGCAAATGGAAGAGGAACTTGACTAGATAGAAAAGAATGGTACATGGTCTCTAGTACCCAGACCTGAGCATAAAAATATCATAGGCACCGAATGGGTTTTTAGAAATAATCTGAATGAAGAAGGCACAGTGGTAAGAAACAAAGCCAGACTGGTGTGCAAAGGATATGCTCAAGAAGAAGGAGAAGACTATGGAGAAACCTTTGCTCCAATAGCCAGATTGAAATGAGTTCATATGCTTCTTGCATATGCAGCATTCAAGGTATTCAAAGTATATCAAATGGATGTAAAATCTGTGTTCCTGAATGGAATACTAGAAGAGGAGGTGTATATATAGCAACCAGATGGGTTTTCCCTATCAGAAGATAATGACATGGTGTGTAGGCTACATAAAGCCTTGTATGGACTAAAGAAGGCACCTAGAGCATGGTATAAATGCTTGCACTCCCATCTTGTGAAGATTGGATTTGAGAGAACGAGTAAGGATAGTAATATCTACCTGAAGTCAAAAGGAGATCAGATTCTAATTAGTGAGGTATTTGTTGATGACATAATTTTTGGAGGAGATGACAAGATGAGTCATGATTTTGCAGATGAGATGAAAAAGGAATTTGAGATGTCACTTATAGGTGATATTATGTTCTTCAATGGACTCCAAATTCAACAAATGAAAGATGGAATCTTTATAACTCAGTCCAAGTATGTCAAAGAGGTGTTGAAGACTTTTGGCATGGAAGACACCAAATCGGTTGGTATGCCAATGGTGACCCATTATAAATTATCAAAAGAGGATGATTCAGGGTTGGTAAATGGGAAGGAATATTGATCAATGATTGGTAAATTACACTATTTAGTACATAGCAGGACAGAAATTGCACATGTAGTGGGTATTACTGCACGGTTCCAAAAGAGCCCAAGAGAATCCCACTTGGTAGCAATCAAGCGGATTCTTAGATATCTAAAGGGAACTATTGACTATGGATTATGCTATCCATATAGTAATGATTTCAACCTGAAAGTGTTTAAAAATATTGACTGGGCTAGTAATGTGGATGACCGGAAGAGCACAATTGGTGGTGCATTCTTTCTTGGTGGTAGACTAGTCTCTTGGATGAGTAAGAAGAAGAGTTGTATATCTCAGTCTATAGTAGAAGAAGAATATATTGCAGCATTTATGAACTACACACAGACAATTTGGATGAAGCATCTATTAAATAGCTTCAAAATTCCTATATCTGAACCGGTAAGCATATTTTGTGACAACACAAGTGTAATTAACATCTCCAAGAATCCGGTTTTATATGCTAGAACCAAGCACTTCGACCTCAGGTATCATTTCTTGAGGGAAAAGGTTCAGAACAAAGATGTTGTATTGGAACATGTTTCCAGTAAGGAGTAGTTAGCAGACATATTCACCAAGCCTCTACTAAAGGCTACCTTTATCTATTTGAGAGGTGAATTAGGGGTGCTGCCACTTCAAGAGGTGAGCTAAAGGTGTGTGCTCCACATCAGTCAGGTCTTACATTGATATATCTTTTTCAGGATTGGTGTGTTGAAAGGTGCTACTCCTTAGGGGGAGCAACATAGTGGAACATAGATGTGTATGCCTCCACTTTTGCATTGTTGTCAAAGGGGGAGAAGATGTGAAGCGGAGAAGATATTTGCAATATTGGGGAGAAGATGTGAAGTAGAAGCAGAAAGATATCTGTGTATATTGCCATCAATGCCAAAAGGGGAGATTGTTGGCATATGTGCAGAGCATGATGACATGATGATATTATACATTGTCATTGATGTCAATATGCTGAAGTATGAACTAGGATGGTGTAGTAAGAAAATTGGCAAGAGAACCGGTATGATGATGTAAATCGGTATTTGTGAAAAAGTGAAGCGGTATGTCTATTAAAGGTGAACTGGTATGTTGATAAAGAACCGGTAAATGGAAATTTGGTATTGGGGTTTCATTTGGCATGACTATTGATTGGTAGTCTCAGCTTCAAGGTTTCTGGTTGATGCATTCCAAGCTTGTGTGATTCAACCAATGACATCTTGTGATGAGTTAGCATTGTATGAAGACCAAATAAGTGTTGCCACATAAGCCTTGTGTGCATGAAGGATTTCCTTGAGGATCTTGCATGGAGAGTGATCATATCTACCTCAAGAATGTTTGAAGTCTCTGTCAATAGTGGAGAGCGTGTGATGAGTTATCTGCTTCCTAAAGCGGCAAAGAATGAATGTTGGAGGACATCTTGAAATCTGTTCAAGACTATTATATTCGATGCAGTGTGACTAATGGTCAGGATTGAACCGACTGGATTGTAAAACCTAAATGTTTAGGGTTTAGGGGTTATGCTACCGACTTATCTATTTCCTATAAGGTCGATGATGTTTTTCATTTTGGAGTTGTTGGCGAATGTTGTGTGTGTATCTAAGTGCAGATATATGTGATTCTTGCCAAACCAGATAAGAGAAAAGATACCTATAGAGTGTGATTGCAGAAGGAAGAAACTAAAGCGGATCTACATTGGCAATAAAATGTTGTTACCAGATCACTGTAATACCTATTGACCTCTAACCACTTCAACAGTTGGAAGATCCCTTAACAGGGTAGCTTTAACCGACTTGTTGTAAATCCTTTAACAGGGTGACTCAAAATATTTGAGTTCTTAAAATCCTCTAACAAGGTAACCTTTAATAGGGTTTAAACCTTAACCAGGTATTTTAGCCATCCCTTAACTGGGTGATCCATAGCAGGATTGGTTCCTAACAGAACCTATTGTAAAGTCTTTAACCAGACTAAGCTCTTAACAAAGTGGACTTCAAAAGGGTTCAAAGAATAGCTTATGGGTATTCATCCCCACCGTGGTTTTTCCCAGTTGGGTTTCCACATGAAAAAATATGTGTGTTATGTGTGATGCTTTTCATGTGATACTTTGTTATTTTCTGTCAAGCCCAGGATGCTTTATTGTCATCCCGGTTCTTCGTTCGAGCATGCTTTAATTTCCCTAGAGTTTCAAGATGGATGTCTTCTCAAGTTATCTAGAAGGCAGGAAGCTAGACAAATGCGCCCCGGTGGAACAAATGCTATCCCGGTGGGAGGCAAGAGCCGGAAGGCCAATAACAACTTCCTTTCACAAGCAGTAAAGCATGTTGAACCAGTAAGTCTTTTCATTTTTGTTGATGTATTACTTGTGTATGCATATGGGTGAAGTGGAAATAAGATGTTAGATTGTGTAGAAAGATAAGAGTTACCGCTTCATGTCTTTCACATTCTTACTGTGTTTAACTAGTAGTAATCTAGTTTAGACCAGTGTTATTGCTTGCCAGTCAAATGCAGTGTTTTTAGTCAAACCGGTTTAAGGAAAAGTGTTTTTGCCTGTACTGATTCACCCCCCCCCCCTCTCAGTACCAGTTGGGTACTAATTGTTCATCATTGATTCATCATGCTCTAGGCTGATGGCCTTCCTACAAGTGTAGGCCCCTTAGTTGTAATTCACATACTTACTGCAGAAGTGTTATTTGATTGTGGATAGGCTTCCCACCATGGTTTTTCCCTTTACTAGTTTTTCCATGTACAAATCTTAGTGTCATGAGGATGGTATTTATTCTCTGATTATTGTTTATGCTTAATTGGTTTATATGTTAGTATTTTATTTAAGCATTCTGGTATTAATGTTTTGGGTTCCGGTATTAACATTTTAAATTTCTTAAGGTTATGGTAATCTAAGACAACTAATTCACCCCCCTCTCTTAGTTGTCTTCCAGTTATTTTAACTATCTAACAGTGTACCTTCCTTCATGTGTAGGCCCCTATTGTCACCATATACTTTTTGTAGAAGTATCATCTAACTGTGGGTAGGGTTTCCCACCATGGTTTTTCCCTTTACAAGGTTTTCCACATATAAATCATGATGTTTTTTATTAAGGTAAAAATAGGTTTTGAAGGGGCCCCGAAACCCTTTACAAGTAGAACTTAGTAGATAAAGCAAAAAGAGACAAAAAAGGACAAACCAATGAAAAGCCAGTGAAAAACCATAGAGAATCAGCTAAAGCCCCACAAAGCCAGCAAAACCAGCAAGACCCAAGAGAAGAAACTAATTGATTTTTTTCAGGGCATTAGCCAAGGTGTTGCTAATCCCATGCAGTTCTTTGATGTTTTCCCTAAGATTAGGGATATCCTTAGCACAAGTAGCCATAGCTTTCTTGACACTTTCCCTAGTCCTCTTAGAAGCACTAGCTAGAGTAGCTTCACCACTACCAATCTAGATAGTATCTTCATCCATCTTAAGGTCCACCATCGGTTTAGGAAAACTGGAATTATCAAAGACCTTAGCAATATCTTCCAAGTTTTTACTGACTACTAATAGGATATTCGAGATAATGCCCAGCAAATTTTTCATCACCACACTCCCTTCTTCTAGTGATTTTACCTTCTCCTCGATATCATGCTTCCATTTTATCTGATCCCTGTCATTATCCTTCCTCTTCTCATCTGCCTATTTCCCATTTTTCTCCAAGTTCTTCAAGAGTTCATAGGTCCATCTATCATAATCCAGTCTCGCCTCATTGAGTTTTCTAAGGTTATCCATGAATAACCCTTTACCCGCATTTTTCCTTATCCTCACTTAAACTATCCTTAGTCATATCCTTCTCAGGATCCTTGCTCTCCTCCCTCTCAAAATTTGCATCTTTATCCTCATTATCCTTATACTCCACATCCTCCATAGGGTGGCTATTGTCCTTGCTAGGGCAATCACTGTGGATAGGGATTTCATTGTCAGACTCATTATCACCACCTTCTTCCTCAATACCCACCTCCTCATCTTTCTAGCTGTCTTCACCATCAAAATCATCTGTATCCATTTCCTTGCCTTCTTTTCCCATTTCATTTGTTTTGGTCTTTTCTTCATGAGTTTCCGTCCTAGAGGCACTCTTAGTTTTTTTGCTAGAAGATGCCTTCTCCTTGCTAGAATTGCCTCCCTATAGCTTTCTCTTCCTCGTAGAGGTGGATAACCTCTTGTTTTCTAGAATGGTGAGGGTTTTATAGTCCTCATAAATGAGCAGCAAAAGCCCGCAATGCAAAACCGGATTAGAGGGGTTCTTACTATGTGTTGTCTTCAAAATCTGACTCACTTCAACATCCTTATAATAAGATTATTAAACTCTATGCAAGAGGAATGTTAAGGGGAAGGAAATTCTTAGGACAACATATGACAAGGTTTGATTTAGCCTTCTACACTTCGGACTTATTCATAGTCCAGGTGGGTATACCTTTGTGTACTGGATTCACACTTTCAAAATATAAATCCACAGCAAACCAGTCTAGAAAACCAGTGGATCTATTCACCTTGAAACTAACTAAAACAAAGGAATGAAGATTATACTCATATTCAGTATTTTGATCAACAAAACATGCAATAGACAACCTTGATCGATACCAGTGCCTTATCCAAGGTCACAGAGTCACCAAAATTCAAATAATACTCCCCAAACAGAATATCTCCACACACCCCATTGGCTCAGCCTCTTTTAATCCCTATATATATGCCTAGCATACCTAAGAATTTATACATATCAAATCAAACTATGCTCATCAAGATTCAAGATGTCTCATAGGTAATTTACTAGTAGAAGTGATTCCTGCATATTTAATTTCCCTCCTAAAGAGAAAAGCTAGCAAACACATCTATTGAAAGTTGCCTTGCAACCCCTATTCAAACAAAATAACCTTGGATTATTCAATATGAAACAGTAAATAAATGCAAACACATTTGAAGACAACACAAAGATTTACTCAAAACCGATGGTCTATATATTGATATTATCTTCAAAAAAGTATTACAAGAAGCTTTTGAATATTCCCCATTAAACTCATAAAAGCTCAGATAAATTTCTGTAGCATTTTCTTACAATTCTTTGCGATCCCTCTCTCTCTAGTCCCATTATCCATTTATAACAATATAGATGCACAAAGCTTCAAACTTTCTGAGGAGAGTTTGTTACAATCATTTCTTTCCAAAAAAGAAGTTATAAAGCCTTTTACAAAAATAGTTACAAGTTCTTTTCGGCCTCTGCAGCTTCTTTAACAGGCTGTTCGGTTGCAAACTCTTCTACCTTTTCAAGGGCGCTCTCTAACTATTCTAGATCATGGGTGGCATATTTTGTTGTCCACTCATCATACACATTATCGGTTGGCCATGAGAAATTAATCACTTTTGCCTTGGCCTTGGTCAACCTTTTCCAGGAGTTTCTCATCTTGTTGACTTCTGAATTGAGAAAACCATAATGTGACTTAATTTTCTCTATCTCCTATATTGTCACAACAAAGAAGGAAGCATCATCTAGATCAATAATTCCTTTAATTCTTGCTGACAGTTTGGCTTCTACCTCCTTAAGCCACACTAGTTTGTCCTTTAGTTGATCAGGGCTAACAAAAACTCCTGGGAGCAACTCAAAAACCTGATCAGCATATTCCTTTTTGCACAAGTTAACTTTCCTATCAACATTATCCACCCCTTCTACTAATTTTACTAAATCTTTGGTGATGTCACAAGTGGATTTAATGATAGGATTGGCCCCTGCTTCTTCATAAGATGCACACATACACTCTAAATCTTCCTCTCTAGGCCTCCACTTGTCAAAAATAGGTGTCAAAATGGCATTATCTCCCCTAAGCTCATTCCATATATCCAAAATTTTACCTACATTGTTGTATAGCAATGAGGCATTCACTATACCTGCAAAACTAGTGACAGTGGCCTTTACTCTATCCTCGTACTTCTTTACATACAGGGCTTGAGCCTATTTTAAATTCTCTAACTCATGAGGAGTAATCTCAATCATTTGGGAGCTAGAAGGTGCTGGAGATGGTGGGAACTCAATGATAGGGCTAGTAGGTGAAGGTTTGGCAGGAGAAGAGGAGATCATGAGTGTTGAGGATTCACCTTGATGATACTATCCTGCTAGCTACTTCTGCAATTTAGCAATGATGCTATCTTTGTTCCTTACCTCTTCTTGGGCATTAGTGTAGCTTTTAAAACTGCTAGTTTAACCTAGAGATCTGCCTTTTCCTTAGCCTCCCTTTCTGCTACTACAACACTAAATTTTGCAGTTTCTAGTACAGTGCCAGTGGCTTCCACTACCCCAGTAGTTTGCACTCTCTTCACCATCATTCCTCCAAGATAATATGACCCTGAGGTGTCCTTCTTCTTATTTTCATCTCTTTTTAGAGACCACATGACTAGTGCAACATTGTCTTTACTGAAAGTAACTCCCTCCATAGGTTTTGTCTCCTTTCTTACTGCTTCCAAGACTAAAGCATCTGCTATGTCCCATTCAAGGAGAATGAGTACCCCAGCCTAAGCCACCATGTCTCTTCCTTGCTGAGGAGTGATGGTCTTAAATTCTTCAACCATTTCTTGCTTTATTTCTTCCTCAACTATAGCTAGGTCTTTATGAGGTTGCTCACCCTTCCTTTTCTCACACCTTGCATTGTATTTGTCAATGCTCTACTTCCACACAAATTGCATGAATGCTTCTGATGTGATGAACTTTTCATCAGCCAAGAAATCTTCACTGGCTTGTTTGATCTCAGGATCCCATTCTTGGCCTTTGAATTCATTGATGGTGATATTCATTTCAGTAGCTAAGGGCTCTTCTGGCATTCCTTCCTCTACTTCATCATAAGTGTAGGCAATTTCTCCTAAAATGCATAATTGCAATAGTTGCTCAGCTGCTGCCTGTTCATCTCCTATATGGATAGGTGATTGAGATGGAGAGTACAAAGGTTCTTCAGGTTGTACCTCTTTTCCCACTCTTTGTTTCTTTGGGCTATTAGGGATGTTGATGACATCATGTATCTTCCTCTTTCCTTTAGACGTAGAGGGCTCCCCTGAAGTAGGCATAAGCACACTGTAATTAGATTTCTTGTGCAACATATAATCACTGGGAGGGACTGTTCTAGCAGATGCAGACCTACTCAAAATAAGTCTTTCTTTCGCAGGGTTGTTCTTGATTACAACCTCCCTCTTTTCTTTTAGTGTTTGCATCACCTCCTCAAAACTAAGAATCAAAAACTTCATCTTCTCTGCAAAGGGGTGAAAGCTAGACAAAGGGTCATAGCTTATGTCAAAATGGTGCACCAAGTCAAAGGTCTTTTTATAAGCCACTCACTTTTCCTTTCTCAACTCTTGTTCATTTAAATCAAACTCATTTCTAATGAGGTCTTTAGGAAACTGAAATTGGTGGGGTTTAGCCTTGCATATTGCCCTCTTCCTAAACATTCAATTGAAGAAGTCTTCAGGGTCAACACACTAGGAGACTGCAGTTGACAAATGATATGGCTGAAGGAAATCTTCAAAACATTTCCAACCTCCTTTGGTTATCACAAATTGTTGTGCCACGGTAATTGTAGGGAAAATGGTCCTCTTACCTCTGCCTATCAATTATGCCTCCTACAAAACACCAATCTACCTAAGAATCTCTACAATTCCCACTTTAAGGGGGACTTGATAAGGTAACAAAAATGGGGTACCTATGAAACCATATATTCTGAAAACTGTGGAAATAGGGTACAAGTAGATATCACCCCAATTGTGAACAATTTTTATGTCCTCTGCAAATTCTTGTGGCCTAATGAATTCCAAAAGCACCTTAGGAATTCTTGGATTCTCCAAACAGATAAGGGTCCTAACTTTTGATGCAAAACATTTGTCAAACCCTAGAAAACTTGCATCTTCTTTGTCCCATGACAGCACTGTGCTCCATAATTGCACTAGCATCTTTTCTCCATCCTTCTCTTTCACAAGATCCATCCCACTTGCAAAAAAATCACCACCCTTGAACAAAAACAAATGCATAAGAAGGGAATACCACCCAAAAGGCCTATCTACTTTCCCATTCTTGATCCCTATCAATCCATTATGGATAGCATCAGTTATAAAAGAAGCATAATCAAAAGTTATTGCCACAGAAGGATTCAAAATCTAAGCAACCATCAGCATGTAGTGAGTAGGCATACTTGCCTCAGCATCCTCCCTAAGGATTTGGTAGAGTGACCAGTATAATCCTTTAGCCCTAAGGGTAAACAAATTTATAGAAAAAGGCTCTTTAGTGTTAGGTCCCACAACTTTCAACCCGCCTATCTTCATAAAGAATTCTTTGAGAGGCCCATTCCTAAGGTGGTTCTTTTGCACACTATACACCTGAGCTAATGATTTAAAATCAATAGGCTCCAGAAAATTAGTGTATTCACTTAACCCAAAGGCATTCCTAAATTCCTCATCATTAATCTCAATGAGGGTCTTCCCGCTGATATCCTTAAAAATTCTTGAAATTGGGTCATAATTATGTGCAATCTGGGTCAAAAGATCTATATCAAAGAAAACTCCAGGGACCACCAACTTTCCAACATCCAACTCCCATATACTGTTCTAAGGGGCTGGAGAATTTCTCATGCTGAATCCAACCTTGAATAATCCCAACCCAAACATCCCTATTTGAGGGTCTCTTAACCAATTACCCTTATCATATAAACCTTCTCCTATTTTCAGGCGAGGAGCTCTCAGCACCAATTCTTTCATTTTGGAAGCCACATTAGTTGACAATGTCAACTGTTCAAGGAAATCATCACAAATGGCCCTCTCTTGGTAATTGACCTTCCCTGAGAAATCCCTCTTAGGTGCCATCTCTTAAAACTAACCAAGCAATCTAACAATCACCCTCAATTGTTCTACGACAAATCAAAACCTCAATTTAAAGCACACACAGTTAAAAATGATGGTTGAACAAGAGTATAGAAAAACCTACTTTTACTCGAAGGAATTAGCTCTGCAACTGAAGAAATCCGTTCTGCAACTGCTTCTTTGCAAATACTCTTTAGAATAATACCTCGGTTTAATTGATACGAGATCATATATGGTAGTTGGGCTCTTAACTACGATATTAACTCCACATGCTTTGGCCATCCCTTCAGAATTGAATTCATGAAAGAATTCAAAATTTTCGCTCCAACGGGTCACAATGCCTATGTATTTTCTCTTTTCGCTATTTCGCAAGGCATAAATTCTTGGCAATTTTGCTTCATGAAATAATGCCAGCCATTAGATCAAGATGAAGTTGATCTTCCTTTAACTTCCTATTTTATTTGCCTTTGGGAACGCAAAACCTTTTCGCCATTTCACAGGGCTTAAAGTGCAAGCACTTTACCTTTGCGAAATAGCGCGGGCCATTCAATCAAATTAGACTTGATTGATCTTTACATTCTGAACTTTTACCTTTCCATCGGGCCTTATTTCATTTCGCCATTTCGTGGGGTTTATCTTGTAAGCATCTTTCCTTTGCAAAACTACGCGAGGCGTCAGATGAGACTAAAACTACTTGACCTTTAACTCTCACCTGGACAGTCAGCCTTTTCACTAACCGCGCTTCTACTCGACAACTAATGGTTCTTCACTATTTCATAGAGCTTAATCTGCATTCGAATTTAGGCTGCAAAATAGCACGAACCATCGGATCAAATCGAAGATGATCATCCTTTAAGTGAGACCTTTTTCTTAGCTTGCTTACCCCGCTCTTCCTCTGGTTACTAGATACCACGTGGCACTTCAACCATTTGCCCTATGAGACTCTTTAAGTTTAATTCTGAGTCAGCCACATGTTATAACCGTCGGTTACACCTTGGTGCCTTTAAGCTCTTCGGAAACCACATGTTCATATACATGTCACCGTCTAGCCTTACACTAGGATGAATGCCCTTTACTTTCACCATTTCGCGAAGCATATCCTTCTAACATCTTACAAGTGTGAAATAATACCAGCCATTAGATCAAGATGAAGTTGATCTTCCTTTAACTTCATGTTTTGTTTGCCCTTGGGAACACAAAACCTTTTCGCCATTTTGTAGGGCATAAAGTGCAAGCACTTTACCTTTGCAAAATAATGTGGGCTATCCAATCAAATGAGAATTGATCGATCTTTACACTCTGAACTGACTTTGGAAAATGTGGGCCCTCTGAGTCAACTCCAAACAGCTGGCATCTAGTCATTTTCCAAGCTGACATGTTAGTCTTTCATTTGCTAAGAGAAAAACATTAGGTTCCTCTACATTTTTGCCACTTGTATCTATTAGAACACCTTTTATCCCACGACATGACTCACTTATGGGACCCGCCTTCTTTTAAACTCTCAAACCTGCCTCGCTCACTGTTGCATTTTCTGCCATGTGCCATCATCTTACTCACCTTCTAGACCAACTGGACTATCTACTTGGAATGCCACATCATTTTGCCATTTCGCAAAGTTTAACTGTCCAACCTTTTTATCTTGTGAAATAGCACGAACCGTCAGATCAAATTGAAGATGAACATCTTTTATGTGAGACCCTTTTAGCCGTTTTGAACACAATTCCTTTTCACCATTTCACGAGTTTTAAACCATGCACAACTTTGCCTTGCGAAATATTGAAAGCCATAGATTTTCCTAAAAGATGGCACGACTTAATGGGCCTGACAACACTAGGAGGCAAATAAGTAAAAGGCATAAAAATTTATGATTAATTCACAAGACCGCCTAGGCAAATGACAAGGGGGGACACTTCTTACAAACCTAAGAACCATTACTTAAGTGGATAAAGTAACGAGGAACTAGAAACCAGGGGCTTTCAATATTTTGCAAAAATATTGTAGAATTTGAAATTAAAACCCTAAAAGCCCTAAGACCTAACATAGAGCTCAACCAACTGACAGTAGGTCTAATTCAAAATTTCAAAAACAATAGCCAACTTATGGGAAAGGAAAACCCATTTTTTAAACAGTAATAACACAACGTTTATTGAGGGACCTAAAAAGGTAGTAGGGCAGGGAGACCCTTTTTTCATGTCTTAAATGGTTTAAAAGAACAAAGTGGTAAGCATGGGCCCTAGAAAATCGGCCCTCAATAGTGATATATTCCATTATGGCGTCCAAAACCCATCCCTAGGTTTTCTTGATATTAGACGCTTCATAGTAACCCCCTGTGGCTTTGCCAATTCGGGCCCTCTCTTTTTCCTTTCGCAGCAACAAATTAATAGCATTATTGGAGATTTTGAGGTCTCTAAAAAAATTAAGCCCAAAATGGGGCAAGCCAGTCACAGTAGCAATGAGTACTGCATCCAATTTGAACTTAACCCTATAGATTTTAAAGGACCCATTACACCAATTTTTAGAAATTTTGGAAATGACTAGATTCACCCTACCTTTGTCATAGTCCACCAACTTCTCCATAATGCTTGTGAGGCACCCTTTTGGCATCACCTTCCATCTTGACGTACTATCTAGCTCCTCCCTCCTTAAATCTCCTACCATATTTGAATTCAGATTCTCAGCTCTGTTCCTCTGCAAACTCAACACTTCTTTCCCATAGTTACTCGGGGTTTTGAAAAGGGTGACCCAGAAAGTGTGTGACATAATATTAAAAATGGTTGGGATTTTTCCTCTTTGCCAAGCAATCATTACCTTTCCATCAAATCATAAATTATTCATAGAACCTATCATGATTATACGATCCTTCCCTCCCCGTAAATCTATCCTTTCTAAGGAGCTCTTTAATGTTCATATTAATATCTTCCCCATGCCAAATCATTTGAGAATCAGAGTTAAATCCTAGGTTCGTCAGACAGTCTGCCACCATATTTTTCTCTCTAAAGGCATGTTGAATAATTATTTGTTTAAAACTAGTGATGATTTCCCTAGCTTTCAGGATAATATTTTCAATTGACCAAGATGGCTCCGACTCCCCCTTCAGACACTTAATAATATTAAGTGAATCTCCCTCGACCCATAATTTATCATGATTAAGATTCTTAGCTATAATTAGGATATTCAGGGTAGCTAAAGCTTAGGCAAAATTACTAGTTTAACTCCCCAAAGGACCAGCCATTGCCACTAAGCAACTTCTAGCGAAATTCCTGACAGTGCCCCCATATCTAGCTTTACCCAGATTCCCCTTAGAGGCCCCATCAAAGTTAGCCTTAATCCACCCCTAAGGAGGAAAACACCAAACAAGAACTTCTCTACCCTTCTCCTTACTAGTAGTGGTAGAGAGGTTCCACCTCTCATTGAAATCTTCTTCCATAGCTGGTCCATTATCAGTACCAAAGATACATTCAAATATGCTCCTATCAATTTTATCCACCACCATTTGAGCAATAGCACTTTTATCCCTAAAAATACTATTGTTGTGCTCTCTCCATATATTCTAGATAACATTCAAGAAAGTAAGTTTCCAAGCCTCCACAATCTTTGCATTAGAACTAGGGCATTGCCATTGCTGCCAAGAATCCCCTAGGGAATTCGGAAAAACCCAGCTCAAGTTCCACTTGCTTAAGATAAATTTTCAAATTTCTTAACTAAATGTACATTGATTAAGAATATGGCAAGTAGTCTCTTCTTCCCTACAACAAAGAGAACACCTGTTAGGAAAAACAAAGCCTCTCTTTTGAAGGTTGTCCAGAGTTAAAACCTTATTTTTAATGAAAATCCAAAAAAAGATATTAACCTTAGGAACTAACTTCTTATTCCAGACTTTAGCCCAAATAGGAGTTTCTTCCACATATTCATTATGGATGGCCATAGCTGAGGACACAGAATATTTCCCTCCATATCAATCTGTCATCTTTATTGTCTCTAGGAACTTTAGCAGAGAGAGCAATCTGAAGAAACTTAAGCCCCGGACAATGCTGGCTAAAATCAATCCATTTCCCATTTCTCTAGTAGTCTCTGACCAACTCCCCAAACCTGCTTTTGAACTAGTCTTTCCATTCATTAAGGATTGGAACTTCCTCCAGAGGTTTGTCCCAAATCCACCTATCTTCCCATAATCTTATTTTCCTACCATCTTCAAGATTCCAAATTCAACTAGCAACAGCCCAACTTTTAGCAAATTGGACTGCATTCCATATAGCAAAACCTTCAACAATAAAAGAATCATCTAAAAAAATTTCCTCAGAAGGTTGCATATAAAGATATTTATTTTTCTAGATTAAATTCCATTCTCTTTCCTCCCCTTTCATTCTCCAAATTTGTTTAGCTAATAAAGCCTTATTCATAGAGATGAGATTCCTTAAACCCAACCCCCCTAAGGCCTTAGGGGAATAGATTTTACTCCAGGCAATAAGGGGAATTCTGTTTTTTACTTCCACCCCCAACCAAAGAAATTTTTTTGAATTCTTTCAATTGCTTCCGCAAACTTTCTAGGGATTTTGAACAAACTGAGAGCATAAACAGGCAAGTTTTGGAGAGTGGCTTTGAGCATAGTAACTTTGCCTACTTGACTAAGGACCGCCGCTTTCCACCAACCCAGTTTTGAGTTAAATCTATCAATCAACTTATTCCAAAAAAAATCCTCAGACTTAATACACAGAGGAAGCCCTAGATAAGAAGAGGGAAGTTCAGATTGTTAGGATTCCCATAGATACTGAGAAGGGGGGGTGAATCAGTATCTGACCGGTTAGAGCAATTTCTTAACTTAAAACATGCAGAACATATTAATATTGTATACCGGTAAACAAAAAATAATGCAATAAACAGAGATAACAACCACATGAAAAGCACACCATAACACAATATTTTAACAAAGAAACCCAGTGTGGGAAAAATCTTGGTGGGATTTGTGACCCACAATATTCACTTACTGGCCAATAAGATAATATTACTACTACAATAGGGGTCTGCACATGCAGGAAAGCTAAGTGCCTAGAGCTCACTACTCAAATACAAAATAGGAAGTCTCACTAACTTACAAAATGGATTATATAAATTCAATGTCTTGTACTGCTTCAAAATAGAATCTATAATGCAGATCCAGTACCGGTTTCTACTTTGCTTCTTACGTAAACCCTTAACCTATAATTCGCATAATAGGTCTGCCTTATTACCTTCCTTCATTCTTACATAAAATGTTCTACAATGATCTCTTATATATATGAGTCATTTTACAATGTTTCCAAGTCAGCTTAAAATAATTTTACAATAATAAACAAAATATATTAACAACAAAATTCATGTCGGCTTCTGTGCCGGTATGCTTCCTTTAACTATCAGTGTCGATGGTTTGTGTGCGGGTGTAGAATCTAACTTTGCTGGTGCTGGTGGATTGCCTTGCTAGTGTCATGGGATTGTAAGGTTGCCATCAATCACAAAACCTTCAATCACCTGCAATATCTCATTGGAGTGTGCATTTGCCAACAATTTCTCCCTTTAGCATTGATGGCAACACTCATGAGAAAATTCAAAAAGTGTAGTCCAAAAATATGTTACCAAAAATGTGTGAACTCCCCCTGAGTAGATGAGTCTTTAGCTGATTATTTTGTCATACCACTACACCCCCTTCGGCGTCAATGACAAAGGTTGTCAAAGTGTCAATAGAGTATGGTTTCCTATCTCAACCTTGTAACCGAGTGGTTACAATTTTGAAAAAGATCCACCAAAACCAAATTTAGGCTTTCAAGAAACTTTTTACTGTCTTTTATTGCTGCCTCTGTTCTTTGAACTGTACTGGTGAGGTTTTGCATTTACTCTGCCGGTGTTTTGTGTCCTTGAACTAATGCATCAGATATTTCTTTCCTTAAACATGCGAGGTAGTCCAACTTTGGACTTAATCTCCATTTCAGATCCTTAGCCTTACTTTTTATTTTCTCCTTTTCTCTTTCTAGCTTTAGTAACTCTTCCTCAAAACCTGTTATCTTTTGCTCAAAAATTGATAATGAATCAGATGAATTAATAAAATTGCCAGCTAGCTTATTAATTTCCTCCTGTATCTTGCTCATTTTCTTCTCTATGTCAACTGTCAAAAAGTTTGTTTTACAAGTGTCTCTGTACAAAGTTTTGAACTCCTTAAGTGTACTGCACAGTTCTGGTAGAAGTGTGTAAAGCTGCCTTGTACACTTCTATATTTGTTCCTCAAAGAATTTTCCTTTTTCTTTTTCTAACATCTCTTTGAATGCTTCTTCCTTCATTTGCTCAATTGTCACTGTGTTGTCAGTAATATACTTAGACAAGGTGTCGAGTTGACTCAAAGAATCCTTATTATCTACATTGCATTTTGGAGCTATCATCTTCAAAATTGGAATTGTGTCACCTATAGCTTTATATGCCTGTGAACTACAATATGTTATTTTCTTTATAGAATCTAAACGAACTTCAGTTACATTTGTTGATTTAAATCCTGCAGTTGAAGGGTCAACACTCTGAATTCCGTCGGTGGGACCAATATCCTTGCTTGTAGTGATCTCTGGTAGGTCAATTTGTGTTTCCATTTCCTTAAGTAAAGGTTTTTGTTGTTCTCCTATTGCTGGTGGTACTGTTTCCAAATAATCCTGTTGCTGAGAGGGAGCCTGTTGCTCTACATTACCATCTATCAGTTTTCCTTATGTGCTATCTATTTCATTATTTAGTGGTTGCTCACTAGCCATATCTATCTTACTGGTTGTGTCCTTGTCTATCATAATGTTGACTTTCTAATTATCAACATCAACTATGTATAGTACCTTAGAATTAGGATTTGTATCCTCTTGTGATACATCCATACTCTCATCAGTCAGTTGATCTTCAGTTGTTGTTACCGGTGGAGTAACCAGAGGTAGTGGGCATAAATTATCTCTTATTTTGATGCTTGGAGGTCCACCAACCTTTCCTTTTCCCTTATCCTTGTCTTTCTGATATACCTTGATTGGTTTAGGGTTTCTATACTCTTCTTGTTTTTCTTTCTAAACAAGGAACATATCCCATGCATTTTCAGTTCCTCTGCAACCTCATTTACTCTTCCAACCATTAGTGCAATATGCCGGTGTGAAGTAGAGAATACTGACCAGTTAGCCTCTACAATTAGATCATCTATTTCTTTCAGAGAGTTAATTGGGTAGACAGCAAGTAATTTTTCAACTTTTATTTTCTTGTCAAGCTCTACAACAACTTGTCTTCTTGCTTCCAGTCTCTTGAATAGTTCATCTGTTAGTTCATCTACAACTTCCATCAAGAACTTCTCGTAGATATCCAAGTGTAAAATAACACTGTTTTCAACCTTTTCTTTATCATCAACTGATAGTGAGTCATATAGTTTGTTGATGTTTTTAAGTTTTCCATCTTCTATGATTTCATCCAATAGTCTGTCAATTGAATTAACATTTTGTTGAGTCCTTTTCTTTGGTGTCAACTTCTTCTTCTTAGGATTAGACTTCTTGACCAGGGACCTCATTGCCTGTTGTTTTTAATTGGTTCTTTTAGGTGAAGGTGTAGATACCGATGAAGGTTCCCTTTTCCTTACAACTCTTTTAAATGTTGAAGGCATATCACTCTCTAAAAGAAGTAGCTACCAGTGAAAGGTGAGTTTTAGGTTGCAATGCTTCTAACTCATCTTCAGTGATGTCAATTTTCTTGAGTACATCTTCCTTTATAGCCTTTGCCTATTGGGATCCCCTTCTTACTATTGCCTCAACCTTCATTACATTTTTCTTTGATTGGAACTATTTTTCAATGGTTTCAGCACCACCAAATACCTCTTCCTTAGGTTCCTTGGGTGCTTCCAAAAGGGCTTTTGCATATGTTTCAATGATGTGGTCATCGATCTCATAACCCATTTTAGTAACCCAAATTGTTCTTGGGATAATTGCTTCCATCCAGATCTCATCCTTCTTGATGACAAAACATATCTCATCCTTATATTTATTTACAATTACCTATGATAGTCTGACTCTGTTTTTCATCCGGGCCTTCAATGTTAGAAAATACTCATTGATATTCTTCTCTTTGTTTTCACCCATATAGTTCAGTAAGTTAGATAACTATTTCCCTAACGGTATGTCAAATCCAAGGTTCTTGTTTCCTATACCGGGCACCTATTTTGTTATATGTAGCATTAAACATACAAGTAAATTGCCAAACTTAAATGTCCCTTTCTTATCCTTCTTGATCTTTCCTAGATTGTCAATAAGTTCATCCTTTAACCATTCACATACATCAATTTTCACATTATCTTTAACCATATCATGAGCACTTTTTATGCATAAGCTGGAAACTAAGTAAAGTTTGTCTGCATGAGTTGTTTTGTAACCTAGAATCATGCTAATGAATCTCACATTTATGTCAGTTACATCATTCACCCCTAAAGACCTTTTGTCGGATGTTGCACCTGTTAGGTTCATTACCAGGTCATTTGAGACCTTCTTTGTCTTTTCTGGTCTATTACCAGTGGAAGGTAACCCTATTACAGCTTTCATAGCTTCCTTGGTAATTTTATGAACCGAATCTAGGCAAAATAATGCACCATGTACCCTGCTCAATACTATCCTAATAACTTCCTTAGGGAAATCTGAAATGCCGAGGATTCCAGTGAATCCTAGGGTTTCAATAATTTTGTGTTCAGGCTCACATTACCGGAATCATCACATATAATAGTTTTGTACATGTTCTTAATTTCTTCATCTCCTCATTCTTCTATGTTGCAATGGATGTACATTCTAGGGTCTTCTACAAAAACAACTCCTTTGGGGATTTGGGAAAATGCACCAACATTATCATCCTTTTTAGCTTTCTCAAGAACTAGCTGAAATACGGGCCTAGGGCATTTGATTACCTTGACTACAGTAGGGTTTGCTATGAATTGAGGTACAGAAGAGGATGCCATGATTATAAATGCCTTTTTCTACCTCTGGAAAGTTTGATTGTTGAAATGCTTTTCTTCTTTGCTCGAAATGCCTTAGCTCTGGAAATTTTCCTGCTCTTCAAATGTTTGAATGCTCAGTGAAGTAAAATGGAGCCAAAATCACTAATTTATAATGTTAATTCACCAACTACCACATTTAATGCATGTCAGTTAAGTAGTCACTTAACTTTATTTGCCGGTATAGAAGTAATTTCTACTTCTCACCATCAACCGAGGGAATAATGGCATGTTTCACATTTGATTGTTAAACCCTCAAAAGAATTTTTCTTCAATTAGATGAAGAGACTCCTGCCAGTGGAGTGCTACTCTGTTCTGTCGGTGAAGTGTTGCTTAGTTCTACCAGTGGAGGAGTATTCCCAACACCATTTAGGTCTGACTTTCTAATCCATTGTTTTGAGAATTGTTGCTTAACTTCTTCAACTTTTTCTTTTCATTTCAAACTAGAACCTTTGTTGTCTGTTGATGGTGCCTTACTTCTGCAAAATTTTGCAATATGTCCAATCTTGTTACAAGCATAACAAGTCACATTATTTTTCTAAATAGCCTTCCCATAACCTATGCTGGTTTGTGTTCTACATTGATTAAATAAGTGTCCAAATCTTCCACAAACATAACATCTCACATTCATTCTACAATTCTCAGAGTTATGACCAACTTTGTTGCATTTTGAACATTGACCGGTGGGGGTGTTGATATTCTGATAATTTCTAGATCTACATTGATTTTCTCTATGACCATACTTGTTATAGTTAAAGCATTTTCCATTAAATTTATAAGCAGTACGTTGTCTTACCGTTTTGCTATGATCCTGTGTGTTTGCAGTACTAGAGCTCACCAACTTCAAAGCCAATTCCACAAGTGTCACCTTTAGGTTTTTGATTCTTCAGCAAGTTACCAAGTTCTTTTGGGCTTTTCTTGAATTTCTATTTATGTTGATTTGTAGTATCTAGTTCTCTTTCCAAGACTTCTTCCTGCCTCATCAGTTCATTTGAGTCATTCTGAGTGTGCATCAGATCTATTTTGAACAAATCATTTTTATAGCTGAGTCTTGTGTTTTCATTTGCAGCATCACTTAGTCTTCTAGTCAAATCTTCTTCATTCTTCTTTCTATCTTCAATTTCTTTACAAAATCTCATAGTCATATCCTGCATCTCATTCTTTTTTGTCATGTTCTCTTGTTTCATCTTGTTTATCATATCATTAAGAGTTTCTTTTTCATCATTCTCATTTTGCATCTTTTCACAAAATTCTCTTCTCTTGTTTCATGAAATAGTAAGATTTTCTTGAAGTGCTTGAATAATATCCTGAGCAGCCTTTAGATCATCTTCAAGTTTGATATTTTCAATTTTTCTGCATCATAGTCTGAGAGAGCTCCTTCAAGTTGATTCATCAAATTTTCCATCTCTATCGGTGTTAACATCTTCCTCAAGCTATTAGGCTTTTGAAAATAGAGGACCAAGCTCTAATACCAATTGTTAGGATTCCCACAGATACTGAGAGGGGGGGTGAATCAGTATCTGACCGGTTAGAGCAATTTCTTAACTTAAAACATGCAGAACATATTAATACTGTATACCAGTAAATAGAAAATAATGCAATAAATAGAGATAACAACAACCACATGAAAAGCACACCATAACACAATATTTTAATGAGGAAACCCAGTGTGGGAAAAACCTTGATGGGATTTGTGACCCACAATATTCAATTACTGGCCAATAAGAGAATATTACTGCTACAATAGGGCCCTGCACATGTAGGAAGGCCAAGTCCCTAGAGCTCACTACTCAAATACAAAGTAGGAAGTCTCACTAACTTACAAAATGGATTATATAAATCCAGTGTCTTGTACTACTTCAAAATAGCATCTATAATGCTAGATCCAGTACTGGTTTCTACTCTGCTTCTTACATAAACCCTTAACCTATAATTTGCATAATAGGTCTACCTTATTACCTTCCTTCATTCTTACATAAAATGTTCTACAATGATCTCTTATATATATGAGTCATTTTACAATGTTGCCAAGTCAGCTTAAAATGATTTTACAATAATATACAAAATATATTAACAACAAAATTCCTGTCGACTTCTGTGCCGGTATGCTTCCTTTCATTGCCTGTGCCGGTGGTCTTTGTGCCGATGTAGAATCTAACTTTGTTAGTGCTAGTGGATTGCCTTGTCGGTGTCATGGGATTGTAAGGTTGCCATCAATGACAAAACCTTCAATCACCTACAATGTCTCATTGGAGTGTGCATTTGCAAACACAAATGTTTTACATCTAAGAATTCTTTCAATCCTTAATTGCCTTTGAACAAGGGTATTGATGAAGAACAAAGAACTCTTATCCTAATTAATTTTTTGACCAGAGGCAGATTCATAAATATTCAGCACATTCTTCATATTTTTAGCTTCCGTAATGGTAGCTTCCCCCATAGTGATAGAATCATCAACAAACTATTCATGAGTACAAGTGAAATTGGATGAAGATGGTTTCAGACCTCTAGGATTGCCTTCTTCCACATTTTAAAATATAAATCTACCCAAACTTTCAACTGAAATAGTAAACAAGATAGGGGATATGGAGTCCCCCTTTCTAAGGCCTCTAGAGCTTTTCAAGAAACTTGACGGGGATCCATTGATGATAACAGCAGAAGAGGAAGTTTCCATAAGTTGAGAGCAAAGTTGAATAACTTTTTCACCAAAACCAAATGCTCTCATAATCCCTAGGAGAAACTACCAGTTCACTCTATCATAAGCTTTAGCCATGTCTAACTTCAGAAAGAACCCCTGATTATTAGTAACTTTTAGGGAATGGATATTTTCAAGAATAGCTATTATGGAGTCCATAATCTATCTACCAGAGACAAAACCATTCTGCTGGACAGAGATAATTCTTGGAAGAATTTGCAGTAGCCTGGAAGTTAGAACCTTGGATAAAATCTTGTAAATAGAGTTACAAAGACTAATGGGTCTAAACTTATTGAGAGAATCAACTCCTAGGATCTTTGGGATTAGGACAATGAAGGTAGCATTCAGTTCTTTAAGAAGCCTTCTAGAGCCAAAGAATTCTTTAACACCTTTGCAGATGTCAATCTCCACAATATGCCAAAAATATTGGAAGAAAAACATAGGAAACCCATCCGGTCCAGTTGATTTATCTCCCTGAAATGAAAACACCGCCTTTTTGATTTCCTGATTAGAGGGGATGCGAGATAAGAAGTTATTATCATCCACAGTCAGGGTAGAAGGAATAGCTTGCAATGGGATGTTTTGATTACTAATATCCAAGTTATCCACTTCTCCCAATAGGGTACCAAAATACTCCAGAGCTTCCTTTCTAATGTCATTATCCTCCGTCAAAATCCCATTATTATAGGATAATATAGATATCTTATTAGCCGCCCTATGCTTAAGAGTAGTTAGGTGAAAAAACTAGGTATTTTTATCACCTTCCTTCAAGAATAGGGCTCTAGATCTTTGTCTCTAGAATGTCTCTTCATTAGAAATAATGGTGTGGTATTTAGACAAAAGAGCATTTTCCACCTCCCTCAGATCATCAGACAACCCATTCTCTTGGATTGTATCCTGAACTTCTTTTATATCAGTTTTAATTTGAATTTTACTCTTAAAGATCTCCCCAAAAATCTCTTTATTCCAGATTTTAATTTTAGCCTTTATAATATTGAGCTTTTTAGCTATTCTAAAGAGAGTCGTACCCTCAACCTCAGAATTCCACCAATCAGCAACACAAGCTTCCAATGATAGATGGGATAACCACACTTTTTCAAACCCAAAAGGGAAGTTTCTCTTAGCCAAAAAAGAGTTGGCACTAAAAGAGATAGGATAATGGTCTGACCCAATTTTGATAATAGAAGCAAGAGACTAGCTATACTTGGCTAAGCAATCAGGAGAAACTAAAGTTCTATCTAACTTCACTTGAATCAGGTCTGCTTTGGTTATTCTATTAGTCCAGGAATAGTTAATCCCTTGAAGATCCACATCCATAAGAGCTTGATCATTAATGAACTCCATAAGGTCTTGTTTCCCATCAAGATGCAAGAGGAGACCTCCCATCTTCTCTTCCTCTTTTAGCAGAGTATTGAAATCTCCCATTATTATCCAGCTTTGATCAGCAAACTTAAGTCTGTCATCAACAAGGCTTCTCCAATATTGTGCTCTCCCAGTTTTGGTATTAGGCACATAGACATTGGTTAACACCCATACAAAGTTATCCTTGATATTCTCAAGTTGCACAGAGTTCCTATTAAAAGTAGAGATGATTTCCTTACCTTTAATGGTTTTTTATTCCAAAAAATCGCAGTTCCTCCATAAGCTCCCTCCGAACTAGATCCTATGACACCATTATTTTTAAAAATTCTGATCTTTTCCACTTTATCCTTAGACATCTTAGTTTCCTGAACAAGGACCACATCCGGTTTATGATCTCTTATGATGTTTTGTAACACATCCTTCTTATCAGGTGCATTCAGCCCTCTAATGTTCAATGATATTATCTTCATACTTTAACCAAAGATAGGGCTAACTCGATGGAACACTGTGTTCCACCAAAACAGTTCTTCCAGCTTTCCTATTCCCTTTAATGTTTTAGAGATGGCCTCCCCTTCTTTTTGTTCTGGCTTCCAACATCTGCCTTTTTCTTATTCCTGCTTCTAGTTGAGATACCTCCATTGAGTTCCTCCTTATTCACTTTTCCCTCTTTCAAACCAAGAATCCTGAGATTTCCTTCCAGGATATCCATTACCACACTATGTGATGGGGTTTTACATTAAGGAGGCTTTGGCCTTCCATTAGTTAAAAGCAATAAGGGCTCTAAATCAGAAGGGTTAAACTCTTGAGATTCATTAAAATTTTCCTGAATTGATTTTGAGAAAGAGGAACACGCACAACTTCATTGGGACTTACCCCTTCCTTCTCCTGACTGACAGATCCAACCTCCTGGTCCTCTGGTTTATTTTTGTTGTTCAACTCTCTACCTTGCTCCCCCTCTTTGGTACTCTCTGTTTGGATATTAGAGCAGACACAATCCTATTTTTCATTATTACTATTCTCACCCTTATTAAACTCATTTGCTGGCTCCATTACATCCTTATTTTGATCAAACTCTGCTGATGAGTCTCCTTTTTTATCGATCATTTGCCAAATCTTTTTATACTTCACATTGCTATCAGACTTACTTTCCTTACTCTTCTTAAGCAAAAATGATTTTTCCCAATGCCTCGATTTCTTGCAATGGAAACAGGTAAACAGGAGTGATTCATATTCAATAGCTTGGGTCCATTTCCCTAGTTTAGAAATAATCTCTATGGATTGGGGCATATCCATCATTTGATTAACATTTACACAGATCCAAGAAAAGACTAAACTTGATCTAGCCACCATCATTGGATCAATCGAAAGAAGTTCTCCAAAAGAATTCGCAATACCCTTAAAGACTTCCTCATTCTAGAATTCTAGCGGGAGACCCGAGAGGCAAGTCCAGATAGGCGTTGAAACAAAGAAGGATTCATCAAGGGCGAGGTTCAGGACCCATTTCTGAAGAGCCAAAGTTGACTTACCGAACATCCATGGACCTTCACATAGAGCTTTATTCATATCTTCTTCAGAGTTAAAAGAAAAGGAAAAAAACCCCCTAGGCAGCGCTACCACATCCACTTGACCTTTTAAAACCCATTTCCTCCTTATGTAATTCCTGACAACATCAATGTTACACCTAAAGCCAGTAAATCATCCAACTAAAGTCATGGTTAAGCCAGCAATAGTTAGATCTACCAGTTTATCCAAAACAAAAACAACAATCAACCTTGAAACTGGATCAAAGATATTTGTAACTTCTGGGAGCCCTGATTTAGCCAGCGGCTTCACTCCAAAAAGAGAAGACCATTTTTTACCTTTACCTCTATCATGTGGGCCCCCAGTTTTGGAATCTTTGTCCTCCACTGATTTGACTATTTCCTTGTCCTCTTTTGTACCTTGAGATTCCTATCCTCTTGCCTGATTGCCAGTTCTGACCCCAAAAAAGCTGCCTTCCCTAGGAAATCCACCTTCCCCAAGAAGTTTGCCATTCCTAGATTTAAAATTTGCGATTCCCATTCCTTGTCGCTCTGCACCCATTCCCACTCCTTGTCACTTCGCACCCTGACTGCAAGAAGCATATAAATCATGATGTTATGTATTATGGTTACAAGATATTGATTCTCTGGTTTTCAATTATTCTTTAATGCTTTATCAGTTATTTCGGTATAAGGTTTTAAGTTCTGTAAGTCACATAATCTGTTAACAACTGATTCACCCACACCCCCCCCCCCGGCCCTCTCAGTTGTTAACTGGTTATTCTAACAGGATTCATGCATGGGATGATAGGGCCAACATGTAGAAATTACTTTGACGTCATTTGGTTGATCTGCATATGTTTTAGTGATCCGGTCTAAGCCAACACCTGATTACATGTTACATTGCATATTATGGATGGCCGACATGATGAATGTTTTATTTTGTGATTGATGATATATATGATTGATGTAGAAGATCTTTTTGGGTATTAAATGAGAAATGGTGATCAAGAAACCTATTTGGCATAGTTTCACATGTGCATTCTTGATCCAGTGGCTAACTTAGAAGTAGCACAAAGCAGAGTTGTAGAGGTGTTACAGTTAGAATTTTTGCACTTAACCAAAACTCATCCAGGCATTGTTAGATGCTATTTTGGAGTTTAATCATTGTAGTTATCATTGTAAATGATTTGTAAGTCAGTGAGACTTCCATATTGTAATTGAATCTTTGGTTCTAGGCAGTGTGCCTGAATGCATGTGCATCCCCTTTAGTAATATTTATGTACTCCTAGTCATAGTAGATGAATATTGTGAGTTACAATCCCACTATGGTTTTTCCCTTTCTGGGTTTCCACATAAAAATCCCGGTGTTATGAATTTGTGGGTGAATATCTTGTGTTTCTACATTATACTTTCTTGCATTTTCTTCTGATGGTCTGAAAATAAGTTTGAAATTTTATTTACAGGTAGAACACTGATTCACCCCCCCCCCCTCCAGTGTTCCTTGATTACAACAGTATAAATGTGTATGTATATATGTGTGTGTGTGTGTGTGTGTTTATATGTATATATGTATATATACATATATCATATATACATACATATATATAAACATACATATATACATACATACATACATATATATATATGTATATATGTATATATGTGTGTATATGTATATATGTGTGTAGATGTATATATGTGTATGTGTATATGTGTATATATGTGTATATGTATATATATATGTATGTATGTTTGTATGTATGTATGTATGTATGTATGTGTGTATGTATGTATGTATGTATGTATGTATGTGTGTATGTAGGTATGTATGTATGTATGTATGTATGTATGTATGTGTGTGTGTACACACAAAGACACATATATATGTTACTTGTCTTCACAACCAACCCATTGATAATGTAATGTCTAATGTTGTGAAGTTCATCTTCATCACATAAGTTCTTTATCTTCCATAGTTCTTGAAACCACCAATCAGCCAATAAAGCCTTTAGGTGTCAAGTCTTGTTTATGTCCAAAAGGGACCCCACCATACCTTATCATTCTATTGCCTCTCGATGGAAATTATCCTTTTTTTTAATTTCGCATTGTCGCCTAGTCTTGTTTCATCTGATACTCTAACTCCCAATAATACAATGACAATGGGTTCCTCACAAGTTACATATCAGTCGATCGCATGATAGGGGTTTTCTTGCACACTTACTTTTCTATTTTACATTTCTTGAAGGATGTGATCACCCAGTGCTCTAATATTGGTGGCTTTAAGATCGGTGATCTACATGATGACGTTAGTGGAATGCTTTTCCATAATGGGTAATAAATGAGACAATTAATAAAAAGTTAATTTCAAATATCGAGATGGTATAGTAGATGCCAAAGCCAAGTGATTAATTACTTGAGGTTTTCATATAGTTTTCAACCTTGTGCATGCATTTGGCATTCCAAACTTTTCAAATAATTGAAGGGCATTTTGGAGGAAGCATGAAACTAGGTTTGGAAACTCAGGATTTTGTGTTTAAAATCAAGTTGACATTTCTGGTTTTCTTGTTGATATAGTAAGTGAAGCTCACCAGATTGGCATTCATGGGCACCTTCTTTAATCATAGTTCTTTCTTGTTTTATTTGAATTCAAGCTTTCATCCACTTTTAGAAACCCTTGTATTTTTGCACTCAATTTATATGGCATCCAAGACCCCTCAACCTATAGAGAATAGATTAGATTCTATCAAAGATGTAGAGGTTGACCTATTCAGAATACATGACATCAATAAAAGGTGGCAAAATTCAAAAAAGTCTCCCATTACACAGAAGGTCATTGAGTCTGCACTAACTTAGGCTGGCGGTTACCCCTCTGCTATTGCATATCCTGAATTGGTCTTTTCATGTGTACATCATTATCATCCTGATTCCTGGGAAATACGGGGTACAAATCAAAATGTGATAGCTAAGATAGACATAAACAGCATTTATGTTGCTCTGCGGATTCCAGAGAGAGAAGGGCAGATGGATTTGTCCTTTCAGTTGGGATGGGAATAATATCACAATCAAGTAGATTGGTGTTCGGATATAATTTCTAAAGGGTGGTTGAAAGTTATTCAACCTGGAAAGTCTAAGTTGCCATCCTGAATTAAAATAGAACTTTTTTAGGGATGATATCATCGATATCATTGTGTTGTGTCGAATACTCGATCGACTCGAAGTGAAATTTTTTGAGGAATGGATGTGTCACTTTATCCTTACCATCTGTGATGATGAAAATCAAATTAACTGGGCGAGATTAATATGTGACTCTCCCCATAAATAGCTTATTAATTTCAATGATAGAAAGCAATTTCATTTGTGCATTGTGCTTCTATATGTAATAGTTGGTGGGAGAGTTTCTTGGTTGGGTTTTAGAGAAGTTGGTAATCTTTCATATGGTGTCCCCGTTTACAATTATTTTCCTTAGCTGCAAAAAGGAGAGGGTATGAGAAATTTATCTCATGTAGATGACACCTTTCTCATGATAGTCATCAGAGAAATTAAAGGAAACCCTGAAAAGAGAATGTTGGAGGAGGCTATGGTCGTAATCTAAATGTATGGAAATTTTTCCATACAATTCAAGAGTTTTTTATACTTAAGAGTTGGAGGTTATGACAAAGCCCAGTTGAAGAGCCCCATATATGCCTCCGACTACCTTTTATTTTTAGAGTTGTGCTACCAGATGGCTTTTGCCAATATCAAGTATGTCTGAATGAGGAAGAAGGGGTACTCTTTTCCCCTAAGCTTGTCTCACTTTTCCTGCAAAAATAATGAATCTGCAAGGTTTTTTGATAAACTTATAGTTGACCTCAATCTGCGTTCTCTACCCATGAGGACTCATGACAGCAAGAGTTATGTTAGAAAGAATTTCTATGAAGCTGCTCATTATGCCCATGTCCCTAATTTAGGAGACTTTTGGGAAGATTGTTTTGACGAGAATGAAGTTTTCAGAAAAGGTTTCATGCGGCTCACTTTGAACCAGATGTTGAATTTTAACATCATCTATGTTTTTCCTGAGAATGGGTAAAAGTACAAAGATGTGTCACACTTTTATAAAGGAAATGGTCAATGTTGATTCAACTTTTTAAATTAAATCAATAGAGAGTGAAATATATGTTTTGAATTTTGAAATGATGTAAACTAATACAATTTATATTCTTATGTCTATTTTATGTTTGTAATTTTAACAAAAGTTTAAAAAATTATTTGAATGTAGTTTTAATAAAGTAAACACTATAATTGAGTTGCTGAAAAAATGTTGAAATTGAAGTTACAAACACCACCACACTTTATTTAGTAAATTTTACATTTTTTTCTTGAATTTTTTTGTGTATATTGATAACTTGAAACTTTAGTGCATGGAAATATTTTTTACTATTTTTCAATAAATTTAAAAAGTTGCATGTGTTGAAATATAACTCTTTCCAATTCCCACCACCTTTTTTCTTAATTCTTTATCCAAATTATAAAAGAATTATATCATCTTGACATACATTCTTTTCTCTACTGCATCACATTTTTTTCAAAAAAATTTAATAAATTTTACTATTTTTCCTTGACAAGATAATCAACCTTATATTTTGGTGCTGATGACCTAATTTCAATAAAAAATATATATATAAAATATAAAAACAAATTAAAATATTAAAAGATATATATTTTGGAAAATTCACTTATAGATCTATAAAAGGGTATTTTTACTGTTCAAAAAAAATATTATTTATAAGAGTAGGAGTTGTTGAAACATCGGGTTTTTTTATTTTTTATATTTTTCGGTAATTAGACCCAAAGTAGTATAAAATGTACATTTAGTAGACACTTCCAATTGGAAAAATTGTGGCCCATATATAACTTAGCTATAATAAATCTATATAGACCATATGTTTGACTAAAATTAATTTTTAGTTAGAATTACTTAAATTCACTTGTGCTGATAAGTTGGCCTGAAACCTGGCACGGTTTTGTACTTTTGCCCAAATGTAATAGAGGATAATTCAAACCTGATAGATGTTTGATATCAGAATGCCACCCTACCCCCTTTTCAATGGCCTGAAGATGAAGAGGAAATGAGTATAAAAGATAGAACTTCCCAAGTTGTGGACAGTTCATAGATCTGGTTGCATTGTGCAATCAAAAGTTGCTCTAGTTCATCTTCATAGAAAGGAACGCCCAAGGAAACCAATACCACCTCTCAATCTTCTCCTAAGGTGATTGGAAAGGTAATAATGGAAACAAATGCATCTCGGGAAGACTCACAGTCTGGTGGGAATAATGACCCATCTGAGAAGAACCAAAAATTGAAATTCATTTTGCAAAGAAAGCACCATAACAACGCCCAAGAAGAAAAGGACAACTCTGTTCAAAAGATTAACTATCACTTGGGGTCTTCATTCTACTTGAGGTCTTCATACCACTTGACTGATAAGCTTCTTCTTCAAAACACCGATAGTTTTCAACAAATAAACACTATACATACAATATCGGTTAGAACACCTACTGGTTGAGAATAATTCATTCATCAAATAAGTGTGTGTCCATCAATGACAATCACAACTAAACATCATCAAAATACCAACAATCTCCCCCTTTCGCATTGATGGCAACACTTAGGAGAAAAAAATTGGCATCCAAGTGCTAACAAAAAAAATGTCATGAGCAGAATTACTCCCCCTAAGCATATACACTACCCCCTTTACAAAAATTGCAAGTATGTGCAAAAATACTTGTCAAAATTTGAAGATAGATACACTACTCCCCCTTTTCCAACAATGACAAAGCAAATGCAAAATTTTGCCAGTTTGCATAACGTAAAAACAGAGTATGTGTTTATGACAACAGAGAATAAAATTTCTCAAAAAGAGATTTAAAGTTTTTCAGAAAATTATTCATGTCTGAAGACCACGATTCAAGAAGTGACGCAGCAACTTCACTCTCAGTCTTCATTTGGAAGGCTAATTATTCCATCGCATCTATGGTGCTCAACTCTTGGGTCACAGTGATAGCTTCTAAGTTCAGAAAGCATTACTGAAGAACCTACAATTTTGGCAATAGGAGCAACTGAATCTCCTGCAAATCTTGAGTCGAATTGCAGATCTCTGAGTCAAGCTTGGCAATTTGATGTTGATACTAATGAACAATGTGTCCATAGGTTGTGAACAGATCATAGGGCAGTTCAAAGTTGTCGATGTACTTTTGTAACTCTATTTGTAATAGTGTCTTTTGTTTCAGAGCATCTTCATAGAATAGGTGAGGTTGACAGATTTTACTCAAGAGTAGGTGACCTTCACCCATATTTGAACTTATATAATCTTTTTGTTTAAGCAATTTTTCTCGATTATCACTCATGTGTTGTACTAAGGCAACTGCGAGTGCCTTTTCATGGCTTTTCTTTGTAGTGGCCTGGGCAACATCTTCCAAGCATTATACCTGGTCATCAACTACTGTGCAAAGTAGTTTGAGCTTACCCAGCGAGGAGTCAATACTGGGAAGATTAGTATCAAGAATTAGATTGGAGAGGGTGTCAATGGCAAACTGAATGACATCCTGCTCTTTCTTTTTCCTTAGTTCTTCCAATCTCTCCTGCGCTAAATGAATGCTTCGTAGTAGCTCAGTTTCATCAGCCAATTGGGTCAAACAGGAAAGAGTCAAATCAATGGAACTGGTGGAATCAACCTGCTTGGCTTGATCTCCAGTTGCCTTAGGAATCTGTTCTCCTTCTTTGGCCTATACCTCTACTTGTCTTCTCTTCTTATCTTCTTCTCTTTCTTGAGCTACCTTGGCAGCCTTCTCCTCTTGTTTCTTCCTCTATTCTTCTCTCTGTTTCTCCTCTTCCTTCTTCTTCTCTATTTCTTTCCTCTTTTCTTCTTCTTCTTTTGTCTTCTTCTCCTCTTCTTCCTTTTTCTCCTTCTCCTCTTCTTCCTTTTTCTTCTTCTCCTCTTCTTTCTTTTTCTTCTTCTCCTCTTCTTCCTTTTTCTTCTTTTCCTCTTCTTCCTTTTTCTTCTTTTCCTCTTCTTCCTTTTTCTTCTTTCCCAGTCATGCTTGCTCTTTCTCTTGTTTTTCTTTCTCATCTTTCTCTTTTTCAAGTTTCTCATTTTATGCTTTCTCTTCCTTTTCTTTCTCTAATCTTTCTTTTTCAGCTTACTCCTTATCTAGAGTGGTATCTTCTATTTCTAGTGCATCAACATCAATGGGGTCATTTTGTTCTACTATTCTTTCACCCATACTGTCAAAGGCTACATCAGGTTTGGTTGTGGATAGATCAGGATCTTGTTCAACCAACCGATTAGCTTTGTGTACTTTTTGCATGTTGATAATAGGTTTCACCTTCAAATGGGTGTCTTTTTCTACTTCAGAAGATTTGCCTTCGAGTAGCTATAGTCTTCTTCTTCGCATGAAGAAAATGCCTTTGTTCTTATCAATGAGTTCAAACAATTCTGAATTAGAGACATATGGAAAATATTGAGCAAAAATTTTCTCCCTGATGTCTTTCTCTTTTTCAATAGCAATGCGCCATTTTTTGTCCAATGAATCATACAAAGATTTATATGTAACAGATTTAATCTCAGAAGGTGACCGATCACTTATGCATAGATATTTAATAAGTTCTTGTTCAACATCCTCCTTTTCATTATCATTGAAGTCATCAAAATAGTCTTTTAAATCATCAAGGATTTTTCTTCTAATATTCTTTATGGTCCTTTGACAATGTGTCATAGGTTTGTAAGAAGAAGTATCTAATTTGACTATATTCTTTATGGTCTTTATGTAGAGATTGTTGGTATATTACCAGTTGACTTCATTTTCGTGGTAGATTGCCTTGTCTTCTTTACTTCTACCTCTGATTCAGAGTCTTCTGGATCTGGTGAGTTGTTCTTGGTTTTCCTTGTTCATTTGAACACCTTTGTCAGAATAGCCTCTGGTTTCTTTTTAGAAGGTGACCTTTTGCTCACTTTTGGATTAGCAACAAAGGTAACTAGTGTCGATGTTGATGGTACTACTTTACCTTTTATCTCCTTTGGTTCCTTAGTAGATTTGATCCTCTCTAAATAAGTACGAGTCCTCTTCTTTTTGGGTTCCAGTGATGAGGCTAGTAGAGTTGAGGCATATCCTGTAAATATATCATTTACCACCTCATAGCCCATAGATCCAACCACATCTTTTTTGGGTTTGACTGCTTCCATTATGCATTCATCTGTTTTGATGATGAAATAGATGTCATCTTCATATTTCTTAACTAAATCACCAGATATTCTCATTCTCTGGTTCATTTTTAGTTTGAATTCATCAAAATACCTCTTCAAAGTCTCCAGATATGCAGTTCCTACTGCTTGCAGACTCTCCTTTATTTGTTTGGAAACCGGCAAATCAGTTGACCATTGAACATCACCGAATCCAGGAAAGTAACTTTGAAAGTAGAAAAATAAACCAATAAGTAGTTGACCAAACCTGAACCTCTAAGTTTTATCTGATTTGATTGACTTTAGGTTATCTATGAGTTGTTTCTACATACAGGTACATAGGTCATATTCTGCATTTTCTTTTATCATTTTGTAAGCGGCATGCACCACAATTGAAGGAACAGAATTTATTCTACTAGCATAGAATATTTTGTATCCAATTACCATACATGCATATTTTACCAAGTCATCTCTAATGGTGTTGACAGTCATTGCTCATCGGTCACTTATAGAACCGGTGAGCTCTATTACTCTAGTTTTGGGGATTTTTTGAAGATCGGGCACTTCCCCAATATTGCAGAATCTGATCGTGGCCTAAATTGCCTCCACTGTAATGTCATGAGTTCGTTCAAGGTACATCTTGTCACCGTGAACCCTACTAGAGGATGATCTTGATGTGTTCCTTGATAAATTCTTTGATAAAGTATACTGCATTGTGCAATTTCTACTTTTCTATTATGTTATATTCAGGTTTAATCTTTTTATCCTCTCCACAAAACAAACTCAACTAGGAGTGAATTACTATGGACCCTAGGTCTTCTAGTATGCAATCAATGTATCCTGAAACATCGCCTTGGACAATGACTCTAGCGGGAAATTGGGAGAGCGCATTATATCTCATCTTAAGAAGCTCAAGTGTGTCCTCGGGTTTAGTAGAATGAGAGGGGACATTAGATGCAGATGCCATATCAAACGAATTCCAAAACATCAAAATGTTTTAGCGAGAAATACCTTTATTCTTCGAGCTTAGGGTTTGTGAATGACTAGAAAAACACACTTCTCTGGATGCTTGATTACCACTTTGACTTTCACGCTAATAGTACGAAGTGGTTGCAAGATTTTGTGCAAGATTCATTTCTAAATTCTTTTCGAATGCAAGATGAATAGCTCTGGTTGCGCTTCTCAGCTTAAACAAAGTTTCTCAAAAACTAGGTAAGTAGAAATGATGACAAAAGTCACCTTTAAACATGCTCCCACCTATCATAATAAATGCATCACTATTAGGGTTCAAACCCTAATTTCATTTACCGCTTCGATTCTTCTGTTAGTTCATAGGTAACAACTATCGATAAAAGTGTTTTACCAATATATTATTGGGGGTTTCTAAATATTTATACCAATATGTTCCCCCTAAGCTTTTTGAAGCTCAATTTATTGATTCAAGGATTTCCACACTTTATGCGGAAACTGGTTCATCATGTGGCTTCACTTCATATTTCTTTTTCCAAGTTTTGTCCATATCCACTTGAACGGTTTCAACATCAATCTTCCCTTCAGTGTTGATTTGTATGTCTCCTGATGGATTATTTCTCAATCTACATGCTCTAGTGGTGTGTCTTAGTTTGTTGTAGTGATAACATACCATTCCAGGTGTTCTCCATAGTTTGGTGTTCACATTTCCATTCTTCCTTCTACATGTTGTAGCAGTGTGACTGCTACCATGATAGATTAGACAAATTTCTCTCCAACTGGTTGCCTCTTCACAACAATTTGACCAATGGTCATGAATTCTGTACTGGTTTGGGTTCTGGTTCATAGGAGGTTTAGGGACAGCTCCATTAGATCTTGGTGGATAATTCCCAGAGTTGTTCATAACTGACCTGCACTCAAAAGCTCTATGCCCAAACTTGTTGCATGTATAATAATGACCATTAAATCTACCAGGTCTAGCCACATTGTTTTGAAAATAAGGAAAATTATTGTAAGGTTTTCTCCTACATACATTGGCAGTATGTCCTTCCTTAAGACATTTATAGCAAACAGGTTTAAAATTTTTCTTACCTTTACTTCCACTGTTGTCCTTGGGTGTTGATTGCTTCTTCAGTGCATCATTCTTGGTTCCAGAGGTCTCACCTTTCTCTTATCCAAAGAAACCAAGTCTAGTGGTATCCTTTGATGGCTTTACCAATTCTAGTTTTTGTTCTAACTTGATAGCACTCTGGTTGCACTTAGCAAGTATTTCTTTTGTCTTAGAAAGTTCTTTGGAAAGAGCATCATTGGTCTTCATCAAGGTTTCATTTTGAGAGATAACTACATTTAGTTCAGCTTGCATTTCTTATTTCCCTTCTTTACCCTCATGTAGATAAATGGTAATGGTACCTATTTCTTGCTTTAATTTAAAGATCCCATCCTCCTTCTCTTTTACCAAATCTTCAACTTTTCTCCTATTTTTTGATTCCTGACTCATCCTGATAGTCAGTCCTTCTAACTCCCTCCTTAAGTTAGTTTTGGATTCATTTAATTTCTCCACTTCTCCAACTAGAGCATCCATGTCTGGTTCATCAGAAGAGTTGTTTTTAGTAAGTTCAATCAACTACTTAGCAAGCTCTCTTCTCTTGGCTAAAGAGGCTTTAAACTTGATCTTGAGTTCATCATAGGCTCTTTCGGATTCAGCCAAACGGTGAGTGAGTTCCCTCATGTTGTATTCCCCATATCTCCTTCCAAGTGGTTAGACTTGTAGAAAGGTTGGCTCTGATACCAATTGATGAATACTAAGAGGGGGGGTGAAGTAGTATGCCTAAGAACTTAACCAAACTCTTAAACAATTTTTCAGCAGACCGGTGTAGTAGTTTAAACAATAAACTAGTTAAAACGTAAATAAGCCAAATAGAAAATAAAGAATTCACCCACAAAAGCACAATCACCATAACATAAGATATTTTTATGTGGAAACTCAAATGGGAAAAACCACGGTGAGTAAAACTCACAAGTCAACCAGCTGTAGATTAGTAACCAAACCAGTTAAGGCCTTACAATGTTCTTCACCATAACAGATCCTATTAGGAATATAGATCTCTGTTAGGAGATAAGTCCTATTATAGACTCCCCTGTTAAAGGATTTTAGATCCATGATTGTGAACCACCTTGTTAGAGGATTTACAATAGGCTTGGCTGGGCCTACCCGGTTAAGGGTTTTAGACTTGTTGAAGATAGTAATCAACAAGTGAATAATCCAGATAGTAGCACAGAATGCTTGATTAGATCCTTGACAACTCTTTGTTAATGCATTCAAGCATTACTTAAGTCTTTTATGCTTTGCACTGTCAATCTCAATCATGAGATACCTTTTCTCCTCTAAAAAACTAGCACATATCAACTTCTCTTCTATACTGAAAACCCTAGACATGATGTCCTTATAAAGGAACTTGATTTCATGTTAGTCCAATAGGATTAGACTACAATTTCCTAGGTACAGTGCATCTAGACACATTTGGTAACACTACATAGAAACACTGCTAAAGTGTCAGTGGATGATAACTCATCACACATTGCATGTATACCGGTTAATTACATATACCAACCACCGGTTAACAAGTGAAGACTGGAAAATTGGATCACAATCGATCTGATCAAAAGATTAATTGTCGCTCAAGGTCTTCATTTTGCTTGAGGTTTTCATACCACTTGACTAATAAGCTTCTTCTTCAAAACATCGATAGTCTTCAACAAATAAAGACTATGCATACAATACCGGTTAGAACAGCTATCAGTTGAGAGTAATTCATTCATCAAATAAGTGTGTGTCCATTAATGACAATCACAACTAAACATCATCAAAATACTAACAAAAACTCCATTAGTTTCCTTGATTGATAATGAATTCCCCCATACTCCTCTTCATGATGTCTCTATAAGGACACCTGATAACACAACGAATAAATTGGGATGTTAGGGAGCAATTATTATTTGATTGCATCAATGGGTCAAGTTAAAATCATGATCACCTTTTGGGGTCCAGAAATCAAAGACAGAGATTGGGGGCAAGCGAACTGTCAGTTTATCATTGTTATTAGGCATCATTTTTATGATCATTTGTGTGAAGGGGATTATAATAATAAGTGTTGGATCTTTGCGGCCCTTATTATTTTATTTAAAATCACGGATGGTACTCTATTCTGTGATCTCTGTATTTTTCTCAAGAGTCTGTTTTTAAGTCTTGGCCTGTAATTTGTGAGATATACTATTTGGAGACTTTGACCTGCTACTCAACATGGGAGGTAACCTAAAACAGAATGAGTCATCTGGTTGCAAGAACTGGAAGAGTGAGCGGAAAGTGTGGAGGAGGTTCCATAGACATGGATTCACCGATTATATGGAAAAGTTGCATGGTAGCAGAAAATTGGTGTCTCAAGGCTTCGCTAAGGGTTGGAACAACAACAAAGTCACTTTGTTTGGGGAGACCTAGAGGATTGATGAGGATTTGGTTTCGAAAGTCACGGGACTTCAAAAGGAGGGCACAAAATTCTATAGAGACCAAAAGCTTCCTGCTGAAGTGATTAAAAACTTCCTGAAAACTCAGGATGAGAAGGCTCGGCTTGCCAAGAAAGCCAACATTTCTTACCTCTCCCAGCAGGTAAAGTCTTTTTGGCAGAAAATGATGAGGGTTTTGATGGAATTCCTTACTGTTGATGGTAGATTTACAAAAGTCTACAATTATCATTTTGCAATTCTCAATCATTTCCGCCATGGGGTTAAGATTTCTCTGCCCTTTTATTTAGCATCTTCCCTGAATAAGAGCTTGGCTGACCATGTCAAAAAGCCCAAATCTTACCCCATAGACCATCAGGGGCTTATTTTTCTCATTTATGAGCACCTGAAGAAAAAATCTAGGGTTAGCAAGGATGATAACCTAGTAACAAATGCACATATTTCTAAGAGTTTTAATGACTCTAAGTCTGATGATGATCTGTCTGATGCCCCTATAGATAAAAAAGGGAGAGCTGACATTGATAATGTGAACACGAAGGTGAATGATGGCATGGAGGAGGAACAGGGGAAGGAGGTTGAGATTGAAGTGGAGAGTGAGGAGGAAGAGTATGCTGGAGAAGACGAGGAAGGGAAAAAAGATGCCAATACTAAAAACCCTGATTCTAACCCTATGGGTTCGGATAGCAGAAATGTTGCCCAGAACTCCATGGAGGAAGCCAACCCTAACTTCATGAGCTCTAAGCAAGGAAGGGATTCGGCGAACAATATCTTGAATACCGCTCGAAACTACATGCTGGAGTCTTTTAATTATCAGAAGCAGGTTATTGAAAATATAACTAGCATTCAGACCAAACAGAGGGACCTGGAAAATAAGATTCACAATTTCATCAAGGAACAAATTCAAGAAAAAAGAGTGCGGAGGTGGAAACCAATGAAGCTGAGGAGAAAATTAAAATGCGGGACCGGTCAGAAAAAGACCTTATAAAAGGGGATTTGAAACATCTGGAGGATGTTATTAAAATTGTAAAAGAAAAGACTGAGGTGAATAACGAGACCACAATCAATCGGGTTGCTAAAACTGAGAAGGCATTGAAAAGCTTCATGACCCACAGTCTTGAAGTCTTGAGAATCTTGTCTCAAAATATGAATGCCTTGGTGGATCACTTAGAGAGGAAAACTTAGAATAAAGATTTGGTAATCATTGATGATATCCCAAACTCCATCTCTACTCATCAAATCTCTAGGCGAAGGACCAGGTAGACAACCGGTGATATGGAGACAAAGATGAAAGACATTTAGCTGAAACAAGAGAATAATGATCTAAGAGAAGCCGCTAAGGCCATGATGTTGTTGGTTCAGCATGTTAAGGAGTCTATAAAAGTTTTTATTTAACATGCAATGCTAGATTTTGGATGCTAGTTTCTCATTGGCTCTATGTTGTCCTTTTGTCCAAGTTGTTGGTTTTTGTTTTGTCTAGGTCTTGTCTTCTCTAGTTTCATTCATGCTCATCTTTCATAATGTAAGCAGGTTTTGGGTCCCGTAAAACCTATTTTTCTATAATCAAAAACTCTACCAATAAATTGTCCATGAAAGGTCCACGGAATACCTCATTGACCCCATGGCTTAAGAAGGCAATCGAGAAGCAAAAGAAGAAATACTTGCCCGCCACTGAAATCAGGATTGATATAATAACACATCTCTTAGGGGAGACACCAAAACCTAAAAAGTCAAGGTGAACATCTAGGAAAATTGTAAATTCCTAGGCGGGCCACCATGTCCTAGAGATTGTTGATCCCAAAGTTGATAAAAATGTATAGAAAATAAAGATTGATAAAGATTGTTTAATATAAGCAAGATTGACATGGGACCTAAAACAACAATTGGAGACATATGTCATGCTAAACATTATGTCATTGTTCTATCCAGAAGAACCAAAGCCACAGAAAAGAAAAATCGATAGTTCGCACAATATGTTGATGTCCTTACTTCCTTCATTTCATCTGCTTATTCAACTAAAATTATTGCTACTATTTCATCTTTAGGGTTGTTGATTATAGAACTTATCAACTCCAATAAGTTATAAATCGTTAAAGACTCATAGACCAACACCAAAGCAATTGACAGTTGGGCTAGTCAAGTAATTTTTAAACAATTATCATTCATTGAGAATGGTCTGCTAAATTATGACACTTTGAATTAGATGATAAATGTCCATCAGGTTGAAAAATAGATAATAAAGAAAGAAACTCACTGACTATCCACATCCCTCCTAAAAATGAGAGAGGTTAGCAAGCTGCCTCAAGCTGTTTTGATTTCTAAGCATATTATTGGAAACTCTGAAGCAAAAGACATCGCCACTTGGGTGGAGATGCTAGAATGGAAACACCACGTTGCAAGTGAAACTCAATCACAACTCACTGCTTTAGTAGTCCAAAATAAAAATCTATGATGAGACTTGAAAGCTGTCTTCGATATGCATCAGCATACTTGGCAGTGATGGGAAGGTGTTGATAGAAAAAGAAATAGTGAAGAAAACTTTTCATCAAAAAGTGGGGGATAGTCTCTCTGCAACCAATGCAAGCACTAAGTCACTCGAATGCCTAAAGGATGCAATGATAGTATTCAATTTAGTTTATGAGGAAATTCAAGATTTCACTGGTAAAGTTGCAGAAGCAAATCAGAAAGTTGCCGGGTGGAAAGATAGAGTCGAAGCTATAGCAGAACCTGTGACAAAAAGTATATCTCTTGTTCTATCAAGCTATAGAGCTTACAGGAAGAAAGTGAATTGACAAGTGGTGCAACAATTACAAGGTAATGCAATGGACACAATAGTAGCAAGTCAAGTGGTGGATGATACTAATCAGGAGTTGGAAGATGAAGAAGTGGATGGGGGCGTTTTTGTTTGATTTCTTGTTGAGTTAGTTGTTTTATTTTTTATCTAGTTCTTGAACGATTGGTCCTGGTGGACAGTTTATTTCAAAGTTAAGTTTAAACATTTTTTAATCAGTTGTCTCCAAGAATCCATTATTTTAGTTAAGTTAAACTATTTATAGATAGTTAGAACCATAATTAAGGCCTCTGAGTTTTGAAAAAGGGGATACATTGAATTTTCAATTCATAGTAATTCTACATGTTTGAAGAAAGAAAATGGATTTCAATTTGAAAGAGACTTGGTGTTGTTTCAATTGGAGTTCTAATTTTCTTGGATGCTATCATCATGTCTATATCTAAATGATTCATTGAATATGTTGAATGGGTTTTCTATCCCAGACTTTGTGTTGTGATTAAGAGTTATTTTATGCATTGTTATGAATTCGGATCAGACATTCTGTGAGTTGTTGTTAATGACCCTTTTATATATAGTGATCATTCTTTAGTAGAAATATTTGTATGAATACCGATGAATTATTTGAGTTTGACATATATGGAAATTGATCTTTATACTTTGTTATGGAGGTCATGAATTTTTAGTTCTGCACTTTTCATATTTCATTTTATAAAAATTTTCCTTTCCTGCTTTCTAGTCAAAAGTATACCCAAGAAAAACCTCAACACTTATATCATAAGAGGGATTTGTACCTCTAAAATTCAAAGGAAAGGTTCATAGGTGATCACAACTTATCCAATTATTGATAGATAGTTTGTTCCCTTGCGTGGGCATAGTCATATTGTTATATTTTTTAAGGGAACAAAATCTATTAACCAACAATATATATATTCAAGTGGCAATTATTTTCTTTCTTAGAAGTCTTTATTCATAGATACATCTAAATTAAACACAAAACTAAATACTTTTAAAATTATTAATGTGGGAAGTGGAAGGATTAGTACTAGGGGTATGACTTTGTTGGCAATATCGATGAATTGATTATGTGTTGCATTGATGTTTTGTCATTGATGTCAACACTAGTTGCTATGGTTGGTTACGGGTAGAAAGGACTATCTGTTGGACACTTGCGGCATATTTGGACCAATGGAGTATGTTTGATTTTATGTGTTACATGCTTCTAGAGTATGTTTTGGTCAGTTGGTATTGACTTGGTAATTGGATGCTATCACACACTCTTGTAAACCCTTACTGACATGGGTTTAAGGTTTAACCGGCAGAGCTTTCATTGAGAAATCTTAACAGGATGCATGAGTTGTGTTCGTGCGGCTTCTAGATGGATTTCAAGATGCTAAAGATATTCTTTGATCATGCTTCAACTAACTAAAGAAATTGCTTTGGCACGGTGGACCCAGATTAGGTCCGGTACCTATCTAGGTTATGGACCGGTATCATGTTAACGTGTTCTCTACACGTTACCGGGATGATTTATGAATTTGTTATTATTTTTTTGGTCTCAAGCTGACATGGCATATTATTGTAATATGGTTGTATGTAATGATCTTATTGTAATATCTTTTAGGTGGCCGACCTAATTGGTTTAGGCCTTAGGGTTGGTATAAATTGATGTAAAATCTCATTGTAGATCAGGGAAAGGCATGGAATGGGAATGAAATGTAGTATCATATGTGAACACTATTTGTTTGATCATAGGTGATCAAATTGGGATTAAGGAAGAGGTCAAAGGCCTCCGGTATTAAGCTTAACCGGTACTGTAATCAGGCATGGTAGATGTTATCTTTGGTAGTTCATTATTCTAGATTGTTGTCCATTTCTCTTGAGGTGGTTATAACCTCTCTATAGTCAATGAGACTCTTTTGTACTGAGCAGTAGGCTCTAGGTAGTGTTCCTTCCTGAATGTGCAAGCCCCTCATTGTATCACATACTTTCTGTAGAAGTATCATTTGACTATGGGTAGGCTTCCCACCATGGCTTTTCCCTTCTCGGATTTTTCATGTAAAAATCATGGTGTTATGTGGTATGGTTGCATTGTTTTGATTATCTATTTTATTGCTTACCAATATCTATTTCTGCCATTTTGGTACTTAATATTTATGTGATTAGGTTAAAGGTTATTAAGTGTTTTGATTGATATAATCTATTAACAACTGATTCACCCCCCCCCCCTCTTAGTTGTTCACGAGTTATCCTAACAATTGGTATCAAAGCTTTGGTCCTGTTTTGCAGAAGCTTAACTGCTTGAGGTAGATCCTATGGTAGCTAACTCTTCAAATCCACTGGCAACTATTTTCAGAAGAGAAATTCCTAAGCTTGATGGAACAAATTATGGGATATGGAAAATTCAAATCGACACTCATCTTAGATGTCTTGGCAAGGATATTTGGGAGATCATTGAGAAAGGATATACACCTTATAATTTGATATCAAGCAATCCTGCTCCTACAGACTTGGACAAGAATATTGAAAATAATTGCAGAGCTATAGAAGCCCTCTTGTGTGCACTTACTAATCAACAAATCATGGGATTGACTAATTAATCATCAGCAAAGGTTATGTGGGATAAATTGCAAACTCTAAATGAAGGTGATCCTACTGTCAAAATTGCTAAACTTGATGGTTATCGAGTAAGATATGAAAACATGAAGATGGAAGATAATGAAAGAATTATTATATTTATGAAAAGAGTAAATGAGATTGTTATGCGAATTCAATGTTCTGGAGCATCTCTGAGTGAAGATGAAATAGTTTCCAAAGTCTTAAGAGCCCTTCCACTGGATTACAAGATGAAGGCAGTTGCAATTAATGAGTTGAGAACAATGGCAAACACTTCAGTTAACAGAGATATTCTAATTGGGAAATTATCTGCTTTAGACCTTCAAGAATTTGGATCTTCTGGAGTTGTAAAGTTTGAACCTACAATTCATGCATCATCATCTACTGGTAAAAGTGATTGGAAAGCCTTATATGAAAATGAATTGGAACATATCAGGAAAGAAGATGAAGAATTTGAGAATCTTGAAGCCTTATGTTCTAGAAGAGTACCTAAAGGACTGGCAGGAAGTAAGTATGAAGGAAAAGAAACCTTTAAATGTTTTGCATGTAATAAGATTGGTCATTTTGCATCTAGATGTCCTGAAAGGAATGTAAGATTTGAAGAGAGAGTTAAGAAAACATTTAAGCCTAATCAAAACATATATAGATTTAAGAAAAGAAAACAGTGCTACATAGCAGATGAGGAAGGAGTAAGTGATGACTCTCAGGATGAACCAATAGCAGACTCTCCTAGTGGATCTGGTGATGGAAAGGAATGGGTGTTCTATGGTTTAAAGGAAGATGAACAGGAATTGGCTATCAAGAATGAAGAAAAGGCCCTAGAAGAAAAATTTGAACATAAGGATGAATGGGTAATTGATAGTGGATGCTCACATCATATCATTGGAGATAAAAGAATAGTTTTGTCCCTGCAAGAATACAATGACGGTCAAGTCAGATTTGGAGATGACAAAGCATGTATGATCAAAGGTAGAGGTATTATTTCTCTGGATGGCAGGCATAATACTGATAATGTCTATTATGTAGATGGTTTAAAGCATAATCTCTTAAGTGTTGGTCAATTGGTAGACAAGGGTTTCCAACTTCAGTTTAAAGATAGAAAATGCAAAATCATTAACAAAAACTGGTCTGGAGATTGCAACTGGTACTCAGACTGGAGGTAATATCTTTCACTTGAACACTGGTAATAAGACATGTTTGATTTCTCATATTGATAAGAGTTTGTTATGGCATAAGAGGTTGTGTCATGTTAATTTTGATTGTATTGTTAAGATCAATTCAACAAAGGCAGTTGGAGATATACCTAAGATTATGAAGCCTCATAATCTGATATGTAAGGATTGTCAATTGGGAAATAAAGTTAGAACTTATTTTAAGAGAATACATGTAAATCTAATGACATACTTAATTTGATTCACACTTACTTATGTGGTCCATCAAGGACTAGAACCTTTCAAGGTGATAGGTATTTCATGCTAATAATTGATGATTATTCTAGAATGATGTGGGTGACTTTTCTTAGGGAGAAGTCTAAAGCCTTTGAGAAATTCAAGATCTTTAAAGCAAAGTTTGAAACAAAAACTGGATTGAAAATCAAATGTCTAAGATTAGATCAAGGCGGTGAGTTCACTTCTCATGAATTTAACAATTATTGTGAGACAAATGGAATTAGGAGACAATTATCTACACCTAAGACTCCTTAGCAAAATGGAGTAGTGGAAAGAAAGAACATAACCATTTTGGATGCAACAGGAACTATGATGATGGAAGCCAAAGTGCCTCACATCTACTGGAGAGAATCAATGAGTACAACAGTCTACACATTCAACAGAGTTCACATCAAAGGTGAAACTAGTAAGACCCCTTATGAATTATGATTTGGACATACACCTATTGTTAAATATTTAAGACTTTTTGGAAGGAAATGCTATATCAAAAGGGATCATTCAATTGCGAAGTATGATCATAGATGTGATGAAGGGATATTTCTTGGTTATTGAATTCAAATAAAAGCATATAGATGTTATAACAAAAGATTGCAAAAAATGGTGGAGAGCGCTAATCTGAAAGTAGATGAGCAATACAAAAACCAATCTATATCATATGATAGGGAACCAGTAGTAGAAATGATCATAATTGAACTGGCATTGCCTCAACTGGTACAGGAAACTAAGATAATTACAACAGTACAATCAAAAAATTCAACTGTGACTGATGATCATAACAGTGAACCTAAAGTTCAGAAGACACCAAGTATGTAAGATTAAATCATTATGAAGATCAAACCATTGGAGTTAGGAACAATTGAGTTATGACAAGAAGAAGACTAGCAAATGAAGAGGTATGTCTTATTTCTCAAATTGAACCGGCATCTGTTATTGAAGCTTGTAAAGATAAAAATAGGTTAAAGGTTATGGAGGATGAATTAGATCAGATAGAAAAGATTGAGAATAAGAATGTTATTGGAACTAAATGGGTTTTTTGGAATAAATTGAATGAGGATGGTCAAGTTGTAAGAAACTATTGGCATTTTTGTTGTTTATGTTGTGATTGTCATTGATGGACAGACACTTGTATTGAGATCCCCTTTAAATGTATGAGCTCAAACTCAACCGGTATTTGTTCCAACCGGTATGTTGTATACTAGTCTTTAGACTAGTGGTGATTTTGTAGAATGTGTTTCCCAGTCTGAAGCGGCGTGTCGACCCCAAGCGGTTCGTAGATCCCAAGCAGTATGAGGGAGAAAAGCAGCACAACACATTCTTACCAGTCTTCATTTTTGTCAAACCGGCAACCGGTATTTTGAATGAACCGGTAATACTCTGTAATGAGTTACCAACCGACATTTTGTGATGAGTTACCAATCCACCGATTGTTTGACGGTGCTGAAACATTGACAATGCTTTTTGTGTCGTGTTACTACATATGTCTAGATTCATTGAACCTAGGAAATTGTAATGTAATCCTATTGGATCGACATGAAATCAGTTTCCTTTAAAAGGACATCATGTCTAGGGTTTTAAGTTGTTGCTGAAAGGGTTAATGTCCTACTAGGGTTTAAGGTGGAAGTTGAGAATGATCTTATCTGAGAAGATCAAGTTGTAACTATGAGAGAGATAGAGAAGACTGAAGTAACGCTAGAATGCATTAACTGTGAGCAATATTGGATCTAACCAAGCAGTTTGTGCTATTAGATAGATCAAACACTTGTTGATTACTCACATCTTTGACAAGTCTGTAGCCCTTAACCGGGTAGGCCTCAAAGCCTTTGTAAAATCCTCTAACAAGGTGGTTCACACATGTAAATCTAAAATCCTCTAACAAGGTAGTCTTTAATCGGACTTATCTCCTAACAGAGATTGAGATTCCTAACAGGATCTGTTCTAGTGAAGAACATTGTAAGACCTTAACTGGTCTGACCTTAACCGGACTGGTTTCTATTATGTAGATATTGACTTGTGAGTTCCATCTCACCGTGGTTTTTCCCAGTTGGGTTTCCATGTCAAATATCTTATCTTATGGTTGTATTGCTTTTGTGGGTGAATGACTTATTCACATTTTGGTTTGCATGTGTGGTAACCGGTCTGTCTGTTAGACTGTTTTACTAGTTTATCTTTAGACTATGTAAGTGTTTTAGTGCAGAGATTTTTGGCATACTAATTCACCCCCCCTCTTAGTATTCATCAATTGGTATCAGAGCCTACCTTTCTATAAGTTTAACCTCTTGGAAAGAGATATGGGGGAATACACCATGAGGGAACTTACTCAATGACTCACTAAGTCTGAGCAAGCCTATGATGATCTTATGGTCAAATACAAGGCATCTCAAGCAAAAAGGAGAGAACATGCAGAGAGGCTGATGGAACTATCTGAAAGTAGTTCTGAAGATGAAGCTAACATGGAAGCCATGATTGCTGAAGTAAATAAGCTGAATGATTCAAACTCCAATCTGAGAAAGGAGTTGGAAGGACTGACAATTCGGTTTAGTCAAGAGCTTGAGAACTAGAGAAAAGTTGAAGATCGGGTAAAGGATAGAGATCATGAGATCTCCAAGTTGAAACAAGAGATTAGTGCACTAACAGCTCGCCTTCATGAGAGCAGAATGGAAAAGGAAGACATGCAAGGAGAACTGAACATAGCCATCTCGAAAAATGCAAGTCTAATGGAGACAAACACTGCTATTTCCAAAGAACTCTTTGAGTCAAAGGAAATACTGGCTAAGTTTGGTAAAAGTATTGTCAAGTTAGAGCAAAAGCTTGAGTCATCTAGATCGGCAAAGAATACCAATGGTCTTGGTTTCTCTGGACATGAGGAAGGAGAATCCTTAGGAACAAATGCTAAAGCATCAAAGAAGCAATCGGCACTCAAAGGAAAAGGTAAGCAAAAATTCAAACCTGTTTGCTTTAACTGTCTTAAAGAAGGACACACTGTCAATGTATGTAGGAGCAAAGCCTACAATAATTTTCCATATTTTATTAACAATGTACCTAGATCCAATAAGTTCAATGGTCATTGTTATGCATGCAACAAGTTTGGGCATAGAGCATTTGAATGCAGGTCTGTGATGGATAACACTAGAAGATATCCTCAAAGGACGCAAGGAACTGGTCTTGAACCTTTTGGGAATTGGAACCACAACCGGTTTAATGTCTTCAATCATCAATCGAGAAGCGGTGGCCATCAAGCGGCAATCGGATGGAGAGAAAATTGCATGATCTGTCATGGTCATGGTCACACTATTGCAACATGCAAAAGGAAGAATGGAAGCATGTACAATGGACCTTGGAGAGCACTTAGACTTGTTTGCTATCACTGCAACAAACTGGGTCACATTGCAAGATTCTACAGAAGTAGAAAAAGCATATCTGATGATATACCGATCACTCAGGAAGGAGAAATAGATGTTGAAAAAGTTCAAGGGGACATGAACAAAACCTGGAGGAAGAAACCAACAACGTTGGAAGAGGAACCATTTTCTGCACCTAGTGTAGAAATATCAGAACCAGCAAACTAAGCCTCAAAGGCTTAGGGGGAGCAAACGGCGAAATGCTTTTGAACCCCCAGTTGACACCGATAAAAGACCTTAACCGGTATGTGATACTTGTCGCTTGGCAAAAGACTAGAAATGGTAAAAAGGCAAATTAGGGTTTACACCCTAATAGAGGAGCATTAATGGCTGTAGGTGAGAGACATGTATAAAAGCCTATTTCAAATCATTTCTCACTATCTATTTTTGAGCGAAGAAAAGTTTTCAAGTGCAGAGCGAAGAAAAGGTGATTTGAGCTTAGATTTCAAGAAATTGAATAATCTTGAAGGTGATTCAAATCCAGTTTGCAAGCGGTAGTGGAGAACACAAAGCGGTGACTTGGCAACCGACGGAGAGTGGAGTGAAGCAGAATCAGGAAGCCCTAAATTTGTGTTTGAAAGGTATTTTTCATGTTCCTGAAATACTCTACAATGGCTTCCACATCTCATACCAATTCGAGTACATCCATAGAGTCAGAAAGTTTTATTCAGAGGAAGTCCAAATATAATGCCTTATCACAAGTTCAAACTGAAACCATAGTTGAAGAGGGAATTTCTGATTATATTGATTACAAAATAGAAGACCTAGGGTCTTTAGCTATTCACACTCAGTTAGGTCTATTTTGTGGAAAGGACAAAATGATCAAACCAGAGATTAGTGTCTTAGAGAAGAAGAAATTCCATAACGCAGTATATTTTCTAAAAGATTTTATGGAGGATCACATAAGGATTATTTTGAGCAGAGTCCACAGTGATAAGATGTACCTGGAGAGGATGCATGACATTACGCCTTAGGCAATTCATGCAGTCACTGGCTTTTGTAACATAGGGGAAGTGCTAGCCCTATGAAAAGTGACCAAAACCGAAATAGCCAAGCTCACTGGCTTTTGTATCTGCTGCAGCAGTAAACGCCACTTACCAAATGATAAAAGAGGATGCATCTTTTGAATTATGCACCGGTATGTAGAGGCAACTCCTGTAGAATCTAAAGACAATCAAACAAGACAATTCACTGAGGTTTAGGTTTGGACAACTACTGGTAGGGTTGTTCTTCTATTTCCAAGGCTACTTTCCTAGTGTAGGAGATGTCTAGTGGTCCCCTGACCAAGCAGATAAAGGAAAGCATACAAGCCATTGGAACCGGTTACCCTGAAGTACTGAACAAATATTTTGAGGAGTTCAGAAGAAAGATGAGTCAGAGGGTAAGAATCTCAGGTGACATAGTGAAGAAATACGAAGATGACATCTATTTCACCATTCAGGTGGATAAATGTTTAATGGAGGCTGTTGAGCCTAGAATGGAGGAAGTAGAGCCAATGGACTATGAGGTTATGTATGACATGCTGGAAGGGTATGCCTCAACCCTTATTGCCTCGCCTCTTAATCCAAAGTCTAAGAGGACTGAAACCTACTTGGAGAGGATTGCACCGACTGAAGAACCATCGATGAAGAAAGGAAAAGAACTGGTAGCAAAGAAAGCCAAGGCAGTGCCTGCAACATCAGCACTGACTACCACTGCAACTCCAAGAGTGACCAAGCGGTCACCGACAAAGAAGAAACTGGAGGTAAAACTAGCAAAAGTCTTCAAAAGAAAGAGGAAGACTAAGACAAATGAACCAGACACAGAAGAAACCAAGTCTGATGAAAAGCCAAAGAAGGCAAGACAGACAAAGAAGATGAAGAAGAATGAACCGACAGCATCCGCACCGGTAAATATTGACATCTCCTCATACAAACCTTTGACATATTTTCAAAGGATAGTTAAGAATATTAGGATAAAATTACTTCATGATTTAGTAGATTACTATGATGATTTCAGTGATGAGGAGAAGGAGGAAATATTACAGGAAATCATTATTTATTTGTGCAAGAATAACCGGTCGCCATTAGAGATTAAATCTCAGACACCAGCTTCTTTATTTAAAGCATTAGATAATAAATGGCGCATTGCCATTGAAAAGGAACAGGAGATTAGGGAGAAAGTCTTTTCACAATACTTTCCTGAACTCTCAAATTCAGAATTATTTGATGTATTGGATCAAAATAAAGGTCTCTTCTTCACAAGGAGAAGAAGACACTAGCTATTGGAGGGGAGAATTGATTATGTGGAAAAATACACTCATCAGCACATGAATCATGTTGTTCTAGCTCACAAAGCACGAATGGCCAACATCCAAGCAGAAAAAGAATCGGTTATCTCTAAACCGGATGAGGTTTTTGATGAGAAAGGAAACCTGGTGGAAGAACCAATCGACACTATTGATGTCGATGCCCTGGAAGTAGAAGATGTCACTCAGAACATACCTTCTAAGGAAACTAAACAGGGGAAACAAGCTGAATAGGGTGATGAACAGGCTAAGGACACACAAGAAGCAGCAAAGGAACAGGAAAAGAAGAAGAAGAGGGATGAAGATGAGAAAAAGAGAAAAGAGGAAGAAGAGAAGAAGAAGCAAGAACATGAGAGGAAGAAGAAAGAAGAAGAGGATAAGGAAGAAAAGAGAAAGAAGGAAGAGGAAGAACAGAAGAAGAAGGAAGAGGAAGAACAGAAGAAGAAGAAGGAAGAGGAAGCAAAGAAGAAGGAAGAAGCAGAGAAGAAAAAGAAAGAAGAGGAAGACAAGAAGAAGATGGAAGAGGAAGACAAGAAAAGGAGAGAAGAGAAAGAGAAAGAAGAGAAGGAGAGGAAAAAGAAAGAAGAAGCTTACAAGACAGCTGAAGCAATGAAGAGCACACAGATGGAGACTCCTAAGGAAACCAGGAGCCAAGCCAAACCAGCTGATATCTCGAGTCCTATTGATCTCCAATTTGGAAGTGAGTCTAAGATTATGTAGAGCATCAAGGTTGCCCAAGAGCACCTTGAAGTCATTCGCAGGAAAAGGGAACAGGATATTATTCAGGTGGCAGTAGACACCCTTACCGGTTTAATCCCCGGTACTAATCTTCCAAACACTAGATCATCACTAGAATAGCTCAAACTACTATGTACTATAGTGGATGATTAGGTGTAGAGCCTGGAAGAAGAAGCAAAGGCCAATGTCAAGAAAGAGCACCAAAAGGCTCTTAATGTTGCTCTGGTGAAAAAGATGAATGAGCTTAGGATTGATCTACTGAAAGATCAAAAGGACATAAGGAATGCCTTGGATGAGGGAAACTTGCTACTCAACAAAATCTGTCAACCTCATCTGTTCTATGATGATGTGCTAGCCAAGAAGCAAAAGCTTCAAATGGACTGACAGTCCTACTTGGGCACATTTAAGACACCTTATGATTCCTTTGCAGCATATGGGCAAACTGTTCACCGGTTTTAGATCCAGTTAGCCAAGATGGAGCAAGAGATCAGTACACTGTCTAGGGATTTGCAAGAGCTTCAATTGGTTTTACTTCCATGACTATAAATTCTTTAGAAGTGTTATATGAACCTGGATGCCCTGACAATCACATAGGAACTAAGCACAGTAGATGTCATGGAGGAATAGGTATCCTAGATGCAGACAAAGAAGGAAGTGGCAACCTCCCTACTTGAGTCCTAGTCTCTATCCATGAAACAATTTTTGCAGGACTATAAATCAGTTTTTTACAAGTATTATTCATTATTGTCATAAAATTTATATATATATATGGAAACAGGGTTTTTCAGCGGTACTTTGTCATTGTTGGCAAAGGGGGAGAAGTATATCTGGTTTTTGGTTATTAAATTTTGATCTTCTGACGCAGGGGGAGAAGTATCTGGTTTTGACATTTTGATATATGTTTTGATATATGCTCTGATGTCTCAATGATTATGCTCTATATGCAAAATTGCTATACACTGTGTTGATTAAGGGATAGTGTATATGCTTAGGGGGAGCAATTTTGTTAATGGCAAGTTTTTGTTGTAAAACACTTAGATGTCAAAATTTTATTTTCCTAAGTGTTGCCATCAATGCCAAAGGGAGAGCTTGTTGGCATTTTTGTTGTTTATGTTGTGATTGTCATTGATGGACACACACTTGTATTGATATCCCCTTTAAATGTATGAGCTCAAGCTCAACTAGTATTTGTTCCAACCGGTATGTTGTATACTAGTCTTTAGACTAGTGGTGATTTTGTAGAATGTGTTTCCCAATCTGAAGCGGCATGTCGACCCCAAGCGATTTGTAGATCCCAAGCAGTACGAGGGAGCAAAGCAGCACAACACATTCTTACCAGTCTTCATTTTTGTCAAACCGGCAACCGGTAATACTCTGTGATGAGTTACCAGCCAGCATTTTGTGATGAATTACCAATCCACCAATTGTTTGATGGTGCTGACACATTGACGGTGCTTTTTGTGTCATGTTACTGCGTATGTCTAGATTCATTAAACCTAGGAAATTGTAATGTAATCCTATTGGACTGACATGAAATCAGTTTCCTTTAAAAGGACATCATGTCTAGGGTTTTAAGTTGTTGCTGAAAGGGTTAATGTCATGCTAGGGTTTAAGGTGGAAGTTGAGAATGATCTTATCTGAGAAGATCAAGTTGTAACTGTGAGAGAGATAGAGAAGACTAAAGTAATGCTAGAATGCATTAACTGTGAGGAACATTGGATCTAACCAAGGAGTTTGTGCTATCAGATAGATCAAACACTTGTTGATTACTCACATCTTTGACAAGTCTGTAGCCCTTAACCGGGTAGGCCTCAAAGCCTTTATAAAATCCCCTAACAAGGTGGTTCACACATGAGAATCTAAAATCCTCTAACAAGGTAGTCTTTAATTAGACTTATCTCCTAACAGATATTGAGATTCCTAACAGGATCTGTTCTGGTGAAGAACATTGTAAGACCTTAACCGGTTCGACCTTAACTGGTCTAGTTTTTATTCTGTAGATAGTGACTTGTGAGTTCCATCTCACCGTGGTTTTTCCCAATTGGGTTTCCATGTCAAATATCTTGTGTTATGGTTGTATTTCTTTTGTTTGTGAATGCCTTATTCACATTTTGGTTTGCATATGTGGTAACCGGTTTGTCTGTTAGACTATTTTACCGATTTATCTTTAGACTGTGTAAGTGTTTTAGTAAAGAGATTTTTGGCATACTAATTCACCCCCCCGCTTAGTATTCATTAGAAACAAGGCTAGATTGGTTTGTAAAGGATATTCTTAAATGGAAGGAATTGATTATGGTGAGACATTTGCACCTGTAGCTAGAATTGAAGTTGTTAGACTATTTCTTGGCTATGCAGCTTATAAGAACTATAAGGTCTATCAAATGAATGTTAAATGTGCATTCTTGAATGGTGAACTTGAGGAAGAAGTATACATTGAGCAGTCTGATGGATTTTCACTAATAGATGATAAAGATATGGTTTGCAGATTGAAGAAAGCCTTATATGGATTGAAATAAGCTCCTAGAGATTGGTATGCAAGGTTGGATAAATATCTATTGAGGATTCATTTTACAAAAGGCAGTGCTGATAGTAATTTGTATTATAAGATCACTGATGATAATATTCTGATTATTGAACTATTTGTTGATGATATCATATTTGGAGGAGAAGATAAATTGTGCATGGAATTATCTAATAATATGAAGAATGAATTTGAAATGTCCATGATTGGTGAGATGAGATTTTTCTTAGGTTTGCAGATTACTCAAACTGACAAAGGCATTTTTATCTGTCAAACTAAGTATCTAAGGGAATTATTGAAGAAGTTTGGTATGGATAATTCCAAATTGGTATGTACTCCTATGGTGACAAGTGAGAAATTATCTATCAAAGATACATCTACACCAATAAATCTGACAAGGTATAAGTCTATGATTGGTGGCTTGTTATATCTAACTCAGACTAGACCGGATATTCTGAATGCAGTAAGTATTGTTTCAAGATATCAAAGTAATCCTAAAGAAAATCATGAATGTGTAATAAAGATGATATTCCTATATTTGCTAGGAACAATAGAATATGGCTTATGGTATTCTAGAGATGATGATTTCACTTTATGTGCATATACTGATTCGGATTGGGCAGGAGATAGTGATGATAGGAAGAGCAATTTTGGTGGATCTTTCTTTCTTGGAAAGAAACCGGTTTCATGGATTAGCAAAAAATAGTCATGCATTTCTTTATCTACTGCAGAAGCTGAGTATGTTGCAGCAGCAACTAATTGCACTCAAGTCTTATGGATGAAGCAAATGTTGCAGGATATCAAGGTAAATTGTAGTGAACCAGTAGTTATCTACTATGATAACTCTGCAGCTATTGACATGTCTAAGAATCTAGTATTTCATTGTAAGACTAAGCATATATCAATAAAGTATAACTTTCTAAAGGACAAGGTAGAAGGAAAGGAAGTTAAACTGGTTTATGTGAACACTAAAGAGCAGATTGCAGATATATTCACTAAACCATTGTCTAAGGAATCATTTGAGTATTTGAGAGATAGGTTAGGGGTTTCTGGCCCTCCGAAAGAGACTTGATTGATACAATTTGTCATCAGTCGAGCATGCATTATCAAAGATACTATTCATTCCAGCACTGATGAGTGGTGCTACTACTCAGGGAGAGTAGTCAGGTTTGAGATTTAGAGGCTTACATTCTTGCTTTGATATTTTAGTCAGATTTTTGGCATTGATATCAAAGGGGGAGAGATAGTGATGTGAAAAATAAATTCAAAAATTTACAGAGATATTATTCACGAGGGAAGAGTTATTGATATTCAGAAGATTATTGGTTGTCTTCCATAGGGGAAGACTTGTTTGGCATTTCTTAGTACTTAGATGTTTTTCACATCTAATGTTGCCATCAATACCAAAGGGGGAGATTGTAGGCAATATAGATGACTTGATTATGTGTTGCATTGATGTTTTTTCATTGATGTCAATAGTAGCTATTATGGTTGGTTACCGATAGAAGATCTAGTGTTACCGGCAGAAAGGACTAACTGTTGGACACTTCTGGCATATTTGGATCAATGGACTATGTTTGATTAAAAGTATTACATGCTTCTAGAGTATGTTTTGGTCAGTTGGTATTGACTTGGTAATTGGATGCTATCACACACTCTTGTAAACCCTTACTGGCATGGGTTTAAGGTTTAACCAGCAGAGCTTTCACTGAGAAATCTTGACAAGATGCACAAGTCATGTTGGTGAGATTTCTAGATGGATTTTAGGATGCTAAAGATGTTCTTTAATCATGCTTAAACTGATTGAAGGCATTTCTCTGACATGGTGGACCCAGATTAGGTCTGCTACCTATCTAGGTTATGGACCGGTATCAGGTTAATGTGTTCTCTACACATTATCGAGATTATTTATGGATTGGTTATTATTGTTTTGGTCTCGAGCTGACATGGCATATCATTGCAATATGGGTGTATGTAATGACCTTATTGTAATATCTTTTAGATGGTTGACCTAATTGATTTAGGCCTTAGGTTTGGTATAAATTGATGTAAGATCTCATTGTAGATTAGGGAAAGGCATGGAATGGGAATGAAATATAATATCATACGTGAAGGAGATTTTGTAGATCATAGGTGATCAAATTGGGATCAAGGAAGAGGTAAAAGGCCTCCAGTATTGAGCTTAACTGAGACTGTAATCAGGCATGGTAGATACTATCTTTGGTAGTTCATTATTCGTCAATTTATCTTGAGGTGGATATAACCTCTTTATAGTCAGTGAGACTCTTTTGTAATGAGAATTATGCTTTAGGCAGTGTGCCTTCCTGCATGTGCAGGCCCCTCATTGTATCACATACTTTCTCGAGAAGTATCATCTGACTGTATGTAGGCTTCCCACCACAGTTTTTCCCTTTCTGGGTTTTCCACGTACAAATTGTAGACACTTAAAAATAATTATTTTAATTATCTTAATTTCTCACATAATTAATTTATTAATTAATTATGTAAATTATAATTCTCCTCAATATTAATATATTAAAATTAATATTGTCACTATAGTATGTGACTGATTTTCTTAATAAATCAAACCCTCTTTTTATTCTTCTAAAAATTAAATCTTCTTAAATCCTCCCATTAGCTAATTAATTTCAATTAATTAGTTAACGTACATGATTCCTACAAATCATCTTCCTAATCCATCATTAACCTAATAAATTTTTCTAGAAACTCCCTAAACTCATTTAACCTTATTCTTCTAATTTTTAATTCCCTCCACTCATTCTCTCTCCTAGTCAAATCCTCCTGCAAATCCTATTCCACCTAATCTTTCCTCTAATGTCCCTCCTAATGAGTTGCTAGTGGCTAATCATCATGATTAGCCACAAGGTCAACTTGTTGTCCCTTCCATCGAACCACTATCCTTAAATGCTCTTTTCCTAGGTGAATGTGAGATTTTCAAAATCTCACATTCCTCTAGGCATGTCCCCTCCCAAGGAATTTTTAGTTCCTTCTTATTCCTCCAATCCCCATGATCATCCCTTTTTGAAGAATTTTAAATTCCTCCTTCCCTTTCTTCAAGGAATGTCCCATCCCTTTCTCTTCTCAAGGTTCATTGGGAAGTCTTCCCAATGCACCTTGAGGAGTGTGGAGACAAGAAATGTCTTTGTCATATCTCTTGGTCTCCACACCCTCTCTTGGGCCTTGTGTGAGCTCACAAGAAATCCTAGCCCTTCATCTTGGATCCATCCTAGCCATCCATTCTTCCTCTCCTCTTCCTATAAATTGAGGACTCCATCCCTTCATTCATCATCTTTATTTTTAGTAATCTTATGCTACTAGTTTGAGCCTAGAAAAGCCATCATAGCATCCTTACCATGTCAAAATCATCTCTCATCCACACTTAATCATCTCATCCATATCATTTTTCAAAATTTATCTTAATCCATTTATGCACAATATTTGTAGAGTCATCCACATCAAGCAACCAAACGAAAACATGAAGTGAAGCATCATCAAGGGGCGCCTTCACTTCATCACACTCAATCTGAGGGAGAGGTAAAAGGATTATGAGATATATGCATATTATTCATATTTTTATGTGTTTTTGAGTTACGTCTTTGATTTCATATGCTTCCATGTTTGATTTGCATGTTTACTAAATAATCCACCTTATTCTCCTTTTTACAAGCTTCATTTTGGCATGCCCGGTGGGATCCACGTCCCTGAAAACTAATATCTTTGTGAGTTTTTGTGAGTTGTGAGACGCAGGTTCCGGAACAGCACGAGAGACTACAAATCAACGTGAGCAACTCAGGTTTAGCATGACAAAAATCCTATATCGGTGCCTACGCAGGCGCATCAGTGTGACCGCCTCATAACATTTTAATTTTTCCCGCCTTTCTTTAAATTTTAAAAAATTTACTCTCTGTCTGTCTATTTACCATGTGCGCAGGCATTTCAATGCGAGAGATTTAAATTAGCGCAACAGTTTTTATAAAATTCTCGCTCTATTTTTAAAATTTTAATTTTGAAATTTTTACTTGCTAATGCGTCAAGTTTTTATTTTCAGGGTTTCAGCACGAGAGAAACCATTTTTGCGCGAGCGTAGGGGTTTCGGCACGAGCATAAGAATTTCAATGCGAGTGATTCAGATCAATGCGACAGATAGGTATAAAACCCTTCTCGGTTTTGCATTTACTGTTATCTTTTTTTATTGGTTTTATTTACTACAACGCGTATGTAGGTGTTTCAACGTCTGTGCAGGCACTTCAGCACAGCTAACTGCACTCCAACGCATGCGCTATATGTGCAGTACAGTAGGTAATAATTTATTTTTTTTAGTTTTGTAGTTTGAATCGACTATCCAAGACCGTAAAAATCAAAAAAACTACTAATCCACTTTTTTGTAGGTTTCCTAGGAGACCTAGCCAAACATTGTGTTTTTTTTAACTAGACACCTAGATGATAATTAAAGGGTAAATGAATCATTGTTTTATGTGTTTTAAGAAAAACGTAAAGGTGGGAGAGTATGCTCTCATCTAGCTAGATGATCAAAAATCCAGACCCTCTAACCTTTTCTTGTTTGATTGCATGCTTACCCTTAGCGGGCCTGCCCTCCCAACTTGCTCTTCGAGAAGGTAAGAGGGGAACAACCCAAGTGAGTACACCTGGACCTGGGGTTCCCAACTCACTATAATAAATAGGCCATTGACTATGAAAGGGTCAATGGTTGGGGCTATATGAGAGTTCACTCTCACATTTGGTGCTTAGTAGGGTCCTAGAGATCTCAATCACGCATGCATGACTACTAAGTTCTTGGTGCTTCATTGGGTTATAGGCCTCAATTGCAATTGCACAACTATGAAGGGTCGCTCCTAACGGGAAGACTTACTAAACACCTTGTTTATAGTGGCTAGAAAACCTTCTAGTCATTGGTGCAGGAGGTCGAACCTCCGAAGCCGCCCATATTATTACGGCCCTTAGTAGAGACACAAAGTTCACCATAAGGAGTTTTCATGGGAATTGATGTTTGGCTGCCCTGGAGAAGTGAGTGTCGTGGAGAGGAGCCAGTGGGATAAAGCATCTAAGTGTTCACTCTGGGTAAGCATAGCTGGGAATCCAATTGAGATCCAATGACTATTGTCCTTGCTAGCCTTAGGAGTGTTGTATATGAGCATCAGTGTCTTTGAGTTAAAATACATTTGATCATTTTGTTTGCTTTGTTTGATACATACTTGCCAAGAGTAAACTAGAGAACACGTCATTATTCTCAAACACTTTGCAAAAACACTTATCCAAACACAAACAATTATCCAAGTCATTACCCACCAAAGTCCAAAATTGTGTCAAAACTTTGTCCGTCTCATGTTTCATAAGCCCAAGTTATAACACCAACTATTACCAAAATCAGGGTGGTTGTATCCCTTCATACAACTTGCCATCTGAATCAATCATCTATTGAGTCATGTTCATGCCAAGAATAACCTATTCATCAAGTTCCTTTTAGTCATCACTATCATACCTCCTCAATCAATCATCCTCAAATTCCTAAGGACTTAGCACATCAAATCAATCTCCCTCTGCTATCAAATCAATTATCAAAATCCAAATCCAATCATCCTTTAATACAATTTAACCTCACATTAAGGTTGCATGCCTTGTGAAGTTCCATTTATACCTCATCATTAATCAATTGGCTCCTGTGCTTGAAGAAGATACCTCTCCAAGTATCTTTTGCCTCATCCTTTTTGAGTCAATCAAGACTCTTAACTTGTGCCTTTACTTTTCTTAGGGTCATTAGTCAACCTGTGGTGGAAAAAAGACTTTTTAAATCATCATTCCAAGGTCTAAATTCTACCCAACTTGGTCATTACCTTTCTTGTGGTTTCATCCCCCACCTAAAATCCTCATCCAAGGACTAAGGTGTCAATCCTCATAAAATCCAGGCTCTAATCCAAGAACCCACCAATCAGCAAAATCCCTTGTCATCAAAGACAAAATCCAAAAATTCCACAAAAATCTTGCTAAGTCCTTTCATCAAAGATTTCTTCCTCCAATATTTTCTAAGATTATTCATGTATTGTCACAAGTCAATCCCAAAAAAAAAGATGGTTGAACAACAATATGGCATGCTGGACATTAGTGTCCTATATGAAGATCCCATGCAAGATCCTACATAAAGTGGGCAACCTAGAAATCAAGATCAAAGCCAAAATCCTAACATGGTTAGCCAAGATGAACTCTCTATGAAAGTGCAAACATTCCTAACGGACTCTTATAACCAAGAGATGATTGAAAAGTTCATCCAACACAAGCCTACTACACTCCTAAAGACTCTCCTTGAAAATGGAGCTCAACTTCTACCTGAATTTGATAGATCCGCTCTCGGCCAACCACCACAAGGAGACCTTGCTCCCACATAAAATGCTACACCTGTTAGTCAAACTTAATCAATTGGAGCCCCATCAATCATCCAAAATCAATCAATGCCACCCATGACACCTCCCACCATGGCCTCCATCCCACCTTCTTCCTCCTTACCATCTATACCACTATCGAATCCAATCTCATCTATTCTCCAACATGCTTCTATACCACCTCCTTCCATTCAACCACATGTCCCTATTCCACAAACTTCGCTTCCTTTCAACAATGTCGTGAATTTCATCCAAGCTGTACTTAATCTCATCACAACAGTTTGCGGACCGCAACCAATTATCACTCAAATCCCTGCGACATCTGTCATCACATCTCATGTTCCCACCTCCTCATCATATCAATACATTGGTGGTGGTGCACCTTCCTTGACTCATCCAATTCTTGGAGCAAATACAATTTATCATTATCAAAATCCACAACAAGACCTCATTAAGGAAATTCAAGACATGAAAAATATCATCAAGGACATGAAAGAAGGGACTAATAAGAGTAAACCTTACTCATTTGAGGAATTTTGTCCTTGTCCTTATGACCCATCTATATCAGTTTCACCCTACCCCCCAGGATTTGAGATCAATAAATTCACCAAGTATGAAGGCAAAGGAGATCCCCGCGACCATGTCTAGGAATTTCATATCTTATGTCAAGAGGTCTCCTATAGTGACCTATACGTTCGCAGACTCTTTCCCAAAAGTCTCATGGGAGATACCCTGGCATGGTTCTCATCTCTACCATGAGGCTCCATTGTCTCTTTTCCAAACTTGGCAGAGAAATTTGTAGCTCACTAAGCCTACAACATGGCTAATAATGTTTCCATGATGGACCTATGTAACACAAAACAAAGGACCAGAGAGACTTTCGCCAACTTCTTACAAAGATGGTGACATCTTATTAAGAAATTCTAGTGGGACATGCCAGAGCAACATCAAATTGAATTATAATAAAATAACTTGGTACCCAAACTTTCAAGACCTTTGAAGTCCCGATGTATCAAATCCTTCCAAAAATTAACCAATGAGAGCCTTGCCCTCAACGTCTCTTGTTGGAGGAAGGAACCTTGAAACATTACTAGAAATCGACACAAATTTCTTCCTCTTATCATAATAACAAGCCAAAGTTCTGGTCTAAAAACAAAAACATGGTCAACAATGGTGTAACTAATGCAAAGCAAGTCCAAACCGTGGCTACTCCCCCAAAATCCACCACCAATAATCATCAATTCAACAATCAAAATCAATCCCAAAAACCTCACAACAATGTCTCAGTCCAAGAATGACCACCTCAATCAAATAATAGGACTCCAAGAGATTTCACTCCTCTTGCTGAGCCTATTGAAATGATGTTTCAAAAACTCGTCCAAGCAAGTGCAGTGGTTTTTCCGATCACTCACCCGTTTGACCCTAATCAACCCAAACCTAGATGGCATAATGAGAATGAGTATTGTGAGTCTCATCGTATCAAGGGACATGATACATGAAAGTGCATGAAGCTTAAAATCTACATACAAGATCTCATTGATAGGGGTGAAATTGAAGTGGCAAATGCAAAACCTGGTAATAACAATGGCAAACTTAAAATGTACCAGGAACCCTTTTCGAAGCATGATAAAGGAAAAGGCTCATCATCTAACGTAGTGAGTTATGATTACACTAATCATATAACTGGCTTTGACTCTTTAGTAGGTTGCATTGAGCCCACAGATAACCATGTTAATGTCATAACTATCCAAGGAATTAATCCTCCCCATCCCCAAAGTAGAGCAAATCTAGCTAGGATAGTCATTTAGGGTGCCATGCCTTCCACCTCCCATCCCCAGAATGATTGCAATGTAACCACCCGCCAAGGTAAAGTCACCATCCAAGGAGTTCCTCCCCCACCAAACCCCCCACCCATGTCTTCCACTCATCGATTTGACCTCCTTGACCAACTTGGGAAGACCCCCACACAAATTTCCATCTTAGAACTACTCAAGACTTCCCCTGTACATAAGGAAATTTTGGAGCAAGCCCTCCTTGAGTCTCGCATTCCTGATAACATCAATGCTACTCAATTCCAAGCTCTCATTGGAAACCTTGCTACCCAGCAGCACCTTGTATTTACCTCCAAAGACACTCCTGTAGATGAAGATCACAACAAACCTTTGCATGCATTGAAGCCCATATCCAAAAGCACAAGGTCAAGCATATTTTGGTAGACGGTGGATCCAGACTTAATCTGTGTACATACAAGTTAATAAAACAATTGGGACTTTCTGAGGACTTGGTAGACACATGAAGAAGGATCACCATAAAAGCATATGATGATGTAGAGAGAGTTTCAAAGGGCATGATCACCTTACCTCTTCAAGTGGGCCCTATTACAATTGAAACCCCTTGCCAAGTATTAGATCTTGATCTCCCCTACAATGTTCTCCTCGGTCGGCCATGGATTCACTCCTTATAGGTTGTACCCTCCACCTATCACCAATACATCAAATTCCCATTTAATAGAAGAGAGATCACTATCAAAGGTGATCCCCAACCTTTTCAATATTGCAAACTCTTAGAGGGGAAGCATCCATATCATTGCCCACTAAATAAACCCTCTCCAACACCTCCATCTGACACATTAAATGTTGCCTCCACTTCATCCCAACCAGATACTCAAATCAAGATCCTTGACAATGGTTGTGGAGAATACAAATTGGAAGATGTCTTATTAATATGGAACCTCCCCCTCTCTCCTAAGTCCTTTGGCAAACCAAATGAGCTCAAGAAAGACCCAAAACCAGTCATGCAATGCCAAAACACTACCTTCCAGTAATGGGGCCCACTTGATGAGGAGAGCCTCGAAGAAAATGTCTCTTCATGGTTGTACTTGGAAGAAGATGAAGATCCAGCAAAAATATCCAAAAAGATGTACCCAAAAGCATCAGCCATAGTCAAAAAAATGGGTTACAAAGGACATGACCTCAGACCAAAGGAGAAAGGAAGAAAAACACCCATAAATCCTATCTCCTACAAATACAATAGAGGATTGGGGTACACCCCGGTGCCCAAGATTACTATTGTTGGTGCCCCCTCAAGTCCTTCTTTAGATTACGAAAGCACTCACGAAGAGGAGTTCCACGAAATGCCTTATGAATACAAAACCAATATCTTGTTTGACTCTCATGTCAATACTATTACCCCCATAACCCCTTCCACTTCACACTAGCTACATCTTGTCCATCCTAAACTCATAGACTGGGGCCAATGAGACAAACCCACGTTAGACATCTGCGTCGATGATAATTCTCTCATTACTCTCCTGACAGTGTGAAATCTGCAAAATTATAACAGGGTAGAGGGCATTCAACTTCATGAGAAGGGATACTTTGGTAGTCAAGTCAATGCCCTTAGTAGCAAAAAAGATAATCAAAGCAAAAAACATGATTCCCTAGGTGAAAACCTCTCAAAGGCACCTTTAGATGAGCAAAAAATAAAAACAAACGGCGTATCTGAAAGTGAAAACCTAGAAAAGGCACTTGACAATGAGAGACTTGACCTCCCTACCATTGGTTACCTTCCACAAGATAGATCAAATTTGCTAATAGAACAAATAGATAGCATCAACATGGGCACCGAAGCCATCCCACAAAATGTGGTCATTGCCAAGTCCCTCACGGAAAAAGAGAAACAGGATTTCATCAACTTCCTTATAGAGGTAAAAATCAATTTTGCATGGTCCTGTGCTGATATACCAGGATTGGTTCCCGCCTCGGTGCTTCACAATCTCGTTGTCCGCCCAGATGCAAAACCTGTAAAAATAAAATTGCACAAAATGCACCCGCATATTGCACTCCTGGTCAAGGCAAAACTCCAAAAGATGTTAGATGTAGAATTCATCAAACCAATAGACTACGCTAAATGGGTCTCCAACATTGTACCTGTCGGCAAACCCACCAAGGGCATCCGCATCTGCACAGATTTTCAAGATCTAAATAGAGCTTGTCCTAAAGATGATTTCCTACTCCCCAATATAGATATGATTGTGGACCTTACAGTAGGACATGAGATGTTGATGCTTATGGATGGATTTTCTGGATACAACTAAATTAGGATTGCAGACGAGGATCATCATAAAACTGCATTCACAACACCATGGGGACTTTTCATTACCGAGTCATGCCTTTTAGCCCCAAAAATGTTGGAGCTACATATCAACGTGCCATGACAACAATTTTTCATGACCTCTTGCACAAAATTATGGAGGATTATGTGGATGATCTGTTAGGCAAGTCTAAGACAAGGCAAGAACACATCCCTATTCTAAAGCAAATCTTTGAAAGATTAGAAAAATACAAAGTACACCTGAATCCCAAAAAGTGTGTATTTGGAGTCAAATCGGGAAAACTATTAGGATTCATTATTTCCCGCAGAGGCATCGAGGTCGATCCTACAAAAGTAAAAGCTATCATGGAAATGCATCCACCAAAAACTCTCAAACAACTGCATAGTCTCCAAGGGAAACTCCAATCTATTAGACATTTTATTTCATAGCTAGCATATAAGTGCCATCCATTTGCACACCTGTTGTGCAAGGACACAAAAACAAAATGGAACTACTTATGTCAAAAGGCCTTTGAGAAACTAAAAGAATATCTAGCATCAGCTCCAGTGTTGATGCCTCCTACTCCTGGAAAACCCTTTATTTTGTAGATATGTGCTATCGCAGTGGCATTGGGGGCATTGCTAGCACAAATAGATGATCAAGGGAAGGAACATGCCATTTACTACATCAGCTAGATACTAGTAAGGTATGAACTCAATTATACCCTCATTGAAAGAGCATGCTTGGCATTGGTGTTTAGCACATAGAAGCTCTGACACTATATGCTAAACAACAAAACATTTCTAATTGCTAAGATTGATCCACTTAAATATCTCTTGTCAAAAGCTGCTCTCACTCGTAGAACTGCTAAATGGGTCATACTCTTAAGTGAGTTTGACATTGAATATGTGGATAGAAAGGCAATCAAGGGACAAGTCATTGCAGATCAGTTGGTTGAAGCTCCACTCCCAGGTGACGATCCCATTCTCATAGAATTTACCACATCCTCCACATGGCGATTGTACTTTGATGGATCATCTTGCACCCAAAATGGATCAGAGGCAAGAATATTATTGATCACACCTCAAGGAGATGGCATCCCAAAGTCATACAAGATAGCCTTTGCATGTACCAACAACATCGCAAAATATGAGGCACTCAGCATGGGTTTGCGCTTGGCTATCCACTGGAAAATAAAGGAATTAGAAATCTACGGTGATTCCCAACTCGTCAAAAAACAAGTCAATGATGAGTACCAAACAAACGATGATAAAATCCTTCCCTACCATAATATGGTTGAAGATCTTAAGGAACACTTCCCGACAATCAAGTTTGATCAAATCCCACAAACAAACAACAGGGTTGCAGATGCAATGGCCATCATTGGCTCCCTCCTTCAAATGCCAGCACACACTCAGAAGTGCGAGTTCTTGGTTGAGCAATTATTTATACCAGCATATGACCTACCAGAGTCTGAAATGGTGTGTGCTCTTGTTGGTCCCAATTCCCCTTGGTACCAAGAAACCTTCGCTTTCCTAAAAGACAACACCATTCCCCCACATCTTACCAAAACCCAAAAACAAACTTTCAGTCATTGATGTGCTCGTTACACCATCCTTGGAGACACCCTATTCAGAAGGCATTTTGATGGTTCCCTCCTAAGGTGTTTAGATAAACAAGAGGCGGAATGGGCATTACGCAAATTACACGAGGGAATCTGTGGGGCACTCTCAAGTGGGCTCACATTGGCTAAAACACTTTTGAGAACAGGATACTATTGGCCTAAAATGGAAGTAGATGCATATAACTATGTGAAGAAATGCATCCCTTGTTGACAACATGGCGACAAGATAAATGCACCATCACAAGAATTGCAGCCATTCATTACACCATGGCCCTTCTCACAGTGGGGGCTCGATCTCGTAGGGAAAATTCACCCTCCATCTTCCAACGGACATAAATTCATTATCACCGCCACCGAGTATTTCACCAAGTGGGTAGAGGCTATCCCTCTTACTTTTACCTCTAGCAAGCAAATATCCAAATTCATCCTGAACTACCTGATCTGCTGATATGACATTCCAAAAGTTATTATCACAGCTAATGGCAAACAATTTAAAAACAAAGATGTCAAAGAACTCTACCAAAAATTCAACATCCAACATTGCTTTTCCACCCTATATTACCCCCAAGGCAATGGCCAAGCTGAGGCTTCTAATAAAACCTTAATCAAAATCCTCAAAAGGGCAGTCAATGAAGCTGGTCATGATTGGTACCTCCAACTCCATCGCGCTTTGTGGGCCTACAGCTCCTCCATCCACACCCCCACAGGTGCCACCTCTTATTCCCTGGTCTTTGGCTCCGAAGCCATCCTTCCCCTTGAGATCAAGATCCCCTCTCTAAGGGTATCGCTGCAAAATATCCTACCAAATGAGGAATATAGAATTGCCCGCTTACAAGAGCTAGAATTATTACATGAAAGGCGCCTCAAGGCCTTGAATCATCTACAAGTATATCAAAACCGTTTGTGCATGAGTTATCATAAAAAAGTCAGAACCCAGGAATTCCAAATTGGTGATCTTGTCCTCGTGGAAAATCAGAAAAACCTACAAGAAATAGAAAAGAAAGGCAAGTTCGAGCCTAATTGGCCTAGACCATATGTAATCACAGCAAAATATGGATTAGGAGCTTATTAGTTGGCTACTCCTGAAGATGATCCTTTGGATGATCCAATGAATATCATGCACCTCAAAAGATTTTATGCCTAGTCCTCAGAAAGTCTTAAATTGTCAAAAAAAAAAAATGAATGAGAAAAAGATCCTAAAAAATCTTCACTTTGGTGAAAACCTAGCAAACAGGCGCCTTGTGGCACAAAAAAAATTTAAAAATCAGAAAAAGAAAGAAAAAACAATTTGTCCATTAGTGAAAACTACTTTGTGGCGCTATGGACAAGTACCTTGGTGAAAACCTCCATGCAGGCACCAAGGTAAATAACTGGATCCATTGTCTATCGGGCCGACGTTGCAAAACACCCTCCATCTAGTCCACCCATTTGCAAAATTCCTTCCCTTCCACCTCCCATTAAAACATGCGTATGATGATGAGTCTTCGCCTGAGTCATGACTAAGGAATGTCCCATTAAACTGATCTTTTGTGCCTCTCTGTGAGCTTCAAGAAGTCTTGAGAACAGTCCTAAGTCCGCAAGTCAATCTTCAAAACCATAGGATCACTTGCCTAATCCAAAAGTCCACTTTTCCCTAGGGATGAATCCTTCCCTCACCTGGCAACCTAATCCTACTCTTGGCAAGAGGTATCAAGTTGTTCATGAGTGAGTGTCTTTTTTGACTTATTGGATTTTTCATTTAGACTTGCATATTTTTCCCTACAACTGCAACTATCTACGAATGCCTAGATTTGCCATATCTAGGTATGTTACAATAGTTGCATACTGGGGCATATTTTCATAGCATGGCATGTTTTGGATCTCTCTTGTATAAACCGGTGACCTAGTACTAGTGTTTATCAACACTTACCTTCTCATGTACAAGAGGTATCGATGTGTTTGAGGGTTTCCTTGCATGTACCCACAACCTTGTATTAGTGTTTCTCAACACTTGAATAGTTGTGTGTAAGGAATTCCCATTTGTCTAAGAGTCAGTCCACGCCTTGGGTTTCTCATGGCATCCTAATTTCTATAATCAGTGGTACAAGTCACCCAAGGCAATATCAAACTAGGTTGGCTCTCCATATTTCTTGTGCACAAAATTTCACCATCATTCCATAAAATCCTAAACTCAATAATCCCATGGAGTCCTCAATTTTCTCCATTTCCTATTTATTCCATATTCTTTTATTTTTCTATCTAAGATCATTGTGTTATTATTGGCATATTCCCTCTTTATTATTTATTCACATCATATAGATTGCATTACTTATTTCATTTAGATAGTCATTTTCCACAAAACATTTTAAAGTTACACTTAGGTTGCATCACATAAATAACAGATAATTGTTCATCCATGTAACATTACATTTAGATTTCATTATAAAATCCATCACACATTTGCATATACGCACATCAAAAAGCATAAGCCACTCATCCTGCATCCAAAAACATGTCAGCAATAGATCATAAACATACATTTATAAGCATCCACTCTGCATCACAAATAGGTCAGCACAACATATCCATAATTGCATCCATATATTGCATCACAAGAAAAATAAAGAGTCCATCATAATAAAAAAGTACACATCATCCATCATCATCAAATCATGTATATATAAATAGGTAAATGTGTATGTCATAATACAATGATCGCCCCAAAGGGTCAAAATATGATACACAAGCATAACAAGGAGCTAGCTCTCCCCTCCTATCTCTCCACCTCCCTTTGCTATACCTCCCCCACCTGATCCTCCTGCCCCCCTACTGGTGGTTGAAAACCCACTGATCCCCCTGTCTACTGACTCTAAATCGACCGCTCACTATGGGTCAAATGAGACCGCACACTCTTAGTGTACAAGGTTGCTCGCTGTGCTATAGGAACTGCTCCGTGATATAGACCCCTATAATACTGTGCCTCTTAAGATACCCTCTCCACCCTCTCCCGCTACTGCATACTATCAAAAAATATCTACGCCAATCTTGCAAGAACCAATGCCTGGCAGGTTGCATCCCTCTCCCCCCACAACCGTGTCACATTTGCCTTTGCCCTCTACACTCTAGCCTGTAACCCCTCTAACTTAGCATCTTGCCGATGAATGACATCTTGTAGTCCTACTATGGTTGTCCCTATTCGGGCCTCCTCCAGCATCCTCTTTGACTCCTCCCTCTCCTCCCTCAAGGCATCCACCTTTGTCTTGGCAGTATGGAAACTGTCTATAAAAATAGCTATCTCGTGTGTCAACCGCTCCACCTCTGCCCCCATGCTCTCCCTTTGAGCCCTCTCTACCTATAGCTCATCCTTAGCTAAATGAAGCCTCACTCGATAGGTATCCCACTCCTACTGTACATGGTCAAAATCAGCCTATGTCAATCCTCCCCTCTCCTCTGCCTATGCCTCAAGAATATCCATAGGTACAACCTCCTCTCTCTCACCAACTATAGCCTCTACAACCTCTCCCACTGGGGCATCCTCTCCCTCCTCTGGATCCCTCCTCCATACCACCTGGACTCTCCTCTATTGTCCACCTATAACATGCCCTGCACCAACCACAACTCTCTCTCCTAGGCCATCATCCTCCCCACCCACCACCCGATCAACCCCTGGTTGCAGCTCCTCATCCTTCAACACCCCAAGAATGGTAAGTCATACTAGCAAGTGCCCCTTCCACCAGCTCTTCTATCCACCTATCATGCCTAGATCCTCCCCTGCCCCCATCCTCTCATCCTAGACTAAGTGAAATTATGTCTGGAAGCTAGTCCGGCCCTCCAAGGGACTCGCTGTAGGGCCCCAATACCTCACCTCTTGTGTAATCCGAGGATACATTGGAATATCCCCCACTATATCCTATACCTGCCCAAGTTGTCAGGCCACCCTAAATGGATCATAATACTCCATGATATATATAGATCTCCCAAAAATCCACATCTTGACTCCTACCTAGTACATCTGCCAATCATCCCTCCACCTCTCACATCCCAAAAAAGGTCTCCACGTGAACTGCGCCAGCTCATCCAAAATCCTCCTCCAAAACCACATGGACGCTGTCTATGTATAATGCAATAGTCCCCTGTATCTACCAACAAACGGCTATCATGGTTGTTTGTCATGTACCCCCAGTGGCTAAGTCACTACAATATGCTCCCACGTCCAGATGTGTAGAAGTGTGACCCCTGCAGATAAACTGGCATACTCTTTGTAGACCACCAGATGCATATCATGATATAGCTAGGAGAGCATCATCGTGCCCCATGCATACTGTTGTCCATCATGCAACATGAAGTATAAACATCTGCTCCACCCAAGAGGAAATCCATGACCACCGAAATCTGGAATGATTCGCCCATTCAGGAATCCACAAATCACCAAATCAAATCGAGGAATCCGCCGAACACCCATCGCCCGGCCTAAGTGCATCCTACTCCTATCTAACATTGGTCGTGTCTCATACTTTCACATCTCCCATAGATAAAAATGAGCTGCATCTAACTGATACTCAAGGATAACGTCACGAATAGGGATCTTCAAGATCCTCCAAACATCTAACAGAGTCACTGTGGCCTCTCCAGTCAGCAAATGGAAGGTGTTATAATGACTATCCCACCTCTCCACCAGCATCGTCATCATGGCAGTATGCACTCGTATCCTCGGCCACTTGCCTACATAATGTAGTCCTAGCAGAGCTAGCACCTCCAGCTCATCATGGCCTAACTCATGATATAGGCTCGTCGTAGTAGGCCAATGCTCCCTCGAAGATAGTGGTCCCCTCTCCACCTGCATCCATTAGACCAAATCATTACTTTTATGCCCAAAAATTCTCTCCTAACCTCCCCAAACCAACCATACTCTTCCCTTTCCCAAAATTCTAAGCCAAAATTGCATTTCCCCCCTTCCCAGGCACTCATGTCAACAGAAGAACTCTACCCTGCTTTCACCCCCTCCAAAACCCATCAACACGAGTGCCCACATAATACCTTGGGCACCCACGTCAAAGCATGAGCACCCGCATCAAAGCATGAATGCTCGTGCTAATGCGCGAGCACCCATGCTGAACCCCCCATTCCCCCTAAATTCCCTATTTTTCCTGACCCCTTCGTGAGCACCCGCACTAGTTGCCAATGCTTGCACTAATCTAGGGGCATGCATGCTAAAACAACAATCAGCATGTGCACCTCGCCTAACCTAGACCTCCATTTCTAGCCCTAATTTTTACCCAAAATTGAAAATTCCAAATGAGGGATAGTCCTACTCACTGGTGGTCCATAGCTAGTCGGTCGGTCGAATCGTCAGATCCTCTCGGCATGATGATCACAAATTGGAATGCGGTCCATCTCTCCTTCTTTTCTTCTTCACTCTGAGTGGCTCCAAGGCTTATGTGTTAGAGTGGCTCCATGGCTTATATGGGCCCATTGTGGCTTATATGGGCCCCTGTGAGGGCCCATTTCCTCTGCAGTCTCGCATCTTCATTTTTTTCTTCCAAATTTTTCCACAACTGCTTCATATTTCTTCCTCACTTACCTCTTCCACCCAAATTCTTCTTCCTTTATTTTCGAGAATTTTTCGCCTTTTTTCCAAAAAAATTCTTGAGGGGGCATACACCTCCCACGCTTTACGCTGGGGCATCTTTTTCTTCTTCTATCTTCTACACATCGCCAAATTTGTCGCTGCGTAAAAGAAGGGCAAAATGTAGACACTTAAATTTATAATTTCTCACAGTTAATTTATTAATTAATTATGCAAATTCTAATTCTCCTCAATATTAATTAATTATAATTAATATTGTCACTATAGTATGTGATTGATTTATTTAATAAATCAACCCCTCTTTTTATTTTTCTAAAAATTAAATCTTCTCAAATCCTCCCCTTAGCTAATTAATTTCAATTAATTAGTTAACCTACACAATTCCTACAAATCATCTTCCTAATCCATCATTAACCTAATAAATTCTTCTAGAAACTCCCTAAACTCATTTAACCTTATTCTTCTAATTTTTAATTCCCCCCACTCATTCTCTCTCCTAGTCAAATCCTCCTACAAATCCTATCCCACCTAATCTTACCTCTAATCCCCCTCCTAATGAGTTGCTAGTGGCTAATCATCATGATTAGCCACAAGGTCAACTTCTTGTCGCTTCCATCCAACCACTATCCTTAAATTCTCTTTTCCTAGGTGAAAATCTCTTATTCCTCTAGGCATCTTCTCTCCCAAGGAATTTTTAATTCCTTCTTATTCCTCCAATCCCCATGATCATCCCTTTTTGAAGAATTTTAAATTCCTCCTCTCCATTCTTCAAGGAATGTCCCATCCCTTTCTCTTCTCAAGGTACATTGGGAAGTCTTCCCAATGCACCTTGAGGAGTGTGGAGACAAGAAATGCCTTTAAGGCATATCTCTTGGTCTCCATACCCTCTCTTGGGCCTTGTGTGAGCTCACAAGAAATCCTAGTCATTCATCTTCGATCCATCCTAGCCATCCATTCTTCATCTCCTCTTTCTATAAATTGAGGACTCCATCCCTTCATTCATCATCTCCAAGTTTAGTAATCTTATGCTGCTAGTTTGAGCCTAAAAAACCCATCATAGCATCCTTATCATTCCAAAATCATCTCTCATCCACATTTAATCATCTCATCCATATCATTCCTCAAAATCCTTCTCAATCCATTTGTGCACAATATTTGGAGAGCCATCCACATCAAGAAACCAAAGGAGCACATCAAGTGGAGCATCATCAAGGGGCGCCTTCACTTCATCACACTCAATCCGAGGGAGAGGTAAAAGGATTGTGAGCTATATACATATTGTTCATGTTTTTATGTGTTTTTGAGTTATGTCTTTGATTTCATATGCTTTCATGTTTGATTTGTGTAGATAGGAATTTGGAAATCATCAAAGCAATATAAACAATAAACTAGCTCAATCACAAAACCATATTGCAATGATAACAAAACCTACAAACATTCAATAGAGATATGGAAATAAAACATTCAATTCAAACGCAAACCATCACAAATGAGGATGTCTCCTCCATGATTCTCCATTGTCCTTCTTTCTCCTTCAAATTGCTCTGTTTTGTGGAGCTCACCTTCAAATGCATAAGCATAATATGAAAGCAAGATTGACAAGACGGCAGCGCAAGAATACTAGAAGCGAGATTGATTTGGGGATCCTTTGATTGAAGAAATTCATCCAATTTATAGACAAATTGGAGAGATGACAAGATTAGAATGAAGAGATTTGAAAGGAAATTTCAAATCAAGAATGACAAATATGACAAATTATGACAAATTGACACTTTCTATGCAAGATTGATTGATTGACAAATTATGACAAAATTGACAAGTTTGCTATGTCATTCCCATGAAATTAGGAGAAATATTAGAAAAATAGGAGAAAATAGAAAATTAGATGAATTAGAAATTAGGAAATTAGAAAATTATGAATTAGGAGGAATTAGGCAAATTAATTAATAATTTTTCATTCATTTAATTTTTAAAAAAAGGAGAAAGAATTAATTAGCCAATTAAATAAATATTTAATTGTGACAAGAAGACTTAGGATAAATAAATAAATTATTTAACCTAGAGGGAGAAATGACCAACAAGATTAAATGAATAAATCCTAGAAGATGAATTAGAAATGCAAGGATGACAATTAGGTCTTGACAAAAGATAATTGATGCCGATTCGATTATGATTCTGATTAACGAAGGACCAATGCTGATAAATGATTTGATTGATAAATGCACCAACTGACGAGGAACAATAACTAATTGATCCAAATCGACATGATTGAGAAGGATGAAGATCGATGACAAATCGATCGCAAAATGACAAGATTGAAAATGACAACGATCGATGACAAATCGATCGCAAAATGACAAGATTGAAAATAACAACGATCGATGAGAGATTGATCGCAAAATCGATGAGATTGACAAGAGGACCAAGATCGATGACAAATCGATCACAAAATTAACGAGATTGACAAAACCCTAATTCTATCATCAATTAAGATTGACGATGTCCAAAATGAAATCGAATTGACGATGTCAAAATATGTCAAATGAGCACGCACATTGATGCGACAGGATAAGATCGACCAAAATCATGACTGAAGATTGTTATCGACAAGACCAAATTTGAAAATGAAGAATGCAGAAGAAGGACTCGATGCTCGCAAATGATAAAGACTAAGTGCGCAATATAGAAGAAACGTTAATATGACGCAAAAACCCTAAAATAAGGCAATGCGCAAATGTTAAAGTATGACTCTGCAAGCGTTGACCATTTTTAGACGTATACAATTTGCATGTTTACTAACTAACCCACCTTATTCTCATTTTTACCAGCTTCACAAATCATGGTGTTATGTGGTATGGTTGCATTGTATTGATTATTTGTTTTATTGTTAAGTTTTATTGCTTACCGGTATATGTTTCTGCCATTCCGGTACTTAATATTTATGTGATCGAGTTAAAGGTTATTAAGTGGTTTGATTGATATAATTTGTTAACAACTGATTCACCCCCCCCCCTCTCATTTGTTCACCAGTTATCCTAACAGACTTAAAAGTAAGGTCCCAATTTATAGATCACTCTCTCACACGCACATTAACTTCAAAATCGCTTTATAGGACTACTTATCTTCATATAATTTTAACAATAAAGTTGTTCAAAAATTTGTGATCGAGCACATTTAGATTTATATCAATCCACAATTACCTATTTGAATGAGAATTTTTCATCTAAAATTAGTTGCATGTGGAATTAGTTTGCAAGAATTAAAAAAAAAAGGTATTCATTGTTTGATTGTGATATTTTTAACTCTTCTTTGTACTTTTAGATACTTTTGCTTATTATTATTTTACGAGTATTAATTTATTTTGCACTTGTATTTTACATGTATGTTGGATAGGTCAATTCATAATAGTAACTTGTTGTTTGCATTATTCATAATTGACTTTACTTTATGCATTTCATTCCAAACTATTTAGCTGTTGCCAAAATAATGTGTTTCGGTTTTTGGATATCGTGATTTTTTTAAAATCACATATGTTTTATAAAATGTAATGATTTAACCCTTCAAAGGTTTCATTTAGAGGATTTTAATTGAATAGTTTTATGTCAAAGCCTCTTAGATCAAACCCCTTTGGATAGAACCCATCTAGTCTTAAATCATACTTGCGATAGTGTCTCCTCTGCACCTATCAAAATGCTGACAAAAACCCACTTTTAATTTACCTTTTTGGAGTTCATGAATTCATTTTAGATATTATTGTTTATAGTTGTGTAGCCCTTTCTTATAAGCTTTCTGAAAAAGTATTTAATTTTGAATATATTTAATTTGATTCTTATATTTATTTATTAATTTCTTGTGAATGTAGTTTTTTCATCAATATTAAGGTTTTTGATTCACACATGTGAGAAAATAAGAAAATAGAAAAAAAAAATCTAAAAAATTATTTGTTCTTTGAATATCGATATCCTTATTTCAAGAAAAAAATAAGTTACTTCAAATCCATACAAAAATAACTATGCAATGAAACATACACTTATATCCAAAATATAATTACTTTGACTTCAAAAATTAATTGGAAAAACCTACAAAAATATCCATGTGACATAAAAAATAATTAATATATTTTAAAAATTAAAATTTTAACTTTTTTTATAAAAAAGGTTGTGTTACGACATAAATGTCACTTTTTAAAAATGTTGTTTACTATGAAAAGTAAGTTATTAAAAGTTACATAAAAAATTCACAAGTTATTTCTAAATTTAAAAAATTTATATATAGAATCTACTCACAAAATCTCACAAATCATTGGCTCACATCATCTTCAATTTTTTAACAGTTTAGCTACTATAAGTGTTAGAAACTAAAGATTTAGTAAAAAATGTTGATTTCAATGTCTCTTTTTAATACAAAAAAGTGGGACATAGTATTATAAGATCACCCTATATAATTTATATTGTATCATTATATAATAAATATATTTTGATCAAAATCAATTAGTTAAATTGTGTTGAGTTGAGTTGAAAGTGACACTTAGCAACCTAAAACAATCAAATTGTTAAATCACAAACAATAATGAACACTCAAAGGTTATTGTCTTCTAGCTACCCTATGAATTTTTGCAACATAATATTGTTTTCTAGATTTTGTAGTCCATAAACTGGAGGGCTTGTGGATAAAATCAAAGTATCAAGGGCTCATAATTGATGAAAGCTCTCAAGAAAGAGAGAGGAGATTTATTGGAAAGGGTGGCTAGAAAGATATATGGTGGAGGTTAGATATAGGGAATAAGAGATGGATATGATTTGGTGGGTTATTTAGAAAAGGTATCTTCAAATATTTTCAAATAAAGGCAAGATTTGTCTTGTTCCAAATTCTAGAGTACAAGGAAAGTTTTAAATTAGTATTTATTGAAAAGAGGAGAATTTCCCCTTGGCCATACCTTAAAGTACAAAATGTCATGGAAGCACCCATTATCACAAGTGGATTTGTGAGGAGTGAGTTTGTCAAATCCAATATTAACTATTGATTATTCCATGTGCACATGGTTACAATATAGTTAGACAATAATGAAATATAAGGATGTATTAGGGGAAACTGAATTAAATGGTCACTTAAATAAAGAGATTTTTTTTATTTTTTTGGTAACAAAGGAAATAAAGGGACTAGATAATAATTATTATTTTAATTATTTATCAAAGGTTAGACCTTATGGATTGCTAGGAAAATAATTTTAGGTTGAGAAAGAGGTAATGGAGAGGGAGAGTGGGGAGAGAGGTGATATTTATAGAATTGGCAAGGGAAGGTTTAGGAAATAGAAGGAAAGATAGAAATAGAGGTATTTTAAAGAGGGATATATATATATATACATATATACATATATATACAGAGAGGGATAAGGGAGATAGTGATAATTTGAGAGGGGGGAATGGATAGAGAGAGGTGGAGAGGGAAGGAGAGAGATAGAGAGAGGTGAGATAGACAAAGGTGGAAGGGAGAGTTGGAGTGAGGGGGGTAAGGAGAGGTATTCAAAGAGAGGCAGTTTAGATAGAGATAATTAGTTAGAGAGACAAATTATGGATGGAGAGAAAGAGAGAGATAAATTATGGATAGAGAGAGAGAGAGATAAATTATGGATAGAGAGAAAGAGAGAGAGAGAGAGATTAGTATGTAGGGAAGGAGGTAGAGAATTAGGGGAGATAAAAGTGGAGAGGGATGGAAAGAGAGGTAAGTGGATAGAGGGGAGGGGAGATAAAGAGAGGAGAGAAGATAGATGGATAGAGAAAGGAGATAAATAGAGAAAGGGAAAGGGGAGATAGAGAGTATAGATAGGTGGTTAAGTAGAGAGGTGAAGAGAGGTTAGTAGGGAGGGATGTAGGAATAAAGAGAGAAGGTGGCAAGGAGATTTATTTAAAGAAATAGAGGTAGGTAGGGAAGGAGGGACAGGTATGTATAAAGAGAGAGAGGGGAAATAGATATAAGTAGATATAGAATGGGAGAGAGGGGAGGGAAGGAGATCTATGTAGAAAAATAGAAGAAGGGAATGAGAGGGAGGTACAGAGAGAGAGAGAGGGGGGAAGGAGGGGGAAGGGATCAAAAGAGAGGGAGATTTGTGTACTTAAATAGAGGTAGGGAGGGAGGGATTTAGAGGTATATAGAGAGAGGGACGGGGAGATAGAGGTTAGTATATAGGGAAAGGTTGAGAGTGAGATAAGTAGAGAGAGAGAGAGAGAGAGAGAAACTATAAGAGTGAGAGAGATAGGTTTAGAGATTAGGGAGAGAGGAGAGAACAATATAGAGATATGGAGTAGAGGGAGGGATATGTAGAGTGATAGGAAGATATATAGGTCTAGAGATAGAGGGAGATAGATAGAGAGAGAGAGAGAGAATGATAATAGGAGCTTAGTAATTATTGAAATTTGACTAAGTCTAAGGAATATCCTTTGTAGGGAGATTCTCCTTTCTACCATCATATTTCATGTCCTCTTTGGTAGATTTGGAAGGAGGGTCATCTAAATCTTCATCTTTTCTTAATGCTATGTTAGGAGATAGATCAGGAATAAATGCATAACATCAACTTATTTTATAATATTTTGATGGTGAAGATAAGATGTAGGAGAATAGGAATGATCTAGAGTAATTAAAGTGGTTAAACTAACATGATTAGCTTGTCCCTCTTGCACCAAGGTGTCCTTTTGAGGAGCGAGTCTTGGAGTATGGATTCTAGCCTCATTAACAAAAGATAACGTAGGAGAGGTACAAGTGTTTGTTATTACAATGTCATCTCTAGGATTATCAATTTCTACAGAATATCTTATGTGATCTATGTTGAACGCATAGTAGGACTAAGAGGCAGGTGAATCGGTTTGAATCTTCTACAATACTGATCTATCAAAATTTAAGCAACTTTTAACTATTCTACAGTGAAAACATCAACCATCAACACATGAACAACAAATATACATGGAAAACCCAATAGGGACAAAATATGGTGAGAGTAATTTTACCTTATGATTTTTTTAAAAATCTTAGGTAACCCTTTCACTGGCTAATTATGAAAAATGGACATAAATTTTTAATACTTTCATTTAATAAGGGCTTAATAAATTATTTTGTACTAATATTTAATTCCTTAAGAATTAAATATTATCATAGTGTGCAAAATAGTTAAATATCAAATTATGTCAAGTGAAAATTAGGTGAAATTCAGTCAAAGATTTTTATCTTTCATGTAAATTAATTCTTTCAAGAATTAATTTTTATTGTAATGTGCAGAATTATTGTACACAAATATGTAGAAATCTTAATGAAAGTGAAAAAGAAATGTAAGTGGGTAAACCAAACTTGAGAGGAAAAACTGTTGAAAAATAAAGTTGGGTAAAAGGGAAGTTACAGGTAGTTACCCAACTACTTTATGTGAGAGTTGAGAAACACAACACCACAGGAGCCCAAATGATCTCTACAAGCTGAATAACCTATTACAAGGAGAAGCAAGGAAGCAAATAACAGATAAAACAAATACACAGAAAATATTCTCAAAACAATGAGAGCTCAATATTCACAAAATGTGTAATGTGCTAATCCTTTCCTTACAATACAATGAAAAGAATAATCCTCTAATAAGTCAAGAAACCCTAAAAAGGAAAACCTAGGCTTGCACATAATAATTAATAAAAGAATTAATTATTATGCACCTAAAGTTAGCTTAAGTGTAAAAGAGATAAAGGGAACTTAAATAATTAAACAAATATTGTTTAATTAATCAAGTAAATACCTGAATACTCTAACACTCCCCCTTAAGCTAGATTTAGGGAGAAGCTAAAACCTAGAACAGCTACTGAAAGCAAGAAAGATGGGTCCTGGCAACAAGGCCTAATCAGGTACCCAAATACAACCAAATCTCTATGAACCAGATAAATAGAGAAAACCACGTGGGAACAAAACTCTACTCCAAACAGAGATGGAAAAAGCAAGAAGAAGGACTGAAAAAGCCTCCAAACAAGAATGTTCCAAAAAGATAGGAACAAGAGAAGATCAGAAGAATCACTGAAACATGAAGAACCTGCAAACACTATCAAAGAATAACTGATGATCTGAAGAACCTCCACTAAAATAGAACATGACCAGGTAGAGAAGACTGTAATCTGTATGAGTGACCTCAAATGCCACTACTCGAATCAGAAGGCAAACAAAGGCAAAAAACTTAACTCGAAGATATAGATGGTATGAGAAACCAAAGCCTGAAAAGTTGATCAATCAAACCACAGAAGCATTAGAACCAACAGGACAACCTCCCCATAATATTGAAAAGGGAGAGGGATAGGTACACTGAAAAGAACGGCCAACAAGAATTGCACGACGAAGAACCAGGAACATCGAAGGCACAAAGACAATACATAGTGTCATGGAAGGAACACTCACTTGACACGTAGCATGAGGCAAATGTCATGGAAGGAACATTAACTGGACAAAAAAGACTCTGTATTCCCAAGTTATGAGGAAAAAACCAAACCCCCCTTCAAAATAAGAGGGAGGGGTAGTCTGGTGGCACGGGCAGATGGAGGTGGCCCATGGGCGACGCAGTGCTATTGGTCGGGTGGCACGACAGTGGTTGGGTGGTGGGTTCCAGTCGGCACGGGAGCACAGGGAGCAGTCGGCAAGGGAGAGCATCGGCGATGGTGTAGTGAAAGGTCGGGTGGCGAGCGCAAGGAAATGCCTACGGGTGGAGGCCACGGGTGACGTAGTGCAACACGGGCAGAGGAGCTGTGGGCGGCAGTGAGATACGGTGGGGGGCCGACAACGAGCTACGAGCGGCGAGGTCGGGGCTGGTGGGGGCTGGCGACTAGCTGTGGTGGCGGGAAGGGTCGCAGGTGGGTGCCAGGGAGGAGCTGTGGCAGCGGGGCCGGTGGGGGCCAAATGGTGTTGGCGGCACTGGAGGGCGGTAGGCGATGGGGCCCGAGCCTACATTGATAGCGACGACACTCCTGCAGGGTGGTAGGGGGGCCCATGGTACCCTACGTACTGTGGAGAACCCCCAAAACAATATTTTTGGTAAAACAAAACCTTTTTTTTGCTTTTTTTCAATGACTTTGGATTTTTTATTTTTATAATTTTTTTGCAAAAAATCAAAAATTGACCTGCATGCTTTAAAAGGGCAACAAAAAAAAAAAAATTGAAATTTTTTTTCTCAAATTGTGTGTCAAGGTCGTACGGCTTGGTACTAGAGAAAAAATACTCCCAGAAGCTCAAGAGCCAAAAATGGTCAAGTTTTATATGACTATTGGGCTTTTTGGGCCTTCTGAGCATGATGGTGAGGTCCGTTTAGGCCCAAAGTGCTCAGAAAAAAGGCCTATCCCTAAGTACAAAAAAAAAATTCTTGAAAACCCCAGATGTGCTTCCAATGTAAAAATTCTCAAAACAAGAACAGATAGTTGTTGATCTGATGCTCTGATACCATGTGAGAGTTGAGAAACACAACACCACAGGAGCCCAAATGATCTCTACAAGCTGAATAACCTATTACAAGGAGAAGCAAGGAAGCAAATAACATATAAAACAAATACACAGAAAATATGCTCAAAAAGATGAGAGCTCAATATTCACAAAATGTGTAATGTGATAATCCTTTCCTTACAATACAATGAAATAATAATCCTCTAATAAGTCAAGAAACCCTAAAAAGGAAAACCTAGGCTTGCACGTAATAATTAATAAAAGAATTAATTATTATACACCTAAAGTTAGCTTAAGTGTAAAAGAGATTAAAGGAACTTAAATAATTAAACAAATATTATTTAATTAATCAAGTAAATGCCCGAATACTCTAACACTTTAGGTGTGGATGAATTCTTTAAAAGGGGATTATTTTTAATGTTGGAGGATTCTCTCTCCTCTACAGGAAAAAAAAAAAAAAAGGGAGATTTGTAACCAGAGTTTATGGTTTTTACTCATAGCTGAAATACAGGCTTGAGAAAAGAATAATTGCTTTCTCTCATGAATTTATCTTTGAAAGTCTTTGTGTTGATCAAAGAGAGTGGGCTTTGTATCACTGATTTGGAGAAATATTGATAAACTATGTTTTATCAATATTTGCAATTATTCATTGGAGGATTATATGAATATTGAAAGACTGTGTGTTGTTAATATTCATTTATATGTTTCTATGTACAAGAATTTATTCCATTTTCCATATTACTTATACCAAAATTATTAATAGACTTTGTGCTATTAATAAATGTTCATATTTTATTCTAGTCACAATTGTTTATTTCTTGGAGAGGAGGGATTATTTTGAAATATAAAATTAACATTTGAGGGAGTTGGTCATCTTTGAAAGCAGAGGAAAATCATCCTTGTCTATGATGGTTTATCCAATGTTGCAAGGTTTTGTTGTTGTCCATTGGACAAATTGGTAAAGAAATCACAGTGACAAATTCATTTGCTAACAATTTTTGGCGACTCTGTTGGGGATCGAAGTGCCTTGTGCATTCGATTTTCAAAAATTTTAAGGTACCTCCCCTAGGATGGAGGTTGGAGGCTCTGTTGAAGATAAATACCAGAAGGCCTTTGTGAGATATCCAGAAGTACTAAAAGATTAAATTCTAGCAAGAAAGGAGAATGAAACATATATCTCACTCTTTATACCATCATTTAAAGAGAATCCAATCAATGAAGTTGTAGGAGATTTAATAAAAGAAAAACAATTCTTGAAAGATTTTTATGGTGTTGTGCCAATCCAGAAAATAAATAAATCTCCACCTCAAGAATTGAGCAAAGAAGAAGAAGTTGGTGACATCGGGCATGAACAAGGCAATGATCTTGAAGCAAAATCAAGTCACAGTCAGCAAGAAGAAGAAAAAGATTCCAATAATTTTTAGACTTCTGAAGTTCTCATCTCAAATGCACCTTTGGGAGCAAAGAAGAAGAAGTTGGTGACATCGGGCATGAACAAGGCAATGATCTTGAAGCAAAATCAAGTCACAGTCAGCAAGAAGAAGAAAAAGATTCCAATAATTTTTAGACTTCTGAAGTTCTCATCTCAAATGCACCTTTGGGAGAATCAACACAACAATTTTCATATAAGCAATTACAAGATCAAGATATTCAAGGTATGACAAAAATCATTGACATTGTGACTCTCTTTGCGAAAGATGATATGGATGTAAACAATGAGGAATATCTTGAATCCATATTTATTTTCCCACCCATGCCTTGTACCTCTCCCATAGATGAGATAAATATTATACTGATGTTGCTTCTTATTTCTTTTACAAATCTTCCTCCAGCTTACAAAAAATTGATTAGAAGAGGCTCATACTTTGTTCGACCTGTAAATGGTCACATCTAGCCTTTTCTTTTCTCTCCTTCCATTGTAAATAACCCATTTTGCTTTCCAATTTTGGCTTCTTTTTTTTTTTTTGTTGGGTGTGTTCCTGTCTTCAATAAGGTTACAACAGCTTTGCAAATTTACCCATTACTCTAAATCGGCCCACATTCTGAAATTTTTATTGAAATAAAGGCCCCCTAAAAATGTACTATGTCTTATGCTCAAGCAATTTAACCATCAATGCTATAATTTTCAAACCTCTTCCTAAATGCGCCTCAGAATTCGACAAGCCTTCTACAAAAATATAATCTTAGTGGAGGATTCTTAAGCACACTGGAGGCTCATTATCTATTGGATTATTATAGGTGTTTTTATTGGCTTCACAATTTTGTTCCATATCTTGCATTCAGTGATGGAGCAAATATTAAAGAAATTACGTAGGCAAGCATAATGTAGCATGGAGAAAAAGAATTGTACGTTGTAGATTCATTCATGTTATTTCTTCAAGGATAAAAATATGCAACATCTTAAGCAAGTGGTGGAGTAAGTATTTCTACAAATATGATTAAGTGCTTCTGCACTATGAAAATCTCCAAAGTTATATTATGTCTAGAAATACTCAGGCCGCAAAGTATTCAAGCTGATATTTATGCATTTTGTGAAGTCACATATGAAGGGATGGAGCTTGTAAAGCTGAAAAACACAATGGTAAGTCTTCTTGATGTGAGCAGCTTGTTGACAAAGACAATGAATAAACAAATCATTGTGAAGGTATATGTATGAAGAACGTTGGAAGATTGGCCTTTCTCCGAACATTGGAACCAGGTGTGCTATGTGTTCGAGAGTTTTAATATTCCCCAACCAGCTGACTAATGGTGGTGAAAGATATTTGAATCCCCAACACTTCAAATATGTAAAGTTGTGGCCTAATGCTTTTGTAGGGTAATTCCAGAGATGTGCAAGCATATAGAGACATGTGAACTATTTGACAAAATGCCTCAAGGAAATGCAATCTCATGAAATGTCACACCAAAGAATGCGTTGATTACAAGAAGTGCACAAATTGGGTGATTGAAAATTCTTTTGAAACTTTTAAATAGATGTCAATGGTAAGTACAAAGAGGAGCTCCACAAACTTTAGATCATTTACTGCTAGAAAGATATAGAAGCATAGGCCAGGCAAGTAAATTGTTGATGAAAATGAATCAAAGGAATGCAGCCTCATAAAAGGGATTCAAAGAACCATCTTTGAGGTAGGTATTTCCAAAAATCCATGAAAATCATCTCCTGGAACATTAGGGGACTCAATAATCCCCACAAGCATAATTTAGTTAAAAATATGATTAGAGATAAAAACCCTGATATTTTTTTGATTGAAGAAACTAAGATGGTTAAACATAAAGTTGAAAGTTTGAATATGTTCAAAAATGGTGGAGTCAGCGGAGGTAGTTCAGAAGGTGCATCGGGAGGAATTGTTACCTTCTGGAACAAAAACAATGTTGAAGGAGAGGTGTTGATTCAGGACAACAATCTGGCTTGTATAAGATTTAAGCACATTAAGAATTGTACAACTTGGGTTCTAACTAACATTTATGCCCCCAACACAAAGACTGGAAGAAGTGAGATGTGGAGATATCTAACTAGGTTGGGAAGTAAGTTTGTTGAGGACAGTTGGATAATTATGGGAGATTTCAATACTCCCCTGAAGGAAAATGAGAAAAAGGGAGGGAGTCAAGCTAATCTGGACAGCTGACTAGACTTGATGGACTTCATAAACAATATTGCACTTCATGATCTAGAGTTTCAAGGAGTCAAATACACCTGGACCAATAGAAGAAGTGGTGAGAATCTGATCCAAGTTAGACTCGATAGAGCTCTGCTTTCCTTAGATTGGTATAATCTTCATGATTGTTCATTATCCTCTCACATAAGGGCTGGATCAGATCACTATCCCATAACCTTCATGGCTGATGTAAGGAATAGAAGAAGACATTTCCCTTATAGATTTGAAAAAATGTGGACCAGACACCCAGATCTAAAAAATAAGATTAAAGAATGGTGGCAGGTCAGTATTGAAGGGAACGCCATGTACAAAGTGGTCAAAAAGCTGAAGAATGTTAAAGATAATGTTAAGAAGTGGAATAAGGATTGCTTTGGGAACATCTTTACCTCAAAAGCTACAACCCTCTTAGAGCTCAAGGAAATCCAAGATGAGATACAGATCAATGGTTACACTAATGTGTCTAGAAACACTGAAGATGCTAGTCTTATGAGATATCGTGATATAATAGCTAAAGAGGAAATCTACTAGAAACAAAGATCGAGGAATCTCTGGTTAAAGGAGGGGGATAGGAACACTAAATACTTCCATATGTCCACCTTAAGACATAAGGCCATGAATAGAATTGTTCAAATTAAAGTGAATGGTAGATATGTTGTTGATGATGATTCCATGAGCAAGGTTGCTCTGGATTTTTTCTCTAATTTACTTGCTAAGGACCAGAATTTGGAAATACAGGCACAGAGTGAACTCTTGGACAGCATACCTACCATTTTGGGGGAGGAACAGAACGATCACCTGTCGGTTATCCCTTCCTATGAAGAAATTTTGATAGTTGTCAATTCCTTTGAAGGCAACAAAGCCCCAGGTCCGGATGGCTTTCCGATGTTTTTCTTCCAAATATACTGGCATATTATAGGAGAAGATGTCACCAGAGCTGTGAAAGAGTTTTTTGGTGCTAGGAAACTTTTAAAGGAAGTTAATGGTACTTTTATTGCTCTTATTCCTAAAAAGATGGGGGCAGACTCTATGGATCTTTTTAGACCTATAAGTTTATGCAACTCTCTCTATAAGATTATCTCTAAGGTCCTAACCTCTAGAATTTTGAAGTTGTTGTCCTCCATCATATCACCTCAGCAAAGCGGTTTTGTCCCAAGAAGACAAATTTTGGATTCTATCATCTCTATTCATGAAAATATCCACTCACTAGCATTGTCTAAAAAAGAAGGTTTTTTTTTTGAAACTGGATCTCTCTAAAGCCTACGATAGAGTGGATTGGGATTTTATGTTGGACGTTCTCTCTGCTTTTGGCTTTAGTCTTAGAAGTGTCAGCCTTATCAGACAACTTGTTTCTTCGGCATCTTTCTCTGTTTTAATGAATGGCTCCCCCTTTCCTTTCTTTAAAGCCTCAATAGGTCTCAGGCAGGGGGATCCTCTATCTCCAGTGATCTTCATCATCATGGCAGAATGCTTGGGGAGATGTAATGGTAAGCTGGTTGAGAAAAGGGAGTTTTGCAGTTTGAATCCTTCTTCGGCTGATCAAATATGCTCTCATCAACAGTTTGTTGATGACTCTATAATAATGGGAAAAGCCACTGTTAAGGACTCTAAAAGACTAAAAAAGGCTTTGGACAACTATGGAGAGGCGACTAGTCAGCTAATTAATTGGTCTAAAAGCTTTGTTTATTTTATCAATACCCCAAAGAGAAGGAGGATTAAAATTAGTAACATTTTGGGAGGCCAAATTGGTAGTCTGCCTGCTTCTTACTTGGGGCTTCCCTTAGGCCTTGATCCCCCGGACACCCTTTGGGGAGCCATGGTGGATAAATTCCACAAAAAGATGTATGGATGGAAGGGAGAACTCCTTAGTCAAGAAGGTAAGGTCCAACTACTTAAATCCACCCTACAAAGTATCCCCCTCTATGCTATCAATCTATTCAGGATTCCAGCTAAGTATGTTGAGGCCATTGAAAAGATTTAGAGATCCTTCTTATGGACAGGGGTGGAAGAGAAGAAGAGAATGAAATTAATCACATGAGAGAAGGTCTGTAAGCCTAAGAATAAAGGAGGTCTTGGCCTTAGAAGAATAAGAGACATAAATGATCACCTCATGGCCAAGCAGATTTGGAGAGGATATAGAAATCAAGGAGAGTGGAAAAAAATATGGGACAACAAATACAAAAGCCAATGCCCGAATCTTCAAAGTTTCCTCAAGGCAGAGACCATCCCAATTGGTTCCAATATTTGGAAAAATGTCTCTAGGACTAGAGACTTAATTATCAAAGGTACAAAGTAGAAGTTGGGGAAAGGGAATCTTATTCAGTTTTGGGAGCACCCTTGGCTTTTGGATTCCCTTTTGAATGGAAACCCTTAGTGGAACAGATATTAGAACCAATGCAAGGAAAGATTTGGAACCAAGGTTGAGGATTACTAGAAAGATGGATAGTGGAAAGACTTATCTCAAGTGGATCAGTCTTTAGGTAGTTTGAACAAAGTTATGAACTCTATGGTGAGGATTGAAGAAGAAGACCAAATAATTTGGAAACTCATAGCTAGTGGTACTTTTTCAGTGACTTCTCTATATCATCAACAGTTCTAGAACATGGAAAGTCCTTACTGGGCCAAAGCTTGGGTGAAAGGACTCATACCCAAAATCAATATTTTCTTTTGGATAGGCCTTCAAGACAAAATTATCACTACTGAGAATATTAGAAAAAGAGGTATCAACATGCCTAGTTTCTATATTCTTTGCAAGCAAAATGAGGAGACTATAAATCATATGCTCTTCCACTGTCCCTTCTCTCCTGATGTTTGGGGAAGCTGTATGGATTAATTCAATATTAGTTGGAACTTCCCTAATTCGATTCAGGAAATTTTTAAGTCTTGGCATCATCCTTCAAAAAACAAAACTACAACCTTATTATGGTAAATTGCTTTACCCCACATGTGTTGGGGTCTTTGGAAAGAGAGAAATGATAGGATTTTTAGGGAAAAGACTATTAAGGCTAAAATTGTGTTTGAAAAAATAAGAAGCATAAGGGAAAATCTGAATATCATAGGTGGTTTGGATAATCCTCACACTAAGGAGGATCAATGTATCTATAAAAAGTGGAAACTAAAGGCTCAAGAGAGTGTTCAGAGCAACCCTAGAGAGGGAGTGAGATGGATCAGCCCGCCCGGAGGATGTATGAAAATCAATTTTGATGGGTGCTCCAAGGGTAACTCAGGGGTTGCTGGATGTGGACTGGTCCTAAGGGATGAATGGGGAATATGTAAAATCATTAAATGTATACCCATAGGAAATCAAACCAATCATGTTGCCGAAGCCATGGCGGCCTATCATGGGATGATCATTGCAAAGGAAGCCAAATGCACTAAAGTTTGGTGTGAAGGAGACTCCTTAAACATTATCAACTATTTAAATATGAAATTCCCGTCATCTTGGTCTATTAGTAATGCTATTAAAGCTACTAGGAAAATTAGCGAAGAGTTTGACATGTGTGTTTTTACACATGTTTACAGGGAGGCCAACTCTTGTGCTGACTAGGCTGCCAACTTGGGCTGCCAATTGGGAGACATCATTACTAATTATGGTGAAATGGAGATTGCAAGAAAAATGAAATCCTTGCTCAATCAAGACCAAAGCTATACAAGGCAACGTGGTACTTTTAATCATTATTTCTAATGACCTTTCTGCCTTTTTCGATGCAAGGCTCGTTTGAAGATAATGAACTTTTAAATAGGTGTCTTATCATAATTAATTGGCATGGATTCCGGGAACTCTCAAAGAATAACCATAGAAACCAGAGGGGAAGTCATCAAATCGAGAGAAGGAATTGCAAGGAAGGAGCTAGAAAAATGGGAGGTAACAAGAAGAGATTTGAACCTGCTTCATGCTCAAATTGGGGAAAGAATGATGAAGTCTGGGATATCCTCCAGCAGGGAGGAATGAATGTTTTCATGGAATGACTAAGTGGGAAAGACCCCACAATTACTTCTTACTTCATCAAGAACTAGAAAAAAAGAAAAATTTTGATTGGTTCACAGATGATGAATGTCGACGAAGAGGTTATTGCCGAGGCCACGGGGATGTCTACTGAGGGTATGAAATTTTATAGGGATAGATGAATATTTGACAAAGCCACAGACAAGTTTCCAGTTACGGATGGAGAGAGGTGAAAGATGATCAAAATTGACAATTCATACCACTCCCCAAAGAGAATTTGTAGGCCTTGGAGGTTTGTTCTTTTCACTTCTATTGAATACATTACCTTAGACGGTAGGTTTACCAGAGCCTACGGACATCACTTCGTTCTTCTTAATCATTTTCATCATGGTGAAAGGGTTAGCCTTCCCTATTACCTAGCTTGTTTTATGGATCATACTATAAAGGAAATCCAGAGGGATCCTAAAGGTGATCATGCCATCCACTAGGGGCTTATGGTCCTAGTTTATAAAATGCTAAAGGGGAAGTGCATTGAAAAGCCTATCAAAGGCAAAAATGCTAGAAATGAAACTAGAGAAAGTAAGGATAGTGGTTTTAATTTTGACTCAAAAACCGAGGGAGAGTCAAAGGAAACTAGCAAGAAAGGGAGGATTAGGGCCAAGAAAAGGAGGATTATTGTGGACTCTGATATGTCGGACTCTGCAACTGAATCCCTTGAGGAAAAATCTACTAAAAAAAGGAAAGGGAAAACCACTGGAAAGAAGGCTCAGAAAAAGAACATTAAAAAGGGGAGTAATTCCAACTTCAATCATGTTCAGATTGAATCAAAATAGGAGGCTACAGAAAACAAGGTGGTTGATAATCAAGATAAAGAAGGGGAGGGTAACCTAGTGATGGATAATTTGGAGACCATGAATACCACAAATCTACATAAGGAGGAAAAACGGGATAAAAGTGACAATGGTGACAAAGACACTGTTAAGGCCTTCTATAAGACCATTGCTACTATGGTGAAGGATGTTAATAGTTTGAAAACTGATACACAGGCCATTGCAAGAATTACAGTTGGTGACAAGCCCTTGGTGGAACATGTTAAAGAACTGGTGGTCATTCTGCATGATGCGCAAGCTATCGAATGTATGGTTGGAAAAATTATGGCAACAGAGAAAAACGTCAACCAGATGGGAGACCCTAAGGAAATGGAAAACAAAATGAAAGATTTCAGCACCAGAATTGACAAGCTGGAGCTCAATGTAAAGAAGATAGCCGACCAAAATTTCCAAATCCTCAAATCCTCGGTGGACAACATGAACATCCTTATTAACAGGTTCAAGAATGATGCAGAAAAGGATGGTGATAAAGAGTGGTCGAACAAGAAAGGGCATGAAAGGAGGACCAGAGTGAACACAAAGAAAAAAGGTGACATCGAAGGTCATGAGTTGGAGGATCTGAAGACCTCAGCGAACAACATGAAACAAATGGTTGTTCATGCTAAGGAAATTATGAATAGTATTTAGTTTCTGTTGTTGTCCCTAGTTAGGTCTCTTTGTTGTCTTTATGCTTTCCTTTTGTTGTCTATACCGAGATACTTTATTTTGTAATGTTGTGTTTAGTTGATCCCTTTCAGTGGGTTCATTTTGTTTTTTGAAGTGACCAGGCACTTTTTTTAGCAGTTCTCTCTCCTGGTTTGTACAAGGTTCGGGTACCTTTCAAATACCTGCTTTTACTTAAGCAAAATAGGGATTCAAAGACATCCAATGAAGCATGACAATTGAATTACAAAACCACTTCAAAGAAACATTCAAATGCAGATACAAGGAACTTTCTCAATTGGAAATGCTTGTTTTGAAGCCTAAATTATTGAAATTGGTTATCCTTATGAACAACGACTCTGTAGCCCAACAAATAGGCATTGAGATGTCTCAGAGATTCTAGAGTTCTCTTCATTACGTCACATAATGCAGTCCCCAGGCAGAGCCAATGTTACCTTATGATTTTTAAAAAAATCTTAGGTAACCCTTTCACTGGCTAATTATGAAAAATGCACATAAATTTTTAATACTTTCATTTAATAAGGGCTTAATAAATTATTTGGTAAGAGTTAAATATTATCATATTGTGAAAAATAGCTAAATATCAAATTATGTCAAGTGAAAATTAGGTGAAATTCAGTCAAAGATTTTTATCTTTCATGTAAATTAATTCTTTCAAGAATTAATTTTTATTGTAATGTGCAAAATTATTGTACACAAATATGTAGAAATCTTAATGAAAGTGAAAAAGAAATGTAAGTGGGTAAACAAAACTTGGGAGGAAAAACTGTTGAAAAAGAAAGTTGGGTAAAAGGGAAGTTACGGGTAGTTACCCAACCACTTTAGGTATGGGTGAATTCTTTAAAAGGTGATTATTTTTATTGTTGGGGGATTCTCTCTGCTCTACGAGAAAAAAAAAAAGAGATTTGTAACCAGATTTTATTGTTTTTACTCATAGTTGAAATACAGGCTTGAGAAAAGAATAATTGATTTCTCTCATGAATTTATCTGTGAAAGTCTTTGTGCTGATCACACAGAGTGGGCTTTGTATCACTGATTTGGAGAAATATTGATAAACTATGTTTTATCAATATTTGCAATTATTCATTGGAGGATTTTATGAATATTGAAAGACTGTGTGTTTTTAATTTTCATTTATATGTTTCTATGTACAAGCATTTATTTCATTTTCCATATTACTTATACCAAAATTATTAATAGACTTTGTGCTATTAATAAATGTTCATATTTTATTCTGGTCACAATTGTTTATTTATTGGAGAGGAGGGATTATTTTGAAATATAAAATTAACATTTGAGGGAGTTGCTCCTCTTTGAAAGCCAAGGAAAAACATCATTCTCTGTGATGGTTTATCCAATGTTGCAAGGTTTTGTTGCTGTCCATTGAGCAAATTGGTAAAGAAAGCACAGTGACAAATTCAGTTGCTAACAAGTGAAAAACACAATATAAATAAATTTGATTACAATATTTTAGGCTCGCTACTAAGGAGAAATATGCACCTAATGGACTTCTAGGGATAAGGCACGCAACCTTAGGGAAAGATACAATGACTTGCACAGCTAAAACTCACTACTTTAGGGAAACATATATAGAGATTCTAAGAGACTCATTGTCTTTTGGCAATTGAAAGAATAGGAGAACCAAAATGAAAAGAATCTCTTGATCATGAAATTATCCTTAAACCAATGTGTCAATTGACCAATATCATGACAAACGCATCTAACATCAACCACTGTCTTAGAGAATTGTCACACTGAATATAGCATCATCAAAACACTTCACAAATTAACTTTTGCACATATTCAGTACCAAATACTTGCACATCACTCAGATCAATTCACACACTTTCTATCACACAACTCATACATCTACACTCAAATACAAGTTAGATCATCAAAAACCTAGTTAAGGGTCAGTCATAGACAAAGTATACAATATGACACAAAATAGGGCACCCAAACCAAAAATACTCAACAAGGTCCACTCTAGGAGATAGAGGAGACCCACATCCATCACCACACATCCTTCTAGGTTGAATCCAGTGAATCCCACATGCTAACGCATCTTCCAAACTCGGTACCAGATGTAACATGTAGATAAACAATAAAACTCAACAACTGGTTGGCCCAAACACCTTCCAATACAAATTACTTAACATAGATCTCCACACACCATGGTGAGACTGATGAAAATATTCTAACTCAACCTCCAAAGCATATTCAGGCCAAAAAATATGATCCAAACAAGAAAACCTAGTCAAGCACAATGAAAACTCAACACAACTGAACATACCAAGCACATCCCAAAATAACTCACTTGTGAAACAAATATACCACCAAATAATTCAATTGGAATATTGCACAAACCAAAAAAACATTTCCTCAAAACTGCAACACTTGTATTCACATATCCAAAAGCCACTAAGCATATTATAGACCAGTTTGATGGACACTCTTACTATCGAAAAGTCACAACAACTAATCTCATCATCAAAGCAATCAAAGGACCTATAAACTTGATAGTACACTAGTCACATAACATTAAAATTATATCCAAATTCGAACACCATACTCTTCACAATCCAGAGGAATACAAAAACTTCTTCCATTGGGACATTAAATATTGTTTCCTACATATTGAACTTGCCACAACTGTAACTTTCCAAAGACATTTCATACATATTCACCAAGTACTAAATATCTAAATGTATACACTACCAAACACCAATTCCTTTTTAACAAGATCAATAGTAACATCAGATAAAGAAACCTCAATAAAACTCAACAGCAATACCAGATAGAGAAACTTGCATATCGAAACTTATACTATACCACCCTTTCAAAAATACTTCATCTGAACATCTGCAACAATCTGCTACAACTTTTACAACACTGCATACTACTGATAAAGACAATATAACAAGACATCAGGTTGGCATCAATGACAACATATATTACCAACAACTCCAAGTTTCCAACCTATGTACACTATTGAACATCTACAAAAACTTCTTCATTCACATACACCTAGATGTAACAAGCAACCATGTAAGTTTGACATCAATGACAACACAACAAATTATAGACAACGTTCCCAAGCATTCTCCAAGTTTCCAACAATCTACATATTGTATGCATTTTCTTAAGAATATCATCATAAAACAACATCCAACATGGATAAAAGCTTTGAGAAATGATTCGCAAGTAGGATATATCTTTGAAATTTTAATGATGTCATATGCAAGAGTACTATAAATTAAAAATAAGAAACAAGAAGTGAAAGAAACCATTATCTAGCACATGATTTTAATAAAGGCAAATAAGAAGAAATCTAATCAAATGTGAAATCGTAAACCAGTTAGATTTACAAAATTTCATCATGAAATAACCAAATTAGATTTGAAAATCAGAAGATAGAAGTATAGGACACACCAGATTCACCAAGATGTAATCTATAGTGAACTATATATATGATTAATATAACTATCAATGCATAAGATATATGTTTTAGAAATGATTGTAAATATGAATAAATGCAATGTATATGAATAAGATCTATAAATAAAAAATCAGAAGTAATGCACCAAGATGTAATGTGGGAAATATGGTTCACTAGGTTGTATTCACAAACTAGGAATCTTAGGCCTATTTTTTCTTTAATTACTTTGAGAGGGAGAATTATCCACTTGTCCTGAGATGTGCTAAGTCATTGATGATTCAATGATGAATAGTGTTGGCATTTTGTGAACCAGTATGAGAATCGGTATGTGGACATAATGACATTGTATGTTGTCATTGATGTCAATACACTGAAGAGGTAAGAATCGGCATATGTTGTCATTGATGTTAGCACACTGAAGAGATGAGAATTGGCATATGTAAGAACCGGTATAACACTGTGAACCGATATCTGTACCAAAGTGAAGTGGTGTGCTTGTTCAAGGTGAACTGACATAAGGTTATGGGAACCGGCACATGGAAGCAGTGCATGACTACCAGTTGGTGGTCTCAACTTTAGGGTTTCCAATTGGAGTGCTTCAAGGTGATCTTTATGTGATGAAGTTAGCATGATAATGAAGAACAGATAGTGTTGCCACATAATCCTTTTGTGCGTGAAGGATCTTCCATAAAGAAGAGTGTTCCTATCTACCTCGGGAATGTGCAAAGTCTCTAATGGTGATAACGTGTGATAGGTTATCAGCCACCATGAAATCGGTGGAAAATGAATGATGGAGAATATCTTGAGATTGGATCAAGATTGTTGCATTCAATACAGTATGATCAATAGGTAGGATTGAACCGTTTGAATTGCTTAACCTAATAGGTCTAGGGTTTAGGGTTTATGCTACCGACCTATCTATTGTCCTATAAGGTCGATGGTGTGATTCTTTCAGAGGTTGTTGGCAAAATTTGTGTGTGTGTGTCTAAGAGAAGAGATACGTGATTCTTGCCAGACCAAAGGAGAGAAGTTATGTCTACAAAGTGTAAGTGCAAAAGGTAAAGAGGAGCTTGAGCAGATCTGCATTGGCATTAAGTGCTATTATCAGGTCATTGATATACCTATTGATCTTTAACCACTTCAATAGTTGTCAAATCCCCTAACAGGATAGCCTTAACCAGCTTGTTGAAAATCCTCTAACAGGGTAACTCGAAGCTACTGAGTCATTGATATCCTTTAGCTATTGAGTTCTTGAAATCTTCTAACAAGGTACCCTTAACAAGGTTTAACCCTTAATCGGGTATTGTAGCCATCCCTTAACCGGGTGATCCCTAATAGGATCGGTTCCTAATAGAACCTATTGTATCTATCTTTAACCGAACAAGGCTCCTAATAGAGCGGACTTCCAAAGAGTTTAAAAATAAGCTTGTGGGTATTCATCCCCACCGTGGTTTTTCCCAGTTGGGTTTCCATGTGAAAAATATGTGTGTCATGTGTGATGCTTTCTTCATGTGATGTTATGATTGTTTTCTGATTAAGTGGTGATGCATGTTGATCTTGCTGTAATATGTACATCTTTGATGGTAGATTGTACGTTCATACATTAGGGTGAAATGGAAATGAAGAGTTAGAGTATCTGAGAAGATAAGTGTGAATCAGTCTTTGCTTGTCTTAGTTACACTAGGTTTTGCCGGTTGAACTCTGTTGAAGGACCGGTGCTATTGTTTGTCTATCCGTGCATAAGTGTTAGTTGACAAACCGGTTTAAGGTTGTGTTTTTGCCTATACTGATTCACCCCCCCCCCTCTTAGTACCAGTTTGGTACTATTCTTTCATCATTAAGTTATCAATTGGTATCAGAGCCTCCTCCAGGTCCTCTATGTTGTAAGCCTAACTGCTTGAGGGAAATATCCTGTTGTAATGATGAAGAGGGAAGGTCCAAAGTTTAACAAAGAAAATTTTACTATATGGAAGGATAGATTGAAGATATTCATTTGAAGCATGGGTGTTCAACACTAGAGCTATATTGAGAATCCCTATGTTGCCCCTACCGGTACTCTCACCGATGATCAAAAGAGAGAGATACAGGAGAATGGGCAAGTCATGGAAACCCTAATCAGTAGTTTATCTGACATTGAGTTTATTGATGCCCAAGATAAGGTTAATCCCAAAGAGGTATGGGATGCTCTTGAAAATATCTATGGAGGTGATGAGCATGTAAAACAAGCTAAGGAAGAAAGCCTTAGAGGAAAGTTTGAAGACATGTGAATGGTTGAAGGTGAAACCATTCAATAGTATGGTATTAGAATCAAAACTATTGTCGGAGATATCAAGAGTGCAGGTGGTAAAATGGAAGATTCCACTATGGTAAGCAAAGTCTTGAGATCCCTATTGCCGGTCTATGCAATAAGGGTTGTTGATAATCAGGAGCTGAGATCAATAGACAAGACTAAGGTATCCTTGGACTCCATCATAGCAAAGTTGATAGCTTATGAGCTAAATAGTTTTGATGGCAGTGTTCAAAAGACTGAATCAGCTTTTAGAGCTTTTGTTGTACCATCCAGGAAAGGAAAAGAAGCAAGCACTAGTGGTGAACCAAGACAGAGCAGAGTAATGGATGATGAGGAGTTTTTGATGGAATTTGAAGCTCTTCTTGCCAGGAAATTTCCAAAAGGAACCGATAAATATAGAGGTAAGCTCCCTTTGAAATGTTTTTTGTGTAACCAGATAGGACATATTGCTATGAACTTTCCTAATAGTGATAACAAGGATAAACTGGAAAGATTCAGGAAATTCAAAGGAGGAAACTAGAGAAACTGTTTTGTTGCAGTTGATGAAGGTGTCACAGATGAGGAATCAGAAGATGAAGTGAATGAACACATTGTGTTTGTTGCTGTAAAGGAAGATGTGTTAGACAAGAAGGCACTTGTCTCCTGCTTTGATAATTCCAATGAGTGAATTATTGACAGTGGTTGCTCTTACCATATGACTAGTGATTAGAGCAAGTTTCTATCCTTGAAAGAGTATGATGGTGGCGTGGTTCATTTTGGCAATGATGCACCATGTATGGTTAAAGGAAAAGGGTCCATCTCTCTGAATGGAAAGAGTAGTGCTGACAATGTGTATTGGGTTGATAGTCTCAGACACAACCTTCTGAGTGTTGCCCAGCTGAATGACAGTGGTCTCACTCTGGAATTCAAGAATAGAGTGTGTAGAATCCAAGGAAAGAATGGTGAAATTATGGCTACCGGTATGCAGACCAAAGGTAACCTATTTCAGATGAATGCAAATATAAGTACATGTCTTATGGCTAAATTTGATGATAGCTGGATATGGCATAGGAGACTCTGTCATGTAAACTTTGATAACATTGTGAAGGCTAGTAAGATCAAGGCAATTAGAGGGTTGTTGGTGCTAAGAAAATCGGATAATACCTTGTGCAGAGAGTGTCAATTGGGGAAAATGTCTTCCTTGACCTTTAAAGGTAAATCTTTCACTATTGACAACTTGCTTGATCTTGTGCATACTGATTTGTGTGGTCCTATGAAAACTATAAGTGTGCAGGGTGATAGGTACTTCATGATTCTCACTGATGACTGCTCAAGAATGATGTGGGTCACATTCTTGAAAGACAAGTCTGAAGCCTTTGTGAAGTTCAAAGCTTTCAGAGCATTAGAGGATAAGGAAAGCGATAAAAGGATCAAGTGCCTGAGAACTAATAAAGGAGGGGAATTCACTTCTAAAGAATTCAACAAGTATTGTGAAGAATTTGGCATCAAGAGCCAACTATCTGCTCCTCGGACTCCACAGCAGAATGGCCTAGCAAAGAGGAATAATTGGACTATGGTTGAAGCAGCTAGAACCATGTTGATTCAAACAAAGGTAGATCACACCTTTTGGAGAGAAGCGATAAGCACTGCAGTCTACACAATGAACCAGGTACTCATCAAGAAAGGTAAGGACAAAACTCCTTATGAGTATTGGACCAGTAAGACACCTGTGGTTAGATACTTTAGGGTGTTTGGTAACTAATGTTACATCAAGAGGAGTGAACATCAGGGCAAGTTTGAAGATAAATGTGATGAGGGAATATTCCTCGAATATTCCACCAAGAGTAAACCTCTCAAGTGTTTCAACAATAGGACTCAAAGAATTATGAAGAGTATCAATATGAGAGTTGATGAAAACTCTAAGAAACCAGAGGAAACCAGCAGTGAGCAAGCTGTAAATGAACCGGTTGCAACCTTCTGGGAACCGGTTGTTAGTCAACCAAGTACCAGTAACAGTGTTCCTAAACTGGTGAATGCTGATACTAATGAAGATGAGGATGAGGAGGAAAAGCAAGAAGAACCAGTCAAGACTATTCCTCGGTATGTCAAGTTGAATCATGATCCTAAGCAGATCATAGGAGATAAGGATGTAGGAATCCTTACAAGAAGAAAGATCAGAGAAAACTCATGTTTTATCTCTGAATTTGAGCCTAACTCATTCAAAGAGGCTCATAAAGATGAAGACTGGATCAAGGCAATGGAAGATGAACTTGACCAAATAGAGAAAAATGGTACATGGTCCTTGGTACCCAGACCAGAGCATAAAAATATCATTGGCACCAAATGGGTGTTCAGAAACAAGCTGAATCAGGATGGCACAGTGATTACGAACAAAGCTAGATTTGTGTGCAAAGGATATGCTCAAGAAGAAGGAGAAGACTATGGAAAAACCTTTGCTCCTATAGCCAGATTGGAAGGAGTTCGTATGCTTCTTGCATATGCAGCTTTTAAAGGATTCAAGGTATATCAAATGGATGTAAAATCTACATTCCTAAATGGTGTACTTGAAGAGGAGGTGTATATAGAGCAACCAGATGGGTTTTCCCTATTTGAAGATAGTGATATGGTGTGCAAGCTACATAAAGCCTTATATGGTCTAAAGCAGGCACCTAGAGCATGGTATGAACATCTACATTCCCATCTTGTGAAGATTGGATTTGAGAGAACAAGTGAAGATAGCAATATCTACTTGAAATCTGAAGGAGATCAGATCCTGATCTGTGAAGTTTTTGTTGATCATTATCTTTGGTGGAGATGACAAGATGAGTCATGAGTTTGCTGATGAGATGAAGGAAGAGTTTGAGATGTCACTCATAGGGGAGATTAAGTTCTTCATTGGACTACGAATCCAGTAGATGAAAGATGGGATCTTTATCACTTAGTCCAAATATGTCAAAGAGGTGTTGAAGGCCTTTGGCATGGAAGATAGAAAACCGGTTGGTACACCAATGGTGACCGGTTGCAAATTATCAAAAGAGGATGATTCTGCATTGGTTGATGAGAAGGAATATCGATCAATGATTGGTAAGTTGCATTATGTAGTGCATAGCAAACGAGATATTGCACATGTAGTTGGCATTACTGCAAGGTTCCAGAAAAGTCCAAGATAATCCCACTTGGTTGCAGTCAAGTAGATTCTTAGGTATTTGAAGGGAATAGTTGACTATGGATTGTGGTACCCATACAGCAATGATTTCAACCTGAAAGTATTCATAGATGTTGATTGGGCAGGTAATGTGGATGATTGGAAAAGCACAACCAGTGGTGCATTCTTTATTGGTGATAGACCGGTCTCATGGATGAGTAAGATGCAGAGTTGTATCTCTCAGTCTACAGCAGAAGCAGAGTATGTTGCAGCTTTCATGAACTACACTCAAACAATCTGGATGAAGCATGTATTAGATGGCTTCAAAATCCCTGTATCTGAACCGGTAAGTATATTCTATGATAACACAAGTGCTATCAATATTTCAAAGAATCCGGTTTTACATTCTAGAACCCAGCATTTTGAGCTTAAGTATCATTTCTTGAGGGAAAAGGTTCAGAATAAAGAGATTGCACTAGAACATGTTTCCAGTAAGGAGCAGTTAGTGGACATATTCACCAAGCCTCTCCCAAAGACTACATTCGTGTATTTAAGAGGTGAATTGGGGGTACTGCCCCTTCGGGAGGTAAATTAAAAGTATTTGTTCCACGTCAGTCAGGTATTGCATAGTCAATTTTTTGTTGATTGATGTGTTGAAGGATGCTACTCCTCAGGAGGAGCAACATAATGGAACAAGGATGTTTGTGCCTCCACTTCGGTATTGTTGTCAAAGGGGGAGAAGAAGTGTAGTAGAGAAGATATATGTAGAAATTGGGGAGAAGATGAGTTAGTAGAGAGATATCTTTGTATATTGTTGGCATTTTGTGAACTGGTATGACAATGGGTATGTGGACATAATGACATTGTATGTTGTCATTGATGTCAATACACTGAAGAGGTGAGAATCGGCATATGTTGTCATTGATGTCAATACACTGAAGAGGTGAGAATCGGCATATGTAAGAACCGGCATAACACTGTGAACCAGTATCTGTACCAAAGTGAAGCAGTGTGCTTGTTCAAGATGAACCGGCATAAGGTTATGGGAACCGGCACATGGAAGTAGTGCGTGACTACCAGTTGGTGGTCTCAACTTTAGGGTTTTCGGTTGGAGTGCTTCCAGGTGATCTTTATGTGATGAAGTTAGCATGATAACAAAGAATAGATAGTGTTGCCACGTAAGCCTTGTGCACGTGAAGGATCTTGCATAAAGAAGAGTGTTCCTATCTACCTTGGGAATGTACAAAGTCTATAAATGGTGATAGCCTATGATGGGTTATCAACTGCCATGAGATCGGTGGAAAATGAATGATGGAGAATGTCTTGAGATTGGATCAAGACTGTTGCATTCAATACAGTATGATCAATGGGCAGGATTGAACCATTTGAATTCCTTAACCTAATAGGTCTAGGGTTTAGGGTTTATGCTACTGACCTGTCTATTGTCCTATAAGGTCGATGGTGTGATTCTTTCAGAGGTTGTCATCAAAAGTTGTGTGTGTGTATCTAAGAGAAGAGATACATGATTCTTGCTAGACCAAAGGAGAGAAGTTATGTCTACAGAGTGTAAGTGCAGAAGGTAAAGAGGAGCTTGAGCAGATCTACATTGGCATTGAGTGCTATTATCAGGTCATTGATATACCTATTGATGTTTAACCACTTCAACAATTGTGAAATCCCCTAACAGGGTAGCCTTAACTGGCTTGTTGAAAATCCTCTAACAGGGTAACTCAAAGCTGTTGAGTCATTGATATCCTTTAGCTATTGAGTTCTTGAAATCCTCTAACAAGGTACCCTTAACCGGATATTGTAGCCATCCCTTAACCGGGTGATCCCTAATAGGATCAGTTCCTAACAGAACCTATTGTATCTGTCTTTAACCAAACAAGGCTCCTAACAGAGCGGACTTCTAAAGAGTTCAAAAATAAGCTTGTGGGTATTCATCCCCACCGTGGTTTTTCCCTATTGGGTTTCCACGTGAAAAATATGTGTGTCATGTGTGATGCTTTCTTCATGTGATGTTATGATTGTTTTCTGATTAAGTGGTGATGCATGTTGATCTTGTTGTAATATGTACATCTTTGATGGTAGATTGCTCGTTCATGTATTAGGGTGAAATGGGAATGAAGAGTTAGATAATATGAGAAGATAAGTGTCAACCGGTCTTTGCTTGTCTCAGTTACACTAGGTTTTGCTGGTTGAACTCTATTGAAGGACCGGTGCTGCTGTTTGTTTGTCAGTGCATAGGTGTTAGTTGACAAACCAGTTTAAGGTTGTGCTTTTGCCTACACTGATTCACCCCCCCCCTCTTAGTATCGGTTTGGTACTATTCTTTTATCATTAAGTTGTCAAATAGCTAGTACCAAACCAATACTGAGAGGGGGGGGTGAATCAGTACTAAGAAAAACACTTTTCCTTGAACCGGTTTGACTGAAAACACTTCACTTGACTGGCAAGCAATTACACCGGTCTAAACTAGATTACTACCAGTTAAACACAGTAAGGATGTGAAACACATAAACTAGTAACTCTTAGCTTTCCACACAATCTAACATCTTATTTCCACTTCACCCATATGCATACGCTAGTAAAACATCAACAGAAATGTAAAGACATATTGGTTCAACATGCTTTACTCCTTGATAGAGAATAACAAAGCATCACACATAACACACATATTTTTCATGTGGAAACCCAACTGGGAAAAACCACGATGGGGATGAATATACACAAGTTGTTCTTTGAACCCTTTTGAAGTCCACTCTGTTAGGAGCCTAGTCCGATTAAAGACTTTACAATAGGTTCTGTTAGGAACCGGTCCTGCTAGGCATCATCCGGTTAAGGGTTAATTCCCGTTAAAGGTTACCTTGTTAGAGGATTTTAAGAACTCAATGATTTTGAGTCACCCTATTAAAAGATTTATAGCAAGTCGTTTAAAGATACCCTGTTAAGGGATTTTCCAACTGTTGAAGTGGTTAGAGGTCAATAGGTATTACAATGATCTGGTAACAGCAATTCAATGCCAATGCAGATCCATTTTAGTTCCTTCCTTCTGCAATCACACTCTATAGGTATCTATTCTCTTATCTAGTGTGGCAAGAATCACATAGCGCTACACTTAGATACACACCCAAACATTTGCCAACAACTTCAATATGAAAAACAACATTGACCTTATAGGAAAGATAGGTCGGTAGCATAAACCCTAAACCCTAAAAATTTAGGTTAAGCAATTCAGTCGGTTCAATCCTAACCGTTGAACATATTGCATTGCTTACAATAGTCTTGAACAAATCTCAAGACGTCCTCCATCATTCGTTCTTCACATCTTCGTGGAGGTTGATAACCCATCACACATTCTCCCCCATTTACAGAGACTTTGCAAATTCCTGAGGTAGATAGGATCAATCTCCTTCATGCAAGATCCTTCATGTGCACAAGGCTGATGTGGCAACACAATATGTTCTTCATTAAAATGCTAACTCATCACATGATGTCATCTGTTGAATCCCACAGGCTTTCAATACTTCAACTGAAAACCCTAAAGTTGACTACCAACCGGTAGTCATACCATATACCATATACCGGTTCACATTCCAACATACCGGTTCACTTGGACAGACATACCGCTTTACTTTTTCACATATACTGGTTCACAACATCATACTGGTTCTCTTGCAAGTTTCTTACTTCAATATACTAGTTCACTCTTCAGCATATTGACATCAATGACAACATACAATATCAACATGTCATCATACTCTGCACATATCCCAACAATCTCCCCCTTTGGCATTGATGGAAATATACAAAAGCAATACAAAGTTATCTCTTCGCTTCACATCTTCTCCCCCAACACTTCAGATATCTTCTCTACTTCACATCATCTCCCCCTTTGACAACAATGCCAAAGTGAACGCAAATACATCTCTCTTCTACTATGTTGCTCCCCCTAAGGAGTAGCATCCTTCAACACACCAATCCTGAAAAAGATATATCAATGTAAGTCCTGACTAATGTGGAGCACACACATTTAGTTCACCTCTTGAAGGGGCAGCACCCCTAATTCACCTCTCAAATAGGTAAAGGTAGCCTTCGGTAGAGGCTTGGTGAATATGTCTACTAACTACTCCTTACTAGAGACATGTTCCAGTACAACCTCTTTGTTATGAACCTTTTCCCTTATGAAATGGTACTTAAGCTCAAAGTGCTTGGTTCTAGAATGTAAAACTCTTTTCTTGGAGATGTTAATCGCACTTTTGTTATAGTCACAAAATATACTTACCAGTTCAGATACAAGAACTTTGAAGCTATTTAATACATGCTTCATCCAGATTGTCTGGGTGCAGATCATAAATGCTACAACATACTCCACTTCTGTTGTAGACTAAGAGCTATAGCTTTTCTTCTTACTCATCCATGAGACTAGTCTACCACAAAGAAAGAATGCACCACCAGTTGTGCTCTTCCGAACGTCCACATTACCAACCCAGTCAGCATCTGTAAACACTTTAAGGCTGAAATAATTACTGTATGGATACCATAATCCATAGTCAATAGTTCAGTTCAAATATCTCGAATTCCGCTTGACTCCTACCAAGTGGGATTCTCTTGGGCTTTTATGGAACTGTGCAATAATGCCCACTGCATGTGCTATGTCTGGTCTACTATGTACTACATAGTGCAATTTACCAATCATTGATTGGTATTCCTTCTCATTTACCAACCCTGAGTCATCCCCTTTTGAAAATTTACAACCAGTCACCATCAGTGTACCAACTGGTTTTTTGTCTTCCATGCCAAAGGTCTTCAACCCCTCTTTGACATATTTGGACTAGGTGATAAAGATTCCATCTTTCATTTGTTGAATATGTAGTCCAATGAAGAACTTAGTCTCTCCTATAAGTGACATCAAAAACTCCTTTTTCATCTCATCTACAAAATCATGACTCATCTTGTCATCTCCTCCAAAAATTATGTCATCAACAAATACCTCACAGATTAGAATCTGGTCTCCTTCTGACTTCAAGTAGATATTACTATCCTCACTTGTTCTCTCAAATGCAATCTTCACAAGATGGGAGTGCAAGTGTTCATACCATAATCTAGGTGCCTACTTTAGTCCATACAATGTAGCCCACACACCATGTCATTATCTTCTAATAGGGAAAACCCATTTGGTTGCTCTATATACACCTCCTCTTCTAGTATTCCATTCAGGAATGCAGATTTTACATCCATTTGATATACTTTGAATCCCTGGAGCAAAGGTTTCTCCATAGTCTTCTCCTTCTTCTTGGGCATATCCTTTACACACCAATCTGGCTTTGTTTCTAACCATTGAGCCATCTTCATTTAGCTTATTTCTAAAAACCCATTTGGTGCCAATGACATTTTTATGCTCCGGTCTAGGTACCAAAGACCATGTACCATTCTTTTCTATCTGGTCAAGTTCCTCTTCCATTTCCTTGATCCATTCTTCATCTTTATGTGCCTCTCTGAATGTTTTAGGCTCGAATTCAGAGATCATGCAAGAGTTTTCTTAGACTTTTCTTCTTGTAAGAATTCCTCCATCCTTGTCTCCTATGATCTGCTTTGGATCACGATTCAGCTTTACATACCTAGGAATTATCTTGGTTTTTTCCTCTTGCTTTTCTTCTTCATCCTCATCTTCATCAGCATTGGCATCTACCAGTGTAGGAGCACTGTTACTAGTGCTAGGCTGTTTTGTAACCGGTTCCCAGAATGTTACTACTAGTTCATCTCCTACTTGCTCACTATCGATTTCCTCATATTTCTCAAAGGTTTCATCAACTCTAACATTGATGCTTTCAACAATTCTCTAAGTTCTATTGTTGAAACATTTGAGAGCTTTTCTCTTTGTGGAATACCCTATGAATATTTCCTCATCACATTTAGCATCAAAATGCTCTGTTGTTCACTCCTCTTGATATAACATTTAATACCAAACAAGCTAAAGTAGCTTACCACTAGTGTCTTACCGGTCCAATATTCATAAGGTGTTAATCCTTACCCTTTTTCATGAGTACCTGATTCATTGTGTAGACTGCAGTGCTCACCATTTTTCTCCAAAAGGTGTGAGCAACCTTCCCTTGGATCAACATAGTTCTAGCTGAGTTCTTGGATTCCATTCTCTTCACAATATTTGTTCAATTCACTAGAAGTGAATTCTCCTCCTTGATCAGTTCTTAGGTACGTAATCCTCTTACCGCTTTCTTTTTCAACCAGCGCTCTGAAGACTTTGAACTTTCCAAAAGCTTCAGATTAGTCCTTCAAGAATGTGACCCACATCATTCTTGAGCAATCATCAGTAAGGATCATAAAATACCTATCTCCCTGCACACTCCTAGTTTTCATAGGACCACACAAATCAGTATGCACAAGATCAAGTAAATTGTCTGCAGTGAAAGATTTACCTTTGAAGGTTGCGGAAGACATTTTCCCCAATTGACACTCTCTACACAAAGGATTTTCCGGTTTGCTCAGCATAGCCAATCCTCTAACTACCTTGATCTTACTAGCCTTCACAATATTATCAAAGTTTACATGTCAAAGTCTCCTATGCCATATCCGTCTATCTTCAAACTTAGCCATTAGACATGTACTGACATTAGCATTTAGCTGAAATAGGTTACCTTTGGTCTAAATACAGGTAGCCATCAGTTCACATTTCTTTCCTTTGATTTTGCACACTCCATTTCTGAATTCCAAAGTGAGTCCATTATCATTCAGTTGAGCAACACTCAAAAGGTTGTGTCTAAGACCTTCTACCCAATACACATTGTCAGCACTACTTCTTCCATTTAGAGAGATGGACAATTTGCCTTTTACCATACATGGTGCATCATTACCAAAATGAACCACACCACCATCATAGTCTTCCAGAGATAGAAACTTACTCCGGTCACCAATCATATGGTCAAAACAGCCACTGTCAATAATCCCTTCATTGGAAATATTAAAGTGGGAGACAAGAGCCTTCTTGTCTGACACATCTTCCTTGACTGCTACAAACACAATATCTTCACTTTCTTCATCTTCTGATTCCTCATCAATGACATCTTCATCAACTTCTACAAAATAATTTCTCTAGTTTCCTCCTTTGAACTTCTTGAACCTCTCTAGTTTGTCCTTGGTGTCACCATTAGGGCAGTTTACAGCAATGTGTCCTATCCGGTTACAAGAAAATCATTTCAAAGGAAGATTACCTCTATATTTACCGGTTCCCTTGGGAAGTCTCTTAGCAAGAAGAGCTTCAAATTCCATCAGGATCTCCTCATCATCCATTTCTCTACTTTGTCTTTATTCACCACTGGTACTAACTTCTTTGCCTTTCTAGATGGTGCAGCAAATGCTCTAAAGGCTAATTCAGTCTTGTGAATACTGCCATCATAATTATTTAGCTCATAAGTTGTTAACTTTGCAATGATGGAATCCAAGGATACCTTTGTCTTGTCTACAAACCTCAACTTCTGAATAGTAGCAACCCTTATTGCATAGACCAGTAATAAGGATCTCAAAAATTTCCTAACAATAGTGGAATCTTCCATTTTACCACCTGCACTCTTAATATCTCCAACAACGGTTTTGATTCTTATTCCATATTGTTGAATGCTCTCTCCTTCAACCATCCACATGTCTTCAAACTTTCCTCTAAGGCTTTCTTCCTTAGCTTGTTTCACATGCTCATCGCCGCCATAGATATTTTCAAGTGCATCCCATACCTCTTTAGGATTCTCTTTACCATGAACATCAATAAACTCAATGTCAGATAAACTACTGATTAGGGCTTCCATGACTTGCCCATTCTCCTGAATCTCTCTCTTTTAATCATCTATGAGAGTACTAGTAGGGATAACATAAGCATTCTCAACATAGCTCTAGTGTTGAGCACCCATACTTCTGATGCATATCTTCATTATGTCCTTCCATATTTTAAAGTTGTCTTTTTTGAACTTTGGACCTTCCCTCTTCATTATTAGAGTAGGATCTTTACCTCAAGCGGTTAAGCTTACAACACAGAGGACCTAGAAGATGCTCTGATACCAAATGATGATTCAATGATGAACAGTTAGTACCAAACCAATACTGAGAGAGGGGGGTGAATCAGTACTAAAAAAAACACTTTTCCTTCAACCGGTTTGTCTGAAAACAATGCACTTGACTGGCAAGCAATAACACCGGTCTAAACTAGATTACTACCAGTTAAACATAGTAAGAATGTGAAACACATAAACCGGTAACTCTTAGCTTTCCACACAATCTAACATCTTATTTCCACTTCACCCATATGCATACACTAGTAAAACATCAACAGAAATGTAAAGACTTACTGGTTCAACATGCTTTACCGCTTGACAGAGAATAACAAACAATCACATGAAAAGCATCACACATAACACACATATTTTTCACGTTGAAACCGAACTGGGAAAAACCACAGTGGGGATGAATACCCACAAGCTATTCTTTAAACCCTTTTGAAGTCCACTATGGTAGGAGCCTAGTCCAGTTAAAGACTTTACAATAGGTTCTGTTAGGAATCGATCCCACTAGGGATCATCCGATTAAGGGATAGATAAAATAATTGGTTAAAGGTTAAACCCTGTTAAAGGTTACCTTATTAGAGTATTTTGAGTCACCCTATTAAAGGATTTATAGCAAGCTAATTAAAGCTACCCTGATAAGGGATTTTCCAACTGTTGAAGTGGTTAGAGGTCAACAGGTATTACAATGATCTGGTAATAACACTTCAATGCCAATGTAGATCCACTTTAGTTCCTTTTGCAATCACACTCTATAGGTATCTATTCTCTTATCTGGTATGGCAAGAATCACATATCTCTGCACTTAGATACACACCCAACATTTGCCAACAACTTCAATATGAAAAACAACATTGACCTTATAGGAAAGATAGGTTGGTAGCATAAACCCTAGACCCTAAACATTTAGGTTAAGCAATTTAGTCGTCTCAATCCTAACCGTTGAACATATTACATTGCTTAGAACAGTCTTGAATAGATCTCAGGATGTTCTCCATCGTTCCTTCTTCATCGCTTCTTGGAGGCCGATAACCAATCACGCGTTCTTCATCGTTTATAGAGACTTCACACATTCCTGAGGTAGATAAGATCATTCTCCTTCATGCAAGATCCTTCACGCGCACAAGGTTGACGTGGCAACACAATCTGTTCTTCATTATAATGCTAACTCATCACACGATGTCATCTGTTGAATCCGATAGGCTTGGAATACTTCAACCGGAAACCTTGAAGTTGACTACCAAATGGTAGTCATACCATATACCATATACTGGTTCACATTCCAACATATCGGTTCACTTGGATAGACACACCGCTTCACTTTTTCACATATACTGGTTCACAAAATCATACCATTTCTCTTGTAAATTGCTTACTTGAATATACATGTTCACTCTTCAGCATATTGACATCAATGACAACATACTATTAGGTCCCGGAGTCAAATGAGAGGGGGGGGTGAATCAGTTGTCAAATAAATTCAAACCAAAAACAACTTAACGAACTTAATGCTTAATACCTGTAAACCAGTTCAATATGTCGGTAGACATTTTTAACAGTTAATTGCTATACCGGTAAGGATTAGTGCATGAAACATAAAGACAAAGTCATCCACAACACATAACACCAATATTTATACGTGGAAACACTGTAAGGTGAAAAACCATGGTGGGAAACCTTACCCACAATCAGATGATACTACTACAGATAGTAAGTGTACATAAATGGGGTCTGCACATGTAGAAAGGCCACACACCTAGAGCTCACTACTCAATCACAAAATGGGAGTCACACTAACTACAATTGGATGGTTAAATCCAATAAAAATGTACTACTAAAATTAGCATCTTCATATGCTGGATTCAGTACCGGTGTAGTTCAAATTGTCTTCACAAAAACCCTCCTTCAATCTTCAAATGATGTTTGTGTGTATAGCTCTTCTTATTCTCGCATATACCTTCACACAATCCTTTTTCTCATTCCACACTTGAACTTACAAATAAGATCTTACATTTATACGATAACCTAAGACCAATTTTAGTAGGTCGGCTCTACAAGATATTACAATAAAATTAATTTACATATCAATTAATACCTGGTGCAATATATGATTCAACATGTCAGCTTAATGCATTTACAACAATAATAAGTCATCTCCATAGCGTGCCATGCTGATCTGGAAAAGATAAACCTACCGGTGTAACCTGGACCTATTTGCCGGTAATAGAAAATATGCAAATGCTAATGTACCAATGAACAAAACTCCAAGACAAAGTGTCCACACAATGTCTTTGACATAACCAAGCGTTTTCAATATCATTCCAAGTGTCGGTAATCATTATATCTTGTCGGTGTACCAGATACCAATGACTGTGCATGAGTCACTTGCTTGCCGGTGAATGTTGTTGATTCTCCAAAGTGCCAGAGTTGATAAGTGTTTAGTAGGTGTTGACATCAATGACAAAACCATACCAAAATACCAACAATCTCTCCCTTTTGTATTGATGGCAACACAAGATGGAAAAACCATCAAAGTGCCATAACTGAAATGCTAAATACCCAAAAACCAACAATCTCTGAAATCAAGATACAGAGAGTAATAATCTCTCCCAAACAACAATCTCTCCCCCTGGGAGCAACATGTGTTTTCCTTGTGTTTTTCCATACCAATCTCTCCCCCTTTGACATCAAATGCCAAATTTCTTACCAAGCCAAGTTCATATACAAAATACCAATCAATTTAGTATACCAACTACTCCCCCAGAGAAGTAGCTTCCCATCAAAGCCGGAATAAAAGATTTCTCTGTTAATTCTGCCGATTGATCATAATCATCAACTTCCTAAGTCTCTACCGGTGGGGGTATGACCCCAAGCTGATGTCTGAGATATTCAAAAGTCTCCTTAGGTAGAGGTTTAGTAAAGATATCTACAATTTGCTCTTTATTATTCACATAAACCTGTTTTATTTCCTTTGCTTCAACATTTTCCCTTAGAAAATTCAGTTTGATAGAAACATGTTTGGTTTTGGAATGTAATACCGGATTCTTAGATATATCAATTGCTGCAATGTTATCACAATAGACAGTAATAGGTTCCTTGCATTTTACCTTTATGTCTTTCAACATTTGCTTGAGCTATAGTACCTGTGTACAGTTAGTTGTTGTTGCAACATATTCCAATTCTGCTATTGATAAAGATGTACAACTTTGTTTCTTACTCAACCAAGAAATTAGTCTGTTTCCAAGAAATAATGCTCCGTCGGTGGTGCTTTTTCTATCATCCACATCTCCTACCCAATTTGCATCTGTGTATGCACATAATTCAAAGTTTTCATCTCTAGGATACCATAATCCAAGATTTATAGTACCTTGTAAGTACCAAAAAATCCTTTTTACTGTTGATTCATGATTTTCTCTAGGATTACTTTGAAATCTTGAAACAATACATACTACATTCATAATATTAGGTCTGGTTTGTGTTAAATATAGTAAACCTCCTATCATAGATTTGTATCTAGTTAGATTAATCAGTGTAGATTCATCCCTTAGTGATAATTTGTCATTTGTGGTCATAGGTGTGCTTACCGGTTTAGAGTTCTCCATCCCAAATTTCTTTACTAACTCTTTTAAGTACTTGGATTGACTCAAGAATATACCTTTATCAGTCTATGAAATCTGCAATCCTAAAAAGAATTTTATTTCTCCAATCATAGACATTTTAAATTCATGTTGCATTTTAATAGAAAATTCTTTACATAATCCATCTTCTCATCCAAAGATTATATCATCAACAAATACTTCTATAACCAGGATGTCATCATTAGTCACTTTATAGTATAAATTGACGGCTGCATTTCCTTTAGAAACCAATCTTCAAAAGATACTTATCCAATCTTGCATACCAAAATCTTGGAGCCTGCTTCAATCCATACAAAGCTTTTCTTAACCTGCAAACCATATCTTTTTTATTTGTCAAAAAAAATCCATCAGGTTGTTCAATGTAAAGTTCTTCTTCAAGATCTCCATTAAAAAATGCACATTTAATATCCATTTAATATACTTTATAGTTCTTATGTGCTACAAAAGCCAAAAACAATCTGACTACCTCAATTCTAGCTACCGATGCAAAGGTTTCATTGTAATCAATTCCTTCTTTATGAGAATGTCCCTTACACACTAGTCTTTCTTTATTTCTGATAACCTTACCATCTTCATTAAGTTTATTTCTAAATACCCATTTGGTTCCAATTACATTTTTATCTTTAGGCCGTGGAACTAATGTCCAAGAGTTATTTTTCTCAATTTTTTCTAATTCTTCTTCCATAGCTTTAATCCAAAATTTATCTTCACATGACTCATTAACTGATGATGGTTCAATTTGAGAAATAAGACATACCTCTTCATTTGCCAATCTTCCTCTTCTCATAACTCCTTTAAACTTGTTTCCAATTATCTGATCTTCAGAATGATTCAGTCTTACATACCGAGGTGCCTTTGTTTGCTGTTGTTCCTCAGTTACTGTGGAATCTACCGGTGTAACTGGATCTTCATTCTGTACCAATGGATTTAGTGTAGGTTCATTTGTCAAAAATTATGTTGCCGGTTCAAAGTCTATATACCTTGAAGTTCCTCTGAATTGTTCATCAATCTTTACATTTGTACTTTCAACAATTTTCTGCAATCTTTTGTTAAAACATCTATATGCCTTGCTCTTAGATGAATAACCAAGAAATATTCCTACATCACTTCTAGGATCAAATTTGCCAATATACTAATCTCTTCTGATTTAACATTTTCTTCCAAAAATTCTAAAATATTTAAGAGTAGGAGTAATACCAAACCATAGTTCATGAGGGGTCTTACCAGTTTCAGGTTTGATGTGAACTTTGTTGAATGTATAGACTGTTGTACTTACTACCTCTCTCCAATAAACATGTGGTAGGTTTTCTTCTGATAACATACTACTTGCTGCATCCAAGATAGTTATGTTTTTCCTTTCAACAACTCTATTCTGTTGTGGTGTCCGAGGTGCTAATAGCTATCTTCTGATCCCATTTACTTCACAGAATGTATTAAATTCCTTAGATGTAAATTCTCCTCCTTGATCTGAACTTAGACATTTGATTTTCTTACCGGTTTCATCTTCTACCATTGCTTTGAACAGTTTGAAATTTCCCAGTGCTTCTGATTTTTCTCTAAGAAAAGTAACCCAACACATTCTAGAATAGTCATCAATGATTAGCATGAAATATCTATCACCTTGTAAGCTTTTAGTTTTAGTTGGACCACATAAATCGGTGTGAATTAAATCAAGAGCATTATTGGATTTTTTTGGAATACTTTTGAAACTAGCTCTAACTCGTTTTCCAAATTGACATTGCTTGCATATTGTATTGTGAGGTTTGACAATTTTAGGTAAATCTCTAACTGCCTTAATAGTACTGATTTTCACCATGCAATCAAAGTTTACATGACAGAGTCTCTTATGCCATAACCAACTTTCATCAATATGTGCTATTAAGCATGTCTTTTCACTTTTATTCAAATGAAAGATTGTGAGATTTTACCAAGATCAAGGGCACAATGAAAAGTATTAAAATAGAGACAAAAGAATGACAAGAACAAACTATATTCTCATCAATATGAAAATGATCAACTAGATTCACCAATAAAATGAATATAGGCCTTCTTATATAGGCAAGGTCATATGGATGTACAAGCACATAATCATGACATGTGGCTCAATGAGAAACAAGGGTAGGTAAGAAATACTAGGGGTAGGTAGGAGAAATAATATAATATTCCACAAGAGGTCGATGACCCACCGAATGTGGAGTGTAACAACAAAACAAGACCACAAAAGGTGGAATTTCTCCTATAAGCTCTATCCCTATGTGCACACTTCCCTAAGTGTCTCAAATCCAAACTACGAAGAAATGCATTATCCTAAGTTAACTTAAGTAAAGTGTAATAATATCCATAATGAATATTTATTTACACCAACACCCCCCCTTAAGTGCAACTTAGGGGAATGAATACTCAAGTTAGTAATGCAAGATGGGTCTTAGCTACTAGGCCATTATAGGTACCCATGTACAATATGCAAATGCAAGCAAAACCATGCAAACCAATCTCTCACAAACGAAGAAAAGGAGAAAACCTAGTGGGAAAAAACTCCCCCCAAAAGAGAGATGAAAGTTTAAAAGACTCTCAAAGAAGAAGGACAAAACCTCAAAGAGGAAAACGTCACCCCCATAAGAGAGGAAGGAGAAGTCAGTTGGCCCTCCCTAATGACACATCCTGCACCCCTAAGGGAGCTTGCAACTATTGGAACTTACTCTTGGTGAATGGTTTGGTGAATATATCTGCAACCTGCTCTGCTATAGGACAATATTGCAAATCATTGACTTACTCCTGAATGAGCTCTCGGATATAGTGCATATGAATCTCGATGTTTTTGGTCCGTTAGTGCTGGATCAGGTTCTTTGAGATTGCAATAGCACTCTGATTGTCGCAATGTAGAACTATCGGTCATGGAGCGGTGAACCCAAACTCTATGAGAATCTGCTGAAGCCAAATGGTCTCAGTCTCTGCATTAATAGCACCTCGATACTTAGCCTTAGTCAAAGAAAGAGCAATAGCATGCTGCTTCTTGCTTTGCCAACAAATGGGGCCTGAACCAAGGTGAAAACTGTAACCAAAAGTAGACTTAGGATCATCAAGATCGCCAGCCCAATTAGAGTCTGTGTAACCAACCAAGCGAAGTCCTGTGCCTGCTGCATAGTGAATCCATAGTGATGTGTACCCTAGATGTAATGAAGGATGCATTTGGTAGCTTTCCAATGAAGCTCATGTGGTTCCTGCATGAAGTGGGAAACCATGCCAACTGCAAATGAAATATCAGGGCGTGTATGGGTCAAGTAGATGAGACTACCCACAAGCTAACGATACAAAGTGGCATCAACTGGTGGAGAAGAACACTGAGCCTCAAGCTTGACTCCTGAAAGAAAGGGAGTCAGGGCAGGCTTACAATTAGCCATATGAAAGCATGCAAGTAGATCAAGAGCATACTTGGGCTATGATAGTGTAATCTCAGAAGGTGACTGTGAAATCTCTATCCCGAGAAAGTAGTACAAAAGACCCAAGTCAGTCATAGAAAATCTGTCATGCAAAGTAGATTTGACCCTGCTAATGATGGATGTGGTACTCCCTGTAATGATCAAGTCATCAACATAGAGCACAAGTATCAAGTGAGAGTCATCTTGTCGCAAAATATAGACATTTGGATCAGAATGACACTTGGTGAACCTTGCTGAGAGAAGAAAGGAATCCATCTTGGCATACCAAGCCCTGGGGGCCTACTTAAGACCATAGAGAGATTTCCTTAGTCTGCAAACCAAGGATGTATCCTAGATAAAACCCTGCGGTTGCTCCATATAAATATCCTCATCAAGGTCACCATGAAGAAAAGCACTCTTCACATCCATCTGATGTACAACCCAACCATATGTTGTAGCAATAGCAAGTGTCAAGCGAATGGAGTTCATCTTGGCTATGGGCGCAAAGGTCTCAGTATAGTCAACAACTGCTACTTGGGAGAAACCTTTCGCAACAAGCTGAGCCCTGTACTTATCCACACTACCATTCGCTGCATATTTGGTTTGATAGAATCCACTTACATTGAACCATCTTTCTCCCGTTAGGGAGATGGACTAAATCCCATGTGTTGTTCCTCATCAAGGAACTATACTCTTCTTCCATAGCTTGGTCCCACTCAAGAACCCCTGATGCTTCCCGAAATGTTTGTGGATCGGAAGCAGTAGCAATGAATGCATGTGGAAGATCTTGATGTTGTGATCAAGTTCTTCATGTATCTGAAGGATCCCCAACAAGAGAACGCACAGACTCAAGTGTCTATCGAGCCCAATGAGGTCTAGGTGGATGTGGAGAATGAGGCTCCTCAACTACAAGTGGACCCTGTGGAGGTGTAACCCTGCGAGTCGGAGTTGAAGGAGTCTCATCATCTGAATCACTGGCATCACTATCCACAATGGAGGAAGGTGGAGGAGGTAGAGAGGCTAAGCTAGGAGAGCTTTCCTCAAAGTGAACACTCCTCTCAATGAACACCTCATGTGTCTCAGGATCCATCAATCTATATGCCTTAACACCCTCAGGATATCCAACAAATATGCAAGGCCGACTCTGAGGTTCCAATGCCTTGCATTTCTATGGAGGTATGTGAGCCCATGCTGGACACCCAAAGACTCTGAAATGTCTCACAATCGGTTTCCTGCCAGCCCAAGCCTCAAAAGGAGTAATACCTTGCAAAGCTTTGTGAGGAACCTAATTCTGGATGTGTGTGGCACAACTGATAGCCTCTACCCAAAAGGCGGGATCAAGAGAACGTGCATGTATCATACAGCTAGCCATTTCTTTAAGAGTTCTATTCTTGCGTTCTGCAACTCCGTTCTATTGTGGAGTGTATGCTATAGAATGTTAAAGATCAATCCCCTCAAATGTACAAAAATCCTCAAGTCTTTTGTTCACATATTCCCTGCCATACAATTTTTAGTGAGCCATTCTAACTGAGCATTAGGATCAGCCTTAGGATCAGGTGGTGCTGCTATTGTTCCATCTATGTAATGTGTGAGACTTGTTTCCATTAATTTGCTCCATACTTTAATTTTCCATGATGCATAATTATGTGGAGTTAAAGGTGGCAATTTATGAGGACTCATTACAACAAAAATGAAAGAGCACAAGGAAAGAGAGACAAAATCACACAAGACACCCCACCAAATTCACTCAATCAAAGAACCCCCCCAAAAGTGATGATTTGGCACTTTATACTTAGTGCATGTACAATGGGCCACTTGTAAAAAATGGCAAAGTGGACTTCTAATTTCAATTTTACAAAAAACTCAATAAGGCCAAAAGAGACTCAAACTAATAATGCAAGAGATCTAAACTAAGATCCAAGCAATTTACAAGTACCAAATAGGCCAAATAAGACTAATATCTGAAAGTACAATTTATACTTAAAATATTTGAAATCTGATCATAGATTATGAAAGTAGATGAAAAAACATGCACTTTCAAAAAAAACAGCACCTGAAAAGGAGGTCGTATGAGCTCAAACGAGGCCTTCGAAGTTGCAGAATTAAGGATTGGACAGGTACAGCTGAGAGAATCTAAAAATTGCAAAAACCCTATGCACCAAAACTATAAAATAACCACACCACTAGGAAGAGCATGAAAATGTAGCCCAAATCAAAAAAAATTGCACCCAAAAAGGAGCAAAATTGAGCAAGTTATGGGCCTCCAAAGTTGACCCAAAAATCCAAACTGCTCAACGGAGAGGGGTCTAAAAAATTCCTAAGAAAATGTTGACTGGGCACTGATTGGGTGCTGCTGACTAGGCACTGACTGGGTGCTGCTGACTAGGCACTGATTGTGCGCTGCTGACTGTGCAAAAGGTATGGATCCCAAAAATGATTTTCAACTTTTTTTTTTTTTTTGAAAAAAATCTGAAAATATCATACCGTACCGCCCGAATTAGGCAGAAAATTTCCTCCACACCCAAAAATTGATTTTTACCAAAATAGGTCGAATTTATACTCGATTTTTATGAAAACGGCCTCCTGGACGCAATGGTGAGGTCGAAAACGCTTGAAGATGCCTCCAAAAAGTGGAGTTCCTCAGATCCGAAAATAGAAGCCTTCCATGATGTCTCCAAAAACCAATCAATGAAGCCCCAATGGATCTGATATCATGAGAGATTTTACCAAGATCAAGGGCACAATGAAAAATATTAAAATAGAGACAAAAGAATGACAAGAACAAACTATATTCTCATCAATATGAAAATGATCAACTGGATTCACCAATACAATGAATATAGGCCTTCTTATATAGGCAAGGCCATATGGATGTACGAGCACACAATCATGACATGTGGCTCAATGAGAAACAAGGGTAGGTAAGAAATACTAGGGGCGGGTAGGAGAAATAATATAATATTCCACAAGAGGTGGATGACCCACCGAATGTGGAGTGTAACAACAAAACAAGACCACAAAAGGTGGAATTTCTCCTACAAGCTCTATCCCTATGTGCACACTTCCCTAAGTGTCTCAAATCCAAACTACGAAGAAATGCATTATCCTAAGTTAACTTAAGTAAAGTGTAATAATATCCATAATGAATATTTATTTACACCAACAAAGATATTACCTCTAGTCTGATTACTAGTTGCAATTTCCAAAACAGTTCTATTCATGATTTTGCATTTTCCATTTTTGAATTGTGACTAAAATCCTTTCTCAACTAATTGACCAACACTCAAAAGATTATGCTTTAATCCCTCAACATAGTAAACATTGTTATTGTTATGCTTACCATCAAGAGATATTGTACCTTACCTTTGATCAAACAAGCTTTGTCATCTCCAAATCTCACTAAGCCTCCATTGTATTCTTGAAAGTTCAAGAATTTACCTTTGTCTCTTGTCATATGATGTGAGCATCCTGAATCAATTATCCATTCATCCTTTACTTCAACTTTAGCTGCCAAGGCCTGTTCTACCGGTTGAGCAGTAGGTGTCGGTTGATCTTCAGTTATAGAAACAAAAAACCATCCATTGTCTGTTGGATCCTCATCAAAATCATCAGTCACACCTTCATCAACAATGTAACAAGATTTGTCTTTATTCTTCTTAAATATGTATCTCTGATATTCAAGGTTAGGCATGTATGTTCTTCTAGCTTCTTATGTTAGTCTAGCATGTCTATCACGGCATCTTGAAGCCATATGACCAATCTTATTGTAGTTAAAACATTTAAAGGATGCTTTACCTTCATACTTACTTCCAACTGGACCTTTAGGCATTTTCCTTGCAAATAGTGCTTCAAGTTCTTCAAGTTCTTCATTTTCTTTCCTGCTTTCTTCAAGTTCTCTTGCATAAAAGACTTTCCAATCAAATTTGTCAAATGATGGAGTAGATGATGTTGATGCTTTAAAGGCCAAATCTATCTTTATAGTAGCAACAGGACCAAATTCTTCAATTTCAAAAGCTGAAAGTTTCCCAATCAATGTATCCCTAGTTACTCATGTATTAGGCATTGTTCTTAACTCATTTATAGCAGTGAATTTCATTTTATATGTCGATGGAAATCCTCTTAAGACTTTTGAAACAATTTCATCCTCACTTAAGGTTCCTCCACAACATTTAATACCCAAAACAATCTCATTTACTCTTTCCATAAAAGCATAAATCCTTTCATCTTCTTCCACTTTTAGATGTTCATACCTGACCTGGAAGCTTTCAAGTTTTGCAATTTTGACTATGGAATCTCCTTCATTTAGTGTTTCCAAATGATCCCAAATAGCTTTAGTAGTAGACCTATCTGATAATCCCATGATTTGTTGATTTGATAATGCGCTCAAAAGTGCATCTCTTGCTTTGCAATTATTTTCTTCATCCTTTACCAAGATAGGTGGATTAGGTTGACCTAGAGTAGGAGCAGTATAACCATTCTTTGTAACATCCTAGATATCCTTTCCAATGCAATTTAAATTTGTCTCCATTCTGATCTTCCATATGCCATAGTTGGTTCCATCAAGTTTAGGACTATCCTTCCTGAAATAGTTAGTAGACATTGGATCTCCTCAAGCTGTTAAACTTCTGCAAAAGAGGACTAGGCTCTAATACCAATTGTTAGGTCCTGGAGACAACTGAGAGGGGGGGGTGAATCTGTTGTCAAATAAATTCAAACCAAAAACAACTTAACCAACTTAATACTTAATACCGTTAAACCAGTTCAATATGTCGGTAGACAGTTTTAATAGTTAATTGCTATACCAGTAAGGATTAGTGCATGAAACATAAAGACAAAGTCATCCACAACACATAACACCAATATTTGTATGTGGAAACCCTATAAGGGGAAAACCCATGGTGGGAAACCTTACCCACAATCAGATGATACTACTGCAAATAGTAAGTGTACATAAATGGGCTATGCACATGCAGAAAGGCCAAGCGCCTAGAGCTCACTGCTCAATCACAAAATGGGAGTCACACTGACTACAATTGGATGGTTAAATCCAATAAGAATGTACTGCTAAAATTAGCATCTTCATATGTTGGATTCAGTACCGGTGTAGTTCTGATTGTCTTCAAAAAAACCCTCCTTCAATCTTCAAATGATGTCTGCGTGTATAGCTCTACTTATTCTCGCATATACCTTCACACAATCCTTTTTCACATTACACACTTGATCTTACAAATAAGATCTTACATTTATACCATAACCTAAGACCAATTTTAGTAGGTCGGCTCTACAAGATATTACAATAAAATTAATTTACATATCAATTAATACCCAATGCAATAACCGATTCAATATGTTGGCTTAATGCATTTACAACAATAATAAGTCATCTCCATAGTGTACCATGTTGATTTGGAAAAGATAAACCTGTCGGTGTAACCTGGACCTATTTTTCAGTAATAGCAAATATGCAAATGCTATAGTACCAATGAACAAAAATCCAAGACAAAGTGTCCACACAATGTCTTAGACATAACCAAGTATTTTCAATATCATTCCAAGTGTCGGTGATCATTATATCTTGCCAGTGTACCAGATACCGGTGATTGTGCATGAGTCACTTGCTTGCCAGTGAATGTTGTTGATTCTCCGAAGTGCCAAAGTTGATAAGTGTTTAGTAGGTGTTGACATCAATGATAAAACCATACCAAAATACCAACACATACAATATCAACATATCATCATACTCTGCACATATGCCAACAGTCATAAGGTGAATTCACTAGTCCCTCATGGGAGTACCTGAAAGATGACTCTACAATTTAGGAAGAAGGATGCAAAATGGGGTGACAATATGACCTTTCTATGTGCACAAGGAGATAGTGAACTAGCAGACCAATTCTGGAAGAAGATCTAGTAGATGAGACTATAACCAACCTACAAAAAAAATATCTAGAGGTAGCAAGTCGCCCATCTTGACTAGCTCCCAAGACTAAGGCACTCTTCTTGGCCCATGTTGGGACATCAAAAACTTTGCATAATTTTGAGGACCCAGGTTCAAAATTTTGTTAATTGTATCCAGAATTGCCCTTTTGAGCAGGCAGCTTGACTTACTCTTTTCCACAACCCATATTTTTGCACCAGTTGTTTGTCATGAAAATACTCTTGGGAAAGTGTTAAGCACCTATTGGACATGCCATATGTCCATTTTTAGCCTCTTCGGATCAGTTATGATGTGTTTAAGAAGTCTCTTTTGGAGGTCCACAAGTTAGGATTGTTGTTTGCACATATTGTACCTTTTTGAGTAAGCCATTTTTGAGGCATTATATCTTTGTGTCGGATGATTGTCAAGCATAACCAAGAGTTTACCATGATTCTCTACTATTTTTTGAAGAACCATGCGAAGTGGTATAGCCCCATGAATCTATTTGCTAAGTTTTCAAAGCTGATTCTATTTGCAGAAATTTAGTCTTGTAAATTGGACTATGTCAAACAGCAATTTGTACCCCCGTTTGTGAATTTTTTATTTCATGCCCAGTTGACCTACACATAAAGGTGGTTGTACCCCATGATTCCTTATAAAATTTTCTGCCATATTCCTAGTTTGTAGCCCCCCAACCCCTCATCTGATATGTTTTCAACGCCCATTCCAAATGAACTTTTTCAGGGTTTCTCAACCAGCACTTTCTAGATTTTCTAAGTAGGCAACTTTGCAGGTTAAAATATTTTTCCTTGGAGGTCATAATAACAATCCATCTATTGCCATGGATTCTCAGTATTACATTCTATTGGTGTGCCAATCTGCAAGCCTTGATCAGGTGTTGTGGCCAAATTTCAAAGTTACAAAATGACAAGATTGATGATCCCAAATTTAACTTCTCACATCAAGAACATATCCAATCAGTGTCTCAAAGCTTTCTAGCAAGCCAGTTGCCCAAAAACATTTTTTTTTTTTAGTCGAGCCCATGTGGGGCCCGACTAATGCTATGACCCAATTTGACCGATTAAATCCCATTGAAATAAAAATAATTATTTAAATCATCTCGATCTAAATAATATTACAAAAACTTGTTTTGGGTTAAAGAGGCAATTGAAAGAAATAAAACATCTTATTATTTTAAACACATGATTTTGTAGGAAAGAATGTTTAAATCATTTTGAATGATCTAAAATTTCATATATGAAATGCTTTTATTCCTCAAAAGATGGTGGGCCTATATGTTTAAAGAGACAGTATGAAATAAAATTCTTATCATCCCATGAAGAGGGATAAAGTTTCCATCGGGCATAAAAAAAAATTCAAAAAAAAAAAATCTCTTAACTCGCATGATTTTGGTAAGGGAAACATGTGCCGCATGGGATAAATAAAATATGGAGGGCCCAAGCATTATTTTTACCCTGCAGGGCTTTAGCATGGAAGAATGGACCTGCGTGGGCTAAGCATAGCAAAGGAGTACACGTAGCGGCATAAAAAACTCTTATCCGAGGCAATAAGAGGATGCTTGATGCGCATGGCACGGGGCAAGAAAGAGGGACAAGAATGAAGATGAAAATTTTATCCCACATGGTTTCCAAGGTAAACCAAAACACTATGCATGATAAGAGAAGGCAGTGTCAACCTAAAACAAGAAGGGTTGAAATAAAGTGAGCCTGCATGAAAGAAAAAATTAGGGCAACCAGAGAACAATGAGCACCACGCAATGGAAGATTTAAGGGTCTTTTGTGTGTCTTCGGGATGCATAGCAAATATGATTAGGGTTGTCATTTCTCACCAAGGATTTCTACTCCATAGTGCTCGATGGAAATTTTTTGCTCTAGTTAATGAATGAAGCGTATGATTTATAGTTTGTAGATAGCCAAGATCTAGTAGCGGTGGGCACACAATACAAAATATGGAGCAGTGATGTACACAAAATGTGGAAGTATGGATGGCTAATAATGTATTATGTGGTGCCATTGTATGCTTGTAATGAATGAGAAGCATAGTTGATTCACCATGATAGCAGATTGCACCCAGTGTGTAGAGATCCGCCAAAGCACAAACAATAGAATGTGGGGTGTTTGAAAGAACAGGGGTCATGCACGTAGATGGGATGCCATGCCTATGTCGATAAGGGAAGATGCATCAAGACATGGAGAGAATCTTCACGAGTTGAGATTTTGTGGGAAGGATCCTGACTGGCAATCATGATAACCTGAGCACATGTAATGTTACTGATCTCTCTAGGGTTGAGGCTTTTGTTGAAGCTAAGGAGAAAGGGGAAGGGTTAGATGACAGCATAGGTCAAAACCCTAAATCAACTTGGGCATTTTTTATGGTTTCAAGATAATCAATATGGCTTTAGACTGAGGGGAAATGATAAATTTTACCTATGGTTGAAATTTTGGTAAAAGGGATAAGGACATGTTTTCAATGTACTGGGTAAAGTAATTTTCAGTGATAGCATTTGGTATACTATGATAAATCAGAGATTTGATGAGTATCTAAAGGTATGAGTGAAGGAGAGAAGGTAAACCAAATGCATAGATTAATTCTTTTTCACTCAAAGGGGCATTTTCTGTATACTCGAGTATCTCATGTGCAAATAAGAAAGTAAAATTGTAGTTGTAAGTATTTACTGCTACAATGGAGGTTAGTGAAAATGCTCAGAAAAGGGTAAAAGTGGGTGGATGTCCATGGAAAAGAGAATAAAATTAAAGGGGGTATTTTTTGAAGTCAAAGAGGGGAATATGACCAAAAAATGTAAATAATTTTTCAAATAAAAGGGTTTTTTCTATTTTTGAGCCAAAAGAAATATGCAACAAAAAGTTAGATTTTGACTTTCACAAAAGAGGTATTTTTTAGTTTTGAGAACTGAGGGAAAAGTGTGTTATTGACACAATGCAGAACAGCAGCTACATTTGAAAAATTTTGATCAAACTGCAATGCTATGAATTGCCAAGTTCCTAAAGATGGCATTTTTTCAGATTTTTGAAATTTCTAGCATGGTGCAGGTGCAATTTAAGCCAATTTTTGAAGGAGAAGAAGAGCAGATTTTCAAGTTGCAGATTTCAAGGATGAAGACATGTCTTTTTCAAAGATGCCTTTAGGGTTTTCTTTTAGGTCTTCTCTCTTTGATGTATATATTTTTCTCTTATTCTCATTAGTTAATGAATTTGAATGCAAGTTTTGTAAGTGCTAGAAGCAAGGCTTCCATGTACAACTAATAGTTAGGTGCAGATTATAGTTAGTTTCTTATAGCTTGTAGTATTTTCATGTTTTAAAACAATATGCAACTATAATACAAGCATGTTTAAATGTTTTATTGCAGTTGTCTCTCTTTTGTAGGCACTATTTTATGAAATGAAATGATCAAGGGTCTTTTATTTTATTCCTGCAAGTCACGTGTTTATTTTGTTTTTTGCTTCTCTTCAAGGAAGAGATTAATTTGCTTATTACAAGATAAAGAAATGGTGTTGTGTATATATGACATCCTCAAGTATGGTTGTTATTGAAACTAGGAAAGAGAATATTGGTGTAATTAACTAATATTGCAAGCTCATTGGTTGCATATTACTCTATTTGGATATCATATTTACATGTTGTAGAGTCAACTTTGTTGCCCTGATTAGGCACTGGTCATGGGATTGTTTTTCAATTTTTGGAATCATTCCTTTTATCATAAATCTCTTTTTCTTTCTGCATTAGGAGTAGATTAGTATAGAAACCCAACCTCAATGAGTGCATCAATGTTTACAGTCTAAGTTTGTATCCAAAACCAGGAGTTTATCCATCTCCCTTAGTACATATTCATTGGGATGATATGTTGTATTGTGTAATGTCATGAGTATTTGAAGTTGAAAGTTGTTTATACATTAGGTAGGTTGACTTGCCTTGGTCTCATAGAGCCAACAGTGCAAGAGATTTCAGTCTTGTGACTGAATCTCGTTCGTTGGCCAAGTCCCATTCTACGTTTGTTGATGAGTTAGTGGCAATTTCTCTAAGACTTAGAATCTATTGATTTGGGAACCAATAGCCCACTCTTGATATTTTCAACTCTGATGAATCATAGATTGTAGATCTCCACATGCTTGCTTTGTACCCATTTCTATGGTTCTGTCACCTATTCCTACAAACAAAAAAGGAAAATTTTGGGTAGAAAGGGATTTGCCTAAGTCATAGCCCAATTTTGGAATCAACCTTGAAATTAAATTAAAATATACTTGAAAGGAAATCATGTTGGTATGTAACAGAGGCTAGATCTAACAATGAAAGTGTCTTATAACTTGATCATGGAATTCCTTCTTTGAAGATGATCCCCCATTTTGATGCAATAGCATGACTCCACAAAGGACCTAAAAGGACATCATAAAAGACATGCTTGTTGGAAAATTGAGTGATTGTACTTTTTCCTCATTGATGTGAACATGTCCTATGTTTTCATTGATGTTGACCTATCTTGTGTTGTCATTGATGTTGAAGCAAGGTTGGTGTACTAAAGTTTCAATATGTAGGAAAGAGTATTTATGTGTTTTGGTATTGTTATTTGTGGTGTCTTTGACGGTGAATAAAGGATAGTTTAGTGGAAGTCTCAATATGCAGGAAATACTTTTTATGTAATCTAATATTATTGAATTATCTTGTGGAGATGCTGAAGTATTTTTGGAAGGTTGGTATAGTCGAACATTCAATATGTGGGAAACAATATTTAATGTCCCAATGGAATAATTCCTTGCATTCTTTCAGTATGTAAATATAATGTGTTGTGGCTATAAATATAATGTCTATGTTCTATGTATATTGTACTATCAAAATTGCAAGTCCTCTATGTTAGGATTCCCATAGATACTGAGAGGGGGGGGTGAATCAATATCTATCCGGTGAGTAGAATTTCTTAACTTAAAACATGTAGAACATATTATAACAGTGTACTGGTATGCAAGAAATAATGCAATAAATAGAATTAAAAGCAACCACATGAAAAACACACCATAACACAATGATTTAATGGGGAAAGCCGGTGTGGGAAAAACCTTGGTGGGATTTGTGACCCACAATATTCACTTACTGGCCAATAAGAGAATATTACTTACAAAAGGGGCCTGCACATGCAGGAAGGCCAACTGCCTAGAGCTCACTACTCAATGGGAAATCTCACTGACTTACAATGATGGATTATACAAATCCAATATCTTGTACTGCTTCAAAATAGCATCTATAATGCTAGATCCAGTACTAGTTTCTGCTCTGCTTCTTACATAAACCCTTAACCTATATTTCGCATAATAGGTCTGTCTTAATTCACCTAAATACAATCTTCTATCTTCCTTCTTCAACCTTACAAAAATGTCTACAATGATCTCTCTTATATATAAGAGTCATTTTACAACTTGCCAAGTCGGCTTACAAAGTTTTTACAATAATAAACAAAATATAATATATTAAAAATCATGTCGACCTCTCTGTCGGTATGCTTCCTTTCTCTGTGCTGGTGTCAGTGGTCTAAGTGTCAGTGTAGAGTCTGATCTTGCTAGTGTCAGTGTAATGTAATGCCTTGCCGATGTAATGCCTTGCCAGTGCCATAGGATTGTAAGGTTGCCATCAATGACAAAACCTTCAATCACCTACAATGTCTCATTGGTGTGTGCATATGCCAAAAATCTCCCCCTTTGGCATTGATGGCAACACTCATGAGAAAATTCAAAAGTGTATCCAAAATTGTAATCCAAAATTATGTTTCCAGAAATATGTTACCAAAAATATAAGAGCTCCCCCTAAGCAGATAAATCTTTTACCGGTTATTTTCTCATACTACTACTCCCCCTTTGGCATCAATGACAAAGGTTGCCAAGGTGTCAATAGAGTTGTAGCCTCAACCTTGTAACTGGGTAGCTACAATTTGAAATAGATCCGCCAAAATCAAGTTTATACTCTCCATAAACTTCCTGTTGTCTCTCTTCTTTGAACTGTACTGGTGAGGTGTTGCATATGCTCTATCGGTGTTCTCTGTCCCTGTACAAGTACCTCAGATATTTCCTTCCGCATAAATGCTAGATAGTCCAATCTTGGACTCAGTCTTAGTCTCAAATTCTTTGCCTTATCCACTATTCTCTCCTTTTCTCTTCCTAGCTTAAGTAACTCTTCCTCAAAAGTTGTTATCTTCTGTTCAAAAACTGATAATGTATCAGGTGAGTTAACAAAACTGTCTGCAAGTTTATTGATTTCATCCTGTACCTTGCTCATCTTCTTATCTATGTCTATTGTCAAAAAGTTTGTTTTGCAAGTATCTTTATACGGAGTTTTAAATTCCTTTAATAAGTTGCACTGTTCCGGTAGAAGTGTGTCAAATTCTCTAGTACACTTCTTTATCTGATCTTCAAAGAATTTTTTCTTTTCAATTTCTATCTTATTCTTCAAAGTCTCTTCCTTTATTTTCTCAATAGTCACTGTGTTCTCAGTGATGTATTTACACAAAGTATCAAGGTGTTTTACAGAATCCTTATTGTCTATGTTACAGGTAGGAGCTATTACCTTCAAAATTGGGATTGTGTCATCTATAGCTTTATAAGCCTATGAACTACAATCTATTATCCTTTTGATTGAATCTAAGAGTACTTGAGTTACATTTGTTGATTTGTGGCCTCCTGAGGAGGAACCAACATTCTGAATTTCACCGATGGAGGAAGTAACCAAGCTTGTTGTGACCTCTGGTAGGTCTGTTTGTGTTTGGATTTCCTTAAGCAATGGTTTGTGTACTTCTCCTACTATCGGTTGTACTATTTCCTCATGACTTTGTTCCTATATCTGTTATGAAGCCTTTTGCTCTTCTTGTTTCTCTGTTTGTTGCTCTGTGTTATCATCTGTCGATTTCTCTTATGTTTGATCAGTTTTCTCAGTTACTGGTGGCTTACTAGCCATGTCTATCTTGCCAGTTGTATCTTTATCTACCAGAATGTTGATCTTTTGTGTATCAACATCTATTGTCTATAAGACTTCAAGATTAGGATTGACATCCTCTACATCCATACTTTCAACTGTCGGTTGATCTTATGTAGTTGTTGTTACCAGTGATGTAATCAAAGGAGGTGGGGGTAAGTTGTCTTTTACTTTGATACTAGGAGGTCCACCATTTTTTCCTTTACCCTTGTCCTTGTCCTTCTTATATACCTTTATAGGTTTGTGGCTCATGTACTCTTCCTATTTTTCTTTTTCAACTAGGAATATATCCCATGCATTTTATGTTTCTTCAGTTACCTCATTAACTCTTCCAACCATTAAAGCAATATGCCAGTGTGCAGTAGAGAATACTGACTGGTTGGCTTCTGCAATTAAATCATCTATCTCCTTATGTGAGTTTACTAGTTAAACAGCTAGTAACTTTTCAATTTTGATTTTCTTATCAAGCTCTATAACAGCTTGTCTTCTTGCTTCCAGTCTTTTGAATAGTTCATCTGGTACTTCATCTATCACTTCCATCAAAAATTTCTTATACATGTCCATGTGCAAAATAACACTGTTTTCCACTTGTTCCTTTTCATCTGTTGTTAGAGTGTCATATAATTTCTTTATATTCTTTAGTTTCCCTTCCTCTATAATTTCATTTAGCAATATGTCAAGAGGGGCCATGTTTTGTTTTGTCTTCTTCTTCTTCTTGGGTGTCAGTTTCTTCTTTGGTGTAGTCTTTTTAACCGGAGATCTCATTGCTTGCTATTTCTGTCTAGTTCTCCTAGGTGAGGGTGTGGTTATCGGTGAAGGATCTCTTTTCCTTACAACTCTTTTGAAAGTTGCAGGCATGTCATTCTCCAAACAAGTAGCTACTAGTGATAGGTGAGTTTTAGGTTGTAGATTTCCTAACTCATCCTCAGTGATACCGGTTTGTTTCAATACATCTTCTTTAATAGCTTTAGCTTGTCCAGAGCCTCTTCTCACAACTACTTCAACCTTTTTCACTCTCTTCTTATATTGAATTTGACTTTCTATTATCTCAGCACTACCAAATACTTCTTCCTTTGGTTCATTTGGTGCTTCCAGAAGTGCTTTAGCATAAGTTTCAATTATATGATCATCTGTCTCATAACCCATCTCTATTACCCAGATTGTTCTTGGGATGAATGCTTCCATCCAGATCTCATCCTTTTTTATTACAAAACATATATCATCCTTGTATTTGTCAACAGTCTTTTGTGATAATCTGATTCTCTTCTTCATTTTGGCCTTGAAAGTAGTCATGAATATTCTTTTCCTTGTCTTCACCCATGTTATTCAATAGTTCTATTAATTGTTTTCCTCCCAGTATATCAAATCCAAGTTCTTTATAGACTATACCAGGAACCTATTTGGTTATGTGTAGCATCAAGCATACAAGCAGATTACCAAACCTAAAAGTTCCTTTCTTATCTTTCTTTATCTTGCCTAAGTTGTCAATTAACTCATCTTTTAACCATTCACATATGTCAATTTTCACATTGTCTGTAATCATGTCATAAGCACTCTTAATGCATAAACTTGAAACTGAGTTGATTCTATTTGCATGAGTAGCTTTATACCCTAAAATTATGGTAACAAATATTATATTTATATATGTTACATCATTTACCCTCAAGGACCTTTTGTCTGATGTTGCACCAATTAGTTTAGTTACTAGGTCATTTGAGACCTTCTTGGTCTTGTCTGGTGTTTTATCAGTGGACGGTAACCCTGTGACAGCTTTCACAGCTTCCTTGGTAAGCATCTAACCAGAAAAATTCACCATGTACTCTGCTTAAGACTATCCTAATCACATCCTTTGGAAATTTAGGAATGCAAAGGATTTCAGTAAATCCTAGGGTTTCAATAATTTTATGTTCCGGTTTTACATTTTTGAAATTATCACATATGATAGATTTATATATTGTTTTGATCTCTTCATCTCCTAATTCCTCTATGTTGCAATGAATATATATTTGGGGATCTTCTGTGAAAACAACTCCCTTTGGAATTTGGGAAAAAGCACCTATATTGTCATCTTTCTTTGCTACCTCGAGAACTAGTTGAAATATGGGCCTAGGGCATTTTATAACCTTGACTACAGTAGGGTTTGCTATATATTCAAGTGCAGAGGTGGATGCCATGATGATAAATACCTTTTTCTGGCTTTGGATGGATTGATTGCTTGAAGTGCTTCGCCTCTTTGCTCGAAATCCCTTAGCTTTGCAAATATCGCGCTCTTCGAATGTTTGAAATCTCGGTGAAGTGAAATGGAGCCAAAACCATAAATTTATAATGTTAATTTGCCATCTACCACATTTAATGGATGTCGGTTAAGTAGTCACTTAACATTGTCTGTCAGTAATGAAGTAATTTCCAACTTCTCATCTCTAACCGAGGGAATAATAGCACGTGTCATTAGATTGCCAAACCCTCAAAGAAACTTTCTTCAATTTGATGAAGAACTTCCTGTCGGTGGAGCACTACTCTATTCTGTTGGTGGAGTAATGCTCTGTTATGTCGGTGGAGTGTTGATTGATTCTACCCGTGGAGGATTATTCCCAACATTTAGATTAGCTTTTCTAATTCATTGTTTTGAGAATTCTTGTTTTACCTCTTCAACTTTTTCTTTCCCTTTCAAGCTAGAACTTTTGTTGTCTGTCGGTGATCCTTTGCTTCTATAGAATTTTGCAATATGTCTGATTTTGTTACATGCATAGCAAGTCACATTATTCTTTTGAATATCTTTGCCATAGCCTATGCCGGTTTGTGTTCTACATTGATTAGATAGGTGGCCAAATCTTCCAAAAACATAACATCTCACATCCATTCTACAATTTTCAGAGTTGTGACCAACTTTGTTTCATTTTGAACATTCACCGGTGGGTGTGTTGATATTCTGATAATTTCTAGATCTACATTCATTTTCTCTATGACCATACTTATTATAGTTAAAGTATTTTCCATTGAATTTATAAGCATTAGGTTGCCTTACCGGTTTGCTATGATCCTGTGTGTTTGTAGTACCAGAGCTTTCACCAACTTCAAAGCCAATTCCAGAAGTGTCACCTTTAGGTTTTTGATTTTTCAGCAAGTTACCAAGTTCCTCTGAGCTTTTCTTGAAATTTTCTTTATGTTGATTTGCAGTAGCTAGTTCTCTTTCTAATACTTCTTTCTGCCTCATCAGTTCATTTGAGTCATTCTGAGTGTGCATCAGATCTGTCTTCAATAAATCATTTTCATAACTAAGTCTTGTGTTTTCATTTGTAGCATCACTTAGTCTTCTGGTCAAATCTTCTTCATTCTTCTTTCTATCTTCAATTTCTTTACAAAATCTCATAGTCATATCCTGCATCTCATTCTTCATTGTTATGTTCTCCAGTTTCAACTTGCTTATCTTATCATTAAGTGATTACTTTTCATCATTCTCATTTTGCATCTTTTCACAAAGTTCTCTTCTCTTGTTTCTTGAAATGGTAAGATTTTCTTGAAGTGCCTAAATGATATCCTGAGCTGCCTTTAGATTATCTTCTAATTTGATATTTTTCAATTTATCTCCATCATAGTCTGAAAGAGTTGCTTCTAGTTGCTTCATCAGATTTTCCATATCTACTGGTGTCAAGATCTTCCTCAAGTTGTTAGGCTTCTGAAAATAGAGGACTAGGCTCTGATACCAATTGTTAGGATTCCCACAGCTACTGAGAGGGGGAGGTGAATCAGTATCTAACTGGTGAGTAGAATTTCTTAACTTAAAACATGCAGAACATATTATAACAGTGTACCAGTATGCAAGAAATAATGCAATAAACAGAATTAAAAGCAACCACATGAAAAACACACCATAACACAATGATTTAATGAGGAAAGCTGGTGTGAGAAAAACCTCGGTGGGATTTCTGACCCACAATATTCACTTACTGGCCAATAAGAGAATATTACTTACAAGAGGGGCCTGCACATGCAGGAAGGCCAATTGCCTAGAGCTCATTGCTCAATGGGAAGTCTCACTGACTTACAATGATGGATTATACAAATCTAGTATCTTGTACTGCTTCAAAATAGCATCTATAATGCCAGATCCAATACTGGTTTCTACTCTACTTCTTACATAAACCCTTAACCTATATTTCGCATAATAGGTCTACCTTAATTCGCCTAAATACAATCTTCTATCTTCCTTCTTCAACCTTACAAAAATGTCTACAATGATCTCTCTTATATATAGGAGTCATTTTACAACTTGCCAAGTCGGCTTACAAAGTTTTTACAATAATAAACAAAATATAATATATCAAAAATCCTGTCGGCCTCTATGCCGGTATGCTTCCTTTCTCTGTTTCAGTGCCAGTGGTCTTAGTGCTAGTGGTCTGAGTGCCGGTGTAGTGCAATGCCTTGCCGATGTAATGCCTTGCCGGTTCCATAGGATTGTAAGGTTGCCATCAATGACAAAACCTTTAATCACCTACAATGTCTCATTGGAGTGTGCATATGCCAACACTCTATTGTGCAATTGGCATAGTTGGTTGGTATTGTTTTTTATAGTAAGGTTGTCTATCAAAATAGGTTTAGAGAATGTATGGTGGCTTTCAATTATGTGGATTCAAATGTTGTGGTTTGGAGTATATGTTCATGTAGTCTATGCAATGTTCCAATTTAGTTTTTAAGTAATAATTTGATTGGCAAGTCGAGTTATGATGTTTTGAGTTTTGTGTTATCAACTAGTCTGGTTTTTTACTAACTATGATGTTGTATCCTACTTTGACCATATTCTTTTGGTTCAGGTTTTCTTTGGAGGATGATTATGGTTAGTTTTTTGGGTTTCACCACGGCATGTGTAGATCTGCATTATGGAATTTACATTGAAGATTTATTATTTGGCTGACTAGCTAACGTGCTTTACTACTTATCTACACATTTCATTTAATATCAACTTTGGAAGATGTTTTAGCATGTTTGGTTCATTGGAATCATTTGAAAAGAATGTGTTATGATTTTTTGGGTCCTCTTTATCTCCTAGAGTGGGTCACAATTATTGTTATTGGTTCAAGTGGCCAGATTATGTAATATTGTTCAATCTTTAACTAACATAGTCAAGGGTTTTGATGATTAACCTTGTATATAAAGGAGTGTGTATGTATGAGTGAAGATATGGAATGTGTGAATTGATGTGCAGTGGATGCAAATAATTTGTAAGAAAATTTGGTATAGATGTGTGAAAGACTATTACAAAGAGCTTTGATGATGATATATTCAATGTGATAGTATTCTGAGACAGTGTTTAAAGTCAAATGTGTTTGTCATGATATTGGTCTCTTGACATAGTGTTTCAACGATAATTTCATGATCAAGAGATATTGTTCATTTCAATTCAGCTATTTCTTTAACATAGAAATAATTTTTGTTTTAAACAAAGTACATTAAAATCATAAACTCATCATGGAATTAACTATAACAAATGCACAAGTGGAAGATAAACATTCACATAAACTAATTCCTCTTGCAGGTTCCCTAACGTTTCTACTAATGCAACACTCCTAAACAAGATCTAAGAAACTTAAACCATAATGAAATGATAATAACATTACATAATGTAAGAACATTCATATCTATCACTAGGTTCATTTTAAACACCAAACTAAGTGTTCCTATGATAACCTTTTTGCATACTTGATATGATAAAACATCCATCCACATAAGAGTAGCTGGTACCAACATTGAACCACTTAAACACTACTCTAGGATTACATTGTTTTTTTATTACTTTAATTATATTACATCAATTTCCCTAAGGAGTGTCCAAAAATACAATTATAATAATTTCCAATGATACATATCATCTACTAATGCAATAATTGAATAATATGTATCATGAATAAAGAGATAATGGAAGGAAGATACAAGTTCCATCTAACGCACATGAACAAGTCCATTGGTACCTAATGGAGGTTGGAAACAACCACCCAATCATGTGGAACCCTTAGGTCCACCCCACCATGCTTTGGAGATAGACACTAGGCCCCACACACATAATCAAACTAGGCCAACTCACAAACACAACACCATAACAAAGGAAACTGAATATACACAAGGATAACTAAGATACTCAATAAGGTTCCACAAGAGGATTCTAACACAACCACATAGGAAAGGTCCCTAGAGTACAAATAAGGAAGAGTATCATCATATAGCCTCAACATGGGTTACCCTGGCAGTCTCTCTAGAGCTTGGCCCCCATTTGACAACTAATGTGGAACCAAACAATCCTTTCATGAAGACAAGGAAGTTTGATCATGCCAAATCAATGCCCCACGAAGAGCTAGGCCTTCCCACTCCCATCCTTAGTTTGTACAAGCACTAAGGCCATGGGAGAGGCATCAAAATGATTGTGTTTAATGTTTTTCCCTGTTTTATTTATTACTTTATCACTTGTTAAATAAAATCATAATGGGTTATCTTGGCTAGCCATTTTAGAGCCCCTAGCCCTATTGAGAGCCACTCCCCCTAAACTGCACCTAGGAACCTCTAACCTAGGGTTCCATTTCAAGAAAGGATAGACATAAACAACATAGATCTCTCAAATGAATCATACATGAATCCATGGTCTGAAAAATGAATCAGATTCATACATAAAGCCTTCCTAACTTTATCCAACAAGATACATCATTAAATGAACTTCCAAATACAATAACAAATAAACCTCTTCACAACCAAGCATGGAGAAACATATGAAAACATGAATCAACTCAAATGAGGAAATACAAACCCCCAGACATTGAAACAATAGAGAACAATCATGAATGATATATATATTATTGAATAAGGAATTAAATTGATATAAAAGATAATCATGAAAGCATTAATATATGCATGTGCAATAGTTTAATTAAATATATGCAAGTTAAATTGTCGCATACTATACTTAGGAACTCTCTTATAAACATATAAAGTAGGTATGTTTTGTAAATATGACTAAAAAGTCATTTGTAAAATTTAATTCCTTATTCAATAATAACTCTTCTCTATTTAACCTTATATTCTTTTATGGTAGTAGTGTGAAGTCATAATTGAAATACCCTAGTAAATGGTTCATCATTTTGAAGGAGTGGTTATTGTTTAAGAGGCATGGGTATTTGCTTAAATTTGAATTTAAGGGTTGGTACATTAACAGTAATTCTAAAAACATAGATGCCTTAGATTCTAGATAAATAAGCATGATACTACTAATCTCACTATGAAAAGAAATATATTTATGCATATCATCTTAGAAAGAGTAGAGAGAATTATTTTATTTTATTTTAAGCCACTAGGAACCATATAAGAGTAATGGAACTACTAAGGATAAAAAAGTTCTAGGAATTTATTTTTATTTCACATACATTCCTTGACTATTTGATATAGAAATTTCTTTTAGAATATTATTAAATGAATTTGTATTGATTAGTAGATATGTAAAACTGCTATACCAAATGCACTTGTGTGACTTAAAGTAATCATGTATGTTGTTGTATTTTGCATAAAATTGTAAAAGTTAGTGTAGACACCTAAAACCTGCACACCTAATTAAATGAATTTTATTTACTTATCATTTATCCACCTATTAATTAAACTAAGGTATAATTAATGTACCATTTTCTTCTATTTCAGCCATTAATTAAATTCAACATTTAATTGATATCCCCTTTATTCTATTAAGTAAATAAATTATATTTATTCACTTTCCACCATTTTAATTAAATTTACATTTAATCAAAATCCCTTCTACAAATAAATAAATCAATATTTATTTATAAAATCTCCCCAGCTGCATTTTCCTACAAATGCAAGTTGCATTCATTTTGGTTGAAATAAATCTTTTTTATTTTAATTAAAAATTCCCCTTTTCCATTACTTGCATTCTCCTACATTTTCCTTTAACCTCCTAATTATTCTTCTAGAAGTCCTCAAATCCCACTTAACTAGCCTAAATTCCTCTAATCATGTCACATCCCTAAATTTGGGGGAGTCACTTCTCCAAATTTGGGGAAAGTCTTCAAAATGTGTTGAAGACTTTACCTTTTTCAACAAGTTAACTTGTTGAGTCTTCCAAACTTGTAAGGCCCTTACAAAAGCCTTGAAGGTTATCTACCTTCCAACAAGTTAAACTTCAAAGTCTTCAAAGAGCATTAAATGCCTCTTACAAGACATTACCCTAGCCCATGATGGTTGTCCCTTTGACCATCTTCAAACTTTGCACAAGAGTTTAACTCTTGGACATGTTGGTGCCCAAAAACGGGTTTACACTAACATAAGGCAGAGACCAAGCTACTTTCTTCTACAATATCTATCGACAACCACTTACAACTATTAATATTCTTCAAACTTGGACCAACAATAACAAGGATACAAGATCCTTCTGTACTTTAGGCTCTCCAAAACCAGGGAGGGTGATCCCCATGCCAATTTGTGATTTCTATGCCACACTCACAAATTAAACATGAAGCAAAGCAGATAATTGGCATTGTGTTGTCATTGATGTCAACTGGTATGCGATGACTATTGGTATGAGAGATGTATGTGCAACACTGTCATGTAGGAGTATAGGTTGAGATATCTTTGATATCACTTTGTGTTGCAGGACACCGGTAAGGTAAGGAAGAGAATGTCATTTAGATGGGTGAACACTAGTGTCACCAGTACACAAGTTAGTGCCTGACTTGTGTGGATGAGGTAGATAGGATTAGGCTACCAGTACAGTGTATCATCGCTAAGGAAAGGATGTCAACTGGTAAGTGATGTGTTGACATGGAGAAGTCATATCAACCAAGTGAGTGGTTGTCATCCTGCAAAGGTCATGACCAGTGTACAAGTAGGATGAGCAAGGTGCTTGGATGTTGCTTGTGATGAAGAGGCAGAATGTTACCTAAATCACATCAACACTAAAGGAGAAGAATGAATAGGTCACAAGTATGTTGTGAGGTTGCAGAACAGCAGGACTCCCACCGGGTGAAGATGCAGTCATCATGAGAAGCAATGACTGACAATGAGTGTGCCCACATCGGATCTATGGATGAAACTAAGGAATTCCTTAAGTGCATGAAATCGGGGTTATACACTGACCAACAGAGAAGGTATGCTGAGATGTCGGTATAGATGAAGAGTGATGTGTTTGTCACTTTGACAAACTGGTTGTGATATGGTCAAAGCTGATCAGGGAGAAGGCAAGGCTGAGAAGATGTAGTCAGAGGAGAATGGTCGGACTAAAGATGAAGTCTACTGAAGGTTAATGATATGGTGTCATCAAGAGTGTTTACTAGTATGTAAGTCCACCGGTAATATGGAGAAGGTACAGATGCTAAAGACTCCCAATCTAATGAAGATGTGCATAAGGAAGGTTAGAAAGAGTGCTAACCGATTGAGAAATCCACTAGAGGAAAAGTAGATTGCAAGGTTGATGATAGACTGGTTTGAGGGTTTAACTGGCAGGGTTAGTAAATCGGCAGAAGAGAAAGAACCGGTTGAGTGTTTGGTCGATGATTCCTAAACTAACACACTGATCCAAGCTAGCAGTTGGTCAACTTGGATGCCATGAAGAGATGAAGTGGCAAGCACGTAGAGGTCGGTGGAGTGTCATGTAGAGATACGTGTCTCTATTGTTGTGCATTCAATATGGATCCTGTGATTTGTGGATTAGATCATAAGAGTGTGGCTCAAGGAAGAATGAGGGATAGAGACAAATCAGGAACTTGCTGGCACCTAGATCTAAGAAAGAAAATCAAATTGTGAGATGACCTCGAGAAAGAAAGAGCAGAAACATTAATGGCTTTTCGACAGAGGCAGGTCGAGAGCTGAGGTCGTGGTTGCTAAGATTAGAATACGTGTGTTGCAAGGCGCGTTAATGGTGGAGATGTATAGTTAGTTGTCCAAGAGATCAGATCAGTCAAGATTTGATTGGATTTGGTTTGCCTTGAGGTTGATGAGGAAACCCTAACCGCCCTAAGTTTGAATTGGTTTTTTTCAAGAAAACCAGTCTATAAATATGCAAGACAAAATCAGAGATGGTTGTCGCTAGATGAGAGAGTAGTGTTGTTGTGTTAGGACCCAAAGGCAACTGAGATAGGGGGGGTGAATCAGTTGTCTATTAATTTCAACCCAAATATAACTTAATCCAACTTGATACATAGTAACAGTAAACCAAACATAATGTTGGTTAAGAGATTAACAGTTAATATTAATACCGGTGAAACTTGATGCGTGAAACAGAAAGAGAAACAACATCCACAATACATAACACAGAGATTTGTATGTGGAAACCTTGTAAGGGGAAAAACCACGGTGGGAAACCTTACCCACAATTAGATGATACTACTACAGATAGTATGTGTGTACAAATGGGGCCTGTACATGTAGAAAGGCCAACTGCCTAGAGCTCACTACTCAATCACAAATAGGAGTCACATTGACTACAATTGGATGATTAAATCCATTGATAATGTACTACTCAAAGTAGCATCTCTAATGTTGGATTCAGTACCAGCTAAGCTCTAATAATCACCTTCTCTATGGTCTGCTCATATGATCTTCTATATTCGCGCATACCATGTTACAATACCATAACCATATACCATTATCTTCCTTCTACCTTATTGTCTCATCTCACAAATGAGATCTTACATATATACTAGGACCTAAGACCAAATGTGTAGGTTGGCTAACAAAGACTATTACAAATAAATCAATTACAAATAAGGCAAGATGTGATGCAACATGTCAGCTTAATGGAATTACAACAATACCAATTGATTAAATCATCTAAATAACATGTCATGCCGATCTGGAATAGATAACGCATGTCAGTCCATAACATAGACCAATTTGTCGGTAACAGCAAATATGTCAACTTGATTAGACCAATAACCAAAATACCAAAACCAAGTGTCCAAACCATGTCTTTGACATGACCAAGTGATCTCCAGATGATAACAAGTCATCCTCAATGATGGTGAACAATATAACCTATTGGTGAACCAAATACCGATGATTGTACATAAGTCATTGAACATGCCAATGAACAGCAATGTGTCAATTCAACATAATCAAAGATCTCCAAAAGGATAAGTGTTGATAAGTGTTGACATCAATGACAAAACCAATGCAACACATCCATAATACCAACAATCTCCCCCTTTGGCATTGATGGCAACACAAAGATGGAAAAACATCTAAGTGCCAAAACAGAATGCCAAAAAACCAAAAACCAACAATCTCCAGAATAGATCAATACCAAAAATCAAAATACAAATGTAGAGAATATATATCTCTCCCCCAATAAGTAATCTCTCCCCAAAGGATAATGTATGTTTTTCCATAGATATCTCTCCCCCTTTGACATCAAATGCCAAAGCAATACAAATACCAGATACAACCAGTTCATAGAACTAATTACAAATACCAATTGTTTTAACCAACTACTCCCCCTGAGAAGTAGCTCTCCTCCTTCAAAACCGAAAAAAGGTTTCTCTATAAATTCTATCGGTTTGATGCCAAGAATCAACTTTCTAAGTCTCTATCGGTAAGGCTATAACCCCAAGCTTCTCTCTCAGATATTGAAAAGTTTCCATAGGCAAAGGCTTAGTAAAGATATCTGCAATCTTCTCTTTAGTATTCACATTAACCAATCTCACTTCTTTTGCTTCAACATTCTCTTTTAGAAAATTATATTTGATAGAAACATGTTTAGTTTTAGAGTGAAATATCGGATTCTTAGATATATCAATTGTTGTTGAATTATCACAATAAATGATTATAGGTTCTTTGCATTTTACCTTTATGTCCTTCAACATTTGCTTAATCCATAATACCTGAGTACAATTAGTTGTTGCTGCAACATATTTTGATTCTACTATTGATAATGATGTACAACTTTGTTTCTTGCTCAACCATGAAATCAATCTGCTACCAAGAAAGAATGCCCTAGCGGTGGTGCTCTTTCTATCATCTACATCTCCTACCCAATTAGCATCGGTGTATGCACATAAATCAAAATTTTCATCTTTAGGATACCATAAAACAAGATTTTTTGTGCCTTGTAGATACTGAAAAATCCTTTTCACTGCTGATTCATGATTTTCTCTAGGATTACTCTGAAATCTTGACACAATACACACTGCATTCATTATATCAGGTCTTGTTTGTCTCAAATACAGTAAACCTCCAATCATAGATTTGTATCTTGTGGGATTAACAGGGGCTAAATCATCCTTCAATGACAGTTTATCAGTTGTAGTCATAGGAGTACTTATCAGTTTAGAGATTTCCATACCAAATTTCCTCAGTAGTTCCTTCAGGTACTTTGTTCGACATATGAATATTCCTTTATCAGTCTGTGAAATCTGCAACCCTAAAAAAGAATTTTATCTCCCCAATCATAGACATTTCAAATTCTTCCTACATCTTATTGGCAAAGTCTTTACACAATCTATCTTCTCCTCTAAAAATGATGTCATCAACAAAGACTTAAATAACCAAGATGTCTTCATTTGTCACTTTGAAATATAAGTTGTTGTCAGCATTACCTTTAGTGTAACCAAGCTTTAAAAGATATTTGTCCAATCTAGCATACCAAGCTCTAGGAGCTTGCTTCAATCCATATAAATCTTTCCTTAAGCTCCAAACCATATCTTTATCATTTCTCAATGAAAATCCATCAAGTTGTTCAATGTAAACTTCCTCTTCAAGATCACCATTCAGAAATGCACATTTTATATCCATTTGATATACTTTATAGTTCCTATGGGCTGCAAATACAAGAAATAATCTGACTGCCTCAATTCTAGCTACCGGTACAAAGGTTTCATTGTAATCAATTCCCTCTTTCTATGAATATCCTTTACATACTAATCTTGCTTTGTTTCTGATTAGCTTACCATCTTCATTAAGTTTATTTCTGAATACCCATTTAGTTCCAATTACATTTTTATCTTTAGGTCGGGGAACCAATGGCCATGTATTGTTCTTTTCAATTTGTTCTAATTCATCTTCCATAGCCTTAATCCAATGTTTATCTTCACATGCCTCAATAATAGATGTTGGTTCAATTTGAGAAATTAAACATACCTCTTCATTTTCTAGTCTTCCTCTTGTCATAACTCCTTGATACTTATTCCCAATTATCTGACTTTCAGAGTGATTCAGTCTTACATACCTAGGTGTGTTCACTTTTTGTTTTTCTTCAGTGACTATGGAATTCTCTGATGATGTCGGTGTGACTGGATCAACATTCTATATCAGTGCACTCTGTATAGGTTCATTTGTGATCATCTCAACTGTCAATTCAAAATCCATAGACCTTGAATTTCCTCAAAAGTGTTCATCTATCTTCACATTTGCACTTTCAATGATTTTCTATAATCTTTTATTAAAACATCTATATGCTTTTCTCTTAGATGAATAACCATGAAATATACCTTTATCACTTCTAGGATCAAATTTCCCAATATACTCATCTCTCCTAATGTAGCATTTTCTTCCAAATATTCTAAAATATTTAAGAGTAGGAATTTTACCAAACCATAATTCATAAGGTGTCTTACTAGTTTCTCCTTTGATGTGAACTCTATTGAAAGTATAAACTGTTGTATTCACTGCTTCTCTCCAATACACATGAGGTAGATTTGCTTTTGATATCATGCTTCTAGTTGCATCTAGAATAGTTTAGTTCTTCCTTTCCACATCTCCATTTTGCTAAGGTGTCTGGGGTGCTGATAGTTGTCTTCTAATTCCATTCACTTCACAAAATGTATTAAAATCCTTAGATGTAAATTCACCTCCTTGATCCTATCTTAAACATTCAATTTACTTACTGGTTTCATTCTCTACCATTGCTTTTAATAATTTAAATTTCCCAAAAGCTTCTGATTTCTCCCTGAGAAAAGTAACCCAACACATTCTAGAATAATCATCAATGATTAGCATAAAGTATCTATCTCCGTGTAGACTTCTTGTTCTTACCGGACCACACAAGTCAGTATGAATTAAATCAAGAACATTATTATATTTCTCAGAAATACTCTTAAAATTTGTTCTAACTTGCTTTCCCATTTGACATTCCTTACATACCGGATTATGAGGTTTTACAATCTTAGGTAAATCTCTAACTGTCTTTGATGAACTAATCTCTATAATGCAATCAAAATTCACATGATAGAGTCTTATGTGCCATAACCAACTTTCATCAATATGTGCAATCAAGCATGTCTTTTCACTATTGTTCAACTAAAAGATATTACCTCTAGTCTGATTACCAGTTGCAATCTCCAAATCAGTTCTATTCATGATTTTGCATTTACCATTCTTGAATTGTAACTGAAATCCTTTTTCAACTAATTGACCAACACTCAAAAGATTATGCTTCAAACCTTCAACATAATAAATTTTGTTGGTATTGTGCTTACCATCAAAAGATATAGTGCCTTTTCCTCTAATTAAACAAGCTTTGTCATCCCCAAATCTTACTAGACCTCCATTGTATCCTTGAAAAGATAAGAATTTACTTTTATCTCCAGTCATATGATGTGAACATCGAGAATCTATAATCCATTCATTCTTTTCTTCAATTTTAGCTACCAAGGCCTGCTCTATTGGTGGAATAGTAGGTGTCAGTTGATCTTCTATTATTGCAACAAAATCCCATCCATTATCTATCAATTCTTCATCACAATCATCAGTAACTCCTTCATTAGCATAGTAACATGATTTGTCTCTATTCTTCTTAAATCTGTATCTCTGATATTCAAGGTTGGCTTGTATGTTCTTTTAGCTTCTTCTCTAAATCTTGCATGTCTATCAAGACATCTAGAATCCATATGACCAACTTTATTGTAGTTAAAACATTTAAATGGTGCTTTACCTTCATACTAACTTCCAATAGGACCTTTAGGCATTTTCTTTGCAAATAGTGCTTCAAGTTCTTACAGTTCTTCATTTTCCCTCCTGATATCTTCAAGTTCTCTTGCATAAAGTGCTTTCCAATCAAATTTATCAAATGATGATGATGATGATGATGACGATGCAGATGATTATTCTTTGAAGGCTAAATCTATTTTAATTGTAGCAACAGGACCAAATTCCTCTGTTAGAATCAATGACAGTCCCAAATACACTGAGCGGGGGGGTTAATCAATGTCAAACCAGTTAGGAGAATATTTAAACTTATTAAGAACTTTGTATCCCAAAATAGTGTACCGATAAATAAGAATTAATGCAGCAATTAAGAATAACAGAGACAGCATAGAGAACACACCATAACATAAGATATTTAACGAGGAAACCCAGTGTGGGAAAAACCTCGATGGGATTTGTGACCAACAATATTCACTCACTGGCCAATGAATAAATATTACTTACAATGAGGGGCATGCACATGCAGGAAGGCAAGCATCCTAGAGCTCACTGCTTAATTACAAAATAGAAGTCTCACTGACTTACAAAATGGATTATCAAAATCCAATACAATGTACTACTTCAGATCAGCATCAACTATGCTAGGTTTAGTACCGGTTTAAACTCAGTCTATAACCAAAACCTTTGCTGTCAACTATATCACCTTATACAAAAATGCCTTATACTTATCATCTATATTCCTCTCTCTCTCATATCAAAATAACCTATAAGATCTCATACATATATGAGTCTTTTGTAATATGCCATGTCGGCTTTTACAAGAGATAATTACATTATAAAACAATAAACAAATGTTTATTCCATGTCGGCTTGAGTGTCGGTATGCATTGTTGCTGCTGTCGGTGAAGTGCCTGTCGGTGTATGTAGAAGTCTATTGCCGGTGTCGGTAACTGTCGGTGGGTTGCTAGATGATTTCTAGTTGATTGCCAGTTGGTTACCATCAATGACAACATCAACTATTCTCATAAGAGTGTAGAATGCCAACAATCTCCCCCTTTGGCATTGATGGCAACACTCATGAGAAAAATCCAAAAACTATTCCAAAAAATGAAGTCCAAAAATTTCCAAAAAGATGTGCTCCCCCTAAGAAAATGATCTCCCCTAAATAAGCATTTTTCTCTCCACTGCTCCCCCTTTGACATCAATGACAAAGGTTGTCAAAAAAAGTCAAACGAGTGCAAAAATTTCACCTCAAAGTCTGTAACCAGTTGGTTACAATCTTAAAAATATCTACCAAAACTAGATTTAGACTCTGCATAAACCTTTTGTTGTCATTCAAGGTTTCCTTAGTCTATTGGATCGTGTTGGTGAGATAGTGCATGTGTTCTTCTGGTGATCGCTCTCCTTGAAGTAATGCCTTCGAAATTTCAATTCTCTAAGAGATAAGATTGTGCAACTTAAGATCAAGTTTATTTTTAAGTTCCTGGGCATTTGACCTTATCCTTGCCTTTTATTTTTCAAGTTTCTCTAATTTCTCCTCAAAACCTACCATTTCCTACTCAAAAACTGATATATGTTCAGATGAACCAATTATATTATCAGCTATGTCATCTATTTCTTTTTGTGTTTTACTGATCTCCTTATCTATGTCCATTGTCAAAAAGTGAGGTTTGCATGTTTCCTTGTATAGCTCTTTGTTCTCCAAAATTATAGAGTTAAGTGTTGGTAATAATGTGTTCAAGTGGTCTGTACACTTCTTTATGGTGTCTTCAAAGAATTTGTTTTTATCTTTTTCAACTCTCTCCTTAATTGTGTCCTCATTCACCTTGTCAATAGTTATTACATTGTCAGCAATAAATTTGGACGATGTGTCCAATTTACGTAAAGAATGCTTAATATGATCTATGTTACAATTTGGTGCAATCAATTTAAGAATAGGTACAGTGTTATCAATTGCCTTGTAGGCCAATGCATTGCAATCCATTATCTTCTTGATTGAATCCAAAAGTACCTCTATAACATTGGTAAGTATAAATTCACCTGTAGATGTGTTGGATGTCTGACTAATTACCTTTATTACCTTTGTGCTTCCAACAAGTATAACCACTTTGCTTGCATTTTCCTCTGATGGATCAGTCTGGGTTTGCATCTCAATCTGCAAAGGTTTCTTAGACTATTTTAATGTCTCAGTAATTGTCAATTTCTCTATTTCAGTGTGTACCTCTACCTCAGTTTGTTTTTCTGAAAGTTCAACTATTAGTATCTCTGTCTCCAGTGGCCCTATGCCAACATCTATAACTTTAGTAGGTTTTTTAGTTTCTAACAATTGCTCTGCTTGAGTTGGGATCTCAACTTCAATAGTTTCTACCAGTTTCTCTGCCATGTTGCCACTGTCAACATTGTCTGCCTTAACCTCTGAATTATCCTTATCCACAACAATATTTACTTCCTGAGTATCCACATTCATGGTAAAGAGTATCTCAGATTAAAGATTTGTATCATCATGTGTAATACCTTCAGTGTCAATAACCGGTGGATCTTCTGAGTGTACCGGTGCATTATCCAAAGGTGGTGGCAGTAGATTGTCAGTAATCTTGATGTTTGGAATGCCACCAATTTTTCCTTTTCTCTTGTCCTTGTCCTTCTGATACACTTTAAATATATTTTTAGGTTAGTTCATTTCCTCTTGTTTTTCCTTCTCCACAAAAAATATATCCCAATTATCTGCGGTCTCATCTGTAATCTCTTTTACTCTTCCTACCATTAAGCTTACTTGTCAGTCCCCACTGGCAAAAATGGATCGGTTAGCCTCACAAATCAATTCATCAATTTCTTCTTTTGAATTAACAGGATGTATAGCTAGAAGTTTTTCAATTTTCAATTTCTTGTCTAATTCCATCACTGCTATCCTTTGTGCTTCCGATCTTCTATAAATTTCATTAGGTAATTCATCCACAACTTCAATTAGAACCTTCTTATATATGTCTACATGTAAAATAATATTGTTCTCAATGCTTTTCCTATCAGAATCATTAAATGTATTATAGAGTTTATGTACATTAGCCAAATTACCATCATCAGTTATTTCATTCAACAAATCATTCAAAGAAGGGGTAACCGGTTGTTGTTTCTTCTTTGGTGTTAGTTTCCTTGATGGTCCCCTTACTACCTATTGTTTCTTTCTCAAAGTCCTTGTTCTCTTTGGTAAAGGAGAGGGTACCAGTGAAGAATTTCTCTTCCTTCTTTCAACTCTTTTAAATTATGTTGCCTTCTCACTGTCAGTTCCAAAAGATGTGTCAACCGGTGAAATATGTGCCTCTGGTTGAAGTCCTTCAAGCTCACTAGCCGGTATGCCACTGGTGTTCATGACATTTTCTTTGATTTCCTTCAATTTCTTAGAATAATCTCTAATGAATTTTTCTCTTTTCTTTCTTTTCTTCAACATATTTATATCACTCTCAATAGTCTTAGCACTACCAAAGACCTTTTCTAATGGTTCTCTTGGTGCTTCTAGTAAAGATTTAGCATATGTTTCTAGAATATTAAGGTCTACTTCATATCCCATCTCGGCCACCCAAATAGTCCTAGGGAGTACTGCCTCCATCCATGTCTCATCTCTTTTGATAACAAAACAAATCTCTTTATAATATTTATCTACTACACTCTGTGGTAACCTTTCTGTAGCTCTCATCTTAGCTTGGAAAGTTTTAAAGTAGTCTGTTATGTTGTTGTCTCTAGCAGTTCCCATGTCGGTAAAAGATTCTTGTAGCTATTTTCCTACCGGTATATCATAACCATAGTCTTTGGGTCCAGTACCGGGGATCTCTTTAGAAAAGTACAGCATCAAGAATACCAAAAGGTTTCCAAAGCGAAATGTGCATTTCTTGTCTCCCTTAATCTTTTTCAAATAATCAATAAGCTCATCTTTTAGCCATTCACACACATCTATCACTACATTGTATACAGAAACTAGAAACAGAGTTGAGTCTGTTGGTATGTGTGGCCTTGTAACCTAGCACCATACTTACAAATCTCACATTGATGTCCTTAATATCATTTACTCTCAGTGATCTATTGTAAGATGTTGCTCTGGTTAGGCTTATCGCGTTGTTGTCGGGAATCTTCTTTGTCTTATCAAGTGTGCTGGTGGTTGAGGGTAAACTAGTAACTGCCCTAATTTCTTGTCGGGTTATTTTGCAAACAGAATCCAGCCATAAAATTCTCCATGTTCTCTACTCAATACAATCCTTACTACTTCCTCTGGAAATTGAGGGATATTCAGTATCTCCACAAAACCTAGAGTTTCCACAATTTTATGTTCAGATTTAACAGCATCATGTTCATCACAAATGACCTTAGTAAACATTTTCATCAATTCCTCAGAACCTAGTTCTTCTATATTACAATGTATATAAATCCTAGGGTCTTCTGCAAATGCTACACCTTTAGGAATTTTTGAGAATGCTCCTACAGAGTCATCTTGCTTCGCAATTCTAGGAATTATCTTAAACACGGGCCTAGGGCCTTTCACATTTTCCATAATGGTAGGGTTCGAAATAAATTCAAGAGCAGAAGAAGAGGCCATTGAAAAATGCCTTTTACTACCTGAAAATATTTTGAATGTTTGAAGAAATCACTTCGCACCTTCGCCTTGAATGCCTTCGCTCAATTTTTGTGCTCTCTGAGAATTAGAATGCTCGGTGAGTCAAAAATGAGGGAAATAAGCTGATTTATAATGATATTTATTCTACCAACCACATTAAATGCTCATCGGTTAATTGAAAACTTAACACATCTATCGGTAAAGAAGAAATCTATCTTCTCACCATCAACCAAGGGTAATCTACATGATTTTCAACTTCTTGCAATACCCCCAAAAGGTTACTTCTTAGTTTGATGAAGAATCTCCTATCGGTGGAGGATTACTCTATTCTACCGGTATAGAGAGAGTTTCATCAACTTTTTGATCTCTCTTCTTAATCCATTGTTTCAAAAATTCTTGCTTTACCTCATCTACCTTTTCTTTTCCTTTCAAATTGGATCCTTTATTGTTTGTCGATGAAGTCTTGATTCTACAAACTTTTGCAATATGTCCAATTTTGTTACAAGCATAACAAGTCACATTATTCCTCTGAATAGCCTTTCCATATCCTACACCGGTTTGTGTTCTGCATTGATTAGATAAATGTTCATATCTTCCACAAACATAGCATTTCACATTCATTCTGCAATTTTCTGAATTATGACCAACTTTGTTGCATTCGGAACATTGACCGGTGGGTGTATTAATATTTTGATTATTTCTAAATCTATACTGATTTTCTCTATGACCATATTTGTTGCAATTGAAACATTTGCCATTAAACTTATAAGCATTAGGTTGTCTTACCAGTTTTTTTTGATCTAGATTATTTGGAGTACCAGAACTTTCTCCAACTTCAAATCCAACTCCATTAGTATCTCCATTAGGTTTCTAACTTTTCAACATGTCATCAAGCTCCTCTGAACTTTTCTTGAATTTTTCTTTGTGTTTGTTTGCAGTAGCCAACTCATTTTCCAGAATTCCTATTTGTCTCATAAGCTCATTTTTATCATGTTGCATGTGAATCAAATTTGTCTTCAGCATATCATTTTCATGACTAAGTCTTAGATTTTCATTTCTAGCATCATTGAGTCTCCTAGTCAAGTCTTCTTCATTCTTTTTCTTGTCTTAAATATCTTTGCATAACCTCATAGTCATATCTTGCATTTCATTCTTCATATTATTGTTTTCTTGTCTCAACTTGTTTGCAAGTTCTCTAAGAGTTTCTTTTTCATCATCATCTTTTTGCATCTTCTCATGAAGTTATTTTCTTTTATTTTGTGCTATAGCAAAGTTCTCTTGAATTCCTTTAATGAATTCCTATGTAGTCCTTAGATCATCTTCAATTTTGATATTCTTCAATTTCTCTACATCATAATCTACAAGAGCTCCTTCCAATTGTTTTCTTAAGTTCTCCATCTGTACCGGTGTCAGAATCTTCCTCAAGTTGTTAGGCTTTTGAAAATAGAGGACCAAGCTCTGATACCAATTGTTAGAATCAATGAAAATCCCAAAGACACTGAGAGGGGGGGTGAATCAGTGTCTAACCAGCTAGGAGAATATTTAAACTTATTAAGAACTTTGTATCGCAAAACAGTGTACCAATAAATAAGAATTAATGCAGCAATTATGAATAACAGAGACAACATAGAGAACACACCATAGCACAAGATATTTAACGAGGAAACCCAGTGTGGGAAAAACCTCAGTGGGTTTTTTGACCCACAATATTCACTCACTGGCCAATGAATAAATATTACTTACAATGAGGGGCCTGCACATGCAAGAAGGCTAGTAGCCTAGAGCTCACTGCTCAACTACAAAATAGAAGTCTCACTGACTTACAAAATGGATTATAAAAATCCAATACAATGTACTGCTTTAGATCAGCATCAACTATGCCAGGTTCAGTACCGGTTTAAGCTCAGTCTATAACCAAAACCTTCCCTATCAACTATATCACCTTATACAAAATTGCCTTATACTTATCATCTATATTCCTCTCTCTCTCATATCAAAATGACCTATAAGGTCTCATACATACATGAGTCTTTTACAATATGCCATGTTGGCTTTTACAAGAGATAATTATATTATAGAACAATAAACAAAAGTTTATTCCATGTTGGCTTGAGTGTCAGTGAAGTGCCTGTCGATGTATGTAGAAGTCTATTGCCGGTGTCGGTAACTGTCAGTGGGTTGCCAGATGATTGCCAATTGGTTTCCAGTTGGTTTCTAGTTGGTTTCCATTAATGACAACATCAACTATTCTCATAAGAGTGTAGAATGCCAATATCCTCAAGCTCAAATGCTGAAAGTTTTCCAACCAAGGTATCTCTAGATACTGATGTATTAGGCATTGTTTTCAACTCATTAATAGCAGTAACTTTCATTTTGTATGCGAGTGGCAATTCTCTCAAAACTTTAGAAATAATTTCATCTTCACTTAAGGAACCTCCACAGTATTGCATTCCCAAAACAATTTCATTAACCCTTTCTATAAAAGCAAAAATTCTTTAATCTTCTTCCATTTTCAAATTTTCATAACTGACCCGGAAGCATTCTAGTTTTGCAATTTTGACAGTGGTATCTCCTTCATTCAATGTCTCTAATTTATCCCAAATAGCTTTAGCAGTAGATCAGACTAATAATCCCATAATTTGTTGATTCGACAAGGCGCTCAAGAGTGCTTCTCTTGCTTTGCAATCATTCTCTTGATCCTTACCCAATGTTGGTGGATTAGGCTGATTCACTATAGGACCAACATAGCCATTATTTGTAACATCCCATATGTCTTTTCCAATGCAATTCAGATGTGTCTCCATTCTGATCTTCCATATACCATAGTTAGTTCCATCAAGTTTCGGACTATCCTTCCTAAAAATGTTAGTTGTCATAGAATCTCCTCAAGTTGTTAAACTTCTGCAAAAAGAGGACTAGGCTCTGATACCAATTGTTAGGACCCTAAGGCAACTGAGAGAGTGGGGGTGAATTAGTTCTCTATTAATTTCAACCCAAATATAACTTAATCAAACTTGATACATAATACCAGTAAACCAAAGATAATGTCGGTTAATAGACTAATAGTTAATATTAATACCAGTGAAACTTAATGCATGAAACAAAAAGAGAAACAACATCCATAATATAGAACACAGAGATTTGTACATGGAAACCCTGTAAGGAGAAAAACCGTGGTGGTAAACCTTACCAACAATCAGATGATACTACTATAGATAGTATGTGTGTACAAATGGGGTCTGCACATGTAGAAAGGCCAACCGCCTAGAGCTCACTGCTCAATCACAAAAGAGGAGTCACACTGACTACAATTGGATGATTAAATCCAATGATAATGTATAGCTCAAAGTAGCATCTCTAATGTTGGATTCAGTACCGGTTAAGCTCTGATAATCACCTTCTCTATGGTCTGCTCATATGATCTTCTATATTCACACATTTCATGTTACAATACCATAACCATATATCATTATCTTCCTTCTACCTTATTGCCTCATCTCACAAATGAGATCTTACATATATACCAGGACCTAAGACCAAATGTGTAGGTTGGCTAACAAAGAATATTACAAATAAATCAATTACAAATAATTCAAGATGTGATGCATCATGTCATCTTAATGCAATTACAATAATACTAATTGATTAAATCATCTCCATAATGTGTCATGCCGATGTGGAATAGATAATGCATGTCGGTCCATAACCTAGACCAATTTGTCGGTAACAGTAAATATGTCAACCTGATTAGACCAATAACCAAAATACAAAAACCAAGTGTCCAAACCATGTCTTCAACATAGCCAAGTGATCTCCAAATGATAACAAGTCATCCTCAGTGTCGGTGAACAATATAACCTACCGATGGACCAAATATCGGTGACTGTGCATAAGTCATTGAACATGTCGGTGAACAACAATGTGTCGGCTCAACATAATCAAAGATCTCCAGAAGGATAAGTGTTGATAAGTGTTGACATCAATGACAAAACCAATGCAACAAATCCATAATACCAACATGCTAAAGAGAGGAAGATAGGACTTCTATGAAGTGATTGAGTGCTACATGTGAGTACAGATCAGCCAAGTGCTCATCAAGGAGATAGAGAAGAGACTAAGTGTGAGGGAGAACCAGGTTGAAGAGTTCAACCAGTAGAAGTGTAGAACTGGTAGTGTTTATATCATAACTACAAAGAAGGTAGGCATAGAACTAATTGAGTGTAGTACCAATGGAGAGCAGCAGAGTAGCTGAAGGAAGTAAGGACCAATAGAGAGAGAGGTGTACCAATACAGTAGAGAAGGTGTCTCACTGACAGAGTGAGGTATATGAAATGGTTACAAGATTCACTTGTAACAGGATGATTAATTTTGTATGTGAAGTTATCTTTGAGATCACTGAGTTGTAGCTTAGTGCAGGGGTTGTAGCCCATAAACTAGTCAGGGGTTGTAGCTCCTTTGGGTTGTAGCCCATAAACTAGTCAGGGGTTGGTGCTCCTTGGGTTGGTGCCCTAAATCAAGGGTTGTATCTCCTTGGGTCGGTGCACTAAACATTGTAACAAAGATTCATTGTGAGGTTGGATTGGAGCAGTAGACTTCAGCAACATTGCTCAATGAGGTTTTTTCCATCTTGGGTTTTCCTCATACATACTGGTGTTATGTGATGTCCCTTTGTGTGAATGCATTTGTGTTTTGTCTCCTCGCAAAATGGTATGTCTGCATTTAGCTAGATCTATTAATCAGTATTCCTTCATAGGGATAGTTAAAGGGAAAAGTTTGAGAACCACTGATTCACCCCGCCTCTCAATGGTGTATTGTGTCTAACAATAATCTCATATAAAGACTCAACAGAAATGAAGAATGCTCAGCAATGGAAAATTCCTCAGTGATCCTCAACCAGTTTGGAGCATGAGATGATTAAAACACATGACAACATTCATGTAAATTAAAATATTCGGATATTCAATAGGTTATAGCAAACAAATGGTGATTTCGAATAGAAAATCAACACCAAGGAATTCACTTAGCTATGATCAATGTCTTATTTCATTGGGTACATGAATTCATACTGCATAAAATGCATTCCTTTGAATTTATCTAACAGCATATAAACCTAAGATAATATTGCCTTGCAATACATCATATTTGCAACCCCAATCCAGAACTACTTATCAAAATCCCTGCAAATATCCCTACCATTCTGCAATTTTACTCAAGTATTTAATTAGCTCCTTAAACCAAAGCATGAACAAAATATGCATACACCACAACAGTGCAATGAATGATAAAATCCTTGATAATATGCATTCAAAACATGATAGAACAATACACTAGAGAGGAATGGTTTTGAATTATATTTCTATTGAATAATTCAGCTATCTCTGAAAGAATACAATTCATACAAAACTCCTTCAAGAACCTACAGAATTACAAATAGAAGACAGTTTCTATTTTGCTCTACAAAATGACTTTTTATAATTTTTTGTTTCACCTAAACTTTGCTATTGGAAATAGAAGTTCAGAACACTCAAGGAACCAAAAATCTGAACCCCGTCTCATAGCCCTAAATTCCCTTTTATTAAAAACAAGGGAGCAAACAAGCTACAGGCTAGAGAAAACACCTACCATCTCAAAATTATTACACACAACTACATTCTGTTACACAAACATTCATCCTTGATTTTGCTTATGCAGGATCAAAGTCTGTGGCCGCCTTCTTTAAAACTCATGATGAATATTACCACCATTTCTGTTATACAGGTTCAAAAATATCTGTCACTAAAAGACAAAAATGGTTATGCAAATTGTTTACACTATATTCATTATTTAGATACATACTACTCCACACACTATAGTCTTCATCGGATGGCCAATCAAAACTCATGACTTCATCATCTTTTTCTCTGTATGGAATATATTTAATGGCTACTTGGTTTTCCTCTCTTTAAAAAGTTTCAAAAAATGATCCTGTGGCAATTATTTTATGCATCTATCCTCCAGCATATCCATGTTTAGCCCTTCACATATCAGCTCTACATGGGTATTGATGACTCTTTCTGCCTCTTCCTTCCAAGATTGTAAAGGTTTGACTGCCCCTTCTTCATCTTCAATATTTGGCAAAAGAGTTTTCTTCAATTCACTAAAACTTTTCATCAATTCCCTTACCTTTCTTTCTATATTCTCCTGCAAAATTTGGGCCTCCTGCATTGATTTTACCAACAAATATGTTGGTTGGAGTGCATGTGGTCTCTCGGCATGATACTTAGAGGCCATGGACATTACTCTAAGCTAATTTCCTCTTTGAAACCATTTTGTAAATAGAGGAATTGCCACTTCTTTATCATCATCAAATTTTTGAATAACATTAAATAGAAAAGAATATAAGACATGGACACTATTGAGCCTATTATCAGCTTTCTGATTCAAATGAGTTAGCACTGAGCTAACTATATCATTTTTTTGCTCGGCTGATTAATCTTCTTATTCTTTCAACTAAATTTTCTAATTCAAAAATCTTTTCTAGAAGCTTAGATTGATTTGGTTCAGTTGATCTTGTAGCTTCAGGCTCATCATCATTATCATATGGGACTAATGATATACCAGGGATACCAGCACTTGTATCGAGTTGAACTGCTTCTCCTCCCTAGACCATAGGTGATGACCTAGATGTTGATGGATCGGATGGCCCTATAAGTGCAAGAAAGGAAACCTTTATTTGTCCCTTCTCAAAGAGTTTCACTCTCATTCACGACTCCACACACCTTTTTTGAGATGCATTGTAATCATTGAAAATCTTATCAAACTTTCTTATCAACTCTGCCTTTGCCAAAGCTTCTCTTTTTGCACTCTCATGTGCCAATTTAGCAACATCAACATTTCACTTTGTAGCCTCTACACTTGATGTGTTAGATGCTCTTTTTATAATAAGGCTTCCCCTCAAATTGGGGTTCAAGTCACTAATGTTACTCTTTCTAGGTCCTTCCTCTAGTGCCCATATTGCCAAGGTTGCATAATCATCCATAAAATCTAATCCTTTTAATGCCAACCTAGCTTCTTCTTCTGAATTAAAATGTTGACCCTTTGACTTCTTGATTGTATCAAAACCACCTAAATCTTCTATGTCCCATTCTGGTAAGATCAAGACTCCATCCTAACTTATAATCTTCCTGCCTTCATCAGTAGTGATTTCCTTAAATTCTTCCATCATCTCATTCTTTACTTCTTCTTGGTTCTCTTGATCCAATCTATCTGGCCTTTGGGCCTTCTTCTTAGTAATTCTTCCTTTGTACTCCTCAATATCTTCCATACTAGCTGCAGAAAGTCTAGGCTCCTCACAAAAGTATCATCTTCAAGGAACTTATCACACGCCTCCTTTCTTACATCTTTAAAAGCTTTACCCTCAATATCCAAAGGAGTAAGATCCAACTCCAAATTAGGAGGCAAAGGAGGAACACCGAGTTGCATTTATGCACTTGTTTCTATGAACATATCTTCCTCCATATGTTCTTCATCCTACCTTATAGGTGAAAAGGATACAGGTGATGGCGAAGGACTTTTGTCCGAGTCTTCAAGATCAATGATCCTAATTCCTTGAAAAGGCTTAGTTTGTATTTTAGGGGAAGGCTCTACACTCATCATCTTTTTACCCTTTCTCCTTATTAACCTCCCACAATCATTGCTACTCTCCTCTTCATCACTCATTCCTTCTCTTGCTCTTTTCTAAGAAGATTCATGAATAGGTCTCTTTCCTACCATGCCACCTGCTCTCTAAGACAAAGGAGGTTGTGAGCTTGACTGTTGTCAGCCATGAACTTCTTCAATTTTGGCTATCTTCTCCTTTAAAATCAGCTTTAATTCATCAAAATTGTTCATAACAAAGTCGACTTTGGTACAAAATGGGGAAAAATCCTTCAATGGGTCATATTTTGGATCCATATTTTGGATTGCAGCCCATAATTTTCTGAAGATTATCCACTTTTCTTTCCTCCATTCCTGTGTCATGAAATCAAATTCATTTCTAATTATATCCTCAGGCAAGTTATGCTCATGGTTCAATAGACTTCCTTTTATTCTTGCTTTTAAAATATTGTAGAACCCCTCAGGATCACTGTATCTAGCTATACTGACCCCTAAATGATATGGAGCAAAGAATTTATCAAAATGTTCATATCCTCCCTTCAGAATTATAAAATAAGGGATGATAGTGTAATCCGAGAATATTCTTCCTTTACCCCTTTCTTTTAAATCCTTGTCTTGAATGCATCCTATTTTCCATATTACCTTAGCAAAACCCATTCTCAGAGGAACATTGAAAGGTAGTACATGTGGTTGTCTAGAGAAACCATAGATTCTAATAATAGTACTTATAGGATAAGGGATAAAATCCCCCCAATTATGTTCAATCTTGACAAGTGGTAACCTCTCTTTGGGTCTTACAAAATCATGTAATTCATTGGGAATTCTTGGAGGATTTACTGTCAAATTTTGCCTCAACTTAGAAGCAAAATTGTTATCAAATCTTACAAAGCTCACCTCCTATTTGTCCGAAGACATATATGTGCTCCAAAACTGCACTGGAATCTCCTGGTTATCAATTGTCCTTTTGAGGTTCATGGTACCCTCAAAGTAATTTGCATTCCTAAAAAGGAACATATACATGAGTAATGAATACCAAAAGAATTTAGCACCAGCTACTTCATTCTTAATATCTTGTAGCCCCTCATGAATCTTTTCTTCAAGGTAAGGGGTAAAGTCAAAAACCACTGTATAATCTGGATGTTGTATTTGCATGGCCATGTACATAAAACCAGGTGGCATCACTGTAATTGGATTAAAACCCAATATCTGACACAAAGAGAAAAAGGTACCCTGAAAGTAGGGAGCAAAAGCACCAATTGGGAATGGCTCCTCCGAGCTAGGGCTGATATGGTATGTTGTACTCCCTTCTCTAGCCAAATGCATTGGAAGGAAATTATTTCTAATTAATTCCCTCATCTTATAGTACCCTATCTTTCACAAGTTCAAATCTATCTGCACCAGGCTTGCAGATGGTTCATACAGGTCAAAAACCTCCTAGAATTCTTCCCTTCTGATAGTCAATAAAATCTCTCCTCCATTTCCCCTAATAACCCTCAAGACAGGGTCATATCTATTTGCAACAGCTTTGAGTAGGTCAACGTCCATGAAGACACCTGACACTACTAACTTACCCAAATCATACTACTAGGGACTAGATAATGGGGAATGCAAGTTCCTTTGTCCATACCATTGTTTGAACATTTATAGTCCAGTCATTGGTATACTGACATCCACCAAGCTAAATGCTTTATCGATTAACCCTTCCCCCAGGGTTTTTCCACTCACAAATCTCTACCCCTGCTATCTATCATTTGTTGAGGACTTCAATTGATCCAATAAATCATCATATAGATTTATTTTCATATAATCGATTTGTCCTAAATGTTTTCGTGAGGGAGCCATCTTTTGAAACTAGGGTTTTCCACTGTAACTTCAAATTGAGGAAGAAAAGACTAGGGATAAAACGAGATTTAAATTACAACTAATTCAAACAAATTTCACTCTTCTTTGTCTAGCTCTTAACCCTAAAACAATTGAAATTCTTTTTGTAGACGTATAAAAATGACCATATTCCTAAATGAATATTTTATGTTCATTTCTCTATTTAATTAAATCCAATTTAATTAAAATACCCGCATTCCTCTATTTAATTAAGTAAATTACTCAATTTATTTAAATTAAATTCACTATACCATTTAATGAATAAATCATTTTATTCAATTAAATTCCCCCTATCCACTTTTAATTAAATACAAATTTAATTAAATGGTTATCCTAAATTGAATAAATCTAATTTATTTAATTTCCCCAAATTACAACCAAATTGAATTAAATCATTTAATTCAATTAAATCCTATTATCCCTCCATCCACTTACAAAATCCTACATCTCCCACTTGCCTTCCTAAACCCCTTTCTAATCCCTTCTAGACTCTTCTAATCGCTTCTAATTAGCCTAACCCATCTTCTAAACTTTGTCACATCCCTAAGCAAGGGAAGGTCACTTCTCAAATTCCTCAAAGTCTTTGATAACCATTAAAGGCTTCAAACCTTCAACCACTTAATTCCTCAAAGTATTTGACAACCATTAAAGGCTTCAAGTCTTCAACCACTTAATTCCCCAAAGTCTTCAATAACCATTAATGGTTAACTCAAACCCTCTTACATGGTTAAATAATTTCTTTTAACTCAACCTTCATCCAATCCAAGGGTCTCATCAAGCATTTAATGCTTTGACCATGATTATCTCTTAATCATTTGCACAAGGGTTTATCCTTGGATTAACTCTTAATCCAATGGGTAATCTTAATTTAGACTTGACCCTTACCTTCTAGATAACCATAAGGTCTTCTTAGGCATTTAATGCCTCCAACCCCTTCTCTCAACCCAACCCTTTGTTGACACTTGTCACCATTTCATTGGTGCAAATTGCAAACATGGATCCCCAACTTTCAAACTCAACCCTTGATCAACTCTTTCAATCCTGACCATCCATTGCCCTGTTTTTGCTATAAATAGAGCTCTCATTCCTCCATTTTAAATCATCCTCCAAATTTGTAGTATCATACTTATGCTCAAATACATTCAAGCTTTCATTTCATATATGCTCATCATTTTAGCCTCTCTTTTAAATCAGGAATTAGTCTAAATATGCATGTTTAGAATTATTTCTTTATCATTTTAGCTCAATCATAGACTAATATATCATGTTAGGATAGTATTTATACTAACCTTGTCATCTTATAATCTAGTTTATTGCATTTTAAGATCATGCATAGCTTAGGATGCATCTCATACTAAAATCTATCAAAGCGTCCCTCATTCTTGCATTTGCCATCCCTAAACCATTTTGCTCAGTGATCTGAGAGCAAAAACATTGGTTTGAGGGACATTCTAGGATAGAGAACCATGGGACCCACCTTGGGAAGCTGAGTAATACTTCATTACTCCATAGCTTGCACCAAGAAGTCCTGTGTGTGTGTGTGGATAAGTATTTTGGAACACTTTCACATATTAAGTTATATCGACCCACTTTTCTCGCATACACTTTTCTTACAACTTCATGCATAATTTATAACATCAATTCATTTCAAGAACACATGAAGGAGCTTAGATAAACTTATTGTTTTTATTTCCCCAAAGAGATGCCAATTTTGTGTTACAAAGAGTCGTTTCAACCTTCTTCATCAGCAGGAATATCTTCTGGATCGCTATGAAATCCCTTACCAATGAAGAACATATTTTAAAAGTACTTTAATTACTACCTGGAATGAAATGCAAATGCCTAATCTACCATTACTACTCCTGTGAGCGAAACAATGGCTCTTAACTTGTATTTGAAAATTTTAAATCCTGACCGTCGATCATCCTCCAAGTTGGCAAATCTTATGGACCAAACCATTTGATCTGATAGTTATTATCCAATACAGCAATTGGGTCCATCCTCTACATGACATGGCATGTCCAACTCATTGCCTGTTTCACCACCTTTCATGACCGCACCATTGGCTTTTCCTGACTCGCCTTGGACACATGGCATCATCTCGTGATGTCGCGGTCCATAATTTCCTCCAATATTTTGCTCGTGGAACTACAAAAACCATCGGATCTGCTCTTTGTTTACCTTTTGTCTACACCGGTCACTTGACAAAGGCCACTAACTCCCGATCATTTCTCAGACCGCAATTAAAACATTACCACTTAATATAAGCATGTACAAAAATATTCATTTCTAGTCACTCGGGTTTTAACTGCTGGGAGCCAGTAACATCAAACATTTTGAAAAGTCAAACCGTCGGCTCACCTTTTTCCGCCAAGCATATGTGGCATCATTTTGTGATGTCACAGTTTTTATCATCCTTGCACTTTTGACCACGAGGAAGTGCGGATCATCAGATTTGTCTTGTCTTTAGCAACCGGTCGAAATATTTAGGAATTTTAGACTTGGTAAAATTATGGGTGCGGGCACAAATATTAAAAGGAGACCGACTATAGGGAAAACTTTATGCGACTTAGGAAAATCATTTCATAAACCGGTCTAACGCAACTTAACACTTAGGGAATAAAATGGCCCCACCAACGGAATACAACCCTCGGCCTTAAGTGAGAAAAAGGTAACGACAAAATATAAAAAGGTACAAATATTTTCTTTTATACCAAGACTTAACCAGAAAGTCACAACCTCTAAAGCCCTAAACCCTGAAAACTTGACAGAGAGCATAATAAAACTAGAATGACCAAAATTTTGCAAGACATAATTTTAGGTCCTATTAGGACAATAGCCTTCATCCTTGGATAATAGCTTTATACAATGGCGTATCCTCTTAAGGTTAACCCTCAAAGCTTAATAGGCATCTAATGGTTACTTAACATCTCCTCAAGCCTCCTCATGGTGACACTTGTCAGCCTGAGATTGGATTGAAAAACACACGGATTAATAACTTTCAATCCTAACCCTTGTTAAGATTACTCAATCTTGACCATCCATTTGATCATTTCTTCTATAAATAGAGCCCATTTCCTCCATTACACATAATCCAATTTTCGTGTATCTACACTATAGTCACATAACATTTTGCATTTTAACCTCTCTTTGAAAGTAGTAATTAGATCATTTAGTACCATAATAGCCTAAATTTATCATGTTTTGCATATAATGTTAGTAATATATCATGTTAGTTTCATTTCCATGCTAGCCTAATATCATCTTAATGTTGGCAATTGACACTCATTGGATTCACATGTTGTCATTGATGGCAACAAGATAAAGAAGTTTAATTTTTAGGCATTTGTGGTACTATAAATAATGAGGAAATGAAAAGATGTATAGAAGTTGAAAATAGAATAATGTTTAGTAGCAAACCCCAACAAATAAGCTTAATGATGGGTAGAGTCAATGAAATAATAAATAAGACCAGAGATGGTTGGGCTAAATTCTTCCAAAATAATCTTGATTTCCTTACTTCTCAAGAAGAATTTGCTAACGCAATAGCTCCCACCATTCCGGACATATCCAAAGGGAAAGAAATTTTCGGAAGCTCAGATCAAATTTTTAATGAACCAGTAAATAAACCTAAAATTCATGAGAGTGTACAGACTATATAGATAGAGAAAACATTTGCACAGTCTGAGCAAGGTAATGTATAGGATACAAATAATATTGTGGATAATGATCCACCGGCAGTAACAGATACTGCACCAAGTGGCGAAGCCACCAGTGCAAAAGAGGATGAGAAAAGGGATACACCAAGAGAGGATAAAGAAAAGAAAGAAAAGGAAAAGGAGATTGAACCAAAAATTGATTCCTTAGCAAAATTATTGGCAATTAACACTTCTCAAGTTGAGAAGAAATCAATCACAGAGATGAGTCCCACAGAGCTAATGATGATGGCTGCTCAAAAGCTAATGAAGGAGGGATCTGAAGACAAAGGAATAATAGATCAAACAATAATAGTTTTTCATAGATTGTTTCCTGAATGTATGATTGAAAATGAAGCAAGCCCTTTCGGCAAGCTTAAGGTATTGCCAGAGCACATATCTAAAAACTTTCAATCATTACAACAGATTTCCGACCGGCAAGCACTTGAAAGATTTACTTTGGCTAAGAAAGTCACTTTTGACCAGATTATTGAGATAGAGAAAAGGGAGATTGGAGAGAAACTTATACTTATTGAAAATTCTTTGAAACAGTTTACTAACATCTACAAGGTCTGTTGTAATATAGAGATTCTTACACCAAATGTAGATAAAAGGATAAAGGCATTACAAGAAAAGATTGCTAATATTGTTAATTCTTTTGATGGACTAACTTCAATTACAACATCTATTGATTGACAAATTTTGACTTTGGAGAACCAAATTTTTGCTTTTGAAAAGGAAAGAGACAAGATCATTCGGAGAGAAAGGAGTCTCAGAGGTTTGGTGAGTCCAAGATTGGATTCACTTAGTGTACATAAGAGGGAATGCATGGATATGCTTGTGAAGCCCACACTGGCAGAAGTCACTGAGAAAGAATCAATTGTACATATACTTAGTGGACTTGTATCCATATCTGAAACATTCAAAACCGGCTGGGATACCTATATACAGTTTCTAGAGAAAGCTTATCCGGAAATCTTGAAATTGGTCAAGCTCTAGTAAAGTAATATGTAACAATTCTTTCGATTCTTTCACAAGTCTTTGGCATTGATGCCAAGGGGGGGGGTATTTTTATGTGAAAAATATGTATATAATCCTAGGGGGAGGATATCAAAAAGAGAGTATATTGCAAACATAGTCAATCAGCTCAAGGGGAGCATGTTTCAGTTGAACCGACAGGGAATCCATTTTTCACATGAGTGTTTCCATCAATGCCAAAGGGAGAGATTGTTGGCAATTGACACTCATTGGGTTCATATGTTTTTATTGATGGAAACAAGATTCTCTAGAAGGCATATACCGAAATTGGAGGCATACATTGGCAGATACCGGCATTGGTGTAATCAGGGTCATCACCGACACCGGCATCCAGCACTTCAGTGAAGCCGACATCAATTTGGGATCCGAAAGGTTTTTTTTGTAAAATCATTTTGTAATTATTGTACAGAGCTGAAATTGAATATCTTTTGTAATGTATTGTAAGCCAACATAAGGCATATCATTTGTAAAGGGTATATAAGTCAGTTTATTAGGTCATTTTGATATATGACAAGGAAGTAGAATAGTGTGATGCGAAGGATATGTATGTGGGTCATTTGTATGCGAAATTTATATCATGCAATGATCAGTAGATGGTTTGTAAAGCATTCCTGGAGGAAAGGACATACCGGTAAAAGGGTTTAGGGTTTTAGGAACCTGTATAGAACAGAGCTATAACCAGAACTCTTTTTGGCATTGCAGATGCATTTTGTGAGGTCATCATTACTATTTTATCTCAGCAAAATCTTGTAGTCAGTGAGACTCTTTTGTGTTGAGCAGTGTGCTCTAGGTAGTGTGCCTTCCTACATGTGCAGGGCCCCATGCTATGTAATATCTTTCATATGGTCAGTGAATTGATATTGTGGGTCACAAATCCCATCGTGGTTTTTCCTCTTTGAGTTTTTCTACGTATAAAATTCAGTGTGTTATGGTGTCCATTCATGTGGCTCGTTTATTTACTTCATGTTATATGTTACTTCATTTACTAGTTTATATGTGTATGTTGTAATAAGGTAAAATCTTATATTATAGGCAGAACACTAATTCACCCCCCCCCCCTTCTCAGTATTCTTGGATTCCTTGTATTCCAACACTTAATATATTATTTTCATGCTAGTTTAGTTTCATATCAATCTCATCATCTTACACCATCTCAATATCATAGTTTCATATCCATATCAAAATCACCACTAGGATCTTAGTTGCATTCATTTCGATCTTAGATCATACACTATCTCTCATTCTTTGAATAGTAATCCTAAGATCAAGTGCTCTTCAAAGCTGAGAGCCACATTGAATCTAAAGGATCCTTGGAGATAGAGGACAATGTGACAATTTTGATAGTTCTTGATTGACTAACTTGTTTTGTTGATTCTAATATCTAATGCAATGTTTCATTGGTGCGTTTGAGTGGTTTTTGTCTCTCTTGTAGGTACCACACTTCTTGGCATACAGCCAGTAATGGAAATTGAGAGGCATGATCAATGATGGTTGCTTCTTGCATACTAGTATTCAATAGAGAGTCTATGAATTGAGCTCTAAGTTGATACTAGGACTTTGTGATCTACCTCGCTAAAAGATGTGAATTTTGGCGCAGGAACCAAAATGGTCACTAAAATGCCAATTGTGATGAAAGTATGAAAGGCATGTACCGTACTCTAGATGAGAGGTTGGTGTGTGGGGGAAAAAGTGAAACTAAGCAAACATGCCCTAATCTCACTTTCAATCACACATTTGTGGAATACGAAAGAGCCTAGAGGTATCACACAATTGGCTACTTCTTTTTGTGGAAGAGAGAGCCACGGGCTACCTATTAGGATTTCTATTCCTTTGTTGTAATTGGAAGATAAAATGATGCAAGTTCAATTCCAAACCCCAAAGTGCCAGTATGAACTAATAACAAGATTTGTAGAATTGAACTTAAATAATGGAAAGCTGTAAATACAAGGACAAGACAAGAATGCAAATGTGTACCTGGTGTTAAAATCTGAGTGAAAATGTTCGGGACGGGGGCGTGGGCGCCACTGTCCTGATTCTGCCCCTGAAAGTGCTCCTGAAACTGCTGTTTTGCAAACTGAAAAGCTGTCAAAAATGCTGAAAATTGATGTCTGACAGAGGGACCAGGGCGCCCAGCGCCCCTGTCCCAGGGACCAGGGCGCTCCACGCCCCTATCCTGGTCTTTTTCTCTGAAACTTGGTGTGGAGTGCTATCTCGGCCTGCTTCTCCCGGATCTGCAACTTGCAGCATCGTCCGAATTCCGAAACCTGCACTTATATCTGAAAAAGGTGTGATGGGTGGCTATATAGGGTTTTGCCTTAGTCAAACCCCCACTTTGGTGATTTCCACCTCCACGAATAGCCAAGTTGTATTGTAAAAGTACTGTGTGCAGATCTCGTGTGTGTGCAAGATCCTAAAATGCAAGTAAGCAAACTAGAGCAACCTAGAAAGTTAACCCTAATTGCTTGTACATGATACTGTAAATGCTCCAAATCAAGATGCAAAGTGATCTAAAGCATGAATAAATGATATATTGAAGCTTATGCAAAGACATGAAAACAACATGAAATCATACCCAACCCCCAAGGGAGAGGTACAAGCCAATCTTTAGTCGGTAATCTTCTATTGTTCTTCAATGTCTTCCAAGCCCTAAATGGATGAATAGAATTGATAAATGCTTGATGGATGGATGTTGAATGTTGTTGAAGTCTTCAAAGATCTGCTCTTTCACTGCATAGAAGGTCCTTGAAAATCAAAATTCGGATCCTTTCAAATGAAGAAAGAGAGCTCTTATATATGAAACCTTAGGTCTTAATTTCAACTTTTGGCCGACCTAGAGATTGAATCTCCTGCCAATTTCTTGGGGTTAAGCTTTATTTTATGATTGGATCGTGCTCCTAAAATTTTGGGAAAAATGTCCGGGACCATGTGCACGCCGAGCGCCATGGTCCCAACAACTTTTCACCAAATTTTCAGGGCCGTCGGATATGATGATTTTAGAGCAAATCCCGAAGTAACAGTTGATTTCGAGATGTTTTGACCCCCGAAATCAAGCCCCCAAGTTCAAAATAGGACCTAATTAGGGTTTTTGATTAAATGATGTATTAGAGGAATAAAATGAAAGGGGCACACTTTAATGAAAAGGGCCGAACTTTATGATATGGGAGATGATAAAATAGAACCTTAGACCTAATTAATTTAATTAATTAAGTGCTAAAGGGAAAATGCAATGCAAAATGCAAAATGCGCCAAGGCGGGTGCTAAACTAGGTGTGAAATTGTACCACTTTAGCAAGTGCGTACAATTTATGACGCTACAGTTGGACCAAACTATTAAGGCCTTCAATCAACTAGGGCAAAGGGTACAACTCCTAGAACGAGAGATTGAGAGAGTGAAAGACCTGAATAGGAACCAAAACCAAGAAGGTAGTATGAACTATGACCCAGTGGATATACATTTCACTATGGAAGAAGTTTTCAAAGGGATGATTCAATAACATGGAAAAAATAATCAACAGAACAGAAACATGAATAGAGACATCTATAATGAAGATAGAATCGAAAGGAAATGGTATGGAAGAAATAAGAGGACCCATTTTGACAACTATGCTAAATCTTGTCCCCATCAAACATCTAGAAGAAATAGGAAGGACTCTTCATTTAAATAAAGTAAGGAATACCATTATTCAAATAAAAGTGTAATGTGTGGTCACACAAATAAGATAGGATGTTTCTTGTGGGCCTAGCTAGTAATATTTGATAGTTTATGTAAAGGATTTTTCTAGATTATTGTGTTTTGGGAAGTGCCTCTTGGAAGATGGTCTCCTCAATGTTTGAAACCTAGATAGAATAAATAATAATACATTTCTAGTGGACTCCTATGCTTCATGTTTGGATGATTGTTTTATTTATCAATATCTTATATAGAGTATTATAAACTATATAAAGAAACACAGTTGGACTAGAATGAGAAATAAACTTAAAGATAAATCTTGTGCATTGGAATATTGAACTAATGATATATTCCACTTGCTTGGTACATTAAATGCAAGAATGAAAGTATTAATATAAGAGAGATGTGTAACTTATCATAGTAGAATGGTAGGGTCGACAACTTACATTACTAATTGTTTTGAACCATGTAATCTAGAACCTGTGAGGTTTATTACCTTATGACATTATGAGGAGTTTATTCTTCGTATTGAACCTACATTTGTGAATTGTGGTTGTGATGTTCCTACTCTAAATAGTAGTAAAGTTCATATTATAAATCCTTTATCATAGGGTATTATGTGATGAGGCCTAGTGCATTCGTTATGTTGCACTTGTAAGAATGTCATTATAATATAGATTGTCATTTATGATATATAGTCATGTGTGTTGAAACCTTAGCTAAAGAGGATGTCATTATAATATAGCTTGTCATTGATGAAATTTGGTTATAGCATAAGAGGATGTGTCATGAAAATTTTAATTGTATAGTAAAGATCAGTTCAATACCGGATGTTAGAGATTTTCCTAAGATTGTTAAACCTCATAATCTGGTGTGCAGAGAATGTCAAATGGGTAAGAAAATTAGAAATTCTTTCAAAAGTGTACATGATAAATCTAATGAAATTGTTCATCTTATTCATACATATTTGTGTGGACTGGCAAGGACTAAAATTTTCAAGGTGAAAGATATTTTATGTTACTTATTGATGACTATTGTAGAATGATGTGGGTAGCACTTTTGAAAGAGAAATATAAAGCTTTTGAGAAATTCAAAATCTTTAAGGCTATGGTTGAGACTGAGACAGGACTGAAGATAAAGTGCTTAAGATCATATCATGGCGGTGAATTTACATCTAGTGAGTTCAACTAATTTTGTGAAAGGAATGGTATTAGGACACAATTTTCTGCACCTAGAACCCCACAGCAAAACAGATTGGTGGAAATGAAAAACAGAACAATTTTGGATGTTGCAAGGACAATGATGACTAAAGCTAAATTTCCTAATATCTATTGGACAGAGGTTCTCAATACCGTTATATACACTTTCAACAGAGTACACATTAAACGTGATACCGGTAATATTCCTTATGAACTATGGTTTGGTCATACTCCTACTGTCAGATATTTCAAAAAATTTAGAAGCAAATGTTACATTAGAAGAGATGATGCATTAGCAAAGTCTGATCCTAGAAGTGATGAAGGAATATTTTTGGGTTATTCTACTAAGAGAAAAACATATAGATGTTACAACACAAGATTAAATAGGATATTGGAAAGCATAAATATCAAGGTGGATGAGCATGGCAGTAATCAGGTCAGAGCATATGATTATGGACCAAAAGATGAATTTATTAGACTTGAACCGGTAATGCAAGAATTAGTTCAGAACAGTGAACTAGTGACACCGATAACATCAGAAAATTTAATAGTGACAGAGGATCAGCAAAACGAGTCAGCAAATCCAAAAAATTCAAAGACTCCCAAGTATGTTAAACTAAATCATTCTGAAGATCAGTTCATTGGGGATATAAGGAAAGGTGTGATGACTAAGAGAAGGTTAGTTGTTGAAGAGGTATGTTTAATTTCTCAAATTGAACTGGAATCATTTATTGAAGCAAGTAAGGATGGAAATTGGATAAAAGCAATGGAAGAGGAATTGTCAATTGTCAAACAATAATGAATCACCTAAAGTGAGTTTGAGTAGATACAAATCAATGATTGGTGGTTTACTGTACTTAACTATAACAAGACCTGATATAATGAATGATTTTTGCATTGCTTCTAGATTTTAGTCAGATCCTAGAGAAACTCATGATATTGTTGTCAAGAGAATACTCAGATTTTTGGCAGGGTCAACAGACTTTGGGTTATGGTATCCAAAGAATGATGACTTCACATTATCTTCATATACAGATTCTAATTAGGTGGGAGATGTGGATGACCAAATGAGCACTATTGGTGGTGCATTCTTTCTTAGGAAGAATTTGGTTTCATGGCTTAGTAGCAAACAATCATGCACTTGATTGTCTACATCTAAAGCAGAATATGTTGCAGGTGCTACCAACGATACTCAGATTTTATGGATGAAACAAATGTTAAAGGATATAAGGGTAAGTTATGATGAGCCTACTATTATTCATTGTGATAATACTACTGCTATGATATGTCAAAGAATCCTATTTTTCATTCCAAATCAAAACACATTTCTATAAGGTATAATTTCTCGAAGGAAAAGGTTGGAACAAAGGAAGTCAGATTGGTTTATGTGCCTACTAAGGAACATATTATAGATATTCTAACGAAACCATTTCCTAAAGACACTTTTGAATATCTCAGAGATCAGTTAGGGGTTACCAACCCTCTGGAAGAGACTTAGAGATGCAGAGATGCATCAATCCGGTGAGCTTATCACACATACTTTTCTGATCCGGGTTGATGAAGATGGTGCTACTACTCAGGGGGAGTAGTCAATCATTTGGTTCAATACTATTGGTTTAGTATTTGTCCTTTCTCATTGATGTCAAAGGGGTAGAAGGTAGTCATGGGTAAAAGCACAAAATTGTGTCACATTTCAGGCTAACTTATCAGCACAAGTGAATTTAAGTAATTCTAACTAAAAATTAATTTTAGTCAAACATATGGTCTATATAGATTCATTATAGCTAATTTATATGTGGACCACAATTTTTCCAATTGGAAGTGTGTACTAAATGTAAATTTTATTCCACTTTGGGTCTAATTGCAAAATAAAAATAAAACATAAAAAAACTCAATGTTTTAACAACTACTACCCTTATAAAAATTTTTTTTTTTGAAACGTAAAAATACCCTTTTATAGATCTATAAGTGAATTTTCAAAAATATATCTTTTAATATTTTAATTACTTTTTATATTTTATATTTAATATTTTATTTTTATGAAAGTAGGTCATCAGCACTAAAATATAATGTTGATTATCTTGTCAAGGAGAAGTACTAAAATTTATCTTAAAATTTTGAAAAAAATATGATGCAGTAGAGAAAGGAATCTATGTTAAGATGATATAATTCTTTTCTAATTTGGATAAATAATTAAGAAAAAAACTGGTGGGAATTGGAAAGAGTTATATTTTAGCACACGCAACTTTTCAAATTTATTGAAAAATATATATTTATAAAAAATAGTAAAAAATATATCCATGCACTAAAGTTTCAAGTTTTCAATATACACAAAAAAAATTGATTAAAAAAAAAGTAAAATTTACTAATTAAAGTGTGGTGGCTTGTGTAACTTCAATTTCAGCATTTTATCATCAACTAAATTATGGTGTTTACTTTATAAAAAACTACATTCAAATAATTTTTTAAAATTTTGTTAAAATTACAAACATAAAATAGACAAAAGAATATAAATTTTAATAGTTTACATCATTTCAAAATTCAAAACATATATTTCAATTTCTATTGATTTACTTTAAAAATTTGAATCAGCACTGACCATTTCCTTTATCAGAATGTGAAAACTATTAGATCTTTTGATGGTGTTTTGGAGATTGTTGCCATTCCTTGGCACTTGGATGTTTTTCACATTCAGTGTTGCCATCAATACCAAAGGGGGAGATTGTTGGAAATATGTTGGATTTGGTTAAGTGTTGTCATTGGTGTCAACATTGTATCCCGATTGGATCTATCCCGGTTAGTCTTGGTGATCATTTTGGTTTTGGCCGTGATTCTGATCCGGTATGATCAATACCTCTGGAATCAGTTTTGGTTGCTTATTATGTTTGTTATATGCTTTCTATATTCTGTTGGTTTCATTATTTAGTTATCGCTTTTACTATTTGTCTTTACCGGCTTGTTCTTGCTTTTCTCGGCTAGCTTTTGGCTTTACCAGCTTCTAGTGTTCTCGGTTAGCTTTACCGGTATGCTATTTTGGTGACTTGGTCAGTGGATTTTGGGTACGGCTTATGGAATCAGTTTCTATCATGTTGAAGGTGTTTCTTGATCATATCTCGAGCATTTGGTGACTTTGCATTGGATGGTGTGTTGTTATGGTGGTCCTATTTGGATCCAGTTAAACTTTCACTGAGGGTTTCTTTCGGCAAGTGAAGCATGTTAGATTTTGGTCTTAGCTGAATTCACGGAGGATATAATTGTTTGGTTACTTAATTTAGGTCCATGCTATGTAATGTAAATCATAAAATTGGTCAGGTGATATCATGTGATGTAATTTTTGTAATTATGGGTTTATGGGGTTTAGTCGACCTTGTCAATAAGGTTGATGATCTATATTTATAGGTGACTTGTTCATGTAGTTTGGTATGCAATTGTTATGGTTGGTTAAGTATGCATTATTAGAGAAAGAATTAAGTGTGAATAAAGTCATATCATTCAGGAGAAGGTTGGAAAGGTTTTATATTGCAAAGCAGACATCAATGCTTAATCGGAACTATATTAGACATTAGTATATGCTACTTTCATAGTTCATTGCTTTCCAGATTGTAGTCCAATGATTTTGTAAGTTAGTGAGACTTCCCTTTGTGATGAACAATGTGCTCTAGGCTGTCGACCTTTATGCATGTGTAAACCCCATTGTAATTATTCACAATACTACTAGAGATTATTCATCTTATTGTGGGTAGGTTTTCCCACCATGGTTTTTCCCTTTTCGGGTTTTCCACGTCAAAATATTGGTGTTATGTGTGTTGTGCTTTCATGTTATATTCTTCATTGAGTTGTGATCTAGTATAAGGTTTACAATTGAATTAATTGTTGTTTATTGTTAGTAAACTGATTCACCCCCCCTCCCCCTCTTAGTTTACTGTTGGTATCAGTGCATTCCAACATATCAAACCTCCTATTCGACTGAGTAGACAGAGATCAAAACAAGGTCTTCATCCAATTAATATCACAACCGAAAATTCGATCACTTGCATGACCACTCTTCAACACATCAAGAAGAACCATCCTTGTCTGAAAACTGATCTAAAAAGGAGACAACCTAGCCAAAAGAAGGTCTTAAAGAGAAACAAGTTCCTCTATATCAACCACAAACTCCTTCTAAAACATAGGACATTTTTACATCATTTCCGCAATTATCTCCACAGTAAAAATACTAATACAAAGAATCCTTGAAAGAACGTGCCTTCATACAAAGGTTGGCACTATCACAAGATATCAACTTTAGTGGAAGGATGAATTTGGCTTACTTACCTAAGAATCCAATCACATATTGAGTTAAATCAAGTCATGCCAGTTTCTACACAATCACGTAAAAATGTTGAGTGGGACGACGAAGAGCCTAAATCAAGCATGGGACACCAAGAAGTTAACACTTGGAAAAACTACATGAATCTAGATGAAAATGAAATAACAAATGAATTTATTGAGGAGGCACAAGAAGACCCTAGCCTACACAAACTTCTTGAAAAACTCATCGAAACTAACAAACAGAATTACTTCCTCCTTCTATGTAGAAAAGGTATCAAGATCCCTAAGGATTTTGACATGAAACTGTCGAAACAAACTGAGAATATAAAAAGGACAAAGCCATGAACACACACCTCTCACAATGATCCTGATAATATGCATGATCATAGAGACACTAGTGATCAAGGTGACACTAATCATCGAGATACTACAAATAATCCTCTCATTACACTCAAGCAACAACTACAAGCACTTCAACAAAAAATGGAAGACATGCAACAAGGAGCTTCCACGTGATATTCCTTACAGGATATTTGTCCTTATCCATTTGATTGAAGTTTGAACATGGCACCATTCCCACCTAACTCTAAAATACCAAAGTATGACAAATACAATGCTAAAAATGATCCTCATGATCACGTAAGGGAATTTTGCATGATGATCTTGGAGTTTTCCCACAATAACACTTACATGATGAGGTTATTTCCAAGATGCCTAGGAGGGAAAACAATGGTTTGGCTTAATAGTTCTGATACTAAATGTTAAGTACAGATGCCAAGCTAACAAGATGAGAGGGGGGGTGAATCATACAAACTTAAACTAACATGAAATCAACAGATTCAACCTCGGTAGCTTTAACAGATATATGTAACCAAAACTGTAAAACATGCAAACTCATAAATAGATAACATCACAACACAATCAACACCAGATTTAACATGGAAACCTAAATAGGGAAAAACCATCATGGGATTTCGGACACACTAAGAAATATACTCTTCTAGAGTATGCTCGATTAAAAGCAAATCTTGTTAAAGATTATAAACACATTGCTAGATGTGACCCAGTTAAGGGATTTCCCTCAGATCTATTAGGATCTTCACTTTGTTAGAAGTGACCTTGTTAAAAGGTTTCAAACACTCAATCAAAATGTCACCTTGCTAAGGATTTACAAATAAGGCGGTTAAGTCCACTCGGTTGAGAGATTTTCTGTCACTTACAAATAAACAACAGTAATGAGTATGTCTGCAACTTTGCATCTAAAATGCTAAAGCAGATTCTTATTTGTTCAATAAAATCTAGTCATAGGACTTATCTTGTCCCTCTACTAGGCTCCTTACTATGTTATTCAAATAGGTCTTCAAGCTTCTGTGCTCGGTAATCACTGTGTAGCATCCCTATGCTTACATTTGCTTGCATACATTGTTTATCAATAAATCCTTATTTATAAACAATTTGCTAACCACTTAATCTCCTTGATCATATTTCCCATGATCAATCATAGACATCAAATCTTCAAACTTGACCAGGTTCAATGTATCCTTCGATCAGGAAATGTTTTACCTTGCCTTGGAACTTGTATACATTTCTTGGAACTTGTGCTAGGGTATTGCGGTTCAATCTGAGCTATAGATCTTCCTGCTGATCTTCCATTGCCATATATCCTTAACAAACTTTATACACATTGTATAAATCATTTAATCATAACCAGTTCATCAACTTCCATCAATAAATAATGCATGTATACATCCAATGCATTATGTTATTACTCGGTTGCAACTCGGTAAATACTAAACTTCACTCAGTAGACATTCTGCCTTCATTAACCGATAGCAATAACCTTAGGGTTTACCGACTAGGTTCCTTAGGGTTTACCAACTAGGTTCCTTTCTCGGTAACATAGTATAGTATTAACCTTACAAACAATAGCATATGTAGGATATCAAAACAATCTAAACAACATGATCTCATCATTGTCTAACTCGGTAATAGTTTCCCATTGAATAACTTATTCCTCCCCTTATTCATCACATTCTTTCTATGTCTTTTACCGACATCTTAATTCTCTTCAAAACATACTTCTTAAGATATGGAAACATCATACTAAATTAGAAAATCAATTCCTTGACATCAATGACAAAATAATATTGTTAAGATAGTAAACATCCTTAATTAGTTATATCCATAATTATCAACAACCTTCTCAATATCCTAATTGAAATGCCAACAATCTCTTATTGTCTGTTATAATGCCAACATGGCTTTCAAAGGTCACACCTCCCATCAGATCATTTGAGGAGTTGGTAAACAAATTTGTTTCCCAATATTCATATACACTCAACATGAGGTTACCATGCTTGACCTTTGCAACACGAAACAAAAGAACAATGAAACATTCATGGTGTTCTTGCAAATATGGAGAAGATTGATATCTACATATCCCTAAACCATACCTGAAAAAGACAAAATGGAAATCTTCATAGACAATCTTAATGAAGAGATGAGATATCAACTTAAACTACAATGTCTACCTAGTTTTAAAAAAGTTGAACGAAAACGGCATTCAGATAGAAGAGGCCTCAATGAAGAAGGTGTTACTACTTATCAAGTTGCCATTAGTTTTATGTTCAAAGTTATTCTATATACTCTAGTCGATTATCTCTACCGAAATATTTAGTCAGTATGCACAGTCCAGTTGGTAATAGAAGAAAGTAGTCACAATAGCCCAGTATGCACCGAGTTGTCTACCGAGTATCATTCCATGTCTACCGAGTAGCAAAGATGACACACCAAGTTGATATACACTGAGTGAAATGTGCTACCAGATTCATTGAACCTGGACATACGTATGAAAACGTGTTACAAGATCAAGGAACATAGAACCGTTATCACATTGGAAATTGCACTTAAAGATTGTGTATGATTTTGAGGTCATCTAACCAATGAAATATTTTGCATGGTTATTCATTCGATAAAACATGTTTGTAAGATTGAAGCAATGAATGGATCACCGACATAAGAGATCTATTTATACAACATGGATTAAGATAAAATATATACATATAGCATGACAGAAAGGAAGATATAGAAATATATGAAGCAAGACATGTGAAATCACTAAGTGTTATGACTGTTACAGAGACACAGAGGTCACCAAGAAGGATTTCAAAGAACAGTCAAAGAACAGAGTAAAAAAAAGGGTTTACCAAGTTACTATATGGGTTACCAAGGTATGCTATAAGCAAGGTAATCTTATTCTGAGCACATAGCATCTGCTATAACATTCCAGATGTAAAGTTGTGGATATTTGTAATGATTTTATTGTAATATTTGAAGTTGTAAGAGAAACCTTTAACAGGTAAAAGACTCTAATCAAGTCTATAAATTGTAAAGCCTCTAACCAGGTGCAACATTTTGATTAAGTGTTGTAAAATCCATTAGCAAGGTAGATCTAACAGATCTTGATACTCCTAACAAGGTAAGCTATCAGAAATAGCTAAACATGTAGCTCTAACTGAGTAACCTTTATTATTGCAGTAGTGAAGTTGTGGGTGCCATCCCCACCATAGTTTTTCTCTCTAACAAAGAGTTTCTGCGTAACCAAAATATATGTGTTATGGAGTGAATCATGTATGATTGTTGTTTATTTTCTTTAGCATTATATTATGTTACTGCACTATTCAGTTTATGCTTAACAGTAAAGATATTGTTAAGAAAAGGATTTGAAGTACTAATTCACCCCTCCCCTCTCAGTACATTAGCTTTCCATATTGGGCCTAACAGAAGGGAACTTTGAAGTTCTCTAAAGAAGGTGCTAGTTCATCAAACAACACCTATAACAACTTCGGTAAATTAAATTTTTGGACAAGGAATAAGAATGTTGTCAATGATGGTGTAGTTGACAATGTTAATATAAAACAACCCATGTTGAACCTATCTTGTGTTACTCCACCAACCACCACTCAAAGCAATATAAATCAAATAACCAACACTCAAGGGAATACCAATCAAATAACCAATAATCTAGGAATGAACAGTCAAGGAAACACCAACCAAAGTAACAACAATCAAGGAAACAACCCCAACACGAAACCAACACCATATCGATGAAAATTCACACCTTTAGGACAAACCCTTGAATCAGGATTTCGAGAACCGTTGGCAAATAAACTCGTTACATTGCCAAACAATAGGGATTTTGAACCTCAAGTCAAACAATCATGGTGGAATGATGCACACTATTGTGAATATCATAGAAACAAAGGGCATCGCACAAATGATTGCCTAAGGTTGAAAAACTTGGTTCAAGATTTGCTCGATAACGGTAACATAATGGTAGATGGTCACAAAATAAATGATGATCATGAGGCCTTCAAGAATCCACTTCCAAATTATGACAAAGGAGCATCTTCATCATCAAACAAAAAAGGAAATCGCATAAACCATATCTATGATAATGTCATCAATCACATTTCATAATGTGATAATCAGATTAACATCATCAAAATCAAAGACAAACAAGAACATATTCTGGTCAATGTGACTATGCGAGCTCAATCTAAATATGTATTAAAAGGGAGGGCCTCCAAAACAACAACCCCTTCAAACACTCAATAAATCTTAGTAGATCAATTGAAGATGACACCAGCGCACATATCTATATTAGAGCTTCTCAAGATCTCGCCCACACACAAGGATATTCTGGAAAAGGCTCTTGTTGACACTACAGTTCCAAATGACCTAGATGTTGATTGATTCTAATCCATGGTGGTACATTTAACCATGTCGCATAATCTATCATTCTCAAAACATGATGATGTGTCTTTAAATCATCCACATAATACTCTACTCTATATTGAATTTCTTATCTATAAACATCGAGTGAAGTGAGTACTAATAGATGGAGGAGCTGGTCTAAATATATGTACTTTAAAACATATTTGTGCATTGGGTTTCTTAGAGGAAGCCATTGATTCTAAGAAAAGGATAACAATCAAAGTATATAATGATGAGGAAAGATCATCAAAGGGGCTTGTGGTATTACCCATTCAAGTAGGGCCCATTCAAAAAGATACTCTATGTCAAGTCTTGGACATAGATTTATCTTATAACATACTTTTGGGTCATCCCTGGATCCATGAAATGAAAGCGGTGTCATCCACATATCATCAGTGCCTGAAATTTCCATATAATGGATAAGAAATCTCCATTACAACAAACACTAATCCTTTCCAATATTTCAATACTCTCAAAGCATTTCAAAATGTTCTTGTACCACACAACAAGGAATCTCTCACTTCCACATCTTCAAACAACAAGGATCAACTCAAAACCCTATCCATAGATTTTGAGAAAAATATGAAGTTGAAGGACAAAGGCATGGGAGAATACTCTTTTGAATCCCTATGTTTATCAAAATTGCCAATTTCGCCAAGGTCTCACGGACAACCTTCAACTTCAAGATAGCAATCTTCACAACCTATCAAAAAGTTTGATGAAATGTTCATTCAAGTAGGAACACTAGTAGATGAGACAGATGACAAAGATATTTTGAACTGGTTATACAAGGATGATGAGGATACACAAGCAGCAATGTTAAGTGTCACTCTCCCTACAATGAAATATGGCAACGGATTCAGAATCATGAAAAGGATGGGATATTCAGGAAATGGTCCTATCGGCAAATGGAAAGAAGGTATTGTGGAACCAATTCAACCACACTCATAACTTGCCAAAGACAAGTCTGGACTAGGGTATGGACAACATCAAAATGATAAACTAAACCAACAACAAGAGTCTATGTGGAAACAAAATCGACAACAAGAGTCAACATGGCAACAAGATCGACAACAAGAAACCATGTGGAGACAACAAAAGAAACATGAAGTAACATGACAAAAAGCAACTAATGAGGCAGTCCACAAACACAAGGAAGAGGAATATGATAAACCACAAGACGAGATTTCCATACAAATATTGGAGGCTTCTCACAAAAAGATTCATAGATTTCAACCTAGGGCGGAGCCTAATTCAAACAGAATGTTAGCCAGTTCAGAGATAGAAGCAAGAACTAAATTCTTTTCACCAAGTGGTATCCCCATTACCTATAGCAATAGTCCTAGACAGTGATTCTGAATTAAACTCACATGAGTGGGAATGGGATACTTACTCTAATGTCACTAAAGACATTGAGGTAGATACAATCCACACAGCCCATGCTTGATGAAAGACAAGGTTCAGGGATAGATCATTTGAATTTGGACCATAACATATCTACAAAGCCAGCGAGAATGAGAAGCCTCACTATGAAATAGGCAATACCAAAGGGAGTACTATTATAGCCCTTACTCGTATTACTAACAACTTTGACAGTGTTTCCATCATGACCCTCACTACTATAGACCTTAACCCACCTAATGATTCCTTACCCTTCATACATTCTGAACTCATAGAGTGGGAACAACCTAAACAACTCAACATACCTATCTTCCCAAATGATGACACTATTGTCCAATACCTTTGTTCTGTGAACCTGGAAACATGTTCTAGCAATGAATCTGATAATGAAGTTCTCAATCAGGAGAGTGCCAAGTCTCTTAGTCACAAAATGAATAAAATCAAAAATTGATCTAATGGTGGAAACCATTCAATTGCAGTATTAGATCATAAAAAGGTAAAAACAAAGGACATATCTGATGGTGAAAACCTCTTGGATGCGCCTGAGTATGAGATACTTGACACTCTTCTTGAACATTATCAGGAGAGATCACCAATTTTGATTGAACCAACTCAGTCAATCAATATTGACACAGAAGTAGCAACAAGAACCATACATCTGGCAGAATCACTAACAGAACATGAAAGACTAGACTTCACCAAGTTCTTCACAGAAAAGTAAATCAATTTTGCTTGGTATTATGTAGATATGCTAGAGGTAGATCTAGATTTGATCATGCACCACTTATCTATAGCTCTAGGAGCTAAGAAAGTCAAGCAAAAGCTGAGGAAAATGAATCCACATGTCGCTATACTAGTAAAAGAGGAACTGAAGAAGTTACTTGATGTAGGATTCATCTGACCTATAGATTATGCAGAATGGATCTCCAACATTGTACCTATATCTAAACCAGATAAAAGCATCAAAATTTGTACAAACCTTGAGGACCTCAACAAGGCTTGTCTGAAGGATGACTTTCCTTTACCCAGCATCGACACAATTGTATCTCTAGCAATAGGACATGCTATGTTATTAATTGTGGACGGTTTCTCAGGCTACAATCAAATCAAGATAGCACCAAAAGACCAAGATAAAACAACATTTACATGTCCATGGGGTACTTATTGCTAGAATGTTATGCCTTTTGGGTTAGAGAATACAAGAGCAACCTATCAAAGAGAAATGACCACAATCTTTCATGACATGATGCACACATTCATGGAGGACTATGTAGATGACCTATTGGATAAATCATTTACAAGAAAAGGACACTTGGAGATTCTAGACAAAATATTTTAGAGGCTAGAACAATTCAATGTATGACTAAATCCTAAAAAGTGTGTCTTCGGTGTAACATCTGGCAAACTCCTGGGATACATAGTCTCAGAAAAAGGAATCGAGGTGGATCCTGCAAAGGTACAAGCAATCATGGAAGTGACACCTCCTAGAAATATCAGTCAATTAAGTTCTCTATAAGGGTAGCTACAATCCATAAGAATATTCATTTCTCAACTAGTCAACAAGTGCCTTTCGTTTACTCATCTACTTCACAAGAATGTCCCTTTCAGATGGGAAGATTGATGTGCAGAATCATTTCATCAACTCAAGAAATATCTGATGAATCCACCTATCTTGGTACCACCAATAGTAAGCAAACCTCTGATTCTTTACATATCACCTATAGAGGTATCACTAGGAGCATTGTTAGCACAAGAAGATTCAGCAGGGAAGGAAAGAGCAATATATTACATCAACAAGGCATTGAATGGGTATGAGCTCAACTATACATTCATTAAAAAGGCTTGTTTAGCAGTGGTGTTCGCTTCTCAAAAAAATTACCACTACATGCTAGCTCACACAATCAATTTGGTGGAAAAGATTGACCCATTAAAATATCTACTCAAAAAAGCTACTCTCACAAGGAGGTTAGCTAAATGGTTCATGATTCTAAGTGAGTTTGACATTCACTACACAGATAGAAGAGCAATCAAAGGTCAAGCTATTGTTGAACACTTAGGTGATCCACCATTACAAGACAGTCATCTCATCCATGTGGAATTTATAGATAGATATTCTCATAATATCGACAAAACCATGGGTCTTATGCTTTGATGGATCATACACACAACACGAATCAGGATTCAGTGTCCTATTTGTCACATTAGAGGGACACGGTATTCTTAAATCTTACATAATGATGTTTCCTTGCACAAATAATATTATTGAGTATAAGGCTCTAGTCATAGGAATCAAAATGTTTGTAGAGTGGAAGATCACAGAGTTGAAAGTCTTTGGAGACTCATAATTAATCATTAATCAGGTTAATGATGATTATCAGACAAAGGATGACAAGTTGATGCCCTACAAATGCATGGTGGACAACTTCAAAAAGTACTTTGTGGACATCAAAATTGAATAGATTCCAAGGTTGGACAACAAAGTTGTAGATGCCATGGTAACCATTGCCTCACTCTTGCAAATACCAGACCAACAAAATCATTATGAGTTCCTGGTGGAACAGTTGTTTTCTCCTGCCTATGATAATTCTGAATCCCAAGTCATATGCCACATAGTCAGTTCTGACTCACCCCTCTATGGAAAGATTTACACTTACCTAAAAGATAATATCCTTCCACTAGATCTATCTCGAAACCAAAAATGCACCTTTATTCGTCAAGCAGCCCAGTATACCCTAGCTGCTGACACACTTTACCGCTGAGGTCTTGATGGTACTCTTCTTCAGTTTTTGGATCGTAACAAATCTGAAACCACCTTGCATGAACTTCTACACAAAGGTATTTGTGGCACACATTCAAGTGGTCCTACTCTCACCAAGAAACTTCTAAGGTTGGGTTATTATTGGCCAACCATGGAAAAGGAATCGTATCAGTTTTCTGGAAAATGTCCAAAATGCCAAATTCGTGGCAATCTCATATATGCACTAGCATAGGAGTTGCAACCATTCACCACATCATGGCCATTTTGTCAATGGGGACTCAACCTAGTAGGAAATATTCATCCTTCCTCATCAAATGGACATAAGTTTATCATCACAGCCACTGAGTATTTTACAAAGTGGATAGAGGTCATTCCATTAACTACTATTACCGGAAAGAAAATATCCTCTTTTATCCTAAATTATCTAATTTGTCGGTATGGCATTCCTAGTTCCATTATCATAGATACTGGAAGACCTTTCAAGAATCAAGATGTGCATGAACTATGTAAATGGTTCCATATCTAGCATTGTTTATCCACACCATATTATCTGAAAGGGAATGGCCAAGAAGAGGCCTCAAACAAAACCATCTTGAAAATCCTAGAGAAAACAGTGAATGAAGTTGGTCATGATTGGCATGTTTAACTCAACCTAGCATTATGCCCCTACAGAACTAGCATCCACATACCTATAGGAGATACACCATACTCACTTGTGTATGGATTTGAGGCAATCCTACCTATTGAGGTTGAGATTCCATCACTCAGAGTATCATTGAAAAGACTCATTCTAGATGAGGAATATCAGGTAAACAGACTACAAGAGTAAGAGTTGCTAGATGAGCGTTGACGCCGTGTTTTTGATCACCTCAAAGCATATCAACAATGCATGTGTTGGAGCTAAAATCACAAGGTAAATCCAAGAGCATTTCAAATGTAATGCCCCGCCAAGAAACCCCTAAGGGTTTAAGTTAAAAACACTCAAATAGAGTGTAAAATTTTATTTTTTTTAAATAACTTTTAATAGCGTTAACGAAAAGTTACAATAATAAGATAAGTTGAAGTTATCTCAAGGTTATCTGTCAACTTAGATATCACAGCGGAAGGCTCAAACAATCCTAAGGAGTTTCCCAACACGATTACATAACCTTACACCTAACTCAACTTGCATCATTAGATCCATTAAACAGGATATCTTATTAACGAGATACTGCATAGCTCTTGATTATATATGTGTTCAATGGTTTGACAACTTCTAATATTAGGAAGCATTCAATTGCTTTGGTTAGTGAGGGGGCCATCGAGAGATTAATTACTCAAGCACTTTGATTCGTAATTTCATTAGGAGGTCTCCAAATAGGTTCAAGCGTTTTAAATTTAACAAAGTTCATTCATTAGAGTTTTAAAATAACCATCCACACTTGACATCATCCTTTAATGCTATAGATATGCTTAATGAGATTCATTCATTTAGGGTTAAACTACGATTAGTAAAATGAGGGCCCCATCATTTGATTTTAAAATATCCACCCATATTTGATGTATATTTCTTAAATATTAAAAGATATGGTTAATAAGAAGAATTCGTTCCTTAAGGATTAACTACAATTAATAGAGTGAGATCCCTTCATTTGGTTTCATGCATAGCCAACTGATGAGTTGAAGTTCTTTTATAAAATGGGTATCATGTGAGTAGTCATGGAATTCATTTGGAGTTTTAATAATGCAAATAAATGGACTTATTTCATTAAAGTGGATATGCATTAGGACACACGAGAGCACCCTTTAAATTAGAGTATCGCCAACTAGGTGACAATCATTATTTCAAGATTAGAATAATAAGATCATAATGACATTCTTCTATTAGGATTAAAATGCAATTATCTTATTGCATATCTTTTTTTTGTTAAATGAAAATAATACGAGAGAGATTCTTTTACTAGGTTTAATGTATAAACAACAAATCAATTACTTTTCCATTTTAGATTAATTTTAGCATTCATGAGGGATTCCATTTATAAGGATTAAAATATGGATATCCAATTGAGTTCACCCAATTATAAAGTTAATCTAGTGCGGGTTATTGATTATAATTACAACATAAATTTCTAAGTATATTCATTCAATATACAACATGAATACCTAATTGAATCCACACGATTATTCAATTAATCTGGTGAGGGTTATGGTTAAGATTAAGACGTGAAATAACTTAACAAATCATCCAATGCAATGAAGCATAATTGACATGGCGTGAATTCATTCTCTAAGGTAAAAAGATAGATGTTAATATGATGTTCAACCTTTAAAACTCAATCTGGGTTTTGTGACATAAATTTTAACTTTGTTTTCCCCTTTTACATTCATTCCATTAACATGCTTATTAACAAATTAACCCCATGAAGTAATTCTAGATAGATTTCTTCCACTATTACAATTTAAATTAACATTATCAAATTACTTTTTCCACAACTTTAATTTCAATATTATAAATTCTTTGCCATAATCATAGTTCACAATGTTTTATGAACTTAAATAACTACATTTATCCATATGAATAATGTTATGCACTTAATTTTGAATTCATTAAATCTCCACCATACACTCATACAAGAATGCAACCATACATGATAATTTAAAACATAAAACAAGGTACGCTAAAAACATCGCATAACATAGGTATGATCTCGGAGTTCACCCTGGATGGGCTACATCTCCGAGTCTGCTCAACTGCAAGACCCTTTTGGTATTATATCGTTAGAAATACATGATTTATAAGCCTTTTACATGTTTGCCACTTTGGCGAATTACAACCAATATACAACAGACACCTTGGTAAGAATTCACATAATGGGTCCCTCCTAGAGCGGATTCCAACTGACACTTCAAGGTAAATACGGGTTCTAATGACTGTCGATAATTTGACTGGGGGCGTACTTCGGCTATGACTGACACAATTATCTAGATGACAATGTCTGAAACAAATACACCAAGGTATGACGCCACCCCAAACAAGACAAATATGGAACTTAAACTTACAACATTTTCCTTTTATATTGATACGATATCCAATTTACATGCGTACTACTAACATACCGAAGAAGTAACAACAAAATATACAAGGATAATTTCGATTCAAATTTCATACTCTCCTATACTTTAGTTTTCATTTGTAAAATTATCGGGAGATCTTACTCATTAAATTCGATAGACAATGCTTATTTAGGAGAAGAACAACTTCTTGTTAAAATATATTTCATGACGTTAGCAATGGGGTTTTATTTCAAAGGTCTTCAAATACAGACAATTTTTGGTCTCTTCTCCAAGTATACTTCCCTATTAGATTCGGTTCCAAAATTAAACGTGATCAATATATATTTAACAATACATGTCTAATGGAATGTTATAACCAGCAAATCCATATATACCCAAACTTCGTGTCTGATATATATATATATATATATATATACACATAAACAATATTTAGCGAGATAAAAATTAAATAAAGCTAATTTCCAACAAAATGAACTTTTCTACCAAAATTTTTTTTTTTTCTTTATATCTTCCCCATGACATATATCATAATTTATATATATATATATATATATATATATATTTTTTTTAAATTATATAAAAAAAACAATATTATAAACAATGTTTATTTTATTTTGGGCGAAACCTGCGGGCCCACAGCGTGGAACGTAGGTTCCCTGTGAGCCACGCTGTGGACGCAGGTCTCCCTGCGGCCCACAGCGTGGACGCAGGGTTCCCTGCGGGCCACGCTGTGGTCGCAGGTTTCCCTGCGGCCCACAGCGTGGACGCAGGGTTCCCTGCGGGCCACGCTGTGGTCGCAGGTAGACTGCGAGCCACACAGCGCCGCGGGGGAAGGGGAGGGTAGAGCTTCGGCTCCCCCCCCAAAACCCTAAAAAAAATTCTTTTTTTTTTGTTTTCGTTTTTAAATCTTATTATTTTTTTTTGAAACCACAGTTGAATCTAAAACGTTTTTTTTTTTTGAAAATGAATACTAAAAAAAATACACACACAGTCACAGCCATTTCTTGTTTCTTTCTTTTCTATTTTTTTTTTTTTAATATATATTTCCAGAATATATCAACAAGGATTGGGGAAGATTTTCTCCCTTCTAAATGTCCAAGCAGCCATGTCAAAACTTGAATCCAAGAACAACAAGCTTCCAAAACTGAATCTAAAACTAATCTTCAAGAACCCTCATGGTTTTTAAAAAAAAAACATTTCTTTCTTTTCTCTTCTCAACATTTCATGGAGATCAAAACAATAAACAAATGGGTAGATAGAATCCTACCTCCAAATGCATTCCGGGAAGAGATTTCTTTGACAAAGAGCTCCACCTGCAACTCCCATGCAAATCCCCCATTTTTTTTCCAAAAAAAAAACTCCTAAAACCAAAGAACCCCCAAAATGCTTACAAAACTAGGTTAAAAAGAGAACCCTAATTTTGCCCTAATTTTTAATTTCGAATTTAGGCACTTTATTTTAAAAATAAAATAGATAAAAATCAAAATGGGAGTCATTCATTTCCTCTTTATTCATTTTTCTTTTAAAATTTAAAAGCTTACATTCCTTATTCAACTCTAATTTTTTAAATTTTCTTCATATCACTTTAGCCAACACTTTATACTTTGATTAATTTAATTTTCTAAAAATCAAACTTTTATACTTTATCCACTTTACAAGTAAAATGGAACTAATTTCTTTTAAATAATAATAATTTACCCTTTTTCTCTTCCAAATGCGAATATGATTAATTTATTCCCATCTCCCAAATGACTTTGAATTTTTCCTTTCCAAAACGCATAACCCATTAAATTCATTATTTTAAAACTAGCTATTAAATTAACTCGCTATAACATAATTAGACGACATTTTTAAATAAATAACTAATCTAATGCAAGCGTCTTATTTATTCTAATTTCTCAACTACAAATGCGTAAATGTTACAAATGTGAAAATGAGCACACTAACCCCAGTTAAGTACCTTAAGCTTGCTACAATAACAATTTAAAGCAATCTCTTAAATTAATGACTAATCAAATAAAAGAAGCTACCTATTTAAATTCCTATATCGCTATTGTGTACGCCTACTCATAAATTTTGAATTTAATACTTAGGATCACAAACCTCACTTACCTCGCGCATGGCATGCAAATCGAGGGAGTCCTCCAATCTCTCGACATGCATCCCAATGAAAAGCAAGCCCCGCGAATCCACACACGATGCTCACCTAACCATGGCTAAGGCAAGACGAGAGTTATATGACCACTAAATCCGAATTCTAAAGATGAAGAACCATACTCAACCTTGCAAATTCCCAAGGAGATGAACCTTGCCCTAAGCGGTGTTGTACCTGCAATCTCCTGCACTCATGAATTCATACAAGCATGCATATACAAATACATATTAAATGAAGGCATTAGCTCAAGATTTATCTCAAGGGTTAGGAAACAATTACATTTACACGAGAATCGATGCAAAAGCACAATTTATTTATATTATCTAAACTACACATTGCATATCGGTTAATTTACCATTCCAGAATGCCACATAGGAAGTCAATCAAGGTTAAACGGGTTTTAAAAGTCTGACTAGGGTGTGGGCATTACATCAAATCGGTGACTTGGTATTGAAAACAAATCCTTGCAATCAGCAAGATCGGGAAAAGAAGGGCAAGTTTGAACCAAATTGGTTGGGTCCTTTTGTCATCATATATGTGTAGCGTCCTAAAATTGTGACACTTGCAATTTCGACCGCATTTGGGTCTTCACGATGGTGATGCAACACGGAACCTGAATGGAGACCCCGAAACTTGTTCATGACATCAAAAACTGCATTTTTCAGCACCCTGGCCTGATCCTCCTTGCACCCTACTGTCCCTGGAGGTGGGACCATGGCGCCCAGTGCCCTGGTCCTTCAGGACTAGGGCGCCTAGTGCCTTGGTCCCCCAGGACCATGGCACCCAGTGCCCTGGTCCCTGGCCCTATTTTGGGCCCAGTCTCCTATGGGGCTTCGGGTCTTTATGTTTGCAATTTGGAAAATAGCACTTCCTGGTCGGCTCAAGGTCGAAAAAATTAGTCTTTTAACCCTAATTCACAAGTATATAAACTACATTTCCTCTCCCATTTTGAGGAGGAAAGGACATATGTGTACAAGACGTGGAAACAATATTCAAACATTCAAGCATTCAAGCATTCAAGCATTCAAGCATTCCTTCAAGCAATTGATAATTATAAGTCTCCATTCAAGGCTAAGTGTTGCATTCAAGACAAGGATTCAACCATTGAAGAGGAGATCACATGTCACATACAACATACAACATACAACAACATCTACACCTTCGCATGTAAGAATACAAACATTCTTACAACAAGGTACTAGTACTTGTTTTACATTACAATCATTTACATTTACAGCAATTTCTCATTTCTTGGTTAATTCCAAAACCGGGGTTTGACCTAAAGGCAAACCCCTCATCCCTAACCCCCCAATCATCCTCTCTTTTCTGTGTGTAGGTTGCAGGTACACGGCTATAATTGAAGATCTGGAATCCTTGTGCAGAGACGAACAGATCCCCCTTCGTTTCGCGGATTTTTCGGAGGACCGTGTGCACGCCGGGCGCCATCGTCCCGTCAACTTTCGCTCAAATTTGCAGAACAGCACCGTCTCAACATTTTACTACTAATTCTAGGTCCACAGCTTCATCCCATATCCCTATCTCTATTTATAAGCGAATCTTTCTTGTTGTACATGCATTCCTAGTTCAATCTTTCCATCTACATTTCTTTACAAAAGAGGGTATCCTTGCTATCACAACCCTTGAAACTCATATAGAATCCAATCTTGCATTGTGTGGGATTGGATCTTGTGGGTTTCAACCCCTCTTTTGAATGTAAAGTCCCTCCTAAGTGAAAACCATCAACCCTAGTTACTCCCCCTTCTCTCTCCTCGGAGTTGGGGAGGGGAGAACGACTAGGGTTCGATTTTTCTGCTTTACAATATGCTTACGGATCAGGGGCATATCAGTTATCTACATCGGAAGGGGACTTGTTTGAAAAACCTAACAATAGTGTGCATCTCAAAAATTTCTATACCTAAGTTATCCAATGCACATATAAGGGAAAAATATAAAAAAATCAAAAAAATGAAGAAAAATACAAAAAAATCAAAAACAAATCAAAAAGTGCAATAAAAACAACTAGTGAAAACCTAACAATAGGCACTATTTGTGATAGATGAACTCTTCCATCTATATGTACCCATATCATATCTTTTACATCCATTTGCACTAAGCCCATGGCCATCACAAAGCTTTGAAAAACATAGCACAATCTTGGACACACTTAACGTAGTCACTGTCCTTTATTATCCAAACAATTATCCGCATCATATCTCACCATGGCTTGGTGGTCAATATCCATATTGAAGAAGTGTACATAGCTAGGGAAAAAAAATCCTAACTACAACTGGGGGTATCTCACCTTTTAGAGTTTTTAATGAAGTAGGTAACAATAAAAAAAGAGACAATTTGAACAAGAATAACTTTCATAAGTATCAATCACAAGAACTGAGCAAACTAAACAAAGATCTACTTGCAAGATGTTTTATCTGACAAAATACAAAAGGTAGCATGCATGTTTATCTATGTTTGTTTTTGTTTTTTTATATCATATCTCCTGAGCAACTCAAAGATGTCTTGAAACTAGAAAAGCAAGGAAGGAGGGTGACATTTTCTTTGTATGTTGTTTGCGAGTGACACCTTTTACTATATAGGTTTGTCTTACGACATGATCAGGTAACATCTCATTGAGGACATTTAGGATTTGTATAGGACAAAGGTTAACTCTTGTATATTTTATGCAAGCAACACTCAAGTCATCTTGGTTCAATTATACCTAGATGCTTGTGTCATCTTGCAATATCAAACTCCATGTAAGATATACTCAGGTCTTTCTAGTTCAATTATACCATAATGCTTGTATCAACTTTCAACATATCAAAATCTCAATGATGATAAAAGGGAAGCACAATAAAATTTGATCAAAAGGATGACTATCTCAATAATGAGGGATCATTTCATATTAGCAAGCATTAATAAGTCATTTCCACTAAGTTGCATATCATCGATCGGTTCATATCATTTAAATATCGCATTAGTCTCATAACATTCTCATATTAGTTTTGTATTTAATTTTCAAGACATCTCATAGCATCTCATAGCATTTTCATATTATTTTTGCATTTCATTTTCAAGATACATCTCATTATCATATCATTTCAATATTGCATTAGTGTTGCATCTCATTTTCAAGATACATCTCATTATCATATCATTTAAATATTGCATTAGTTTCGCATCTCATTTTCAAGATACATCTCATTATCATATAATTTCAAAATTACACTTTGGTACATTATCATTTCATATCATCTCAGATTTTACATTTAGGTGCATCCTCATTATCACATCATCGGTACATTATCCTTTCACATCATTTAACAATTTGCATTTAGGGGCATTGTCATTTTTTCATATCAGTTAACACGTCACATTTAGTTGCATTATCATATCATTAAAGTGCACTACATATCATTAATCATTTTTAGTTGCATTTGTTAGATACAATGACAGTTCCAAAGACACTGAGAGGGGGGGTGAATCAGTGTCTAACCAGTTAATGGAATATTTGAACTTATTTATAACTTTGCAACCCAAATTAATGTACCGGTAAACAAGCAATAGTGCAGCAAAGATAAATAACAAAGACAACATAAATGCACACCATAACACAAGATATTTTGGCGAGGAAACCCCATAAGGGAAAAGCCTTGGTGGGATTTGTGACCCACAATATTTACTTACTAGCCATTATGAATAAATATTACTTACAATAGGGGCCTGCACATGCAGGAAGGCCAACAGCCTAGAGCTCACTGCTTAATGAAAGAGTCTCATTGACTACAAAATGGATAACTAAATCCAAGACAATGTACTACTCAAAATAACATCTGTAATGCTTGATTCAATACTGGTTTAAGCTCTATCAAAAACCATAACCAAAAACCTTTCCAATGAATGAAATTCACTCACATAACCTATCTACCTTATTACAAAATCCTTTCGCTATCTTTTGTGATCTATTATAATTACCTCTCTATACTATATCAAAAATTACCTAAAAGATCTCATACATATATGAGTTTTTACAATTCATCATGCCCGATTAAAAATAATTAATTACATTTACAATACAATTCACATAAATAAAACTTTGTCTCATGTCGGCCTGAGTGTCGATATGCTTTGTTGCCAGTGTAAATTAGATGTCGATGAATGACCTTCATTGTGCCTGTCGGTGCCAGTAAATGATGTCTATGTTGTCGGTGAACTTGTAGAATCCTATTATTGGCTGGTTGTCATCAATGACAACATCAACCATTCTCATGTAAGTATAGAATGCCAACAGCATTCCATATCCTTAGGTACATTTTCATATTATAATCATCTCATATCATATCATTTATAGTTATATTTAGTTGCATTTTTAGTTTCATTATCATTGCATTTAGTTTCATTATCATATCATTTTAACTTTGAATTAGTTTCATTTTACATATCATTAAACATTTAGCATCATTTCCATTGAAAACATTAGCATCATATCAAAATATTTATCATATCATTTAAAACATTTACATCTGCATTTCATATCATATACACACGCATATATCAGCATAACATAATAGGACATTTGTTCATCACATGTACACATCTACATTTACATTTACATATCGTAAAAGCAATCATCATATAGGCATATATCACCTTCAAAACATATAGATCATCTCATTCAAACAAATCACATCATCACACACGATCACATAAAAGGCAATTATTGCGATAAATCATGTAGATATGCACATCAAAATATCTAGATCATAAAAGTAAATGCATCCATAATCATATATAAGAATGTCAACATCATATCATCCTACATGTGTGACCCATGATGATCCAAAGAAAAGCACTGAATCATGTCAAAATGAATCAAACTAAAAGAATAAATGTTTGAATGTCCCTGGATATCATATCAAAAGATAAATGTTCACCAACAAGAACCTCGGGATCATAATTATCCAAAGATAAATATACATCAATAAGTACATCATATCATAAGTATCAAAATGAATACATCAGTATGTACATATCATCAAATGATCAAAATACATAAGGGGAAAATCTAAGAGTGGCTACCACCTGAATTTGTTGCTCTGGGACCTTGACTGCCACTGGCACATGTACCATCTCCACCAAGATCTATTTTAGGTCTTGTAACCCCTCATCTCATGACCTCTCGCTGAGAAACCCCATGCCTCAATCTCTTAACAAAATATTGTTCTCGCCTATCTGGAGGCACTGCCTGGAAATATAAACCCCTGTAATAACTCACTTGACTAGCCTGATACAACATCTCTCTCAATGTCTCACCAAATGGCCCCTAAGATGTAGCTCCCTAAAGAGACTAGGAAAGATCCTTTGCACACCCACACCTCTTTATCTTCGTATCTCGCTCAGCAGTGGCTGTAGAAACCTATGCCTGTAAGTGTGTTATCTGAGCTTGTGTCGCCTGCAACTCCTGCTGAGTTGTATCTCTCTATGCCCAAGCCGTATCACGCTCTAGAGACAACGTAGTGACCTGTCTCTACAGTTGGCTAGTCTGAGCCTATGTCTATGTCAACTAACCCTATAGCCTTTGTATTGAGGACTATAGAGCTGCTAGCAGAACCTGTTGTTGATATAATGGCACTAATATCTGCACCCCTAATAGTTGCAAAGGTTGTGGATCCAGACCCACGTGTGCTACTATAACAGGTGTTGGGGCAATAGGAGGCGGCATATATATCCTCCTCTGCCTAATCAAGGGTTTCACATCCTCCTCCTCCTCTTCATCCATCCCACATATCCCCCCCATCACCTCCTCCCCTGACTCTAACTCGGTCTCCTTGGATGAACCCTACTCAGATGAACCCTCCTCCTCCCCCCCTTCCTATTGCATCCTCCAGCTGCAATGGCCCTCCTTGGTCTACACCCTACCTCCATCCTCCACCTCTCCCTCTAACACCACCACCTCCCCCACCACCACCATCACCTCCTCCACCCTCTCCACCTTGGCCAATCTGCCCTCTCTTTATACCTGCAATACCACCTCTCCTCCCTCTCCCTCTCCCCCGCCCTCACCTACCACCTCGTCGACCTCCAATCCCTCCCTCATCATCATCATCATCATCAACAACAACAACAACCTCCTCCAAAGGTGGTATAGGCTCCCTAGGTCCTATTAGTCATGGGAAGGGATGATCCACAAAATACTAAGCATATTGATCAGTCATCACAGCATTTGCCAATCCTCAGCGCACATCCCACCAAACTTGTGGTACTGTCTCAAACTCATCCCATGTTGTACTGAAATCCAATCAGGGCCTTTAGTTAGCTCTATCCTCATGCACTCAGGCATATATGGTCGAACCCTGAGGCATCTCCTGAGTATGACCAAACTGTCGGTACACGTGATAGAATAAATCTCTCAACAATATAGGGAGTCCTCCCTATTAGTTACCTACTCTAAAAAAGCATCGATATCTATGTTGTATCCTTGGCCCAAACCTCACATCCCATGTAGGGTCTCCATATTACTGAATCCATGTCGTCGAGGGCCCGTCTCCAGTACTCTAGCTTCCCAAGCATGGGCTAGGAAGCGGCCTGTCTGTACATAAATAAATACGGAAGTTCCACAAGTCGAGACCTCTATACCACTGGATGAGTCACATCTATGTGCTCCCATGCTCAAATCTATAACAATGTGGTTTTCAGTGCTAGGCTCGCACCTCTATCATAAACAACCTAGTGTGACTCTTAATACAAGTGTGTCAATACACATATCCCTAGACATATCGTGTCTGATGTCTCACCATACATCAGAGTATCCAACCCCATTCAACTAAGAACCCATGTGATCTCCTATGGGGACAAAGGAAACCACCTATCAACCCTGCTAGTATCGAAGGTAGTGGGGCATACTAATCTACCATGTCCTGGCATGCCACTGAATGTCCACTGAGCTGCGGATCAGCAAACACCTCCCGTAAAGAATAAATATTTCCCTACTCCTCCACATCATACTGAACTAACTCACTCATCATGGGAATCCTTAAAATCCTATAGACATCCTCTAGCATCACTGTAATCTCTATCATCGACAAATGAAAGGTGTTATGATCATTGTGCCACCTCTCTGCCAATGCAGTCAGCAAAGCCATGTTCTTCCAATAGGAAGGCATGTGCAGGATATGTGACAAACCACACATAGCAATAATCGCTATGTCATCATCGGTCAACGCTCCTTGCATGACCAATATCTTCGAGTATCGCTCCCAAAGCATCAACACACCTAGTGCGACCTACAAAACCACAATCGACACCATATCAATCCTAAACACCTCAACGCAATCTCCTATTAGTGACGACAGTCACGCTATCATTCAAGATTTTCAATCATAAACTCTTCTCAATCAGGTGGGTTCATCTAGCCTATCTTATCAGTGACGACAGTCATGCTATCATTTGGAAGTTTTGATCATAAACTCTCATGAGGTCGGTGGGTTCATTTTAACCTATCCTATCACATCAATTATCCCATATCAGTGACAAAGGTATCCTATATCAAATCAAGGTTCTACTCTATCAACTTAGTGACTCATATTGATGACTTATATTGAATCAAGACCCATATCAACTCTATTGACTCATATCGACAAAAGCAATTCATATCAAATCAATACCCATCACGACAAAACCGACACATATCGAACCAAGACCCATATCAACTCTATTGACTCATATCGACAACAACAACACATATTGAACTTGGGCCCATATCGACCTCAGAGACCCATATCAACATTAATAACTCATACCAGCATTTGAATCCAATCTACAACATCATAAACATTTCTAAAATCAAATTGGTCAACTTCAAAATTTCCAAAAAATTATCAAAAACACTCACTGCGACAAATGCGCAAAAACAGTCATCAAAAGAGCTATAACAATCAACATATGCGCTATAACATTAATGTGCTAAAAAACTAGACAAATGTGCTATAACATTACACAAATACGCTAAAATAGTGAACAAATGCACCAAACAACTATACAAATATACTAAAACACTATACACATGCACTAAAATAACAAATAAATGCGCTATAATATCATACAATTGCACAAAAAAATTTAACATATGAGCCACAATAAATTACATTTGCACTGAGAAATATTACAAATGTGCTTCGAATTTTAACAAATGCGCTAAAACAACGCCTAAAACTAGGGCATGGAAAATCGCGCAAAAACCGTACAAAATCTTCAAAAAACCTAGCTAAATCTAGCTAAAAATCACATGAGGAGGTTAGAAAATTCACTTACCTTCGGTCCATACATAGTTGGTCGCTCATATCATCGAACCCACTCAAATCGGTGGCTGGCATAAGGTGGCACCATTTTGCTATCTCTCTCCTCTCCAAATTCCAATCTCCAAAAGCCAAGTATACAAATGAGCTCAAAGTGGACCCTTTGAGGCTTATATAGCTCCATGTGTTGCCTAGATGGATGTGTGCAGTGTATGTTTTGTACTGGGCATGTAATTTTACACACAATATCATAATTTTTTCGGCAGATCCATATCGAAAAATTTTGCAAAAATCTAAAAAATCCAAAAAATTCTAAAAATCGCCACTAGTGGCAATTTTTTTCTCAATTCATCTCCCAAGGGGGCATCATCATCATATCAACATCATAGCAATATCGACATCTAAAAATCAGTATCTAGGGCATCATATCAAAAATTTTGGCAACAGCAACAAAATCAAAAAATTTGACGATATATCAAGTGATTTTCTTTGAATCAACATGTGGTCAGAGGTTACTTCAAAGAGGGGAAAAATGTAGACACCTAGAACCTACACCTAATTAAATGAATTTTATTTGTTTATCATTTATCCACCTATTAATTAAACTAAGGTTTAATTAATGTATTCTTTTCTTCGATTTCAGCCATTAATTAAACTCAACATTTAATTGATATCCCCTTTCTTCTATTAAGTAAATAAATTATATTTATTCACTTTCCACCATTTTAATTCAATTTACATTTAATTAAAATCCCTTCTACAAATAAATAAATCAATATTTATTTATAAAATCCCCCCACTTGCATTTTCCTACAAATGCAAGTTGCATTCATTTTGATTGAAATATATCTTTTTATTTTAATTAAAAATTCCCCTTTTCCCCCACTTGCATTCTCCTACATTTTCCATTAATCTCCTAATCATTCTTCTAGAAGTCCTCAAATCCCACTTAACTAGCCTAAATTCCTCTAATCATGTCACATCCCTAAATTTGGGGGAGTCACTTCTCCAAATTTGGGGAGAGTCTTCAAAATGTGTTGAAGACTTTACCCTTTTCAACAAGTTAAATTGTTGAGTCTTCCAAACTTGTAAGGCCCTTACAAAAGCCTTGAAGGTTATCTACCTTCCAACAATTTAACCTCCAAAGTCTTCAAAGAGCATTAAATTCCTCTTACAAGATATCACCCTAGCCCATGATGGTTGTCCCTTTTACCATCTTCCAACTTTGCACAAGAGTTTAACTCTTGAACAATAGCCTTCATCCTTGGATAATAGCTTTATCCAATGACTTATACTCTTAAGGTTAACCCTCAAAGCTTAATAAGCATCTAATGGCTACTTAACATCCCCTCAAGCCTCCTCATGGTAACACTTATCAACCTAAGATTGGATTGAAAAAATCACATGGATTGATAACTTTCAATCCTAACCCTTGTTAAGATTACTCAATCTTGACCATCCATTTGATCATTTCTTCTATAAATAGAGCCCATTTCCTCCATTACACATAATCCAAGTTTTGTGCATCTACACTATAGTCACATAACATTTATCATGTTAGCCTCTCTTTGAAAGTAGTAATGAGATCATTTAGTATCATCATAGCTTAGATTTATCATGTTTTGCATATCATGTTAGTAATATATTATGTTAGTTTCATTTCCATGCTAGCCTAATATCACCTTAATATATCATTTTCATGCTAGTTTAGTTTCATATCAATCTCATCATCTTGCACCATCTCAATATAATAGTTTCATATCTATATCAAATCACCACTAAGATCTTAGTTACATTCATTTACATCTTAGATCATACACTATCTCTCGTTCTTTGAGTTGTCATCCTAAGATCAAGTGCTCTTCTAAGGTGAGAGACACCTTGAATCTAAAGGATTCTTGGAGATAGAGGATAATGAGATGATTTTAAGAGTTTTTGAGTGACTAACTTATTTTGATGATTCTAATCTCTAATGCAACATTTCATTGGTGTGTTTGAGTGGTTTGTGTCTCTCTTGCAGGTACCACACTTTTTGGCATACAATCAGTAATGGAAATTGAGAGGAATGATCAATGATGGTTGCTTCTTACATAGTAGTATGCACTTGAGAGTCTATGAATTGAGCTCTAAGTTGATACTAGGACTTTGTTATCTACCTCACTAAAAGATGTGAATTTTGGCACAGGAGCCAAAATGATCACTAAAAATGCCAATTGCAATGAAATCATGGAAGGCATGTACCATACTCTAGACGAGAGGTTGGACCAAACTATTAACATCTTGAATCAACTAGGGAAAAGGGTACAACTCCTAGAACAAGAGATCGAGAGAGTGAAGGACCAAAATAGGAACCAAAACCAAGAAGGTAGTATGAACTATGACCCAATGGATATACTTTTGGCTATGGAAGAAGTTTTCAAAGGGATGATTCAACAACATTGAAATAATAATCAATAGACCAGGAACATGAATAGAGACAACTATAATAAAGATAGAGTCGGAAGGAAATGGTATGGAAGCAATAAGAGGACCCATTTTGACAACTACAACAAGAAGAAAGAGCCTAAGAGGAATAAGTCTTTCAAACTGAATGGACCTTGAGACGGGTGTTATATCTATGGAGGGGACCATTATGCTAAAGCTTTTCCCCATCAAACATCTAGAAGAAACAGGAAGGACTCTTCATTTAAATAAAGAAATGAATACCATTATTCAAATAAAAGTGTAATGTGTGGTCACACAAATAAGATAGGATGTGTCTTGTGGGCCTAGCTAGTAATATTTGATAGTTTATGTAAAGGATTTTTCTAGATTATTGTGTGTTGGGAAGTGCCTCTGGGAATATGGTCTCCTCGATGTTTGAACCCTAGATAGAATAAATGATAATAAATTTCGAGTGGACTCCTATGCTTCATGTTTGGATGATTTTTTTATTTAACAATATCTTATATAGAGTATTATAAACTATATAAAGCAAGAGAGTTGGACGAGAATGAGAAATAAATTTAAGATAAATCTTGTGCATTGGAATATTGAACTAATGATATTATTCCACTTGCTTGGTACATTAAATGCAAGAATGAAAGTATTAATATCAGAGAGATGTGTAAGTTATCATAGTAGAATGGTAGGGTCGATAACTTATATACCTAATTGTTTTGAACCATGTAATCTAGAACTTGTGAGGTTTATTACCTTATGACATTATGGGGAGTTTATTCTTCATATTGAACCTACATTCATGAATTGTGGTTGTGATGTTCCTACTCTACATAGTAGTAAAGTTCATATTATAAATCCTTTATCATAGGGTATTATGTGATGAGGCCTAGTGCATTCGTTATGTTGCACTTGTAAGAATGTGATTATAATATAGCTTGTCATTTATGATATATAGTCATGTGTGTTGAAATATTAGCTAAAAGGTGATCATTCCCTATAATTCAAGGTATTTAAGGCCCTCGTATCATGGCCTACTTGCTTAAACTTGTTATGTGATAATTTTTATAAAATTAATCATGTGTATCATAGCTTGTGATTGCAATGGTTTGTGCATGTAATATTTTAAGAGGGTCTAACCAATGCAAATCACATGTCATGTAGATGCAGTAGAATTTTTCCCTCACATATGTTTTCTTGTGTAATGAAATGGGAAGACATTTGCAAGATGAGTGAGTGCTTAGTGGCATGTAATGACACTTTAAGTGTCATATTTTGTGTTGATTTTATTTAAGAAATGAGTGTAATATCAAAAATCTCACCCCTAGCGATTATCAGAATAAATCGCGCCTTCATCCATGTCATCGGAGGTCGAGCTTCGTCACCTTTGTCCTTTTCTCCACTCAGATCATCCTTATCAACTTTAAGCCAATGCATTACCAACTATGTCAACCTTTCACCTTTGGGGACCAAGGCATGGCGCGAAGACGTTCGCACGGTGTGTTGTCATCCCGCGAATTTGGCAGTCCATAAGTGGTCATTTGAGCATTACGCCTATGCCCGGAAGGGATTATAAGACCTCTGCATGCACCCACCAACGTCCATTTTCCTTCCTAGGCCTTTATCTTCCATTTTGAAGGCAATTTAAAGGATTCTTTGATCAATTTGATAATATTTTGCAGGTTGGAGCTCCCAGTGATCTTCTGGACAGCTTCTACAGCTTTTGATATCAAGAACACCATTGTTGCAGCTTTTCAAGCAACTCACACCATCATTACCACAACTATTGTGAAAGGGGAGTTCTCTTTTTCCCTCTCTCTTTCATCTCTCATATCCTTCTCCAATATTTTAGTTTATTTTACAATTATCTTTATCTTTTCATTATTCTCATAGCTTCTTGGGTTGTCCATGGAGATGGAAACACCAAAACAAGGGTCTGACTTAGGCAGACTCCAAAAAACAACCCACAACATTTTCCTTCTTGCGTGTATGTAGGTAAATTATAATGAGGAGGGAATCATCTTGCGGGAGACTTTGTATCATGGATGCTTTGTAATAATTACTTCACTTTCTCTTACTTTGTGATAATTTGTATTTTGCATTATCTATTTATTTTAGTATTTTCTCACAATTACTTAACTTCTCTCAATTTCCATAGATCTTTCTTCTTGGACTCTACACTTCGTCCATGCAAGACGACAGCACATCGCATTGGCATCCCAGCTCTGCATGCTTTTCCCGAGGATAGAGGTTTAGCAGAGCCGCCCAGAGAGTCCTCTTGGCTTTCTATCACCTTAGCATAATTTTGTTATCCACTAGCTCACCTTAGCACTAGTTTGAGGATGTATCGGAGGGAGAGTTTGATCTCCAGGATTCATCATCCTTGGGGTAGCAAATTTCCATTGCTACATTTTGGTGAGACTAATGTGAATTATTTTTTGTTTACGTTTTTTATTTTCATTTAGTTCATAGCATAAACTTTATAAAAAAAAAAAAACATTTACATTTAGTTTAAATTCCTGCATTTCCTTTTAGCATTTGCATTTAAGTTAAACCAGCTCTATCATTCCAAACTTTTTCATGTCCATGTAGTGTGGTCCTAAACGTCGTGTAGCTTGTCTATGAGCTTTATGACTCAGACTGCAACAGGAGTCGTAGTTAGGAGGTCTTCTAGGAGGAGTTTTCCCCCTGATCATTATAGTCCTCCTCTACCCAACACGATGTAGAGCGATCAGCTGCCCGATCCTAATGAGTTCTTGGCCTCTCATCGTCTTAAGTCCATTCTCATAGGAGGCACTTCTCCACCTGATTTGCAACCTAGTTCTCCAAGGAACTCTACCCTGTCTTCCCCTCCTATCGTCGATCATAATTTTGCCATCACTGTCAATTTTGAGAAAATCAACATGTTGGAGCAGAATTTGAGAGACTTTGAGGGTTTCCTGAATCGAGAGAATGTCCTCCCCTAGGCTAGGAATTTTGTAAGTACTCTGAGAGACATGTTCATCTCAGACAAGAAAGTCCTAGAGATGTTTAGGGCATTATCCATGATTGTCAAGAGCCATGTTCCCTTGGCAGATGTGTTATTCTCAAAAAAGAGAAACCCAAGTTCACCTGCAATCTATCTATGAAATAGCCAATCTCAATCAATGAAAAGCTTCAGGGCTTGGACAACATAACATAGGATCCTAATGATCCTCCTACACTTTAGGTTCTACTATACCTATGGGGGGACACCCTTTTGATGCATAAAATGCAACCAGTTACAGACATATGGCATCAACAAAAGTAGATGAATCTCAAAAGGCTCAACAACAAGGAGGTTACTACAGATGGTATAGATCTACATTGACATCTCAACTAGTTTGGAGCATGAGATAGGTGGAACAAACTAAAACTATAAACATATAAGTAAATGGATATTTGGTTTTAAAAACCTCTGAGGATCCCCAGAATCTGCAAGACCAGTGCCTTATCCAAGGGCATGGAGTTATACATCAAACTGTAAATGAAAACTTCTATTGCAAATCCAATTTATTGAGAAAGATATCCCTGTATTAATGTCTGACATTAATACATTCTAAACTCCAATAGAGGATCATACATGTCCAAACATTATCCTGAATCCAAAATGATTGTTCATAGAATTTAAACTCTTCCTTGAAGAGTACCTAAGAACACCCATTACACTCCCACTTTGAGAGGACAAACCCAAACTCCCTTGAAGACTGGATTTATTGAAAATAAGAGAAGGCCTAGAGACAATCCAATAAACTGTATATATGCCTTACATATATGTGACCTGCAACAAGAAACACCTACAGCAAGAAGATATCTTCCATTACTTGAAAAGGAGACATTGTATTACAAATTTGGAAAAAACTCAGAATTGGAAACCAAGATTCAGGAGACTTGCTCACAAAAAATATGGAACCACTCAAAATGAGAAGACCCTCGGATAAGTAGCAAGGTAGGAAAAAATCAAATTTCATTCCTCACAATGGCAACCACCCAATCTTTCACCATTAATCTCTCACACACTTGGCCTGCAGAAAATCTAATCTTTCTAACTAAAAAATAAACTCTGAGATCTCGAAGTAACTTCCCCAAAAATATTTCTTGTGGGTTACACCTAACTATAAAAATGAATTCCTTGGATCGAGAGCTTTACAACGATATATAATGTCTATATCGGGCAAAAATAATCCCTCAGCCATCAATCCCTCTGCAGGTCGGTCATTTAATTTTCTGCCTTTTCACCATAGTGAGAAACTATATTTTAAACCTTTGGTTCCCGTGCAAATCTCTGCCACGTGGCTCCTCTAGATCATCTCATGAGTCCCTCTAGATTCCACTTGTCCTGCCACCTGAGCACGACAGGACCCACCACTTCCTTGTCTCTCTTTGTCTTTTCTTTGTCATTGATCCACGATGATTATTCATCATGCATCTCCACATAGCAGATTAGCAACCATCGTTAGATCCTTTCCAACCTGCTCATTCTTTTTTTCTCCTCCAAACTGCTCCTTTTTTATGGGTCCCACCGCTTAGTTGTCAAGTCACGTCGCTTAGCCATCGAGCATCTTTCCATCACGACATGGCAACCACCGTCGGATCAACTCGCCCGACCGTTGGATCATCCTCAACTTGTTCGGCCTTTATCTCTTCTGAGCAGCTCCCTCTATCACTTTTTCCATCTGTGCCATGTGTCAACATTTGGTTCACTCGTGAATCCACCTAACTGCCACATGGGCCTACCACCAAGCCCGAGTGCAACTTGGTTCTTTTTCTTGCGCTCCGCTACGTGGCACATCATGATTCACCCCAAGCCCACCTAGACTGCCACCTCACCAGTCACCAAGTTGTGGGGGATAACTATCAGGCATCTTCATCTTGTGGTATAGCGATGACCATTGATCTACATTCAACTTGCTCGATCCTTAACACATGAGCTGCTCACCCTTTTCCGCACGTGCTTTGTTGCCAAGTCGCAGGGATATTTGGCGATCATCTTCCCATCATGACATAGCGACAACCGTTGGATCTTTCACATCACCGTCTGATCTTCCTTGATATGTCTGACCATTAACCTTGGTTGATCTTCTCCCTTCTGTCGTGTGTCACCACTTGTCACCCCTTGATTCGTTCTGAGATCTACCTGGGCACCACCTGTTTGTCAAGCCTACCACACGTCAGCCTATGGTTCGCAACCTGATCCACCTAAACACGGCCTCATCTACCACCTCAGCACCACCAAACCCACCACTTCCTTTGGTTTGTTTAGCATCAGTCTTTCGACGAAACTTCCTCCCTCGATAAGTCATTTACAAGTCTCATCAAACCCGCAATTTCATCGATGCCCTCATTTTATCGGCGGGACCAGTTGGGATTTCTTCGATGCACCTATGTCGATGGAACTGAGCCTTCGGTGAAACCCTTTAGAGATTCATTGCGGCCAAGGTCTGCTCGATAAGTCACCAATCATCTATTCAGCCACATGAGCACCACTTCACCATCGTCGGACCCACCACTTGGACCTAGGCCCACCAGCCACTGGACTGCCACCTCACCAATCGCCAAGTCATGGTAATTAACAATCGAGCACATTTGCATAGCGGTATAGTGATGGTCATCCGATCATCTGCAACCTACTCACCTGTTAATTTGCCCTTTTACTGTAAAATTTTCCGCTTTGATATGTGCGCACGCGGGGGGCCCACCACTTCCTTAATCGGCCACTTGCCAAAAGCCCGTAAGCTTTGGCACTAAGGATATATTCAGCCTTGCTTTTAAATGCAATAAATTTCCTCCACATGGCCAATGTGAGATAAATGGTCTACACCTGGGCCTTTGCTTGAAAACCCTCTGAGTCCTTTCTTCTATCACGCGACTCCTGTCATTTGCTTTTTGCCTGGAGGTTTCTGAGCCTCTTCAAGAACCATGCAAGGGCACTGGCCATACACCAACCAATTGCATTTACTTGGAATTTTCACATGAGGGGAGGATGCAAAGTGGGTTTTGTTTTTTCCTTCTTTGAGATGAATGCCAATCGAGCTGACCCATTAGGTGGTTCTTTGATGATAGCAGATGCAAAAAATAGAAATGGGCCTCCCAAATTCATCAAAAATTTATGAGTCCCAACAAGATGCACCCCCTCAGGATAGTCAGTCTGATTCCTCTAGTTGTCAAATTGACGTTGGTATTCTGAGGTTGAATGTGCATATGGTTGATTCGACCATACCTAATGTTAATGCCTCATCCACTCCATTGGGTTATACAGGTATGGCTAGTAGTTCAACCTCTACTTTTGTTATTTCTCAAGTGTCCTTGATCAGAAGTGGCACTACATATGTGAGTATCTTGATTTCTCCTAGAAGTATCAGTGGAGGTGGTGGTGCACCTCTGCCTCCTCCACCTCCTAATCTTGTCCTAAACACCATTTTGCAGAGCATGGGTCAGTTGCAGTTGCAACTCACTAACCTAGCATCTAATTTTGGTCAATCGTCTTTGCCTGCATATAACAGGAAGAGCCCCTTGAATATCACCATTCTAAACACTATCCTTCCTACTGTTGTTGTGTCTTTGAAGTTCAATAGGTTCAATGGTGATGGGGACCCGAATGTGCATATAGATTCCTTCATGACTATGTGTAGTGATTACCATGATAGTCTGGATTTTGTTTTTCTCAAGTTGTTCCCGCGTTAGAATGGTACAGATTTCTACCTGATCATTCCACTCATACCTTCGATCATCTTATGAAGCTATTTATCAAGCCGTTTCAGGCAAAGATTGGTAGTAGGGTCACTATCGATGACCTTGTTCATTGTAAAAAAAATCCTAATGAGAAGGTCACAGATGTCATCTCAAGGTATCAGGCAATCTCCACTAGAATCCCCTTTTCCCTGCCAAATAGCGACCTGTAGAGAATCTTCATCGAAAATATGCAACCGGTATTAAGGGAGAAACTATCCCTTAATCAATATCAAAACTTTGCAAGCATGTGCTCTGCCCTCACGAATTACTGGCACATTGTGTCATAGTTTGAAGATGTCACTTTGGACCCTCATGGTGGGTCCTTTGTAGGCACATCAACGGAAGGGTCTCAGAAGAATAAAGTCATCACTAATGTTGTGGCTATTTCTCTGATGGCTATTGCACAAGTCTCGTAATAGAATAGAGTCTTCACTAAGTTGATTGACTCTTACCTAAGCATAATGCAGCGTTTATTGAAAGACAACTGTATCACCCTTCCAGAGATTAAATCATTATTTGATAGTCGACCCTACCCCCATTGGTATGACGGATCAAAGTTTTTCCATTATTAACATGTGCCTAGTCATGACACTGAGTGGTGTTATCATCTTCGACATGTTGTCTAAGCCCACATTGACAATGGTGCAGTCAAGGTGGATGCACAAAAACACAAATCAAACAAGTTTGTTGATAAAACCAACAGTGACTTGCAGATTTATACTGATCCTTTCCCTTCCCTCTACATTCACCAAACTTTATCTCTGCATCGAATCCTTCTTCAGATGATGGTCCATATGTGAACATGGTCACCATCACGCCCATTAATTCACCTTCAACCCAGAAGGGGAAGGTATATGATATGTCCTTGTCATTTACCCCTCTAGATGCCTTGTATTGCAGAGACCCTACTCCTCTCTACATTGCTACCAAGTTGAATGGTCAAACTATCATGGGTGTGATGGTTAACCCATCGAGCAGAGTCGACCTTATCACAGAGGAGACTCTCTTTATGAATGATTGGCATATGCCATCGTATGATGAGTGCCACCCAACCTTGAGGAAGCATGATGATTTCTCCATTTTCCCCTTGGGTAGTACCACCCTGACAGTCCTCATAGGGCCTAAGGTGGTATCCTCTGTGTTCGTAATCACTCTCACGTTAGACCTCTTCCTAGCTAAGCTCAACATTCCTTGGTTAATTTCTATGAAAGTGGTCCCTTCAGTTGTCCATAAATGTCTTATGTCCCCCCATGAGGGAACGATGCATGTCATCTAGGATACTAGATACTGACCCCTGATTGCCCGTCGGGATTTTTTGTTGGACCACTTTTGGCCTACTCTGGTGGGACCCATGCTTCCCCGTGGTGATTTAATTTATTGCACTTACTATTAGTATAAGATGGGGGAATCAGACCTGCATCAACCCCTCCTCCATCAATTCCAATCTTGGAGTGGGTAGTGCTTTATGTCCCCTCATCATTAGGGGTTGAGGCTCCCTCGAATAGACATCCACAACTTCCTAGGACTGCATAGCCTCTAATGGTGTCCATTTTTCCTATGACTGCTTCTAGCCCAACCAAGGGAAAGGCACCCATGTTGTCAAACTATGCGGCTCGCCCTCCCTTCAAGCTCTTGATCATGGCTGATCCTCCTCGGCCCTCTTGTTATGAGAAACGAAAGCACTCTTCTCGTGTTCCTTTGTTCCAGCTTTCTCCTTCGTCATAACCTATTTTGGCACCCTTTCTCACTCCAACCGCTCCTCAAGCAAAGCAGGGTCAGGCACCCATTGTTGTGAATATGGTACCTCTCTGAGATGCACCTCTTGTCTCACTGGTTGGGCCCTCTCCTATCCCTGACACGGTTCTGAAGGCCTCTCCTATGCAGCATGATGCTCTTGAATCCTCTCATGTTCTGGTTGGTGATCCTCGCCTCCATCAAAATTAGCACATGCACGATCGTAAATGCTTTTGATGGGCTAGAGCTCAAGAGCATGATGCTACTTTATAGTCCATTGGGGTATCCTCAGCACCCAGCGTTATTGCCTTGGAGCCTGTCTCCTCGGGTGCTCCTATCTTTGCATCTGCTTCGATTTTGCTTCCTTTCAATGAACCTCCCCCTAAGCAGGTTCATGTTTGCATTTCTCCTTCTTTGGAGCTACCTCTTATCACCTCTTTGCTGAACATACCTCCATTGTCCTAGCCTCTTGATATGTTGCACACGCAAGTGGTGCCTAGTGCATCTTTGGCTGCCCCACCTATTTCGCCATTGCTTCAGCTTCCAATTTTTCCTGGGGTCCTTCACCCTCCTATAGTCGATAGGAGGCCTGACACTCTTATCTTGTCTAAACGCAAGTTTGAGCAAGGCTCCATCCCAAATTTTTGACAATGCAGGTCTTCATATGTATGCTCCTCATCCCTTCCTTTGTCTATAACAGTGCCTACTAGTCTGCCTGTTTCTATCTACATGATCAAGAAGGCCTCCGCCTTCTCCCGATTTTGTCACTACCCCTCTTCCAGAGGCCGGAAGTACTATTTTTGTTTCATCCTCTCCAAGTGAGTCACCTACTTCCTCCACAAAGGCTTGCATGTTCAACTCCTTGGAGGATATCTCAGCTTTTTCTATGATCTTTTCCTGATTGTTGACCCTAACCTCCTCCGACCTTGCAGATGCCAACCTTGATGCGATCTTGTCCCTCACTCTCACTACAAGTGAGGCACCTGGTGTCATTCTTGTCGTTGTCCCTCTCCGAGCTCTTTCACCTTCTCTCTATGACCTAGATTGGGAAGATGATGATCTCTTACGGGACAACCTTTAGATGTCTATTTGTTTATCTTCATTTGCTTGCATGTGTGTGTAATTGTGTTCCCTAATGCTTTCTTTATCTATTTGTTCCCTCCTAAAGGACCTAGGTTACTTTGTAGGTACTGAGATGCGAGAGGTTGATTATCTTTATTTGTTGTGCTCTCCTGAAAGACCCGAGTTACTCTGTAGGTGCTCAAATACAAGAGATTTTTTGTTGTACGCATTCCTCTATTTGTCTATCTACTTCTTCTATCTGTAGTATCTTTCTTTTCTACATTCAGGAATGATGCAAAGCATTGAAGGCCTCCTCTTTCCTTCTTCCATGTTGACCCGAACTTTTAATTTATATTTCTCTTCATGTGCTTTTTTTTAGATCTAAGACCTTTGGTGCTATGACGATACACCCATCTCATCGTGATCCTATATATCTTTTTACACCGTTATGGGTTGTAATGCCAAATTATTGGATCCCCTATCCTCTTGTATTTCATCTTTGATGTTGTGGACATCTATGTGCCACCTTCTCTTGGTGGCATTCCATGGAAACATCTTCCTATGTTGATGTGCCATAACTGCTCTTCTCCTTAGAATAACATAGCTTCCTTGCATATCATTCTAAGGGGGGGCCATCATATCTACATCTATCCTTTTAGCTTTTGCATCGGTATCCTTTATTGGTATCTTTTTCATGTTTGCCTAGGTGGGGGCCAAATCACTTGATCTTTTTCTTTTCCAAGATTGCATAGGTGGGGGCCCAGCCACCTGATCTGTTTCTTTTCTAAGATCGCCTACATGTGGGCCAAACCATTCTTGATTTATCTCTCATGTTTGCCTTTGTAGGGGCCAATCTACTACTTACCAAATTTATCTGACCTATCGTATGGCTATCTAGCATGTCGCTACCCATGCTGGCAAATCTATCTTTTATCTCTCCTATCTCATGGCTATCTAGTGTATCGCTACCCATACTGGCAATTATCATGCCCTATTGTATGGCTATCTATCATAACACATCTTGCTACCCATACTGACGTATCTAATATCTTGGTTGCAACTTATCTTGTATCTTTCTGTAACTAGGGGCTTTCCTCCAAAGCAAGGTTCATTTCTATTGCACTATCTTATCCACTTCTTTATCTTATCATCCATCATGCTAGTCTGCAACTAGTGTGTTTGTGATGTACCATATAGCAATATCTATTCCAAATCTCAACATCATCTCACTGGGGCAACCTTGTCTGATCAACGAAAATCTACCTCCCTATCGCAACTTTCTTTTTCTTTATCTTCCTCTACTTTAGCTTTGCATCTCTCGGCAAATACATGCTTGATAAAGTGTGGGGGAAATGTAATCTTAAAAATCTCACCACTAGTTAAGTTGAGTAAGAATAATTAATTAATTTAATTAGTTAAGTTGTCCAAATTATTGATATTTCATATGGATAGCTTAGTTAATTATTTTAATTAATAATATTAAGTTAATTATTTATAAAGTTATCAAATAAATTAAAATATTAAAAGATGACTTTATATTTAATTAATTTAATAAAGTACTTAATTAAAACTTATATCATAAAGTCACTTAAGTGAAATAATCAAATTTAACTATAATTTCTAGAAGCTTCTAGAGGTGGACTAAAAAAGTATAAAGGGGGATCTAATTGACCTACAAGGCAGCTTAGGTTATTGAATTGGATATTGATTGGATTTTGTGGAACCAATGGGTTTCTGCGGATCTTCATCTTTGGGAATGAAAACTCCCATAGATAGCATAATTGAGGGAGTGAAAGACCTTCTGAGGGGTTGTAGCTGAGAGTGGGAGATATTCACTCTTCCATATTGTGCCTATCGAGTTATTTTTTATTTACATGGCAGTTGGGATTCATGTTGTTTTCAAATTATCACTTTGGTTGTCCCAAATGCAACGATTCCTATTGAAGTGAGAGGGTGATTTAATTTGAAGATCGTTGGAAGTGAAATTAGGTGAGAGTTGATCGATTTACAGGTCTGTTCCACATTAGGTTTAACCATTCCAAACCCACAATTTTATTTCTACTTCATCATTGGAGCATCGTATCACAACTAGGAGGACAATGTTGGCATTAGGAGTTAAGGGCGACCCTTTTGAAGCATTTTGAAGGAGTATTTTGAGGAGACAGTGACAAACCAGGTCTGAAGACAATTTGTATCAGACCATGCATTCCCTACAAATTTGCTCATAACTCTCCCTATTGGCATCCAATCCTATCAAAGAAGGTGGTGCCTCCCTTGAGGGGTGAAGGCGAACATTTTAGGAGAGGAGATCAAAGGCTAGTAGCTTATCCACATTAATTTATCAGACCTCCATTAGCAGCAGGGGAAAATTTGGAGAACTCTTCGACTTGGTGATGGGGATGGCTCAACCACTTGGATATTGATTGCTTCTTCAACAAGCCAACAAGGCAATTACCATTAGGTGCATTTAACATCATTCTATGTACTATTTTCAGTTAGTTGTAATAATCATGGTTTCTAATGTCCTCATAAATTCTAAGTAATTAATGGGTTGACTTTTTGTCATTAGCATTGTCATTGTAAGAACTCGTTTGATCATCATTTTGAATAAAAAGGAAGGAATAAGTATGCATTCTGATTTCATGATTATCTGAGGTTTCATGCAAACTATTTGACGTAATGACAAAAATTTGTAGGTGGATGTTTGTGTGTCTAAATTGGTATAGAACACCATAAACTAGCTACATATGCATCTTTGTAAATTATCCTATCAATTAGAAGTTACTTGTAGATGTTCATTCATGTGAAATATGTGGTTACTAACCTCTACAACAATCTGAAAATTCTGAGACAACATATTGGCATAACACAAAAAACATAAAACTGCATAACACGTAGATTGGACAGTCATTTGTTAGAAAATATTCCTTGTATTTTCAGTCAATCTATTGCAGGAGATATTTCAGCAATTGAAAGGATTCTTTGGGAAAGTTGATAATATTTTGGAGGTGGGAGTTCCCGACGATCTTTGTGATAGCTTCTACAGTTTTTGACACCAAGAAAACCATTGGTGTAGCTCTTCAAGTGACTCGCGTCGTCATTACCGCAAGAGTTGTGAAAGGGGAGTTCTCTTATTCCCTCTCTTTCATTTTGCATATCATTCTCCAATCTTTTACATGATTTTCTAATTATCTTTATCTTTTCATTATCCTTGTGGCTTCTCGATTTGTTCATAGAGGTGGAAACACCAAAATGAGGGTCTGACTTAAGCAGACTCCAAAACACAACACTGAGAGGTGGGGTGAATCAGTGTTCTGCTGGTAAACAGATTTTTGAACTTATTCCTTATGAACCAATTAACATTAAATAAAATTAAAGTGCATAAACCAAATAACACATAAATAAGCACAACCATAACACCAGTATTTATACGTGGAAAACCCTGTAAAGGGAAAAACCAAGGTGGGGTTGATACCCACAATATCTATATACTTGATCAAGGTATACAAATATTACATAGAGGGGATTGCACATGCAATCAGGCAAACCGCCTAGAGCTCATTGCTCAAATAGAAGTCTCACTGACCTACATAATATTATACAATGATTACAAATAAGATTGAACTTATAGATTGCATCTGACCATGTTGGATAAGTTTTGGTTAATGCTTTGTCAACCATTTGTGAACCAGTTTATTGATACTCTATTATGCCCTGTTCCGCTACCGGTTGGAACTGTGCACGTGAAATTGCACACAAAAGCTTTCACTCACTGACCAAATCAAATACCATCAATCTCTGATTGATTCACATCCAATGTCACATTTGCAATAACCTTAAATCCATCACTAAAATATCTTCCTTAAATACCCTTTAAGTTTTCACCATGTTGGCCTCAATGAGAAAAATAAACTTGTCAGTTGTCGGATCACAAGGTATATCATGCATAATCCCGATGACCATGTCGGCCTTCACACGCTACCAAAAATTTCTTAAAATAAATTATCGGGGTCACAAGATATCTTAGTTGGGTCCTATACTTAACTGGGTTCCAAATACACATTATCGAGAGCAAGACTAACCGGTTATTAAGGATAAAGCAAAGTGTATATACCAGTGGTGTGTAGTGTATACTGGTTGACCCAATCAAAGAAAAATAATAATACAATGAATCTCGATGAGAAATATAAACACCTAAAAATGAGTTGCCATCAATGACATGTTGGAATCCAAGAACACCGAGAGGGGGGGGGTGAATCAGTGTTCTACCGGAATGATCAATTTTAACCTTATTAAAACATGCATTCACCAACTGATATACCGGTACATATAGAATTGAAATAAGTAAAGTAACCAATAAGTCAATCACACAAATGAATACCATAACACACAGAATTATACGTGGAAAACCTCAAAGAGGAAAAACCACAGTGGGATTTGTGACCCACAATATCAATCCACTGGGCATATGAAGAGATATTACAAAATGTAGGGGCATGCACTTTTAGGAAGGCTTACCACCTACAGCACACTGCTCAATCACAAAAGGAGCCTCACTAACTACATACAAATCAAGACTACAATCCGAAGAAATGATTGAACTGCAATGATAGCATCTTCTATGCCTGAATACAGTTCCGGTTAAGCTATGTTTGTCCCGGTCTGAAACCCTAAACACTTACTAGAATACCCCTTTACATAAATATCATCACATACATGATCTCTCTCATATATTTCACATTACATTCCATAACCTTACATCCTACATATTCCATATTCCAAAATGATCTAATCAACTGACCTATATACCCTTTACAAATCATCATGCCTTATTTTGGCTTACAAAGATAATTACAATATGAATATACATGTCGACTTAATAATATAAACACATCAATATCAAAAACAATTGTCAATGTCGGATCTCTCAAATGATGTCGGCCTCCAATACCGATAACCTGAATGTAAACCTTGTTAGCCTGCATTGCCAATAACCAAAGAAATCCTTCCAACCTATCGGTGTCAGTGTCGATGTCAGTGAAGTGTCTTTCGGTACACAACTAATCCAAAATATGAAGTCGGAACATGTTGCCATGTTGCCATCAATGACAACATATTGAAACCAACCAATTGAGTGTCAATTTCCAACATAACAACCCTAAATGCAATTAGCCTTACCAAATGAGTGTCAATTGCCAACAATCTCCCCCTTTGGCATTGATGGAAACACTCATGTGAAAAATGATAGCATCTCTGAGTCTCTCTGAATCTACTCCCCCTGATTTGTACACTCATGCTATATACATCTAATATACTCCTACTGATCTATATATACATTTTTCACTGTACTCCTCCCCCTTTGACATCAATGGCAAAGTGGGGTGACCACAAATAATTATGTACAGATATATACACATGTCGGTTCTATACAAATTTCAAAATGTCAGCATACATAGTCTTAAAAAATGAGAAGTATTTGTCTCAACCTTGCTTGAGAGAATCAAGAATGGTGGTGAATCCATTCAAGAGACTAGCATAATATTCAATTACCTCTGATTATGTGGGATCCTCCTTCTGCATGTTAGATAAGCACTAATTTTTTTGAAATAACAAATTATCAAGTCGAGGACCTATAAAAATTTTGAGCTTTGTTTCTCTCTTTATTATGTTGTCCCTTTCCTTCTCTAATTTCAAAATTTGATCCATGACCACCAAAATTGGACCATCTAAAGAACTTGTTAGGTTCACTGTCGGGTTATAAGAATTAGAAACTTGAATCAAATTACCTTAACAGTCTGAGATTTTCTTATCTATGGAGGATGTAAGCTTTGAAAAATCTAGACAAGTCTTGTAAACTTTTCCTTTTTCCACCAATGTTGCATCAATGGATTGTAAGCAAATTTGAAGTTTATCCTTCTCAGATGCAATCATTTGCAAAAATGTTTGTTTCTGGGCTTCTTATGTTGGTGTTGGTATACACTACACACCATTGGTATATACACTTTGCTTTATCCTTAATAATCGATTAGTCTTGGTCCCGGTAACATGTATTTGGAACCCGATTAAGTATAAGACCCAGCTAAGATATCTTGTGACCCCGATAATTTCTTTCAAGAAATTTTTGGTAGCGTGTGAAGGCCGAAATGGTCATCAGGATTATGCATGATATACCTTGTGATCTGGCAGGTGACAAGTTTATTTTTCTCATTGAGGCCGACATGGTGAAAAGTTAAAGGGTATTTAAGTAAGATATTTTAGCGATGGATTTAAGGTTATTAGAGATGCGACTTTGGATGTGAATTAGTCAGAGATTGATGGTAGGCGATTTGGTCAGTGAGTGAAATATTTTGTGCGTAGTTTCATGTGTGTAGTTCCAACCAGTAGCAGAACAAGGCAGAACAGAGTATCAATAAACTAGTTCACAAAGGGTTGACAGAGAATTAACCGGAACTTATCCAGCATGGTTAGATGCAATCTATAGGTTCATTCTTGTTTGCAATCATTATATAATGTTGTGTAAGTTAGGGAGACTTTTGTTTGAGCAGTGAGCTCTAGGCGGTGAGCCTAATTGCATGTGCAAACCCCTCTATGTAATATTTGTATATCTTGATCAATTAATACCAATTGTTGGAATCCAAGAACACTAAGAGGGGGTGAATTCGTGTTCTATCAATAAATATATTTATGAACGTATTCCTTATGAATTGGTTAATAGTAAATAAAATTAAAGTGCATAAACCAAATAACACATAAAGAAGCATAACCATAACACCAGTATTTATACGTGGAAAACTCTACAAAGGGAAAAACCATGGTGGGGCTGATAACCACAATATCTATATACTTGATCAAGGTATACAAATATTACATAGAGGGGATTGCCAATGCAATCAGGTTCATCGCCTAGAGCTCACTACTCAAACAGAAGTCTCACTGACTTACACAACATTATACAATAATTACAAACAAGAATGAACTTATAGATTGCATCTGACCATGTTGGATAATTTTTGGTTTATGCTCTATCAACGCTTTGTGAACTAGTTTACTGATACTCTGTTCTTCCCTGTTTTGCTACCGATTAGAACTGCACATGTGAAACTGTGCACAAAAGCTTTCACTTGCTGACCAAATCGCATACCATCAATATCTAACTAATTCGCATCCAAAGTCGCATCTCTAATAACCTTAAATCCATCACTAAAAGATTTTCCTTAAATACCCTTTAAATTTTCACCATGTCGGTTGTCGGATCACAAGGTATATCATGCATAATCTCGATGACCATGTGGCCTTCACACGCTACCAAACATTTCTTGAAAGAAATTATCGGGGTCACAAGATATCTTAGTCAGGTCCTATACTTAATCGGGTTCCAAATACACATTATCGGGACCAAGACTAACCAGTTATTAAGGATAAAGCAAAGTGTATATGCCAGTGGTGTGTAGTGTATATCAGTTGACCCAATCAAAGAAAAATGATAAGACAATGAATCCTGATGAGAAATATCAACACCTGAAGATGAGTTGCCATCAGCGACAACCCTAAATGCAATTAGCCTTACCGGATGAGTGTCAATTGCCAACAGAGATTTATGCTCAGACTCTATGCTTCGTCCATATAGGATGACAGTGCTCTGCACTGGCATCCCAGCTCTGCGGACTCGTCCCATGGACAGAGGTTTAGCAGAGCCACCCAGAGAGTCCTCTTGGGTTTCTATCACCTTAGCATAATTTTGTTATCTCCTATCTCACCTTAGCGCCAATTCGAGGAGGTATCAAAGGGAGAGTTTGTTCTCAAGGATTCATCATCCTTGGGGTAGCAAATTTCCTCCGCTACAAGGAGATTATATACAAATCCTAGAAATTATGGAAATGAGAGGATTGAACATAAGCCTTATAAACTTAAGATGCCCTTGGTATAGTTTGGCATGATTGATGTTATGAACGTGTGGTAGCATGCATATTGTTGTGAATGTGGTGGCATATATGTAATAAAGATATGATTGCCTATACAAATGACATTGGATGAAGTAGACTCATGTCTTGGTTTAGTGTGATGATATTTTTTGGGATATGATGGAAACTCAATATGGAATGACATTAACAAGTAATAATTAAATGTGAAGGGATGGGTATAGTGCCTAGGTCGCATAATTAAAAGTGATGGGATAGGTCACATAATTAAATGGTGATGAGATGGACATGATGCCTAGGTCACAAGAGTTAGCTAAATGGGTGAAATCACTAACTCGGATTATTTCATGTATGCATAGATTGATTGCAACTTGTTCTATTGCGTTATTATTATTAACTCTTGTTAACCAAGATTTGGGTATTGAGCTATGTTTCTTGTGAATAGGAAACCATAGCCTTAGACTATCATTTTATGTATACGATGTGAAAAGTTTGAAAGAAAACCTTCTAGCCTACAAGTTATCATTATATAAAACATTTTTGAGGCTTTCCATTCCATTTGTGCATATCCTTTTATAGTTGGAAAATGTGAATCCATTTAAGCATAGCCTCTTAGGACATATGTCTATTAGTATTTCCATATACATATCAAATAATTGAATCAATGAATGAATTATAATTGGGTATAGGAATGTTGTAGATAAGTGTTTAGAAGTATTATATGACACCGGTTCTTTGTTAATTAATCTCTAAGGTTAATATGATTTTTTTGCATAAATGTCTAGATATCTATTGGATACACGTTATGATTTAATTAAAGCAATACACTTTAATTTTAGTGGGTGTAATAACACATTGAGACAATGCCTCTTCCTAGTGGGGGAGTATGTCACAAACCAAATTTAGACTAGTAATTTTTACTTTATACTATCATGCTATACATTGATACATGATGACATTTTATATTATGATGCTAATAAAGTGATTGACGATATTATTTTTATGAAATAATATGCTATTGATGACATTATTAAATGTGATGTTATTGATGTGATGAATTATTATGATCTAACGATTTTGTCTAGTTAAAAGTGGATATAGGGTCGATCATCAAAGACGGACATATGACCAAAGAGGAGTTTCCCTAGTTTGTCGACAGCAACTCACAGAATGTAAACCTGTGCATTATTAATAATAAATTAATTGGAAGTGGGTCGATTTGTCAAGAAGAGGAAATCGAACAGTAATGAGAAGTTTGGAAATAATTTTATAATGCTTTCCCTTCCTTCTCATTTTCCTCTATTACAGATTTCCAACGCTTGGTAATCATACTATTTTTGAATTTCTTTGCTTGGCAATAGTCGAATGTGTTTAGTATCTCTATAGAATGCATTGCTTTGATGGAATAATGTGTGGCTATGAAGGGATCTATAAAGGTCAAATCAATTGGTTTTTCCATCAATGCCAAAGGGGGATATTGTTGGCAATATTACATTATAACAGACAATGAAAGATTGTTGACATTTCAATAAGGATATTGAGAAGGTTGTTGATGATTATGGACATAACTGATTAAAGATGTTTTACTATCTTGATATTATTATTTTGTCATTGATGTCAAGAAATTGATTTTCTAATTCAGTATGATGTTGCCATATCTTGAGAAGTATGATATGAAGATTATAAAGAAGTCGGTAAAGACACAGGAAAGAATATGATGAATAAGGGGATAGGTTAATCAATGGGCAACTACTACCGAGTCAAACAATGATGAGATCATGATGTTTTAGATTTTTTTAACATCATACATATGTGGTAAAATGTAAAGGTTAATACTATACTATGTTATCAGGGAAAGAACCTAGTCGGTAAACCCTAAGGAACCTAGTCGATAAACCCTAAGGTTATCGCTATCGGTTAATGAAGGCAGAATGTCTACCAAGTGAAGTTTAGTATTTACCGAGTTACAACCGAGCTATAACATAATGCATTAAATGTTTACATGTGATATTTAATGAAAGAAGCTGATGAGCTAGAGCGAATCAATGATTGGTAAGCCATGGAAGAAGTTTGTTAATGAATCTAAGGCAATGGAAAGTCAGCATGAAGATCTATAGCTCAGATTGAACCGCAATACCCTAACACAAGTTCCAAGGTGAATATGAAAGTTCCAAGGTGGGGTAAAATGTTTTTAGATCGAAAGATACATTGAACCTGGACAAGATTGAAGATCTGATGACTATGATTGATCATGGGAAATGTGATCAAGGAGATTAAGCGGTTAGAAGATTGTTTATAAATAGGAAACTATTGATAAACAATGTATGCGAGAAAGTGTATGCATAGGGATGCTACATAGTGATTACTGAGCGCAGAAGCTTGAAGACCTATTAGAATAACAGAGTATTGATGCCCAGTAGATAGACAAGATTAGTTCTATGTCTAAATTATATTGAACAAATAGGAATATGCTTTAGCATTTTTAGATGTGAAGTTGCAGACATATCTTTATTACTGTTATTTTGTGAAAGTGATAGAAAATCTCTTAACCGAGTGGACTTAACAGTCTTATATGTAAATCCTCTAGCAAGGTGACATTCTAATTGAGTGTTTGAAATCCTTTGACAAGGTCACTTCTAACAAAGTGAAGATCCTAACAGATCTGAGGGAAATCCCTTAACCGGGTCACATCTAGCAATGTGTTTGTAATCTTTAACAGGATTTACTTTTAACCGAGCATACTCTAGAAGAGTATATTTCTTAGTGGGTCCAAAATCCCACAGTGGTTTTTCCCTATTTGGGTTTCCACGTTAAATCTGGTGTTATGAGGTTTATATTGTTCATATGCTTTTGAGTTTACATGTTTGACAATTTTTGGTTATATGACTGATATATATGTTACCGAGGTTGAATCTGATGTTTTTATGGATGATTAAGTTTGTATGATTCACCCCCCCCCCCCCCTCTCATCTTATTGGCTATTGGATTTGTACTTATATTAAGTATCAGAACTATCAATTGGTATCAGAGCTTTGGACTCCAAAAGGAAAGTTTAAAGGCACTTGAGTTAAAGATCCAAAGATGTATAAGAGGGATGCACTGAAGCTGAACAAGTCAAGTTTCTCTACATGGCAGAAAAGGATGAAGCTACATCTATGAGTTGGAGAATATGCTATATACTATCTGGACAATGATTTTGTTGCACCGAGCACCTATCCATTGACTATGGAAGAGATAAAGGTGAAGCAAGAACATATTCAAGAAATGATTGAAATAACATCTGCATTGACCGACTCAGAGTTTAATGATCTAGAAGGCTGCAATGATGCAAAGGCAATGTGGACGAAGCTCATATTTGTATATGGAGGAGATGAACATGTTCAAAGAGCAAAAGTAGATAGTTTAAGAGGACAACTTAAATCTATGAGGATAAATGAAGGTGAGAACATAACCCAGTACAGTACAAGACTAAAGGAGATTGTAAATCAAATCAAAGGAGCAGGAGGAACTATTGAAGAAAAGGATGTAACAAGTAAGTTGTTAAGAACCCTTCTACCTGCCTATGCAATCCGAGTCTCTGCAATCAATGAATTGAGGTCTGTACCTAATATGTCAGTTTCTTTGGATGCTACTATTGGTAAGCTACATGCATTTGAATTAAGTAATTTTGATAACAGTGGGTCTTCGGTAAATAAAGCTGAATCTGCATTTAGTTCTTTTTATCTAAATGAATCTAATGATTACAATGAAAGAAAGTATAAGTACTCTGAAGGAGATCACAGTGGAGCAAGTGAAAGATTTTGGAAGAACATGGAAGAAGTACACAAACTGTATGAAGAAATTAGAAAGCAAGAAGAGTTTGAAGCACTATTGGCCAAAAGGTTACCGAGAGGCAAAGGTAAGTATAAAGGAAAACTACCTTTGAAATGTTTCAATTGTGATAAGATTGGACATATGGCTTCTAACTGTCCTGACAAAGATTTTACTGAAAAGAGAGATTACCGAGATGATAGACAGAAAGATAACCATTACAGAGGACACCAAGACTTCAGAAGAAGAGATAGAAAGACATGCTTAATAGCTGATGAGGAATCTAATGATGAAAAATTTGATGAGACTGATACAGAGGAAGTTGTTTATGTGGCTATCAAGGATGGATTAGATGAAGAAAGGTATGAAGAAAAAGCCCTAATATCTCACATAAACACTAATGATTCTTGGATTATAGATAGTGGATGCTCACATCATATGACAGAAGATAAACACAAGTTTGTTATGTTAGAAGATTATGATGGAGGCTATGTTAGATTTGGTAATGATGCACCATGTCCGGTAAGAGGTAAAGGATCTATAACACTTCTTGATAATGCAAGATGCAATGATGTTTATTGGGTTGAAGGTTTGAAATACAATTTGTTGAGTGTAGCACAACTAAACAACACAGGTTACCGAATAGAATTTCAGAAAGGAATTGTCAAGGTTCATGACAAGAATGGAAAGTTAGCTACTACTGGGACACAAACAAAAGGTAATATATTTCACCTTGACTCAACTCACAATAAGTGTTTGTATGCAAAGATTGATGATACCTGGTTATGGCATAAAAGGTTTTGTCATGTTAATTTTGATAATCTGATCAAAATAAGTAAGAAGCACTGAGTAAGAGGTCTACCGAGTCTTGAAAAACCTGAGAATGCTATGTGTTGAGGATGCCAGATGAGTAAGATGACAATATCTAGCTTTACAAGTAAGTCCTACACTTCTAAGGAATTTTAGATCTTGTGCACACTGATCTTTGTGGTCCTATGAAAGTTCAAAGTTATTATGGTGATAAGTATTTCATATTATTTGTGGATGATTATTCAAGGATGATGTTATTAATGTTTTTAAAAGAAAAATCAGAAGCCTTTCAAATGTTTAAATGGTACAAGGCTAGAGTTGAAAATGAAACAGGAAGACAACTGAAATGTCTTAGATCAGATAGAGGAGGAGAGTTCACATCTGATGAGTTCAGCCTATTTTGCAATGATCATGGTATTAAAAGACAAGTCTCTACACCTAGAACTCCACACCAGAATGGAATAGCTGAAAGAAGAAACAGATCTATTGTGGATTGTGCTAGAACACTGATGATTGAGAAGAAGGTTCCAAAAACATTTTGGAGAGAAGCAATAAGCACAATTGTTTACACCTTGAACCGAGTTCAATTGAAGAAAGGTACTTTGAAGACACCTTATGAAATGTGGTATGGGAAGAAACCTAATGTAAGTTATTTTAAAATCTTTGGAAGTAAATGCTATGTTCATAAAGATGATAGAAATGCAAGTTTGATCAGAAAAGTGAAGAAGGAACATTTCTAGGATATTCTTCTAGAAGCAAAGCATTTAAATGTCTGATCAAATCATCTAACAAAATAGTAGAAAGTACAAATGTGAAAATTGATGAATTTGTAGAAAGAAACGATGAAGGAAATTCCAAAGAACCAGAAGACTATGATGGATTTGTCTACGTGCAACTGAGAAGTCCTACCGAGAAAACTATTGAAGAAAATGAAGAAAATATCCAGTTATTGAGTGATGAAGAAGATCATGTAGAGCCTACCGAGCTTGTATTAGCCAAGTATGTCAGAAGACATCATGCACCAAGTCAGATTATAGGAGATAAGGATGATCCAGTGATGACAAGGAACAAACTGATACAGAACACATGTTTGATATCTGAATTTGAACCAAGAATAGTGAAAGAGGCATTTAACAGTGAAGATTGGATAAATGCTATGACAGAAGAGATTGATCAAATCAAAAAGAATGACACATGGACACTGGTCCCAAGACTGAAGGACAAAAATGTAATTGGTACAAAGTGAATCTTTAGAAACAAGCTAAATGAAAAAGGGGAGGTCATTTGGAACAAAGCAAGACTAGTTCGCAAAGGCTATGCCCAAGAAGAAGGAATTGATTATGGTGAGACTTTTGCACCTGTTGCTAGACTTGAAGGAGTAAGAACATTGTTGGCATATGCTGCTTTCAAGAACTTCAAGGTATATCAAATGGATGTCAAATTTGCATTTCTGAATGGAATATTAGAAGAAGAAGTTTTCATTGAACAACCTGAAGGATTTGTTGAAGACAATAATAATGATCAGGTATGTAAATTGAACAAAGCTTTATATGGTCTGAAACAAGCACCTAGAGCATGGTATGAGAGATTGCACTCTTATTTTATTAAGATTGGTTTTATAAGGACAAGTGAGAACAACAACATGTACATGAAGAATGATGAAAATGGAATACTAATCTCAGCCATATTTGTTGATGATATTATATTTTGTGGAAATGACTCTTTAGGCAAGAACTTTGGAAATGAAATGAGCAAAGAATTTGAGATGTCATTAATCGGTGAGATAAAGTATTTTATAGGTTTACAGATACTGCAAATGAAAAATGAGATTTTCATTACTCAATCCAAGTACATAAAGGAAATCTTGAAGAAATTTGGAATGGAGGATTCAAAACTAGTAAGTACTCTTATGACTACCAACTGTAAACTATCAAAGAATGATGAATCTACATCTGTTGATGAGACACTTTACCGATCTATGATTGGAAAGTTGCAATATGTTGTTCACAGCAGGCCAGATATAGCACATGCAGTAGGTATTGTTGCAAGATTTTCTGCAGATCCTAAGGAAACACACATGACAGCAATCAAAAGAATTTTCAGATACTTAAAAGGCACTGAAGATTATGGCTTAGTATATAAGAAAGGAAATGATTTGGATTTAAAAGTTTATACTGATGTTGATCGGGTAGGCAACATTGATGACAAGAAAAGCACAAGTGGAGGAGCTTTCTTCTTAGGAGAAAGACTAGTGAGTTGGCTTAGCAAGAAACAAGGATGTGTTTCTCAGTCAACAGCAGAAGATGAATACGTTGCTGCAGCACTGAATTGTACCAACATTGCATGGATCAAACAATTGTTGGAAGGTATTAATGAGAAAGTTACCGAGCCAGTAACTATATTCTATGGCAATACTAGTGCCATTAATATTTGAAAGAATCCTGTTATGCACTCTAAGACAAAGCACATCTCTATCAAATATCATTATCTTAGAGAAGAAGCTCAAGAGAAGAAAGTGGTGTTGGAATATGTTAGCACAAAGGAGCAAATAGCAGATGTCTTCACCAAGCCACTACCAAAGGACACTTTTGAATATCTAAGAAGTAAGTTAGGGGTCCTACCCCTATCTTCTAATCACTGACCGAGTTCGGTGAAAGCATCAATTCGATGACTCTATTGAATATCTTTTGGCAGTTGATGCTAGAGTTATACACTTTAGAATATTTTCTAAAAGTGTACTGGAATTATACTGGATTAATACAAAGAATAAATAGGGAACAGGAATTGAAGACAAATGCTCTGACCGAAACTCAATTGATACACAACAGCAGGAAATAACTTCTTATAGAAACAAATTATGTTTTAGTTCTTTTCTTTTTGGCATTGTTGTCAAAGGGGGAGAAGACTAATGTATGAGAGAAGACCTACTAAAGGGGGAGAAGACTAATATATGGGATAAGACTAAGAGAAGACTACATATTGACATAAAGACTGAAAACAGAAGAGAAGTCTAATGTATGGGGGAGAGCATTTCAAGCATTTCAGAATCACAGCAATCTGAATCTTTTAAAGGTCAAATCAATTGGTTTTGTCATCAATGCCAACAGGAGATATTGTTGACAATATTACATTATAACAGACAATGAAAGATTGTTGACATTTCAATAAGGATATTGAGAAGGTTGTTGATGATTATGGACATAACTGATTAAAGATGTTTTACTATCTTGATATTATTATTTTGTCATTGATGTCAAGAAATTGATTTTCTAATTCAGTATGATGTTGCCATATCTTGAAAAGTATGATATGAAGATTATAAAGAAGTTGGTAAAGACACAGGAAAGAATATGATGAATAAGGGGATAAGTTATTCAATGGGCAACTACTACCAAGTCAGACAATGATGAGATCATGATGTTTTAGATTGTTTTAACATCATACATATGTGGTAAAATGTAAAGGTTAATACTATACTATGTTATCAGGCAAAGAATCTAGTCAGTAAACCCTAAGGAACCTAGTCCATAAACCCTAAGGTTATCGCTATCGGTTAATGAAGGCAGAATGTCTACTGAGTGAAGTTTAGTATTTACCGAGTTACAACCGAGCTATAACATAATGCATTAAATGTTTACATGTGATATTTAATAAAAGAAGTTGATGAGCTGGAGCGAATCAATGATTGGTAAGCCATGGAAGAAGTTTGTTAACAAATCTAAGGCAATGGAAAGTCAGCATAAAGATCTACAGCTCAGATTGAACCGCAATACCCTAACACAAGTTCCAAGGTGAATATGAAAGTTCCAAGGTGGGGTAAAATGTTTTCAAATCGAAAGATACATTGAACCTGGACAAGATTGAAGATCTGATGACTATGATTGATCATGGGAAATGTGATCAAGGAGATTAAGCGGTTAGAAGATTGTTTATAAATAGGAAACTATTGATAAACAATGTATGCGGGCAAGTGTATGCATAGGGATGCTACATAGTGATTACCGAGCACAGACGCTTGAAGACCTGTTAGAATAATAGAGTATTGATGTCCAGCAGATAGACAAGATTAGTTCTATGTCTAAATTGTATTGAACAAATAGGAATCTGCTGTAGCATTTTTAGATGTGAAGTTGCAGACATATCTTTATTACTATTATTTTGTGAAAGTGACATAAAATCTCTTAACCGAGTGGACTTAACAGTCTTATATGTAAATCCTCTAACAAGGTGACTTCTGATTGAGTGTTTGAAATCCTTTGACAAGGTCACTTCTAACAAAGTGAAGATCCTAACAGATCTGAGGGAAATCCCTTAACTGGGTCACATCTAGCAATGTGTTTGTAATCTTTAACAGGATTTGCTTTTAATCGAGCATACTCTAGAAGAGTATATTTCTTAGTGGGTCTGAAATCCCACAGTGGTTTTTCCCTATTTGGGTTTCCACGTTAAATCTGGTGTTATGAGGTTTATATTGTTCATATTCTTTTGAGTTTGCATGTTTGACAGTTTTTGTTTATATGACTGATATATATGTTACTGAGGTTGAATCTGATGTTTTTATGGATGATTAAGTTTGTATGATTCACCCCCCCCTCTCATCTTGTTGGCTATTGGATTTGTACTTATATTAAGTATCAGAACTATCAACTTTTGCCAACACATTGGGAATATGAAAGAGCCTAGGGAGATAGATCACTTTGGCTACTTCTTGTGGGAAAGAGAGAGCCAAGTATTATATCTTAGGGTTTCTATTCCTCTTGTTGCAAATGATGAGAAAAACTAGGGTTTGAATGATCAATTAGGCTGGGAGATAAAGAATGAAGCATAAATGAACTCAGAATTGAACAAACCTGCAGATCTAAAACTGAGATATTGAAAGCATGAAAGGGGGAGGAATCTAGATGTGTACCTGATGTTGCAAATTGAACAAAACTGACTAGGACCAGGGTGCCACGCCACTATCCCTGATGGACTGACAAAGAGCTGCAACTGAAAGGATGCAGACTAGAGACCCTGAAGTTGTATCCTACCAAATTTCACTACAAAGTGGAGGGACCAGGGTGCCATGCCCCTGTCCTTGACAAATTTATGCACTTCTGAGACTTCTGAGTGGTTTTGATGCCTTTTCCAGATCTGAAACTGCCTCTAGATGCCTGTTTTTGCACCTGCAACTAAAAAGGGAAGGTTTGGGTGGCTATATGGGGTTTTGCCTTAGTCAAACCCCTGTGTTAGTGATTTTCACCTCCACAAATAGCTGATAATGTACTAAAAAATATGTGTGCTAGAACCTTTTGTGTATGCAAGATCCTAAATGATAAGAAACTAGAGCTACCCTATGCATGAGAGAACCCTACATGTAAATATAAATGTAAATGACAATGCTTCAAACCAAATATGCTAAATGATCTAAATAATGAATGTAAATATGCAAATTGATTTAAAGAAACTCATACAAAGATATGAAAATAACATGAAATCATACCAATCCCCAAGGGAGAGATATTGCCACTAGATCTCTTGTTACTCTTCAATGTCTTCAAGGCACCTAATTGATGATGAATGCTTGACAAATGTTTGATGAATGTTGTTTAATGTTGTTTAATGTTGTTGAGGACTCCACAAAGGCTTCTCTTTCACTACATAGAAGGCTCCTTACGCTTGCTCCAATAGCTTTTTCCTCGATTTGATTTGATAGATCTTAGTTGCCTTCAAATGAAGAAAGACGGCTCTTATGTATGAAACCCTAGATCTTAATTTTGACTTAATTCCACCTTTAGTCTGACCTAGGTCCCACCAATCTTTTGGGGTTGAGCATTATAATATCATAGAATCATGCTCCTGAAATTTCAAGGAAAAAGTTGAGGACCATGTGCACTCCCGCCATGGTCCGACCAACTTTTCACCAAATTTTCAGGGTCATTAAATATGATGATATTAGAGCGAATCCCAAAGTTATAGCTAATTTCGAGGTGTTTTCATATGCGAAATCAGGCCTTAAAGGTCGAAATAGGACATAATTAGGGTTTATGATTAAATGATTTATTGGAGGAATAAAATAAAAAGGGGCACACTTAGGTTAAAGGGCCCAGTTTTATAATGTATGAAAAGATAAAATAGGACTTTAGATTTAATTAAATTAATTAATTAAATGCTCAAAGGGAAATTAGAAATGCAAGATGCAAGACACACTAAGGCGAGTGCTAACCTAATTGTGAAATTGTACTACCCTAGCAAGGGTGTACAATTTATGACACTACATTTAGCCCCCACTTTAGCAATCATATGACATTATGTGCATATGCAAGCTAAAGTAAAGAAAAGTAATCATTCATGAAAAATGATGTATCCACAAGTTGTCGGATGAATTCCCCAGCAGCATCTACAGTACACAGTTAGAATCTGCACCCTACAAAAACACATGTTAGATAAAATCACAAAACCACCTAAAATATTACTAAGGAAGGTGATGAAAATTCGAGGGTAGTTATATGCCCCCCCTGTTTTGGCTTGCTAATTTTAGTGAGTTGAAACAAGGTATCATGTTTACCACATCGAATTGTGAAAGAAGATTGATGACAAATGCTCAGAAGAAGATTTGATACAAGATCAAAATTAATGGAGAATCATTTGGTAAGAAAGAGAACTTAGCCTCAATTCCAACACAACAAAGAGTGTGAGGATTTGAGAGCTCTCTAACACAAGAAGAAAGATTTAAATGGAAACAAATGCAAAGAGAAGGAAGAAGAGATAGAAAAGCATGAATACACACTTTCGTGATCCATGAGAAGAGAAAATGAACCATGGACATCTCGCCCCTAAAACTAGGTGATCCATGGAGAGAAGGACATGGAAAACTAGCCTCCAGAGTCTATCTGGGTGATCCATGTAGGGGAGGAGAGTGAGAACACTGTTAGTTCCACTCAACCTCGTGCATGTGTGTGCAAGTAGAACAAGGATACCTACCTTCGACACCAAGAAGATATCCATCATGCAACAACATCATAAATCCAAGCAAGAGAGGGAATACTCTTCAAGAAAGGATAAGATAGTTGAAAAGAGATATCTTGCTATATAAGTGTAAAGGAGGAGAAGAGATATTTGTCCAAAAGACAACTACCTTCAAGAGGATTTTTCTTAGACAAATATAACATCTTCTAGAGCAAATGAATGCAAGAGTTTTGAAAAGAATAGAGGATTGAGATGACATCAAAGAGAGATTATTTATAAAAACACTCTACTAAAAGAAGGCAAGAGACCCTCATCAGGGATATGCATGTGCACAAAATAGAAGGGTTTATTATAAAAGATACTACTCAATGAAGAAAAGAAACTTATGAATGATCAAAGACTTCCAACACCAAGGAGGAGATCCCAATTAAGGATATGTACATAAGATCCCCATTAGGGATGCTTGTTCCAATATGAGAGAAGGAATTCAAATTTGAATACATCTCTACGATCAATAAGAAGTCCTTATAGAAGACACTACATCACAAAGGGGAAATTTTAATCTTAAGAAGGAGAGATGTTTGAAATCACTCTTGCCCCCTATGTATGTAGGGAAAAGAGATGAGATAGAAATAGGATATTATGTTGCTTCCAAAAGTATGATTGCACGTGAAATTGTACCATCATGAATGACAATTGGCCCCCAATAAGTGAGCTACCAATGTCACATAATGATGAGCAATTTAATAGCCATTAATGTTATTTAAAGACATGGTAGATTGAATGAGGTATTCGAATTTGACATGTTATATGCTCTACTATAAGTGAGATTAAAAAAATGTATAAGATGATGAAGGTTAAAAATTCTTTAGAAAGAGAGAAGTTTATAGGAGAAGAATAGGCCACTAAGTCATATTTTCTTGTACATAAGAAATCTTAGGAGAAGGATAAGTGTGATTAATTAGAGCCTTATTCCTAGAAGAAGGGATTGTAGAATGAGTAGAAGATAAATCCTCATAAGTGGGATTAGAAATCTCTTGAGGAGAATCATAAAGAGATTTGTTCATCACCAATATTTTCTTATGAGGGGGATGAGTCTTGAAAGAAGTAAAAGATGATTTAATTGAGGTGAGGTTATCATCACTACTAAATATAACATTCACATTGAGAGATGGTCTTTTAGATGCTTTGGTGGGCTAAGAAGGATTATATCCAAGTCCAAATGAAACTTCATGTGTGTTATGTTCTAAAGGAACTTTAATTCCTTGTTCATTTTCACCACAACCATTGCCATCATAGCCACTCTTAGCTAAAATATGAAAACCAGGACCATAAAGGGATGCCAAATCAAAAAGAGATGGTGATGCTCCATAGGTCTCAATGCTATATGAATTAGAGGAAGGAGTTGAAGAATTATTTCAATTAGAAGCAGCCACAAAGTTGTTACTTAGTTGTTTAGACAAAATGGGTTTCTCTTTAGGTTCCTCCTTAGATATCTCCTTCTCAAACTTAGATCCTTTCCAAGATACTCTATACTCTCCTATAAAAGTAGGGGTGAAGTCTAGAGATCCTGAATCATCATCTAAGAGCACTCCTTTTGGGGAAAAGATATCCTCGGGAGGAGATTCTGATTGAGTAGAAGAATCGAGAGTACTAGAAGGAAAAAGATCATTAAAGGAAGTACATGTACTTGAAGAAGTAGCAAGATTAGGAGAAGAATGGGAAGTAGTTGAACAAGAAGATCCAGATTTTAATGGTTCTTGAGGTTTGGTATCAACTAATAAGGTGTATATCGTATTGTTATAAATGAACTTGACTTGCCTATGCAAAGTTGAGGGGAAACATTGCATGTTATGAATCCAAGGTCTCCCTAATTGAAGGTTATATGTCAAATTACTAGGCATAACATGAATAGGTGTAGGTAACACAACAGGACCTACCTTAACAATCAAGGTTATGCCACCTAGACATTGTTTAGCAATATTATCAAAGCCTCGAATAGTAAGAGAAGAAGGTTCGATGAGGGAATGATCCACATTAATCTTATCTAATAAGTCCACACCACAAACATTAAGGCTAGATCCACTATCCATAAGGGTTCATCTTATAGCACTATCGTTGATGATAACCATAATCATAAGAGGATCATATTGATGTTGAATTTCAAGAGAAGGTAACTCATCTTGTGTGAATACAATTTGAGCTTTCGGTTTGTTCGTAGGATCAATCAAGGAAGTCATGTTCTTAGGTATCACTGTAGGTGGGACATCTAAGTTTCTCAAAGCATCTTGTAATATCCCATGATAAGCAGGTGAAGTTTGAACTAAATCCCAAATAGAAATCTTAGCAGGAGTGGCCTTAAGTTTTTCAATGAGATCATACTCCTTTCTAAGATTTGATATATGATGTGCTTGTGGAAGGGTAGGTTGAGAGGGAGGAAGTGAAGTTGGGATAATGGGGGGAGGACTAGATTGCCTATTGTTTCTTGTGTTGTAAGTATAAGCAACTATATTATAACTCTCTCCAGTAATTTTCTTAGCATACTCATAAGGGCTCTTAGTAGGATAACCTCCTTGCACAGTAATAATAGGTTTCATAGGAGTACAAAAAGAATCATTAGCATAACCACCTTGAACCACTAAGATAGGCTTACGTGGGGAATTTTGAGAAGGACAAGCACTTTGAACTATGAAGAGGGCTTTATTAGGTGTTTCATTCACATGTATCAAATTGATTGAGGATGGTTTAGGAATATCAAAGGTGCCCTTAGAAGAAGAATGAACAAGATTGTTGTAAGAATTGTTGATATTCTCTCCTTGCACTAAAATATTATCATGGATAAGATCAATTTTAGGAGGGAGACTAGGGGTAAGCATTGATGTTTTAGGTAAGGTCATATCATCCTTTATCATCAAAGGATATTCATGGGGAATAGACTCTTTAGGAGAAGGATCAACATTACTCTTTAAAAAATCACCTTTGAGAGGGAGACCTTTTAAAAAGATGTTAATCATCTTATCTTGAACTAGGGAATCCTTATGAGTAGAAACAAGTTAAGGAGAGGGAGATTCTTTATTTGTATAGGGAGAATGATTGAGATTCATGGAAGGTGAGATTCTATCAAGGGAGTTATCAATCATGATTTCATCCCCTTTGGCTAGGGTTCTCTCATGGGGTAGAGAATAATCAACACCTTCTTCTAATGGTTCATCCCAAATAGTGAGGTCATTGAAAAAAGTATTAGAAATATCTTGCACAAAGATGTCCTTATTGCTATTGCCAATTTTGGGAGAAGGGATAACATTGTTCATTAATTATTCATTCTCAGGAAGGAGAGAATCACTATATGTATTTAAATCATCCTCTTTCCTCAAAATTTCTTCAATAGGGTTTTTAGGGGAGAGAGAATTAAGGAAATTTATTATGATTTCATCTTCTTTCTCTAAGGCATATTTAGGGGAAAGGCAAAGTGTAGGAGAAGGGAAATCATTTCTCATTAATGCATCTTCTCTAATGGGAATATTGTTGAAATCAAAAGAGGAAATGCCATTACTAGGAAAAGTAGATACAATACCATCTTCTTGCACAAAATGATCCTTGTGAGGGGAGTATTCTTTAGGAGGGAGATGAACATCTTTCTCCAAAGATTCATGCTTAGGAAAAGAGATCTTTGGAAGAAGTGCTCATAACCTCTTGTTGCACTAACATGCCCCCATTGGTTAGACCAAATTTAGGAGAAGATAAGTCAATGTCCATCAATAAAGTTTCACTTAGAGAGGCATCATGTAAAGAAGGTAAAGTAACATTAAGAAAAGTTTTTAATGATATCATCCTCTTCCTTTGAGATGGCTAGATGAGAAGGGCGCATTTTAGGAGAATAGTCAAGATCTCCCTTCAAATCTTCATCCTTAGAGCATGGGAGAGTTTTGAAGGGGTTGGTAACAACTCTTTTAGGAACTAAAATGTTGTCATAGATAGGAGAAGGTTCTCTAAGAGATGGAAAAATTGAAACAAGGGAAGCTAACCCATTATCACATCTAGGAAATGAATGCATCATGACAAAACATTTCCTCTTTCAAATGATAACATATGCAAAATAGAAGGAAATGTTCAAATTTAACCAATGAAAGCACTCTAAATGTTGATTTAGAAAATTAAATTTATGAGTGAAATGTGTTCCTAAATCAGATCTAAAATTAATGATCCAAATTAAGCTATCCACAAGTTCAATTTTGAATTGAAAAATTAGGGTTTCAACAAAATTAACCTCTAAATTTTGAAATTTGCAAGGAACTGAAACTTGTAAATGTAAATTTGAATTTAAAATATAAAAAACACTCATATCTAAGAACATAAATCAAAATTAAAGCAGGTTGGATTCACGTTGGGTTCACCAAAATGTGGTGGCAGGAAAAGCGAGATCGGGTGACTAAGGACCTAATCCCACTTTTGCCAACACATTGGGAATATGAAAGAGCCTAGAGAGATAGATCACTTTGGATACTTCTTATGGGAAAGAGAGAGCCAAGGATTATCTCTTAGGGTTTCTATTCCTCTTGTTGCAAATGATGAGAAAAACTAGAGTTTGAATGATCAATTAGGCTAGGAGATAAAGAATAAAGCATAAATGAACTCGGAATTGAACAAACCTGTAGATCTGAAACTGAGATACTAAAAGCATGAAAGGGGGAGGATTCTAGATGTGTACCTAATGTTGCAAATTGAACAAAAGTGACTAGGACCAGGGTGCCATGCCACTGTCCCTGATGGACTGATAGAGAGTTGCAACTAAAAGGATGCAGACTAGAGACCCTGAAGTTGTATCCTACCAAATTTCACTGCAAAGTGGAGGGACCAGGGCGCCATGCCCCTATCCTGGGTAGGACCAGGGTGCCATGCCCCTATCCTTGACAATTTTCTACACTTTTGAGACTTCTGAGTGGTTTTGATTCCTTTTCCAGATCTGAAACTACCTTTGGATGCCTGTTTCTGCACCTGCAACTAAAAGGAAAGGGTTGGGTGGCTATATGGGGTTTTTCCTTAGTCAAACCCCTATGTTGGTGATTTCCACTTCCACAAATAGCTGATAATGTACTGAAAATGTGTGTGCTAGAACCTTGTGTGTATGCAAGATCCTAAATGATAAGAAACTAGAGCTACCCTATGCATGAGAGTAAACCCTAAATGTAAATGTGAATGTAAATGACAATGCTTCAAACCAAATATGTTAAATTATCTAAAGAATGAATTTAAATATATAGATTGATGTAAAGAAGCTCATACAAAGACATGAAAATAACATGAAATCATACCAATCCCCAAGGGAGAGATATTGCCACTAGATCTCCTATTACTCTTCAATATCTTCAAGGCTCCTAATTGATGATGAATATTTGACAAATGCTTGATGAATGTTGTTGAATGTTATTGAATGTTATTGAAGACTCCACATAGGCTTCTCTTTCACTACATAGAAGGCTCCTTATGCTTTCTCCAATAGCTTTTTCCTCAATTTGATTCGATAGATCTTAGTTGCCTTCAAATGAAGAAAGAGAGCTCTTATGTATGAAACCCTAGATCTTAATTTTAACTTAATTCCACCTTTAGGCTGACATAGGAATTGAATTACCCACCAATATTTTGGGGTTAAGCATTATAATATCATAGAATTATGCTCCCGAAATTTCGGGTAAAAAGTCAAGGACCATGTGCACTCCCGCCATGGTCCAGCCAACTTTTCACCAAATTTTTAGGGTTGTTAGATATGATGATATTAGAGTGAATCCCAAAGTTACAGCTGATTTTGAGGTGTTTTGATATGCGAAATTGTGCCTTAAATGTCTAAATAGAACATAATTAGGGTTTATGATTAAATGATTTATTGAAGGAATAAAATAAAAAGGGGCACACTTAGGGTAAAGGGCCCAGTTTTATAATGTATGAAGTGATGAAATAAGACTTTAGATTTAATTTAATTAATTAATTAAATACTTAAAGGGAGATTAGAAATGCAAGATGCAAGACACACTAAGGCGGGTGCTAACCTAAGTGTGAAATTGTAACACCCTAGCAAGGGTGTACAATTTACGACACTACACATATATTGAAATGAATAGAGTAATCTTCACTAGTGGGTAAGTTTTGATTTTCAAACACATCATTTGATTCGAGTTTTGTCGTAAATAGTTATGAATACATAGAATTTATCCATTTGATTTTTATTAGAACTCAAACAATAAAGTTCTATAAAAGGATATAATAATGATAAACAAATATATCTAACCGGGTAGGGTGATTTTATTTTTCCTGACTACGATGGATGTAATACGGAAAGATGTTCTTGATTATGGGAAAACGTAGGGAAGGGTGGTTTTATTCTCACCTACTCCAACAAGGTTACCTTGGCCAAGTAACTTAATTAACTCACTCCCTTCCATAACACATGTAGCTAAGTTCAACAATTAGGTTGTCAGATACTACATGCATGCATAGGTTCCATTCCCAAAAGTTGGTTTTGACTTGCTAGAGAATTTCGACGTGAGGGATAGGAGCTCATCATGAGCACCGAGAAGTGTAAGCTACAATTGGTTGGGCGGATAAAACGCTTGGGTCATATGTACGTCTTCCAGATTGCAGATGGAGGTGAGTCTGATGGCAATGGAGATGATACATTTGGAGATAGAGATTCATATATATATATATATATATATATATATATATATATATATATATGTATGTATATATATATATATATATATATATATGTATGTATATATATATATATGTATGTATATATATATATATATGTATGTATATATATATATATATATATATATACATATATATATATATATATGTATGTATATATATATATATATGTATATATATATATATATATGTATATATATATATATATATATGTATATATATATATATATATGTATATATATATATATATATGTATATATATATATATATGTATATATATATATATATATGTATATATATATATATATATATGTATATATATATATATATATATATATATTGTATTGTAAATTCCAATGGATTGTTGTATATTTAGTTGCATTATTGTGAATGACCAATATGGTCTCATGATTATATGCTATATATAAGCTATGTAAAAGGACCTATGAGGTCTACTGTCAAAGATGCGACAGGAAGTCACCAAGAGAATGTAACTAATAGAAAGTAAGGTAAAACCCCTAACCCACTAATCAACTAAAATGAGTCCATGTGTACATGAATCATCTTTTATGTGTTTTCTTTGCTTATTTTCTATCTTTTCCATTCATGAATGCATGGTTGAATGATATTGTCTAAGATGAAAAGTTATTTTTACTCTTTTGCACATTAACCTTAGTATGTATTAATCATTAATTAAACATAGACATTTGAAGTTCTTTTGTTTGTTAGCTTATCTTTATTTATACTAACTACAAGTTGCAACACTTATTTCAATAAGACATTTCTTATTCCTATATACTTTATAACATATAGTCCTTATTTTACTCAGCTACATTCCTCATATATGAATGTTAAATCTTGCATATATACATATATAGTAATTTATATTCAGTTGAAAATGCATGTAGACTATTATTTTGGAATGCATGATGAATCTTGTGCTCATATTAATGGTAATTTGTTAATCTTTTATAATAGAAGTACATAGACTCTAATAGTATTTAACAATGTTTATTTATGATAGTTTTAGTATGGTTAGGACTAGCAGTCTTTACAATTATCTTTTGGATCTGTATTTTCTCGTACAGCAACAGGAATGATCTCAAATTTAGTCTCTTGAACGGGTTCAATAGCAGTCTGATCCCATGTCTCACATAATTTCACATTTATACTTCACACTATCTTGTCCAATCTCTTATTGTAACACCAATAGGCTTTTCTATTCGTAGTATATCCTAAGAATATTCCTTCGTCTACTCTAGTATCAAACTTTCCAAGATCATGTTCATCTCTTTTGACATAGCACTTACTCCTAAAGATTCTAAAATACTTCATAGTAGGAGGTCTTCCATTCCACAGCTCATAAGGTGTCTTAGTATGATTTACTCTTGTCTATACCCTATTAATAATGTAAACAGAAGTATGCATAACTTATTTCCAATACACATTAGCCAAGTTAGCATCCTTCATCATAGTTCTAGCCATCTCAATGTAGCGTCCTAAAATTGTGACACTTGCAATTTCGACTGCATTTGGGTCTTCACGATGGCAGCGCAACGTTGAACCTGAATGGAGACCCCGAAACCTTTTTACGACACCAAAAACTGCATATTTCTGCACTGTGGCCTGATCTCTCCTTGCACCCTGCTGTCCCGGGAGGTGGGACCATGGCGCCCAGCGCCCTGGTCCCTAGCCCTATTTTGGGCCCGGTCTCTTTTGGGCATCGAGTCTTTATGTTTGCAATTCAGGAAATAATGTTTCCTGGTCGGCCTAAGGTTGGAAAAATCAGTCTATCAGCCCTAATTGACAAGTATATAAACTACATTCCCCCTCCCATTTGAGGAGGCAAGGAAAAAAGGGGAAAAATATATGCAAGCAAAAGGCGGAAGCGATATTCAAACATTCAAACATTCAAGCATTCAAGAATTCCTTCAAGCAATTGAGCATTCTAAGTCTCCATTCAAGGCTAAGTGTTGCATTCAAGACAAGGATTCAACCATTGAAGAGGAGATCACTTACAACATACAAAATACAACATTCATTACACCTTCGCATGTAAGAATACAAACATTCTTACAACAAGGTATCAGTACTTGTTTACATTACAAACATTTACATTTACAGCATTCTCATTTCTTGGTTAATTCCAAAATCGGGGTTTGACCTAAAGGCAAACCCCTAATCCCTAACCCCCCAATCGTCCCCTCTTTTTTGTGTGTAGGTTGCAGGTACGCGGTTGTAATTGAAGATCTGGAATCCTTGTGCAAAGACGAACAGATCCCCCTTCATTTCGCAGATTTTTCGGAGGACCGTGTGCACGTCGGGCGCCATCGTCCCATCAACTTTCGCTCGAATTTGCAGAACAGCATCATCTCGACATTTTACTGCTAATTCCAGGTCCGTAGCTTCATCCCGTATCCCTATCTTTGTTTATAAGCGAATCTTTCTTACTTTACATGCATTCTTAGTTCAATCTTTCTATCTACATTCTTTACAAAAGAGGGTATCCTTGATGTCTCAACCCTTGAAACTCATTTATAGTCCAGTCTTGCATTGTGTGGGATTGGATCTTGTGGGTTTCAACCCCTCTTTTGAATGTAAAGTCCCTCCTAAGTGAAAACCGTTAATCCTAGTGACCCCCTTTCTCCTTGGAGTGGGGGAGAACACCTAGGGTTCAATTTTTCTGCTTTACATTTTGGTGAACCCGACATGAACATCCTAATTCTGATTATTCATGGTTAGATCTGAAAAATTTGCTTCCTTGATTATATTTCCATGTTTGATCTTTTGCAAATTTTAGAGGTTAATTGCACAAAACCCTAAATTTTCTTTTTAGTAATTGAGCTTGTGAAATGTTTAATTGTTAATGCTTGTTTCAGATCTGCCCTCCTACTGCAAATTGTCAAATCATATATGTGCTTTAATTTTGAAAATTAAGTGGTTAAGTGTCAAAACCCTAATTTTTAAAACCCTCTTGATTCAGCCTTTGACTGATGATTTCACTGATGTAAACACCTCCAAATCGGCTGTAACTTTGGATTCCGCAACAAAATCATAATATCTCTCATCCCTGAAAATTTGGAAAAAAGTTGCGAGGACCGTGTGCACCCCGAGCGCCATTGTCCCCGACATTTTTCTGAAATTTCGGGAGCTAGATCTTACTGTATTTTTCTGCTAAAATCCAAAATCTTGGCTGATTTCATCAATTCTAACGCTTTCAAAATTAAAGTCAAAGTTGGTCTAGTGATTGCTTGGATTAAGGCTTATAATCATTCAAAAATTGTTGAAATTGAAATTCATGTAAAAATTGTGTTTCTTATTATCCCAAATCTGAAAAGTGTGTTGGCATTCATTCGAAATTTCAATGCTTTATTCAAATTTTTGCATTTTGTGACTTTTGAAATTAAATGTTTAATTGCAACAACCTTGATTTCCACTTTCAAAATTGAATTTTGCGTGAAATTGAGTCAATTTTTAAATATTAAAACCTGCATTGCTTTTAGTATTCCCTATAAAATCATAAAATTCAAAATTTCAATTTCCCTCTCTTTTTCAAAATTCAAATTTTACATTTTTCAACAATCTTGGTAGGGTTCAATTTTGAGATTGCAACTTTAATTTGGCCTAGCTACAGATCATAAAATCACTCAATTTTTTCAGATTAGCTTTAAAATCATCATAACTTTCATCCCTGAAAATTTTGAAAAAAGTTGTGAGGACCGTGTGCACTCCATTTGCCACGGTCCCTGACATTTTTTCCGAAATTTTGGGAGATTGTCCTGATTGCATTTAACAGCTTAAATCTAGGAGATTGGCTGATTTTATTGAAATTTGCTACCTCTAAAATTCAAAATCTTCTCTCTCTCTTTAGTGCATGAGTTTTACAACAATAAGCCCTACTTACACTATTCCCGTTAGATGAAGCCTTAGAATTAAGTCTTTCCAAGGTTTAATTACTGAGGAGATGGAACCTAATTTGAATGGCCTATTTAACAAGGACACGGGTAATTCCTCTAATCCTCTTAATGATAAAGAAGCTCTCCATGAGGTTTCTGAAGAACAACTTTCAAAATTGGATAACCAGTTTGATGATTTTCGACAATGGATGTCTCAAGAATACCCCGATAGTCAAGCTCTTCCCTTAATTGAGGGTCTAAAACGTATGGTTCAAAGTGATAAGAATGGAATTGATATTTTGCGTAGTATTGCACACATTGTGGATTCGAATGTGATGCCTATGAAGAGTTGTGCTGAAACTTTGGGTTATACACAACCTCCTACTCAAGTCAATCATTCTATCCCTTTGACGGCTTCTATTGCTAGTATACCTACTTTTACATCAAACATAATGACTACTTCAATACAAGACATTCCACCTATGATCACCAGTCATGGGGGCAATCCTTCTTCTTCAATTAACCCTCTTCCTTCATTCAATCCGACTTCTTCATTCATTCCTTCAATGAGTGTCCCTATTACATCTCCACAAATGAACCTGGCGCAAGGGGGCAATTCATTTAATCATTCCATTCCTCCTTGTAGTGTTCCTCCTTTCCAATCATCTCCTATGACTAACTATCATAGTGTCCCGCCACCTTACTCTCAATCAATACCTTCTTTCAATAACATAATACCTCCATCACAATCTAACACGTCTAATATGAATTCTTTGACTGAAGTGACCATTAACAATCTTGCACAAACTGTCTCTTTTTTACAGCAACAAATTGCCTCTATGAATCAATCTAAGTTTAGTGTGCCCACATTTGATGTTGCGAGCCCACTTTCTCTTGACATTGTTCGAGCTATTCCCCCTAAGCATGTTCAACTCCCACAATTGGAGCTTTACAATGGTAAAGGTGATCCTCTAACACATGTTAAGACTTTTCAAACAATATGTACTGATTTTGCTTATGACCAAAGGTTGCTTGCAAAACTGTTTACTAGAACATTAAGAGACAAGGCTCTACAATGGTATTGCTTGTTGCCCTCCTATTCTATTACTTATTTCCAACAACTTGCAAATGCTTTTATTCAACAATTTCAAAACAATATAAGTCCTAAAGTTACTTTGATTGATTTAATGCATTGTAAACAAGGTGTTAAAGAAAAAGTGACTGATTTCATTGGTAGATATAAGCATTTGTATGCTCAAATTTCTTTTCCAATGCCTGACAATGATATTCAAAGAATCTTTATTTATAATTTACAAAAAGATATTAGAGAAAAACTTCTGTTTTCTGAGTTTACTTCTTTCCAACAGTTGTGCGCAACTCTTCACAATTATCAACTGACTGTGAGTCAAATGGAACAAGCAAATCCTATGGCTCCGAGTGATAAGGGTGATAGTAGTCAACAACCATTTGGGAAGTTTAGACCGAATAGAGAGTCCATTAAATTTAATGAAAACATCATCAACAACAATGTGAATGCAGCATCAGGTGTGCCTCCTATTTCTAAGTTTTTCAAGAAAGAAAGAAAGTTTACTCCTTTGAATGAATCATTGCATAGTATTATGAATAAGTTATTGAAACAAAATGTGCTTACTCTTCCTCCTATAAGGAAAATAGATCCTGCAAAGATTAATTCACCCTATTTTGATAACAAATCTTTTTGTCAATTTCATCGTCAACCTGGGCATGATACTGAAAAATGTTTTGCTTTAAAGGGTAAAATTCAAGATTTGATTGATAATAATACTATCTTTGTTTCTGGTGTGAATGATAAAGGCAACACATCTGTAGCTCCTCCTAACCAAAATCTTAAGATTTTTACTGATACATTACCTTCTCATACCTCTAATGAGATTGATACTAATGATTCCTCTGTCTCACCTGATGATCTTGTGTCTATGACTCCGAATGTGATTAACTTTGTGGAACAGCAGAAAATCCCTAAAGAACCTTTCATCACCTTTGATTCTAGTGAAACTATCAGGGCACCTGATGGTCCTTTATATATAGTTGCAAAAGTCAAGAATACACCTTGCCGTGGAGTGCTTATTGATCCTTCTTGCATGGTTAATGTCATTACTGAAGAATTTCTTTTTACTTTGCAATTGAATCAAGTGATCTATGACAAAACAAATGTGGTTGTGAAATTATTTGATGCATTTTCTTCTCCTGCAATTGGTTCTATTACATTACCTATTGAGGTCCATAACAAATCCCTTGATGTGAGCTTTGCTATTATTCCATCGTCCGAACAATTTCGTGTGAAGCTAGGCTATCCTTGGCTATCTTCCATGAAAGCTATTGCTTCTCCTATTCACAAGTGTTTGAAATTTCCCCATAATGGTGAAGTTGTTACTATCAATCATAGTCTCTTTAAACCAGCTGAAAGAACTTCTAGGGTTCCTATTTATTATTTTTGGCCTAAACAATTCCAATCTCTTCCACCGCGAAGTGATCATCTTTTCAAATCTTATCAAAAGTGGAAAAAAGATATGATCTTATCTCTAAGTGATCCTAGAACACCCAAACTTGATATTCCTATCATTCTTGAGAAGGAAGTTCTTCCTTTGAAAGATAAAACTAATGTCTTTCCTCAAGGAGATTCCCAACCCATCCTTATGGATGTGACTATGTCTATGCCTAATAAACTTTCTAAAAGCAGACCTATACCTCCTCGTCATGATGGACTTGGTCTCCTTCCTAAACCAAATATTCTTCCTTTATATGGAGCAGTTCCTCCTCCTTCTTCTTATAGAGAGAAGAGACCTTCCTCTTCTCCTATTGTCCAACCTAAGAGACCACAACCTAAACACCCAAGTGATAAGGATGAGAACATTCCTCCTCCTCAATCTTCTCAACCTCCTACTAAGACTAGACGAAATCATTCTGCATGTGAATGCCGATGAAAGCATCGTCTTAGAGCTCAGGCAGCTGCTTCTAAGGCTTTGCAATCCCCAAAAACACCTTCAGCTAGTATTATTCCATTTTCTCCTCAGCCAAAAATTGAGCCAAAATCTCCTAAACATAAGATGCATGATGGTTTTGATCCTGTGTGAATTAAAGATCCTATTTTTATAAATCTTGATGATGATATAGATGAAAATGTTATTCATGATGAAAATGTTACTTCTTTTCATTCTGATAGTGAATATGAATATGTTGATGTCGATAACCATTTATCTAACGAATTTTCTAAAGCACTTATCCTAGCTCCTAGACAAGAACAACTTGGCTTGGAACATGAACATAGCCCTTGTTTGGATCTTGTGATAGCTCCATCTGCTGTGTTGGATGTTCCTCCTCTAGCGTGTTCCCTACCTTCCCGAAATATTGATCAGCAAGATTGGGGGGTAGATGACGTGCTAGACTAGTTCATTAGCATAGCAGACTCTCTCCTCCTCTCTTGATCTTTTTTTTGTTACTTCTTCTATGTGTTATTCTCATTCTTCTATTTGTTGTCCTTAGTGTTGTCTACTTGAGGATGATGCAAAGCATTGAGATCTCTTTTTGGTCTCTCTCATGTTGACTCAGAAGACACATGTGTTCCCTTCTTCTAGGTGACCTTCCTTGATTGGGGAATGAAGAACAATTATGCATACATACATATGATATACATGAATTATCATGCAGCATACTGACCCCAAGGAAAGCAAAGTCACCTCGTGCTTTGTGTTTTGTGTCTATTATCCTTGGGCTTATCTCTCACTTGGGGGCTAAATCCTTGTGATAACGTGCTCCTTTCCCTTCTCATTTCCTATATGTATCACTACCTTAAAGCAATCACCCCCGATGAGGCGTGTGCAATCGCTTTAACGTAGGGGGGCATACACCCCGTTCATATCTCTTCAAGATACTTGAAAATTTCTTGGCACACTTAGCTTTGCCTTGAAAATTTTTGATATTTTTCTTGCATGACTCATAGTGAGGGAACCTTACTACTGACAGTCATGGTTTTCCCTTGTGATCTTCCCTTTTACTTTGTCAATCGAAGTCGTAAGATCCTTAGTCCACTGGGGGCTTGGTGTATCTTGCCTCCTTGACGTGGTGAAAGTCTTTCAATGTTGTTTCCTTGTACTTTACCGAAAGTATGGGCGTATGCTTATACTCCCGCTAAAGTGGGGGCTAAATGTAGCGTCCTAAAATTGCGACACTTGCAATTTCGACTGCATTTGGGTCTTCACGATGGCGGTGCAACGTTGAACCTGAATGTAGACCCAGAAACCTATTTACGACACCAAAAACTGCATATTTCTGCACCGTGGCCTGATCCCTCCTTGCACTCTGCTGTCCCGGGAGGTGGGACCATGGTGCCCAGCGCCCTAGTCCCTCAGGACCATGGTGCCCAGCGCCCTGGTCCCTAGCCCTATTTTGGGCCCGGTCTCTTTTGGGCATCGGGTCTTTATGTTTGCAATTCGGGAAATAATGTTTCCTGGTCGGCCTAAGGTTGGAAAAATTAGTCTATCAGCCCTAATTGACAAGTATATAAACTACATTCCCCCTCCCATTTGAGGAGGCAAGGAAAAAAGGGGAAAAATATATGCAAGCAAAAGGCGGAAGCGATATTCAAACATTCAAGCATTCAATCATTCCTTCAAGCAATTGAGCATTCTAAGTCTCCATTCAAGGCTAAGTGTTGCATTCAAGACAAGGATTCAACCATTGAAGAGGAGATCACTTACAACATACAAAATACAACATTCATTACACCTTCGCATGTAAGAATACAAACATTCTTACAACAAGGTATCAGTACTTGTTTACATTACAAACATTTACATTTACAGCGTTCTCATTTCTTGGTTAATTCCAAAACCGGGGTTTGACCTAAAGGCAAACCCCTAATCCCTAACCCCCCAATCGTCCCCTCTTTTCTGTGTGTAGGTTGCAGGTACGCGGCTATAATTGAAGATCTGGAATCCTTGTGCAGAGACGAACAGATCCCCCTTCGTTTCGCGGATTTTTCGGAGGACCGTGTGCACGTCGGGCGCCATCGTCCCGTCAACTTTCGCTCGAATTTGCATAACAGCATCATCTCGACATTTTACTGCTAATTCCAGGTCTGCAGCTTCATCCCATATCCCTATCTCTGTTTATAAGCGAATCTTTCTTACTTTACATGCATTCTTAGTTCAATCTTTCTATCTACATTCTTTACAAAAGAGGGTATCCTTGATGTCTCAACCCTTGAAACTCATTTAGAGTCCAGTCTTGCATTGTGTGGGATTGGATCTTGTGGGTTTCAACCCCTCTTTTGAATGTAAAGTCCCTCCTAAGTGAAAACCGTCAATCCTAGTGACCCCCTTTCTCCTTGGAGTGGGGGAGAACACCTAGGGTTCGATTTTTCCGCTTTACACTCAATAACAGTCTTATTAGATTCCTTTCTACCACACCATTTTGTTAAGGAGTTCTTGGAGAAAAAAAATGTCTTCTAATACCATATTTCTCGTAAAAGTTGTCAAATTCATTCGAAGTGAATTCTCCACCTCTATCAGATCTTAAACACTTGATTTTAGCATAAACGTGATTTTCTACCATTGACTTGAAAACTCTGAACCTTTCAAAAGCTTTAGATTCTTCTCTCAAAATTGTAACCCATGTCATTCTAGAATAATCATCAATAAGTAACATAAAATACCTTTCTCCATTAAGTCTTCTTTTCCTTGTAGGCCCACATAGATCTGTATGAATCATTTACAAGGGATATGAAGTAGAATACTCCTTGTTCTTGAAACTTCTTTTTGTTTGCTTCCCTAACTAACATTATCTACACACAGTATCAGTACGCTTGATAATCTTTGGTAAATCTCTCATTTCTTTAGTATTACTAATCTTCATCATGTTATCAAAGTTAACATGTCTCGTCCTTTTATGCCATAACCAACACTCATTGCTCTGAGTTAGAAAACATATATTTCCACTTCTATCCTTAATGTAACAAACATTTCCACTTATCCTAATGCCTTATGCTACCAACTTTCTAGTTTTTCCTTTTCTAATTATACATCTGATATTGGTGAACATAACTTCATAACCTCTATTGTACATTTGACTAACATTTAACAAACTATGTCTCAAACCTTCTACATAGTAAACATCATCATTTTTATGCTTACCATCAATCAAGATGCTTCCTATTCCACAAATAGGTGCAACCTCCTCTTTTGCAAACTTTACCAATCCACCATCATACATCTTGAGATTAATGAACTTGTCTTTATCTCCTAACATGTGATTTAGACATCCAAAGTCAATGATCCAAGGTCTTGGTTTTACCTTAGCATGCAATGCAATCTTTTCTTTCAGTCTTCTGAACCTATCCTGATTCTTCTCTTCTATAGCCAAGAATAAAGATTCTTTGTTTGACTCGTTACCATCTTCATCTTCATATGAATGTGTCTTCATAGAACAAAATCTTTTTTTTCCTTTATCTCTATCATCTGTCCTTTTCTTAAAATCATGTCTTGTATATCTACTTTTCTTTTCATCATCATCAGATTTTCAGCAGTCTTCTTTATATATACATTTAGAAGCATAATGACCAATTCTTCCACAAGTAAATCATTTTAAGGGCAACTTGCCTTTATACTTTCTACTTCCTCTATTCAATCTTCTTACAAATTTCACCTCAATCTCATCCAGTTTCTCACTTGTTTTCAATTCAACTCTTGATATCCTTGAAATGTTAAATGTGGTTCCTTTTTGGTAGGATTTTATGTCACCCATCTCTCCAATTTCATAGGCGGACAAAATTTTGATAAGTTGATCAATCGAATAGCTATTCAAATCATGGCATTCTTCAATAGTACATTTCTTCGATTTGTAGGGTTTGGTTAATGTAAACAAGGTCTTTCCGATTTGAAGCGATGAACATTATGGTGAATATCTTGATAGTGGTAATCAGGACAAGATGTTGGTTAATCTGGAGGAGGATAAAGACAAGAGCTAGGTGGACTCTAGCCCCTGTAAGAGGACCAGGGGGAACATGAAGAGGAAAGTTGTCTCCTAGACTGTGGATTTTTGGGAATTAAGGTTTGATGCTAACAAAATGAGTCAATTGGAGGTTGAGGTTGTGGAGACCTTAAAGAGCCTCATGTAGTTCTTTTTATGGTTTTGTCTCTCTGTCATTGCTAGTTCTTGGTTCGTCATTGCTGGTTTTTGGTGCCTTTCTGGGTTTTTGTCAGTTTTTTGGCTACAGGTTGTATTGTTCTATTTTTAGCAGATTGTTTTGTCTTGTTGTTTTGTTATGGGCTTAATTCTTTGATTCTAAACCTTTTAGAATCTTCTTTGTAAAGGGTTTCAGGGCCCCTTCAAAACTTGTTTTTGCCTTAATCCAAAACAAGGTCTTTTTGATAACATCAATTTCTTCTAAAATTCCTCCAACAACTTGGATAGGCTCTGAAGTATCATTCACTCTATATATATATTTCTCAACGCTCTCATCATCAACCATTCTGAAACCTTCAAATTTATGCCTAAATTCATAAGTCTAGCTTGTTGGGTTTTCATATCACCTTCATATGCATAACATAACTTGTTCTCGACTTCCTTAGCTTCTTTCAATCCTTTAACCTTTCCAAATACTTTATCACTCAAACAACTAATAAGTAATGTTATAGCCTTTGTATTTGTCTCCTGAGTATTAAGTTCATTTGGAGTAGAAGGTCCACTATGAGGTCATTTATAACTAGTCTGAATAATCTCCTAGATTTTATTATGCAATCTCTCCAAGTAGAATTTTATTCTTTCCTTCCAATAAGAGAAGTTTGTTCCATCAAATATCAGTTCTTTAACATGAAGTTCTTGCATCATTTTTGGATCTACCTCAAGAAGGTAAGCCTTCCAAAGAGAAATGAATGCTCTAATACCAATTGTTGAACATGCGATAGGACTAAGGGGGGCTGAATCAGTCCAGAACTTCAAAATGTATTAATTATTAACAACATCAACTAACTTAACAATAACACATTAATCATCAACATATGAGCATCGACCATCAACACATGAACACCAGATTTATGTGGAAAATTCAAACTGGGAAAACCCAAGGTAAGAATCTAACTCACAATATGAATAGGGATTATTACAAAATCTTAGGCTCGCTGCCAAGGAGAAACAACACCTGAAAGACTTGCAAGGCTAGGACATATTTCCTTAGGGAAAGATACAAGGACTTTCACAACTGAGGCTCACTGTGTCAGGGTAAGATACAAATTATTGCTAAAGCACTCACTTCAAACAACAACGAAGGAAATAGGTGAATTGAAACTGAGAAATATTCTCCTAAACATGGAATTGTCTTTGAACAATTGGATCAAGAAACCAACATATGACAAACATCTCTAATAATCTCCACTATCACAACACGTTGTCTTACTAAATATATCACCTTCAAAGCTCTTCTCAATCTAACTTTCACACATTCACAAACTCAAATCTGCTTACATATCATTCGCATACACTTCTCATGAATTCACACACAATCCACACACTCAACTCATCCATTTGTACTCCTTAAATATGAGATACAACATTGAATACCTAATTGAGGGTCGACCAAAACAAAATAAGCAATATTACACAAAATAAGCCACCTGAACCAAAAAATACTCAAATCAGTCCACTCCAAGAGAAAGAGGGAACCAAAACATATTACAATACATCCTTCCAAGATAAATCCAATGATCCACACATGCTAATAAATTCTCCAAAGTTGTTACCAAACATAATGTTTAGATATAGTAATCAATCAGCCACATAACATCTTCCAATGCAAATTACTTCAAGTGGATCTCCACATGCCATGGTGAGACCCAAAACAACATCTCAATACAACTTCCAACTCATATCCAAACCAAAATAATATGATCCAATCAAGATAACTTAATCAGACACATTGAGTCATAACATAACTGAATATCCTGAACACAGATCAACAAAGCTCTCTTGCGAAACAAAGAAACCATTTAAGAAACATACTGAGAATACTATATTGTTGGCCATTTGGTGGAATTGATTATGTGTTGCATTGATGTTTTGTCATTGATGTCAACACTATATGTTTGGATGCTTTATCGGCACCCTTTTGGTCCCGATAGGTGAAGTGGTTTCTCGTTAACTTGGATCTGGCATGATCCGGGAGACTCCGGTATAGTCTAGTGATGGAATTGGCTTATTCATGATACCTATACTCATATTTGGTGAGTTGGTTTTGCTCTAGTGATTGGAAGCTATCCTGCTTTCTTATAATATTGGTTTCTAGTTCTGGCGAGGGTTTCACTGGTAGAGATTTTGTTGGAGATCTTTGATGAATTGCAAAAATGGTCTTGGTGCAGCTTCTGATGGAGTTTCAGGATTTTGTTGGTGATCATGTTTGAGACTTGGCGGTTGGAGATCATTGCTGAAGCGTGTGGACCTATACTTGGTCCCTGTTGATCTAGGTTATGGACTGGCATTAATGTAACATGTGGATAGGACCTATTGTTATATTTCTGGAATGTCTTATGTGTTGTTAATTACTTGTTTGGTCTAAGGTCGACATGGTTTGTAATTATGTAATTGGTTTATTGGCTGGTGGTCGACCTGATTGTTTATGGTCGAGGGTTTGTATATATAGATGTAAGATCTCATTATAGATCATCATGGTTAATGTAAGAGGTCATGGTCAAGGAATGTAAAGTGTGAACAATGTAATATCATTCAGGAAGAGGAGTTGGTCGATCATTGGAGATCGAATTGGGTTTATGTAAGAGGATTTAGTCCTCCGGTATTGAGCTTAACTGGAACTGTAGCCTGGCATAGGAGATGCTATCTTTTGTAGTTCAACACTTCTCCAAATTATAGTATGGATTTATATGTAGTCAGTGAGGCTCCTTTTGTGATGAGCAATGTGCTCTAGGATGTTGACCTTCCTGCAAGTGCAGGCCCCTTCATTCTAATTCACATACTTACTGCAGAAGTATTATCTAACTATGGGTAGGCTTCCCACCATGGTTTTTCCCTTTACCAAGTTTTCCACGTACAAATCTTGGTGTCATGTGGATGGTATTTATTCTGTGATTATTGTTTATGCTTAATTGGTTTATCTGTTATTCTGGTATTAATGTTTTCGGTTCCAATATTAAAGTTTAAATTAATGCTTCTAGTAATCTGTGACAATTGATTCACCCCCCCCCCCTCTCAGTTGTCTTCTGGTTATCTAAACTATCTAACAAATGGTATCAGAGCTTTGGTTCTCTCTACAGAAAGCTTAACCACTTGAGGAAGACCCTACGGTGACTAACACTTCAAGTTCATCCAGTTCTTCTGGAGCTATCTTTCGAAGGGATATACCAGGCTTGAAGGAACAAACTATACAATATGGAAGATTCAGATGGAGATTCATCTGAGATGTCTTGGCAAGGAGATTTGGGAGATCACACAAAATGGTGTCACACCCTTTAATCCAGGATTTGGCAATCCTCCTCTGGCAAACCTAGACAAGGAGCTTGAGAATGATTGTAGAGCAAGAGAAGCCCTCTTATGTGCACTTTCTGATCAGCAAATAAAGGGATTAACAGACAAATCATCTGGAAAGGCTATATGGGATAAGCTGCAGACTCTTAATGAAGGTAACCCTACAGTGAAGATTGCTAAACTTGATGGTTACCAGGTGAGATATCAAAACCTGAAAATGGAAGAAGATGAAAGGATTACTGCATTCATGGAAAGGGTAAATGAGATTGTTATGGGAATTCAATGTTGTGGTGGAACTCTGAGCGAAGATGAAATTGTTTCTAAAGTTCTGAGAGCCCTACCACTGGCTTACAAAATGAAGTTTACTACTATTAATGAGTTGAGAACAATGGCTAATACATCTATTAATAGAGATACTTTGATTGGAAAACTATCTGCTTTTGAACGTGAGGAATTTGGACCTTCTGGAGCTGTGAAGACTGAACCTACTTTTCATGCATCTACATCTACAACCCATAAGCAAGACTAGAAAGCTTTATATGAAAAAGAATTAAAAGATATGAAGAGAGAAGATTATGGGTTTGAGAAATTTGAAGCACTATTTGCTAGAAGAGTACTGAAAGGACTGGTAGAAAGTAAGTATGAAGGAAAAGCACCTTTTAAATGCTTTGCTTGTAATAAAATTGGTCATTTTGCATCTAGATGTCATGAAAGAAATTCAAGATTTGAAGAAAGAGTTTAAGCCTAACCCTGGATATCAGAACAAGTATAGATTCAAGAAAAACAGAGACAAATCATGCTACATAGTGGCTGAGGAAGGTATTACTGATTCAGATGATGAACCGGCAAAAGACTCTGCTAGTGGATCCGACAATGGGAAGGAATGGGTATTCCTGGCTATCAAGGAAGATGATCCGGCACTAGAAGAGAATGTACCTGAGGAGAAGGCACTTGGTTGTTCACATCATATGACTGGAGATAAAGGGAAGTTTATGTCTTTGCAAGAATTTTATGGTGGGCTAGCTAGATTTGGAGATGACAAGGCATGTATGATTAAAGGAAAATGAACTATATCATTGGATGGTAAGAACAATACTGACAATGTTTATTATGTTGAAGGTTTGAAGCATAATCTTTTGAGTGTAGGACAATTGGTAGATAAGGGATTTCAATTACAGTTCAAGGATGGAAAATGCAAAATCATTAACAGATCTAGCTTGGAGATTGCAACTGATACACAGATAAAAGGTAACATATTTCATTTAAACTTCTGTGAGAAGACATGTTTGATTACACAGATTGATGAGAGTTGGCTATGGCATAAAAGGTTGTGTCATGTGAATTTTGATTGCATTGTGAAGATCAGTTCAACTAAGGTTGTTAGAGATATACCTAAGATTATGAAACCTTGTAATCCGGTATGTAAATAATGTCAAATGGGTAAATGGGTCAGAACCTCTTTTAGGAGTATACAAGATAAATCAAATGATGTTCTTGATCTTATTCATACTGATTTGTGTGGCTCTGCTAGAGTTAAAAGTTTTCATGGTGATAGATATTTCATGCTAATCATTAATGATTATTCTAGAATGATGTGGGTTACTTTTTTGAGAGAAAAATCTGAAGTATTTGAAAAGTTTAAAATCTTTAAGGCTAAAGTGGAAACTGAGACATGATTGAAGATTAAATGTTTGAGATTTGATCATGGTGGAGAATTCACATCCGGTGAGTTTAATAACTTTTGTGACAAGCATGGTATAAGAAGACAATTTTCTGCTCCCCAGACACCTCGGCAGAATGGAGTTGTGGAAAGGAAGAACAGAACTATCTTGGATGTTGCTAGAACAATGATGATGGAAGCCAATCTACCTCATATCTATTGGAAAAAAGTAGTGAATATAGCAATTTATACATTTAACAGAGTACATATCAACGGAGAAACTGGTAAGACACCTTATGAATTATGGTTTGTCAATACACCTACACTTAAGTATTTTGGAATTTTTGGTAGTAAATGTTATATCAGGAGAGATGATACTATTGGGAAATTTGATCCTAGAAGTGATGAAGGCATATTTCTTGGTTATTCTTATGAAAGCAAAGCATATAGATGTTATAACAAGAGATTGCGGAGAATTGTGAATAGTGCTAATGTCAAAGTAGATGAGCTGAACAGAAGTCAAATCACAGTTTATGAGAAGGAACCAACAGTGGAAATGATTATATCTGAACTGGTAGCACCTTTACCGGAATAGAGAGTTGAACCAGTTACTCTGGCAAAATCAGAGAATTCTACTATAACTGAAGAATAGGGAAGAGGAACAGAGAGTCAGAAGACTCCTAGGTATGTGAGATTGAATCATTTTGAAGATCAAATCATTGGGCATAAGAGAAATGAAGTGATGACAAGAAGAAGACTGGCAACTAATGAGGTATGTTTAATTTCACAAGTTGAACCGGTATCAGTAATTGAGGCATGTGAAGATGAAGTTTGGTTAAAAGCTATGGAAGAAGAAACATGGACTTCGGTTCCCCGGCCTAAAAAAAAAATTTATTGGAACTAAATGGGTTTTTAGGAATAAATTGAATGGGGATGGTAAAGTTATAAGGATAAGGCTAGATTGGTTTGTAAAGGATATTCTCAAAAGGAAGGAATTGATTATGGAAAGACTTTTGCACCGGTAGCTAGGATTGAAGTTGTAAAATTATTTCTTACCTATGTTGCTTATAAAAACTACAAGGTTTATCAAATGGATGTTAAATGTGCATTCTTGAATGGGGATCTTGATGAGGAAGTTTATTGAGAAACCTGATGGTTTTTCACTATCAAATGATATTGATATGGTTTGCAAGTTAAGGAAAGCTTTATATGGATTGAAACAAGCACCTAGAGCTTGGTATGCAAGGTTGGATAAATATCTTTTGAAGCTTGGTTTTACTAAGGGCAATGTTGACAGTAATTTATATTATAAAATCATTGATGATGATATACTGATTGTTGAAGTATTTGTAGATGATATTATTTTTGGAGGTGAAGATAAATTATGCATAGAATTTTCTAAGAATATGGAGAAATAATTTGAGATGTCTATGATTGGTGAGATAAAAAATTTCTTAGGTTTGCAAATTACTCAGACTGACAAAGGCATTTTTATTTGTCAAACTAAATATGCTAAGGAATTGTTGAAGAAATTTGGTATGGGAGATTCTAAACAGGTAAGTACACCTATGGTCACAAGTAAGAAATTGACAAGAAAAGATGTTTCTACACCGGTAAATCCTACAAGATACAAATCTATGATTGGAGGTCTGCTTTGTTTGACTCAGAATAGGCCTAACATTATGAATGTTGTTTGTACTATTTCAAGATTTCAGAGTGATCCTAGAGAAAATCATGAGATGGCAGTGAAAAGGATTTTTAGATACTTGCAAGGTACATCAGAATATGGCTTATGGTACCTTAAGGATGATAACTTCACTTTATGTGCATATACAGATGTTTATTGGGCTAAAGATGTTGATGATCGGAAAAGTACTTCCGGTGGAGCTTTCTTTCTTGGAAAGAATTTGGTTTCATGGATCAGCAAGAAACAGTCATGTACTTCTTTATCTACTACTAAAGATGAGTATGTTGTTGTTGCTACTAACTGTACACAAGTTTTATGGATGAAGCAAATGTTGAAGGATATAAAGGTGGATTGTGATGCACTGGTAGTTATTCACTGTGATAACTCTGCTGCTATTAATATATCAAAGAATCTGTTATTTCATTCTAAGACAAAGAACATATCTATCAAGTATAACTTTTTGAAGGAGAAGGTGGAAGCAAATGAAGCTAGACTGGTTTATGTGAACACTAAAGAACAGATTGCAGATATTTTCACTAAATTGTTATCCAAGGAATCATTTGAGTACCTAAGAGACAAATTGGGGGTTTCTGCCCCTCCAGTAGAGACTTGATTGATGCGGTTTGGCATCAGTCTGGCATACATTATCAGAGATACTATTCATTCTAGCAATGATGTGGGATGCTACTGCTCGGGGGGAGTAGTCAACTTTGAGATTCGGTGGCTTATGTTTTTGCTTTGATATTTTTGTCAGATTTCTGGCATTGATGTCAAAGGTGGAGAGATAGTGATGTGAAAAAGTAAATATCAAAGGGGGAGAAATATGAAAAGGGAGAGATATTGATATTCGGAACTATATGTAGATGATTGTTGGTTGTCTTCCACAGGGGGAGACTTGTTTGGCATTTCTTGGTACTTAGATGTTTTTCACATCTAGTGTTGCCATCAATGCCAAAGGGGGAGATTGTTGGCCATTTGGTGGAATTGATTATGTGTTGCATTGATGTTTTGTCATTGATGTCAACACTAGCTGTTTGGATGATTTACCAACACCCTTCTAGTCTCGGTAGGTTAAGTGGTTTCTGGTTAACTTGGATCCGGCATGATCCGGTAGACTCCGATATAGTTTGGTGATGGAATTGGCTTATTCATAATACCTATACTCATGTTTGGCCAGTTGGCTTTGGTTTGGTGATTGGATGCTATCCTGCTTGCTTAAAAGATTGGTTTCTAGTTCCAGCGAGGGTTTCACCAGCAGAGCTTTTGTTGGAGATCTTTGATGAATTACACAAGTGGTGTTGGTGCAGCTTCTGATGGAGTTTCAAGATGTTGTTGGTGATTGTGTTCGAGACTTGGCGGTTGAAGATCATTGCTGAAGCGTGTGGACCTATACTTGGTCCCGATTGATCTAAGTTATGGACCGGCATTAATGTAACATGTGGATAGGAGCTATTATTGTATTTATGGGATGTCTTATGTGTTGTTAATTACTTGTTTAGTCTAAGGTCAACATGGTTTGTAATTATGTAATTGGTTTATTGCCTGGTGGCTGACCTGATTGTTTATGGTCGAGGGTTTGTATATATAGATGTAAGATCTCATTATAAATCATCATGGTTAATGTAAGAGGTCATAGTCAAGGAATGTAAAGTGTAAATAATATAATATCATTCAGGCAGAAGAGTTGGTCAATCATTGGAGATCGAATTGGGTTTATGTAAGAGGATTTAGTCCTTCGATATTGAGCTTAACTAGAACTGTACCCTGGCATAGGAGATGCTATCTTTTGCAGTTCAACACTTCTCCAGATTGTAGTCTGGATTTATATGTAGTTAGTGAGGTTCCTTTTGTGATGAGCAATGTGCTCTAGGTTGTTGGCCTTCCTGCAAGTGCAGGCCCCTTCATTGTAATTCACATACTTACTGCAGAAGTATTATCTGATTGTGGGTAGGCTTCCCACCATGGTTTTTCCCTCTATCGGGTTTTCCACATACAAATCTTCATTTCATGTGGATGGTATTTATTTTGTGATTATTATTTATGCTTAATTGGTTTATCTGCTATTTCGGTATTAATGTTTTGGGTTCTGGTATTAAAATTTAAATTGCTAATGCTTCTGGTAATCTATGACAACTGATTCACACCCCCCCCCCCCCTCTCAATTGTCTTTCGGTTATCTAAACTGTCTAACATATACATGTCATGAAACAACATCCACTAAACCACAACACAATCTGCAACATATCCGGAGGGCATCAAAGGCTTCCTAGACTATTATGACAAACACTTCCTATCAGAGAACAAAGATAACTATCCAAAACAAAATGCCACAACCAACACCAAAAGTATTGAACTCAATCTACAACACAAAATACAACTACAACAACCAAGAGCATTATGGACCAACATCCATCTGGATAACCAAGTTTGACATTAATGACAACCATACAACATCATGCTTGCAATAGTTCAAGAGTACACAAGCTCGGGACATAAGATTGAGACACCTTATGAGCATATGATGATAGTTTGAATGAGATAAAGCCAAAATAGGCTTCAAAATGGTATAGATTGGGCACACTGAAGTAAGGGCCCCAAAAGGAGTGTGAAATTATAAAGGGGTTACAATTTACGATACTATATAATCAATGATTCCAAATTATTTTGATGGTCATTGTTGATCCTAAGATGACTTATTTCATATGGTGCATTCTTTACCAAGCTTTTCCATTCGGTCGTTGCTTGTCCCATCTTGGAGTTCTCAACCCTTGTTGTCCTTTCTATAGACAATTCAAGACTCTTTAGCATCTTTTTTGGTTGTGGACCAAAGCTCAAGATGATCAGATTTGGATACATGACTTCTTCAAGCCTTTTCAACTTGATCCCTTCTAATGATACATGGTTTTGTTAGGTGATTGGCCTTGTCTCACATTTAAATCTACCAAGATTTGGCATGCTTTCTATGTAGAAATTCTCTTGAGCATTTTAAAGATTCAACTCTCTTTTAAAGTTATTTGATTGATATTCACTTTTCTTTGTACACTAAAGCTATGAATTGCTTTAGTGTGCTTATGTTGATCTAGATGCAATATTGCAAGGTTGTACTTGAAGTTGTGCATCTATAGGAGTGCTTAGATCATTGGGGTAATGCTCCATATATGATTGCTAAAGTTTCAAGTTCTACTCCCTCCCCACCGTGTACGTGTAGGTATGGTCATGATCAGTTTACCAAAAACGACTAAGGATCCCAATCTCAAGGATCTCAATCGTAAAGTTCTAGGGATCATGTAGCCTATGAGTGGTCTCAACGTTCTTGGCCACCTTTTGCCTCTTCTCCTAGGTATGGTGCTCTTAGTTGATTGAACTTTGGCAGGTTCCCATCATTAGAGCTAGTTATGTTTCCTTCTTGTTCTCAACAACATGTATATAATGAATAGAAGGAAGGTGCTCTTATTGGCTGGGAGACTATTGATAATAGTTCCATCCTTGCCGATTAGGTAAAGCAAATGATTTTGATCCCTCTTCTACAAATATTACTCTTTTCAGTTAACAATTGTTATGTTTATTATTGTCCACACTCAGTCCAGTTGTTTTCATTTTTTATCTTAAAATATACCCTCTAGCACCCACTTTTATATATTAAATGTAAATACTATCATGCAGCCATAAAATTTAACGCCTCAAAGCACCATGTGGTTTGGCTGATATATAGTCCTCTTCACTTTCTAAATAGAGATCTCAAATAATCAGATTGACAAAATCATTCCAAGGAAGCTTGTGGTGCATATGCATCACAACTAAGAACCAACTCTCATCAATTTTGATGTGAAACAGGGAGGTGAAAAAGACCTTTGTAATGTGCTTCAGCTAAGTAATCCCTATACCATTTGATGGCTCAATCAGCTTTTGTAAAATATGTTATTGTAAGAGCTTGCAATGTGTGCTCAGTTATGGACAATCGCGCAACATATTCCTTTGTAAAGTGCTTCAGCTAAACAATCAGCTTATGTAAACTATCTCAGTTCTATTGTACGAACCTATAATGTGTGCTCAGTTATGAACAGTTGCAATATATTCCTTTGTAAAGTGCTTCAGCTAAACAATCTGCTTATTTTAAGTGTCTCAGTTCTATTGTACTAACATGTAATGTGTGCTCAATTATGAACAGTTACATCATATTCCTTTGTAAAGTGCTTCAGCTAAACAATCAGCTTACATATACTATCTCAGTTCTATTGTACGAACTTGTAACGTGTGTTCAATTATGAACAGTTGCAATATGTTCCTTTATAAAGTGCTTCAGCTAAACAATCACCTTATGTAAACTGTCTCAACTCAACTGTAAGAACCTATAATGTGTGCTCAGTTATGAAACTTATACCTATTAATCGCTTATATTCTTTGTAAAATTTGCTTTGTCCAATAGAAAAAAACAAAAAAAGAGATTAAAAGGCTTACCTATCCATCTATCTACACCATCCAATACAAAGGGCTGACAGGGAATCTTAGTTTCTTTAGACGACTGTAAATAATAATGGCTTCCTGTTCATTCAACTTGGGAAGGGACGCCAAATCCTATTCATTGCAACTTGTATCTTTTCCATACTTTTTCAGACAAGGACAGCTTCCTACTTGGCGTTAAAGTGGAAAACAGAGAAAGAAAAGTCCTGCCCAAATTGGCTCAAAACTTTAGTTGCGTCTACTATCCAGCCATTCCCGATCTGATTAATTCAAATTCCAAATCTAATAAACCATCCTCAAATGGGCATCAAGTATAGTGGATAAGCCCACTAAGCCAATACGCCAAGGACGAGGTTGAGCTGACGTGTCTCTGTCTATTGACAGACGGACGCCTTTTGTGAATCAAACGCAGACTACTTATTTGCCACTTCACTTTAACCAATACAGAAAATGCTTAAGAACTCTCAGAACCCTACAACCTTAAAATAGATTTAGGGCGACACATGACCGGCTGAAATGCCCACAATTGATTCGTCACGTCAATAACAGAAACTGTTAAATTGTTTTCCCGTCGAAAAACAGAAACCACAGCGTAAGCGCTCACGCAATTCGACCAGGAGCCTGAAAAAGGGGCCTGAAAAAATATCTAATCGATTCGCTTAATGTGGGACCCGCAAGATGCGAAGATATTTTAGTGTGTGGATGAGTATACAAAAGCTATGGATGGGCCAATGGGAAGCTCGCTTCTGATATATGACATCAAGCCCATGTGATCTCATGTACAAGATAAGAAATAAAGCACTGCCAATCCCTCTAGCATACGGACGCCTTTCTTTCTGCATGGGGATGGATGGATGGGCATGATAGCATCATGCATGATGGATGTATGGATGCATGAGTCTTCTTTATTAACTGGTTAGGGCGGTGAAAGTGGTCCCCGACAGGGAGGAGTCCACCGACTAACACGTAAGGCATTGATTTCTTTAGCCGCGAGCCGTCCGATGCATTTTTAAATCTAATTGTAAAACGCCATTCAAGAAAAAGATGTGAGATAAATTGCTCGAAGCCTATTTGCTGTGCGCTCTCGCAGAAGAATCTAGACGGACACGTGTCGGCTCTGAGAGAGGTCACGACAGTCGGGTTTGTGGTTGACTTTGGTGTCAATAAGTTATTTTGGTGTCTCCCACTGAGGTTTTTTATTAATTTACGAGAAACACGCCAAGTAAAAGGGTCGGTGGGAATGGCATTTAAAATTGAGGTTATTTTTTATTTATGACTTGCTTTGGGAGCACCGCCCAGGGAATTATTTGCTAAGACTACTTTACAACATGATAATGGTCGAAATGACGGTAACTTGCACTACATAGGTGGAAGGAAATAAAACACTCTTTTATTTTTTTAATGAATGTTTGTATTATCTATTATAAAAAATGTTAAATCAGCAATCATATTATTTTCATGTAAATGATATTTTAAGTTTGTTTTTTTAGTAATTATTTTATGAGATCCGTACTCTCAAGACTTTACGTTGGCTTGGAGCTTCAAACATCATCCAAGAAAAATGTAATGGCAATCTCAACAAAGATTAACAACTTTAAGACAACAACTACCTTGGTCTATGTTTATATTTTTAGAATTTATGTAAAATTAAATCTAAAATAAAATATGAAAACAATTGTTTATATCAATTATAAAAAATGTTAAATCAACAATCATATTATTTCCATGCAATTGATAATCTGAAACTAGTTTTTATAAATTATTTTCATGGAACTAGTACTCTAAGGCTTTGTGTCATCTCGCAACTTCAAAAATTATCCAAGAAAAATGTAATGATCATGGTTCAACTTCAACAAATTCGTGACCAGATTATACAACTTCAAGACAACCACCACCTTGGTCTATATCTTTGTGTTTTAGAATTTATGTAAAATTAAGTCTAGAATAAAAGTTGAAAATAACTATCTATATTATCAATTTAAAAAATTAATTCAACAATCATATTATATTCATGCAAAAAAATTGATATAATAAGACTATTTTTAAGGAATTATTTTCATGGAACCATACTCTAAGGCTTTATGTCGACTCGTAGCTTCAAGAATTATCCAAGTAACACGTAATGGTCATTTTCGACTTTAACAAATTCATGAGCAAATTATACAGCTTCAAAATAACAACCACCTTGGTTTATGTCTATACTTTTAGAACTTATGTAAAATTAAATCTAAAATAAAAGATGAAAAAACTTGTCTATTTAATCAATTATAAAAAAAAAACTGTTAAACCAACAATCATATTATTTTCATGGAATTGGTACTCTAAGACTATGTTTTAGAAATTATTTTGGTGGAACCGATACTCTAAGACTTTATGTCAGCTCACAACTTTAAGAATTATCTAAGAAAAATGGAATGGTCATGGTTTGACCTCAATAATTTTTGCTTATATTAAACAACTTCAAGATAACCACCACATTGGTCTATGTCATAAGGTGCCATGGCTCATGGTTTGACTCTTTGTACATTTTGGCTTCATGAAGCCATTTGTGCTATCATTGTAATATCTAAGATCTATCATTTAACTACATGTTGATAGCTTTTATTCTTTGTAAATTTTCTTTATTTAGTATAAAATAATTAATAAATTAATATTACACATAAAAGACATTTAAAGATAAGTATAGGATAATAAATTAATAAAATTAAAATATTAATTTTAAATAAAAGATTAGAGGATAGGTATGTATATAATGTGGAATTAAAATAGATTTGTGTTTTGGTGTCCAAGGGGGCTATACTAATTTAGTTATGGTAGAGAATCAAGTTTTTACTTGTGATTTTGAACTAGCTTAAGGCTCTACATGTAGCCTTTGATTAAGGAGACGAAATAATGATCTTAGAGGTCTAAATGCTCTTAAAAAAGACAAGATGATGTTTAATAACTTTGAGTTTGGGGTTAGTGGAAGTGTCAAATTAGTCAAATTTACATGCTATGTAAATGTACTTAGGACACCCACATAAAGGCATAAAATAAAAGGACACACTTTTCAACTTTATGAATTGTCCCCCCTTTGACAAGCACTTTTTGCCCTTATATTTTGCCCCCACTTTGCCATACAATCATATCTACATGAGCAAGCATACCAAAGTAAAGAGAAAAAGAAAAGCACAACTAGAAGTGACAAAATAATTGGACGAACAATTTGAAGTTCATTTATAAAATCGCATATTAATTGAGAGTGTAATTAGTAATGATATGTCGTTTGAGCGAAAAAGTGAATCCAAATCTAGTTTTCCACTATCAACACCAAAAACACATTTTTGGGGATTCAAGTGCATGTTATATTTACAAATGCATTCAAATATTTGACCAAGGATTTTGACATGATCTTGGCACGAAATAGATTTGCCATGATATCATTGACATAGTCCTCCAATTTTGTATGCATACAGTCATGAAAGCTAAGAGTCATAACGTAAGGGTATGTTGCACAAGCATTCTTTAATCTAAAAAGAATGATGACCCAAAAAAGGTTCCCCATGGTGCTATAAAGGTTGTCTTGTATTGATCTTGAGGATTAATAAGGATTTGGTTGTATCTAGAGAAACCATCCATAAAGGACAATAACATGTGGTCAACAGTAGAAGTAGTGATCATATCAATGTTTGTAAGGGGAAAGTCATCTTTTAAGGAAGCTTTGTTAAGATCTCTAAAGTTAATGCACATTTTAATATAATTGTCTAGTTTAGCGATGACAACTATGTTCGATATCCAAAGGACAATAACGTGTAGTCAGTAGTAGAAGTAATGATCATATCAATGTTTGTAAGGGGAAAATCATCTTTTAAGGAAGCTTTGTTAAGATCTCTAAAGTCAATGGCATTCTAATACGATTGTCTAGTTTAGCAATGACAACTATGTTTGATATCCAAGGTGAATAGTCGATAGGGTGGATAAAGCCAACTTATAGGAGCTTCTCAATATCAATCTTAACCAACAATACAATCTTGGGGTTCAATCTTTTAATCTTTTATTTAACAGGATTGGCATTGGGTAGCAACATAATATTTTGGGTAATGATTTGAGGATCAATACCAGGCATATATGAAAAAATCAAAGTAAAGAGCTCAAGAAATTCAAGTAAGAGAGAAGAACAATCATGTGTTCATCAACATCTATACATTTTCTAATTTAACTAGATTTTCAACATTATTGGATTCATCATGACATCTATAGTATCTAGGATGAAGAGATTATTACGTTCAAGAACTTCTAATAGATGGGGAAGTTCTTGAGTTATTTTTAACTATCATTTGGTAATTTATCATCTTCCCCAAAGTATGCTTGATGATATTGAGGAAGGTGATCATAAATTCTCACTATTCCCATCAATTCAACTAAGGAATCATCCATGGGAAATATGTCAAATGAAGCTATGCTAGAAGAAAAACTACTAGAGGAAGAGATTTAGAAGAAATTGAGATCACATTCACATTGGGAGACGGTCGATGTGATGTTTTGGTAGGCTTTGAAGGATTGTAACCAAGACCAAATGAAGCTTCACACATGTAAGCTTCTAATGGAGCTTTGATTCCTTGTTCATGCACCATGACATGTTGGAATAATGTTGCAAATATGTGATTGATAGATATTTGAGAGATGTGTTGTCATTGTTGTTAACACATTTCTCTGTCTGTGACAGTGATGTAGTAAAGTTCAGTGAGTTAGTTTGTTCAGCATGATGAAGATCAAAGTTTGCAAATTAAAAGGTTTATTGAGGGCTATCTGTAGTTGATTTAGTTCAAGCTTCAAAGGTCCACATGGATATTTCATTGAGTTATGGGTATCTGTGTTGTGGCTGATTTTTCAATTGTTTAATGGTGACAGAGTGACAGTATTTTGATCTGCATTTCTCTACATTGTAATATCTTATTCTGCGGAATTGGAAGTATGTTTGGCATGTTGATTTGTGTCCTCAATTCAAGCGGTTCATGGTTTGGAGGTTCGCAAGTGATTTTTCAAGGTTGACAGTCATTGCAGTTAGTGTTCCTGAGGTTCAGTTTGAAGATACTGATAATTCTAGTAATTTGTGTTTATGCAGATGTTGCTATGGTAATTCATGATGCTTGTGGATGTTTCTATATCATGTGCCTTTTGTGTTGGTGGTTTGCATTGAACGTTGAGCTCATCATTGATGTTTTCTTCGATACATTGGTGTTTTTCATGTTCTTGGGCAACCGGATGCTTGTAGCATGTTTTGGATGTTCACGGCATAATTTTTTGAGGTGTAATGTGTTTGAGGCGAAAGATTTGGGTCTATGCTATGTCTTGACCGACATTGCTTGGTCCACATGTAATATTGTATTGGGTGCATGGTTATATATTTGTAATTAGGTGGTGAGTGCTGAGTCGACCTTGATGATTTCTCAAAGGTTGACATCATGTATAAATGTAATTTCTTTGTATTCGAGTGTGGTGTGTAGATGAGGATGAATGTATGTGCGCTGAATGTATACATCTTTTGAAGATAGAGAAGAAGTGTGAAGAAGAAAGTTGTTTTGTGCTTCAATGGAACTGAACCGGGCATTGAGATGTTATTCCACAGTTCATAACTTCTAGATGTGATCCGTGATTGTTTGTATAGGCAGTGAACCCCTTTAATTTTGAGCAGTGAGCTTTAGCAAGTGTGCTTTAATGCATGTGAATTCCCCATTGTAATACTTCTAACAGAGTAAACCTATTTTGTGGATTAATCCCCATCGTGGTTTTTCTCTTAACCGGGTTTCCACGTCAAAAATCTTGGTGTTATGTGTGTTTATGATATGTTGTTAATTTATGCTTTCATGTTTAATTATCAAATCTGAGAATAGGTTTAAGTTTCTTGAGTTTTTGTGACAACTGATTCACCGCCCCTCTTAGTTCTATGCCCTATTTTCCATCAATTGGTATTAGAGCTATTGTTATTTCCATCAATTGTTATCGGAGCAGGTTCCTTCGAAGAAGCTTAGTCGCTTGAGGTGATCTGGGATGGCAACTTACAAGAAGGGTCCAATCCAGATTTGATGGTACCAACTACTCTCTTTGGAAGAGTCGCATGGAGTGTGACCTGAGATGCATTGGTGAACCTTACTGGGATATTACTAAAAGAAAATATACCATTCTTGCAAATGGTCCTTCAACTCTGGATGAGATCAAAATTATGGAATACAACATTAGGGCTAAGGAAGCATTGTTGAGTGCTCTAACTGACTCTGAGATGAGAAATGTTATGGAATTGCAGACTACTCATGAGATCTGGAAGAAGTTGGAAACTTTGTATGAAGGTGACAGTTATGTGAAAGTTGCCAGGTTGCAGAGTCTAAAGGGAAAATATGAGATGTTGAGGATGAGCGAAGATGAGAATATCACTTCTTACATGCAGAAGGTGAATGAACTTGTGTGCAATATTAGATGTGTTGGTGGTAAGTTGGAAGAATCAGAGATTGTTGCTAAAGTGCTCAGATCTTTACCTGCATCCTACAAGCATAAAGTTGTTGCTATTGAGGAGATCAAAACTATGATAGATGTAACCAGGGACATGTTGATTGGTAAGCTTTCATATTTTGAGTTGAGTGAGTTTGGTGATTCTCTTTCTAAGGTAGAATTTGCATTCAAGGCTATTGTTTCCAGAAAAGATAAGAAGAGATATGATCTGGGAGAAAGTTCTCCAAGGGGGATGTCCAAATATGAGAAGGAGAGGAAAGAAATTGAAGAAGAAGAGAGAGAGCTTGAGGAGATCGAAGCCCTTATTGCCAAGAGACTACCTAAAGGAGCCAATAAGTATGAAGGAAAATTGCCTCTTAAATATTTTTCCTACAATAAGATAGGTCATTTTTCCTCAGGGTGTCCAAAAAGAGTTCCTAGGTCAAAACCTTACAAATCTAGATTTCAGAAGAGATGTTATTATGTTGTTGATGAAGGTATGACAGATGATGAATCTGATAAAGGATGTTCAAATGATAATGAATGGGTGTTTATTGCTATCAAGGAAGATGGTCCAATGTCTACTGATTTTGCTAGCTGCATGAATGTGGAAAGAGCTTTGGCTGCACAAGTTGAAGAGAAATATGAATGGGTGATTGATAGTGGATTCTCTCACCATATGACAGGTGATAAGAGTAATATTGTGAGTCTGGAAAACTATGAAGGTGGTGTTGTGAAGTTTGGTGATGATAAAGCTGGTATAATCTGCAGTAGAGGATCCATTTCTCTTGATGATAAGTACAATATTGATGATGTCTTGTATGTAGAAGGTCTAAAGCATAATCTCTTGAGTTTTGGATAAATGATTAACAAGGGATATAATCTTCAATTCAAGAAAGGCAAGTGTAGAATCTTGGGTAGTTCTGGAATTGACATTGCATCAGGTACAAAGACTAAAGGTAATATCTTTCATATAAATTGTGTCAGTAAAAGATGTTTGATTTCTCAAATTGATGAAAGTTGGTTGTGGCATATAAGAATGTGTTATGTGAATTTTGATAACATTGTTAAGGTAAGTTCTACTCAAGTTGTGAGAGATCTTCCTAGATTGATGAAACCTGCTAACACTGTGTGCAAGGATTGTTAGTTAGGGAAACAAACCAAGGTTCCTTTCAAGAGTGAGAAGCATTGTTTAAGTGGATTATTGGATCTTGTGCATACTTATTTGTGTGGTCCTTCTAGAGTTAGAAGTATGCAAGGAGACAAATATTTCATGTTGTTGATTGATGATTATTCTAAGATGATGTGGGTTACTTTCTTGAGAGAGAAGTTTGAAGCTCTAAGCAAGTTCAAGATTTTCAAGGCTATGGTTGAGACAAAGATAGGTTTGAAGCTGACATGTCTGAGATCCGACAGAGGTGGTGAATTCACTTCTGGTTATTTTAATGCATTTTGTGAAGAACATGGGATAAGACAGTTGTTTGCTCTAAGAACCCCTCGGCAAAATGGAGTTGTGGAAAGGAAGAACAAAACCATTCAAGAAACTACCAAGACAATGATGTTGGAGGGAAATGTTCTGCATGTCTATTGGAGAGAAGTTGTGAGTACTATTGTTTACACTATTAACCAGGTGCATATCAGAGGTGATACCGATAATCTACTCCTTATGAATTATGGTTTGGTCATGCTCCTACTATTAAATATTTTAAAAAATTTGAAAGTAAATGTTATATCAAGAAGGATGAAGATCTAGGAAAGTTTGATGCTAGATTTGATGAAGGAATGTTTCTTGGTTATTCTACAAAAAGAAAGGCATATCGATGTTACAACATGAGATTGAGGAAGATAGTTGAGAGTGCAAATGTCAGGGTTGATGAAAGAAATGAGAGACAATTTGAATCTTGTGGATATGATTCAAATGATCAGAATGGCAATGCAAATAATGGGAAGCAACCTCAAACCCATAATCAAGTTCAAATGATTCTAGAGAATCCAGTGTCTCAAGGAGAAGGAACTAGTGCAAGTGCTCAAGAAAGAACACAAGAGTATGAAATTCAAGAAAATCATAAGACTCCCAGTTATGTAGGATTGAAACATTTTGAAAGTCAGATTGTAGGGGATAGAAATAAAGGTGTTCAAACAAGAAGAAATTTTTCTTAAGATCAAGTTTAATATTGTTTGATTTCAAATATTGAACCTAAGGATGTAAATGAAGAATGTAAAGATGAACATTGGGTAAAAGAAATGGAAGAAGAACTGATGTAGATTGAAAATAATAATATATGGGATCTTATTCCCAGACCTAAAGACAAAAATGTAATTGGAACCAAATGGGTCTTTCGAAACAAATTGAATGAGAAAGGTGAAGTTGTTAAAAACAAAGCAAGACTTGTTTGTAAAGGATATTCACAAATGGAAGGAATTGATTTTGAAGAAACTTTTTCCCCTATGACAAGGATTGAAGTTGTAGGATTGTTTCTTACTTTTGTTGCTTACAAGGATTTCAAAGTCTATTAGATGGATGCCAAGTCAACATTCCTGAATGGTGAATTGGAAGAATATGTGTACATTGAGCAATTGGATGGATTTCAATTGACTGATAAAGGAGATATGGTTTGTCGATTGAAGAAAGCTATGTATCGACTGAAGCAAGCCCCAAGAGCATGGTATGCCAGATTGGATAAGTATCTATTGAAGATAGGATTTAACAAAGGTACTATTGATAGTAATTTGTACTCCAAGATTGATCATGATAACATCCTGATTATTGAAGTTTTTGTTGATGATATTATCTTTGGAGGGAATGACAGTTTGTACAAAAAGTGTGCTAATGAAATGCAGAATGAATTTGAAATGTTTATGATTGGAGAAATGAAATTCTTTTTGGGATTCTAATTCACACAGTATAGAAAAAGGAATTTTTATATCTCAGCCCAAGTATGTAAAAGAGTTGTTGAAGAATTTTGGTTTGGAAGATTCAAAGTCGGTTGGTACTTCTATAGTGACCGGATGTAAGTTGAATAAAGATGATGATTCCCCTAGAGAAAATTAGACTAGATACATATCTATGATTGGTGGATTTCTCTATTTAACTCAAGCCAGACCTGATATTGTGAATGCAGTTTTTCCTGTTGCTAGATTTCAAGCAGATCCTACAGAATCTCATGTTATAGCTACCAAAAGAATTTTCAATATTTGAACGGAATAGTTGATTTTGGTCTATGGTATCATAAAGATTATTATTTTACTTTGAGTGCTTTTACTCATGTTGATTGGGCAAGAGATGTGGATGACCGAAAGAGTACTAGTGGTGGTGCATTTTTCTTGGTAAAAAGATTGGTTTCATGGTTGAGCAAAAAATAGAATTCTATTTCTCTATCTACTACAAAGGCAAAATATATTGTTGCAACAAACAATTGTACTTAGGTGGTATGGATGAAGCAGATGTTGAAGGATATCAGAGTAGTGTATGATGAGCCTATTTCTATCTACTTTGACAATTCAAGTGCAATTAACACTTCTAAGAATCTGGTGTTGCATTCAAAGACTAAACATATATCAATCAAGTTTCACTTTTTGAGAGACAAGGTAAATGAGAAGAAAGTCAGATTGGAGTATGTGCCTATTAAGGAACAGATTGCAGACATCTTCACGAAGCCTTTTCCTAAGGATACTTTTGAGTATCTCAGAGGGAAGTTAGGGGTGACTGCCCCTCTGATCATAATTAAGATGCATTTGTATGCATCAGTCCAGTGCATTTCATAGTCATATCTTGTAATCCAGATTTATGATTCGTGGCTATTACTTAGGGGGAGTAGTCAGTTTTGTGAGTTAGATGTTCAGATTCAAGGTGAGGGTGTCAGTTTTGTGGTTTGATTGAAAATATGTGTCTTTGCCATTGATGTCAAAGGGAGAGAGAGTCATGTGAAAAATTGTGAAGAGATGTAGTGTGCAAGATCTAAGGGGGAGTTATTGATATTTTTCTTTGTCATTGATTGTGTCAGATTTTCACATCATATGTTGCTATCAATGTCAAAGGGGGAGATTGTTGGAAGAATGTTGCAAATATGTGCTTAAGAGATATTTGAGAGATGTGTTGTCATTGTTGTCAACATATTTCTTTGTTTGTGACAGTGATGCAGTAAATTTCAGTGAGTTAGTTTGTTCAGCATGATGAAGATTAGAGTTTGCAGATTAAAGGATTTATAGAGGGTTGTCTATAGTTGATTCAATTCAAGCTTTAGAGGTCCGCATGGAGATTTGATTGAGTTATGGGTATCTGTGTTGTGGTTGATTTTTTCAGTTGTTCAGTGGTGGCAAAGTGACAGTATTTTGATCTGCATTACTCTGCATTGTAATATCTTGTTCTGCAGTTTTGGAGGTATGTTTGGCATGTTGGTGTGTGTCCTCAATTCAAGTGGTTCATGGTTTGGAGGTCCGCAAGTGATTTTTCAAGGTTGAAAATCATTGCAGTTAGTGTTCTTGAGGTTTGGTAAGAAGACGCTGATGATTATAGTAATTTTTGTTTGTGCGGATGTTGCTATGGTAATTCATGATGCTTGTGGATTTTTCTGGATCATGTGCCTTTTGTGTTGGTGGTTTGCATTGATCATTGATCTCGAAATTGATGTTTTCTTCAGTACATTGGTATTTTTCATGTTCTTGGCCAACTGAATGCTTGTAGTGTGTAGCGGATGTTCGAGGCATAATTTTTGGAGGTGTAACATGTTCGAGGTGAAATATTTGGGTTTGTGCTATGTCTTGACCAACATTGCTTGGTCTGCATGTAATATTGTATTGAGTGTGGTTGTGTATTTGTAATTAGGTGGTGAGTGTTGAGCTGACCTTGATGATTTTCCAAGGTTGATGTCATGTATAAATGTAATATCTTTGTATTCAAGTGTGGTCTGTGGATGAGGATGAGTGTGTGCGCATTAAATGTATACATCTTTTAAAGGCGGAGAAGAAGTGTGAAAGAAGAAAGTTTTTTTGTGCTTCAATGGAACTGAACCAGGCATTGAGATATTATTCCATAGTTCATAACTTCCGAATGTGATCCGTGATTATTTGTATAGGCAGTGAGCCCCTTTAATTTTGAGCAATGAGCTCTAGGCAGTGTGCCTGAATGCATGTGCATTACCCATTGTAATACTTCTAATAGAGGTAGCTATTTTATGGGTTCATCCCCGCTGTGGTTTTCCCCTTAACCAAGTTTCCACATCAAAAATCTTGGTGTTATGTGTGTTTATGATGTGTTGTTGATTTATGATTTCATGTTTAATTATCAAATCTGAGAATAATTTTAAGTTGCTTGTGTTTTTGTGACAATTGATTCATCCCCCCCTCTCAGTTGTCTATCCTATTTTTTATCAATTGGTATCAGAGCTATTTCCATCATGACCATTGCCTCTATATATCCACTCTTAATCGAGATATGAAAACCAAGACCATAAAAGGATGTCATTTTTAAAAGATGTGGTGAGGCCTCATCAACATCATAGGAAGAAGAATTAGAAAACTTAGTTTAGTTAGAAGCATGTATGAAATTATTCTTAGGCTTCTTAGAAGAAGTTAAATCCTTCATCAATGTCACCATATCTTCCTCTTTACTCTAGATTATAATGGAGGGACTTTATATTCTCCCACATAAGAGGTTGTAAAGTCTAGTGACCCTCAATCATCCTCTAAGAATACATCTTCAGGTGAAAGGAGTATCTTTACTAGGAGATGGTGTATCCATTTGGATTTGAGTTCAAAAATTCTATAATTTAAAGGAGATTGAGATCCTATTTTTGTTTGCAAACAAATTTGTAAGTTCTTATCAACTTCTAAGGTGTACATCTTGTCGTTGTAGATAAATTTGAGATTGCAATGAAAAGTAGAAGGGATCGCTTGCAGAGCATAAATCCATGGTCTACCTAGATGAAGGTTATATGTGAGAGCATTGAGCATGACATGGATAGGCATGGGAAAAATCATAATACTACCTTAATAATAAATATAATTGTACCTAACAATTGTCTACCAACATTATCAGTGTCACAAATAGAGAGAGAATCAAGTTGAACAAGAGAGGCACCCACGTTGATTTTATGTAATAAGCTTATGCTACACACATTAAGACCTAATCCATTATCAACTAGGGTGTGTCTTATTTAATTTCCATTGATAACCACAACAATCATGAGAGGATCATATTGATTTTAAATTTCTAAAGATTGTAACTCATCTTTTGAAAAAGCAATAATGGGCTTTGTCTCATGCATACACTCTAACAAGGTTGCTACATCATTCGGTATCATAGAAGGTGGAGCCACTATATTTTGCAAAGCTTCTTTGAGAATCTTATAATATGTAGGTGAAGTTTGAATCAACTCTGAAAGGTATAACTTTGCTAGAGTAGCACAGAGCTACTAAAAAATATCACACTCCTTTCAAAGTTGTTGAGTAAGATGAGGTACATAAGGAAGCACTAGTTGAGAAGCAAGAAGGGAAGAAGAATGAACAAATTGCATTGGATTGGGTTATTTTTGTTTCTTGTGTTATACATGTGAGGAACTGCATGATAAATATGTTGTTGTGACATCTTATCTCCTTGGGCGAGTTGTTTTATGATATTTAAGATGTTGTTAGCAAGTCTAGTTGGATTCTTACCACCTTTAACAATAATCACTGGTTTATTTTGAGGTTGAGGGACATCATGACAAAGATGCACAATAATCTTAGGCTTCTCGAGTTCATTCTTATAACTAGTTGCATGTATCATGTTGATCAATCTCTGGCAAAGGGTTGGTTAAAGAGACATAAAGAATAACTCAATAGAGATGAAGTCATCAAGGGCTTCATCTAACATAGCAAAGTCATCACTGCTATATGGCTCATCAAAGGTATGAAAATATTGTATAAAGAGATCCAACATATTTGATAACTTACTTTCTCCAAGAAAAGGGTTGATTTTTCTTTTTAAGGTTTTGGTTTTCTAATCTAAGAAAAGAAAAACTTGTTCTAACTAATACAATTAAATGATTCAATCTAATATAAAATAAAGCATTCAAAATATTAATGCAATCTAACACACACCATTAAATACATAACAATGCATGTAAAGTATAATTTTTTTCAAGGCGTCAAATTCACCAAAATGTTTGATATCGAAGAGAGATTGACAATTCTAGCTAGTAACTTAACTAGAACCAAACCATCTTCCATAAAACATTGGAATATGAACCATAAGGTGCTATGTTTAACTAACCCTTACGCAAAGAGAGTCGAGCAACCTAGGCTCTTTCCTTTGTTGCATAGAAGATTTATTGTTTGACTAAGATGTGTGCTAATTAGGTCCTAAAGCATGTATAAATGATCGCATAAACTAGTAAAACAAACTGCTAGAGAAACAAAAGACTACAAACAAGTACAAAAATAAATAGTGATACAAAAGTGCACCTATGATGCAAACAGAGCTCAAAACTATTGATCAAATGTGCTAGGCATCATAGACTAATAGTTCTCCAACTTCTAGAAACTACTTAGATCCAATATTAGGAGCCTCCAAATTGATGTTCCTCTAATTTTTAGGTCAAACTGATAAGACTAGGAACCATAGACTGAGCCCTTTTTCCTAGATCTTTTTGGTAATCATTGTCTCAAGCTACTTAGTTCTCCAGTACCTACTAATTGGGATTGAAACCTATATATGAACCTACAAATTCACAAAAGAGAAAAATGGTGTTGTGGTTTTATAGGGGCTTGCCTTAGTCAAACCCCCATTTTGGTGTTTCCGCCTCCATGGATAGCCAAGTTGGATTTGAGATAAAAGTGTGTGCTCTAAACCTTAAGTGTGTCTAAAATTGTGACGAGAAAATAAGTGCATAAATGTAAATAAGGGCCCTACTAAAATGTGTTAGAGTGAACCCTAGATGAAGTAATCAAAAGATGATGTATAATCAACTCAAGAATGCATGAATCACATAAATGGTAATTATAAATATTATTATAGACGTATAAAAATGTCCACTGTCCTAAGTAAATATTTAATATTCATTTTAACTTCATTCCTCTATTTAATTAAATTCTTTATATTCATCTATTTAATTAAATAAATTACTCAATTTATTTAATTAAGTTCACCTAAGCCTTTTCTAGCCTTTAATTAAATAAATCACTTTATTTCCTCTTTCTCCCCTTTTAATTAAATTTTACATTTAATTAAATTGATCCTTGCAAGTAAATAAATCTAATTTATTTATTTAAATCCCCCACTTGTATTTATGCAAGTTGCATCTATTTTTGTTGAAATAAAGTAATTTATTTTAATTAAAATTCCACTCCATCCACTTGCAAAATCCTACATTTCCCACCTGCCTCCTTAACCCCCTTCTAGATTCTTCTAATCACTTCCAATTTAGCCTAATCCATCTGCTAAATATTATCACATCCCTAAGCAAAGGGAAGTCACTTCTCAAACCCTCAAAGTCTTCAATAACCATTAAAGGCGTTATGTCTTCAACAAGTTAACCTTCAAAGTCTTCATAACCATTAATGGTTAACTCAACCTTCTTGCATGATTAGAGACTTTCTCTCTAACTCAACCCACATCTAACCCAAGGGTCTAATCAAGCATCCATGGCTTTAACCTTGGTTATCCCTTTAACCCTTGCACAAGAGTTTACCTCTTGGGTAAAAGCTTTATCCAATGGATAACTCTAACCTAACCTTAACCCTTACCTCCTAAAGGTAACCATCATGTCTTCTCAAGTATTTAATGCTTCTTTCATCTCCTCTCAAGCAGTCTTTTGTTGATAATTGTCATCATTTCATTGGTGAGAATTGTAAACATGGATTGATAACTTTCAGTCTTGGCCCTTGTTAAGATTATCCAATCTTGACCATCCATTGCCCTATTTTTCCTATAAATAGAGCTCTCATTCTCTCATTTTCAGATATCCAAGTTTCATGCATCTAATCTATAGTCATTTTATTAAGCATTTAGCCTCTCTTTGATAAAAATCATCTTAATAGCATTTTAGAAGTAATTTTAAATATCATAGCATATCCATGTTAGACTAGTATATATTGTTAGGATAGGATTACTAATCTTCATCATAACATCATATTCATGCTAGTTTAAATCATCAAAGATTCAATATCATACATATCTAGGAATGCATTCATGCTAAATTAATCAAACATCACTCATTCTTGGAGTTGTCATTCCTAAGTCACTTTGCTCAGTGATTTGAGAGCAAAGGCATTGGCTTGAGGGATCCTGTGAGATAGAGAACAATGGAACACCCCTTGGGAAGTTGATCTATTCAATATAGCTCCATAACTTGCACCAAGAGTCCCATTGGTGTGTGGACACTTTAGAATCAGACTTTTATGTTTATATCCCTCACTTTTCCCGCACACAATTAGATATGAAGCTAAAACTCATAAATGCAAGAATGGCATGGAATCATACCAAACCCTTAAAGAGAGGCACAAGCTAATCATCAATTATTAATTCCCTATCATCCTCCAACATTCCATGAAGCTTCCATTATGATGAATGACAATTGATGAAGACTTGGATGAAAATTTGATGTTGTTGATTATTCCTCAGATTTGTAGGCCTATAGACTCAAATTTGGCAGAGTTTTACCATCATGAGGATATCATAATTGATTTATCTCTCAAATGAGGAAAGCATCTAGCTTATTTATGAGGTATAAATTTAATATTGATAAAAAAAAAAACATGAAACAATCATATTTAATCGAGACCAGATTCCAAAATGTCTAGGTCAACAATTGAAATACCCAAAAAAATTGGGAGATTTTGTTGGTTCATGTGTGCAACTCAGCAAAGACCAACCAAAATAGGCCCTCGAAAAGTGGGATGCTATATTTTAGGGCCCTAATATTTGATTTGGGCCTAATTTTTAAATTTGATGATGATTGAATGTGGAATATGATATTTGAATTTTGAAATAGGATGGGACTCATCTTCTTGAGTTGAGGGTTGAATTCAAGGCTAGAAGTGGTCTTAAAAAATGTCTAGGGGAGTGGAAACTAAAGCAAGTGCTAAGGAGAGTGTGAAATTGAGCTCACAATTAATGAGCTATATCTTCCCTTAATTAAAGCTCAGACAAGACATTCAAATAAAATTTGAGAAGAGTGATATTTCTCCCCTAGCCAAAAGGAACAAAATTCAATGTACCCATTATGATAGAGAAGGGCATCTATGAGATGAATATCCAATGATAGAAGGCACTGCAAGGGTTGATGTGCCAACAATAGACTTTGAGAAGGTCCTGGGAAAAGTAGTACGCATATATTGTGGGATATGTAGGCAATGAGATAAACATGAGACTGAAAATTGTCCAATTCTACACGACGATGAAGAATATGAACCATGGTGTCCAGTGGAAGCATGTGAATTTCCTTGTATGCTCTCTCACATAACAATTCAAAATTTTTTTTGCTCTTTTATTCATCGTCATTTTAAAGAAAAATACATCACAACTAATAAATTGCAATGTTTATGTTATATAAGTGGATAATCAACAACTAAACAATAATACAAGAAGAGATTTTACCTCCTATTTTAGAACATATATTTTTTTCTTAGTTATTGTAAACTAAGAAAAAAAAAATAATTACACATTATGATTTTAGTAGAAGAATATTCTATTTCAATGTTTAACTTCCCATGAAGGTGCGAAATATGTTTCAAGCACTTCTTTTCCTTACTCAACCTCACCCAACAATACTTGCAAATAAGAATGTACATGTTGATTCAAACAAAGAAGAGGGAGGAGATATTAGCGTCACATGATATTAATATCAATGTCCCTCCAAATTGTTGATTAGATCTCTAAAATGGCTAATCCTATTCCAATAGTGTTTTGATATCCTTCTGGTTTAATATCTCATGTGTAATTTGGCCATGTTAAGAGCCTTTTGCCATGTGTTTGATCTTAGTGGAATATCCTGCTCAATATATGAGTATATTGTAAATACATATATTATTGATATAAAGTTTAGATGTTTAGCATGTTTGACCCCAAAAAAAAAATTAAGGTCTACAAAGATCTCATATCTGCCAAATTTATCAATAGCCTCAAACCTCAACAAGCATGTTAGTGTGTTTCAATTGTTTGTGAAGAAGATATTATCTTACTTTCTAAAACACGAGTAAGGAAGTATTCAAAAAGACTGAGACCAAATCATCTATCTTTTTAAGTAATGTTGATTTATGTAAAATCAAACACCCTAAAAACTATTAAGCTAAATTCTTACAATCTCAACCCCCCAAAAATGCAATATAATAAAATTAAACCAAAAGAACGTGCTTTCTTAAATTCCCTATCCAACACATCCATTCCACCCATGAAGAATACCAATTCTAGTTTAGTTTTAAAAGCATTACATTTCCTCCATTTGTACAATGGACCCCCTCGATAAGTTAGAATTGAACTCTACCTAAAATAACAACCAAAACAAAATGAACTAACCCGCAAGATCAATATATAATAAAATATTGAACCAAAGAACATGCATTCTCAAATTCCCTATCCAACATGCCCATTGAACCCATTCCTAGTTTCGTTTAACAAGCATTACCTTTTAAACACAGTGGACCCCTCAATAAACAAAAAATGAATTATATCTGATGTGACAACTGAAATCGAATGAACTAACCCAAAAGATCAATATTTTAATATTAGATCAAAAGAACATACATTCTTAAATTCCCTATGTAACCCATCCATTGAACCCATTTCTATCCATCACCTTTCCTCCACCGTACTTGGACTGCCCCCAACATGCATCCCATTTTGGTCAACAAAACACATCCAAAGCACATCCTACAGCTTCACAAAATCCAATCCTTAGTGGGCTCCCATCGACTCACAAGCGCGTCCATTCATTCACATATAATATATTTGCTAAATCTTTTACTCTGCCTTCCAATTGCTCGAGGCCACGAGCTAAGCTGGAATGATGGTAAGTCACAAAAAAATTATCGTTTCTGCTCAGTCCCGCAATAAATAAATCATAGAATTTTTCCAAGGTTCCGTGTTCCAAGCCCTAAACAGTCAAATAAGGCAATATTAAAATAATTAAAAAGTATAGCTACGGAATTTAACATCCAATAAAGTATCAGCAAGTAATAAATACACACGTCAAATTAGTACATTATTCAGTGCGACAGCTGGTGCGTCATATATGGCAAATGGGACGATCGGAGAGGAAGACATAATAATGATGGGAATGGCTGAAAAAAGCGCTTGCCTGCGTGTCAAAAGATCGGTGAGTCATCAAGTGCAACCGTTGGATTGGGAAATTTCAATCTATCTGAAGCTGTGCTGTGATTGGCTGGACGTCACATCAGTTCTGTCTTCCACTAGCATTATGCAGAACACCCAACAAGATATTTCAGGCAAGTAGAACATGTGTCAACGAAACAGTCGAAGTGACCTTTCGGAGCGCTTCCCTGTGATACGTGGAACAGTTGTTTCCTCCATACTTGAGATGAATAATGAATGCATTGTGGCAGTCACTTCGCTGCTTAGAGAAGGACATTTTATTCTCAATTTCAACCATTGCTTTTGTCTTGTTATATTTGGTGCCCCCAAACCATTTGCTGCAAATCACTGTTCAATATTTTACTTATTATTTCCTTTCTTACATGTTGTACATACCTTATCTTCTTCTCCACTAAATATTTTCTATAAATACACCATTCTTCTATTAAAAACATCATTCCAGCTTTACTAATAAAAGGTTCAATGCAAAACAATTAGTATTATATCAATTAAGTTGAATATAATAAATTAAAGAGAGAGAAAAAAATATTTGAATTTTTTTTCATGAGAGATCATATAAACAAAATAAAATGAAAGGGCTATAAGTTTTCTTTATGTTAGTTTTGTTAATAAAAAGTTTTATTATAGGTCTAGTTGAAAGTAATGCAAAACAATTAGCATTATATCACTTGAGAATAATAAAGTGAAGAGAGATAAAAGATGCTTAATTTTCTCTTCATCTAACCATCATTAAAACAACATAAAATGAAAGGACTACAACTTTTCTTTTTATGTATTAAGTGTATTTTCTTCAAGCAAAATTTCTTTTTCTCTTTCTAAATATTCTCTCTTTTCAATATTCTCTACATACTTTTTGCACCTTTTTTCCACTTAGCATATTACATCTCACTTTTTCCTTATCTCTTTCTTTTCCCTTGAATTTTCTTGCTTCTCTTTTTCACTGGTTGTACACATTTATACCATTAGATTTTCAGTTCCCTTTTGCACCTCTATTTCTCATGTCTAACTATACTACACCAAAAAAGAAAAATATTGTCAATGCTTAGAATAGAAGTAAATGAGTTTAGGGGAGTGGCCATACACAACTATAGGAAAAATTCAATTTCCACCCCTACTCCTACCTAAATATTAAATGTCATCTAGATACCAAAACCAAGATTAAAATTTTGCAAACCTAAGCTCAAGTGTCCTTTATTAGCACAAGCACTTTTACAATCTATTGTAACAACTTTGCAAAATGGGATTATCTCCTCTAGACGACCCACTTATGCAGTGTACCTCCCAACTTTGTCAATAACTTTTGACTATAAATTAGTAGTGTGGACTTCTTACCTAAATCCATCTTTTTTAGTTAACGTCGCCTCTATAGTTAAATTTAATATTTGTTAACAACTTAATACCACTTCAGTAGTATTGAATCTTCTTCTACAACAATTAGGCACTTCATTAGTCCTTATGAACTTTTGGAATAAATAATTCATATATTAATTATTCACTTAATTGCATTAATTCACTAAATAATCGATGCATTAGTTAGTAATTAATTATTGGCATTTATTGGTTAGTTAATTAATTAATATTTATCTCCATGCATAATGCAAACTAGGAAAATCAAGCCATGTTTAGAATTTCGAGAGTTTCGTGCATTAATTAGTCTATTATGCTTTTTGTGCATACATGACTGATTCATGCATTCTATTTTAACTCTCAGTCTATCTTGTAGACTCCACCATTTAGGATTTCTATCTTTAGAGTTAGATTTCTTTATAAGGGTGTCATATCCTCCATTGTAATTAAGCAATTTCAAAGCAATACATTCAATTATTGTTAATTATCTTCAATTCTCTTTGATGCTCATTTTTCTCTTATTGTGTGGCAGGTATTCTTGCAAAAGATAATTGGGCTTGTGGGATTTGCATTTCACGAAACCTAACATGAACTTCCTCGATAAGGTATCAACTTTTATAACCAAATTGTTGGTGTAAATAATTATTCATCATGGATATTATTACACCTTACTTAAGTTTACCTAGGAAATGCATTTCATAGTAGTTTGGGTATGAGACACTTGGGTGTTTGTGCCACATTGAGATAGTGTGTGTAGGAGAATTTCCACCTTTTGTGGACTTATCTTGTTGTTACACTCCACATTCAGTGGGTGATCCACCTCATGTGGACTATTATATTGTTTCTCCTACCTACCCACACCTATTTCCTACCTACCCTTGTTTCTTATTGAGCCACATGTCATGTTTGTGTGCTCACATATCCATATAGCCTTGCCTATATAAGTAGGCTCATATTCATTGTATGTATCGATTGATGATCCAGTTGATCGGTATTTTCATCTTGATAGAATATAGTTTATTCCTATCATTTATTTTGTCTTTCTTATTTGTGCTTTCCATTGCTTCTTAATCTTGGAAAAATCTCACATGGTATCAGAGCCATTAGAGTGTCATTGGTTTGCTAATTGAGAGAAATTGATGTTATTTGGTATTGTGTATTTTGGATTTTTCTATTGCAAGTTATTATTGAAACTTGATGGGTCAAATCTAAGGTTACCATTAGATTGAGGAGGTCCAAGAAAGTCAGTTTTGCCTTTTGTTTCATCCAAATCGGACTTCGAAGGCCAAATCTAGAGGCATTTGAAGTTTGAAGTTGCGACAAAATTTTTCCAGAAATTATAATTTTGCAGGCAATTTTCAAATCGCGATATCTCACTCATCCAGACTCATTTTTTTGAGCAATTTGTTTTGTTTTGGGGTAGAATTGTGTGATCTATACAGTGGTGCAGGAGTTTTCTGATTTTCAGATACAGGTTTTTCAAAAATCGTGAAATCCTAATTTTTACAACTTTGGAGGCTTCATTTGGGCTCATATGGACTCCTTTTCAAGTGCCGTTTTTTTTTTAAGTGCATATTTTTTCATCCACTTTCATAATCTGCCATCTGTTTGCAGTGATTTTAAGTAGAAATTGTACTTTCAGTATTTGGCCATTTTGGCATATTTGGTACTTGCATTTTGCTTGGATCTCAGTTTAGATCACTAGCAGTATTTGTTGAAGTCTCTTAGATCTCATTTTGAGAAGTTGTAAATTGAAATCAGGAGTCCACTTTTCCTTGTTTTGCAAGTGGCCCATTGTATACGCACTAAGTATAAAGTGTCAAAATCACCATTTTGGGGGGATTTCTTGATTGAGTATTTTGGGAGGGTGTCTTGTGTGATTGTGTCTCTCTATCTTGTGTTTTTTCATTTTGGTGCTATGGGTTCTCCTAAATTTCCACTTTTAACTCCTCATAATTATGCATCATGGAAAATTAAGGTATGGAGTAAACTAATGGAAAAATGACTCATTCATTATGTAAATGAAACTATTACAGCACCACCTGATCCTAAGGTTGATCCTAATGCTCAAATTGAATGGCTTACTAAGAATGCTATGGCACTTGGAACTCTTAGAAAGTATGTATCAGATGACCTCATTTTTCACATTGATAAGTGTACAACAATTAAAGAGGCTTGGGATATTTTTAAGAAATTGTATGGTCAAGTTGATGAGATTAAGGGCTACAAGCTTGATAGTGAACTCGCAACTTTGGATCCCAAGGATTTTGATACAATCCAAGATTATGTCACAAAAGAAACTGAGCTAAGAGAAAAGCTAAAGGATTGTGGAATTGACAAAAAGGATGCTCAATTGGTTTATAACTTGTTGGACAAGCTTCCTTCAAAGTATGCAGCCTTTGTATCTAGCTTTCACACCCATAGGTTAGCTCAAGGTTCCTCATACACTTCTCCCTCATTTGATTCATTCATAGAGATGTTGATACTTGAGAAATCTAAGTTGACCATGATGGGGATTCTCAAATCTTCAAAGTCACAAGCTTTGGTGGTTAACAAAGGGAATCAAAGTAATCAAGGAAAAGGCAAGAATAAAAAGCAACCTAAGTCTAAACCACAACAAGATGGAGCACAATCTTCCTCTCCACAACAAGGTGACTCACCATTCTCACCTAAGAGGAAATCATATAAGGACAGTTTGTTTGTGGATATTGCAAGAAGTCAGGACATGATGAACATCGTTGTTATAAGAAGGATATTGATGAGTTGAAGAATCTTCTTGAGAAGAATAGAGTCAACCTACCTTCTAGAATGTCTACATCGGCTTCTTCTTCCAAGGATAAAGGAAAGGATCACTCTTTTGGGACAGATAAAGGAAAGGGACAAGCTCTTTGTGCTACTACAAGTCATGATTCAGGGAGATGGCTTCTAGATTCAGGGGCTTCTCATCATATGGCATCTTCGCAGTCTATGTTTTCTACATTTGAGCCTTGCCACATGCCACAGATTTTGATGGGAAATCATACATACATGGATGTGATTGGGAAAGAATCTATTGCCATTGGGGATAACTCCTTCAATGATGTGTTGTGTGTACCCCACTTGACAAATAATCTTCTTTCCATCTATCAAATCACACATGGGGCAACTAGCAAAATTGTGGAGTTCACACCTAATTCAGTTATCATTAGAGACTTGGAGAGTGGAGCTATCATTGTGACTGGGGTGGTTGATCATTCATCTCGATTGTACTCTTTTTTAGATATTGGTCCTATTGATGAGGTTGATTCTTCCTATGTTGATGATTCAAATTTTGAGAACTTTGGGCATTTGAACTTGGGGATTCTCACATGTGACCCCATTCTTGAGCCTTGCATATCATCTCCTTCTATTGATATCACACCACCTATTGTACTTGATGATGCAGCTAGTGCGACAGTTTTGCCTTCTTATGATTCAGTGCACCAGGATATTTCATGTCTTCCAGCTTTAGTTGATTGGGATGCCTACTTGACAAACATTGTAGGTTTGTTTGTGGACTCCTACATTGCAGATTTGGAAGATACCATTGATGACATTCATCTTCTCTTTGATGAAGATGATCCTTCTTTGATTGTTGCGAGGGATAACTCTGACCCTCTTGTGCATTCTCTACATGATCAATCTTTAGAGGTTGACATGATTGTGGATAATTTTGTACAACACTTGGAGGAGGTCTCTTTATCTTTTGAGGAGACATATCAGTCTTTGGATATTGTTCTACATTCTTCTCCACTAGATCTTGGAGTGCCTTTTTCAGCAGTGTGGCGCAGTTTACCACCTTTGGAGGGGGTAACTTTCAGCATCGACATGGGGACACTTGAGCAGTTTTCAAAGATTCCTTTCATCATGAGTATTTTAGCTACATCTTCCCTTCATGGTTGGGGAGACTTCATGGATACACCTTTGGCTTTGTTTCTTCCTAAGGGGAGGAATGTTGTTCGACGTTCATGGAGCAGTTTCTTCATTCATCTTCGAGCTTCTATCATTGGTGCAGATTCCACATTGAGGGGGGCTTCCTAGTCTCTCTTCTTCTTCTTCTTCTCTCATATGGGGGGGACTTTTTCCTCACATGGGGTTTTGTCCTTCACATACTTCTATGAGAGTTCTTTGTATCTAGTTTTCATCTCTCTTTTGGGGGAGGGTTTTTTCCAATTGGGTTTTTCTCTCTTTCCCTGCTTTGTGAGAGATTTCATTGCATTGGTTTGCATGCATTTAAATTTGTACATGGGTACCTAACATGGCCTAGTAGCTGGGACCCATCTTGCATTGCTTAGTAGCATTGTAGACTTTAGTGCATTCCCCTAAGTTGTACTTAAGGGGGGGTGTTGGTGTAAATAATTATTCATCATGGATATTATTACACCTTACTTAAGTTTACTTAGGAAATGCATTTCATAGTAGTTTGGGTATGAGACACTTGGATGTTTGTGCCACATTGGGATAGTGTGTAGGAGAATATCCACCTTTTGTGGACTTATCTTGTTGTTACACTCCACATTCAGTGGGTGATCCACCTCATGTGGACTATTATATTATTTCTCCTACCTACCCACATCTATTTCCTACCTACCCTTGTTTCTTATTGAGCCACATGTCATGTTTGTGTGCTCACATATCCATATAGCTTTGCCTATATAAGCAGGCTCATATTCATTGTATGTATCGATTGATGATCTAGTTGATCAGTATTTTCATCTTAATAGAATACAGTTTATTCCTATCATTTATTTTGTCTCTCTTATTTGTGCTTTCCATTGCTTCTTGATCTTGGCAAAATATCACACAAATTTTGTAGCAATAAATAACTTTTGTAGCAAGTTTCAACTTCATCAATAAAGTAACAAAAGACAAAATTTTAACAATACAACTAAGCATGCATCTTTGACTAATTTGAACTAGTAAAAGCCTAAGATGCACCTACATTAGACCTTCTAAGTTAACAAAATTTATGAACCCTTACTCCTAACCAAAAGTTGAATTATTGTAAACCAAAAAATATCGAATTAACTTTCTCATGAACCTATATAAGGCTTGACTTTCTTCTATCTTAACTTGTTGTAAGTCATCTTCAAAAAAAAATTCTTTTAGAGATAAACAAGCACTACATCTCCAACCTTAAAATATTTTTCTCTTCTCTTAATATCTACTTGTTTCTATTAATGTCGATTACTCCATTCCAACTTTTATCTTACATGCTTACATAAATCTTACCTATATTCAACCAACTCCCCACCTTTAACACTTTTCAAATCATCTTTCAAATTAGCAGGTTCTGTCTTGATCTAGTTTAAAGTGACGTAAAACAATTAGCATTCTATCAACTAAGTTAAGTATAATAAATTGAAGAGAGATAAAAAAAATGCTTAATGTTTTCTTCCTATTATATTATTTGAAAAATATAAAATTTTAGGTCTACGGCTGTTAAAAACAACATAAAATAAAAGAATCATAAGACTTATTTTTTCTCATGTATAAATGTGTGCTTCCTTCAAGCAAAATATCTTCTTCTTCTTCTTCTTTAAATGTTCTTTCTTTTCATTACTCTCTAACATATCACTTTGCACCTTTTCTTCAACGTGGGATGTGAATTTTCTTTTTCCTTTTTTCCTATCTCATTCTTCTCTTTTAAATTTCTCATGTCTCTTTTTTCTTGGATGTACACATTTCTACTAGTAGCTTTTCACTTCCCTTTTACACCTCTATATCCTCATGTTTAATTATACTAGGCGAAAAAATTAAATATATGGTCAATGCCTAAAAGGGAAGTAAATGAGGTTAGGCAAGTGACCATACAAAATTATAGGAAAATTTTAATTTTTAATTTGACTCTACCCTGAATATTAAATGTCATCTAGATACTAAAACCAAGATTAAAAATTTTCAAACCTAAGCCCAAGTGTCCTTTATTTTTTTGATCGATAATAGAGTTATAATTGAATTTATAATGTCAGGATTTTAGCCTAGCTTGAACCAGGTGTAGCTACAGATAGGGAGCCACATCCCCATAAACACACAACTCTAGAGAGAAGAGACCCATTAATAGGTCGAATCAATACAATTAAAACTAGCCTTGTCTTTAGAGTGAAACTATAGAAGCATATGTCTTGGTCCTAATTTCTTTTGTTTCTTCATTTGCTTCCCTTTCATAACCTCCCAACCCTCATCCATCTCCCCTAGATAGCTTACAAAATATGCCCTTCTGCAATTTCACTCTCCTCCCCCTATCTCGTTGAGACATAAACCCATGTTGCTCCAAGCATTCTAAAGTTTTAGATTTTTATGAATTCTTCAACTCCCATACATGTTCAGTATTAATAGCATGTTGTGTTGGATTCAAACCTCTCTTTGAGGCCCTAGGTGAATGTTGGTCATTGCTTGGGACGCTAGGAAAATCTCAACTACACAGGAAGCCTAAGATTACTCTTTTGACACTCTTCCATTTTCTCCACTATATAATGGAGAGATACCGAAACCAAGATTAAAATTTTCCAAACCTAAGCCCAAGTGACCTTTATTAGCATAAGCACTTCTATGGTCTATTGTAACAACTTTTCAAAATGAGATTATCTCCTCTAGACAACCCACTTTTGTAGTATACTTCCCAACTTTGTCAATAAACTTTGACTATAAATTAGTAGTGTGGACTTCTTTCCTAAACCCATCCTTATTAGCTAACATCAACTCTATAGCCAAATGTACACAGTTGAGTGATGACAGATCATGGAGTTTGATCTGAAACATCAAGCAAAAAAATTTAGATAGATTCGTTATTATTGGCATTGCACTCACTCAGTACAACATAATTTCTCAGAGTATTTTTAGGATAAATATATGCTAGCATGCTATGGTGACATGTGGTATTAACCTGGAATGGGCCAAACAATTCTATGATTCTTGTAAAACATGTAGATGAGTAATTTGGTGTCAAGTTTCCACATATCATTGCAGCATGAGATCTCTTCATATCACAATTTCTCTAATCTTGAGCCTTCTAAGATTGTGCTACTATGCTTTATTGACATGTGGCTAACCATGACTATAAGGGTTCTCAACATGGAGTCCAAGAATATGAGCTCTCGATCTCTAGGTACATGATCTTATTCCAAAATCATGAAATAAGCATGCAAATATTAAGACAAAAGTATATAACCATTCATATTATGAAAGTAAATTGTATAAATATCGTACATGTATGGAAATCATATGCATATATTTAGACTGTATGGAATATCATGATGTTAACATTGCATGGAAAATTAATCAGCACTATAACATGTTAAGAAATAAATGCATTTAAATCATTATTACATGAAAAAAGGGAGTAAAACCATGATGTGTCTTTGTACTTTATAAGGCTATGTGTTTGGGAAAGCTTAACTTTCAGGATAAGGTGTTGAAAGTGGATTTATAGAGGATGTGAACCTCTTTTCAGGTTTACGATCATATATTATGTATTTTTCCCAAAGTTAAGAGTTTGTGGAAACATAATTGCCTATCAAAAAATATTGATAATATTCTATGCCACATCCTCATTATAGACATAACACATTTGAGTTAGGAATTACATGTAGATCGGGGTTGCATCGAGATTCCCTCTTGCTATTTATCTCCAATATGCTAGGCACTTTGAGAAAGGTTAGCGGTTCTTCATGTCAGGATGAACTCTAGGGAAGCTAAGGCTTCATGGTTGACCAAAAAAGTGCCTAACCATGTTCTCATCCCTTGATTAGCAGAAGACTAAGAGGTTAATGGCAATCAAAGACTCACCATTTGTATATCATCTTATACATATCATGTAATGATTATTATATGTACTTGTACTTTAAAATGGAAAGGTTAATTCCATAGTATGAATGTAAGATGAATCATTATACTCTTTTATGCATAAGTGCTAGTACCTGGATTTAGTATGATTACATTGAAAAATGAGAATTTTTCCATTTAATTATATTTGTATATCAAATTTCATTTCATGTGTATGTAATTATGAACATTTAATTTATTGTGGAAAATTATTAAGGAAATGTGGACACTTACACCAAGAATGACCTACAAGCTAAAATAGAAGAAGTTTTTGGGATATATAGAGACTTCCATGAACGGTCAAGCCCCTACTTTGGTCTTTCTACCCCAATGGGAAATTGGATGAAGAGATATCGATATAACGTATTTCCTCCTATGTGTGTCCAAGAATTGACAAAAACTTGACAAATATAAGTAATATAAACTAAAATTTAAAATAAGAGTGTTGATAACCAAGAAATGAGAACATGCGTGTCAAAGCTAGGAGCAACAAGAATCTTCTACAATGATAAAATAATAAACAAAGTGAAAAGTTAGAAAATAATAATAATACAAATCACCTCTCAAGCTTGGTGAGACAAATGGAGGCAAGAATGTCATAGATAAATGCTACTAAACTCCTCAATAAAGAAAAAGGTCTTTATAAAACTTTATAAAATATTGGTAAATTACTCCGAGTGTTTGAAATAATGGTTTAGAATATCGTAAAGTATGCAAGATTGATAGAGTGAGAGAATTATAGTAAGATAGTATGATATTATATTTAAAATAGATTGTAAATGGAGGGAGATAAGGGAGTAAGGTAGCTATTTGGATACGTTCAAGGGTAGTTACCTACAATCTACACATAGGTGATAGGTAAAGAAATGATGAAAAAATGACCTAAGAATATTGAACTATCATAGAATGTGATGTAGGGATCTTCCCTAACACATCCACAACACATGCTCTTTTACACTATAAGAGGGTTAGTCCACCCAAGATTTATGCATGGAATAACAAAGAAAATTGCATAGAAATTGCAAGAATAGAAATAACTAATTTTCTATTACTTCAATTTAATGAAACACAAATATCAAAAAAATGCAATTCTTAGCCTCGTGATCTTGTACAAATTGAACAATCTAGACTACTCCACTCCCAAATGAAGGATGATTCTTCTCAACTTCAAATGATAACTCCCTTTGAATGATCAACTCCACTTTGGATGATTCACTCAACTTTGGATAATTAAACAACTAGCCCAAGCCCCAATTTATAGTACTCCTTGTGCCTCTTGGAAATCCCACTCCCCTCTTGATTAACAACATATAGAAATCAATAAATACAATACATATCCGATAGATGACTCTTCAAATTTTTAAGGAGGGTGCCTAAATATGGACTCTTGATATTAAAACCAAAAAAGATATACATTTACATTTTATATACATCCCTCCCTATCTTCCCTAGAGTCATACTTGGTAGTCAGCATATGAAACTAAAATACACCCCCATGAACAAAGTGGCAATACCAAATAACCCCTAAGATGTAGTATACTGACTATGGGCAACTAGCTACTTCATATTATCAAAATGGAGTTCAACAAATTACAGACAAAAACCATTCAACCCATCATGCCACCCCACTTTCTAAGCTCGCCCCATTGGTCCTCTTGGTCTTCCTAACTTTCCATTGACAATCTAGTCCAGAGGCATTATGGTCTATGCCTACCAATTCCTCGTCTTCCTCAGTCTCTAGCCCATAATCCATCATTGCCTAGTCAACATCTCCACCCAATTTTGCCAAGTTCTCCTCCTTGATGTATTCGTCCAACTAGCCCAGTCCTTTTGGCACCACTATTTCAAAATCCGTTTTAGGAAGAGTTTTCTCCTCTCTATCACTATGTGAAATTTAGAAGCATTGTAGGGTCCTCAACAAATATAAGTGAAAATTTATCCTCCTCCCAGCCCTACATGTGAATAATGTAGAAATCCCTTGGAAACAAGATCCCCAACCCCTCCACCATATTATTCAACACATCCTCCAACTCATCCAAGAATCTTTTTTATATCAATTGTTTACAAAAATCCCTTGCCATTTCCTTCATTTCTCCCACATTGATTAATAATGCCAAAAATGTGGAAGAAATATTAGAATTCACTCTATACATGTGGTTTGATTTTAGGAAGTCCTTACCTAGCACCATTTTAAGTGCATGAGTAATGAGTTTGTGGCAAGTCTTGAAGACAAACCTCAACCTTTTCTAGAAATGACATTTGGCTTCATTGTCCAATTAGCCTGATTGGGGTGTCCATCTCTCCTTCATTTAATTTCTAAATGCTTTGCAATGACATCCACCTGGGCTTTCATATAGACACAACACTTACCTTCACACACTTCCCTCTCAAAACTGATTACTTCCTCCTATTCTTTCATCATTAATCACTTGTCGCTTCCTATTGTGACTTGTTGATTAATGATATCATTTTGTACTCCATTCACCTCACTCTATAAGAATATCTCCTCCTGTATTTCCTATCATTATTGTAATGCCACAACAGACTTCGTCCCTCCTTTGGATGATTCATCTACCATCTCATTTGCCTCCCTTTATACATGGGAAATTTTGAACTCATTGAACTTTAGAAGTATCTCTATAATTAGTGCAAGATATTTTTAAAGCTTCTATTTTGGTATACATTCATGTCTTATCACATTGATTATTATGCATGAATCTCCTTCCATATGAATTATCCTCACATTCTCCTTTACTGCACATTGCAAGGCAAGTAGGGTTGCCTAGAATTTAGCCTCATTATTCATCCCTACCCCTAAAATTTTGATTTCTTTGCCAAGATATTTCCCTTGTGATCTCTTAACATGCATCTAGTTCCACACTCCCCTAGGTTGCCTCTTGACACATTGTGAAAGTTTACCTTCACCCACCCTTCCTTTTGTGCTTTCCATTTCACTCCCTTCTTTAAATTAGTAGAAAAATCAACCTGTTGGACTTGTGAGCAAGGGAAAAAATATGAAATAATCAGTGGAGGGAAAATGATAAATTAATTAAATAATTATAACACAATTACCATATCCCATTCTTCACTAATCAAGGCTTCCATGATCTTCCTCGTAATAGTTTAAAAAGATAAATCAAAGATTCGGCTCAAAGATTAAGATAAAAATATTAAGGATCAAATATCAAAGATCATGGATCAAATATTAAGGATAAAAGATTAAGTAAAAAGATCAGAGATCAAATATTAAGATAAAAAGATTAAACGATAAAATGATAAATATAATATGTCAAAATATAAATCAACAAGAAAAATAGAAAATGATAAACAAGACAATAACCAACATATCTCTTTCCAAAAGGATAAAATCAATGTAGATAGACAACACCTAATATAGGAAGGATACATCCATCAAGGCATAGATAGCTAGATAAGGCCTGATATAGGAAAGATACATTTGTCAAGGCATGACTAGATGCATATCTAGATAGTTACAAGATATATTAGGCAAGCAAGAGTGTTGGAGGTCGACTTAGTTGAGCATCAGTATTTCACTTATGATTTTTCGTGAAAGATCAATATCTTATCTCATAGAATGAAAAGTTTTGATCTTTGTTGTTGTTTTTGGTTTTGTTTACTCAAGATAATGATGCCCCTAGCTCCACTCCCATGACTAGGTCAAGGAGATGCCCCTAGCTGGGTATGAGGTATGGCGGGATCTAGGAAGGGTAGACAAATATTTATTGTGGTATGTTGATCTTGACTTGATCTTGTTGATTCCTACTTTGAACTCATGAGTTTTGATCCTCTTCTAGTAGCTATGACAAAGATAGTTTTGATAAGCATGCAAATAATAGCCAAATATGAAAGCTAAGAGATAAATCATGATAAAAGGTAGTATGAAAACACATAGATAAGATAAGGAATACATGATGGAGGATATGGATATGATAATTAAGATCACATAAAGGAATGAAAAATGAATTTGGATAGGATGAGGCATATATGATGGAGTGGATGACTTAGGGGTATATACAGATTTTTTTATGAATAAGTTTGGATGTCAATATACTTTGTGCTCTGATATGTGTTTCTTGGATATGGATGGTGGGATATTGTGGAGGATTAGGATCATGAGAGGCATTTGGGGGGATGTTGGGATCTTGAGATGGAGATGGAGAAATGCTTAGAGTTGCAATAGAAGCATGAGATGGAGTGGGGATATATTTCTTTTGACATGTAGGATTATCATTAGATGAGATGAAAGGGATTATTTGATCTTGTTTTGAAAGGGGATGATTGTATTTTATGGAAGGTATAACTTGATCTAGACAATCTATGGTGCATTCATGTGGAAAGGAAGAATACTTAGCATTGTTGGAGGGCTACCTTGTTAGAGGTTTCTTCTTTTCCATGTTTAGGGAGCAGATCCTTGTATGTATTAAGATCATTGTTTAATGTAGGAGTTTCTTCAATAGTAACATCACCATTGTCTATAAGGTCTTGGATAAGATGTTTCAACTTTATGCAATTCAAAGTTTTATGTCCTTTGAATCTATGATAGTCACACAACTCATTCTCTTTGTACCATGGGAGTTTCAAAATTGGTTCTTGATTTCTTACTTAGGTAATGTGATTATTTTAGCTTGAACAAATTTTTGCAAGGTGGTTTCAATATGTTCTCGTAGAGGAGTGAACTTATTTTTTTCCTAAAGGTTTTCTTATTGTTAGAAAGAGTAATACCTTGATCCTTGTATGTATTAAGATAATTGTTTAATGTAGGATTTTCTTCAATAGTAACATCACCATTGTCTATAAGGTCTTGGATAAGATGTTTCAACTTTATGCAATTCAAATTTTTATGTCCTTTGAATCTATGATAGTCACACAACTCATTCTCTTTGTACCATGGGAGTTTCAAAATTGGTTCTTGATTTCTTACTTAGGTAATGTGATTATTTTAGCTTGAACAAGTTTTTGCAAGGTGGTTTCAATATGTTCTCATAGAGGAGTGAACTTATTTTTTTTTCTAAAGGTTTTCTTATTGTTAGAAAGAGTAATACCTTGCATGTTTGCTAATATGGTAAATGAGGTTTGGATAACTTTTGAGTCCACTACACTGCCATTGGCAAAATTCTTGTTCTTCACCCAGAGACAATATTTATCACTAGATGTAGAGGAATTATCCTTGTCATCTTTGTAAATCTTTGCAATGAGGGCCTCTCCAATGGTGACACCTTTTTTGATGATTGAAATAAATATATTAGCACATTGGATCTTTAAGTGAAAATAAATTTAAATTAAATTTTTGTTTTGAACAAATATGTTGAAAAGTTGCTTCTTTGAAAGGTGATAAGAGTTCATTTAATTGCTAGATTTATCCATAGTTGCAATAAAGAAGTGAATGTCTCTCAATTTTTTTGTTTTGTGTTGTATAGGTCATTCATGGAGACTTCATGTTCAATGTTGTAAGCAAAGTGTGAAATGTATTAATTTTTTCCCAACTCATGAAAAGTTTTGATCCCATGAGGTAAATGTGAAAACCACTAAATAAATTGACCTACCAACCTATAGGTAAAAGGTGCATTAGGCAAGTATCATTATAAGCAACCTCCATACAAGCTAGGTAAAATTCCCTAACATTCTCACGAGGATCATATTTTCCCTTACAATTGTCAAAGTTAGGTGTGTCAAAATTTTGGGGGAAAGGTACCATTTGTATAGATCTATCAAGGGGATAAGGGCATATGTCCTCAAGTGTTTATCTCTTCTTAGTAGGTACCATTCACATATCTATCATTTTTTACTTCAAACACTTAAAATTTGGATGAAAGTCTCTTAGGGATGTCCAAGGAGATGAATTGGTATGAACATGAGTGGAGATAGGAGGTTAATTTTGTGGGATTTATGTGGATATGAGAGGTTGGATTTGTGGAATATAAATGTTAGAGAGTGGTTGTTTAGGAAGGATATGTGTGGGTATAAGTGGTTGACTAGGTGGAATAAAAGTGGAGACAAGTGGTTCACTCGATGGAATATAATTTGGATTAACTATGTTGCATGGGATGCCACTATATGAGTTTGTTGATAGGTAGAAGCATGAGACTTGCCCTTGGTTCAAGTTTTTGGTGGTTGTAAATGATTTGGGATATTGTTTATTGTGGTGTAGATATAGATTGAAGCAATGATGCTACATTTCTTGCTTGGGATGGATCTAATGGAAAGGACATGTTTGACACATGAGTGGTAGGTATAGAAGGTGCAATAAGAGGCTATTGATTTGGCGTGAATTGATCATGTGTCTCTTTATATGAATTCTATTGAATTATGGGAATTTTATATGGTGGAGTCATTATGTTAGATAGTGGTATACTTAGGATAAAAAAACTAACTATATTTTTTTGGCTAAAGGTAGTAAATTCTACGAGATCTTGTTCCTTATGGATAGGGATAATAAAACCTAGAGGTAACTTGACATCCTTAGCAAGTAAAAAGTAAAGATAGTAATCAACATTTGAATCAAGGATCATTTCTATTACACACATCCCTTTAGGATCCTATTAAAAATTTTGTATGCCTTCCAATGTAGGAGCTCGATTAAGATCTTCTATCAAAACCTTTAAAGATGAAGGTGGAATGTTTTGAGATTCCTCTAGAGAGAGTAAATATGAAGGCGTTCCATACTTATAGCTTTTGACTTGCCTCCAAGTTTTTATCATGTTTTGATCATGTGGTTGTCATGTGTAAATTGCAAGTTTGTAAGTTTGAAGCTTGTTTCAAGTGTTATTTTAAGTTTGTTTTGTCTAAAAGTTTCCTATTTTGCAAGTGTTAATATCTGATTGTATGTTTAATTTGAATATTTTCTAGAAAGTGTTAATGAACAAAGGTGCAATGGGATTGTATAGAAGTACAAAAAGATATTTTTAAAAGAACAACTCCATGTTATAGATGTCTAATACAAATTTATAAAAATATAATTCTAGATTATAAATGCACAACAAGAATGTATGCACAATTTTAGGTTGTAAAAGTGTAGCTTCAAGTTTTGAAGGTGTAGTTTTAGGTTGCAATAGCACAACTTTAGGTTTCAAAAGTGTAGCTTTAGGTTACAAAGATACAATAGAAAGTTGAAAAAGCACAACAAGATTATAAAAGCATATTTTACCTTAGTGTTTTCAATTTTAGCAAGAATCTAAATCCAAAATTGACTATCCTTTAATGCATAAATAGAAAATACTTAAAATATACCCAAATGTAGATCCAAGGATCCAAGGATAAAAAAGAAAGTTTTGTTTATTTTTTATGAATATGTGATTAAATATGCAAGCACAAATAATAAATAAATGCAGAAGGTACAATGTCCTTATGGCTTAATTTGGATAAATGTCCCCTTTTGGTTCAAGTAGGGAGGATAATCTAAACACTCAAACACACAAGACATATGAACAAGCCTACTCAAGTGGGTGTATCAATCTTGATATGCACAAGGAACCACAAGAAAATATGGCCAAAAATTTTCAACTAGGGGTATCCTCAATATGCCATAATGGTATGTTGAGGTCTAATTTCGTAGATGAAAGGGAACACTAACAAATAGCTAGGAAGAAAGGGTAACCCACTCTCCACCTTCATTTCTGTAAGGTGTAAAGGTATTAAAGGCTTTGTTCATATTGATAATACTCCACTTTCAATAGGTGTGTCTTTCATTTCATCCCCCTCTCTTTATACTTGGTTGGGGCATAGGAATTGAGGTCGTCCCCTAGAGTGATCACTTCTGTAGGAAGATTTCCTAAAAAAGAAAAAGAAAGATCACTTATTTTTTATCCTCAAGATCACCATACGATGCGAGAGGAGAGCATATGTATGTAGACCTTGAGGATTGAAAAATACTTGTTTATTTTATGTCCCAAATCCAACTATGAAAGGTTGATTTCAATCTCAATTTCAATATGAGGAAGACATAAAAAATAAGATAGTCTAAAGCAAGCAATAAATTTATTATGAATAGTAAAGACTATGTCACTTGAAAATGTAAAGAGGGGGTTAAAAATAAGTGCACCCAATTTTAACTCTTTCCGATCTTATTTAAGAATCCTTGACTCAATGTGAAGAGCTCCAAGATTGAAACTTGAGATACGATACTTGCACACACGCAAAAAGAGAAACCAAGAAAATGCTAGAAAGATAATGCTAGTGTTAATTAGAGGGTTAGATACAACACATATTAACTCATATTCGTAATATTTGTTTTCAATATTTGCAAATAAAAAATTAAATTAAAGTAAGTGTGATAGATGAAAATGGAACTAGGTATGACTAAGACTGAGATCCACTTTTATACAAACATTGGAATATGAAATCACCTAAAGGAGTGATCGAATTTGACTTTTTCTTATAGAAGAAAGTGAAATGACACTTTCAGGGTTTCCACTCCTTTTGCTGCTTTGGAAAGTGAATGAACTATGGAGATATGTTGAAGTAATGCAAAGCTATGAAGTAAATGAGAACTTAGATTGCTGCAATTGACTGATAATTAAATAAAGATTTTACGACAGAGACAAACTTAGATGGGAAATCTAACTGTTCACCTATAATTGCAATCTAAAGTTGAATCTGTAGGTCCAAGACACTCAAAACACCTTAATCTTTTGAGTATAAGCCACTATCTGGAAACCTGCACCATGAGATTGCTTGAAAATTACCTACGAAATCTGGTGAAAAAGTTTGAGGACAAAGGTGCCCCGACCACCTTGGCCTGAATAGGGGCACCCCAGCCGCCCTAGTCTAGACAGGGGTACCCCAATCGCCCTGGTCATAGGAAATCAAACCCAAATTCTGGGAATAGACATGTACTAGCTTCCTGATGTTGTTTTAGGATTCCTAGCTCCTCTGGATACCTATAGTTGCACACAAGAGGAAAAAAAAGGGTGTTGTGGATAGGGGTTTTCCTAGGTCAAACCCTAGGCTAGAAATTAACCCTAATTGAAATAGAAATTGAATTGGAAAAGCTTGCCTTTTTAGGGCAAGGCTAGATTTGAAATTAAAATACTTGAATATAGATGATTCTACCTTCAATAGGTGATGCAATGCTCTTAGGATAAGTCTTCCATGTGTTGATGCAATAACATGATAAATAACATAAAATGTTGGCAACAAGGCAAAAAATTGAGAGGGGGAGTGAATTAGTTTTCTCAAAATCTTTACTTAACTCAACCATAATTTAAGATCTGATAATTAACAATGAAAGCATAAATCAACACCACATCAATAACATACATAGCACCGATATTTTTGATGTGGAAAACTCGGTCAAGGGAAAAACCAGGGTGGGAACCTACCCACAATATGATGATACCCTGTTAGAAGTATATGAAATATTACAATGAGAATGCACATGCATTCAAGCACACTGCCTAGAGCTCATTGCTCAAAAACAACAAAGGGCTACAACCCAGGAAAGACTCACTGTCTTACAAACATATTTGAACTACATCTGGAAGATCATGAACTGAGAAAATAACATCTCCTAATGCCTGGTTATAGTTCTGGTAAAGCACATGCAACTTTTTCTCTTTCTCACTTCTTCACACTTCTTCGCACTACTTCACTACTTCTGAAAGATCAAAGCATTATTTGCACACACAGATACCTCTCTCATATTAGTATTACATTTATTTATACATATCATCAACCTATCTTTCAAGGTTGGATCAACATGCATCACAAATTACAAAAAAAAACCATACACGCTACAATATTAGCTGTGGACCAAAACAATGTTGGCTAAGACATAGTATGGACCTAAGTCAACACCTCGAACATGAAACACCTCCAAGAATTATTCCTTAAACATCTGCAACGTGCTACAATCATTATGTTGGCCAAGAACATGAAGAGCACCACCAGACTAAGAAAATCATCAATAACGTGCACAACAATCAATGCAAACCACGACATGATCTAGAAACATCCACAAGCATCATGGATTACCACAGAAATGTCTGCACCAACACCGCTTACTAGAATCTTCATTTTCATTATATCGAACTTTAAGAACACTAACTGCAATGACTGTCAAACTGAGAGATTCACTTGCGGACCTCCAAATCATGAACCATATGAATTGAGGACACACTAGAACATCCCAAACACTCTACCAAATCCGCAAACCAAGATATTGCAATGCGGAGCAATGCGGAGGAAAAAAACAAAATATTGACCAACATTGAACAACTGAAAAACCAACTGCAATACCAAACCTCATAACTCGATCAAATCACCATGCGAACCACTAAAAATTGAGCTAAATCAACTAGAGATACTTATCTCAAAATCCTTTAATCTACAACAACTCATCTACAACACACTAGCCAAACCAACTCACTTAATCTGACTACAACACTGAAGCACAAAGAGGAATATGTTGACATCAATGACAACACATCACTCAATCAATCCAAACACATGTTTGCACATTATCCTGGCATAAAATCCATCATGAAATCATAACATAATACAAAAATGTCTTGATTTAGTTTGCCACTCCTTGAATTAGATTTGCTCTTGAAGAAGAATAGTTGCTCTTAAATTGGAGTGAGGGAATGCCATAATAATAGATGTCAAAATGAATTGAGAGAGATGCCTTATATAGGGATTTCATAATTAAAATCACCTTTAGGCAACTTATATTTGGTGTACTTTCACATAGATCTAGATTTGGATAGGGTAGGATCGCCTTATTATCCTCATGAAATTCGAGGAAAAAAGTGTGGGACCAAGGGGGTGTCATTGTCTTGGTCTCAACAACTTTATCCCAAATTTTTAGGGATGCAAGATAATAGGATTCTAATGCGAATTTAAGCTTGGTGGTTAAAAATTTGATGTATAGATATATGAAAAAAAAATTGGAAGTGGAAATTGGGGTAGAATCAAGGATAGATCATGATAATAAAAGACAAAGGGCACACCTAGATTTAAGGGCCCAAATAATAGAGTGTTGATGTAATAAAGTGGAATAATACTCATAAGACTAAATTAAATATTAATTTAAATCAATAAAGGTCCTATAATGCATAGAGGAATGAGAAATACTAAAATGAGCACTAGGAGAGTGTGAAATTGGACACGCTAATAAAGGTGTACAATTTACAACACTACAGTAAGATCTAAATGCCTTGTTTTCCTCTGCTCAAAAGCATAACTATATGATGTAGTAGCACAAAAATATGGTGTAATAGTGTGAGAACGGTGAGGAATAGTGCCTAAAAAAGTTACAAAAGCACCAATTTAGAGGTGCAATAACATTGAAACAGGGTGCAAAAGCATTAATCCATAGGTGCAAAAACATTGAATTTTTGTGCAAAGTGTTGAAATAATTTACAAAAGAACTAATTTATAAAATAATATCATTGATTTAGAAGACAAAAGTGCTAATTCACTAAAACAAGACAAAGAAGGGAAAAGATTAGTGTAGATGTGCAAGAATGGGTTGCAAAAGCACAAATATGATGAATAAATGCACGTAATCTCAGTGCAAAGGTGTTAAAAAAAAAAGAACTGAATCATAGGGTAGATGTGCCAAAATAGATAGCCTATATGGAAGTCAATTTATAAAAGAATTAAATCAGAATAAATACACATAATTAATGAACAATAGTGCAAAAAATAGATAGATGCACTACATCATAATGTAGACGCATTGAATCAAAAAAATTATGTACGTCTGAAAAAGGCTTCAAAAACTACAATTGAAAAATGAGTGTCAAATGATGCTTATATATCAAATACACCTAATTTCAACCCAAAAACATTGAAAGCTTGTACCTTTTTAACCTCTAGCTCTTCTTAAAAACACATTTTTCTTACAAAATATTGTTAAGATCAAGGAGATGGGTCCTATCGAGCCACAATGTGATAGATAAAGTTGTGAATCTAGATAAAACAAAACAATACAATGCAAGATCCAATTCACAGTCACACTCAAAAGACTACGATCTATGCAATAATCAAATGATAAACAATAATACAATAGAGAAGACTTTATATTCCTCCATAGTTTACTTGATAAACTTGAATTCTTGATGTATGTTGCTCTCAAATTTTTAGCATAACCTTAATATCATCATGATATGATGAAGACTTGATTCTTGATGCTTGATAATGAATTCTTGATAGATGCTTACTTGCTTGATAATGATAATTCTCATGAAAATGCTAGCGATTTGATAATAAGAGTGATGTGATAATAAAAATTCATGTTCTTGATTTTTATAAAATCTTTTCTTATATTGTGTATTTTCATAAAATATCTATGTTTTTTTTCATAAGAGAATCTTGTAAAGTTATTAATAATATACTTAATTAAATTTTAGCACTCCTTTATTTGAATATATAATATTTTAAAAATTAATTTACTAATTTAATTTTATATAGTATTTTTTATATAAGAGAAATTGTGTCAAGGTTAGGATATAATTATAATAAATATAATATATATTAATAATATAAATATTATTACACAAAGAATATAATAATCAAATATGTAATTAATTCTATAATTTAATAAATTAATCATTTATATTTGACTTGGGTTAGGTTTATTTATACATACCGATTATTAAACTCTTTTAGACTAATTAATAATAACAATATAATAGTAATATAATATAATAATGAAAATATATTATTAATAATATAATAAGAATATAATGATAAAAAATTAGTAATAGAATAATAAAATAATAATCTATTAACTAAAATATAAGAATAATAATACTATAATAATAGACAAGGAAGAGCCTCACTTACTTCTTTAAACAACATTTGAAAGTGAAAGATGACAAAAAAATTCATTCCTTAATAAACTCAATCCATGTAAACAAACAAACAAATCCATGCTAACTAGCAACCTTGGTCAAGTTTCAATTAATTGATGACTGCAAGTTTCCAAAAAACAAAAATCACCATAAGAGAATGTTTTGTCAATTATGCTCTCTCTCTCTCTCTCTCTCTCTCTCTCTCTCTCTCTCTCTCTCTCTCTCTCTCTCCCCCTCGTATACATGTAGTCCTTGGTTGTCCCTCCCTATCAATGACACTATCTCCAACTCTCTATCTTTATTGCTCTCTATAACTCTCTCTCCTTGTATTTTTCATATGTGTATCTCCTTATCTCTCTACCCCTTCTTTATTTGTATCTCATTATCTCCACCTCTCACTTATTTCACTCCATCTCTCTTGCTCCATACTCTCTCTCTCTCTCCACATCTATCATTATCTTTCTAGATATCTCTCTCTCATTCTCTCCCTCTCTCTCCTCTCTACATATGTATATCTCCCTTTCTCTACATATGTATCTCTCTATCTCCTTCCCTCCCTTTATCTCTTCCTCTTTTATCCCTATCTCTCCCTCTCTTTGTTGCAAATATAACTGTTGTCGCAAAAGTTCACCCGCTTGATAAGCAATCCTGGTCATCAACCTTGTACAACATGGAAATAGCCTCTTAAGTGTGGGACCTTGCACTATTGTGATATTGAATCTCTAGAGAATGTCGACATCCTTTCAATCCAAATGCAGAGTGTTGGACCAACCCAACACATGAAATTCCTAATCTATTGATCTGACAAGGGAAAAGGATACTAAAAGAGGGGAAAATGGGTTTGCACCTAGATTGAAAGGGTAAAAGTACAAAGTTGTGTCACACTTTTATAAAGGAAATGGACAATGTTGATTCAATTTTTTAAATTAAATCAATAGAAAGTGAAATATATGTTTTGAATTCTAAAATGATGTAAAATAATAAAATTTATATTCTTTTATCTATTTTATGTTTGCATTTTTTATAAAAATTTAAAAAATTATTTGAATGTAGTTTTTTTTATAAAGTAAACACTATAATTTAGTTGCTGATAAAATACTGAAATTGAAGTTACACAAACCACCACACTTCATTTAGTAAATTTTACCTTTTTTTCTTCAATTTTATTGTGTATATTGATAACTTGAAACTTTAGTGCATGGATATATTTTTTACTACTTTTTATAAATATACAGTTTTTAATAAATTTGAAAAGTTGTGTGTGCTGAAATATAACTATTTCCAATTCTCACCACTTTTTTTCTTAATTATTTATCCAAATTAGAAAAGAATTATATCATCTTGACATAGATTATTTTCTCTATTGCATCATATTTTTTTCAAAAATTTTAAATAAATTTTAGTATATTTCCTTGACAAGACAATCAACCTTACATTTTAGTGTTGATGATCTACTTTCAAATAAAATAAAATATAAAATATAAAAAATTAATTAAAATATTAAAAGATATATATTTTGGAAAACTCACTTATATATCTATTAAAGGGTATTTTTGCATTTCGAAAAAAAAATTATTTATAACAGTGGGAGTTGTTAAAATATCAATTTTTTTAATTTCACTTATTTTTTTGGTAATTAGACCCAAAGTGATATAAAAAGTACATCACTTCCAATTGGAAAAGTTGTGGCCCATATATAACTTAGCTATAATGAATCTATATAGACCATATGTTTGACTAAAATTAATTTTCAGTTAGAATTACTTAAATTCACTTGTGCTGATAAGTTGGCCTGAAACTTGACACAATTTTGTGCTTTCACCCGAAACTGTGATCTTCCCGCCTATAACTACACAAAACATCAATAGAGCTACCCAAGATATACACAAACTTATATCCTAATTGGTCATCCAAGTGTGAGTGGAGGTTAGACATCTTGCAAGATGAAAAGAGGAACCAAGATAGTTCACAAATGACACTTGAGGAAGGATTAATATAATCACCTACAACTCAAAGAAACAAGTAGGATGCATTCAAACAATAAGGTAGAAATATTACACAAATTGAAAGAACTAAAGCAACGTAAGACAAGAAAATCTCTTGATATGAAGGCAAGGCAAAATTTACAGTCGCAAAGAAACATAGTTTTCTGCACGAGAAAGAAAGAAGATCCTAAGGAAAAATACAAAAAATGCCTTTATAGTTTCAAGGCATGACTCAAAATTGAGTCACAGCTAAAACCCTAACCCTCCTAGGTTTAGGTTACAAAATATCTGCAAGAGGAAAGATTAGGTCGACAAGAAAGATCTGATGGCGTGCAAAATCTCCTCTATGAGTGTCTAACATCTGGGAGGAAACAAAACTACTCTGTTGATGAAGCAACCCCTGCACACAAGTATGGTCGAGTAAACTCCTGGGTGAAAAAGTCTCTGACCCATAATAATGAGCATGGATTGCATATGAGAACAAGCCATAAAGTCCAAATTTAGAGTAATGGCGTTGAAATTCGACAACTACATTGAATTTTGATTGGATTTAGGGTGCTAACTGAGCTAAAAAAAATGTCCTCGACCATTGGGTCTGCAACCACCATACAAGGAGCATTTAAATTCTAACGACCACCAAGAAATTTGAATGTCAACCGTCGATCAAGAGATGTCACATGCAGATGGACGTGCGAGATCTCGCCACATTAATGCCCAAAAGGTCCAATGCACCGTTAAGTCGCAACTGTTCGATAAGAGATAAAGTGATCATCAACGATGGAGAAAGGTTGGGCCCACCATGTCTCATATTTCATTGAGACCAGACATTTCAGCAAGACTAAAAAATGCATACTGCGACTAAGAAAGTTAGACAAAAAAGGCCTTTGCCACTCAAGGCCCACACTTCCTATGTATCATGCGTCGACATGACATCCCTCGGTCCAGGTGTATGTCATTATCCATTGTGGGTCCTACATGCCACATCATCAATGATGTTGCAGAGTTAGGCTTCATGCACATGTTCAATCAATCACACAATTGCGCGATGATCTTGTCCATTAGATCAAATAAAAATGATTCTCCATAAAGGTGGTGAGAGAAAGTGAAAAGCACATTGATCCTCTTTGAAAATTGGCTGAAAAGAACCACCTTCGCAATCCCCCAAGTCAGGTCCCACCATCATATATCATGTAGTCACGTGAAAATGGAACATCGAAACAGGGAACAAAAGGAGAAGTGTTCTTGACCAATGCGATGGAGCGATAACAAACTCTACCAACCGATAGTGGGTAAAAAGGGGGCGGTCTCACCATGGACTTAAAACCCTTCAACCGGTAAGCTTTAAGCGATCTAACCGCCATGATCAATTTGTTAGACAAATCAGATAATCGGAAAACAACTGAGAGGGGGGTGAATTAGTTGTCATAGATTACAGGAACCATTAGCAATTTAAAATTTAATATCAGAACCCAAAACATTAATACCGAAATAGCAGATAAACCAATTAAGCATAAATAATAATCACATAATAAAAGCCATCCACATAACACCAAGATTTATACGTTGAAAACTCGGTAAAGGGAAAAATAGCATTGGGAAGCATACCCATAGTCAGATAATACTTTTGTAGTAAGTATGTGAATTACAATGAAGGGGCCTGCACTTGCAGCAAGGCCAATAGCCTAGAGTGCACTACTCATCACAAAAGGAGCCTCACTAACTACATACAAATCTAGACTACAAAAAGATAGCATCTCTTATGCCCGAGTATAGTTCCGATTAAGCTCAATACCAGAGGACTAAATCCTCTTACATAAACCCAATTCAATCTCCAATGATCAACCAACTCCTCTACCTGAATGATATTACATTATTTGCACGTTATATTCCTTGACCATGACTCTTACATTAACCATGATGATCTACAATGAGATCTTACGTCTATATATACAAACCCTCGACCATAAACAATCAGGTCAACCACCAGACAATAAACCGATTACATAATTACAAACCATATCGGCCTTAGACCAAACAAATAATATAAGACATCCTGAAAATACATCAATGGATTCTATCCACATGTTACATTAAAGCTGGTCCATAACCTAGATCAATCGGGACCAAGTATAGGTCCACACCCTTCAGCAATGATCTCCAACCGCCAAGTCTCGAACATGATCACCAACAACATCCTAAAGCTCCACCAGAAGCTGCACCAACACCCCTTATGCAATTCATCAAAGATCTCCATCAAAATCTCTGCCGGTGAAACCCTCGCCGAAACCAGAAACCAATCTTCTAAGCAAGCAGGATAGCATCCTATCTCCAGACCAAAACCAACTGACCAAATATGAGTATAAGTATCATGAACAATCCAATTCCATCATCAGACTATACCGGAGCCTGTCGGATCATGTCGGATCTAAGTTAACCAAAAACCACTCAACCTACCGGGACTAGAAGGGTGTCGGTAAAGCATCCAAACAGCTAGTGTTGGCATCAATGACAAAACATCAATGCAACACATAATCAATTCCACCAAATCGCCAACAATCTCCCCCTTTGGCATTGATGGCAACACTAGATGTGAAAAACATCTAAGTACCAAGAAATGCCAAACAAGTCTCTCCCCGTGGAAGACAACCAACAAACTCCCACATATAGCTCTGAGTATTACTCCCCTTTTCACTTTCTTTTTCATATCAATATCACTCCCCCTTTGACATCAATGCCAAAAATCTGACAGAAACATCAAAGCAAAAACATAAGTCTCTGATTCATAAAGTTGACTACTCCCCTTGAGCAGTACCATCCCACATCAGTGCCAGAATAAATAGTATCTCTGATAATGCATGTCGGACTAATGCCAAACCACACATCAATCAAGTCTCTATCGGAGGGGCAGAAACTCCCAATTTGTCTCTCGGGTACTCAAATGATTCCTTGGACAAAGGTTTAGTGAAAATATCTGTAATCTTCTCTTTAGTGTTCACATAAACTAGTCTAACTTCATTTACTTCCACCTTCTCCTTCAAAAAGTTATACTTGATAGATATGTGCTTTGTTTTAGAATGAAATACTGGATTCTTTGATATATCAATAGCAGCAGAGTTATCACAGTGAATAACTATCGGTGCATCACAATCCACCTTTATATCCTTCAACATTTTCTTCATCCATAAAACTTGTGTATAATTAGTAGCAGCAGCAACATACTCAGCTTCAACAGTAGATAAAGAAGTACATGACTATTTCTTGCTGATCCATGAAACCAACTTCTTTCCAAGAAAGAAATCTCCACTGGAAGTAATTTTCCGGTCATCAACATCTCCAGCCCAGTCAACATTTGTATATGCACATAAAGTAAAGTTATCATCCCTAGGTACCACAAACCATATTTTGATGTACCTTGCAAGTATCTAAAAATCCTTTTCACCGCCATCTCATGATTTTCTGTAGGATCACTCTGAAATATTGAAACAATACAAATAACATTCATAATGTCAGGCCTAGTTTGAGTTAAATAAAGCATACCTACAATCATAGATTTGTATCTTGTAGGATTTACCAGTGTAGAAACAGCTTTTCTTGTCAATTTCTCACTTGTGACCATAGGTGTACTTACCGGTTTAGAATCTCCCATACCAAATTTCTTCAATAATTCCTTAGAATATTTAGTTTGACAGATAAAAATACCTTTCTTAGCCTGAGTAATCTGCAAACCTAAGAAAAATTTCATCTCACCAATCATAGACATCTCACATTCTTTCTCCATATTCTTATAAAATTCTATGCATAACTTATCTTCACTTCCAAAAATAATGTCATCAACAAATACTTCAACAATCAGTATATCATTATCAGTGATTTTATAATATAAATTACTGTCAGCACTGCCCTTAGTAAAACCAAGCTTCAAAAGATATTTATCCAACCTTGCATACCAAGCTCTAGGTGCTTGTTTCAATCCATATAAAGCTTTCCTTAACCTGCAAACCATATCTGTATCATTTGATAGTGAAAAACCATTAGACTGCTCGATATAAACTTCCTCATCAAGATCCCCATTCAGAAATGCACATTTTACATCCATCTGCTAAACCTTGTAGTTGTTAGGGTTTCAAGCAGATCCGAAGCAAATATGAACTAACAATTATATGCAAATTTAAATACAAAAGATAAAGAAATAAAATAGGACACATATAACATAGAGATTTAACGTGGTTCACCCAAAATGGGTTACGTCCACCATACACAGTTGTCCAATCTTTCTTATTATCCAGCAAAAATAGTACATGAACATCACAATGCCTTAAGCATCCCAACCGCTTATAACATGTGTTTTTAGGGCACCAAATAAAGTCGGCCTTTTTAGGGTTTTATTAAAACGTCAGTTTTCATCAACAAAAAATGTCCAATTTTTTTTTTCTCAAGGGCTGTCGCCCTCGAACCCCCGCAACAGGCTACCGCCCGCGTTCCTGAGGCCCGGCCTAGCTCGGCCCCGGACCCCGACGAGAATACGTGTTGACTGTACAATACTTTGTTGATCAGTCGCCACATATCAACAATAGTTTTTATAAGCAACATAGGCAAGAAATAATCTCATAGCTTCAATCCTAGCTACAGGTGCAAAAGTCTCTCCGTAATCAATTCCTTCCTTCTGAGAATATCCTTTACAAACCAATCTAGCCTTATTCCTTATAACTTGACCATCCTCATTCAATTTATTTTTAAAAAACCCATTTGGTTCCAATAACATTTTTAATTTTAGGCCAGGGAACCAAGGTCCGTGTGTTATTTCTCTCAATCTGATCTAATTCTTCTTCCATAGCTTTCAACCAATATTCATCTTTACATGCCTCAATTACTGATACCGGTTCAACTTGTGAAATTAAACATACCTCATTAGTTGCTAGTCTTCTTCTTGTCATCACTCCATTGCTCTTATCCCCAATGATTTGATCTTATGAATGATTCAATCTCACATACCTAGGGGTCTTCTAACTTTATGTTCCTCTTCTTTGTTCTTCAGTTACTGTGGAATTCTCCGATGTTGTCGAAGTAACTAGTTCAACTCTTTGTTTTGGTAAAGGTGCTACCGGTTCAGATATAATCATTTCCACTACCGGTTCCTTCTCATAAACTTTGATTTGACTTCTGTTCAGCTCATCTACTTTAACATTAGCACTCTCCACAATTCTCTGCAATCTCTTGTTATAACATCTATATGCTTTGCTTTCATTAGAATAACCAAGAAATATGCCTTCATCACATCTAGGATCAAATTTACCAATAATATTTGTTGGCATTTTTTATGATTATGTTGTGATTGTCATTGATGGACACACACTTGCATTGAGATCACTTTTATATGTATGAGCTATGCTCAACCGGCAATTGTTCCCAACCGGTATGATGCATTATAGTCCTTAGACTATTGGTGTTTTGCAGAAAGTGTTTACCAATTTGAAGCGGTATGTTGACCCCAAGTGGTTTGAGGATCTCAAGCGGTACGAAGGATCAAAGTGATAGAACACATATTTCCCAATCTTCATTTTGTCAAACCGACAACCGGTATTTTGCTTAAACTGGTATTTTGTATGAACCGGTAATACTCTGTGATGAGTTACCATCTGACATTTTGTGATGAGTTACCATCCACCGATTGTTTGACGATGCCGACACTTCAATGGTGCTTTTTGTGTCATGTTACTAGATATGTCTAGATGCATTGAACCTAGGAAATTATATTGTAATCATATTGGACCGACATGAAATCAGATTCCTTTATAAGGACATCATGACTAGGGTTTTAGGTTGTTGCTTGGGTTTAAGGTGGTTGAAGAGTTAGAGAAAGGGTGAATGTGTTGAAGACTGAAGTAATGCTAGAATGCATTACGAATGAGCTATCAAGGATCTAACCAAGCAATCTGTGCTATTTTCTAGATCACTCACTTGTTGATTACTTACATCTTCGACAAGTCTGAAGCCCTTAACCAGGTAGGCCCAAAAGCCTTTTGTAAATCCTCTAACAAGGTGGTTCACATCTGTGGATCTAAAATCCTCTAGAGGTAGTCTTTAATCGGACTTATCTCCTAATAGAGATTGAGATTCCTAACAGGATCTGTTCTGGTAAAGAACATTGTATGACCTTAACCGATCTGGTTCCTATTCTGCAGATAGTTACTTGTGAGTTCCATCTCACCGTGGTTTTTTTCCCATTTGGGTTTCCACGTCAAAATCTCTTGTGTTATGGTGTTTGTGCTTCTGTGGGTGAATTCATTATTTTCTATTTGGTTTGCATGTGTGCTAACCAGTTTGTCTGCTAAACTGTTTTACCGGTTTACTGTTAGTCTAGCAAAGTGTTTGAGTACACTGATTTTTGGCATGCTAATTCACCCCCCCCTCTTATTATTCATCAATTGGTATCAGAGCCTACCTTTCTATAAGTCTAACCACTTGGAAAGAGATTTGGGTAATACACTATGAGGGAACTTGCTCATCAGCTCACTCAGTCTGAGCAAGCCTATGATGATCTTATGGTCAAATATAAGGCCTCTCAAGCAAAAAGGAGAGAACATGTTGAAAAGCTGATAGAGCTATCTGAAAATAGTTCTTCTGATGAAGCGGACATGAAATCCCTAATCCAAGAAGTAGAAAAGCTAAATGAATCCAATTCCAATCTGAGAAAGGAGTTGGAAGGACTGACTATCCGAATGTGCCAAGAGCTTGAGAACTAGAGGAAAGTTGAAGATTTGATAAAAGACAAAGATCATGAAATCTCCAAGTTGAAGAAAGAGATCAGTGCCCTAACTGCTCAACTCCATGTGAGAAAAGTGGAAAAGGAAGACATGCAAGGAGAACTGAACATGACCATCTCTGAGAATGCAAATCTGATGGAAACAAATGCTGCTATTTCCAAAGAACTCTCTGAGTCAAAGGAAATACTTGCTAAGTTCAACAAGAGTTCTGTTAAGCTAGAGAAAAAGCTTGAATCTGCCAAACATGTCAAGAATACTAATGGACTTGGTTATTCCAGTCATGAGGAAGGTGAGACCTTTGGTACAAATGCTAGAGCATTGAAGAAATAACCAACATCAAAGGATAAAGGTAAGCAAAAGTTTAAACCTGTTTGCTTTAACTATCTTAAAAAAGGACATATTGCCAATGTGTGTAGGAGTAAGGCTTACAATAATTTTCCTTATTTTCTAAATGATAAGCCTAGATCCTATAGATTCAATGGTAACTGTTATGCATGCAACAAGTTTGGGCATAAAGCATCTGAATGCAGGTTTGTTATGAACAATGCTGGAAGATATCCTCAGAGGACTCAAGGAGTTGGTCTGGAACCTTTTGTGAACCGGAATCACAATCGGTTTAATACCTTTAATTATCAGTCAGGAAGTGGTGGCTATCAAGCGACAGCCGGATGGAGAGAAAATTGTTTGATCTGTCATGGTCATGGTCACACTGCTGCAACATGCAGGAGGAAGAATGGTAACATGAATAATAGACCTTGGAGAGCACCTGGAGTGGTCTGCTATCATTGCAACAAACCGGGTCACATTGCCAAATTCTGCAGAACAAGAAAGAACATATCGGATGACATACCAATCACTCCGGAAGGAAAGATTGATATTGACACTGTTCAAGCGGATATGAACAAAACCTGGAAGAAGAAACTAACGGTGTTGCAAGAAGAACCAGTTTTTGCACCTAGTGTGGAAATAATGGAACCAGCAAACTAAGCATCAGAAAAGCTTAGGGGGAGCAAATGGCGAAATGTTTCAAACCCCTAGTTTACACCGATAAAAGACCTTAACCGGTATGCGATACTTGTCATTTGGCGGAAGATCGTAAACAGTAAAAGGCAAATTAGGGTTTACGTCCTAATGGTGGAGCATTAATTACGGTGGGTGAGGAATATGCTTAAAAGGATTTTTCAAATCATTTCTCACTATCATTTTTCAAGCGAAGAAGGTTTTCAAGTGCAGAGCGACGAAAAAAGTGATTTGTGCTACGATTCAGAGAAATTTAGAAACCTTGAAGGAGATTTAGAAGCAAATTACAAATGGTCAAGAGAAGAACGCAAAGCAGTGATTCTACAACCGATGAAGTGTGAGGCGAAGTAGAATCTGAAAGCCCTAAATTCTTGATTTCTGAAAGGTATTTCTCAAGTTTTCTATTTTTATCATGGCTTCCGCATCTCATACTAGCTCTAGTGCATCTGTCGATTCAGTAAGCTTCATTCAACACAAGTCCAAATACAATGCCCTATCACAAGTTCCTGCTGGAGTAATAGTGGAAGAAGGAATATCTGATTATATAGACTGTAAAATTGAAGACCTATGGTCTCTAGCAATCCACTCCTAGCTAGGGCTATTTTGTGGGAAAGATAAAAGATCAAACCGGAGTATAGTATTTTGGAGAAGAAGAAACTTCACAATGCGGTTTACTTCCTAGAGGATTTCACAGATGACTACATTAGAATCATTCTGAGTAGAGTTCATGGTGACAAGATGTACCTGGAGAGAACGCATGATATCACACCACAAGATGTTCATGTCGTCACTAGTTTCTGCAACGTCGGTGAAGTGCCAGCCTTGAGGAAGATCATCAAGACTGAAATGACCAAGCTCACCGGTTCAGCGAGCGACTCACGAGGAATGACTGTTAATTTCATCAAGGATGACCTCATGAAATATGCATGCATGGTGATTGGATACCAGATGTTCCATGCCAGCAGAATTAACTCTGCATTTGCTGCAGCGGTAAATGTCGCTTACTGGATGATCAAGGAAGATGCATCGTTTGACCTCTGCACCGGTATGCAAAGGCAACTCTTGTTGAATCTTAAATCAATCAAACATGATAATGCACTAAAATTCAGATTTGGACAACTACTAGTAGGACTATTTTTCTACTTCCAAGGTTACTTCCCCGGAGTGGGAGATATTCAGTGGTCTGCAGACCAACCAGTTACCAAGCAGATCAAAGAAAGCCTGCAAGCAGTTGGAACCAGCTACCCTGAAGTTCTGAACAAGTACTTTGATGAGTTCAGAAGCAAGATGAGTCTGAGGATGAGGATATCCAGTGACATTGTCAAGAAATATGAAGAGGATATCTGCTTTATCATCAATGTGGATGAATGCATAATGGAGGTCGTTGAGCCCAGATAGGAAGAAGTAGAGCCTATGGGCTATGAGGTGATGTATGATATGCTGGATGGGTATGCTTCTACCCTAATCGCCTCACCTCTTGATCCTAAGGCAAAGAGAACTGACACCTATCTGGAAAGGGTTGCACTGGTTGTAGAACCTTTTGAAAAGAAAGGAAAGGCAGTGCCTTCAACATCGACACTGGTTACTGCAGCCAGTCCCAAAGTGACCAAGCAGTCACCTGCAAAGAAGAAACCGAAAGCAGCACCTGCTAAAGTCTTCAAGAGGAAGAGGAAGAGGAAGAGGAAGACAAGGAATAATTCACCAGACTCAGAAGAAACTGTGTCTGAAGAAAAACCCAAGAAGACAAGACAAGCAAAGAAAAAGACAAAGAATGAACCAGCATCATCAACACCGGTAAATATTGACATTTTTTCCTACAAACCTTTGACACATTGTCAAAGAACCATCAAAAATATTAGGAGAAAAGAGTTGAATGATTTGATTGATTGTTTTGATGATTTCAATGATGATGAAAAGGAAGCAGTTGAACAAGAAATCATTAATTATTTATGTGTTAATGATCGGTCGCCTTTAGAAATTAGATCTGAGACACTGGATTCTTTGTATAACTCCTTAGACAATAAATGGCACATTGCCATAGAAAAGGAACAAGAAATGAGAGAGAAAATTTTTGCTCAACATTTTCCTGATGTATCAAATTCAAAACTTTTCGAAGTTATGAATAAATACAAAGGCCTCTTCTTCATGAGAAGAAGAAGACTCCTGTTATTGGAAGGAAAGGGTAAAGAAGTGATCAAGAATACACACACTCTTGCTCACGAAGCTCTTAAGATGCATCGAGTGGTTGAAGCCAACAGGAAGGCTGAGCAAGAACAACCAATAACAAAATTGGATGAAGTGTTTGATACTAAAGGAAACCCGGTTGTTGAACCTACAGACACTATTGATGTCGATGCTCTGGATGTAGAAGATGTTGTGCAAGACACACCATCTGAAGCAATAGGCCAAGAGAAGCAGGCTAAACAGGTTGAAAAGCAAGCAGAGGACAAACAGGAAGAGGTAGCAAAAAAACAGGCGGAGAAGAAGAAAAAGGAAGATGAGGAGAAAAGGAAATAGGAGGAAAAGAGAAAAGAGGATGAGAAGAAAAGAAGAGAAGAGGATGAAGAGAAAAAGAAATAAGAAGATGCAAAGAAGAAGAAAGAATGAGAATATAAGGAAGAGAAGAAGAAAAAGGAAGAAGATGAGGAGAAACAGAAATAGGAAGAAAAGAGAAAAGAGGATGAGAAGAAAAGAAAGGAAGAGGAGAAGAGAAAGGAAGAGGAGAAGAGAAAGGAAGCAAAGAAGAAGAAGGCAGCGGAGGATAAGGAAGAGGAAAAGAGAAAAGAAGAGGAGAAGAAGAAGGCAGAGGAGGACAAGGAAGTAGAAGTGGCAAAGAGCACGTAGATGGAGACTCCAAAGACAACCGGTAGTCAAGCCAAACCGGCTGACCTCACCCATCCTATTGACCTCCAGTCTGCAAACAAAATGGAGCTGCTACAGAGCATTAAGGTTGCTCAAGAATGCCTTGAAGTGTTAAGGAGGAAGAAGGAGGAAGATGTGATCCAAGCTGCGGTGGACACTCTTACCGGTTTGTTACCCAGCACAAACCTCCCCAATGTTGATTCATCATTGGCACAATTGAAGCTCCTATGCATAGTAGTGGATGATCAGGTGCAGAGCCCAGAAGAGGTAGCAGAGGCAAATGCCAAGAAATATCATCAAAAGGCTCTCAACATTGCCCTGGTGAAGAAGCTTAATGAGCTTTGGTCCGAACTGCAGAAAGCACAAAAAGATATAAGGAATGCTCTGGATGAGAGGAATCTACTACTGAGTAAGATTTGCCAACCCCATCTCTTCTATGATGATGTGCTTGTACAGAAGCAAAAGCTATAAACTGACTTGCAGTTATATATGAGTACCTTCAAGCTGTCGTATGACTCTTTTACAACTTATGGGCAAACCGTTCACCGGTTTCATATCCAGTATGCCAAAATAGAGCTGGAAATAAGCAACCAGACTCAAGATTTGCAGGAACTCCAACTAGTTCTAATCCCACGCCTGCAGATCCTTTAGAAATGTTATCTCAATCTGGATGCTTAATGGTGACTCAAGAGATGAGCACAATAGATGTCATGGAAGAACATGTCTCCCAGATGCAAACAGAGAAGGAAGTGGCTACCTCCCTACTTGAGTCCTGGTCCTTATCTATGAAACAATTTTTGTAGGACTTTAAATCAGTTTTTGACAAGTTTTATTCTTTAATGTCATAAACACTTATTATTTTAATGAAACAGGGGTTAGTCTGTAATATTTTATTGTCATTGTTGGCAAAGGGAGAGAAGTATAAATTTTGAATGTTTTGATGTATACTTTCATGTTATTTTTGTTAAGAAGTAGTATACATTGTATTTTTCTGCAAAAGGGATAGTGTATATGCTTAGGGGAAGTAATTTTGATTATGGCATATTTTTGTTGTAAAACGCTTAGATGTCAAAATTTCCTAAGTGTTGCCATCAATGCCAAAGGGGGAGATTGTTGGCATTTTTGATGATTATGTTGTGATTGTCATTCATGGACACACACTTGCATTGAGATCACTTTTATATGTATGAGCTATGCTCAACCGGCAATTGTTCCCAACCAGTATGATGCATTATAGTCCTTAGACTATTGGTGTTTTGCAGAAAGTGTTTACCAATCGGAAGCGGTATGCTGACCCTAAGCGGTTCGAGGATCTCAAGCAGTACGAAGGATCAAAGCGGCAAAACACATATTTCCCAATCTTCATTTTGTCAAACTGGCAATTGGTATTTTGCTTAAACTGGTATTTTGTATGAACCGGTAATACTCTGTGATGAGTTACCAACTGACATTTTGTGATGAGTTACCATCCACCGATTGTTTGACGGTGCCGACACTTCAACGGTGCTTTTTGTGTCATGTTACCAGATATGTCTAGATGCATTGAACCTAGGAAATTGTATTGTAATCCTATTGGACCGACATGAAATCAGATTCCTTTATAAGGACATCATGTCTAGGGTTTTAGGTTGTTGCTTGGGTTTAAGGTGGTTGATGAGTTAGAGAAAGGGTGAATGTGTTGAAGACTGAAGTAATGCTAGAATGCATTAGGAATGAGCTATCAAGGATCTAACCAAGCAATCTGTGCTATTTGCTAGATCACTCACTTGTTGATTACTCACATCTTCGACAAGTTTGAAGCCCTTAACCAGGTAGGCCCAAAAGCCTTTTGTAAATCCTCTAACAAGGTGGTTCACATCTGTGGATCTAAAATCCTCTAGCAAGGTATTCTTTAATCAGACTTATCTCCTAACAGAGATTGAGATTCCTAATAGGATCTGTTCTGGTAAAGAACATTGTATGAACTTAATCGGTCTGACCTTAACCGATTTGGTTCATATTCTGTAGATAGTTACTTGTGAGTTCCATCTCACCATGGTTTTTTTCCCATTTGGGTTTCCATGTCAAAATCTCGTGTTATGGTGTTTGTGCTTCTGTGGATGAATGCATTATTTGCTATTTGGTTTGCATGTGTGCTAACCGGTTTGTCTGCTAAACTGTTTTACCGGTTTACTGTTAGTCTAGCAAAGTGTTTGAGTACACTAATTTTTGGCATACTAATTCACCCCCCCTCTTAGTATTCATCAATATCATCTCTCCTGATATGACATTTACTACCAAATATTTGGAAATACTTAACTATAGGTGTATTGCCAAACCATAATTCGTAAGGTGTCTTACCAGTTTCTCCTTTGATATGTACTATGTTGAATGTATAAACCATTGTGCTCACTACTTCTCTCCAGTAGATATGAGGTAGACTAGCTTCCATCATCATTGTTCTAGCAACATCCAAGATATTTTTGTCTTCCTTTCCACAACTCCATTCTGCTGAGGTGTCTGAGGAGCAGAAAATTGTCTCCTTATACCATGCTTGTCACAAAAGTTATTAAACTCACCGGATGTGAATTCACCACCATGATCTGATTTTAAACATTTAATCTTCAATCCTGTCTCGGTTTCCACTTTAGCCTTAAAGATTTTAAACTTTTCAAATTCTTCAAATTTTTCTCTTAGAAAAGTAACCCACATCATTCTAGAATAATCATCAATTATTAGCATAAAATATCTATCACCTTAAAAACTTTTAACTCTAGCAGGGCCACACAAATCAGTATGAATAAGATCAAGAACATCATTTGATTTATCTTGTATACACCTAAAAGAGGTCATGACCTATTTACCCATTTGATATTCTTTACATACCAGATTATAGGGCTTCATAATCTTAGGTATATCCCTAACTGCCTTAGTTGAACTGACCTTCACAATGCAATCAAAATTCACATGACATTGCCTTTTATGCCATAGCCAACTCTCATGAATCTTTTTAATCAAACATGTCTTTTCACTAGAGTTCAAATGAAATATATTACCTTTTGTCTATGTATCGGTTGCAATCTCCAAGCTAGATCTATTAATGATTTTGCATTTTCCATCTTTGAACTGTAATTGAAATCCCTTGTCTACCAATTGTCCTACACTCAAAAGATTATGCTTCAAACCTTCAACATAATAAACATTGTCAGTATTGTTCTTACCATCCAATGATATAGTTCCATTTCCTTTGATCATACATGCCTTGTCATCTCCAAATCTAACTAGACCACCATCAAATTCTTGCAAAGACAAAAACTTCCCTTTATCTCTAGTCATATGATGTGAACAAGCACTGTAAATTACCCATTCATCCTTGTCTTCAATTTTAGCAGCAAGTGCCTTCTCTTCAGGTACATTCTCTTCCAGCGCTGGATCATCTTCCTTGATAGCCAGGAATACCCATTCTTTCCCATTGCCAGATCCACTAGCAGAGTATTTTGTCAGTTCATCATCTGAATCAGTAATGCCTTCCTCATCCACTATGTAGCATGATTTGTCTCCATTTTTCTTGTATTTATACTTGTTCTGATATCTAGGGTTAGGCTTAAATGATCTTCTAACTCTTTCTTCAAATCTTGAATTTCTTTCAGGACATATAGATGCAAAATGACCAATCTTACTACATGCAAAACATTTAAAAGGTTCTTTTCCTTCATACTTACTTCCTACCGGTCCTTTAGGTACTCTTCTAGCAAATCATGCTTCAAGTTTCTCAAACTCGTCATCTTCTCTTTTCATATCTTCCAATTCTTTTGCATATAAAGCTTTCCAGTCTTACTTACTGGTTATAGATGTAGATGCATGAAAAGCAGGTTCAGTCTTTATAGCTCCAAAAGGTCCAAATTATTCAAGCTCAAAAGCAAATAGTTTCCCAACCAAAGTATCTATGTTGACAGATGTATTAGCCATTGTTCTCAACTCATTAATAGTAGTAGCCTTCATTTTGTAAGTGATTGGTAGGGCTCTCGGGACTTTAGAAACAATTTCATCTTCGCTCAAATTTCCACCACAATATTTAATTCCCATAACAATCTCATTTACCCTTTCCATGAATGCAGTAATCCTTTCATCTTCTTCCATCTTCAAGTTTTCATATCTCACCCGGTAACCATCAAGTTTAGCAATCTTCACTGCAGAGTCACCTTCATTAAGAGTCGCCAACTTATCCCATATAGCCTTTCCAGATGATTTGTTTGTTAATCCCACTATTTGTTGATCAAAAAGTGCACACAAGAGGGCTTCTCTTGCTCTAAAATCATTCTCAAGCTCCTTGTCCAGGTTTGTCAAAGGACGATTGACAAATCCTGGATTATAGGGTGTGACACCATTCTATGTGATCTCCCAAATCTTCTTGCCAAGATATATCAGATGAGTCTCCCTCTGAATCTTCCATATTGTATAATTTGTTCCATCAAGCCTCAGAATATTCCTTTGAAAGATAGCTCCAGAAGAACTGGATGAACTTGAACTGTTAGTCGCCATAGGATCTTCCTCAAGTGGTTAAGCTTTCTACAGAGAGGACCAAAGCTCCGATACCAATTGTTAGACAATTCAGATAATCGGAAGACAACTGAGAGGGGGTGGAGGGTGAATCAGTTGTCACATATTACAAGAATTATTAGCAATTTAAACTTTAATACCGGAATAGAAGATAAACCAATTAAGCATAAACAATAATCACAGAATAAAAGCCATCCACATAACACTAAGATTTGTAATTGGAAAACCTAGTAAAGGGAAAAACCACGGTGGGAAGGCTACCCACAGTCAGATAATACTTTTGCAGTAAGTATGTGAATTACAATGAAGGGGCCTGCACTTGTAGGAAGGCCAACAACCTAGAGCGCACTGCTCATCACAAAAGGAGCCTCACTGACTACATACAAATCTAGACTACAAAAAGATAACATCTCCTATGCTTGAGTACAGTTCTGGTTAAGCTCAATACCAGATGACTAAATCCTCTTACATAAACCCAATGATTGACCAACTCCTCTATCTGAATGATATTACATTATTCGCACATTACATTCATTGACCATGACCTCTTACATTAACCATGATGATCTACAATGAGATCTTACGTCTATATATACAAACCCTTGACCATAAACAATCAGGTCGGCCACCAGACTGCTCCTACACCGATAGTGAGCTCATCTAATAACTAAGGTAGATGCCTTAGGGGTAGGCAAATTTCATGGAAGATGATGCATATGCCCCTCGAGGAGATTCTGGAAGATATTTAAGATATTGGAGAGGATTATCCAACATTGATATATTTAGAGTGAGATCCAGTATCATTCACCGACAGTCATTTATGTTAACAAAAAATTAGTGTTTTCTTGATGGATAAAAGGTCAATTACACTTCATTATTATTCACCCAACATTCAGAGTGATTTCAGAGTGATTCAGATCGACTTAGTGCAATCAGAAGCTATTTAGAGGTGATCAAATTTCTTCTTGTGCGATCACACTGACATTTGGAAGGATTTGTTGAAGATTTTCACCAGCACCATTCTAAGGGTATTTTTCTTAATCATGGAATCTGGATCATCTTCTGCTCCTATTTTTGTTACAAATCCAACTGTAGTAGAAGTTAAGGACCGCCCCAGGCCAATTTTCAAATGGTATCCACATGTGGCTACCAAGGAAGATTCGGTTGGAATGTTTTCTCACGTCCTAGAGGGAGTGGTATATGTGGAAGATGTTAGGGCCTATATTCATTGTCATATAAAGGACTTAGGTACTTTAGAGATCAAGGGGATGTATATGAATGAACTCGTGGGAGAATCTGGTAAAATCAAACTGGCATATCAACACATTGAAGATCAAGGGCTCACTGATATTCTAGATATTCCAGAGTTTGAGGATGAGATAGTTAGATATATATTGAGAAGAGTACATGGGGAATTCATATGGCTGAACTGACCCTACAAAATCACTAAGGAAGCCATTCAGGCAATTACTCGTTTGCCATCGGTAGGGCAACATTCAGATAAGAAAGTATCAAATGACTTCATAAGGAAGATCACCGACTCCATATCAGACAAGAGATTAGTGAAGGTGAGTACCATCATTGACACCAACATCAAATTTGGAAGCATGGTCATAGGCTACAAGGTAACTTAGTCTAACCGACTATGTTCAGTTTCAAGTTCATGTATTTTGGCCGCTTATAGGATGATGAGAGAAAATATCAAGTTAGATCTTTGTGACTGGATGCACTTTCCGGTATGGAAATCTATTAGTATTCTTAATGTTATACTTTTTGAATGATACTCCCGGTTCTGGAAGGAAGCAATGGGCTTTTGACATTCTGGTAGGAAGACAGCTTAAGCAATCAATTGTTGCATTGGGAAGTCTTAGAGATGACAAGGTATGGGGTTACTTCAAAACTTTTTAGAAATCTTAGAGGTCTAGAAAAAGATTACCTGAGCATATAGTAGAGAAATACTCTACTGACATGTGTTTCATGGTCAAGAAAGATGAGACCCTCATAGAGGCAGTCAAGCCCCAGAAGATTTGGATAGCTGAAATGGGCTATGAGGTGGATGCATTAATTCTTGATGTATATGAGAAAATTCTACTTGATGCAAATATAGATGAAGTAGGAAAAACCTTGTGGAACAACACATCAAAAGACTCTTGAGGTTGAAACTAAGTGTTAGATAGTTCAGATAACCAAAAGACAACTGAGAGGGGGGTGGGTGAATCAGTTGTCACAGATTACCGAAAGCTTTATCAATTCAAAATAATAATACTGGAATAGAAGTTAATCCAATTAAGCATAAACAATAATCACAAAATAAAAGCTATCCACAACACCAAGATTTGTACGTGGAAAACCTGGTAAAGGGAAAAACCAAGGTGGGAAACCTACCCATAGCCAGATAATACTTCTGCAATAAGTATGTGAATTTACAATGAAGGGGCCTTCACTTGAAGGAAGGAAAACAACCTAGAGCACACTTCTCTTCACAAAAGGAGTCTCACTGACTACATACAAATCCAGACTCTAATCCGAAGAAGCGTTGAATTGCAAAAGATAGCATCTCCTATGCCTAAGTACAACTCCGGTTAAGCTCAATACCGGAGGACCAAATCCTCTAACAAACTCAATTCGATCTCCATTGATAGACCAACTCCTCTGTTTGAATGATATTACAATATTCACACACTACAGTCCTTGACCATGACCTCTTATAATAACCATGATGATCTACAATGAGATCTTACATCTTATTTATACAAACCCTCGACCATACACAATTAGGTCGGCTATCAGATAAAAAACCAATTACATTATTACAAACCATGTTGGCTTTAGACTAAAATAAATAATATCCAACATATAAGACATCTCAGAAAATACAACAATAATTCTTGTCAACACACTACATTAATGTCGGTCCATAACCTAGATCAACCAGGACAAAGAATAGGTCCACACGCTTCAGTAATGATCTCCAAACGCCAAGTCTCGAACAAGATTACCAACAACATCCTGAAACTCTATCAGAAGCTGCACCAACACCAATTATGCAATGCATCAAAGATCTCCACCGAAAGATCTGTCGGTGAAACCCTCATCGGAACTAGAAACCAATCTTCTGTGTAAGTAGGATATCATCCAATCACCAGACCGAAACCAATTGACCAAATATGAATATAGGCATTATGAACAAGCCAATTCCATCACCAGATTATACCGAAGTTAACCAAATCATGTCAGATCCAAGTTAACTAAAACCACTCAACTAGTGTTGACATCAATGACAAAACATCAATGCAACACATAATCAATTCCATCAAATCGCCAACAATCTCCCCCTTTGGCATTGATGGAAACACTAGATGTGAAAAACATCTAAGTACCAAGAAATGCCAAACAAGTCTCCCCTTATGGAAGACAACCAACAATCTCTTGCATATAGCTCTAAATGTCAATGTTTCTCCCCCTATGATTTTTCTCTTCTTTTTTTTTTTGTCTTTTTCACATCAATATCTCTCCCCCTTTGACATCAATGCCAGAAATCTGACAAAAATATCAAAGCAAAAACATAAGCCTCTAAATCTCAAAGTTGGCTACTCCCCCTGAGCAGTAGCATCCCACACTAGTGCTAGAATGAATAGTATCTCTAATAATGCATACCAGACTGATGCCAAACCGCATCAATCAAGTCTCTACTAGAGGGGCAAAAACCCCCAATCTGTCTCTCAGGTATTCAAAAGATTCCTTAGATAAAGGTTTAGTGAAAATATCTACAATAGGTTCTTTAGTGTTCACATAAACCAGTTTAACTTCATTTGCTTCCACCTTCTCTTTCAAAAAGTTATACTTGATAGATAGGTGCTTTGTCTTAGAGTGAAATGTCGGATTCTTTGATATATCAATAGCAATAGAGTTATCACAGTGAATAACTATCAATGCATCGCAATCCACCTTTATATCCTTCAACATTTTCTTCATCCATAAAACTTGTGTACAATTAGTAGTAGCAACAACATACTCAGCTTCAGCAATAGATAAAGAAGTACATGATTGTTTCTTGTTGATCCATGAAACCAAGTTCTTTCCAAGAAAGAAAGCTCCACCAGAAGTACTTTTTCGGTCATCAACATCTCCAGCCTAGTCAGGATCTATATATGCACATAAACTGAAGTTATCATGCTTAGGATACCACAAACCATATTCTGATGTATCATGCAAGTATCAAAAAATCCTTTTAACCGCCATCTCATGATTTTCTCTAGGATCGCTCTGAAATCTTGAAACAATACAAAATAGCATTCATAATGTCAGGTCTAGTTTGAGTTAAATAAAGTAGACCTCCAATCATAGATTTGTATCTTGTAAGATTTATCGGTGCAGAAACATCTTTCCTTGTCAATTTCTCACTTGTAACCATAGGTGTACTTACCGGTTTAGAATCTCCCATACCAAATTTCTTCAATAATTCCTTAGAATATTTAGTTTGATAGATAAATATACCTTTTTCAGCCTGAGTAATCTGCAAACCTAAGAAAAATTTCATCTCACCAATCATAGACATCTCAAATTCTTTCTCCATATTATTAGAAAATTCTATGCATAATTTATCTTCACCTCCAAAAGTAATGTCATCAACAAATACTTCAACAATCAGTATATCATCATCAATGATTTTATAATATAAATTACTGTCAGCACTGCCCTTAGTAAAACCAAGCTTCAAAAGATATTTATCCAACCTTGCATACCAAGCTCTAGGTGCTTGTTTCAATCCATATAAATATTTCCTTAACCTGCAAACCATATTAGTATCATCTAATAGTGAAAAACGATCAGGTTGCTTAATATAAACTTCCTCGTCAAGATCCCCATTCAAGAATGCGCTTTTAACATCCATCTGATAAACCTTGTAGTTTTTATAAGTAGCATAGGCAAGAAATAATCTTATAGCTTCAATCCTAGATACAGGTGAAAATTTTTCTCCATAATCAATTCCTTCCTTCTGAGAATATCCTTTATAAACCAATCTAGCCTTATTCCTTATAACTTTACCATCCTCATTCAATTTATTCCTAAAAACCCATTTAGTTCCAATAAAATTTTTATTTTTAGGTCGAGGAACCAAAGTCCGTGTGTTATTTTTCTCAATCTGATCTAATTCATCTTCCATAGCTTTTAACCAAAACTCATCTTTACATGCCTCAATTACTAATACCGATTCAACTTGTGAAATTAAACATACCTCATTAGTTGCCAGTCTTCTTCTTGTCATCACTCCATTTCTCTTATCCCCAATGATTTGATCTTCTGAATGATTCAATCTCACATACCTAGGAGTCTTCTAACTCTCCGTCCCTCTTCCCTATTCTTCAGTTATTGTAGAATTTTCTGATATTGTTGGAGTAACTAGTTCAACTCTATTATGATAAAGGTGCTACTGATTTAGATATAATCATTTCCACTGTTGGTTCCTTCTCATAAATTCTTATTTGACTTTTGCTCAGCTCATCTACTTTGACATTAGCACTCTCCGCTATTTTCTGCAATCTCTTGTTATAACATCTATATGCTTTGGTTTCATTAGAATAACCCATAAATATGCCTTCATCACTTCTAGGATCAAATTTCCCAATAGCATCATCTCTCCTGATATAACATTTACTACCAAAGATTCTAAAATACTTAACTGTAGGTGTATTGCCAAACCATAATTCATAAGGTGTCTTACCGGTTTCTCCATTGATATGTACTCTATTAAATGTATAAATCGATGTACTAATTACTTCTCTCCAATAGATATGAGGTAGATTTTTCTTCCATCATCATGTTCTAGCAACATTCAAGATAGTTCTATTTTTCCTTTCCACAACTCCATTCTGTTGAGGTGTCTCAGGAGAAGAAAATTGTCTTCTGATACCATGCTTGTCACAAAAGTTGTTAAACTCACTTGATGTGAATTCTCCATCATGATCTGATCTCAAACATTTAATCTTCAATCCTCTCTCAATTTCCACTATAGCCTTAAAGATTTTAGACTTTTTAAATGCTTCAGATTTTTCTCTCAAAAAATTAACCCACATCATTCTATAAATATCATCAATGATTATCATGAAATATCTATCACCATGAAAAATTCTTAACTCTAGCAGGACCACATAAATCAGTATGAATAAGATCAAGAACATCATTTGATTTATCTTGTATACTCCTAAAAGAGGTTCTGACCTATTTACCCATTTGACATTCTTTACATACTAGATTATAGGGCTTCATAATCTTAGGTATATCTCTAACAACCTTAGTTGAACTGATCTTCACAATGCAATCAAAATTTACATGACATGGTCTTTTATGCCATAACCAACTTTCATCAATCTATGTAATCAAACATGTCTTCTCACTGGAGTTCAAATGAAATATGTTACCTTTTGTCTACATACCAGTTGAAATCTCCAAGCCAGATCTGTTAATGATTTTGCATTTTCCATCCTTGAATTGTAATTGAAATCCCTTATCTACCAATTTTCCTACACTCAAAATATTATGCTTCAAACCTTCAACATAATAAACATTGTCAGTATTGTTCTTATCATCCAATGATATAGTTCCTTTTGCCTTAATCATGCATGCCTTGTCATTTCCAAATCTAACTAATCCACCATCAATTTCTTGCAAAAACAAAAACTTTCCTTTATTTCTAGTAATATGACGTGAACAACCATTGTCAATTACCCATTCATCCTTATCCTCAATTTTAGCAGCAAGTGCCTTCTCCTCTAGTACATTCTCTTCCAATGTCGGATCATCTTCCTTGATAGCCAAGAATACCCATTCTTTCCCATTGTCGGACCCACTAGCAAAGTCTTCTACCGGTTCATCATCTGAATCAGTAATACCTTCCTCATCTGCTATGTAGCATAATTTATTTTTCTTGAATCTAAACTTGTTCCAATTAGGCTTAAATGATTTCTTAACTCTTTCTTCAAATCTTAAATTCCTTTCAGGACATCTAGATGAAAAATGACCAATCTTATTACATGCAAAACATTTAAAAGGTGCTTTTCCTTCATACTTACTTCCTACTGGTCCTTTCGGCGCTCTTCTAGCAAATAGTGCTTCAAGTTGTTCAAACTCTTCATCTTCTCTCTTCATATCTTCTAATTCTTTTGCATATAAAACTCTCCAATCTTGCTTGTCGGTTGTAGATGTAGATGCATGAAAAGCGAGTTCAATTTTCACAGCTCTAGAAGGTCCAAATTCCTCAAGCTCAAAAGCAGATAGTTTCTCAACCAAAGTATCTATGTTGATAAATGTATTAGCCATTGTTCTCAACTCATTAATAGCAGTAGCCTTCATTTTGTAAGCCAATGGTAGGGCTCTCAAGACTTTAGAAACAATCTCATCTTCGCTCAGAGTTCAACCACAACATTGAATTCCCATAACAATCTCATTTACTCTTTCCATGAATGTAGTAATCCTTTCATCTTCTTCCATCTTCAGATTTTCATCTCACTCGGTAACCATCAAGTTTAGCAATCTTCACTGTAGGGTCACCTTCATTAACGGTCTGCAATTTATCCCATATAGCCTTTCCAAATGATTTGCCTGTTAGTCCCATAATTTGTTGATCAGAAAGTGCACACAAGAGGGCTTCTCTTGCTCTACAATCATTCTCAAGCTCCATGCCCAGGTTTGTAGGAAGAGGATTGCCAAATCCCGGAGTAAAGGGTGTGACACCATTCTGTGTGATCTCCCAAATCTCCTTTCCAAGACATCTTAGATGAGTCTCCATCTGAATCTTCCATACTGCATAATTTGTTCCTTCAAGCCTCGGTATATCCCTTTGAAAAATAGCTCTAGAAGAACTAGATGAACTTGAACTCTTAGTCACCATAGGATCTTCCTCAAGCGGTTAAGCTTTCTGCAAAGAGGACCAAAGCTTTGATACCAATTGTTAGACAATTCAGATAACCAGAAGACAACTGAGAGGGGGGGGTGAATCATTTGTCACAGATTACCAAAAGCATTATCAATTCAAAACAATAATATTGGAATAGAAGTTAATCCAATTAAGCATAAACAATAATCATAGAATAAAAACCATCCACATAACACCAAGATTTGTACATGGAAAACCCGGTAAAGGGAAAAACCACGGCAGGAAGCCTACCCACAATCAGATAATACTTTTGCAATAAGTATGTGAATTACAATGAAGGGGCCTGCACTTGCAAGAATGCCAACAGCCTAGAGCACACTGCTCATCACAAAAGGAACCTCACTTACTACATACAAATCCAGATTACAAAAAGATAGCATCTCCTATGCCTGAGTACAGTTCCGGTTAAGCTCAATACCAGAGGACTAAATCCTCTTACATAAATCCAATTCGATCTCCAATGATCGACCAACTCCTCTACCTGAATGATATTACATTATTTGCACATTACATTCCTCGACCATGAACTCTTACATTAATCACGATGATCTATAATGAGATCTTACGTCTATATATACAAACCCTTGACCATAAACAATCAGGTCAGCCACCAGACAATAAACCGATTACATAATTGCAAACCATGTCACCCTTAGACCAAACAAATAATATAAGACATCCTGAAAATACATCAATAGGTCCTATCCACACGTTACATTAAAGCTGGTCCATAACCTAGATCAATCGGGACCAAGTATAGGTCCACACACTTCAACAATGATCTCCAATCACCAAGTCTCAAACATGATCACCAACAACATCCTGAAACTCCACCAGAAGCTGCACCAACACCAGTTATGCAATTCATCAAAGATCTCCACCAAAAGCTCTGTCGGTGAAATCCTTGCCAGAACCAGAAACCAATCTTCTAAGCAAGCAGGATAACATCTGATCTCCAGACCAAAACCAATTGACCAAATATGAGTATAAGTATCATGAACAAGCCAATTCCATCATTAGACTATACCAGAGCCTGTCGGATCATGCCGGATCTAAGTTAACCAAAAACAACTCAACCTACCGGGACTAGAAGGGTGTCTGTAAAGCATCCAAACAACTAGTGTTGGCATCAATGACAAAACATCAATGCAAAACATAATCAATTCCACCAAATGGCCAACACAGTCAACCCAAAACTAGAACACGGAGCCTGAATAGATGAAAAGACTCCAACTGCTCTCTACCAACAAAATGTACATAACACACAAGTTATGCAAAAACTTAGATCGATTATCTGCATGACAGGGTTGACATAAAATGGTCAACAATAACATGAACCTATTGATAATGAAGCTTGATTATATTTCTGATTTAAAGATTCAATTCTTTCACGTGTTTGGACCTTGAAATGGATGCACAGTTCTTTTGAAGCTATCACTTCTCATCTGAGAACTTTGTTGCACAAAAAATATCAATTTCTAAAAGGATTACCAATTGACCTCATGTGTTGTACAAATATATGGAATACATAGAGTAATTTTTTCCTCAATAGACCTTCCACACCTCTTTAGTGTACCCATTACTAAATGGCATGCCCTATCCCTTTCTATCTCTTTATATCACAATCTATATCTCTCTCCCTCTCTACCATCCCCCTCTCTTCCTCCCTACCTATATCACTCCCCATTTTTCTCCTTCCCTCTTTATCTAATCTATCGTTATCTCTCAATATCTCCCAATCTTACTCCCTCCCTATCCTCCCATCTCTTCCTCTACTTCCCTCTTGTAAGGACCCGCAAATCCTAACCTTAGAAAAATAACATAAATAAATCCATCATACATTTATTAAAGTCTACATACATTTACTAAATAACAAATTACCATTAATATGAGCACAAAATTCATCATGAATACCAACATAATAGTTTAACATGCATTTTTCAAATGAATTTAAATACCGTTAAGTTAAAGTACAAGATTAATTGTACAGGCAAACACGCATTCGTATAATAAATAAAGGTGAGATAACGCTAGATGTAAAGTGCATGTATAAGTTAAGAAAATAAAATGCAAATATGATAATTATCACAAACCCGGAGTTAGTGTGCATATAAAATAATTTAATGATAACTCAAAATTTACGAAATGCTATAGCAATTAAATAACTATTGTAAACTAGAGTTAAGGTGCGTGAGGAACTACGAATATCTATTGTTAATGATTTTAATAAACTAAGGTTAATGTGAAAAAGAGTAAAGATAACTTATCAACTGAAATCATATCATGCAACCATGCATTCATGAAAGAAATAAAAGGCAACTCATCAATGAAACACATAAGAAATAAGTCATGCACATGATTGACACGTTAGTAGGTTAGTGGGTTGGTGGGTTTTCCTTACTTTCTGTTATTTACATTCTCATTGCAACTTCCTATCACATGTTTGTTAGTAGACCTTATAGGCCCTTTACATAGCTTACATAGCTTACATAACTTGATCATGAGACCACATTGGTCAATTTTACAAAATAATAATATATAATAGTCCATAGGACTTTACAATGAATCTTTGTCTTCCGATGTATTGTCTCCATTGCCATTGGACTCACCTCCATCTGCACTATGGAAGATAGACATATCACCCAGACATTTTATCTGCCCAATCAAATGAATCTTACGCTTCCCAGTGCTCATGATGAGCTCTCGTCACTCACAACGGAGTTCCCTAACAAATCGGAACCAACTGTTGGGAATGGAACGTGTGTATGCATGTAGTATCTAACAACCAAACTATTGAACTTAGCTACATGTGTTATGGCAGGGAGAAAATTTAAATAACTTTTTAGCCAAATTAACCCTATTGGGGTAGGTGAAAAGAAAACCACCCTTCCCTGGTTTATCCCATAATGAGCACATATTTCCAAATTTTACATCCATCATAGACCCATAAGTTAAAATGAAACCCTTCTCGGTTAAATTTTTATTATACTTCTTCTTTTGTTCTTGATTTTGGAAATTTTCTATCTTCGAGTTTCCATAAATAGAAAAGAAAACAATTTCCTACCCAAATTGCGAAAAGCCCCTTTTAAATAATAATAATAATAATAAAAACATTATATAAATATATATTCATAAATTTGTCCACATAAAGAATAGTCAGTTTAAGAATTTGGAAGTAGTCGACTAAGATAGAAACCCGACATCAATGAAAAAGTTGAAACCTAGTACATGCAGATCGACTTATGCCAGAATAAAAGAAGTAGGGAAGGTGATACATAAAAAAACATTACCTTATAATCAAGTAGTGAGGAAAAGGGAGTAAGGGCGATTTGCACTCATAGCAATTTGATTAAGTCCAATTAGTAAAGAGTGGTTTAAACCCCAAGCAATTCGGTCCAACAATGTAAAAATGAGAAAGGGCGATAGTCTCCTTGATTTGGCTCTGTCGAATCAACCTTGCAAACCAAACATTAAGCAAAATGCTAAGAATCGGTTAGGCCAAGCAATCAATTTCAAAATGAAGCTGCAAAAAAAGGAAAATGAGAAGGGGGGCGATAACAACAAATTAACCAAAGTTTACCTTGCATCCAACATGGAAGGGAGGGCAGATAGGGCGTGAGATTTCCCTGTCAAACACGTGGAGAGAAGAGGAGAAAGGGTGGCTCTCCATAGGAAAACTCGATCTCCTTTGTTGGTCGTTCAAATTGCAGAGCAGCGATGGATAGGCATGGCTTATTGCTAGCTGCTCTATCCTTCTATTTCACCTTCCGCACCTTACCAAATAACCTAATTTCAGACCAATGACATGGAAAAATAAAAATAAGAAGGGCGATATAAATTTGTGGTTGACTTAGCAAGTCAAGGTGGGAAAGGGAGAAAGAGATGTGGTCTCTTCCCTCCCAGTAGTTCGACCTCCTAAAAATCGATTTGTTGAGAGTGAATTCGGAGAGAAAATGGAAATTGGAAATGAAATTTCCAGCCAGATTTGGATGTGAAATCAAAAGGTAGTTGGGCTCAATACTTATAATTGCTTTTGGTTGGGGGTTTGATCAAGGAAATATGGATCTAGATTGGAAAAATCAAGAGTGAATGGGGAGTTGGAGTGTAGAAATCAGAATTTGACTAGCCAGTTATGAAAAGCAACTAGAGATTTGACAAGAAGTTATAGATAGTTAGCCTCTATGTTCCTATTATAAAACTCATGTGTTAATTTCAATATATTTAATTTTAAATTTTAATATTTTTTTCGAAAATCTTAATTCGAATGTACTTTAATTTAATATTATAATTAGTTTATTTATTTATAAACTTTAAATTTGGTTTTTAATACTCAATGTAATTATTCTATTTAATTATTATTTATTAGTGTGTGTGTGTACAGGTTCAAATTCCGTGAATTATTGCCAACAAACTAGAAAACTCCTCCTCAGTCATATGTCTGTCTTCGACGATCGACCCTGCATCCACCTCACACTTGACGAAACATCAAATCATCATATAAAAGTTCAATTAACATCTTCTCATAATATCATTATATTAAAATCTCATCAATACTATCAAATATCATGATAATTAACATCACATAAAAATAATGTTGCTAATGGCATTTAATAACATAATGTCAAGCACATTTATTAACATCATAATATAAAGTGTCATCATTTATCAATGTCTAGCATAATAATATAAAGTAAAAATTACTAGTCTAAATTTGGTTTGTGACATCTCTCCCTTTCTCTTCCCATATATCTCTATTTATTTCACTTTTTCTTTTGATATATCTATCTCTTCCTCTATTTACCCTATTTCTCTCTCCCTCTTTTCATCTCTATTTTTCTATTTCCACTTCTCTCTCTCTCTCTCTCTCTCTCTCTCTCTCTCTCTCTATCTTCCTATATCCCCCTCCATATCTAGACACATCACTCTATCTATCCATCGATCTCTCTCCATCTCCCTTAAAATCCTATACCTCTATATCTTCATCTCTCCATATTTCTTCCTTCATCTCTCCCTCTATCTCTATCTCACTATCTCTCCATATCTCTCCACCCCTATGTAACTCCCTCTCCACCTCTCTGTCTATATCACTTCATATTTATATCTTTATCTTTCTATCTCTCCCTCTTTCATGTTCCCTCAATATTTCTCTCTTCCATCTAAGCCCCATCACTATCTCTATCTCCTTACTCTCTCTTTCTCTTCTCCCTCTATTCTCCCTCTCTATCTATCACAAAACTAACACGAACTTATTAGTAATGGAGCCTCATTATCTTCCTGATTTAGAGGTTTTTTTAGTCATGGTTGGATCCCTATAATTGAATGCATAGTTTATTTGAAGCTATCACATCTCCATTGACACCTTTATTGCAAAAACAACATTATTTATTAGTTGGCCTACCAATTGACCTTACGTGTTACACAAATGTTTATTAAAAAAATAGACAACAATTTTCCTAAGTTGACCTTCTATACCTTTTCGACGTACCCATTGTATGCCAAGGTGTGATTGCTAGTTTATTTAATTAATATAAAATAGATATGTGACATGCAATGTGTATTTTTTAGGTGTCTACACTTACTAATAGTCATGTTGTTGGATTGATTCAACAATACTAAAATAGAGAAATAACAAAGGTGTTGGGTGTTGACGTAGATAAAATAATTACAATTGATAAGACAATGAATGACAATGTGGATGTATTGTCCTAATTGGCAATTTCATATGAACACATGTGAATTGGAATAAACTAGGTAGATGCTTTTAATTACAAGCCCTAGACACATAATTTTAAATCTTGGGCATGTTTGTTGATAGATAATAATTACATTTTAAGAAAAGGGAGTGTAGATAATGGTAAAAATTAAATTTCAAAATAGAAAGCTTCAGTTTTAATCTAGTCTAAAATCACAAGCACAATCTACTCTAAGATGGACAATGTTCTATGAATCAAACCTTCAATATTTTGAATTGAATGATATGACATATCAAATTGCTAGATTTGATTTTTGAGTCAATAAAAAAGGAAAATGACTAATCAAATGTTACAAAATAGAAAATCATTATAACATGTACTTTTCTCCTCCACAAAATTAATCAGTGTGAAACCCACTAATTTTAATTTAAGATTTAATCACTTACAATATACATTACAATTAATACATAATTACAACATAATAAGATTGCTATGAAGATTTTTTGCTTGAAGATATCTTAGGAAGGGTCTTATACGCATTTGGAGATAACTTGGGTTTGTTGAAGGTGGAAGCCACTAGAACAAGTTCTTTGCTTTGGCTCTCCTCGTTAATCACGAATCTCTCCTACTAGCTCAAACACCAAAATTAAAACACCTATTGGTTGCTCTGCTAGATAAAAACTTCTCCATTACTGATGCCACAACGTTCACTATCATGTGCCACAGTGTCAAGTTCACCAGTCCATTCAGAATTTCAAAGCCGTGGTAAATAAGGAGCTACAAAATGAAAAGGATTAAAGTTTCCTATGTTCCTTCTTGTTCAATGCATTCTATTTTGCAATTGTTGGTGTCTCTTTTTTGAGATTGTTGTTGTATTGATATGTATATTGTTATTGTAGTACGTATGGGTATGTTATAGTTTTTGTATAAATGGTTAAGAATAGTCCTCATGTTCTCATTATGTACATATTGAAGGTGAGCATGACTCCCTCTTTCTAGTTATTTAGTATATATGTTGTCTGTATATATGCTGTGGTTGAGCAAGTCTGCCACACTCTTGATAGCTCTTTTGATCATATGATTGACATTTCTGCTCTCAATATCAAGTTGAGTTTTGCTCCCTGTACAACTCTTCTTTTTCCAACTCTCTTATCTTCTACATTTCTATATATAATCCTCTCTATTATTAATATAATTATATACGCTCCCAAATTTTGCAAAAATAAAATAAAAAACTAAATTACAATTAATAGTAATTATAACCTTAGGAGGAGGGGGGCACGACAAGTTTATTTATGGTGCTTGACATCAAAATTTGGAAGGTTGTACCCATTACCCACTACCCCAAGCATCATTCACCATCTTCGCTTGTATTTAAAAGCACAGACAACGACTTCCCTACGCCGTTATCCTTCTCCATACTCCGGCGAGATTTCTATTTTCTTTGGTTAGGAAGGTTGAAAGGAAGGATGGCCATTATTGTCAAGCCATACTCCATCCATATACATACATTCATATGCGCTCTTACGCATAGGTCTCCACAAAAGCGTATACGCATCGACATCCATCCATGCATCGGAAAATATCAAAGCCACGTCACGAGGTTCGAGCGCCACGTCGGTTGATGCACGTAGAATGGCCAGAGAAGTCTGAAACAAAACAAATGAGAAGAAGAAGAGCTTCAAACCCTCGAAAGCCAAATTTGATCCTGAAAATCTTCGAATAGTTAGTTTCTTACGTGTTAACTGTTCAAAATTTTTAAGTCATTTGAGTTTTCGCAGAGTCAAAATCACTCTTTCTTGTCAAATTACAGCAGGCTAACGTCTTTAAGAGGATAAAATACGTCTGCAGTTGTTTGAGATACTGGAGAAGTAGACATTTCACCAATTCATCTTAAGTATCGCAAAGGAAAAGCTACTGTTTGCTGAAGGGCTGGATATCTGTTTATTCTTGTTATTCTGGCGCTCCTATTTTCTTTTCTATTTCAAGCGCTGCTCTTATTGTATTATTGTCAGTAGGAGTTACGGAACAGACTGAGTGAGTTTTTTTGTGGTTTATCTCTTCGATTTCGAAGAAGCCTGTTCAGTTAAAGACTTCGATAGCTTGAATTTATGGTGAAATGTGCCATCCAGAGGTCCGCAAATAAATTGTATGGCCTCTCTACACCAAGAATTTTGGCTGGAAAATTTCGGAAATGGAGGTTTGCTGACCATTGTTTTGTGTGTTGAAAAATTAAATTTAGCGGAAAAGATAGCGTTCAAGAGATCTTTCTAATATTGAAAGCTGAAGGGCCTTTCTTAGGACCAACGGTTCGAAATAATATTCGGCACTTCAAAGAGACTTGATGTCTTTGCCACGGCAAAAGTGGATTGAAGGCCTACAATCTTCTTCTCTTTTCCGACCTCCTCCGCAGGATGCTCAGCAAAGACAGGTATTTCAACGAATCTTCTTCATTCTCAGATGGTGTACCGGCGTGTTTTCTGTTATTTAAAATATGACTTTACTAGCGCGTGCTTCTAAAAAATCTTCTGTAGGTAGCTTGGCCTCCTTAGTGAGAGCTTGACGTTTGAATTTTTTCATTGTTTACTCCAGCCACTGCCTTTCTTTGCAGTTTTATTTCGCATTTTACAGGATTTAGAGTTGACTTAAAAAGTAGTTAATAATTACGGAAATTTTCTATTTGTTTTTTCGTTTTCAATTTTGAAGCTGGATTTTAACTCCTATCTGAATCGCCCTGGATTTGTTTTCAGTCGTTTACCATTTATTTTTTTGATATGTTTCGTGCGTGTAATGAAGCTGCAAATCATTAGATCTATAATATATTACACCGAAGGAAAATTTTTTGTGATGCAGAGTAGACCGCACACAAGTAAGATACAAGTGTATCGAAAAGGAGCATGGTAAGGTATCTTTTAGTTACAAAAAATCTTATTATAAATAAATCTAAATGCACTAGTCCTGTATTGCACCAAAAGAAACTTTCTGTGAATGATCTCAAAGGATTGCAGCTGTAGTTCATCCGATTAGGATTCTTTTTTGTTTTGCCCCGTTAAGGCTGACATTAGGATGAAGTGGCTGTGGTTATTTTCCTTAATTGTTAATCAAATAAATGGAGGCCTAATATTTGCTACAAGCTGCTGTACTATTTGGAATTACATGAGATTGATAATTAGTCATGTTGCATGATGGTGAGTGAGGTTTGTACCTGGTTGTGTCATTTTTGCTTGAGATGCGTAGAGTATCTTCGCACCAACAACTGCAGTAGCATGTGAAATCTTTCTTCCAGACTACATAAAAGTTAAATGGAGAGGAGAGCATCACCCTTCTGCATCTTTCAGCAGTAGAATGTGAAGTCTTTCTTTTGAAATTGAATGACCCTAGATTCCTTTCTTAAGTTAAGCACATGCTTTACCATTCTCAGGGTACCTTTGTATCCATGTGGATGTAAAATTGTTAATAGGTTCACCTGTTCATTTTAGGTCGTGGCTTGAAAATGACATTCACATTGTGGACATGTGAATGATTTAACATGATAATTATATCTTCAGGATGAAAATAGCTATAAAGTTCAAACTTAACAAAATGACTAATCAAGAGCCAAAAAATCTCCTAGGCGAATGGTGTGCTTGTTACATGTGCACAGGTTACCTTTACATTTGTCCATGGAGTTCAAGCTGATGCAATGCATTACCATTTTTTTTAACGTATGGTAGTCTAGTTGAAGTCAGAGGCAATCTTGTCTCTTTTGCAGGGTGCATGTATATCATGTGGCCGTCAATGGTTCTACACCTGTAGTTTCTTTTCTGTAATTCTTCCAGACAAAACAAAAATAAATATATCTCTAATTTTGTTTTAAGGCCTCAGAGTGTGGTAGATAAGACATCTAGGAAGTTGAAGAGTCTGGAATCAAATTCTAAAGCAAGAATTTATACAAATTTAGAAGCAAAGAGTTAGAACCGTTTATCACTGTGACTGGAACTCAGTGAAACTGTTTTCTGTATGTTTAGGATGAATCATCTCATCTTGAACCCAGATATAATCTCTGTAGAATGGTAAATATCAAATATGTCTCAGGTATGTCTAGCTGATATTGATGGATTTTGCATGCTATTAACTCCAGTGTTATTGGATAAGATATCATTTTCTGCTGAATGAGAAATATGTCTAAGGTATGGTTACGTTGCTATTGATGGATTTCCATACAACCAGTCCCACAATGCTGTAGAATTAATCTTTGCTCTAGTCTTGCTATAAATCAAAAGGTAAAAAATAGGATTGCTAGTATGTCTTGTAAGTTGCTATTTTATTTAGGTTTTGGTCTAAGCACTTGTTAACTGGAGTTTATACCCTGCTTTTGTAGATAAAAGGTTGTATTTGGAAGGCTTCAAAGTATACTCTGTGCTATTAATGTTCAATAGTTACTGAGGATTATGTTAGAAAAGATCAATATCCGCATACCATGCATATAAGATTGCTTTAAAGGCCTTCATTACTGTCAAAATGGATAAATTTCCATGATGTGTGTAATTGTGTCTATGCACCCACACACACGTGTCTATGTGTGAGAGTATCTAGATTTGAAATTCTAAAGTACACAAGCAATTAATAATCATATATAACTTCTCAATTAAAATAAAAAATTTCAATAAACATTGGTGATTTAACTCTTTCTCAAATGTATGTTGATATAATGATTGCAGGGCACCACTTCAATTATTCACATAGATGTCAGCAAATGGTAGAGGCATGGCTCATATGTCTTGTTGCACAAAAGACACTACCATAGTACAAGCATCCGTTACCTCTTCTTTGATGTAGATTATCAGTGCTGGAATTTGACAATATCTGAACTTATAAAAAGAAACCCATATATTTCTTTTTGTTCTGAATGTGTTGTAAAAGGGACTGGAGAAGTAGAAGGAAAAAAAAGAAATATAATAACATTTATTTGGTTTTATTCAATTTGTGAGCATTTTGTTGAAAGAAACAAACAGCATGAAGAGAAGGAGGAGGTAAAGAAATGGTTTGGTATTATAACTTGAACTCAAAAGTTGGATAAAACTGTTGTTAATTATTCAGGATATATCAGCTAAGGTTGAACCATGACCTATTTCTGCGTAATTAGAATTATTTGATTAGAACATGAAATGATATTTTAGTCTCTAGATGACACCACTGTATGATGTATGGTTAATTTGATGCCAAATTATTTGGGACGTCTACAAGGAGGTTTGTACTCAATAGTCAATAGGATCAAACTCATAAGCTAATATAATAATATTCTTGCTTAGGGACCTTGTAGACTATCCTTCTGTTGATGTTGGTCTACGCGCCTACAAAGCTGGCCATTTGATCCCTTTTCTTGTGTTTCATTAATTTTTTGTCAAAGCATTTAGTATTGAGAGCTGAGAGTGTCTTTTCATTCTTGTTTCCCATGTTGCATACTTCATCTTAAGGTAAGATATCTATCTTCTAGGTTTTTTTGTTCATTAAGCAGGTCATGTGCACAAAAGCAAAAGATGGAATGACAATATGAGCAAAAAGAATGCACAACAAGCTGTTCATGGTAATGGAATCGCTCATGATGGAGCATTTGTAGGAGATTACCGAGCATCAAGAAAGAAAAAGAGAGATTTGGCAAGTCTTGGGTGAAATTTGGATTTTGAAGCATTTCTTAGAAATGTCAAAATAGAGCTTAATTGTCGAGGAGTGAATGAAGTGCCTGAGTGGGAGATAGGACAATTTCAAGTGATTCAAATTCCTTGAATTTACACGTAGATGCATTAGACATGAGCTGAAGTGGTAGAATTTGGTGGGGTATGTGCTTGGCCGATAAACAATGGTGAGGAAATTTAAAGCATGCGCCTAGCAAAGTGTTAAGTGGTAAAAAAGGATGGAGTGCATGCTTGGGAAGGTCATGTTAGCATAAGAGGTCAAGGAGCACATCCATAGAGGATTTGTTGACTTAAGGGATAGATGACATGCGTAATAGGGAAAAGGACAATGCTCAATGGGGAAGATAACAAAACACATGCTTGAGTTTGTTTGGCCAATAAGAAAACAAGAAGCACCAACATAGACTTTTAAAGTGTCAGATGTACCTTAAAAGTGTGCTTGAACTATGTTTCAGTGGTAGAAGTGGAAGAATTGTGCTCCTTTAACCTTTCAAGTGACATCAATGTTGAAAGCACGCCCTTAGAGTCTAAGGTTGCTCTTTGCCCATTTCTTGTGGATCTTAGTATTTCAAATTTGTCGCAATAGGAATTTCATGGCTGATGAAGTTGTAGGGGTTGGTGGTTAGGGTTTCAAGATTCTTAGAAGGTCCATCATGTGCTCCTTTAACCTTTCAAGTGACATCAATGTTGAAAGCACGCCCTTAGAGTCTAAGGTTGCTCTTTGCCCATTTCTTGTGGATCTTAGTATTTCAAATTTGTTGCAATAGGAATTTCATGGCTGATGAAGTTGTAGGGGTTGGTGGTTAGGGTTTCAAGATTCTTAGAAGGTCCATCATGTTTTAGAATGAAAGTTACTACCTTTTTAATTAAGTTTTCTATTTTAGATAATCATAGAGAGGGTTCTTGCATTAACTTTAAATTTTTAGCAGCTGCTGTATTTAGAAAGATTCTTATTTAGAGGATCTATCAAATTTTAGAGTGATAATCTACTTCAGTATCATAGAATGTGATGCCCCGATCATGTCACAATGAATTTAGTCAAATAAAATATTATAATAATACTCATTAACATGTTCAGGAAATCAGAAATAAATTAAGTAATAAATAAGAGTCAAGAATATATCTAAATACATTATCATTGCTCAGAAAATTGTCTTATTCAGACATTATGATTTTCTGTAATTCTAGATCCAAGAAATTAAAGTACCAATCAAGTAATTACGCTATGTAAGTCTGCAGGGGAGATAACAAGTAAGAAATAAATAAGATAATATGTCACACGAATTAAGGGACAGGATTTTTGGTCCAGGCGGCAATATTTAAAGCCTTAGGAATAATATCTGGATTCTGAACCATACCTTAATTCCCATCAGATGCAATTAGTAAAGGAAAGGTCAGTGATGAAGATTATTGAAGGAAAGGTTCAAATTCTTAAAAGATACCGATCTGAGGTAAACTCTTGGTCAAAGCAAATTCAGAGGATGCAAGTAAAGCAAACATGATTTGTTTATTAGAGAGAGAGAGAGAGTTTTATGACAGCGATTAGTTTGATTATAAAAAGACAAAACTCTTGTTAGTTATAAATATAGAAGGCAACATTAAATGAAGTTTGATTTGTTTGTTTAAATGAAGTGGTGCGATTGGGGAAGATGTGTCTTATCTGAATGATTACTTAATGAAGAAGGATTTCTCTTTGGAATTGGTCTTCTTGGGAGACATGAATAAGAAAAAACTTGTGAGATGAAAAGGGGGATATGTAAGAAGAAGAGAACGAAAGACAGACATATACTAGATGGAACAGCAGCCAATAGAAAGAGAATCAAATAAAGCATAGAGGCTTATTTGCAGATATATCAGCAGACTGGGTTAATGACCAAGTGCTGTGTATGATGCTACATAATCTTGATCACATTTAGTCATCTTATATTAATGCTTAGTAATTAATTTTAACATCCCTACTCTCTCTCTCTCTCTCTCTATATATATATATATATATATGAATATTTAATTATGATAGAGATTCCTTTAGAACTTTCATCCAAACTGCTGTCCCATTATGGAGGGGAGATATGTGCATATAAGGAACGCCAGTAGCATGATGGTCCATTTGAGTTGGGTAGCCCTAGGTGGGGCTGGGAGACCCAATGGCAGGTGTCATTCCGTGCTCCTGGGCTCGATGGACAGGCTCGAGGCACCTTATATGATCTCCCATGGTGCTTCATGATGTGGAAAGGTTATTGAGGAAAGCTTAAAGGGAATCCCACATGCACAGTATGACTATTATTATTATGATTAGAATTCTATTTTAACATTGTTGAATTATATTTTTATTAATCTTTTGATAACTAACCTGGTTGCAGGCTCTAAATCAAGATATTAAGCTGGCAATTTACATCCCCAAGCATAATCCAAACCCCATTTAGGAATTCTAGGGCAAATTGAGTAAAGTCCCAATAGGGGATGTTACATAGAGGATGTTCATGCTTATTACTAGATGTAGAGTGAAGGCCTATTTTTAAGCTGGTTTTAATTTATATTGTCTTTAGGATTAGGTTTATGCTTTAAAGTACTTTCTTTCTTGCTTCTTAGAGCTTTTAGTATTTAGCTTTAAAAGAATGATATTTGGGATAAAATAATGAATATCCTATGTCCCAAAAATTGGGCATCATGTAATCTTATAAATAAGTGTTTTGAGCACAAGTTATTCTTGTTGATAGCTGATGCTATGCTTATGTCACTTAAATCTTGTTCCATGTGTTATTTATTTTTGCTTGACAATGTTTATTATTTCCTAAATTGGATTGAAATGTAGATTGTAAAGTCAAACGTTGTAATGGCAATGTCTCTACCTAGATTGTCGGTCTCCATTTTAGCAAATAAGAAGTTGCCTTTTCATGCTTAGAGTTAGTTTCTTTTGTTTCTTGAAAATCTCATTTGTGAGATCAAATCTACTATCAATCTTCTCATATTTGAGGCAAAAAGACAGATAATTAATTATTTTATTATGCAAAACCCCTTGAGGAAAATTGCGTAGTGTGAATATTTTAAAGTTTGTTTATATCTTAAACTCTTGAGTAGTTTTAGATCTAAAAGAACTTCCCCTTTCAATTTGAAGAGGGTTTTACCTAAAAAATTAGTGTTTTAATTTTTCTTTGGCACCTACTATGGGGCACGAGGTAAAACATGCCAATCTTGTAGTAGGAAAATTAGTCTTATTGCCTTCAAGTCGAAGTTATTTCCATTTTGATGGATAAGGTCTATAGTAGAACTTGAAGGAAAGGAGGTCTCTCGTCTTTCAAGCATATATTAATAACCTTCAAGTGAAGACTCGTCTTCATTGACTATTTCTAAACTTAATGAGATATTTTTGGTATTGGACAAGGAGCCCCTACAAGCAATGGGTAAGAATGCCCATGGCAACAATGGTTTGCCCCTACTTCCTCTATTGGGGGGAGCTAGTATTGGTCCTTTGGTTCTTGCAAAATGCAATGAATTTCCAAATGGCTTGAGGAAGGGTTTTTTAAAGTTTCACAGTGACAACACATAGCACCTTGATGAGCACATTGTAGCCTTCATCACAATATGCAATATTGTAGGAGTGGCACATGAAGATGTTGTAGTTGAACTTTTTGTTGAGACTTTGTGGGGAGGCATAATAGATTGGTTTCACAGTTTCAACATCTTGTCATAGGCTCTAACCAATTGGGAGATCATGCACAAGAAATTCATGTGATGTTTTGAGCTAGCTGAAGATGGCCATATTCTATTTGCACAACTCTCGATTGAGGAAGGAAAATAGTAACCCATTGAGGAAGTTTGTTGCATAAGTTGCTTTAGTGTTATTTTGAAGCCATCTCTAGAGATCCTATTGAGTTTTATAAATACATTTCCATCAAATCACTTTCATGATCAAAGCCTGTTGAAATGATGAACTAGAACAAGTAGTTATGTTAGAAGACAACATGATTACCTTCAACCAGGCCCATGATTCAAAGTTCAATTAAACCTCTCTTACAAAGGATGGTGTTTGGTGTCACAAATATGAAGATAAAACTTTAGAAAAATGTTCTAGCTTAGTAATATTTAATATTAGAGACATCCTACAGAGGAATTTATATAGGAAAGTTTTAAGTGACTAAGCATGCTTGTGGAGTCAGAAATTTAATAAAGAGCATGGAGTAGAAAAGAGGAAAAAACACGACAAGAATCCATGAAAGGATCCACCAATGGTGTCCTATTCTCGAGAGCCCGTTTTTGTTCCTTCATTAGTAGATCATGAAAATGAGTTGGAATTTTGCTCAAATTCTATGATGAAGGACTATTGATCAAAGACGAACAATCTTTTGAGTTGGACATAGAAGGAATTGCACAAGTATATCATAATATTCTTTAATGAAGATAGATGTTTATAGAGAAAAGTGATGATCTATCTTTTTCTACTTAGCAAGAAGAGTGTGCCATATATGACAATTTGTCAAATGGATATTTCTCTACATTTGAAGGATTATTTGAAGAACTTGTATAGAATAGATTGAGGATAGTCAATTCACTCAAATTGTTTAAACAAGTGATTGTTGAAGAAATGGAGTGTCTTATTAGATGTTGATATCCTTCTTCACCATTTGATTTTGTGGACAGGAAACAAGGATATTATGATTCCAAGTCTTCTAGTTTATGTGAGCATTAAAGATGATGGAAGTTAGTTTCCGCTACCACCTTTGCTAGAATAGAAGTTTGTTGGTAGAGTATATACTAACTTAAAACTAATTCCATAAAGCTAACATATATGCTAACATTAATATAGTATTTTAGAGAATCACAGAGAGGGGTTCATGTATCAAAATTTCTACTACAGCAGCAACCGTTTTTAGAAATTCGCTTTAAAACAATGATTTTTGGGATAAAATAATGAATATTCTAAGTTCCCAAAATTGAGCATCTTGCAAACTTCAGAACAAGTGCTTTGAACACAATACATTCTTAATGATAGTTGATGTTATGCTTATGCTATTGAAATATCATTCCATATGTTATTTATGTCAGTTTCATATTGACAATAGAAACAAGAATTTGAAATGATTAGAACAATCTTGTCTCTTCAAATTCTACATAGGAGGACCCTTTAGTGCACAGTTTGGACCCTCCAACACCTGTAGAAGACATGGAGAGAAAAGCTAACATCATTGGAGGCTTGTGTGAGTGTTGTAGTATTTGAACTGAGGAGAAGTTAGCTGTATGAAGGATTGAACAAGAATTTAAGAGAACTCAGCTAAATGAAGGATTGACAACTTGATAGTGAGCATAGGAACAACTAATTGTTGTATCTATTTTTTGTACTTGTTTTCTATTCGTTTAGTAATCTTTGTTAGATGAGCAATTTCTGTACTAACTGACTTTACCAACTCTGGGGTTTTCTAAGTTAAAAGATCTGTCGTTTGAGTTGAATTTGTACTTGTTTCCAGCATTTTAATTTCTATTTACACAAGTATAATAATAGTTAATTAATTTATGAAATTATGGATCATCATGATCAAACCACATATAACTAGGGTGTAGTCTTTGATATGAAAAATACTCTTCACTTCCTTATAGCTAATATCTATAAACAGAACAACAGGCCATGGAAACTATTCAAAAAAATTGTGAGAACAAGGGCTGGCAAAAGATACACTCAGAGATTGTAATGGCCCCTCCTAAAAGTCCTTGTTATTTCTTTTAGGAAGGGTAAATTAATAATAAACTAAAATTAAAATTAAAGTTTTAATAAGGGTCAAGGGGCATGCGAAAAGTTATGTCCATTAAAGGAAAAAGGTATATAAGGAAGATCAAGCAAGGTGAAGGAAGAACATATGAGTAGAATACATCTTTTATTATCTGATTATTACTTCTTTGGAGCATGGAACTGTGGTTCAATCTGACCTAAGGAGAAACTCCTTAAGATCTGGAATTAGAGGATGGAATCTCTTTGATTTCCATTATTGAATTAGAGAACGGAAACCTGTGATTCAAATCTGGGGCAATTTCACCCAAGATTGCATTGGAGTTTCATGTGTTAATTAGACGTTGTCAATTTACTAGTGTACAGTTTTGGAGGCCTTCCAAAGATGTTTTAAATTAATTGTAATTCACAGCAGATGTAAAGTTAACTTATTAGCAGTTGCTCAAGATAAGTTTGAATTATCTAAGAATTCTAAATATAATACCTAATAAAGAATCATACATATTCGCTGAAATTTCTAAATCGATTCTATCCAGAAGCAATAAATATTAATCGTTTTTTATAAATTTAGTATAAATTATTATAATTGTATGTATGCGGTTTGATATATATGAAATTTTTAAATGGACATTACAAATCTTATCAGAGTTGGATCTTGCTAACATATGAAAAAGAAGTTAACCTTATGATGCAAAAAAACTCTTTCCATTTAAGTGACAAAACAAGTGAATATGGCAGATAGAGAGAGAAAAACACCTTTGGGTATAGTTCTTTCAGATAAGTTTAAAAGAAGATTGATACAATGATAGACATGTTGGGTCAAATGCTCCACATGAAGTAGAATAATATGAATGCTCCCAGAAATAAGATCAATAGCACACTATGAATGCTTGTTGGATTTGATGATAGATCTCTATGTCCCACTTTCATTCATTGAGAAGAACAAAAGTCTTAACCAAGGGTCATCAAAAGAAACCAGATTCAAAATTCGTGTCACTTGGCTGATGTAATAAAGGAACAAGAATCAAATTCTGATTCAGATTACTCAAAATGGCTTCCAAAGGCAATGCTATGATCAAACAAAACAATTTATTGGCTGGGAAGATGATCAAGGTGCTAATGGAAAATCAAGTAATGAAATTGCTGAGCTTGATAGCAAAAAATATGGCAAGGTTGATTCTTCTTCCTCTGAGATGGCAACCTAAACTGTCATATTCAGGTTGGCAATTTTGGTGTGCAATGCAATATTAATACTGAGGTCAACAATTCGCCAAATTTTCCAGTTATTGAATCTAGTGTTGGTCCCAAACAATTGATAAAAGAGGAGTGCATTCATATTATAGGAAGCATATTTGATATATTTGACGATGACTATAATCTCACAAGCCTATTTGTGAAATGCAAGGATGATAGTAGCTGGGAAAAATGAAACAAAATTTCCCATACAACATTAATGCAAATGTTGACAACTCAATAAACAAATATTTGTTTCAGTATAAATTCTAAATTTGATGGAGGTGAGGATGTCCATGGTTTAGCTGGTGGAAAGGATGGTTCTGCTTTTGAAACTCATGGTGAGAATTTTGAAGAACAATATTCAAAATTTGAGAATATGACAAATGAGATTACTAGAACAGGCGATGATTTTTATGATGACTGCCACATGGATTTAGAGTTATCCAATAAAATGAGAAGATTTTTGTGATATTTTTGGAAACTTTGATTGGATTTGTTACAAAATTTGAGAACCTCAAAAGTGGACCAAAAGGGTATAAAATCATTTTAGAAAAGAACATTGCATTTAAGGTCATAGATGTTTGTTGTGCTTTTATTTCTCATCTCAATATATGGAAAGCTCACTTTCTTGCTTTGATTCAAAGAGATATCCATGGAAGTTTGCAGCTATGTGAAGGTTGGGCCAACCCAATCAATTCTTTGCACTTGTAGTTGATGCCAAAAAGGAAATTGATCTTTGGATTGATGCTTCCTTTATTTGACTTTAAACTATGCTATAGTAAGAGTCTTTTTGTTTATTCTTTTTGAGGACAATGTAATGTCCACTCTTTCCTAGATGATCACTTAGTTGCAGAGATTTGTCTATTTCCATCTCTGTATACAAATCTTGTGGTTAGGAGATGTTAGCGCTAGCAAGGGGTTTTACACTTAGCCATTTTCTAGGCTTGGATGACTTATTTTATAGTTACTTCATGTTATTTTATCATAAAGTCACTTTTATGCTAAAAATATAAATATTATAAAGTGATTTTATAAGAAAGAATTATAAAGTTAAATTAAAACATAAAGTACCCCCTTGGCTCCCACCTAGACAACTTAATGATGTTTTAAAAATATGGTTTTTTTATTTAATGAGGAATAAGACCCTCAAGGGGTCGAACTCTCTAAATGGGAGTTTATTTTAATAAACTCAATGAAATTTAATAAAAGAAACCCTATTTGGTATGGCTAGGGTTGGAGGTCATTAAAAGAGCAAAGGTGGATTCATTTTGGCTATCTTTCAATCATTTTTACAATCAGCTTTTTGGGAATTGTGCTCTGCAATTTATTTTAGCAGCATAGCAACTTTGAGGAACAAAAACTCCTTGAAGACAGGTGGATTTGGACAATTACCCAGTTCACAGAATGGAGGGATTCATTCAGAATTCCTAATTGTGCTTCAATTCAGACTTGTTACAGCAGTTTTTGAGGATTATTTGCAGATTGGAGAGGGTTTTGAGACTTTATAAGGCAACCATACCTAGATTTGCAGCAGCCATACCCTCCCATAGCAGGCTGTACCATCCTATAGACCCCAATTTATCTATAACAGCCGTACAACATAGGAAAGGGTTTGAAATTGCTCCTATCTCCATTGTATACACCTATCAGCAAGAATCTGATAATTACTTCAGGATATAGGAGGCATATGTGGACCAGATTAGTGATTCATTGAGGAAAACTTGGTTAATTCAATAATCTTGCTTGCAGGCTAGGTACAATTCTTAGCAGTTTCAATATATTTGTTTTATTTAATTATGGTTGATGCCAATAAACTTGTTTGGAGTCATTGAACCTCCCTGGATGCTCATGTACTGTGATCTATTTGAGAATTTTCAATAACGTTACCTTGGTTGAGTGCTAGACTCCTGGTATGCAATCTTATTTTGTTTCAAATTAACTCTAGAAAGTTGCTACCTTACTGTTTTAGAAATCAGAATTCAGAGAATAAAAATTAGAACTTTATATTTTGCAAATTGAATTTCAAAATATTATATGTCAGGTGTATAATTCCATTCCAAGAGTTGTTCTATCATAACGTATCGAAACCACTTGAAAACTATCCTAAAACCTCAAACCAGCAGCATTAAAATTCAGTAAAAATTGTATCAAAATTGGCTGGGGATCTTTTGGTGGTGTCAGAGTAATGATCTTGCCAGCTTGAGGGTCCTCTGATCCTTTCTATTCATCTTGGAAGAACAAGACCTTATACATATTATACACGCAGAAGAGCACATGGACATTTGGACTTTGACATGGGTGATAGACTTGAAGATAATAGGAGTCCTCAGCAAGAGGAGAGGCAGAATCCTCCCAATCTAGGTGAAGTGCTAGGAACTCTGGCTAATTCTCAGCCTAGGATTGTTTAGGCACGAGACAGCCTTCAAGATACACTGGACAGGTTGGATTTGATTCGTCATAGGGATAGGTGTGGCAGTCATGGCAGGTCTGTTTCTGTAGATGGGAGTCATGGCAGTAGCAGTAGCAGGGCACCTTCATCATTAGGCAGTGCGCCTATTTTTCCTAGGCATGATAGGACTCATGCCCAAACAGCTGATAGGCCTATGCAGCCTCGTTTTCCTCCGAGAGATGAGCCACCACCAATGGACCCACAAGAGGGCGTTGAGTTTCAGGACATGGTTATGGCAGCCGGTGATGAGTGGGCTCGTCTCCCAAAGCATGTGAGAGATGCTTTTCCTTTACATCAGTACTGTATGCATTGTAGGGACAATATGAGGAATCATACTGATAGGTGCCCTCGAGAGCAGTAGAATAGTGATCTCAAGCGAGCTACCAGTAAGATTACTTTATCCTCCTTTGATGGTAGTGGGAAGATTAGTGCACGAGCCTGGGTGTACAAACTAGATATCTACTTGTCACTCAAGCCAATGCTAGAGAGCGAGGCCATACAATTTGCAATATTAAATGTGGAGGGTGTGGCTTATTCTAGTGGCACCATGGTTTGATCACCCAAAACCATGGACTCGTGCATTCTTACATTGAGTTCACTGAGCGGCTGATTGCTAGATTTGACCATAAGGATGTTGAGTTGTACTACAAAGTTCTTGCACTATTGCGATAGAGTGGACATGTTGAAACTTACATTAATGAGTTTCATCGTATTGCTGTTATGGTTCTTGAGATGCTGGACAGATGCGTAGTGATGTTATTTATAGAGGGTTTACATGATAGGTTGCGGGGATTGGTCAAGGCTCTTGAGCCGAGGACCCTTCATGAGGCTATACAGACTACCTTGGACCTTGAGACTACGCCACCACTCTCTTCTTATCAGTCAGATAAGAAATTTTCCAGAGGCTCTAAGCCTTTTTAGAGATCATCTCCATAGCACAAGAGTGCACCGCCTCCTCCTAGGATGGATCAAGAGACTCGTAACTAGTTGAGGAGGAAGAAGCTGTGTTTCACTTGTTAGGAGCCTTGGGAGCTTGGTCATAGATGCCTTGGAAAAGGAAAAACACTTCTCATTGAAGTCTACTCTGATGTAGATGATGAGCAGGTACAAGATACAGTTTTTGAGGGCAGCCATGATGAGGATTAGCATGAGGTTCCACAGGTAGAGCTTGCGTAGGATGAGACTTTGGGTACATTTAAAGTCACTATTGCTACTCTTTTAGAAGTCCCTAAGATCCACACCTTTTGGTTGAAGGGAGTGATTAAGGGACAACGTGTGATTTGCCTGGTGGACAATGGTGCTACACACAACTTTATTGATGAGGGACTGGTTGCTAGGCGTGGATCGTAGGCTAAGGACTTCGCTGGTTTCAGTGTGACAGTGGTAGATGGTTTTGCAATGAGGTGCACCAGGAGAGTTCCACAACTGAGTATACAGATGGGTGACTATACTTTGATCGATGACTTCTACGTTGTTGGTCTCGGTGAGATTGATGCAGTGCTTGGCATCTAGTGGCTTCAGTCTCTTGGCAGATATGTGCAAGACTTCAAGAGGATGGAATTGGAGTTTATGGTGGATGGTAAGGAGGTTGTTCTGAAGGCTCTTTTAGATGGTGGGCCTATGGTAATCTCAGCACATAGGATGGAGTCTTTGTTCAGACATGGAGACGTTGCTTGGGCGGTATAGTGTTACATTTCGTCCAAGACACCTTCTACACTTGATGAGCAACCATTTCATATAGATATCAAGACTGTGTTGGACAAACATGGTGTTGTGTTTGGTGATCTTCCTTCTAGGAGACCACCAGATCGTGGCTTTGAGCATGTGATAGAGCTAGAGGAGGGCATTAAGCTCGTCATTATTGTTCCCTATCGTCATCCTAAGGCATTTAAGGATGAGATAGAAAAGACAATTCGAGAGCTATTGGGGATGGGATTCATCAGGCCTAGTTCCTAGCCCCTTTGCTTCTTCTGTGGTGCTAGTGAAGGAGGATGGCACTATGCGCATGTGCATTGACTACCGTGCATTGAATAAGAAAAGAATCAAGAACAGGTATTTGATACTGTGCATAGATGAGTTACTAGATGAGCTTCATGGTGCTATGTACTTTTTCGAAGATTGATCTTCAATCAGGATACCATCAGATTCGTGTTCGTGAGGAGGACATCCATAAGACAACATTTAGGCACTGAGTTTTTGGTGATGCCGTTTGGCCTTACTAACGCACTTGCTACTTTCTAGTCATGCATGAATCATGTGTTAAATAAGCAGTTGCGTAAGTATGTGCTTGTATTCTTCGATGACATTCTGATGTACAATAGGACTTGGGATGAGCACTTGAGGCGCACTTGGATGAGGTACTTGGTATTATGGAGGTTTAGTCTCTGATTGCCAAGATGTTCAAATGTGAGTTTGGACTTACGGAGATATTATATTTGGGAATTGTGATTTGTGCTAATGGAGTGAGGTCCACCAAGAGAAGATACAAGCAATACTTGATTGGCTGCCACCTAGGAATGTTTTAGTTGCGGGGTTTCCTAGGCTTATGTGCATACTATAGAAGGTTTGTGAAGGGTTATTCACGACTTGTAGCTCCATTGACGAATCTCACATATAAGGGTGCTTTTATATGGACAGATGAGGCATAGGTTGTATTTGATAGGCTCAAGCAGGTTATGAGCACATGTCTAGCCTTAGCTCTTCCAGGCTTCTCTTAGCCCTTTGTATTGGGGTGTGATGCATCAGGAGAGGGCATAGGAGTGGTCTTTATGTAGAACTGCCACCCCATTGCCTATGAGAGTAGGAAATTGAGGGATAATGAGAGACTGTACTCCACCTACGATAAGGAGATGCTCGCCATTATGCATGCTTTGGCAAAGTTCAAAAAGTATTTAGTAGGTGGCAGATTTGTGGTGAGGATCGACCACACCAATTTGAAGTATTTCTTGGAGTAGAAAGAACTTAGTGAGCGCCAACAAAAATGGGTCAACAAAATATAGGCATATGATTTTGACATTGAGTATGTCAAAGGGAAGAACATTGTTACTGATGCACTTTCTAGGAGGCCTTCAGTTGCTATCCTATGCTCCTTGAGTAAAGTCTCAACTTTTAGTTGAGTATTCCAAAAATTAGTTTGCATGTGAGATTATGGATGGACAGATTTAGGATGATAGGTACATTGTGGTTGATGATGTGATATACTATAAGAACATAATTTATTTAGTTCCTAGATTGAAATTGAAGGAAAAGATTCTATGTGCCATCCATGATCACCACTAGTGGGACATCCAAGGTACTTCAAGACATACAGGCAGGTACGAGAGGGATTCTCATGGAAGGGTCTCAAGGATGATGTCTTGCTCTATGTTCGTGAGTGTATGACTTGTTAGTAGAACAAGTCAGAGCATACTTTCCCAGCTGGTCTTCTGCAACCATTGCCTATTCCAGAGCAGAAGTGGGAGGGTATTTCTATGGACTTTATCACTTGTCTTCCAAGAGTCCAGGGGAAGGATCACATTTATGTAGTTGTGGATAGGTTGACAAAGTTTACACACTTCTTCTCTATTGCAGCTGACTTCACAGCTTCTTAGGTGGCTGAGTTGTTCTTTCGTGAGGTGTTCAGACTCCATGGACTCCCTAGGACCATTGTTAGTGACTGGGATAGCAGATTGATAAGTATATTTTGGCAAGAGCTATTCCGACTTGTAGGTACAGAGTTGACCCCTAGCACCAGTTACCACCCTCAGACAGATGGACAAACAGAGAGTCAATAAGTGGGTAGAGAGATATCTGCGTAACTATGTTTCGGGTCAGCAAAGAACATGGGTGCGTTGGTTGTATTTGGGCAAGTATTGTTATAATACTACGCACCACGTCTATTGGTATGACTCCCTTTCGAGTCCTGTATGGTTATGATGCCCTATCATTTGTTGATTTGGTGTTGGGTGATAGCAGAGCGCCTAGAGCTCGGGATTGGCTACAGGACAGTTAAGATAACATGCAACATGCATTGAACCAACAGAGGGTGTATGGAGATTGGCACCGTGTTGAGAGGACTTTTGAGGTTGGTGATATGGTATTCTTGCGTCTACAACCCTACAGTCAGAGTACACTCAAGAGGAGTGGGGTAGAGAAACTCAAGCCTCGGTTTTATGGTCCATATAGAGTTCTGAGGAGGATTGGAGAAGTCGCATACAAGCTTGAGTTACCTTCCAAGAGTAAGATACATAATGTCTTTCACGTGTCTTGCTTGAAGAAGGCTCTGGGATAGCATGTGACTCCATCACTTGTTTTACCTCCATTGGATGAGGAAGGCTGATTGATTCTGATACCTGTAGAGGTTCTTAATATGAGGGAGGGGAGGTTGAGGAGCAAAGAATATCTGATACGTTGGAAGGACTTGCCTATAGAGGCTGCCATGTGGGAAGGAGAGATGATACTTCAACATCCAGCCTTGCAGTTGCTTGAGGGCAAGTGACTTGGCAAGGGAGGACTGTAATGTCCCCTCTTTCCTAGATGATCACTCAGTTGCAAAGATTTGTCTATTTCCATCTCCATAGACAAGTCTTTTGGTTAGGAGATGTCAGCGCTAGCAAGGGGTTTTACACTTAGCCATTTTCTAGGCTTGGATGGCTTATTTTATAAGTACTTTATGTTATTTTATCATAAAGTCACTTTTATGCTAAAAATAGAAATATTATAAAGTGACTTTATAAGAAAGAATTATAAAGTTAAATTAAAACATAAAGTACCCCCTTGGCGCCCACCTAGACAACTTAATGCTGTTTTAAAAAGGTGGTTTTTTTATTTAATGAGGAATAAGACTCTCAAGGGGTTGAACTCTCTAAATGGGAGTTTATTCAATGAAATTTAATAAAAGAAACCCTATTTGGTATGGCTAAGGTTGGAGGTCATTAAAAGAGCAAAGGTGGATTCATTTTGGCTATCTTTCAATCATTTTTACAATCAGCTTTTTGGGAATTGTGCTCTGCAATTTATTTCAGCAGCATAATAGCTTTGAGGGACGAAAACTCCTTGAAGACAGGTGGATTTGGATGATACCCCAGTTCAGAAAATGGAGAGTTTCATTTAGAATTCCTAATTGTGCTTCAATTCAGACTTGTTATAGCAGTTTCAGACGATCATTTGCAGATTGGAAAGGGTTTTGAGACTTTAGAAGGCAACCATACCTTCATTTGCAGCAGCCGTACCCTCCCATAGTAGGCTGTACCATCCTACATACTTCAATTTATCTAGAACAGCCATACAACACAGGAAAGGGTTTGAAATTGCTCCTATCTCCATTGTCCACACCTATCGGCAAGAATCTGTTAATTACTTCAGGATATAGGAGGCATGTGTGGACCAGATCAGTGATTCATTGAGGAAAACTTGGTTAATTCAATAATCTTGCTTGCAGGCCAGGCACAATTCTTAGCAGTTTCAGTATATTTGTTTTATTTAATTATGGTTGATGCCAATAAACATGTTTGGAATCATTGAACCTCCCTAGATGCTCATGTACTGTGATCTATCTGAGAATTTTCAATAACACTACCCTAGTTGAGTGTTGGACTCCTGGTATGTGATCTTATCTTGTTTCAAATTAACTCTAGAAAGTTGCTACCTTGCTGTTTTAGAAATCAGAATTCAGAGAATAAAAATCAGAACTTTATATTTCCGCAAATTGAATTTCAAAATATCATATATTTGGTGTATAATTCCATTCCAAGAGTTGTTCTATCATTGGCATTCTAAAACACATCAAAACCACTTGAAAACTATCCTAAAACCTCAAACCAGCAGCATTAAAATTCAGAATTTTTTTTTATCAAAATTGGCTGGGGATCTTTCAGATGAGAGAAAACTTATCTTACATTACGAACCTTGCTGGTTTCCAACTCTTGTTTTTGTTGTTAAGAGTTATTGGGAAATACAAGTACACGAGCTATAAGAATACTGAAGAATAAATTGACCTTATAATTCAAAGGATGGTATTGATCTTATGACATTAAAAGACTATATTGGCAGCTTGGTTGATGCAAGTGTAGTAACAACAACTTTTCAAGGACATCTGTAATATCCCCAACAATTTTTTTGATTTTTTTAACAGTTTTACAAGCACACCAACACCTATTAGGGTTAGAATAATGAAATTTAAACTAACTGAAAGGAACCCTACACCTTTTGATCACCGAGAGCCCAAGCTGGGAGGGTGAGAGCATATGGTGGCAGGGGATTGTTAGATGCAACCTTCTGAAAATGCATATTACAATAATGGGCAGCAAGCCAACCCCTTCCACTTTTTAGCAGGATATAGGAAATATTAAAATCTCTTGGTGGTAAACCAGCCAAGGATGATGCAAGAAACTGAAGAACAATCACTCTACTGCTTATGCTGCGGGAGGACTAGAAATGAAATTCACTATCAACTCCACCGCTTATTCAGCGGGAGGACAACAAAGAAATTTCAAAATCAACTCTACTGCTATTACAGAGCCAAATGTAGGCGGCAAGTTGATCTTTTCCACTTTTCAACGGTAGTTTGTTTTACAATCCATAAATGGTTGTTAGTAGTAAGTACTACTATCCAGCCTTACAATAAAGAGTACAATGCATAGAATAGAGAGATTATACTGTCCAATACTGATGAATACTTCCAAGCTTAACACACTTAGCAAACTCAAACACACTCATAGAGAAATAACACACCATTGATCACTAAATTGAAAAAGCAATCTGCTGCACCCATAACACGCAGAAAACAACCACTACCAAAATCACTGTTATGCTCATAACTCGCCTAAAACTTCATTGAATGACACAAGAACAAAAGCAAATGAAAGCTAAGATTGAGACGATGCAACAAGAACCTCAAACGTGCACCGCTAACACCACCAACAACCTGCATGCAACCCGAGGCAGCCAAGGAATGGTACGGCTAGCAGCAACAAATCAACTTGCAACCAAAAATCAGATTGAACACCCAAACACACACCAAAACAGGAGAATGATCGTTTTCTTGATACGCTTTCAACGAGCCAATGCCCAAAATGATGGGTCGCACAGGTAGGGAGATATGATCAAATCTTCACTTCAGCCACACCAAACCAACAACACTGAAAAACCACACCACACATTGAAAATCTGAAAATGCACACTGAAAACTTCACCAACATGCCTCCACTCAGCTAGGTACTATGTCTCAAGTATGAAACTGGCAAAACTAGGGAGCCACAACTCCGAAGCTCAAGTTCACTCACCATTCCGGCAGCATAACGATATGATTTCTTCAAGATGCTCAAATGAGGAGCCCATCCCTTGTATTTATAGATTTCTCCATCTGAAATTCAAATGCAAATGGCGCCCAAATTCATTTGAAATTCACTTCATTTCATTTCATGCCCCTTCCAAACATAGCATCCACTTCTCTTGGTAAGCCTAGTCGCACATTTCCCAAGGTCCACACTTGCAACATTAGAATATTAGATACACGAAATATATTCAATTTGGATGCCCTTTTTTGACTTGGGAAATAAAACATAACTTAGGATAAATGATATTATTTTTCCTTCCTAAGTCGTTCCTCCAAAAATAATCAGTGAAATAATTAAATATTAAACTTTAGAATAAAGTGATAATATTTAATTAATCAATTTTTAAATCGCCCACTTCACTGCCAAATCAACCATATGAACTGGAGCACAGAAAATACTAATTGAACTCTGCTCAAGACTGCCACAAATAGCTTTGCCTGAACTGATACTTACTAAAAATAGCAAGTCATGAAAACATCTCCGAAAGACATGCTCGTCGAACCCTGTGAGAGAGCTCGAAAAACCTAGAAAAACCTGAAAATCCAGTCCGCTGCCACCAACTTACTAAAAATAGTAAGTTCAAAAATCACTTTGGAACAGAATGCATGTTATACCACCGTGAAGCTCTCGAAAAACCCAGAAGGAATCCTCAATCAGAATTGCAGAAGCCCTACAAGAAAAGCATCAATTGGATCACACAAAGCTCCACAAAAATAGGAAACCCTAATTCCTCATTCTAATCAGCCTACAGGTCTCCGGAATAGGCCAATGGATCACTGATCACTCCTTACTGAGAAGGGGACTTTACAAGTACAGTATAATAAGGTTGCTGTGAATAAAAATAAATGTTTATTTGCCTACGAGGTTTTTATTGAGTGGTCAATTACTTTGATATTAAAGTTTTTAATCACACAAAAAAGTATTTCATAATGGGGGTATTAAATGGTAAGGAGATCATTGATATTAGGATATGGTTACCTGTTATGCTTATTAAGTAAACATATTCTTAGTAATCTTTGAGTGTACTACATATGGAAGGCTCTTTTTGGTGTGCAGATAGAAATATTGGCATATGTGGAGCTTTTTGGCCAGTATACTTCAGAAGAATTTCCACATGATATTGCAGAGGTACCATCTGTTTAGTTTTATTGTTTCTACTATGTAGTCAACATTCAATCAAAATGGAAAAATATATTACAAGTTCCTGTCCACGATTCTTTATGTTATAAAGTTTATCAGTTCTAAAGGAATTACGTTACACTTAAGTTTTTTCTTTGGTCTGTTGACATAAATTTATATCTTATGTTTGCAGATAATCCATTGCCACTATCCAAATGAGGAGGTTTGTCTCTTGGATGATGTCTTAGGTACTGCAAGCTTTTGGTGTTATTTTTAATTTCTTCTTTTCCCTTCTTGAAAAATATTTTGGCACCTCACAGCCAAATTTAAAGTTATCATTTCTGAAATTGGGAAAATTGTTGCTGCTGCCTTGACTTGTAGCAACATTTGTTCTTCACCATCCAGAACATGGACATACATTTATCCATCCGTTGTTGTCATTGATCATCGATAGAATTGTAATATATGACAAGAAGATCCCTCCATTCAGTTCCTTTATTTCTTTGTTCAGTCCATCTAGTAAGGTATGGATCCTTAACTGAAACATTAGATGTTCTACAGGTTGCTTTTTCTTTCTTTGGATGCCCAGCTGTTCTATTTTTCTTTTTGTATTTCTAATATTTCAAAGTTAAGTGCAAATTTATCAGTTAAATTTGTCTAGCTTTATTATTCAAAAACATTGATTTTGTTTATGGTTGGCTTTCTGGTCTGGACATCAATGTGATTTTGTTTTGCATAGCTTCATTTTCCCTGGCAGAAAGACTATCCAGAGCAATGGGGTGTAGCATGTTTAGGGATATTGAGAGTATTAACACATTACAACCGACCACTACTAGATAATGAAGTTGATAGAGCACAAAATGGAGCAACTGAAAGGAGTGCAAGTGGGAACAGTGCAAGTACGAGCAAGAGTAGAGATAAAGAACCATTGGGTGATTGTGCTCAACAATATCAAGAGAAGAAACCTTTGAGGCTTTTGACACCATGGATTACTGATAGTTTGCTTGCTACATCAATGGGAATAAGAAGTGACTATTTTCGTTGGTAAGATAGAACTTATTTAATAATTCTTGAACATTAATTTATTGCTACATGGCAACTTTTTTGAGTTAAATTTGCCAATAATGGTCAATTATTTTGTCATCTGGTGAATTATTAACTTTTAAGTTTCTGCATTGTATAAGATTGCCTTTAAAACTATCAGTATGTATTTTGCATATGTTATCCACTTGTCTTCTAAGTGAGGAAGGAGAGATACTGCAACATTTTGAGATGCTGATGTGCAGAAATCTAAAATTCAATTCACAAGTATTTTATCCAAATTAATGAACTTCTGTCTATTCTTTCTTGACAAACTAAGTGCCTCAGTAAGCCATTGCACAATCTGTAGCAGGGCTTATTTTGTGCATCCATTTAAATCTTTCTTAGAGATCTAATATTATATGTGCTTATTGGAAATGCTTTGATGAGGGTATAAAGTCTTGGGTGTCTATTTGTAAATAAGGAAAATAAGAATCAATGTATTAGAAATATTTGTGTTAGAAATATTTATAAGAATAAATATTTGTAATAATTTTAATTCTGACAACAATGTCTTAGAAATGGTTTTAAACTGATAATATTAATGAAAAAACTGCCACATTAGAGCAATCTAGTTCAGGAAAGTCTACTTCCAATCCCTTTGATATAAGCATTTGATATCTCAGCTTTTTTTTCTTTCTTAACACTACTCCCAGTTTAGGTTTTGAAACCCAGATTTTGATAAATGTTCCGAGAGGACAAAGAATATGATAAGAAATCAAGAAAATATGTACAAATTTATTATAAACGAAATCCTAATTGATGCTCCACCAAGAATCTAAATCTTTAGAAGTTCAAAAATTGGCTATGGTCTATGCAAAATCATGTGTGTTAGTTTAATTAGATTAAAATTTTATCGTTTTAACTGCCTCTGTTTTCTGTTCTGTTCAGTCACCAAAGGACCCTAGAAATTCTCAAACAAGGGTCATTTAGAGGAATTTCCTAAATGCATTTTAAGCAATTTTTTCTGTGTACCTATTCAAGGGGTTGTTCTCAAAATGAAGGCATAAGATAAGGATTGCATTTTCAACTGTTGCTCCTCTCTAGCTATGTTGATATGCATAGAGGACAACCATATTCTAAGCCACCTGCACTTTTTTTCTAGTTTCCTTGCCTTTATGAGATTAAATGTCATGTGTCACTAAAGCTGGATATTAGCATGAATGCCATGATTGTTTTATATTAAGAATGTTGGAAGCAAATGTAGTCACATTTGCTGTGGTAGTCAGGTCTCATCTACTTGTTTTAAGAATAGGAGTAGAAAAGGTTGAATATGTGTGTGCTATTCTTATAAGCATTCCTAAATATTGGGTTTCTTTTGTGCTTTCAGGTGTGGTGGTGTTATGGGGAAATATGCAGCTGGTGGAGAGCTAAAGCCCCCAATAACTGGTTTGTCACAAAACCTTAAAACTAGTAAAATATCTACATGAATCTGGGATTGGTGCTATCTTTAGGTGTTATGCTGCTATAACATTCTATAGCATTTTATTGTATTCACGAACAGGCATATACAGTATTACTTGAGAATGCTGTCTGTTGTCATGTTTCCCAAGATCAGTAGTTCAATTTATGGTAAATTTTTCTTTCTTTCTTTTTGATTTCAAAACTTTCTTCTTTCTCTTGGAACAACAAAATGATATGTACTTAACATATAAACTGTATTGTGGCTAGGATAAAAGCTAGCTAATTATTAGAGGGGAAAAAACTTGCAATCTTGGCTACAACCTTTTAAATTCCTAGTCTTGCAATAAACAATCAAAAGGCTGAAAAAGCAATATTTGGAGCAAATAGATACATCTTTTGTAATATTGATTGATGAAGAGTTGCAAATTTGATTTGCACCTTATAAATGATATAATCTCATAATATATGATATATGAAATATAATTTTACAAACAAAACTTATCACTAAATGAGGTTTCGGTGTATAGGTCTTCTCTTTCATGGCCAAGTGATACCCACTATTGGGTGAAGTGGCTGAAGGAGATAAGCTATTCTATAAGACCTGAATTTGTAGTGTTAATATTTAGTAGATGGACCTTAAAAGCTTGATTGTCATAATGTATATATCAAAGTATGATTTGAGAAGAATTGAAAGCAAATATTTTGGGTTCCACAAAAATTAATTAGATTAGTTCAAGATGTCATAAAGTTGGGTATCTTGCAATGTCCCTAATTTAGAATATAAATTAATAATAAATAATAATACAAAAGAATACATATAAAAATATAAATATGAATATAAAAGAATATAATTAAAATTTGATTAAAGTTAATGAATGGTCAAAAGGCATGAAATGATAAGTTGTGACTCCCTCAAACGTGAGATATAAAAGGGAGAAGAGAACCTTATTTGAGGGGAGCGCCCGCGGGGGGGGGGGGGGGGGAGAATTTGGAAATGAGAAGTGCAGATCTGATTGTGGAAGGTTGTGTCCCTTTCAAAGGGTAGAAAGAATGAAGAGTTGCAATCTTTCAAAGGGTGCTAATGGTGAAAGGGTGTGTCTCTTCCCAAAGGACATACATGATGAAGAGGTGTGACCTCTCCTTCACATTGAGAGATATAACGGGAAGGAATCAAAAGCATCTAGTGACATCACCATCGATCAGATCAGATCAGAACTGTTATTAAGCTACAAGAAGTAACATCCTTGTTGTTGGTGGTATGCATGGAGATGTGCTGAATATGTATGCTTAATATATGAAGCCTGATTATGTTGTTATGCAGAATTTAGTAGTGATATTAATATAGACTGCAATATGTATGACAGTCATACTTAATATTATATATATTCATAATACATGAGAAGTTAGTATACTTATAGTCTGAATCATGTTATTACTGTCAGTATTTAAGAAGATGGGATTGAGTTGCTCCAAAGAGGAGCAGTCTAAATCCAAGCAATAGGCTAAGTCCCAAGATAGGGTGGGGATCAACGACCCATAAGCCTTGAGGGGATAGACCCAAGATAGCTAAGGGCTTGGATCTGTAAACTTTGAGGGAACTTATTGTATTTGGTCTCTGAGCGCTTTGGTAACATACATAGGCCCTTCTCCCTTAAAACTGAAGTAGTAGCAGCATCTGATATTTATATTAAGAACTATGAATAATGAAATTGATCATCTAATGAGGAAAATAAATAAGCACATGTTAATAACTAATAAATTGAAGAATATCAATGACTGGCTTCATGATTAGTCTCTCAATCGATTTTAGTATATTGAAATAGATTAATTATGTTAATTAGGTAGGGGACATTACATATCTGGGCTTTGCAAAAGGGGAAATTGCAGTTTAAATGGACCTAGAGGGCTAATGGAAAGTGGCAAATGAAAAAGATGACAAAGAGGAGCTTTTGGCAAGTCATGGGAATCTGGCTAGGGTTTGTATGAGGATCTACAATTAGGAACTTGATCTTATGTTTAGTAACAATCCATTTCTATTTTGTGATTAGTCATGATTGAGAGGTCAATGCATTCTTTCTTCGAGGAAAAGTGTTAGTAGTCACCTAGGTTACTTAGCCTATCCATACCATGAAGTAGTTTAAGGCACTTGGTGTTTTCAATTTTCAACTTTGTGACCATCTTTTGTCATTGTGATTAATTGGTGTTATGTTGTAATAGTTCCTCTTTTTAAAAAATAATTATTGCTATAGACATCTAAACTTTGGATTCTAGAGTGGTTTAATTGTAATGCCCCTGCTATGAGGCCTAGAGGGCTAAACAAATAAACCAATGAAAATGCGAATAATTTTTTTTTGAAAAGATAAACTATGCATAACATTGAGTTACAAGATACAACATGCTAAAGGAAGGATGCTCAAATAATAACTAGCAAAAGTCCTCAAGGCCCCTCAATATCGTTACTCAAGTATTTCCAAAATACCCAACAAAGACAACCATAAGAATCATCATAAAATAATATAGCAACGTTTAATACAAATGATCATGATACACAATACATTGTCATGAAAATATACATATAAACATCAATTACATTACAATGTAATAACCCCCTTAATTTTTTTTTATTTTTTAATAAGATCACAATTACACCAATCACTCGTTAGGGTTAGAATAATGTAATCCAAACAACAGAAAGGCACCCTACACCTTTTGATCACCGAGAGCCCAAACTGGGAGGGTGAGAGCATATGGTAGCAGGGGATCGTTAGTTGCAAACTGCTGAAACTACTGATTATAATAATGGGCGGCAAGCCAGCCCCTTCCGCTTATCCAACGGGTAAACAAGATACTTGGCAGTAAACCAGCCAAGGCAACGAGAGCACACTCAACATGAATCACTCTACTGCAATGTTTTAGTAGGAGGACTGAACACAACAACAAAGCTCAACTCGACCGCTTATGCAGCGGGAGGACCATTACAAACAAATATCACTCGATCGCTTATGCAATGGGAGGACAAAATTACAATCATTCAATGTAGGCGGCAAGCCAACCTCTTCCACTTTTCAGCGGGGAATACAAGTATAAAGTAGGAATAATTGACTGTTTAGTACTACTGAAATCAACCTTACAATAAATGTACCTACATTACACTGTTAGCATCCAAGAAGCATTACATTCTCAATGTTATCAAAAGAAATGATTGCAATCTGCTACAATGAGAACTATGGAGATGACAAGCCAAAACCACTACTAACATCAATTCTGAAATTCTGAAAATGCATAGAAAACTCACCATCAACATGCTACGGACACACTAATATGCTTACAAATCATCCAAATCAACTTCAAATTGCATGAGAATGGAAGCAAATAGAAGGTATAGCATAGACGATGAGATCCAAACCTCAAACCAGCCACACGAACACCACAAACGCTCAGCATGCAACCCGAGGCACATCCAAATGGTACGACCAAGCTGGAAAATTCGATCTGCAACTAAAAATCTGAATCTCCAAATCACAATCTGCAAATTCGTGGACCATATCGCCCAAGGAATACTGATAGATAGGGCCAATACCCATAACAGTGCTACAAACACACAAGCAACTACGAATAAAACTCACTTCTTGCCAAGTACGCACCAGCAACATAGAAACTCCAAAACACACACTGAAAACTAAATCAAGCACTCCAAAACGTCACCAAAATCAACTATCCAGCTAGGTATTGTGTCTCAAGTACGAAACTGAAGCAACTAGGAAGCTCTTCCAACTTCGAAGTTCAGTCAATCACCATTCCGACAATATAACAATTAAAATTCTCAAGATTCCCAAATGAGGAGCCAAGCACCTGTATAAATAGATTTCTCAGTTTCGAATTTAAATCCAAATACCGCCAAATTCACCTTTCAAATTTGCATTTCATTTCCCAAGGTGGGCCCAAGCTTGGCACCACACTCATATGCCAAAACTCATGCCAAAAAGGGGAAAACCACGATTTGGCAAGTAAATAATACTTGGCTAATAAAAATAATATCTTCACATTCACTTTTGGTGTCCCCTTTATCAAATAAATATTTCACCTAGCTAGACTTAGGAAAATAACATTATGCACAAGTCTCAATAAAACAGTGTTCCACGGAAACGCGTTTCCCCCTCCTAGGCCCAAGTCCCCCCGTCCCTGAAACCCGTCCCCGAAACTTTTTCCCTTTGTCCCCCCGTCCCCGAAGCCCGTCCCCGCGTCCCCCCGTCTCCCCATCCCCAACATCCGTGGAACACTGCAATAAAATTGATTAGTAATATAAATAATTAAATATTAAACTTAAAGTAAAGTAATAATATTTAATTAATTCACTTATATCTCCAATACTGATTGCAACCAAATCCACAGGTGAACTGAAGTGAAGAAAAACACAGAACTGCACTGGATCGGAGCTCTGCCCAAGACTGCCAAAAATAGCAATACCCGAGTTGACACTTACTAAAAATATTAAGTCAAGAAAAACTACTTTGAAAATCTTGATCATCGAACCTAGAGAGAGAGAGCTCAGAAAACCCAGAAAAATTGTACTATCTAGTCAACCCAACACCCACTTACTAAAAATAGTAAGTTCATAATTCTCCTCAGAATTGAATGCATGTTATACCACCGAGAAACTCTCGAAAAACCCAGAAGGATTCCACGAACAGAAATGTAGAATTCCCACCGGACGGTCCTCAAATGGCTTGTGCAAAACTCCACAAAAATAGGAAACCCAATTCTCCATTCCAATTAGCGTACGGGTCTTCGAAATAGGCCAATGGACCACTGATTACTCCTCACTGAGAAGGGGACATTACATACAATGAGTCCATAAGGATATAATCTCCGGAAGTACAATAATGATATGAATGCATATATCTGGATCTTTATGGAGTTCTTCAATCTTCACTCGAGCCATCACAAACATGATGAAGGATGAACAAGACCCAGTGGGTGCAAAAAGCACTCCACCCAACCATGTGGTACTATTAGGTCCACCCCTTGTGTTAGGAGATATCATCTAGACCCACAAGACGGAAGCAAGCACACAAGGATACACACGGGACTCTTGTGAGACTCACAAAACTACTATCCCATAGACTCATCATAGTACCACCCAATTCTAGAGGCCCAAAACAAACCATGGAAAGATAAATAACATGAAGAGACCACTAGGTATGTAATAGGGAAGAGTGTCATCACTAGGTTGTCATGGGTTACCCTGGTGAGTCTTCACTAGGTCCCAACCCCAATCTTGGGTTACCCTGGTGAGCTCTATCGACCCCCATACAAACTCTAGTGGACCACACCAACCTTTCAAAGGGACAAGATTGGTGGATGCCATTCCAGGTCTTCTCTACTTACTCCGAACCTAAACAAGCATCCGAGAGTAAGAGAGGCAGCAATTAATCTTGTTAATGTGATCTAGCTACCCACCCAAGTTCTTTGGTTTAAATTTCCACTTGGTTACAAAACCCTCATTGAGTTAACCTGGCGACCTCTTTGGGTCCCGACCCCCAATGAGAGCCACTCCCCCCATGACTTGCACCTAGGAACCCAAAAAATGACACAAGACCTATGACACCCAAAACACGAGATGACAAGGTCCCTACCATAGCAAGACATGACTCACTTGCTAGAAAGAAGATTACAACGAGGAGTAACAAATGCGACTAAAAATATCCATCTAGCATTACAAGACAACTAGAGACTCAAAAACAAAATTACATCAAGAGACAAGAATAACCACACTAAAAAAGAATCCAACGCCCACTTAGCCTTTGGACACAAAATGCATTAAAACAATATTCCTATGGTTCCAAAATTATAAAAGCAAATCTTCATATCACATCGAGTCTTAGAAATAAAACAAAGAACATATCGGGCCAAACATAAGAGAGCCAGAACACAATTGTACTGATTTAAGCCATAACTTTCCACTTCACAGCATTCTCTTTTTGATTAATGGTAAATTCGATTACCCCTAAAATACCCAACGTTGACCCACTTGATACTTATATTAGACACAATAAAACTGACATTGCCTTTCAATACTTATAAAATCATAATCTACTCACACTTCTCAACTATTATCATTTATGATTGCACAACTAATAATAATACGGATGAACAAATAAAATATATAACTAAAATTGTATACAAGTTGACGAATTAAACAAATACTCGAGAAAAAATAAAATATATGCGTACTTATATATATATACGAAACTGAAAAGTGAGCCACTGAAAAACATATATACAACGCTGCTAAGACAAACAGTGCAAGAAAAGGAAGCACACCTATTTTAAGGATTGGTTTCAAATCAATTTGAATATCGATAATAAATAATATGGTATTACCTGGCAAGTGCATACCGAGATCACACGGATAACATTAAGGAGAGCATCAAGAAAAGACGGTTGATGATTATGGTAATGACTGCGGCAAAAGACAAGTTTACATGCCGACTAACAATCGACTTCTAAAGGGACATACCGACTTATTTGAATAGAAAGTGAATCATTAAAAAAATCAGTAGAAACACCATATGCGGGTTGAAATGAATTGTCTAGAGCCTGAACTGGTTATCACAAAATATCAAAGGACTATCAGAAGAATAAATAGGCTAAACCATTGACTAACCAAAAGAGCCAGCCAGGACAAAGAGAAGAAGAAAATTCTACGCATTAGCACGAATGGGATAAATATGAATATATTGAAAATAATACTCGGTTAACAACGAAAGCATTGCCGAATAAAAACCATCAGTACATAATCGGAGGCAATGAAGGCAACGAATGTGTGCTGAGGGTAGCAATCGACTAATGCAGTAGCCGCTAAGCGAACTAGAATCATACAAGGACTGGGAAGAGCGAATCGAGAATGCAATCCGCCGGATATCAAGCGAACCTAGAGTAGAGCATGCTCTGGCTCAAAAGGGGTAGTCACACACAAAACACAAAACCATGCTAAGGGGAAGAAAAGAAATCGATGCCGAACCAACGCTGCCCAAAAGCAAGAATGAGAGAATGCATGCCGATTTTGAGAATCGGTTAACCAAGGATGATTATCGATAATATTCGGTTAATTTAGTGACCCCAGGCAAACCAAAATTACAAGAAGGCAGATACGCTTTTCGCAAGGAGGGACAAGTATGCCGATATAAAAATAACAGCATTAAAAAAACAAAAAAAAAACAAAGTATATATACCGATTTTTAATATTCAGTGAACAAATGAATCAATCCGAAAAAATTTAAAAGAGGACATGCCGATTATATAAATCGGCTGATACAGTGAGAGAGGGTAATAGCTGATTCATGCATAAATTAACCACATGTATAGACATATGTATTTTCAACCCGACAAAGACAAAGGATTTGGGAAAACAATCACAAAGACCAAATAACAGAAACTTGGTTTCTTAATTTTATTGAAGCATTAACATGATATATTACGGAAATTAGACAAAGACGAGCATTTCCAACTTGGAGTCCAACGCCCGATGGAGAAGTTCCTGGAGCTGCAAGTGATCCACAAATTTCTTCAGGAAACTAGATTCAAGAGTCCCTTCCACCTCGCTATCAACACCAAATTCAAGATTCAAAAACCCCCTAGACAAATCATGACTCGAATTCCCCAAAACCCATACCAAAAAAAATACACGGGAAAATTCTTCATAGGAACCAAAATTTCTTCTCACCTGTTTTTTCGAAAAGGCAGGAGATATCCCCTTTCGAAAGTAACTCCCCATTCGAAAATGCATGCAAGATTCCTCCCACTAATTCCAATAATTAATTATATTTTGTAACTCCCTATTACACATTCAAATAATTTAATTTTAAAACAAACAAATATAAATTGGTTTTTAATACATATCAAGAGCACAATTAAAATACCAAATTAAATGTCTTATTTCCCAATTTAAATAATCAATACTCTGAGGCGGGGAATAGTCTTCTCTTGAATAGTCCAGAATTCATCTCAAACTCCCTCCAAATATTTTATCTTGAATATGAGTGTCATTGTCCTGTCAAATGCTTGGACAAACTGAGTAAGGAAATCATTTGCTTTTCTCTTTACATCTTCAATCCATTTTCTCAACTCTGTAAGTGTATCTCTTGCTGCCTCATGATTAATATGTAGTCCATGATCAACTGCAATAGGGAAACAAAGGCAGGATTCTCATGCCTCATCCCTACAATATATTGTAATGTCCCCTTTTTCGCTCTAGTTGTTTTGGGGACTGTTGGCCAATTTCGAGACCCGTTGGTCAGTCAAAGGTAGAATTAGGGTTTCCTATTTTCTAGAAGGATGTTTTGGCATTTTTGGCGGCTTGCATGTTGAAGTTTTATAGTTTTGATTCTGGATTCCTTCTGGGTTTTCAGAAAGCTTTTCAATGATGCTACATGCGTAGCAATCAATGGAGTTTGGTAAACTTACTATTTTAGTAAGTGGGGGAGAGGACAACTCATTTTTTTTGGTTTTTAGAGAGCTTCGCGATGGTGTGACATGCAAATGAATATGAAGAGTTTTCGGACTTGCTAGTTTTAGTAAGTTGCGACGACTGCTCAAAATGTGGTTAAAATGCTTTTGGACACACTTACTATTTTTAGCAGGGTTTCAACAGGTTTGTTTAGATGGCTATTTCTGGCAAGTCAGTTTGAGCAGTTGGTCTTCCAACATTTTCTGGAGCTATTTTGGAAAGTTTGAGATTAAGCTAGCTGAGGTGGTGCCCAGTCATCATTTATCCAATCACATCATTTCAAGATAAGGCGTCCAAATTCAATGTCCTGACTCATCCATCAAAGAGGATAACTACCAAGTGTGGGCACAAAGTTCAATGTACCTACCCTCACCATCTATTGGTTGAAAATTCAAAGGTCATGTGTCCCACTTAATGTAATTTTGTCATTGGTCAAGCATTAAATGCTTTATAATGGGTGCAACAAACCCTAATTAGGGTTTTCATCTTTCAATATTGGCCATTGATGTGGATTTGATCCTAGCCCTGCATTGTAATGAGAGCACTATATAAGACTTCACTCTTTCATTTGTAAAGGTTAATAGTTCAGCATAGCAAATAGTTCAATAGCATATAGTTAGAATAGAGTAGGAAGAGAAGGCAAAGATTGTTGCGAAGACTTTGTTGTAAGCAGCATATCGATTTCATTGAAGTTGATTCAGCAATTTGCATGGTCTCTACTTCTCATTTAATTTTCATGTTGTTTAGATGAATGGAAGAACTTTGTGCTTGATCAATGGTGAAATTCATTCATCCATACTACTAACACTTTGCTGTTTGTAATGTGCCTTGCGTAGTCAACTGGATCCATCTTAGCCAAGCTTAATTTCAATTGCTATTTCTTCTTTGATATGCATCATTTTGATGGTGTCTATGCTAGTGGTAGTGATTTGAACATCATATGCTTACCTTAGGAGATTGCACTAAACTTTGTGAATTTGTTGCTTTGCATGGCAATGCAAAGTCTAGTTGAGTTCCGCCAAAGATTGTCCATCGCTCTTACATTCCTAGGAGTTAGAGTAGCTTCCTAAATTCTTTATCCCTTTTTCCTATTTTTTAATCAAGTAAAAGTTCACATTCCAGCGACATTCAAGCATTCAAGATTCAACATAATTCCCCCTTGTGATTCCAGCAATATCGCATCATACACATGGAGTCTATCCAAGAGCACGTCAAGACTTGGCATTTGGAACCCTAGAGTCATCCCATTTGATTATGCAGTATAGCACTTGGGAGGATTTTGTTCAAGAGAGTATAGAATACTTAGTATTTTATTTTGTGTTGCATAGTGCATAAAAACACCATCAACTGGTTCCTAGTTCAAGAAGGACATGTATTGTGTATGTCACAATACTATCCAAAACCCAATCTCTTAGACTTGAATAGATTTGGCAACTCTCTATGGAAGCTCATTTCTCGAATGGCTACTAGGCCACAATAAATAGAAACACTTCCAATCTAAGTCATGGTAATGTGAAGGGGTCATGGTAGGTCAATGTGATGACTGGGTGCTCAATAGAATATCCAAGTAGGAAGACACTATTTGCAACAAGAACAATTAGCCATATCTTAATAAAGTTGAACCTAACATCTTTTAATCTTCTAGCACAGGGCTCATAAAACAACATAGTTGCCCAACACACAAGACAACATGGGAAAGCACATTAAGCCGATGTACAAACAAACTACCTCAAGATGTATGTGTGCACAAGATAAGTAGGTGTGTGTCAACTACAAACATGAATTTTTGGGTGATGCAGGATTGTGCCAATCCAAGCATGCTCTTGCATCATTATGCCATGGACGAGGATGCATTAAATGACATCCTTTCTACATTTGAAGGGTTGCTAAGAGAGCTTACATAGAACCAATCGAGGAAGTTAATCCACCAAACTGTTTAGACAATAGCTATTGAAGAAATAGAGCCTCATGCAAGTGGCCAATATGGTTCTTCAACATTTGAATCCTTTGCAAGAAGATTATCATATTTCTTTCTTTGAGGTCACAACTTCAAGTCTAGTGGATTTTGTGAGCATTAATGATGAGGGACTTTAGTTTTAGGCCACATTGTTAAAAGAGCTTACATAGAACCAATCGAGGAAGTTAATCCACTCAAACTGTTTAGACAATAGTTATTGAATAAATAGAGCCTCATGCAAGAGGCCAATATGGTTCTTCAACATCTGAATCCTTTGCAAGAAGATTGTCATATTTCTTTCTTTGAGGTCACAACTTCAAGTCTAGTGGATTTTGTGAGCATTAATGATGAGGAATTTTAGTTTTAGGCCACATCTTCACTAGAGACAGGAAGTTTGTTGCTAGAGGTTGATAGTTATCTTCAAGTGGTTAGTGAAGGATCAGAGTCGGAGAAGTGCATTTTCGTTCATTTGAGTATGATTTAGCATCTGAATTGCACCTTTGATTAGGATTGGATACAAAGAATTTACTACCAAGTTTTGACATGTCCAAAATCACCTACTAACAACAACAAATGTGGATGAAACTTGCCCAAACTAAAGGAGAAGTCTCCTCCAAGGCTTGCACACCCTATTAGAGGCTAAAAAAGTTATGTAACAGTGAAAAGAAGGGCAGAAATGCAGTCCCTAAGGCTGCTGCTTCATAGAGACATGGCTGGAAATGTGGTTTCAGAAATAAATGAAGTCTAAGCCCTCTTAAGAACCTTCCAAAATGTTGATGCTTGTACTAGATGTACACTGAGCAAGATATGATGCAAATATACTCCAATGATACCTAAAAAAGCTGGTCGCTGCCTTAATTAGCCTCCCAAAATGATGGCACAGCCCCTTAACAAGGGCAATCAACAAATAAAGTGACCCGAAACAAAAATAACACTCAAAAAAGGTTAACGCAGCAACTGAAGGGTTTCCAAAACCCTCAACTCAGCAAATGACAGTTTTAGTGATCTCTCCCAATTAGTGGCATCCAAGATTCAACAAGCATAAGTGATTAACAAACTCGCAAAATTCTGAACTCTGCAATAAAACCCTCAATTCATGAACTTTCAAATCTAAAAATTATCCAATTAGTGTACACACAACTCCTAGATGGAATTGCCAATGTTGGAGATGAGGGTATTCATCCTCCAAGATCCTCAAATCAACCAAGGGTTTTCAATTTTCGAAGCAACCTTGAACACAAAGTGCAAATTTTGTAAATTGGGTGGCAAAGATTGATCACAAACTTGATGATCCAAATGTAACCAAAGTGCCCTCCTATATCACTCCAATTGGGCCCTTGAGAGCAATTTCTTTAAGTAATTAATAAATGCTTTTGATTTAATTTAATTTTAAATATTTAAAATACTTTTTATTTTGTTAGTGTTGAAAACACTTTTTGTTTTAATAATAATATTATTTAAGTTGCCCTTTAAATTAAATTATTAGGCCCAACTTAAAATAGTATTAAAAAATATTTCCCTTGGTTTGTCCTTTAGTGTATGCGCAATGGGGGTAGGCTAGATGTCTTCTTCTCGATGCTATTTCCAAGAAGATGTCAAGGCAAGTTTGAAGGGCTACAATTTGAGAGGGTGTTGTCTGTGATACAAAAGGTTATCATCTAGATACAAAAGATGACAACTTGACGTTTAGAAAGGTGCAATACAAGTATAGTTAGGATACAAGATATGAAGAGTCATGAAAGATCCCAGGCAGATTTGTCTGAATTACAAAGCCAAACAATGAATCCAATGTATTTCCCAAGCTCTCATACAAATTCAAAGTCAAACTGGAAGATGAAGAATGTTCTCCAACCCCACATACACTGGAAGTGAATACAAGCAATACCCTATATACCACGTGGTGTATTTGCTGCAAATGGCATTCCTCCAGCTGCAATGAACCACGTCTCCACTGGAAAGATGGTAGGCCACGCTGAAACCCTACTGAGAATTGATGCCTCTGTCCTTAATCACCACACACAATGCCTTATAAGTCCGGTGCCAAAGATTGCTGAGGGCTACGTCCCAGCCAATCCTAATCCTGGGGTTTGCGTCCCAGTCTAGAAATCGCTCTCCAGAGCAAATTCATACAAGTTGTCAAATATGCAAAAGATGATGATAGAATGAAGCTCCTATCCCCTTATAACCCCTCTCAATTGCAAATCGAACCCTAATTGTCTCCAAGTGGCATGGTCTAGTGGAAATGTTATAATTTCTTATTTTAAAGTGGTCATGTTACTAGAAAATGACCTTTTTCCTCATAGACAGAAATCCGCTCACTGAATTGCCCTGAGACCAAAGAGAAAGATTTAAAGAATTTCAAGATCTTTCCAACGAGCTATCACACAATAGGGTGCGCATCCAGATGAGGCCAAAAATCCCCTTATTACTCCAAAATGGCTAACAACTTAGCCTTATTTAATTATTAAACGCTAACTTAGGAAATATTAAAAATATAACCCAAATAGCCATAAAATGCCCAACTGACATTACAAACCCTAAAATCATCCTGTCACCTGTCTGTGACTGAAGTCGGAAATCAAGGATTCACTGGTAGTCTCATCCCTAAAATCTAGGGATGCTCCTAAAATTTAGGAAACAAGCCCAATCTCTCTGAAACTGAACCCAAAGAGGCATCTCATGGAGACCCAACCTTGGGCATGATCAAACCTCCTAAAAAGTAGGAACTGCCTCCTAAAAACAAGGAATGTCTCCCAACTGATCAATAACTGCTAGAATACCAAGTCTCCAACACTGAATAACCATACCGGGTCTCTGTCCAACCCTGTCAGCCTACAAGACCCCATAATAAGCTGACTCACATGTCTCTGCTAGACTGAGCTAGAGTGGGGACATGACAAGTCACTACCTGTAAAGTGTCATTGGACCTGAAGAACCTATTAACCTATTCTAGCAAAAGTAATTACAAGTTCCTAATATAATAATCCTACATCCTTGTTACTGTGGGGATATTTAAAGCCGGTGCACAAGTCTGATCCTGGTGTGCTTGGGAAGGGCAGATCCTTACTAGATGATAGTGTTCATGGAAGAAACTCGATTGGAAATGGCTATTCTCATAATAGATGGGCTGCTCCCATTGTATGCCCCATATCTAACAAAATCCCATCTGGCAAAGGCTTATCCAGATCTATTGTTGATGTAGATCTTAGAGTAATTGAGCACTCCTAGTTGTTTAGGTTAACACAAAGAATTTTAAGTATTCCCTTATAGCATTACCTATCTTTTGTTGTGAGTTTTCTTGTTATTTTTCACTTGGACGAAGAGTGAGTATTGCTTAGTGTAGAATAGTGCAGGGAAGAATTGATTTGGGTTATAGGGGAGTGTTGTTTAATGAATAGACCTGATCTTTTCACAAGTCAAGGTTACTTTTGAAAGTTCTAATCTAGTTGGTTGCTAGTTGTCTTTTACATGCCTTTAGAGTATTGAGACTTGGGAATGCCCCCTGGAATCTGCATACAAAGGCTTTCTCTTTAAGCAACTAGAACCTGTTTTCTCTTTAAGAAACTAGAACCGATTCAAATGGCTGCTACACTGAAGATTTTCCCGTTCTCCAATGCCTGATGAAGACTGAAACCCTTGGTCTCTGCTCTCCACAAAGTCATGAAAATAAAATGCCAAACAATAATGAATCGAACTTCTTCTTGTTGAACATATATAATCCTCAAGAAGTTCGATTTTCTCCCATAAAGCACTTTAATAACATTAAATGTTATAATATTAAATTGGCATCATTAAATGCAATAATGACCTTGGGTTATGTGCACATAATTAATTAATATTTTGGCCCCCTTTTATGATGCCTAGACCCTCAACTTAAGTCACTTAAGTTATAATATAAAATTATATTATAACTTTATGATATAAAATTATATTATAACTTTATGATATAAAAATATATTATAACTTTATAATATAAGCTCATAACCAAATAAACATTAATATCTCCATAATTACTCAACATTTTTGCACGCCATTTGAACAGGGAGTTGACATGAGGAAACTGCATATGACCATACCCCCTTTACTAAAAATAGCAGGGGTCCATCTCTAACAGTCCAAGACTTACTAAAAATAGTAAGTAGAGCAAACGATATCCGAATGATGCCAAATGAAGACCAAACTGAAGCACTCTGAACACTGACCATACCCCCTTTACTAAAAATAGCAGGGGTCCATCTCTAACAGTCCAAGACTTACTCAAAATAGTAAGTAGAGCAAACGATGTCCGAATGATGCCAAACGAAGACCAAACTGAAGCACTTTGAACACTGGAGATGATACAAATCCTTAGGAGACCCTCTAACCATCCTCATTAGCCTATGAGGGTCAGGATGATAGACTAATCCTCACTGAAGAACTGATGTCAACAAGAGGGGGACATCACAGGTTACCATATGTAACATTATATTCTCTTGCCACTTCCTTGAGATTTTAAACAATGAAAATAATTCAATTCTATTGGAAATAAAAATATATGTTTTTAATGATGAGGTTTTATATATAGCAAGTCAATGAGTAGGATGATCTGGTCCAAATGATTGATTTAAAGGCTTCTGCAGACTTTGACATGGCGAATTTATGTATGAGTGGCAGCTGGAGGTCAAGGACCAGGAAAGCATCCTCAACTTATGCCATCAACTCCAAGATGGGCAGTTGCCAATGGAGCTGGAGTCATTCTAAGTGTCTGTGATGATGAAGTGGCTCGTTATGAGAGTGTGAATCTGACGTCTACTGCTGTACCTGTTCTCCTTCTTCCTCCTCCTACAACTGCTTTGGATGAGCATTTGATTGCAGGACTACCTCCCCTTGAGCCATTTGCAAACTTATTCCACAGGTGAAGTCTATTACTGTTTTAATTTTTTTCTCTCTTATTTCTCATGCATCTGCAGCTGAATTATTTGTTTAAATAATGTTCACACTGATTAAATTTACTGTGTCATGTTTTTCCACACAGGTATTATGCAATTGCTTCTCCCAGTTCTACTGAGAGACTACTTTTGGGCCTGCTAGAAGCTCCACCATCGTGGGCTCCTGATGCCCTTGATGCCGCTGTGCAGCTCGTGGGACTTCTTAGGCATGCAGAGGACTATGCATCCACAATGCGAGTGAGTAGATTTGATCTTGCCATGGTTGTGGTAGAATGCTTTTATACCTTTCCTTCTTTAGAACTTAGGATTTCATATTAATGTGTTGTTTCTACAAATTCTCTGTTAAATAATTTGAGAATAAATCTGGACCTAGAGTTTATTTTCTAGTTTTAAAGTCATAGAAGGAGAGCATTTTGAGGCAAAGGTCTGTATACTTGCTTATATATTGCAACAAGGTAATTTTTTATTGATGCTTTGTTGAATAGTAAGTCAAGGTTCTAACTGAATGTTTGGTGATATTGTACTAGGTCACTTTTTGGCAATAGATAGCTTATGTTTGACATGGAAACATTGCATTGAAACAGTTTTCAAATGTTTTCCACAACTTCAATTCAACTGGTTTTTACCTGTATTATCAATTATGTAATGTTTTCTAGATTTATCTCTTGCTCTAGAATATTTTTTTCAAAAACTTATAGGAGTGTATCAGCTACAGAAACATGATGATCTGACTCTTGGGATAAAATTTAGCTAAGTTTAATGAATGGTCAGAAGGCAAAAAAATATAATAATTTTCTAATTATCTTATACTACTTTTTAAAGAAACTATAATGTCCCCTTTTGGGGTTGCCCTAAATCTTGCTCCTACCATTACCAAGTCTGCTGGCTTCCTCTCTTTATTATTCTGAAATCAGTTATGAAGTTCGATGCTACCTTGAATATATCTATTGATCATCTTCTTAGTTCCATCCTTCTTCAAATGATGTCTCTTTCACTTTATACCCTTCATGGAGAAAAAGGGTCACATCCTTTGGTTATGAAAAGATACATATGTTTGGCAACAACTGCTGCCCTTTCGCTGCTTATTTAATCTTCACCTATCTCTCACTTCTCAAACCTGTCTTTACTGCTTTTCAAATCTACATATATCCTATTTAAGATCTGCATATCGTCTTCTTCTAGATGTGCATATCCTATTTCCTTCTTCCCCTTCTCAAATCTTATTTCATATCCCTCCATATACTTCTGCTTTGAATCTTCTCTAGATCTCCTCTAGTTCCACTTTATTCCTCCCCATTCCATTTGCTCCTTCTTCCCCTTTATATCTCGCAATGTGAGGGAGAGGTCACACCTCTTCATCATGTCTGCCTTTTGGCAAGAGTTACAACCTTTCACAATTAGCACCCTTTGAAAGAATGCAACCCTTAATAATTTCTACCTTTTTTAAAGAGTCACTTCCTATTTACTTCCCATTCCTTTCTTTTTCCCTTAATCCTTCCTTGATTCACATGCTCCATTATTTCTTCCTTTCTCCGTATCCCCCCATTCAAATGAAGTTCTCTTCTCCCTTTTATATCTCATGTTTGAGGGAGTCGCATCTTTTCATTTCATGCCTTTTGACCATTCATTAAACTTAACTAAATTTTAATTATTTTAAATTTTATTCTTCTATATTTTAATTTTAATTTTTTTTTATTTTGTTATATTTTAATTTTTTTTTTTAGCATTTATTTTTAAATCCTTATTCAAAATGGGGACATTATGTTGGTAAGTAATTAAGTGTACTTTAAAATATCTCTTATGCCAATTGAATGTACCAACAGAAATACATCACCTTTAACATAGCTTGGGAAACCAAAATTCAAGTTCACACAATCGTTCTCAAGAAAGACATTTGAAAAATTAAATTGGGGCACACAGAATAATATACATAACATAAAAGAATATTAATTTTCTTCAAGAAATTTGAGTTCCTTGAATTTTCTAAAAACTTTATACTTCTTTTTAAGGAAACACATCCATGTTTCTTGGAGTAGTCATCTATAAAAGAAACATAAAATAGTGTTTTCCCTCATGATGGAATAGACATAGGTCCAAACACATCACTATGTATTAGTTGCAAAATCCCATTTGCTTTGGTGACATTATTGGGAAAATATATACAATTTGTTTACCATATACATTCACCATGTACATCACACGGATGTTAAGATTATGAAGATTATAAGAGAGTGAACGATGCATTCACCATGTATATCACACAGATGTTGCAAGGCGAAATCCACAAGAGGCTGTCCAAGGAGGCAACAGAGTTAATTGAGCAGTATGGATCATGGTACATATAGTTTTCCACTTTCACATACCTAAGGATTCATGGATTTCAATCCGAACCTTACAGGCTTCCTAGGTATCCTACAGACAAAATGATACTACTTGAGGTGGTGAGACAACTTCTCGAGTTTGATTCTATCCAGAAGGACAAACACAGAATTGGGATGACATTTCCTATTTCGATAGGGAAGACATTGAAGGTTTGCCATTCCACCATTGCAGCTAACACAGTGATTGAGGAACTTGCATTGTATCGCCTTGCGACATACATGAAGAGAGAAAGGTTTGATCCGCATAAGAAAGTTGGAAGGACCAGGGGAGATAAGTTCGTACACAAGGTGGACGTAGAAGATTATTGGGCCAACCTAATGAATGAGCAAGCAATGAAAAGAAGAATGTGGTCCAGAATGTCCGTGGATTTCATGAGGAAGTGTGAACTTTTCCTCATTCTTGATCAGATATTGGATGACAAGGATCATACGCATCTACAATATGAGAATGAAATGAAGAAGGCAATTCTATTGCCTAATTGGTCAGAACAAGAAGTGACAGATTTGAGTGTATTGATGAGAGAAGTCTTGAGTGTATTGATGAGATGTAATGAAAGATGATGCTACTCCCATGGATTTCCAGATTACTTCAGTTGCCATTGGTCGTACTACAAAAGAGCCGGAATTCTAGGAAGTTGGTGATACTCTCAAGGCAATCAATTTCGAGATTGGATAGGGAGATAGAGAAGAAAGAGAAACATAAGGAAGAAAATATCAGACTTAGAGAGTATATTTTAGGGATAAGGCTTGAGAATGCCACCCTTATTTCCCCTATTGCAATTGATTGTGGACTACATGTAGATTATGAGGCAGCGAGAGATACACTCTCGGAATTGGAGAAATGGATTGAAGATACGAGGAGACAGGCGGATGATTTCCTTACTCACTTTGTCTAGGCTTTTGATATGACAACAATGCTCATATTCAAGATACAGTATCTAGAGAGAGTTTGGGAGGAATTCCGGCCTATTCAGGAGAAGACTATTCCATGCCTTAGAGTATTGAAGAGAATTCCTATGTCCACATTGGTCAGGGAGAATATTGTGCATAATGAAGACAGATATGATTTCCACGGTTGGTATTGTTCGTTAGCCATGAAGAAATCTGCTTATGAGCACGCACAAAAGGATTGTGCAGAGATGGGGGGATCAATTCATGAGATCCAATCGAAGGTCCTTGCCTCAATTGAGGAATTATTGGGAGTGGATGTTAGCGAAGCCAGTGGTTTACACTTCGCAGAATTAAGAGACAAGATGAAGTTCATGTACTTCAATCGGTTGGTCTCTTTGAAGAAGGGTTAGATGGATGACTTGTTTCTTTGTTGATTCATGTCCACAATTCGCAAAAGCTCATGCCAGATTGGGAGAACACCTTGGATGCTTGCTCGGATGCGTTGGACGTTATTGATCTACAACAGGATGCCTTACCTAACAGTTCCATGGAGGAATTAGATTCTATATTAGCTAGATTCTTGGAATATGCTGTGAGAGAAAGAGATGCAGGACAAAATCTTCTAGAAGATTCCCTATTTTATGACTAGGTGTCTTTCTATTGGGCCATATGTTGGTGGCTCCGTTTTTTATGTAAACCCTAATTAGGGCAACTCTAGGGCTTTGTTGGCATGATCTTGGCCCTTGATTTTGATTGAATCTTGGCCATCCATTTTGTTTGAGGCTCTATATATACCCCATTGCCTCTCATTTGTAAGAGATTTTTGAGAGTTGTTGGTAGATGCTACAGATTTGAATACAAATCATTGTTCTAATTGATGGTGATTTTTGTTTAAGTGTTGTCTTGCATTCAAGTTTGTTAGATTGAATGAAAGAATTTGTTGAATGTATTTGTGTGGAATTTATTTATCCATACCACTAGCCTCTTGCTGATTGTAAGTGTGCCTCGTGTGGTCAACTGGAAGTTTATGTGAGCTTAACTTCAATTGTTATATCTCCATTGTTATGCATTAACTTGAATGGTATCAATGTTTGATGGTAATGATCTAAACATCTTTGAAATATACCTTAGATGATTGCACTAAGCTTGTCTCAAATATACCTTAGACCTTGCCTAGTAGGATTCCACTGAATTCGTTCACCCTTTTCTTGCATTCTAGGCTTTAGAATAGAATTCCTAAACCCTATTCCTTTTGCCCCCTTTTTTAAATTCTTGTTAGAATAGTTTCAAGAGCTTCATTGTTAAATCCTAAGTTATCAACACACCTACTCCACATTCATGATAAGCAAAGTTGATATGAACAATTGCGTAAGTCCCCTAGTGAAAACAACAATTCACATCGACCATTGAGTTACCCACTCATCAAGATTTGACTGTAGAAACCTTGGAATCATTTTAGTTGATCTTACCCTTAGCATCTAAGGTGATTTTGTTCAAGAGAGGGTAAAGTACTTTGATATTTTATTCTGATGCTTGCATGTGCATAAAACACACATCAACAGGGGCTAATTCCGTGCCTTGGAAGAATTTCACCTTTGATTACTTTTCCTTGATGCCTTAGATCTGGCACTCATCCTTTGATTGGGGTAGAATTTTCATGTGGTCAAGGAATTCTGCTTGAGGAGGAAAAATACTCCATACCTTTGTTTTGGCGCCCCTTCCTTGACCTGGGCGCTAAATTGACCATGTGCAGGAAAATGTCTTGAGGAGGAAAATTCATCCATGAACCTTGTTTGACACTCCAGTACATGCTTGGGCGCTATTTTGATATGGTCATGGAATTTTGGGGGTGGAGGAATGGAGGAAAATATCTCCACCACCCCATTCTAGCGCCCACTTCTCCTTTTGGGCGCCAAATCCACCATGCCAAGGAATTCCTCCATGACCTCATTTTGGTGCCCCTTCCTTATTTGCATGTTGGCTTGGGATTTTTTTTCTAACTTAGCCATTTTTGCACACTTTCCAGATCAGGTTGCCATCTTGGGAATTGAAGTGAATTTTTGCTCAGCTAGACTTAGAAGATTTTTCAGTGCTTTCCACTTTGGGAATGAGTTCCGCACTTAGCCATTTCTTGATCAATTAGCCTACTTTTTCAAACTTTTCGGATTTAGAAATGTTTAGGAATGCTCAGTCTTCAGTGCCAAGAGCCCACCTGCCAAGAATAGACTTACTATAAATAGTAAGTATTTCCAAATGTTAAGATTGGGACAAAATAGGACGAGACGACACTAACTAAAATAGTAATTGCTAAAAATAGTAAGTTTGAATTTTTGGCAAAATTAGACCAATCCGAGAGGCAATGAAATCCCTAAAAAATAGAAATTTGCTCAGAATTCGCTCAAATTTCATTGGTAGGTTCCTTGGAGGGCTTTGATTCCAATGCAACGTTCTAGAGGAAAGGCCTCAAATCCAATTTTGAAGGGCAAAACTGTAAAATGGACAAAACAGTTTCTAGACTTGCAGACTTGATCAAATTGACCCCCAAACACTTGCAAACCGAGGAGACTGATGAGATTGCCGCGAAAAGACCCAACAAACCAAAACCAAAAGACCAAGAGGGCCTAAAAAGTAGGGGATCCCCATTTAGAATGGGGTGATGTGTGATTAGGTCACAATAGGGGTGATAAGGGGATCATTAGCTTAATCATCAATTGGAAATTTCAATGCAAATTACAATGCTGGGCGACAAGCCAGCCCCTTCCACTTATCCAGCGGGTGATAGATATTTCCACAATAGTTTGGCAGTGCAACCAGTCAAATTACAAATCTAAGAAACTGAAATGAGCAACAATCACTCGATCACTTATCTAGTGGGAGGACTGAAAATGAAATTACAATCTACTCAACCGCTTATTCAGTGCGAGGACAGTATTACAATAACAAAGAAAGGCGGCAAGCCAGCCTCTTCCACTTATTCAGTGGGTCTGATGTTACAATCCAGAAAGAAGTAGTTGTTAGTACTACTAATCAGCTTTACAATAAAGAGTATGAGATTTTAGATTAAGAACATTACTGTCCATTGCTGCAAATGATAATATAAGCACTCCCAAAACCAACACAGACCAACCACACCAAGAACACAGTGCACACTATCAATTTTCAGATTCTGATATGCAAACCACATTCTGGAAAAAACAGACCAGCAACCTAAAACTCACCAAAATACTCATAACTTTTCCCACATTCAGCGGAATGACCCCAAATCAGATGCAAATGAAAGCTAGAAGATAGGCGATGAAGCTAGGACTGATAAAATGCATCAAAGAGACCCCAAACTATTTTGCACGCATCCAAAGGCAATTACAGCAGGGTACGACCAGGCAGAAAATTCGATTTGCATTTAAAAATTCAAGACTCAAAGACAGGGACTAAAAACTTACATATATGATCGCCTATAGCATAGAGAAATAATGAGTCGATATCCAGAATGAACGAACGCACGAGCAGAGAGATATGAATGAAAATAAGCTATAGCCACACCAAAACCAGCAACCTGGAACACACACAGCACTACAAAATTAGAAAACTCGAACACACTTTGCAATGAATCCATCCATTCTTCTGAGTGAAGAACAGTCCCAAATCTCAGCTAGTCGCTATCTTTCAAGCGAGAAGCTAAGCATACAGTCTAGGAGGCAAGCATTCCTCAAAGCATTCCAACAACATTTTGGCAGCACTTCGTTATAATATTCATGGATAGTCTCAAATGAAGGCCAAGGCACATATTTATAACTTCCAACTCGAACCTCTGTTTCCCTCCAATGTGGGACTAAGCAATGACATTCAAATTCACTTTTAGTTTGTAATTTGCATTTCATTTCTCTTTTCCCAAAATCGCCCATCTCATGGTGGCAAATACACTTTATAAAAATATATCAATAAAGTGTATTATGGCATCCAAGGAAGTAAAGTGAATTATATCATAAAATTAACTTATTTTCCTCCTAAGGCATCCATCTTGCCTTAACAAAAATTCACTTATAAAAATATTTTCCTCAACCACAAATCGCCCAACATATAGAAATGACTTTTTAATATAACTTAGCAATCCCTTTAATAAATCATCCATTTTTGCCTTGAGTTATAATTCAACTAAAAACACCATTTTCCATCAAATACTAAATTTACCAAAACAAGCTCCAAGAGTATGGGAGATCAAATTGAGAGAACTACCTTGCCAGATATAGCCACTGCACTGAGCTGCAAAAACCCTGCCAAAAATAGCACTGCAAAAAATAGCAATTACTAAAAATAGCATACTGTTAAAAATAGTAAGTGTGTCCAAAAGTATTTTAACCACATTCTGAGCAACTATCGCAACTTACTAAAAATAGTAAGTCTGGAAAAGTGTTCAGATTCATTTGCATGTCGCACCATCACGAAGCTCTCAGAAAACCCAGAAAAACCCAGAGAAATTAGCTGTCTTTGCCCCCACTTACTAAAAACAGTAAGTTTGCCAAACTCCTCAGCTTGCTATCCATCGAGGGTTAAGCCTCATGGGCTGCGAAGCTAATTAGTGTTCCTAGGCTTGATCAAGGAGGACGGGCAGCCTCCAAGATGAATTGACGGATGGAAGGGTGAACCACCTTCCATGCTCTCACAATACAAGGGCGACCAACCTTGTGATTGCGGTTTGTAAATGTTTCAACTAATTCGTAATGAGACTATTATAGGAACCTACTTTGAAAAGGCAATTACTTATTTGGATTTCAATATGAATGATGTTTATGGATACCATGGTGTTTACTAATGATTAGTAGGATATATGATATTATGGCTTATGATTTAATGTCAATTTCCAATGACTAATATTGTGTGCAAGACCTAGACTAGGTTTTCTCTTATTCAAATGGTAAATCTGTATTCTTAAATGTTCTTTATTTCTTATTCTAATTGAAATTGTGGTTTTAGGGCAAAATATAGTAATATCCCCAAAAACATTGCATACTATCTTTGGTTTTGTCAAAGCTGAAATACTCCCTATTGGAATAAAATCTGTCCAACCTACATTAGATTCTTTTATTCCCTTTTTGAGAATTACACCATATACCAAACCTTTTTATTTTCTATTGCCATTCCTTCAATAGAGTCAAATAGGTTAAGCTTGTTCTTCATCTTGTACCAAAAGTACCTCTCATTACCAAACTTTTTGTTCTCCTTTTTTATGATGATCCACACTGCCCTATTGCATGGAGAAACATCAAAATCAGTCCCATAATGAGCCCATTTATTAGTCAGAAGGATGGCATTGTCTCCCTTGCATTTGGAATGCTTAGTAAAGTAATGGTAAGATTATTTCCATATAAACTCGAGGTTAGTTTCAAGAGTGAAGCTAATAGCCTTTTCTTATTGTAGTAGGGCAACATCTTTGTGTTTATCCATGTTTAAATACCTCTTAATATTATATTCCTCTTTGGGGTTTTGAGCCCCTAACATTCCATGAAGAGCAATTAAAGGTCAATAGAACATATCATAGGGAGGTGTCCATAGCATTCCTAAATTTGTCAAAGCATTTAGGAAGTTGATCGTTTATCTCCTTCCTCATGGGGCAGGGTTCTACCACTTTCTTGCTTCTCTTCCTCTTACTCCTAGTAATTTTTATCCAGCTATTCCTTGTGGGAATAACTTTTTCTCCCCTTTTTGGTTTGTTACCCTATGGAAGGGGGGAGACTACGGCATTAGGATTCAATCTCTTTGCTTTGATCTCACTCCTATCCTTAGATTCCAAGCCTCCTATAGGAGGTTCTATATTAGTTCCTCATTTGCTTTCAACCCCTTGAATTGGATTGTCTAATACCACACCTTGGACATTACTATCCCGTCCTTGAATGGTATTAGACAAGGAGTTCAACATGGGGTTCTAGTAGTGTCACAATTGGCATTATTATCATTACTGCCTCATTCAATATTGCTATCAGTAGTGGCATCTACTTGCAGGTCCTTGTCTAACACCAAAGCATGGGCATTATATTGTCCATGTTTTGACTTAGGCACTGAGTGCAAATCAATATTGGTATTGTAATTTCTATTTTCAAATCCTTATTATAGTTGGAATTAGGATCTAGTTGTAGGTTCTTGCCTAATACCAAGACCTAGACATCATTTTGCCCATGTTTGGGTTTAGGCATAGTTAGCAAGTCTATTTTGGAATTGTCTTCCTTATTGTTCCACCCATTATTGTTATCAACAATAACATCCATTTCTAGACTCTTGTCTAACACCAAATTATAGGCATCATTTTGTCCATGTTTGGAATTAGGCCTAGAGTGCAAAATGATGTCACCTTCTTTGCTGTGATCGTGTCTAATTTTATTGGAGTTTTTCAAGTAGCTTGAGTTAAGGCCTTTATCTTTATTCTCAATTTCAAGGATAATATTCTTGACTTTGGAGGAAACACCATTGGTCAATTATTGTGGGTTTTTTCCATTTTTTTGAACTAAGTCTAGTATCTTTGTTTCATTTCCACGTTTAATATGGTCCTCCTCTTTAGGTAGGTGTTCTGTGTCCCCTGGTTGAGCCTTCCCAGTACTGTATTTCTTCCTTTGTTTAATACTATTTTGGGCAATAGACTGTCTATTCTTGTCTAACACTATTTCTTGGGCATTTTTCTTATGTCCAGAGGTAGTATTAGGCACCAAAGATAGGCTATTGTTCAGTACAACTCAACAACATTCATCCAAAGGAGGTGGAGTAATATCTCCCAACCAGAGGCTTGAGCCATAATAATATGATTATCTAGATCTCCATTTCTATTTTGAATGAGATCACTATTTTTACTAATCACAACGTTTTGAGCATTTGAATTTCCTTTTAGTTCTGAAGTAGATTTAGTAATGCTGTCAGGCACATAGATAAAGTTATCTGCCCTAGCCAAAGCAATACTTTTGTTTGCATTTTCAACATTGTTAGCTAGCATCAATTCAATACTCTTGGAACTAGTCTCCAACTTATTACTACAATGCATATTGTCCAATGAAGCAAAAAGTTTTGCCAAAGAATTAAGGACATAATAAGAGTTTACTACTGCAAGTATTAAGTGGAGGGCTCTCAAGACTATGGAATCTTTGGGCCCAAGGGGTGATAGAGGCAAAATTAATATTATTGGAAGTAGGAGCCCTAACAGGGGAGAAAACTAAGCCATCCTTTAGGCTAGTTAAAACCCAACCCCTAGAAGAAGATTATTGGGTATTGAAACTAGAGGAATCCTTGGACCCCTCATGAGAGGCAACGAGAATCCCTTGACCAGATTTGGGTCCATTGTCTCCACTAGAAAAATTCTCTTTTCCAACAACATTAACATTAGGAATGCTATCTACAACAACATTTTTGGCTCTAGGGTTCTGTTGGTATGCGTTTTATCATTTATTAAACATTAGAATAAAATATCCAAGGATACCCTATCCTCTCTTGAACAAAATCACTACGTGTGCCAAGATTGCGAGAAAGACCACACGGCAACTCCAAGGTTTATATGAGCGAATGGGTGACTTTGTGTTGGATAGCTACCTTGGTTATGTATGCTGAAATACGAGGGGGGCTTACACTTGGCCTGTTCAATTCACAATGAGGATCTATCGTTTGGGTTTGGATCATGGACTTCAAGAAAACTGAAAAGGAGATAAGGTTTAGAAATTCTAATCTATTCCTAAGAATTCAAGAGACGGTATTGATTCAATGACTTTAATAACAACACTTTGCTTCGCCACACTTAGGACAACTACACAAAGTGAGTGCGGTCTTCAAGGGATGTGCTTACGATTTTCATACTTATGAATAATACCAACAGTTGAACAATATTACTCAAAGTAGAAGTTAAACCTCCACAAAATAAGCTTAGACTAACTTTACACAATGAACAAAAATCATTTGTTCATCAAAAGTATGAGCGGAAATTCACCATAAATCAATACTTATCAAATCTTGCATTCTTCTAACATACATGAAATAAAATCTAAACTATCATGAGGGATAAGAACCATGCCAACTCCAAAATAAGAGAGGTAATCACCATCAATTCGAACAATGCATTACTTATTACTTTGGCAGTTGTAAGCAACAATTACTTATCTCAACATGTTTTGCAACATGCTCCCATGATTTACAAATGAGGGGTGAGCTCAATTTATAGGCTCCCCAATTACAATTTAATGGCCAGGATTGATTTCAAATCAATGGTGGAGATTACAAAATAAAACCCTAATTAGGGTTTGGTACAACTAACTACCTCTCGACCAATGAGAAAATTACATTTGAGGACGCTTGTCCTTCTTGCTAAATATAAACCAATAATAAAATAGAAGGTTGTTACATTGTGAAGTGTGCCTTCTAGAAGCTTCTAGATAAGTCAAGATCGTTGAACCTGGACATGCTTGCTTGGAACAATTTGATTGTTGAACGTCCTCCTTGAATTCTCCAAATTGTGTCGAGAAATTGTGTAAGTATGGAATTTTGTTTGGAATACTCTTCTTGCTACCATTTGATCTTGATTGGGAGCTTGTCTTTGACTCTTCAAGAATTGAAATCCTTCAAGAAGTTTGGAATTTTTGCCAAGTCTGAAGATTTTTCTTGATGCTTGGAAACTCTTTCAAGTGCCTTGAATTTTGGAGAAGAATTCCCCTGTGCCTTCGCCACAATGAAGGAAATTGGAACTTTTTCTGTGAAGTATCTCCCATACTTAGCCAAATTTTGGCTAGTCAATTTTATTTTGTGACACCTTCATGTGGATCCTCTAGCACTTAGCCAAGATTTTGACCATTTCTATGCTCGAACACACTTTGCTTGTGTATTTTGCTTCAATTCTGTATCTGGCTTGTGCTGAGTAGAACAAACTCCGCCCTTGGACAAGGATTTTATTCATCTTCTCTTGACTGTCCCTTTTTTATTCTTCTTCTTTCTTCCTGTTTCCTCTCCAACACTTGGTCAAATTTTGATTGTTGTGGAAAATTCCACACTTAGCTTGGTTTGTGCTGAGTAGAACAAACTCCGCCCTTGGACAAGGATTTTATTCATCTTCTCTTGACTTTCCCTTTTTATTCTTCTTCTTTCTTCCTGTTTCCTCTCCAACACTTAGTCAAAATTTGATTGTTGTGGAAAATTCCACACAACCATTTTTCATGTGTCAAATCTTTTATTTTCTAGCCCATTCGTTTGTTTGACCCTTGATTTCTTGTGCTTATTTTGTCAAATTTGTTCTTTTTCTTTAGCCATTTTCTCTCTTCAGAATGGCAAGTCAATTGTCTTCGTCTTACCCTTGAGCCATAGGCAAATTTTTATGTCTTGCTTAGGTATCTTCACATATTCCATTTATGCCTAGTCAACTTGTGTTTGTGCAATTTTATTTTCTTCTTAACATGTGTAAGCCCTTAGCTTTTCTCTTTCAACCTTGTCTTAATGGCGGATTTGGAGTCCTTTATGCCAAGTCGGACTAGGCCAATGTTTTTGGCCAACTTCAATCTGCCTAAGTTGGACTTTGTTCAAGTGTGGACATCTCCTTGGGAGGGCGGACTTTGAAGTGGTTTAGACATGTTTATTTGCCAATGTCTTTATGTTTTTCTAGCTAGGCGGAGTTTGATCATGTCCTGCCATGTCTTGCTTTCTTCATGGCGGACTTGGAGGAGGTCATACCAACTTTGTTTTGGCTTTACTATATTCCATCATAGGCAGAGTCTAGTGTTGCCGGGAATAATCATTATGTTATGTTGTCATGTTATGTTTATGTTGTCGTCGGTAATAATGAGTTACGACAGTCAGTTAGTTAGTCGTCCCGAAGGGTAGTTGAACGCGACGGTTGGTCGCACCCCTTCGGGTATTATATATTGCATACCATTCCTTCTTAGTATCATCATGATGGTGGTATTGGGGTGTACTGTTATGAGCACTTGATGTACATGGACTGTTGAATTAATACAGAGACTGGTTATTTAATATATTTCTATTATGTTCTGTGCATTTACTTTCTGCATTTAATCGTTTAACCGTATGTGGCAAACATCTAGGTTTACTTGGAGATTGTCTTCTTATGCTTGGCAAATTTAGAAGATCTTTAGACATCCATCTTATGCTCCTTTCCATGCTTTTGTTAGCAAATTTTGTCTAGGCAGACTTGAAGTATAGCTTGCTTTATTGGATCTTCCTTGTGTTAGGGCGGACTTTCTCATGCCTTGGACATTCTTTGCTCATGCCTTGGCGGACTTTGAGACCTTTTGGACATGCTCCCTCATGTGTTCCTTGGCGGACTTTACAAATCTTTTGCCATCTAAATGTCTTGCATGCTTAGGTGGACTTTGAATGCCCTTGGACGTGGCGGACTTTGAGGTGTGCTTGCCATGTTCATCTTTGCTTCATGCCTTTCATCTTAGGCAGACTTGGAGCTTCATAGACCAAGGTGGACTTGGCATGCTTTATTCCATGTCTTGTGTTTACTTTTCTAGATGATGGACTTCAAGCTTTGTTGGACATCTCCTTCATAGGCGGAGTTGGCTTAGTCTTTGCCATCTTGCTTCTTGATTTAGGCGGACTTCATGTCTTCTGGGTCATGTTAACTTTCATCTTTCCTTAGGCTGGCGGACTTGAGCTTCTTCTTGCCATTTCACACCTTCAAGCTAGGGTGGACTTGGATGATGTTTGGACAGGGCAGAGTTGACATCTTCTTGGACATGCTTTCTTTGCCAACTCTGTTTTATTCCTTGCTTTTGCATTTCTTTTGCAACCATGGCAGACTTTGTATTGCTTTGGACATCGATCTTAAAGCTAGGCGGAGTTCAAGGTTCCTTTGCCATGCTTTCTAAGTGCCTTGGCGGACTTGGACAGCCTTGTGTCAACCTTGTTTAGCTTTAATCCATCATGGGCGGACTTGGAAACCTCTTGGACAAGGCGGAGTTAGAAGGTTGCCTGCCATCTTTGTTTGTTCTTGATAAGTGCTTGGTAGGGCAGAGTTTAGAATCTGTTGGACATTGCTTGCTTTAGTCCATGCTTTTCCAAGGGCGGACTTGTGTTGTGACCATTTCACACATCGCCCCATTGAAATGGGGACCCCCTCTTTTTCGCTTTTGTTTTGCCTGTTCTTCTCTCTGCTTTTAGGGTTTTGAGTGAGTGGTCTGTCTGGGCTAGGGCTAAACCTTAGGGGTTTCTTTTGGACATTATTCAAGCTAAGTCCAATCAAATTTTGAAAGTTATTAAGCGTCCTCCCGAGGATTGAGATTGAGACGATAAGGTAAGTTTGTCAGGAAGTCAGATAGGTCCCAGGTTAGGTCTAGTCAGGGTTTTTTGAGGGAAAATCCAAATTTTGTCTAAGTGTTAGCATTTTGAAGGTAAAATTGTGTATTCTTGCCTAGTTAAATTTTGATCATTTTTCGGTGGCAAGATGATGCCTGAAACAGAGAAATCGCCCCTGTCCTTCACTGGAGGCCCAGGGCGAATTTCATTCTAAGTGCAATTTCTTATTTTGCGAGGGCTTGCTAACTGATTCCTAGCCTTGAAGATGACCTAACTCTGCCTTGTGAAATGTTTGGAGACTTAAATTTTGAATGGATTAGCTAGAAAGGACAAAATCGCTCCTGACCCTCTCCAAGGGACCAGGGCGAAAATGTTATTTTATGCATATTTGTCACTGACTTTCTAGTTTGTTTTGTGCAGGGTCTCCAGGAAAGAGAATTGGACGTGACTTGATGTTTCTGAAGATTTTGAAGGCATGAAAATAATGAATTTTGAAGGATTAAGAGAAAATCGCTCCTGTCCTTCACTCAAGGACCAGGGCGAAAGGACTTAGCAGAGTCATTCTTGACCTTGTTTGGTCAAATTGGAACATCAAAGGCATGGTGGACTGCGAAATTAACGTGATAGAGCATCCTAACTTGATTAAAAACAATGAAATGATGGAGTTTTTGTCTAGAAGGGTAAATTCGCTCCTGTCCCTCTCCAAGGGACTAGGGCGAAATTCTTTATATGCACAATTTTAGACCTTTCTTGGACATTAACTCTTATTCATAGCGTCAAGTAAGATGAAATCTTCCCTAGCAAAGGAATTTCGAGATGAAAGATGAGGCAATTTGATCATGGTGACAAAGTTCGCTCCTGTCCCTCACTGAAGGACCGGAGCTTGATTTTCAAATTTGCACTGTTCTTGCAGGATCAGGACAATTTTATGATTGAAAGAGATCAAGGAGGGCATGTTTTGTCCATTAAATATAATTTGAGTGGTCCACAAAGGAGGAAATCAACCCAAGTGACAAAAGGCGCTCCTGTCCCTCACTGAAGGACCATGGCATTTTTTTCAAGATTGTCCTCTTCGTTTGAGATTTTGAGGCAAAACCTGACTTGGATGGGAGGGAAAAATGATGTTTTATGCCTTAGATGCGATTGAAGGTTTAAAGAACAAGGAAATATACCTAGAAGGCAAAGGGTGCTCCTGTCCCTCTCCAAGGGTCCAGAGCGATTTTTTTATAAGTGCAAATTTCTTGCAAAGACAAGGCAAGTTTGTGATTGAAATAAATGGAATAAGGCATGTTTATCCCGTTGAAGATAATTTGGAAGGCTAGCAAAGGATGGACAAGTTTGAAATGGCAAAATCGCCCTTGTCCCTCTCCAAGGGACCAGGGCGAAAAACCTAATATCTAGCCTTTCTTTCCAAGTTCGGACAAATCTAGGCCAAGGTGCAAGTTTGAAATGATGTTTAAAATATTTCGAGGTGGAATTGAGATGCAAGATTTACAAATTTTGATGATAATAAGGAAAATCGCTCCTGTCCCTCTGCAAGGGACCAAGGCGAAATTTCTAAATGTGCTCATCTACCTTACATTTTGAAATGATATTTTTGTTCCCAAGACTTAAGAGGTAGTAAAGTGTGATATTCTACGCCTTGAGGGTAATTTGAAATTGATGTAATCAAGAATTTGTGCAAGAGACTCAAAAGCGCTCCTGTCCCTCACTGAAGGACCAGGGCGATTTTTATAAAATCAACAAGTTCTCTCCAAGATTACGCTAAGGAAAGATTGAGCAAGATTGGAAGGGTCTTCTAAAGCATGGTGAACAAAGATTTACCTCCAAAAACTTGATGATCCTAGGCCAAATGCAAAAGTCGCTCCTGTCCCTCTCCAAGGGACCAGGGCGAAAATCTTTGGAAAATCAATTTTGCCTTGCAAAAACGAGTTAGGCATGCATGAAATGGATGAAGGGGATCATTACTTACTCCGCATTAAAGTTGACAAATAAAGGTGAAGGATTGAGACCAAAAATGGAAAATCGCTCCTGTCCCTCACCCAGGGTCCAGGGCGAAAATGTCCCAAGGCACTTCCCTTCTTAAAATCAAGCGAATTAAACTCAAGACTCCAATTTAAATTGCCACTTTAGATGCCTAGATGAAGTTTTGGCGATTAAAAATGAAGAATGCAAGGTTTAAATTGCAAGTTCGCTCCTGTCCCTCTCCAAGGGACCAAGGCGAGGTTATTGGTATTCTTTATTTTTACATTATTTCAATGTTGATATCCTCTAAAATCGCATCAGATGCCAAAATTGCCAACTTCGAAATATTTGGAAAAATTTAAATTAAATTGGCATTTAATAAAAGACACGTTGGCATTTAATAAATTAATTTTGAGCCTCAAAAATCGAATTTTTTTATTGTTAAGGCATTTAAAATTAATTTTTGTGAAATTAAAATAAAAAATGGAGCACTTAGAGGCTTATTTTCATTTATTTTATCAAGTCAGCGTCTCCTTTTTTTTGCAATTCTATTTATTTTTTAGGCCTATTTTGCCAAGTCGGCCTATAGGGGTAAGGTGGTGAGCGCCCTATATAATAGGGGTGTTTTGATCAAGTTTAATCCATCATTCACTCATTACTTCAAGTGCGAATTTGGAGATCAAGAAGAAGGTGCAAAAGCTGGTCTAGTTGGAGCGAATTTATCTCAAGTGTTGGAGGCTAGAGGTGGTGGAGTTGATGCTTGTGAAGACTAAAGGAGGCGCGTTTTGCTAAAGGGAGTTTTGGTCCACATTTTGCCTAGCGAATTCTCCTATTTTTTGCATCATTTCTTAGAGTTAATTCTCAAGAGGGGGTATGGCGAAATTACCTTGACACCATTATTGAAGATTTGAATTTTGCACTTTGTTTTGAAAATTCTAAGTTTGATGTAGCTAATTAGGAAATGATAACTCAAGATTTATCATGAAGTTTCCTAATTAATATCTTTTATCTTCCTTACTACTCTTTAAGGTATATTACTCATTATGAAATGTTGTGTAGGTGTCAAGATGGCGACTCCAAAGGCAGGAGCATCTACTAGTCGCCCAACTCTCATGAAGGAAGATCAGAGGAACGAAGAATTGGAGACCAAGATCGTGTCCAAGTGGAGCAATATTGGAGATACCAACTTGGGAAACTTCAGTGTCAAGAAGTTTCGAGAGGTCCCTTACATTGGCAAGCCATCACCTGTTGCAAAAAGAATAATTGAAAGTGGCATCATCAAGGCTGCCGGTTTCCCTCCAGCCATCCAGTGCTATGAGCTGACGATCGAGTGTGCCCGCCATTATGACTCACAATCAAGATCAATCGTATCCAAGGAAGGGAACACTTTGGCTTTCCTTTCAGAGGAGGCTATAAGTGAAGCTCTGCATCTCCCAGAACATAAAGATATGATTTACAAAAGCTTAGAAGGAGCCAGGTCAGTGTATGAAGATGATCCAGACACTTGCTTGAGCATCATCAATAAGAATTGGTTACTCAAAAGTCGTCCTCGCCTGAGCAAGATTCCCAATACACCACATAGGATCGACTTCCAGGAGGAGTACAGAGACTTGATAACTTTGCTCAATCGAGTTACAGGGGCTCCTCAAGCCTTCTATTTTGAGAAGTGGATGTTCTACTTCATCCAAGTGATAGTTCAAGGGAAAGGAACGATTCATTGGGCTAGAATTATTAGCCATTGCCTGGATGTGCAGTTAAGAAGACTAAAGCCTACCAAGTCATTTCACATGAGCTCATATGTCATATATGCCTTGATCAGGAGTTTCGAATATGCAGGACTACCTCACAGAGGAGTGATCGGAAGAGGACCCGGAGAGGTGAGAGTTTGTGACTCTTATGTTCATTTGCATCATCCACTAGGAAGTGATTGCAAGTTAGTCAATGATACCTTCACGATGAACGTCACTAGGATATTGCAAGGCGGGATTCACAATCGACTATCTCTGGATGCACAAGAGCTAGTAAAGAGGTATGGTGCTTGGTTCATCCAGTTTCAAAAGTTTACTTATATCAGAGTTCATGGGTGTCCTTCACCTCCCTACATGTTGTCGAGGTATCCGACAGACAGGATAGTGCTACTTGAGGTGACTAGGCAGTTGGCAGCTTATGCGAAGGCATTCAGACACAGGCATGGAAATGGAATTCCTGTGCCCATCATATTGGGGAATTCAGTTGAGGTATGCCCTAATGCTCAAGCCTTGAATGATGCAGAGAAGGAATTGGCTTTATATTCATTCATGTTCTTTGCCTTGAGAGAGAATTTTGATCCTTATGGGTATATGGAAGAGACAGTTGGTAGGAAGTACGAGCACGAATTTCAGGTAGAGGACTTTTGGATGAATCTCTCAAGTGATTTAGAAGTGAAAAGAAAGATGCATTCCAGATTACCTATAGATTTCATCAGGAAATGCAAAGTTTATAGGGTAGCAGATCAAGCACAGGATAGCGGTAGACATCTCCAGTCATCTTATGACAGAGAAGACAAAGCAGTGAAGATAGATTGGAACGAACCTGAGATTTCAGACTTGAGAGCTTTGATGGCTCCAGTTTTGTCATGTACTCGCAGATGGGTGGATATACAACATCAAAAGTTAAGAGAACATAACGTACCAATGACTTTTACTTTGGAGGAAAGACCAGAGGAAGGAGGAGCAAGCGCAAGTGAAGGCAATTCTCATCCTAGAGGCGCGAAGAGGAAAGAAAGACCTGAGAAAAGGGAACCCTCCAAGAAGAAGCAAGAGGCCAATCGAGATCGCTCATCAGGCACATCTTCTCGACATGAGAAAAGGACAAGTCAAGTTGAAGGACAAGAGAAAACGGTACCTGAGGTTGATGAGTCTATGGAGTCAATGGTACAGAATGATAAACCTGAAAAGGGGAAGGCACCTCAGCATTCATCAAGTCAATCTCCCCAAGTCAATGAACTACATGAAGAGAAGAATGATGATGAAGTGACATCTCCTCTCCGAGAAGACGAACCATTGCCTAAAGAAATACAAGTTAGAGAGATGAGATCCGCCATTCCGGATTGGTTGAAAGAGAGACTGACGAGGGTGATTGTGATTGAAGATGAAGATGATGTAATTGACTTAGAGAGCCTTATAGGAAATTCTCAAGAGGCAACGGAAAAGAGGAAGGCCACGAAGATGTCCAAGATGATCACAGATGAGACAGGGTCCAGGAAGTTGCAGATAGCTACACCAATAGTGGACAAGTATGAAGGTGAAATTCTTGCAGAGGAGTATGGTGTGGAAACGTTTGAGCTTGGTCCACTCACTGTTGAGCAGGCACTAGATGAGGCAACCGATTCATTTGAGGCACTTAAAGACAAGCTTAAGGAAGAAATGGAAAAGAATAGAAAGCTTGAGAGAGAGGTAGGCGCTTGGAGAGGCTACTTTAGCCATCTCAATCAGCCCTTGGGACGTCAGGATCCAACAGTGTCCCTTGTGCAAGCACTTCCCCTTGAATCAGTTGGCGAGGCAGAAAGAGTCAAGAGCTTGGTTCAGCTTATGAGCTCTTGGATTGACAAATCCCACACAGTAGCCGTTGAATTTACAACAAGAATGATGCAAACAATCCACCAAGCTATCCAGGTCCTTGAGATCATCCACAACCTGATGATAACGGTAGCCGCTTTTGCTCACACTAGAGATGTTATCATTCCTGTTCTGCAAGTAATTAGGCAAACACCAAAGAAGATCCTGGCACAAGAAAAGATAATGGATGGAGGAGCTCATAATTTACTCCAGTGGTCAACCCTACTACAGATGAAGGAGGTTCTTTTCGAGGACATCAGCACCAAATGCAATCAAGTTGAGGGCGTCATCCATCCAATTCAGGACAAGGTGTTTGAGGTGTTATGTACCATTCTTGGCAGGAGGATCGAAGTTGAGACAGATGTGGACCTTCAAGAGTTGGAAGAAAGAGTCAAGGTCATCTTTTGCAAAGATGAGAATGTCATCACAGATGGACAACGAGATCTAATGTTCACTACTATGCTCCTGATTGAGAAGATCAAAGAACTCGAACCTGGATGGGATACGGCTCTTCTCAAGGCCTTTGATCAGGTTATCCACTTGGAGGAACGAATGAGGAATCTTCTCGAGATTCCTATTGCTGAGATTGAAGGAATTGTGTCCAGATTCATTGCATATGCTAAGAAAGAGCATTGGAAAGGGAATAAGGTTCTAGAAGAGAGGTTGTTATAAAATGATGTGGCATCTTAATTATCATTGGTCTATGTTCCCTCGATTTTTGTGCCAATCAAATATTTGGCTATGCATTTAATAATGTTCAACTAAAAAGGGAACTTTTTGTAACAAACCCTAATTAGGGTTTAGGTGTCAGAATCTCAGCCGTTGATCTTCTTTTGATTTGGGCCGTTCATTGTAATTGAGGAAGCTATATATACCCTCACTCATTTTCATTTTGTCATTAGATATTAGAGATAAGCAGTTAGAAATTAGAAGACTAGAGCATTTGGAGAGAAGAAAGTTATTTTGTAGCAAGATTGAGCATTGAAGAAAGAATTTCAAGCATTTTTTGTCTATTTTGGCTTTGAGATCAATAAAATATTGCAGTTATGGTGTTTTATTGCAATTCTTGTGGCTATCTTCATGGTTGTTTACTTTCTTGAATCATTCTCAGTCGAAGTAGTATTTAAGTTTGAAGGACTAAGTGTTGGGCCTGATCTTTGGTGAGATTCACGTTCCAAACCACTAGCTTCTTACTGATTGTAAGGACGCCTTGTGTGGTCAACTGGAGATATTTGGATTGCTTGAACCTTCAATCATTATTGAACTATTGATATGTATCTTTATGGTAGTATCTATAATTCTTGATGATTTGAAAAATCACTAGTCACCTTAGAAGATCGCATCAATTCCAGTAGAGTTGTAATTCCTTGGCAATACTGAAATTGGTAGAATCTTACCAAGTCTAGCCTACATTGAGTCATTCTTAGGATTAGATTAGAATTCATCTCTTGCAGACTCTCTTTTGATCTTTTTTGAGAACTTGTTAGTTTTAGGAAAATCCTGTTCCTGCAGTTAAGCAAGAGTAACACAGACCAGCTTTCAAAGTGTGTAAGACCCCTTGAAGAAACAACATTCACAACGACCACTGGTGCTTATCCACACGTAGAGATCTTACAACGAAGAACCTTGAAGTCACCCCGATTGATCCTTTTCGCGATATCTTCAGCATTCAGAGGCTTTACTCAAGAGAGGATAAGGTACCCTTGGGTATTTTATTCTGTGTTTGATAGTGTACAAAATACACGTCAACAACTTGGAATGTGTTTTGCCATCCTTTCTCAAGGCTAGGTGGAGTTGGAAGACCTCTTGCCAACCTTGTTTTACCTTTCATTTTTCAAACCTTGCTGGCTTAACCTTAGGTAGGAGTTTAACTAACTCTTGCCATGGGTTTCTTAACTGAAGGTTGGAGTTTGTGAGTGATTGGACAACTTCCAATAGCTAACAAGCTCATATGGACATGAGGTGGACTTGGAAGATCATTGGACATCCTTTGATTTCCTCTTCAACTGCACTTTGGAGTTAGCTTGACCTTTGTCATGAGTTAGCTGATTGAAGATAGGAGTTTTACGATTGCTTGCCAAGTTTGTTTGTGCATGTGCGGACTTCAAGCATCATTCTTTGCCACCTTCCAACATGCCTAGGAAGACTTGAGGAGAGCCTGGACATCCAAGTTAATGTGCCATCTTCTAGACAAGGCGAACTTCAACCTTTGTTTGCCATTCTTCCCTTGGGCGAAGTTTGAAGTGTCTTGGACATGTTTCCAAGTTGATCAAGCCATTTTCCAACCTCGACGAACTTGGGTAGTGTTAAGACATTGCCTTGACATGCTTGGCTTGGGTGGACTTGGAGGATGTCCTGCCATTAGCCATGTTCAACTTCATGCCTTCGAACTTGGGTGAATTTCATATGGACAGCCATGTGCCTACCTCCATTAATACCTTTATACTTGATCAGCCATGTTCATGCCAAGTTTTATCTGGAACAAAACCCTAATTAGGGTTACCACCTTGCTTTTTACACTTAGAGACCAAATTTTTCGATTCTGAGAACATGGGGAGTGACCAAATGACCCGAGGAACAAAACCCAGGTTCTACTTTCGAAAAAGCAAAAAGCGAAAAAAGCAAAAAGCAAACCAAAAATGCTGCTTCTTGGATTGTGCTCAAAGTGCCAAAAACAAAATTTCTTAAATGTAGAAAAAAGCAAAAAAGCAAAGTTCCTAAAAATAGAAAGTTGTCAGAAATGACCCAAAGCAATTGCGATCCTTGTCCTTCAGACCTTCTAAGCAGTTTGACAATGTTCAAACACTATTCTGAGCATGAACTCTCTACTTGGCTTGGGATGACTTCTCAAAAAATCTAACTCCTCATTTGCAAAAGATTGGTGATTAGTAGTCGCGATGTCAAAGCAAAACCCTAGAAAGCAAAAACAGGGGGTCCCCATCTGGAATGGGGTGATGTGTGAAATAGGTCACAAAAGGTTCCTTGGCCTATTTTTAATAATTGGGCAATTTCTCCTTACATGCCCTCTTCATTAAGTCCTCCAAGGATTTCTAAATTTTTGGAGTATATATTTCCTCCAATATCAATGTCTATTGCATTTGGTCTATCAATTTTGGGAGATAAGTAAACAACCACTATCACATCCTTACGGAGGTGAGTGGCTTTAGTTTCCTCAATCCTTATAACATTACCAATGGGGTAAGAAGTTGTGGTGAGAATGCCCACAAAAGGGGTGGAATGTTTTTATTTGTTACCCATCTAGGGTAGGAAAGAGCGTGAATTTATTCATTTAAAGCTTTCGGTGACCACATTAGGGCATGAAACATATAGTTTCCAATTGTCCAACATTGTTTGCTAGTGGCTATTTCTCACATACTATGGTCTTTAAAGAACACAAGAAATAGTCCTTTTTGAACCATTTTGCAAAATGGTTCAAATAATCCTATCTTTTTAAACCAAATATTATTAATCCATTCATCAATGAATTTCCTTGTAGGAACTTTGTTACAATCTAAAGCAGCAAGAAAGATAGTAACACTTTGTAACCTATTTTCTTCTTTCCCAAAGCATCAATTATCTTAGGGTTAGGAGAAATGAGGATCTTCTTAGGGCTGGAAGGGGTAGACTACCATCTCCTCAACCTTGTCCTCTATTATTGATTTCGCTAGTAACTTGGGGATGAAACTTTGCCAAGGGAGAGAGAGGGTTTGTTTTCTTTGCGACTATGTCACATAATGACAAGTTTTGCCCTTGAAGTTCAGTGACCCTCTTGAGCCATTAGGAGGCTCGCCAAGTGCGCTAGTACCGATCTCCATTAGACGGTCTTTGCACTAGTGGCCCCAACCAACAGGGTTGTAATAAAAGAATTCAAAAATCAAACAATTCAAATTAAATTAAAGAAAACGTGGGAAGTAAAGAGTTTAAGCATTTGATAGAAATGAGGAAACGAAAGTAGAGGAACAAGGAAGGCACTAACTGGGAAGGATCACTTAAACCTCTTTGGAGGAGGGCAAATGCCTCCACCAATGAAGAGTGCCTCGACTGCTACCAGAGACCTCTTGTTTCCGCTCCAGTGAATTAGGAAAACAAGTAGGTAATTCCCTACATTTCAAAAGGAAAAGGCTACCAAATCATACTTCTCTAAATAAGGGCTGTAGATATATTTGCTCTATTATATCACATGTTTTCGGGATAATCAAATATGTTTATAGGTTCTTCCTAGCTTTGGAGAGATGTAGAAGACATTTGATAGTATGCTTGATCAAATGAGGCAAGTGATTTGCACAAATGAGCTTGAATTGTTTTTAAATGACAAGCATACTAAGGCCTATCAACACAAAGGTGGGAAGACAATGAACAATCCACTTCATATGGCCACCTATGTTGTTAAACCTCAAGGGATATGCATATAGACTTGCTAGAGTTCCTCCTCCTAATGATCATGAAGTAAAGGAAGGGTGTATGAAGACCCTTTAGAAGATGTATATAATTGATGCAAGTATACTTAAATAAAAATGGATTGGTTTTGTAAATCTTTGGGGTCTTAAACTCAACAAACCAAGGGATAGGATGGATAGGCTCATTTTTACTCAAAAAGACCCTATCGGATGGTGGACATGCAATGAGAAGGATACATTGGAGCAGATATAGCTTGCTATCCACTTTCATAGGTTGCTAGTTTCTTTGTTTTAGAGAGGAATTGATTGACCTATAGCTTCATCTACTTGGTCAAGAGGAATAGGCTTACCTTTAGACAAGCAAAGAAACTAGTTGTAGTCCATAATGCTTCGTGTTTTTAGTATAGATAGACTCCAACTAAATTTTGGGATGTTGATCACAAGGATGCTAGATACATTGACGAGGAGGAGGTGCAGCCAAGATTGGTTGGCATTACTTAGAATGAGTTACAAATTGATATACAAGTGGCTTAGTGTTAGATCCCTCTTTTGATATTGATAGGCTACATGGGGTATAGTTTTGCATTTTAACATTTTTCATTTTGATATTTGTAGTTAGAGAAGTCCACATATTAGTTATATTTTATGTTTGTATTTATTGCTGCTATATTTGGACCAATGAACACACTTTCTGCTAGTTCTTTTGATACATTGTATGAGTCATTGGATTATGAATGTCTAGGCTCTAAAGTTACACTAATTTTTAATTTCGATGTCATGTGTAGATAAACTTGTAAAAATTTGAGAGGATTTATCTATCTATTTCTCCCATCCTCTACCATTTCCAAAAAATGCTCCCCTTTCCACCCTAGATTGCTGTCCTAGAAACAACATGGAACATAGGTTATTTTGCATATGTATTCGATCCTAATCCATTTGCAAATTGTAATGTCCCCTTCTCGGTAAAGGAGTAATCAGTGGTCCATTGGCCTATTCCGGAGACCCGTAGGTTGATTGGAATGAGGAATTAGGGTTTCCTATTTTTATGGAGCTTTGCATGATCCAATTGATGCTTTTCTGGTAGGGCTTCTGCAATTCCGATTGAGAATTCCTTCTGGGTTTTTCGAGAGCTTCACGGTGGTATAGCATGCATTCTGTTCCAGAGTGATTTCTGAACTTACTATTTTTAGTAAGTTGGTGGCAGCGGACTGGATTTTCAGGTTTTTCTGGATTTTTCGAGCTCTCTCACAGGGTTTGATGAGCATATCTTTCGGAGATGTTTTCATGACTTGCTATTTTTAGTAAGTATCAGTTCAGGCAAAGCTATTTGTGGCAGTCTTGAGGAGAGTTCCAATCCAATCCAGAATTAGTATTTTCTGCGCTCCAGTTCATATGGTTGATTTGGCAGTGAAGTGGGCGATTTAAAAGTTGATTAATTAAATATTATCACTTCATTCTGAAGTTTAATATTTAATTATTTCACTGATTATTTTTCGAGGAACGACTTAGGAAGGAAATATAATATCATTTATCCTAAGTTATGTTTTATTTCCCAAGTCAGAAAAGGGCGTCCAAATTGAATATATTTCATGTATGTAATATTCTAATGTTGCAAGTGTGGACCTTGGGAAATGTGCGACTAGGATTACCTGGGAAAGTGGACGCCATGTTTGGAAGGGACATGAAATGAAATGAAGTGAATTTCAAATGAGTTTGGGTGCCATTTGCATTTGAATTTCAGATGGAGAAATCTATAAATACAAGGGATGGGCTTCTCATTTGAGTATCTTGAAGAAATCATATCGTTATGCTGCCAGAATGGTGAGTGAACTTGAGCTTCGGAGTTGTGGCTCCCTAGTTTTGCCAGTTTCGTACTTGAGACATAGTACCTAGCTGAGTGGGAGGAATGTTGGTGAAGTTTTCAGTGTGCATTTTCAGATTTTCAGTGTGGTGTGTGTTTTTTCAGTGTTGCTGGTTTGGTGTGGCTGAAGCGAAGATTTGATCAGATCTCCCTACCTGTGCGACCCATCATTTTGGGTATTCAATCTGAATTTTGGTTGCAAGTCGATTTGCTGTTGCTAGCCGTACCATTCCTTGGCTGCCTCGGGTTGCATGTAGGTTGTTGGTGGTGTTCACGGTGCAGGTTTGAGGTTCTTGTTGCATCGTCTCAATCTTAGCTTTCATTTGCTTATGTTTTTGTGTCATTCAATGAAGTTTTAGGCGAGTTATGAGCATAATAGTGATTTTAGTAGTGGTTTTTTTCTGCGTGTTATGCGTACAACAGATTGCTTTTTCAGTTTAGTGATCAATGGCGTGTTATTTCTCTATGGGTGTGTTTGAGTTTGCTAAGTTTGTTAAGCTGGGAAGTATTCATTAGTATTGGACAGTATAATCTCTCTATTCTATGCATTGTATCTCTTTATTGTAAGGTTGGATAGTAGTACTAACAGCCATTTCTGGATTGTAAAGCAAACTCCCGCTGAAAAGTGGAAGAGGCCGGCTTGCTGCCTACATTTGGCTCTGTAATACTATCCTCTTGCTGTATAAGCGGTAGAGTTGATTTTTTAATTTCTTTGTTGTCCTCCCGCTGAAAAAGCGGTGGAGTTGATAGTGAATTTCATTTCTAGTCCTCCTACTGCATAAGTAGTAGAGTGATTGTTCTTCAGTTTTTTTTACATCATCCTTGGCTGGTTTACTGCCAAGAGATTTTAATATTTTCCATATCTCACTGAAAAGTGGAAGGGGCTGGTTTGCCGCCAATTATTGTAATAAACATTTTCAGAAGTTTGCATCTAACAATCCCCTGCCACCGTATGCTCTCACCCTCCCAACTTGGGCTCTCGGTGATCAAAAGGTGTAGGGTTCCTTTCAGCTAGTTTAGATTTCATTATTCTAACCCTAACGGGTGTTGGTGTGCTTGTAAAACTGTTAAAAAAATGAAAAAAAAATGTTGGGAATATTACACAAATGTCCATAGGCACATCATTATTGGAACCTTTATGTAGAATCACAATACAATGGGTATAAAACCTTAGGCCAAAAAATAATCTATAATAAACATGCAAACTCAAAGTACACAAACATTGTATAATTATATTGATTCTCTGGTACATTCTTGATATCATTTGATGCCGCCCTTGCAGATTTATATGGGTCCATGAAATCTTGGTGTTAGTTTGAAACACATGTTATAGAAGAGCCACCAAATTGACTCTGTGTCTTGTATGCCTACGAAATTATATGAGGCCAGGGCTTAAATTTCATTGTTTTTACATGTTATTCGATGTTCTGTAAATGGTTCCCAGAAATATGTTTTCTCTATTTTCCCTTACTCACATTTAACCAATTGAATGTCCGAAGTGTCTGGGTGTGAATATTTCCATCTAGAATAGGTATCTTGGATATACTGGTCTGGAGAACTCAGAGAGCATTTCTGCTCCATGAAAAAGCTGAAGCAAAATGCTGAATCTGGGAGAAGAAAAAAGAGCACCACAAGTATACTAAAGTTAACAGAATAAACAAAAACCATCAAACTCCATAGGCTGCAGGTTTTCTTAGAAAGATGAAGTTTAAAATATCTGAGTCGAATTGTTGTCTTGTATCAATATGTTGATGACAACAGTATTTTTATTAACTCGACAAAGTGTTGCATTGCTATTTGCTATAAGAAAGGACGGCGTAGAAGAAGCAGGAATTGTTTGCTAATTGATGTAGGATATCAAATTATTTGTGTTTTCAAGGCATTGGCAATGAAATATTTCAGTTCTCTTAATTTTGCTACTTGTCCAGAATGTTTTATTTTTTATCTCTTCATGTAATCTGTTATTCCAATGAAAATTTCACCTGCTTCAGTTCTTGTGCATCACAGCTTCCAAAAAATTGGTTCCATATGCATTTTCTGCATGCAATTGGTACAGCTCTGTCCATGAGAGGTAGCATTGCTGCAGAAGCAGCCGCAGCACTGTTATTCCGCATCATTTCACAGCCTGGCTTGCTTTTTCCTCCTCCTAGACATGCACAAGGAGTTGATGTTCAGTGTGACATATATGGTGCGTTTGGTCCTTCAAGACTTGGAGAGCAGGTAAGATGTGTGATATATGTATATTACTATATTTCTTGCTTCTTGCTCTGTACTTTTCTTGCTGCTTAATTAGTCATTCTTTCACTTGTAATGTAACTCTTGGTAGTTGCTTGATTTTTTTTAGATAACGAAGTTCATGGATGTTTATAGGGGCATTTTCTCTATTTCTGTGGAAACATTAGTGAACATATTTGACCAGAATGCTTATGATATGTTTACAGATGGAAGTGTCTGCTCATCAAGCTAATGTAGAAGCTACAGCCCAAGGTGTAGCATCACTGATGTGCATTCATGGGCCTGATGTTGAATGGAGAATTTGTACTCTTTGGGAAGCTGCCTATGGTCTACTGCCTCTCAGTTCTTCAAAAGTTGATTTGCCGGAAATGGTAGTAGCAACTCCTTTGCAACCACCAGTTTTATCATGGAATCTGTTTCATCCACTTCTTCGAGTTCTCGAATATCTACCTCGTGGAAGTCCATCGGAGGTGTCTTTGATGAAAATATTCACTGCTACTGTTGAAGCAATCCTGCAAAGAACTTTTCCTGCAGAAGTGCAGGGGGAGCAGACAAGAAGAATACGCAATTCTCATGCTTGTGTTGGACTTCCTTCCAAGAAACTTGTTGTGGCTGAGCTCCATGCAATGATTCATTCATTATTTATAGAAACTTGTTCTTCATTAGAACTTGCTTCTCATTTACTTTTTGTGGTTCTTACTGTTTGCCTTAGACATGATGATGCTGTCCAGCAAGGTAGCAGAAAAACAAAAATAGGGGTACTTTCAAATTTTACTGTGAATGATCGGCAGGAGACTAATGGAAAGCAAAGATATAGCAGGCACAGGACAAACAAAGAGAGAGGGGCAGTAGCAACCTTTGATTCATATGTTCTTGCAGCTGTTTGTGCTTTGGCATGTGAAGTTAAATTGTTCTCTTTCACGTCACCAATGGTAGCTTGCCCACCACAATCTCTTTTACATAAAGTGGACGAACCAATTAGATCACATGGACCTATTGGAATCTTTCCAAATGGGATGTGTTCTGCAGTAAATCATACAAGAAGGTTGTTAGGTATATTAGAGGGCCTTCTGTCACTAAAGCCATCTCTTGGAATAAATCCAATGAGTTACAGCTCTAGTGAGATAGTTGCTGCAGCCATGGTAGCTGCTCACATATCAGAGCTCCTTCGCAGGTCAAAGGCTTGCATGGATGCACTATCTGTTGTAATGAGATGCAACTGGGATCCTGATCTGTGTTCCAGAGCCTCATTAGTTCTTGGTCTCATTGATGTTAATGGAAAGGCAGTTACTGTTATTGCAGATAAATCTGAACCAGCTGAATCACATGTTCAATGTGAGGCAGAGGAAAAAGCTAATATAAATAGAGTTGCTTCTGTAGAAAATTCTCAGGAACAATCGGCATTTATTCAAAGCCATGAAGAAAACCCCATATCACCCTTGGAAACTTTCCCCCATGGGCACGAGAAGATCATTGTAAAAAATGAAGATCAATGTCTTGTAGATGTAGCGATTGGTTATTGTAGAAACAATAATGCTAATGTACAAATGGATGCATCAGATAAAGCTGCTCCTTGTGCTTTGGAGATACATAAAGGGGTGAATGGGAATGTAGTGAACTTTGTTAAAGTAGTGCTTGAAGAGAAAGAAGATCTGTGTGTAGCTGCTGTACCATTAGTCTGGCAGAGGCTGGTTACAGCTCCTGAAATGAAAACGAGTGCTGAGAGTACATCAGCTAAACAAGGTTGGAGGCAGGTAAGACGCAGTATATTTCTATTCTGTTTGATGGTAGATCAAGTTGACATGGATATATCTGCTAGGTACTGTCATGCATGCATAGACCAAACTTCTAAAGTTTGTATTTAAAATATTAAGCTGTATCATATTTCTGTTTATTTTGAGTTTCTGTCTTGTGTTGCTAATTGTTTTTATCATGAGCATATTATTATAACTTTTTAGTCTGTAATGTTGTTCAAGAAATAAGATACATACAAAATTCTGGTGGAAACACCCAGCATTTGAGGCTCGTAGTGCTTCACATGCTACCTTATAACTCCATCTCCATTCTCAATGCCACTCATTATGTAAACCTGAAAGCTAACAGACATTTGTTGTTATTTTAATTTTTTTATAATAAAACCATATTTCATTAATATAAAGGAGTTTTCTCTTATATAACACAATATTGGTTTGGATAGCAACCAGATGCTAAGGTAAAAGTGCTGCTTTTGGGGTATTATAAATGAAGAATATAGAAAATTCAAGAGACCCATTCAAAGAACGTACTGAAAGCAAAGATAAACCTAGGCCGCTACTTTAAAGCAGAAGTATTGGTTGATGGCACATATTATATTCTATCATACAGTTTTGCTAGAATTTTAGGAAATTTCTAGTGTATCATCTACCAACCATTTTGAAGAATGAATTTTCTTGCTATTTAACCCCAAGTGTTTGGGATGTGGACGACATAGGATGGGGGGATGCATTTCATGGTCCCCGATTTTTTGGGTCATTTTTGGTGACTGCAGGAGATGACAAAGGGGACACGACTATATAAAAAATAAGGAAATTTAAAATATATAGGGAAATTTTAAGTATTCATATGATAACATTGATAAACAATTCATATATATATTATAGAATCTTAATACCTAACATTTGTGTCAAATTGAGAGTTAAATGAGAGTCAAAGTCAATCAAATTGGCAATCCAGTTACTTTATATTTGTCATACTTTGTAAAATGATGCTTGAAGTTGACATATTTTGTCAAATAATTTTTGTAATGTGCTTTGTGTAATTATCATTGGGTGAAATACAAACAAATTCTAGTATTGGATAGCCCAGTGGGTATAAAATTACAATCAAATTGAATCCCAAGCACATTCAGATTTATATACTTGATTTTTATGTTTGTCCAAGATTCGTAGGGCACCCAATTGTAGCTTATTGTGTAGAGAGAGGTGGAAATTATTCGCACACCTATTGTTTATATCAGCAGTCCCAACAGTTTTAAAAGCAGTACCAGTTCATGTTTTAGATTGAATTCTTATTGGTTGACCAATAGACCCATAAAGCTGCTTAAGGGTGGTTTCATTGCATATAAAGGGAGTAATATTGCTGTTAAAACAGTACGGATTGTTTCATATAGGGTCTTAGTACATTTTGAGTCTATATTGCTCTAGTTGTAAGCAATCCTAAATGGTATACATCAAAGCCTTGTCAAGTGCCTCCTTTTGATGATGAAGAGAGGAAGGTATTTCAAATGGGTAACTTTTTATTTCATCTACAACACTCCACCCAAATGAACTCTTAGTACCTCTCTGGCTTGTTTGTTGAATCTCAACCTCATTTCTACCATAACCCTCACTGCTACTCATATTGCCTTTTTCTTTGAAAAAACAGCTAAATGTGCCAAAAAAACGAAAAAACAAACAAACTGCCAGACTGTTTGGAATTTTGAAAGAAAGAAACAATTCAAAAATATTTCTGTAAATGAACAATGCATGCTAAACTTACCTCAATTGATATAGTTTTAACTTTTGATATTCCTCTTTCTTCTTTTCTTTTTTGTTGTCTTTCTTTGTCTTCTCCCAAAATGCAAAATGGAAAAATGAGGGAATTTAATGTTATTAGGTGTTAATTCTTTGTTTTAGGTTTAGGGTTGTTGTAGAGTGTCTGGAGGTCCTTTGGGCTGCAGGAACCTGCCCATTTTTTTTCTGTATCCTTTGTTTTCTAATTTGAACTGTTGGGCTGAAGAGGATAGTTGGTCATTCCAAGATGGTTATGCATCCCCTGGCCATCTCAGGGACATCTAACTACACGATGCTGTCCATTTGTCATTTATTGCCATCTTGGAAGTTTTTCCTAATTTTTTCTAGATTGGGTGCAGCCCCAAAGACGTTTCATACTTGTTTCCATATCCCTGAAACATATCTGGGATGAGAATGGTAGGATTTCCCTAGGGGACATGTCCCCATGTAATATAATATATTTCCTTTGATCAATATACATTTCTTTTTGCCTGATAATCTCAATATACTTGAATGAGAGTTTGAAATACATAGAGGACCTCACTCATGAAGGTGACCATGACTAAGACGTTTAAAACTTCCATTGCCAAAGAGAAGAGGAAGGCACCCATGACTAGCAACATTGTGGAGATGTGCATGTCCTGATTACGGAAGTGGTCATACACAACTCTTGTGAGGAACAAAACTGCCAGGCTACACGTCCATTAGCATGCACTCAGCCTTAGCTTCTGTAGATGATACATCTTTGTTGAGGATGCAACAGATGAACGATCAACAAACGTTGTGCCACCACTATTTCTTTCCTGAGAATACATTAATATGGACTGTAAAAGCCTCGTCGGCTTACATTATTGTGGGAAAGCAAATAATTATCATTTATGCAATAACAACCACATAAAATAGTCACCACAGGAGGAATATTTTTGCACCTTAAATCAGTTCCATTTTTATCATTAGCATTGATTACTGCTGATTCAACTTGAAACAAACTGGATCCCCAATTAATCTTGGAATTCTCACACTCAAATGTTTTATTCAATTCCTTTGTAATCCTATAGTATTGATATAAAAAATTCAAAATTTTACCATATGCAGTAAAAATATTTTACCAGAAAATCTAAATACATTGATGGTAAATTTCCTTTTCATCTGCAAGCCTCTGTTGTGATTATATTAAATTTAGATGTCCCTGATTGTATACTCAACAACTTTCCATTTCAACTTTGTGCTTGTACTGGGTTCATTGGGCTGTGGTCTTGCAGTGAGTTGGAGAACTGACCACCTCTATGAACCAGGTCAGATACATGCTCCTGAGCCGTGTTACTTTAACATTATACTTAATATCATCTTAATTCCCCAGAGAAGAGGTTTCACATCAAAAAACAACAAACATATTCAAAATTTCCCCAAGCTCAACTACCACTTCTGTCTCTGAAAGCAGGTTAACTACTACCTGTTTGATAATGCCACATCTCTGCTTTGATCCCCATTCCTATTATCCATTAATTTGATTTTTTTTCCTCCAAACTGAGTGGTATTAAAACTTAAACCAATACTCATTTCAGCTTCTTAGCATGACTTTTAAGCTCTGGCTCAATGTGCATTTAGAGTCAAAGTTTGTATTTGAGGTGAAAAAATAAAACTAACCCGATTCTCTGCAAATTTATCAGGTAGTGGATGCTCTTTGCAAGATTGTATTGGCATCTCCTGTGAAAGCAGCAACTGCTATTGTTCTACAGGTATGAAATATTTTTCTCAAAGTTATGCATAGCTGTCTTCATGGAGAGAGCATTGGCTTGGCTAGGCTTGACTTTAGTTTCTCCTTAAATTGATGATTAAAGAATTAGCCTAATAAAAAAAATGTCTCTATTTTTGGATTGTTAAAAGTTTTTAGGAGCTTCAAGTTGAAAAGCTGACTGGCTGTTATTTTTGCTTTAACTGCATCTATGGGTTTATATTACGCATTAATGTTATTTGTTATTATAATGTATTCTTTTTAAATGTCTCAACAGAGATTATCTCAAGAGAGTGATTACTTTCTCTAGTTAACGATTTGCGCTTGCTATAGTTTACTCTGTGATTGAAAAACAGTGTGTTGAAAGTAGAATGTCCTGATTTCTTTTTTTGATTATGGAGCAGGCAGAAAGGGATTTGAGACCCTGGGTTGCTAGAGATGACACTCAAGGTGAGCAGATTTGGAGATTAAATCAGCGGATTGTAAACCTTCTTGCTGAACTTCTTAGGAATCGTAATGCTCCAGAAGCTTTGATGGTCTTGGCCAATGCATCAGATCTTCTCTTGCGTGCAACAGATGGAATGCCTGTTGATGGAGAAGCTTGCACAACACCACAATTAGAGGTATCCATCGGTTCATTTGATCTATAATAGTACATGTCCCAGATGACATGACTGCTTCAATTAAACCATTGAGTAACACTGATGGAACACATTTCAATAAAATTTTGAAGCCAGTTTTACGTCTGCATCTAATTCAAAATGTATTAGCTAGTACTAATTAGCAATTTCATTTACTTTTTTGCATGATATATGTTTTTCTTTGTGGATGTCTGAAAATGGTCAAAAGTAGTAATTTTTTCATTTTCTGTCATAGCTCTAGGTGCAAGCCCAAGTGTGATGCATAAGTGCAGTTGTTTAGATGTATTTATTTCTTGTCAGGATCTGATTCAGCTCTAATATTGGAACAAAACATGGACAGTTATTGGAAGCAACAGCAGGGGCAGCTCAGTTCTCATTAGGTTGGGGTTCCCGTGGCAAAGCAACAGCACAAGGGCTCTGGAACCTATTGAAGGTAAATATCTAATTTCTATATGGGTTTCTTCAAGTGCATGTCACTTTTATTGTGTATTTTTCTTGGACAAATTGAATTATTTAGAGTTACAGAATTTTATACATGCAGTATCGTCTACCTGCTACTGTCCAATGCCTGTCGCATTCCAGTGCTCATGTTCGTGCACTTAGTACATCACTTCTGCGGGTTATTTTGCATGAATCCCTAAATTTTGGACATGGCAAATATTTATCAGAAAAGAGCCATCATTCTGAAAATGTGTGCTGTGTAGAAGACTTGGTTATTAAATACTGGCGTAGAGATGTGGAGCAATGCCTTGCTTGGGAAGTTCACAATCGGCAAGCAAGGGGAATGTCTGTTGCTCTTCTTGTGTCAGCAGCTAATGCATTGGGTTGCTCTGTAGATAATATCTCATATTTAACCTGTGGACATGGTGTAATACATTAGGACAAAAAATCCTTCCATTCCTTGAATACATTTCTTAGTTAAAGAGAGCATAGAAAATGTATTTCTTCAAATGCAGAAGGAAGTTTAGTGTTCTTTCAGAGCTGTAATGTTATTAGTGACATGGCTAGAAGACTCAATATTATGAGGGGCAATAGTAATACTACCCATTTCCACTGTGGGTAACAATTAGTAGGCTGTAAAAAATCCATTTTTGGATAGGAGATTACTAACTATTAGAGAAGTTTGTTCTTGAGGTGTCCTGTTCACTTTCAGAGAGCAGTCATTTGGGAATGTGTACTTGTATGAAGGTGTTGATCGCACGTTCATGAAATTCTTCATCAGTTTTTCTTAGCAACTTCTTAGTAGAAAGCTCGTACGAGTTCGGTTATCATGCATTTTCTGTTATTTATAGTTTTACTGGACATTCATTTTTGTATAATTTTGTAAGCTTTAACATGGTAACAAAAACATAGTTGTTTGACTCCAGAAGTTGCTTTGGACTTTAGTAATGAGGAAACCCTCAAATTTAGAGTTCTGGAAATGTGATGAACGATACTGGAAATTAGGAACTGCCCAAGATTATCAACTTCTTGTCAACCAGCAGTTCCGATCTTTAATAGTTTAAGCTAGGCTTTTACTGACCATAGGAAATAATCATACAGCACTTAAAAATAAACCCTGAAGTGAACTGGATTTCCAACTATGTAGAGTCATTTACTAAAAACAAATATGGGGAGTTAATAGGAACTATTAAATTATCATATTATCCACTAGAGATTCAGGGAAATCATATATCTCATATTATCTTGAATGATTATTTTGACAAGATTATTGATTTAAACTTTTGTTGTCTACATGCCATTGAAGGGTTTCTCCATTTTTCTTTAATTACCATATCTGATCTACATTTTCTACGGACAAAAATGAAGTTCATTCAAGTTGATGATACGGAGTTTGAGTTGGAGTTTATGGCCAAAGCATGCTTAAGAGATCAAAAAGTTGAAAATGGCCATGGATTTGAAGATTGATGGCCAATATGCATTTTAAGATGCTCTTGCTTCACTGATATGACTTGAATTGACATGTTTTGTAGCAGAAATTTTTGTGAGCATAAGTTTGCTTTTTTGTTATTAGGTTTTCTCCTTGTGAACCTATATGTACCAAATTTGTCTAGCCAGTACTGTGCATGAATCACCAATGATATGCACATGCACAATTTACATCGATTGAATAGGTAGTGGACCAGTGTAAGAGCAGGGAATGGAATGAACTATCTTCTTCACGGGGAAAGACTACCTTGTGGATGGCAGGAATGTTTGGCAAGGATTTAATAATGGTGCGGGTTACTCTTTGTTTATGAAGTGTTGACTTCTTGATATAGTTCATTGAGATTTTATCTAATAGATTCAAGGAGAGTGTCCAACCAGATAGATTTTCACTCTGATGTTTGATTGGACTATTTTGATTGCTTTCAATAAATTGGTTTATCGTTGGATTTGTTTTAAGGCTTGAGCTTGTTCTTCTTTGACAGTTATGAGAGTTGGTCAATATTCCTTTAACCTCCTGGGCACTTAGGTGTGATATGCCAAGCATGACTAGGAAAGAGAAAATGTGAGTAAAAAAGGTTCCTCTCAAGTTTTTGCTTTTGCGTTTTTGTTCGACTTTGATTTGTGTATAAATTTTGAGTTGTGCATGTTTTTATTGATGTTTGATTGTTGATTGAGTGTTTGAAACAAAGTTTGGAGCTCACCTTGCCCAAATGGAAATGTTTTAATGTTTGTTTTGTTGTTTATGTGGGTTTTTATGTATGCAATTAATCTAAATGCTGAAATAACAATGCAAATGAATATATTTTTTTATGTGCTTTTAGACGTGTTTGAATGCTTGGAAAGATGAAATCTAAATGTTTTGAACTGTACTAGATACGGAAATAAACAAATGCTAAAGTAAATAGTAAAACTAGGCTACCTAATTTTTTTTTCATATTCTATATATTTTGATGTTAAAATGAAATACATCTAAGAATTTCCTGCTGTTGGAATGACTTACAAATAAATGAAATGCTTTTATTTTATTTAATTCTCACGCACATGAATTAAATAATTTTTAATTATTTAATGCTAATTTAAGTCTTCACTCCCACCTCTTTAATTTATACTCACTTCAGATTCAACAAACTAATCAATGCTCTTAATTGATCAATCATTATTTCTATCTCCATGATGCAATCACTTAACCTTGTAATTATCTCAACTATTGATCATCAAAATTTTCAATCAAATCTCCACCATTGATCGATATCAAAAAACCTATAAAAGCAACCTTGATCATTTATTATTCACAATCACAGGTGTTTGAGCTTTCTTATGCCCACACTACAATAAAAGTGGGCATTAATAATACCAAGCATAGAAAGTGAGAAGAGCAATGGATGCCTAAGGGAATACTTGCATGAGGTATAATTTTGCCTTGATTTCAATTTGCATTTATTGTTGAACACTAGATGTCATTGAGAGGGGGCGGGGGACGGGGAGGTGAATCAGTAATTTCCAAACTTAACTGTTTTCTATCCTATGTGTATAGCGGTTAACAAATCTAACATAAAACAGTCATACCGGTTATATGGGAGGATGACACAAATGCAACCACACATAAATAGGGCACCACATAACACCATATGTACGAGGAAAACCCAAGATGGGAAAAACCTTGGTGAGAAACGTTGTTGGAGACTATTGCTCCAATCCAACCTCACAATGAAACATTCGGTTACAACATTTAGGCCACCAACCCAAGGAGTACCACTCCTATTTTAGGGCAACAACCCAAGGAGCACCAACCCCTGATTTTAGGGCACCAACCCAAGGAGCACCAACCCCTGCACTGAGCTCCAACTTAGTGATGTGCTGTAAATATAATCAATTACAAAAGTAATATTCTTGTTACAAAGGAACTTTGTAACTCTCATGTATGTCTCTCCACCAGTTCACCTCTACATAGATCTTTGTCGATTTTCTATTCACCTTTTCTCTGCAGCAATCTTATATCTTGCTGCAACCCACTCTCTGTTGCACCTTACTCTCTATTGCACTTTTGTTGGTTCAATCTCCTCTTCTCTGTCGATTCTGCTCTCTGCCGGTTCTCCAACCTCTCTCTCACATTGCTACTGGCCACCATCGGTCTTCTTCACACAGTCATATATCTATTATCTGATACCTGTTGGTTCTCAGCTTGCCTTCTCTGCAATCTTCTATGACTCTTCTCTGTCGGTTCAGTCACCATCGGTATACTCCTCTCTCACTCAATGGCAGACTGCTAGTTGCCTCACTCTTGCCGGTTGAACTCTTCAACCCGATTCTCTCTCACACACAGTCTCTTCTCTGATTGTCGAGTACTTGACTGATTTTCTCTCACATGCAGCAACACCAACAATATCTTTGGCTCGCACTCTTATAGCCAGATTTTCCCGCCCAAATGTGAGTTTGAACATTGACATGCTAGGGTTTCTGCCATGCACTGAATCTGCATCCGATTTGATCTTTGATCATCATGACATATCATATCTGTAGACGTATAAAAATGACCATAATCCTAAATGAATATTTCATGTTCATTTCTCTATTTGATTAAATCCAATTAAATTAAATTATCCACCTTCTTCTATTTAATTAAGTAAATTACTCAATTTATTTAAATTAAATTCATTATACCATTTAATGAATAAATCATTTTATTCAATTAAATCCCCCTATCCACTTTTAATTAAATTCAAATTCAATTAAATAGTTATCCTAAAATTGAATAAATCTAATTTATTTAATTTCCTCAAATGGCAACCAAATTGAATTAAATTATTTCAATTAAATCCTATTATCCCTCCATCCACTTGCAAAATCCCAAACCTCTTCCTAATCCCTTCTAGAATCTTCTAATCGCTTCTAATTAACCTAACCCCTCCTCTAAACTTTGTCACATTCCTAAGCAAAGGGAAGTCACTTCTCAAAAACCTCAAAGTCTTTGATAACCATTAAAGGCTTTCAACCTTCAACCACTAAATGGCTCAAAGTCTTTGATAACCATTGAAGGCTTTCAACCTTCAACCACTTAATCCTCAAAGTCTCCAATAACCATTAATGGTTAACTCAAACCCTCCTACATGGTTAAAACATTTGTTTTGACTCAACCTTCATCCAACCTAAGGGTCTCATCAGGCCATTAATGCTTTGACCATGATTATCTCTTAATCATTTGCACAAAGGTTTATCCTTGGATTAACTCTTAATCCAATGGGTAATCCTAATTTAAGCTTGACCCTTAGCCTCTAGATAACCATGAGGTCTTCTCAGGTATTTAATGTCTCCAACCCCTTCTCTCAACCCAACCCTATGTTGACACTTGTCACCATTTCATTAGTGCCAATTAGAAACATGGATCTCCAACTTTCAAACTCAACCCTTGATTAAACCATTCAATCTTGACCATCCATTGCCCTATTCTTGCTATAAATAGAGCTCTCATTCTTCCATTTTCAACAATCATCTTTCAAATTTGTAGCATCACACTTATGCTCAAATACATTCAAGCTTTCTTATTTCATATATGCTCATCATTTAGCCTCTCTTTAGAATATAAATTAGACTAAATATGCATGTTTAGAATACTTTCTTTATCATTTTAGCTAAATCATAGACTAAATATAGTATGCTAGGATAGTATTCATACTAATCTTGTCATCTTATCATTTAGTTTATTGCATTTTAAAATCATACCTAGTTTATAACGCATCTCATACTAAAATCTATCAAAGCATCCCTCGTTCTTGCATTTGCCATCCCTAAACCATTTTGCTAAGTGATCTGAGAGCAAAACATTGGTTTGAGGGACATTGTGAGATAAAGAACCATGGGACCCACCTTGGGAAGCTAAGTAATACTACGTTACTCCATAGCTTGCACCAAGAAGTCCTGTGTGTGTGTGTGGACTAGTATTTAGCAATATTTTCACATATTGAGTTTTATCAGCCCACTTTTCCCGCATACAATATCCAATCTGATATCATTTCCTTGATTGATGTTTAACACTCAATCAATAAGCCTCGCCCATCTGTTTACCTTGCGAACCACGCCTTCTCTCTTTTGTCGTCTGTAGCATGACTTTCGACCTTTTATCTGATTGATCACGTGCATGATGCGGTTTCCTTCATCCTCTTTGATCTGCAAGATCACTCTGTATTAGATCTCTATTGTTTCCTTGATCTTGAACCACAATCCTCTGCCTTCATTCCTCAAGCTTCACAGTCACCATAAATGTTGGACCAGTCGCCAACTACCTCATCGACTCACCACACCAACATGTGCATGCATGCCACTTCACCTCCACGTGGCCCCTTTGTTGGCGTCCACCTTTGCTAGGTCGGTTATATTGATTTGGATAGGATCACCGACCAACCACACAACCAGGTTCATCTACCGGTTCACAGACCCTGCCGATTATACCCTAACCGATCTGCCTTCAACATTGCACTTTGCTTTTCTTTTGGTGCAACACCTAAACCGGTTAGCACACATGCCAACCTACCTTATGCATATCGTCATGATGATGGGAGCCTTCTGCATCTGTACTTTGCCAGCTTACCGGTTTACATCTATACTGGTAGTATCTTCTGCATGTACTGGTAAGATACCATGCACATTGGTGACACCAAACTTCATCTACATTCCAGCAACATCCTCTGTTTGTAACTGCTCAACCCACCTTCTTCATCAATTGACCAGTTCTGCTATTAACATGTTTGTCAAAGTGACAACCATATCCTTCAATCTCTGTACCGGCAACTTATCATTGTCTACCCAGCTAATCCGGTACATATCCCTGATCTTATACACCCAAGGCAACTTAGTGTTTCACCAGTTCATCCGGTGTGACCCTTCAAACACTTGCCTTTAACTCTTTTATCTTATCTCCAAGAACTATGATGCATTCCATGCATAATAGGAGATAAGATCCACTTACCAGTGGGAGTGGATCCTTGTCATCTGCATCTTGCAATGCAACAATGTGGCTTCCTTGTTTGATCAACATATCTTCAAACAGGCACATGTGAACCAGTTGGGCACATTCACTGTCAGTCATCTCTGCAAATAGTGACTACATCTTTTATCCGATGGGAGTCTTGTTGTTTCACATCCACACAACATATCGGTGGCCTACCCATACTTCACCTCCGGTGTTGATGTGATTTTGGTAACATTCCCCCTCTTCATCACAATGAACAACCCAACATCTTGCTCTCTTGTTGGTTGGCCATAGTGCATTGCCAACATGTCACTTATCGGTCTGCAGTCCTTACGTCTTCAACACAAGTCAACACTAACTTGTGTATCAGTGACTCCAATGACCATTATGCTAGATGACCTCAATGACATAATTTCCGGTATTCATCAATGCCAACACTGCTCATCACTCTCCCATACTGGTTGCTATCCTATACCGTTTGACATCAATGACAACACAATGCCAACATTTATTATATTCTCTATTGTTATGATTGGAAGTTGTATTTCTTAGGCCTTTTGTGGTTAGGCTTAGTAGCAAATCACAGTGGTTCTAAATTTTCTCTCAAGTAGATATCATAGGAGATTGTTAAACCATGTCACGAATCTTGAGGGGATAGTTGGACACATTCCAAAAAAAAATACTAGTGCTTGCATGAAATTGAATTAATTTTACTTTTAACAAACAAAACTTTTTTTTTTCTCAGTAGAGTGGTACTATAGCAAACTAATTTAAAATAAATAAATGTAATTCCACATCTAAGATAGTGAATAATCTAAAATCTAAAATAGATTATGTAGACACCTAAAAGTTGCACAATGAATTAAGTGAATTTTATTCATTTAATTATTCTTAATTCTTCCTATTAATTAATATCCCTATTCTTCTAATCGCCTATTAATGAAATTAAGATTTAATTAATATACCCTTTTTCTATCTAAGCCATTTAATTAAAATCCCCCTTCTAGCCCATTTAATTAAATTTACATTTAATTAAATCCCCCCACTTGCAAAATCCTACAAATGCAAGTTGCAACCACAATTGAAATAAATTAATTTTATTTTAATTAAATTCTATTTTCCCCACCCACTCGCAAAATCCTACATCTCCTACTTGCCCTCTAAAACCCCTTCTAGATTCTTCTAATCACTTCTAATTTAGCCTAATCCATCTTCTAAATATTGTCACATCCCTAAGCAAGGGAAAGTCAATTCTCAAACCCTCAAAGTCTTTGAAAACCATTAAAGGCTTTATGTCCTCGACAAGTTAACCTCCAAAGTCTTCCAAACCATTAATGGTTAACTCAACCTTCTTACATGGTTCGATACTTTTTGCCTAACTCAACCTTCATCTAACCCAAGGGTCTCATCAAGCATTCATTTCTTTGACCATGGTTATCCCTTTAACCTTTGCACAAGAGTTTACCCCTTGGGTAAAAGCTTTGTCCAATGGATAACCCTAACCTAACCTTAACCCTTACCTCCTAAGGTAACTATGAAGTCTTCCCAAGCATTTAATGCTTCTTACATTTCCTCTCAAGTAGTCTTATGTGGACATTTGTCACCATTTCATTGGTGAGAATTGTAAACATGGATTGATTAACTTTCAATCCTGGCCCTTGTTAAGATTATCCAATCTTGACCATCCATTGCCCTATTTTCCCTATAAATAGAGCCCATTCCTTCTTCAAAAAAATCAAGTTTTTGTGCATCAAACTTATAGTTTCATAACATTAAGCATACTATCTCTCTTTGATAGAATAACATTTAAGATCATTTTGATATCATTATAATCTTAGATATATCATGTTGATCTCATATCATGTTAGCTTCATCTTAGTATCATTTTCATACTAGTTCAAGCTTCATATCAATATCTTGCATCCTATCATCATCTAGTTTCATATCTAAATCATCACTAGGATCTTGGTTGCATTCCATTTAGATTTTAGAATCATTTAGAATCTCGTTCTTTAGGTTGTCATCTTAAAGAATCAAGTGCTCTTCCAAGTTGAGAGCCACCTTAAATCTTGAAGATCCTTGGAGATAGAGGAACATGGAACGATTTTAAGAGTTTAGATCTATTAACTTGCTTTGTTTGGATTTCTAACCTCTAATGCAATGTTTCATGTGTGTGTTTGAATTGTTTTCTCCTATTACAGGTTGACACCACATTTCCAGCATACAGATTGTTGTTGGTGGATAATTTGTCCTCAAGGATCCAATTACTTGGTATCCTCTCTCTTTCTCAACTTTATATGCTATGATCAAAGAAATGTGGCAAAACAAACACAGAGTGTAAAAAATAAATAAAGGAATACATTTGTTGATGGTTGACATAGAAGCTTTGTAGTTGACAAAAGTTATGATTTTGATGAGCCTAGAGGTTGTGGGTATTTGTAGAAGTATGAGAAATCAAATGCAATTTTCTAATGAAACGAGACCTATTGTTGTGCCTAACAATGGAGGAGCAAAGGCCAAGTATTTTCAAGAATAGATGATAAAAAAGCCTTCTATGTTTTTTTCTCATTTATTAATATGATGAGATTCATAATTAGGGATGATAATTGCAATTTTTCCATGTTGAACACATTCAATCACAATTAGAACAATAGTTCAAAGGCCAAAATTAGTGCAAAGATGGATGTATGTGTAATATCCCTAACACATATTAATGCTAATATTCCTTAAAACCTTATAAATATATAATTTAAGTGATGTTATAATATTTAATATGTGGATTAAGTATTTAAAACCTCAGCCTTATAAAACCATTAATGATATAAATGCTTACAGTATAACATTTACTAAGTACTATACATCAAATTCCGAATACATTGATGTTACACAACAACATTTATGACTCAATATTATATTTCAAACTTTAATCTTTTCCTTGATATTTACAAATTTTATTCGATTCTATTTAAAACGAGGAAACTTAAATAATTCTTTTACATTTGCACAAATAACAATAATCCTTAATATTACTAGTTAGGTTGACAAGTAGAGGATAGATTGTATATTTTCCCCTTATTTACTAAGCCTAGATTACAAGACATGATTGTTTGAATTAATATAGAACATCCAATTTATAGATTGGGTCGTAAAGATTAGTAGATGAACTGCAGAGCTTTCCCCCATTGTATAGGTCTACAAACAGTTTTCATGTTGTAACGAAAATAAATACAATAGCATAAATAGTAGCTAAGATTGTTTGATTATATAGATAATCACCTAATAATTAATTATATTATTAACTATTTAGTAAGCTTCTAAAAAAATAGGTGAATCCTTAAGCATATTCTATTGATAAAAATACATTTTTTTTTGTAGCCATCACACAACCTTTGCATGGGTTTTCAAGTTGTTGTTGTAACTATAATATTCCTACACTCTCCTTGTCTACTGTTTAGTCACCACCACAACATCCCTCACTCTTGACCTCTACATCATCATGCCTGCTCAACCCCAAATGCATGGTCATATTGTTGATGAAGGGCTACATCCCTATTTATCCCTCTAGGCACTAGCATTTAGTCCCCCATACGATAAGGGGCTAACCCTTTTTAGCCCCTAGCTCTTGTTACAAGCCAAATTGGAGGAATTTTGGTAAATCAAGTCTAACTTTGGCATTTGGAGTCCAATTTTTACAAACCATATACTGTTGGAAAGTTGATTTCCATCTCAATCCATTGGTGTCATTATTTTTTCCACATTATATTGTTAATATTCTATAGGCCTCTAAAGTTAGATCTACCTATTTTAACTTAGGGGTGTTGGCATATGTGAATCAACATGAAGACATGATGACATTGTATGTTGTCATTGATGTCAATATGTTGGAGAGTGAACCGGTAATATGCTGAAAAGTGAATCGGTACAATGTGGAGAACCGGTATATGTGCAAATAAGTGAACAGGTATATTGAAGCTAAACAGTTGGCAAAGTGAACCGGTATAGTGGTATAAACTGGTATATTGAGCAATAGGTGAAGTGGTATGTTTGTCCAAGAGAACCGGTATGATGAAATGTGAACCGGCATATGGAATGTTCTCTATGAAGACTTAACATGATATGACTAACCGGTTGGTAGTCTTAGCTTAAGGGTTTCCGGTTGAAGTGTTCCAAGCCTGTGTGATTCAATCGATGACATCGTATGATGAGTTAGAATTGTAATGAAGATCAGCTTGAGCGCGTGAAGGATCTTGCATGAAGAAGATTGATCCTATCTACCTCGGGAATATGCGAAGTTTATGTAAATGGTGGAGAACACGTGATGGGTTACAAGCCACCATGAAAGCAGTGAAGAATGAACGATGGAGAATGTCTTGAGATTCAATGCAATGTGTTCAATGGTCAGGATTGAACCGTTTGAATTACTTAATCTAAATATTTTAGGGTTTAGGGTTTATGCTACCGACCTATCTGTTTCCTATAAGGTCGATGTTGTGTTTCTTTCTGAGGTTGTTGCCAAATGGTGTGTGTGTATCTAAGTGCAGAGATACGTGATTCTTTCTAGACCAGATGAGATAAGAGGATTGATTCCTGCATTGTGTGTGTGTAGAAGGAAGGAACTTAAGCAGATCTGCATTAGGCATTGAGTGCTATTATCAGATCATTGTAATACCTGTTGATCTTTAACCACTTCAACAGTTGGAAAATCCTTAACCGGGTAGCTTTAATCAGCTTGTTGTAAATCCTTTAACAGGGTGACTCAAACTAATTGAGTTGTTGAAATCCTCTAACAAGGTAACCTCTAACAGGGTTTAACCCTTAACTGGGTATTTAGCCATCCCTTAACAGGGTGATCCCTAACAGGATCGGTTCCTACCATAACCTATTGTAATAGTCTTTAACCGGACTAGGCTCCTAACAGAGCAGACTTCTAAAGAGTTCAAAAGCAGCTTGTGGGTATTCATCCCCACCGTGATTTTTCCTAGTTGGGTTTCCACGTGAAAAATCTGTGTGTCATGTGTAGTATTTTTCATGTGATGATTTAAGTGATTTGTGTCTGAAGGTAAATTATGTTGTATTAGCTGTTATTATATTTCTGATGATAGATTACCTATTCATGAATAAGGGTGAAATGGAAGTGTAGTATTAAGTTGAGTGGAAAGTTAAGTGATTAACCGCTTAATGCTTTTCACAGTTATTCTTAACTTTACCGGTTGCACTCTGTTTCAGATCGGGGTTACTATCTCTGATGATAGATTACCTATTCATGCCTAAGGGTGAAATGGAAGTGTAGTATTAAGTTGAGTGGAAAGTTAAGTGATTAACCGGTTAATGCTTGTCACAGTCATTCTTAGCTTTACCAGTTGCACTCTATTTCAGACCAGGTTTACTGTCTGTCAGACATTTGCAGTGTTTGCAGTCAAACCAGTTTGTGAATGCATTGATTCACCCCCCCCTCTCAGTACCGGTTTGGTACTTATTGTTCATCATTGAGTTATCAAGGGGCTCATAACTTTTGACTGCGGGCTCAAATTTTTCATGATTTTTGTAGCATCAAAAAGTTGGTTTTATCCTCTGCTCAAATTTGAGACCTATTTTTCAAAAAACAAAAACCAATTACTTGATATCTACATCAAACCTCAAGTTTTACATTTTTCTTCTTATTTTTTAAAAACATGCAAATCAAGTCAATTTTTTAGGAACAAAGATAATTTTTTTTTGCATTGTAAGGGTCTATATTATTGTTTTTCTTCAACAACTATACTTTTACAATCAAGTCATCACGGATCCAACCCACATTTCTTCTCTCACCCCATCGAGCTACTATGTGTGGAAAAAAAAATGGAGATCCATCAGAAGAAACAAGGGTTATACATAGTGAATATGGGTATAGAATTTAGCCTACATGAGTTGTAGAGAAGAGAAAATGGTTCAATATGTGTTATGAGGATTTTGAAACATTATGCATGTTTCTATCTCCTAAACTGTTGTTTCATATTGAATCTTGTATCACACCCAATCAAATCTAGTCTCAATTGGAGACCTTGTTTGGGAAGAAAGATACCATGAGGGGATTTTAGTTGGAGAATGAGATTATTGGCAGGAATCTAATAGATTTTGATAGCATCCATGAACTCTTCACCAAACTAAAGTCTTAGATTGCAATTATCTCAGTGTGGTATTGAGAAAGAAGACAACTGATTCTTTCTATGCTTGTCAAGATTAGTCTTGATTATTTATTATTTATTTCTAGCTTTTATGCAAGTAGAGATGCACTTGTTATAGGATTTACAAGGCATACACTTGATGCCTTTGCTTCATCACTTAGTAGGAAGTAAGAAAAGTTGGTATGGATAGGCGAATTGAGGACTTCCAAACCATAGGCTCTTGTTGCAACATAAAGCAGTAGAGATTATACGACTTTGAATAACAAACTCAAGAAATAGAAACACAAGGATACCAAGATTAATGAGCGAGCAAAAGAATCACATTCACAAGATATCTTTGATTCTTCTTATTTTTCTTCTAAGGGGGACTCATCTAAGAAGGATTGACCAAAGTGTGCGTATTGCAAAATGTCAAGAGATGATGAGCATTAGTGTTGTAGATACTAAAAATTAGTCAACTCTTGTGTCTCCTATTTTTAACCTAATAGTGCGTATAGTCTTTACTATTTGTCGATCCTATCATTTCCCGTTTCTCATTTCTTTTCTAGATGGTCTCATTTTCTCCCAATTTTGATTTTATATCATCCTTTTGACCTCTTTTCCTTTCCCTTGGCGTCACATCGGTCCCATTTCAGTCCTCTGACTCGCATTGACCCCCTTTGACCTAATTTTTCCATTTTGACTTAATTCTTCCCATTTTCTATCCGAACCTTTCCAATCCTTCCCAATTACACCCAGTTTGACCTAATTTAGGTCTCTAGATGTCAATTTGACTTAGTTGTCCTTTTAGGTTTAATTAATTGATTAATAATTTAATTGAACCCCCTATCTTACTAACAATTCTTCTAAAATTAAATAAATAAATTTGATAATTTATTTATTTGTCCCCTTTGTCCATTAATTAAATAAATTCATTTTATTTAATTAATTATGTCATAAACACGAATAATAAATTAATAAACATATTTATTAATTTATTGTATTTATATTGTTCTAAAATAAAGAATTAATAAATTTCATCTTTATTTGCTTTTTATGGTGAGATATTTAACAAATTTTATTTATTAATTATCTCTATTTATCCTTCCAGTCGAGGATATTTTTCACTATTTTTTTTAATTATTCTTCTATTTATCCTCCTAATTTTGAAATTTTCGAAGCTAATATCTTTCCTTGTTTTAATTGATTTTCAAAAATCAGTCTTTTTGGAAATATCTCATTTATTTTAATTTTAAATTTAAAAAATGAGATATGCACATTCAAAAGATAGCTTTCTTCCATCTCTCCCATTTTATCTTTGTCATCCTCATCCTTCCTCGAATGGCAACTTTGTCATTCGCTCAATCAGGTCTATCCAATTAACCAAAAATATTTTAAATGTCAATCGTCCGTCGAGTCTCGAGTATTCTATAAATTAAGACCTCATTCTTCATTCGAACATCTAATCTTAAGCATCCTTACTTTGTTGAAATACCTTAGAAATCATCATAGTTTTAGTGTTATCATTTTGTCAAAATCATTAATTAACTCTCATTTCATCTTAGAATCACATTTTGAATATATTTGATATCATCCTTGCTTTCATTCATAATTGCACCTGCATATTAAGAGCTACATCAAATTAGAGGAGAAAGGAAGAACAATGAAGCCACGTTTAAGGAATGCTATGGTAATATCATTTCTTTTTCATGTTATTTGTATTTCATTTCAATGTCTTTGTTGGTTAGCTTAAAAGGTTTTAGCACAATTGTTTAAGAGGTTTGTGATTCGCTTTAATTGTGTTAATGGTTCATGCACCTGATTTTACCAATCTACATTTGGTGAACCCAATGTGAACGCACATCTAATTTAATACCTGTTTGAGTTTATGATTATCTACAGGTTTCAAAAACTGAAAATTTCATCTTTCAAGTATTCCAAGACTAGAATTGCGCAGTTGTAGCCCAAACCTGCATTGTTGAAGCATCCTGTTACACAATTGGAGCATTTGGTTGCATACTTGGGGCCAATTTCCTATGTATTTAATCAATCCTATTGCACAATTAATCAATCTTGTTGCACAATTGATTAGGATAGATAATTTTTATTATTTATTGGTTTATCACATGTAGGAATTCTATTGATTAGGGAATTCATTTGCAAGTTTCAGGAAGATGTAACATGCGCATGCAGGGTTTTATGATGATTTGAATGTCTAACAATCAAATTTGTTTGTTTAAGGTTAAAATGAATCCAACAAATCTCACATAGCATAATTAGGAGGTCAATTAACCTTTCATTTTTAGTATACAACTCTCACATAGCATAATTAGGAGGTCAGTTAACCTTTCATTTTAAGTTCACAAATCTCAGATAACATAATTAGGAAGTTCGTAAGAATTTGTCAAATATAAACAAGATCTATAGCTCAATGAATAACACACATAGCAGAGACAAAAATTGATAAGAACAAATTGTATTATCATCAAGATACAAAATACTATCAACTAGATTAACCAATATAATGAAGATGAACTTGCTTATAAAGGAAAGACCATATGGATATGTGAGCAGCAAATCATGACATGTGGCCTAATGAGAAAAAAGGGCAGGTAGGAGAAATAATAAAGTATTCCACAAGAGGTGGATCACCCACCAAAGGTGGAATGTAACAACAAGATAAGACTACAAAAGGCACAATTTCTCCTACAAGCAACTTCCCTATGTGCACACTTCCCTAAGTGTCTCATATCCAAACTACAATGAAATGCATTACCCTAAGTCAACTTACGTAAAGTGTAATTATGAGACATAATTTACACCAACACCCCCCTTAAGTGCAAGTTAAGGGAATGCAGACTCAAGCTAACAATGCAAGATGGGTCTCAGCTACAAAGCCATGCTAGGTACCCATGTACAAATGTGAATACAATAAAAGAAAAGCAATGCAATCTCTCACAAATGGAGAAAGGGAGAAAACCTAGTGGGAAAAAAATCCCCCCAAAAGAGAGATGAATGTATGAAATAACTCTCAAAGAAGAAGTATGAGAAGGACAAAACCCCATTTGAGGAAAAAGTGCCCCCCATAAGAGAGAAGAAGAGAGACCAAGTAGCCCTACCTCAATGTAGAATTTGTACCAATGGTAGAATCTCAAAACTGAATGAAAAAATCTCCATGATCGTCGAACAACATTCCTCCCCTTAGGAAGAAACAAAACCAAAGGTGTATCCATGAAGTCTCCCCAATCATGAAGGGAAGATGTAGGAAAAAAACTCAAGATGTATGGAGTTTCTGAAAACTTCTCAAGTGTCCCCATGTCCATGCTGAAAGTTGCCCCTCCCAAATCAAGTGTACTAGGAAAATGTGAAAACACATCAAAGTCTAGAGTTATGCAACCACAAAACACAACAAGCTATGAAATAAAATCCTAATTCAATCAATAAAAACATGAAGACAAAGAACTGAAATAAAACACAAACCAATCACAAAGTGCCTCCTCCATGGTTCTCCATTGTCCTTCTTTCACCTGCAAAAGTGATTTTGTTGATTTCACCTACAAGTGCAATTGCAAGCAAGATTGTGAGATGAAAAAGACAGAATAAAGTAACTCGAAGCGTGGTTGTTGAAAATGAGCAATGAGAGCTCAATTTATAGACTTTTAAATCACATTGAACAGACAAGATCAACTCAATCCGACGGTTGAGATTTCATGCAAGGATGAGTTAAAAGAGAAATTGCCATTAGAAGTGAAGAGAAAAAGTCGTTAAATAAAAAAGAAAATGGAAACTTCCATTTGCACTCCAAATATTCCATTTAAACTTGACACAAACTATGACAAATGGAGAGAAAAGGGGAGGGGAAAATGAGGTGGAATTAATAATTTAAAAGTGGAATTAATAATTTAAAATTATTAATCCCACTCATAACTCAAATTAGACAATTAATATATAGAAATATTAATTGTGACATGGACAAAGTGGGTGAATAAATAAATATAAATTTATTTATTCAGAAAGGGACATGTCAAAAAGAGTTGAATAATTATTTAATTAATCAACCTAGGGGAAATGATTTGAATAATTTAAGATACCAACTTGATTGTTGAATTAGGTCCTAACAGTGATGATTGATTGACTAATAATTGATAAAAATTAATGACAATCGATTTAGGTTGACAACAAAATAGGACAAAAGATAAAAAAAGACTCAAGATTGATAATGATTTTGATAAGAGACTGACAAGATCGATTAATAAAGTGCCATGCAAGGTTGATAGAGTGTCACAGAGGACCGATTGAAATTGATTGATAAAGAGTTTGATAATTAATGACTAATTAATTATCAACAAAGAGGGAATTGAGTCTAATTATCAAGATGAGACCAATTCGAATG